>NC_090437.1:130132198-131393032 GCF_031143425.1 Pleurodeles waltl | reverse complement strand
GTTCCAGGAGAAAATATTTGGGTGGGGGAGTGGGCATCCCTGTCTTGTTACCCTCTGTAGCTGGAAGAATGGAGACCTGCCCATGTTCACGGACAACTGCTATTTAATCTGAATTGAGCATGTGAATCTATGAAACATCACTGTGGAAAAATAAAAACAGTTACTTACCCGTAACTGTAGTTCTTCAGTAATGGCAGCGTTCATAGTCCTATGCGACCCACCCTCACCTTCTCTCTGGTACTAATACATAATCATGCTTGTGCTGTGAATATTTGAGACGAAAGCATTGGAGTGGAGTGTTCCAAAGGGTGCTGAAGTTTGGTCTCTTTTTAAACAATAGTTTGTCACTATACTTGTTTTTGATAATTGTGTGCTGTTTTTAAGGATCTTTTAAATCCAGTGTTGTAGGAAAGTACCATCTTGCCTGGCATGTTACCCCCATTTTTCACTGTATATATGTTGTTTTAGTTGTATGTGTCACTGGGACCCTGCCAGCCAGGGCCCCAGTGCTCATAAGTGTGCCTGAATGTGTTACCTGTGTTATGACTAACTGTCTCACTGAGGCTCTGCTAACCAGAACCTCAGTGGTTATGCTCTCTCATTTCTTTCCAAATTGTCACTAACAGGCTAGTGACCAATTTTACCAATTTACATTGGCTTACTGGAACACCCTTATAATTCCCTAGTATATGGTACTGAGGTACCCAGGGTATTGGGGTTCCAGGAGATCCCTATGGGCTGCAGCATTTCTTTTGCCACCCATAGGGAGCTCTGACAATTCTTACACTGGCCTGCCACTGCAGCCTGAGTGAAATAACGTCCACGTTATTTCACAGCCATTTTACACTGCACTTAAGTAACTTATAAGTCACCTATATGTCTAACCTTTACATGGTAAAGGTTAGGTGCAAAGTTACTTAGTGTGAGGGCACCCTGGCACTAGCCAAGGTGCCCCCACATTGTTCAGGGCCAATTCCCCAGACTTTGTGAGTGCGGGGACACCATTACACGCGTGCACTACATATGGGTCACTACCTATATGTAGCTTCACAATGGTAACTCTGAATATGGCCATGTAACATGTCTATGATCATGGAATTGCCCCCTCTATGCCATCCTGGCATAGTTGGCACAATCCCATGATCCCAGTGGTCTGTAGCACAGACCCTGGTACTGCCAAACTGCCTTTCCTGGGGTTTCACTGCAGCTGCTGCCGCTGCTGCCAACCCCTCAGACAGGTTTCTACCCTCCTAGGGTCCAGCCAGGCTTGGCCCAGGATGGCAGAACAAAGGACTTTCTCTGAGAGAGGGTGTTACACCCTCTCCCTTTTGGAAAATGGTGTGAAGGCAGGGGAGGAGTAGCCTCCTCCAGCCTCTGGAAATGCTTTCATGGGCACATATGGTGCCCATTTCTGCATAAGCCAGTCTACACCGGTTCAGGGACCCCTTAGCCCTGCTCTGGCGTGAAACTGGACAAAGGAAGGGGGAGTGACCACTCCCCTGACCTGCACCTCCCCTGGGAGGTGCCCAGAGCTCCTCCAGTGTGCTCCAGACCTCTGCCATCTTGGAAACAGAGGTGCTGCTGGCACACTGGACTGCTCTGAGTGGCCAGTGCCACCAGGTGACATCAGAGACTCCTTCTGATAGGCTCCTTCAGGTGTTGCTAGCCTATCCTCTCTCCTAGGTAGCCAAACCCTCTTTTCTGGCTATTTAGGGTCTCTGTCTCTGGGGATTCCTTAGATAACGAATGCAAGAGCTCATCCGAGTTCCTCTGCATCTCTCTCTTCACCTTCTGCCAAGGAATCGACTGCTGACCGCGCTGGAAGCCTGCAAAACTGCAACAAAGTAGCAAAGACGACTACTGCAACTCTGTAACGCTGATCCTGCCGCCTTCTCGACCGTTTTCCTGGTGGTGCATGCTGTGGTGGTAGTCTGCCTCCTCTCTGCACTAGACGCTCCGAAGAAATCTCCCGTGGGTCGACGGAATCGTCCCCCTGCAACCGCAGGCACCAAAGAACTGCATCACTGGTACCCTGGGTCTCCTCTCAGCACGACGAGCGAGGTCCCTTGAATCCAGCAACTCTGTCCAAGTGACTCCCACAGTCCAGTGACTCTTCAGTCCAAGTTTGGTGGAGGTAAGTTCTTGCCTCCCCACGCCAGACTGCATTGCTGGGAACCGCGACTTTTGCAGCTACTCCGGCCTCTGTGCACTTCCGGCGGAAATCCTTTGTGCACAGTCCAGCCTGGGTCCACGGCACTCTAACCTGCATTGCATGACCTCCTAAGTTGTCCTCCGGCGACGTGGGACTCCTTTGTGCGACTTCGGGTGAGCATCGTTTCTCTCCACTTCGTAGTGCCTGTTCCGGCACTTCTGCGGGTGCTGCCTGCTTCTGACAGGGCTCCTTGTCTTGCTCGACGCCCCCTCTGTCCCCAGACGCAATTGGCGACATCCTGGTCCCTCCTGGGCCACAGCAGCATCCGAAAACCCGAACTGCACGATTTGCAGCTAGCAAGGCTTGTTGGCGGTCTTTCTTCAGGAAAACACTTCTGCACGACTCTCCACGGCTTGGGGGATCCATCCACCAAACGGGAAGTCTCTAGCCCTTGTCGTTCCTGCAGAACCTTCAGCTTCTACTGTCCAGTAGCAGCTTCTTTGCACCCACAGCTGGCATTTCCTGGGCTTCTGCCCATCTCCGACTTGCTTGTGACTTTTGGACTTGGTCCCCTTGTTCCACAGGTATCCTCGACTGGAAATCCATTGTTGTTGCATTGCTGGTTTGTGTCTTTCCTGCAGACTTCCCCTATCACGACTTCTATGTCCTTTGGGGAACTTTAGTGCACTTTGCACTCACTTTTCAGGGTCTTGGGGTGGGCTATTTTTCTAACCCTTACTATTTTCTAATAGTCCCAGCGACCCTCTACAAGGTCACATAGGTTTGGGGTCCATTCGTGGTTCGCATTCCACTTTTGGAGTATATGGTTTGTGTTGCCCCTATCCCTATGTGTCCCCATTGCATCCTATTGTAACTATACATTGTTTGCACTGTTTTCTAATACTATTACTTCTTATTTTGGTATTGTGTACATATATCTTGTGTATATTTGCTATCCTCATACTGAGGGTACACTCTGAGATACTTTGGCATATTGTCATAAAAATAAAGTACCTTTATTTTTAGTATATCTGTGTATTGTGTTTTCTTATGATATTGTGCATATGACACTAGTGGTACTGTAGGAGCTTCACTCGTCTCCTAGTTCAGCCTAAGCTGCTCTGCTAAGCTACCATTATCTATCAGCCTAAGCTGCTAGACACCCTATACACTAATAAGGGATAACTGGGCCTGGTGCAAGTACCCCTTGGTACTCACTACAAGCCAGTCCAGCCTCCTACAAATGTAAACTGTATTTGTTAGTATTGCCATTCTTTCCCCTGCCCTACAACAATTTACAATGCATTCAGAGTCTCTAAAAATAAAAGGCTGAACGATATGGATTTTTTTAATATAACAAACATAACCTATGATCATTTAATGAAAAGACGTGCACAGAATTATTTTAGAATACTTGGATGCGCCCCCCACCCCCCAAAGCTTACTTGTGGTGTATCAAACAACACAAATGACTTGCTTGAAGTGTACTTTAACTGCGGGCTGCTGCTTTCCTTTGTATCTAGAGAAGAAATGGCGCACCGACAAGACCCCCACAAATCACAAAACCTTCAGAAACTCCATCCAACATCACCACCAGTTAATAAGGACCACCAAAAAACTCGCCCTGCAACAACGCATCAATAAACGCCCACAACAGAAAGGAGCTTTTAACAATCATCAGAGTTCTCCAACTCCACTGGCATTCCCCAGTCACAAGAACTCTGTGAAAACCTCGCCAGCTACTTACATTGCAAGATCGCAGACATTTACGACTGCTTCACCACCCAGACCCCCTCCCCTCCCCCCCCCCGACTATCGCCACCAGCCTGTCGACCAAGCATCACCATGCCAACCCCCCCCGCTCTAAATCCCCACCCTTCTCCTCTGGAACAACATCACCGACACAGAGACCCGCAACATCATGGCAACCATCCACTCTGGAGCACCCACCGATCCCTGCCCTCACCACATAAATGAAGCCAAAGTCAGCAACATAATCGCACCCAAACTCTGGCATACCATCAACCGCTCCTTCGAAACTGCCACTTTCCCAGAGTTGGAAACCTTCTACTGAAGAAACCTACCGCCGATCCAACAGAACTCAAGAACTACCGGCCCATCTCCCTGCTCCTCTTTCCAGCCAGAGTCCTTGACAAGGCAGCCAACAAACAACTCATTGCCTTCCTGGAAGCAAACCACATCCTGGACCCCTCAGTCAGGATTCAGAAGCAAACATAGCACTGAGACCTCTCTCCACAGAGTACATCCGCACCCTCCTCGACAAGACAGTCTTCCTCATCCTCCTGGACCTTTCTGCCGCCTTCAACAGTCTCACTCGACACGCTACACACCTGTCTCCACAAAGCCAGCATCCGAGACTCAGCACTGCAATGGCTTCACGTTCCTCAACGTCAGAACACAGCAGAAGGTCTTACTCCTTCTCTTCCCCTCCCCCCCCTTTCTTTTGGAAGCCATCAAGATCATCTGCTGCGTCCCCCAAGGACCCTCTTCAATCTCTACATGACCCCACTGGATGCCATTGTCAGAAGCCATGCAATCAACATCATCTCCTACGCCGACAACACCCAACTGATAGTTCTTTGCAGTGGTCGGGTTGTTGGTGAAAGACTCTCCATGAAGGAATGAAAGCAGTTGCCACCTGGATGAAAGATAGTTCCTCAAACGGAACTTGGACAAAACAGAAGTCCTCATCGTCTGCTCACACCCTCAACCTGGAACGAGTCCTGGTGGCCCGCCGCCCTTGGAAACGCCCCCACCAACCACGCCCGCAACCTCAGCATCATCTTAGACTCGGCACTCTCAATGGACTGACAGGTGAGCGCATTCTCAATGGACGGACAGGTGAGCGCAGTCTCATCTGGTTGCTTCCACATTGTGCACATGCTTCGAAAAATCTACTGGTTGATCCCCACTGAAGCCGGAAGGACAGTCACCCAGGCCCTTGTCCGCAGCCGCCTCGACTACGGCAATGCACTCTATACCGGAACCACCGCCAAAACCCGGAAAAGACTACAACGCATCCAGAACGCCTCCGCCAGTCTCAAGAATGCCCCACGACACACACAACTCCGCCATTCTAAGAGACCGACACTGGCTGCGTATTGACCAGAGAATAGCCTTCAGGCTCCTGACCAATGCCTACAAGGCCCTACACAATACTGGACCAGCCTACCTCGACCACAGACTCTCCTTCTTCACTCCCACCAGACATCTCTGCACTGCCGACCAGGCTGTCGCCAACATCCATCTCTCATTCTACCCCCCCCACCCCCTTTACCCGGCATCTGTAAACCACACCCGGGGAAAGAACCTTCTCCCACATTGCCTCCAAGACCTGGAACATCCTCCCCATCCACCTCTGGCAATCTCTCTGTCATAGTTCAGAGGACCTCAAGACCTGGCTCGTCGACTGATCCTCCGCACCCCGCCCACTGCCCCCAGCACCTTGAGACCCTCACTGGTGAGTAGCCGTGCTTTGATAAATCCCGAATTGTTTCTCTGAGATAAAACTCTGCTCCACATGATGTAAATGTTGACATTACAATCAGTAATTTAGTCTAGTGAGACCCGTCAGCCTTCTGCGTATGTATAACACGTAAATTTTATTTGCTCTTTTGTTGCCTTCATACTTTATCATTCTAATCTACAGGAAGGATATATTGAGCATTGATAAACTGGAAGCACAGTTGAAAGCCTGTAACTGCCGACTTGTATTTTCTAGAGCCAAAGTAAGTAAAATTCTTTCCTAGGAATGTTACAAACCCTTAAATAACTCATTGACGTAAAGGGAGCAGTCATTGCGTGGTTATATTGAACGTGCTTGCTCAAATGTGCCAGCATGATGATGGTCGTGCCGCAGGCCTTCCTCAACCATTGAAATGTGAGGTCTATACATTAAGCATCATTAAAACTCAGTAATGGTAACAAACGTTTTAGTATACATAATGCTTAACCGTGTTACAACTGCTAGTAAGAATTTTGTAAAAGTAAAACATGAGAAGTTTGCTGTTGGGTAGCTTCTATTTTTCAGTTTTGGAGTCCTTCCTACTTGCTTTTCTCAGCCTCATATTTAATTTCTTCACCCGGGGGCTGCAGATGAACCCCTTCGCTGCCAGGCCTTTTCCCCCCTCCTGTGCTGAGCCTTTTTTTTGGCTATTTGGGGCAGTTCACGCTTAGGCCCTCAACTTTTTGTCCACATACGCTAGCCAAGCCTAATTTGCGTCCTTTTTTCCAACATCCTAGGGATTCTAGAGGTACCCAGACTTTGTGGGTTCCCCAGGAGGAGGCCAAGAAATTAGCCAAAATACAGTGAAAATTTTGTTTCTTTCAAAAAAATGGGGAAAAGGGGCTGCAGAAGAAGGCTTGTGGATTTTCCCTGAAAAGGGCATCAACAAAGAGTTTGTGGTGCTAAAATCACCAGCTTCCCAGCTTTCAGGAACAGGCAGACTTGAATCAGAAAACCCAATTTTTTCACACAATTTTGGCATTTTACTGGGATATACCCCATTTTTACGATTTTTTTGGTGCTTTCAGCCTCCTTCCAGTCAGTGACAGAAATGGGCATGAAACCAACGCTGGATCCCAGAAACCACAACATTTCTGAAAAGTAGATAAAATTCTGAATTCAGCAAGGGGTAATTTGTGTAGATCCTACAAGGGTTTCCTACAGAAAATAGCAACTGAATAAGAAAAATATTGAAATTGAGGTGGAAAAAAAAGCAATTTTTCTCTACGTTTTACTCTAACATTTTCCTACAATGTCAGATTTTTGAAAGCAATATACTGTTACGTCTGCTGGACTCTTCTGGTTGCGGGGATATATAGGGCTTGTAGGTTCATCAAGAACTCTAGGTACCCAGAGCCAGTAAATGACCTGCACCCTGCAGTGGGTTTTCATTCTATACCGGGTATACAGCAATTCATTTGCTGAAATATAAAGAGTAAAAAATAGCTATCAAGAAAACCTTTGTATTTCCAAAATGGGCACAAGAGAAGGTGTTGAGAAGCAGTGGTTATTTGCACATCTCTGAATTCCGGGGTGCCCATACTAGCATGTGAATTACAGGGCATTTCTCAAATAGACGTCTTTTTTACACACTGTCTTACATTTGGAAGGGATAAATGTAGAGAAAGACAAGGGGCAATAACACTTGTTTTGCTATTCTATGTTCCCCCAAGTCTCCCGATAAAAATGATACCTCACTTGTGTGGGTAGACCTAGCGCCTGCGACAGGATATGCCCCAAAACACAACGTGGACACATCACAGAAAACAGAGGTGTTTGTTGCCAGGTGCCTACCTGTAGATTTTGGCCTTTAGCTCAGCCGGCACCTAGGGAAACCTACCAAACCTGTGCATTTTTTAAAACTAGAGACCTAGGAGAATCCAAGATGGGGTGACTTGTGGGGCGCTGACCAGGTTCTGTTACCCAGAATCCTTTGCAAACCTCAAACTTTGGCTAAAAAAACACATTTTCCTCACATTTCGGTGACAGAAAGTTCTGGAATCTGAGAGGAGCCCCAAATTTCCTTCCACCCAGCGTTCCCCCAAGTCTCCCGATAAAAATGATACCTCACTTGTGTGGGTAGGTCTAGCGCCCGCGACAGGAAATGGCCCAAAACACAACGTGGACACATCACATTTTTTCATAGAAAACAGTGCCTACCTGTGGATTTTGGCCTCTAGCTCAGCCGGCCCGGGGGGGGGGGGGGGGCAGAAATGGCCTAAAATAAATTTGTCCCCCCCCCCCCCCACCCCCCTCCCCTGGAGTGACCCTTGCCTACAAGGTCACTCCCCTTGCGTGACGGCGCAAACAAAAAAGATCCCTGGTGCCTAGTGGTTTCTGCCCCCCTTGGGGGCAGATTAACCAACAATCGGCCAATCTGCCCCCAAGGGGGGCAGAAATGGGCTAAAATAAATTCCCCCCCCCCCCTTTCCCAGGGAGCGACCCTTGTGTACAAGGTCGCTCCCCTTGCGTGACGGCCAAAAAAAAATCCCTAGAATCGGCCAATCTGCCCCCAAGGGAGGCAGAAATGGTCTAAATACAATTTGCCCCCCCAGGGGAGCGACCCTTGCCTAATGGGTCGCTCCCCATCTGTAAAACAAAAAAAAAATCCCTGGTGCCTAGTGGTAATCAAAATAGGCTGATCTACCCCCCAGGGGGGCAGAAATGGCCTAAAATAATCCCCCCCTCCCCCTTGCCTAAGGGGTCGCTCCCCTTGCGTGAAATTCACGCAAAAAAAAAAAATCTCCCTGGTGTCTAATGGTTTCTGCACCCCTTGGGGGCAGATTGGCCTCATCAAAATAGGCCAATCTGCCCCCAAGGGGGGGCAGAAATGGTCCAAATATAATTTGTCCCCTAGGGGAGCGACCCTTGCCTAAGGGGTCGCTCCCCACCTAAAAAAGAAAACATAACAAAAAAAAAAATGATCCCTGGTGCCTAGAGGTTTCTGCCCCAAGGGGGGTGCAGAAAAGGCCTTCCCAAAAAAATGCCCCCCCGGGAGCGACCCTTGCCCAAAAAAAATCCCTGGTGTCTAGTGGGGTTTCAAAAGCCGGATTGCAAGCAATCCGGCTTTTGAAACCCTGGGAGAGACTTCAAAGGGAAGGAAATACATTGCCTTCCCTTTGAAGCCCCTCCGGGCTTCGCATTTCTCTTTCAATCGTGCTGGAAGCAGAGCTTCCAGCACGATGGGGGAGACCCTGTGACTAATCAGTACGCGCTGACGTCACAGGGGGGGTCTGGGTGGAAGGGGAAGGGCTTCCCCTTTCATCCCTGACTTGGGGGGGGGGGGGGGGGGGGAAACCCCACAGAGGGAGCGCTAGCGCTCCCTCTGGGCTCTGTGACCAGGACGTAATGGTTACGTCCTGGGCACAGCAGCACTGTGCCTCAGGACGTAACAATTACGTCCTGGGCACAGAACAGGTTAAGTGGACGTGAAGCCAATTATGCTTAGGTTGATCCCTTGTATGCCGTTCTCAAAAGTACTTTATTTTTTATTTTTGAAGTAATATATTTTTTTTATTTTTTAACGCTGGGCGTTAGCATGGGGGGGGGGGAACAAGGACCTGGTTGTGGGGCATATGTATATGTTCGGAGTTGCGTTCTCCAGGAATTCTGATTTGCAGTTTCCTATTTTACTTTATCTTCACTCTAGAAGATGTCTAATTAACTTTACATTTTCATTAACTGCTGCTTGAATAACCAATTGCTATTTTTTCCCCTCTAGCCCTCAGTATTAGCGTTGTGCCTTCTCAGTCTGGAAGTTGAAACCTTAAAATCAAATGACCTGTTTGAAATTGCACTCCGTGTTCAAAAGCATTCAAGGGTAAGCTTTCAACCATTTTAGAAATGTTCATGGCAAAGAACTACCTTGATTTGCATTATTGTTTGGAGTGTGTGGGAGTGGGAGGCTGCCCTGTTCAGTGCTACATTCGCACAGACGTCGCAGCTTGTGTCACAGCCTTTATGCTCTGTCTGCTTTTCAGTGTGTTCTGTTCTTGCGGGCTAAGCTTAGCTTGCATTCCTACACTGTGGGGCACCATGATGTGGGCCATCCTTCATAATGCTTATTTTGTCTGTTTTTATATACCAGTGTGTTGCATGAGTTCTTCTTGTTTTTTTTTTCTTGTTTTTTTCCTTCAGTTTAGTATACCGATTACACCTAGTTTGTCTTGGCTCATATAGGTGGCTGTACATGTACAACAGTTAATGTTTCAACACTATTATTGATGTCATGGTTAGAATTGTTCCCAACTTTTCATACAGAAGTACAACAGTTTGTCACCATATCCTTATGCCACCCCAGTCTGGTTCGCCAGCTCAGGAGAATGGGAATGTCACTTACACTTCATTATGCGTTTATGATTTGTTGTTTTCCGGAACGTAACAGATCTTCTCCTTCATTTGTTGCCTAAATCCGTTACTTCATTTGCTGCCTAAATCCGTTCCATCCTTTCATATCATTGTATCCCTCCACTGGTTTAATTACTGCAGGATCAGTGTCCCATTTCCTCTTGTTATCCTGCTGGAACACATTTGGAGTTAACACCTTGTTGCCACTTTAACAAGGTGTCTTGTCTGGAATGCATTTGTGTTCCAAGATTCACCTAAGTGAGCCCCTGGCTATGAAATTGGCCCTCTTATGTCCCATAGCGATTGTTGCTTGGGCAAGGGCTGTTTTTCGCTACTCATGTCCTGGATTGTCTTTAAAACTTAGGCTTTCTTCACAGGGTGACAACTGATTCCTGGTCCCTCTTTTGAGTGCAGCAGTACTGATTGGGTCATCTGGTTCCCTGTGCCCAGTCTGCTGTGATTAATTCACCTCAGCATATCACAATGTTTGATGGCATGTGTGGCTGTAGATCGATATGCTCTGCATACCCTTGCCATTTAGTGTTTGGTCCGGAGTTGTGACCTGTCTTTGCTCCGTCCTTCGACTCGCTCCGGTTTGAAATCTTTCCTCCATCTTATCCTAGTTTTAAGGTATTATTTTCACTTGTGCTTCTTCCACCTTTGCTCTCTTCAGCTCATCAGTCCGGGCCCTGACCACATGCCCTTTGGGGTGTCTGCACCCAGACTGGGTCTATCTTCCATGCAACACTGACGGACAAGACCTGATGGAATGGATTCCATTCTTCTTCTACCCCCAGTGCTACACAGTTTCCTCACACTGATTGCCATCTGGTGTGTGATCTCTGCCGCTCCTCTGGTCATCACGAGGCTACCTGTGATATCTTCAAATCATTTCCGATCAAAGGCTCTTCGGGACCAAAGAGAACGCTGATTGCAAATGGTGCACAAGACTTTGGATGACACCATGGACATCTTTGGGGAGAAACACCCAGGAGGAGCTCCCTGCTGGAGGACCTTTCCAATTGGCACTCCTGCGACTCCGCCGTCAATTTGGACATTGAAAGCCATGAGATTACCTCAGTGTGTCCAGTTAGTAGCATGGTTCCTCCTGCCCATCCCAAGGCTCTTAAAAGACCCCTTCTCAAAGTCGCCGGTACACCTCTGCCAACCGTCCATGGTCAGAACAGAAAGGCTACTTAGGCTGCCCCTCTGTCAGGCTTTGCAGAGAAAACATCTGCCAAGGCGAAGCCACCGTGCTTAGCTTCAACCTCCTTTTCCTTGGACTGAAAGTGTCTCCGTCTCGAGCGGAACACCTCCATTGTACACTTTGATGCTGACCAAATCACACCCACTAAAATCTCCGGTGCCGAAACACGCAGCGCAGAGATCATCGGACAAGACTCAAGCCAGTCTTCTGCTACCCCTTCTTCTTTGGAGCCTATGCTGAAGACTATGGACGCATGTGAGCTCTGCCTCCAAATGAAGGGGGTACAGGATGCATTATTGCTTCATCACTTTTACTATTTGAAAAGGAAGCTTTGGACCCTCGTCCACCTTAGAAGAAGAGGGACAAGGCCCCTAGTCTACCATATAGGCCTTGTCCATCTTCTCCTTCCACCTCCCTTGCCTCCTCATTCTCTCACGTCTCCTACATCGGGAGATTATACTCCTCAGGGTTCCTCTTTATTTGCTGGGGGAGATCTAGGTGGGCCACAACACAAACCTGACCCTTGGGATACTTATGGCCCTGACCCTATCCCCTCTAATAATCCAGGTTTCTACCCTGCCTGCTCCTCACCGCCAGAGGACACTACTTCATACCAACAGTAGTGGCATGAGCAGCTGCCTTTCATAATGTAGAATTACATAGTCACTATCGAACAGGACTGTCCCTTCGATACCCTTACTTCTACACATAGGGTTACTCAGTTCCTACCAATGCCACCTGGCTTGCTTCATCATGCTGATATGTTTTACAGAGCCTGTCTGCTCTAGGAGTATCTGATAAGAAATACAAATTTGCTCCCTCTGACCCCATATCTATCATGGGGGGGGGGGAGGCCGAGAGGGGGGTGGTGTGTGTGTGTGTATAATATATATGTGTGTATAATATATATATTCGATGGCATGTGTAGCTGCAGATACACATGCTGTGCACAGTCCGCCGTCTGGTGTTGGGCTCGGAGTGTTACAAGTTGTTTTTCTTCGAAGAAGTCTTTTCGAGTCACGAGACCGAGGGACTCCTCCCATTTCGATTCCATTGCGCATGGGCGTCGACTCCATCTTAGATTGTTTTTTTTTTTTCCGCCATCGGGTTCGGACGTGTTCCTTTTCGCTCCGTGTTTCGGGTCGGAAAGTTAGTTAGAATCTCGGAAAAAAACGTCGGTATTGTTTGCGTTCGGTATCGGGTTAGTTACAACAAATCGACACCGAATTTTGAAGAGCTCCGGTGGCCCTTTGGGTTTTTTTCGATTTGTGTTTTTATTTTTTATTTTTATTTTTATTCCCCCCCCCCCCCTCCCCAGTCGGGGCCTGGTCAGCCCGGCCACGTGCAACTTCCAGGCTGATGGAACGGACCCCATTCCGCTTCTGTCCAAAATGCCATAACAAGTATCCGTATACGGATCAGCATCTGGTCTGTAACTTGTGCTTGTCCCCCGAGCACAAGGAGGATACTTGTGAAGCCTGTCGAGCGTTTCGGTCGAGGAAGACGCTGAGAGACCGAAGAGCCAGGAGACTACAAATCAAGATCGTTTCGAGGAGGAAGAAGAAGCTTTCTCCATCCACGAGTCGGATTCTGAAGAACTCGATGACGAAGAAACAACCAAAACCGTGAGTAAGACGTCGAAAATCAAGACTCACGAGAAGTCCACAAAAGCCCAGGGGACGCCACCGCCAACAGGCCATGGCTTAACCGGAAACACTAGGTGACCGATCCAAGGCACCGAAAAAGGGCATGCTGGTGTCAGTCATCCGTCTCCGGTCGAGATACCGCCACACCGCAACCTCGGAGCCGCGAGAAAACTTCGGCACAGCGGCACCGAAGAATTTCGGCACCGAGACACCACGCCGAAAACAAAGAAGGTTTCTTCGGAGCCTAAAAAGACTTCCGAAAAGGTTTCGGTTCCGAAACATCCAGCCTCGGAGCCGAAAACTAGTTCCTATACAGAGGAACACGGATTAACCTCCCAATTACATAGATTTGGAGAGGAGCTTCAAGCTGTAGAGCCTGACTACACGCAAAGAAGGCTTCATATTCATGAGGACACAGGGAAGATCACCACTCTTCCCCCAATCAGGATAAAAAGGAAACTTGCCTTTCAACAAGGGGACAAGCAACCACAGGCAAAGGTGGCAAAGAAAACAACCCCACCACCATCAACACATGCATCACCAGCAACAACTCCACCACTGATGCACTCACCAGCTCATACCACAATGAGTCAGGATGATCCCGATGCATGGGACCTTTACGATGCTCTAGTGTCTGACAACAGCCCAGACTCCTATCCTACAAAACCCTCACCACCTGAGGACAGTACATCCTACACACAGGTGGTCGCAAGGGCAGCCAAATTTCACAACGTCACCTTGCATTCTGAACCAATTGAGGATGACTTTCTCTTTAACACCCTATCCTCCACCCATAGCCAGTACCAAAGCCTTCCCATGCTCCCAGGAATGCTAAGACATTGAAAACAAATATTTAAGGATCCAGTTAAAGGCAGAGCCATAACTCCAAGGGTGGAGAAAAAGTACAAGCCACCGCCAACAGATCCAATCTATATTACAACACAACTAACACCAGACTCAGTAGTTGTCGGGGCAACTCGTAAGAGAGCCAACTCTCATACCTCAGGAGACGCACCACCTCCAGACAAGGAGAGCTGCAAATTTGATGCTGCAGGAAAAAGGGTTGCAGCACAAGCAGCAAATCAATGGCGTATTGCCAATTCACAAGCACTTTTGGCAAGATACGACAGAGCTCATTGGGATGAAATGCAACATTTCATTGAACATTTACCCAAGGAGTTCCAAAAAAGAGCGCAACAGGTGGTGGAAGAGGGACAAAGTATCTCAAATAATCAGATACGGTCTTCCATGGATGCAGCAGATACAGCTGTAAGGGCAAACACTGCAATCACAATACGAAGGCACGCATGGCTGCGCACTTCAGGGTTCAAGCCGGAAATCCAACAAGCTGTGCTCAATATGCCATTTAATGAACAGCAATTGTTTGGGCCGGAGGTAGACACTGCCATTGAGAAACTCAAAAAAGACACCGATACAGCCAAAGCCATGGGCGCACTCTACTCCCCGCAGAGCAGAGGCACATTTCGGAAAACACCTTTTCGGGGAGGGTTTCGAGGTCAATCCACAGAAACCACAACCTCACAAACAAGGCCTACTTACCAGGGTCAATATCAGAGGGGAGGTTTTCGGGGGCAATATAGAGGGGGCCAATTCCCAAGAAATCGAGAAATTCCAAGGCCCCAAAACTCCTCAAAATAAACAGTGACTCACAAGTCACACAACCCCATCACATAACACCTGTGGGGGGAAGACTAAGCCAATTTTACAAACATTGGGAGGAAATAACAACAGACACTTGGGTCTTAGCAATTATCCAGCATGGTTATTGCATAGAATTTCTCCAATTCCCTCCAAACGTCCCACCGAAAACACACTATGTCAAAACAACATATACATCTTCTAGGACTAGAAGTTCAAGCATTGCCACAAAAGGACGCAATAGAATTCGTACCAAATCTACAAAAAACACAGGAGTTTACTCACTGTACTTTCTAATACCCAAAAAGGACAAAACTCTGAGACCAATACTAGATCTCAGAACACTAAATACCTACATCAAATCAGACCACTTTCACTGGTCACGTTACAAGACGTAATTCCACTACTCAAACAGCAAGACTACATGACCACATTAGATCTAAAAGATGCGTATTTCCATATACCAATACATCCTTCACACAGAAAATACCTAAGGTTCGTATTCCAAGGAATACATTACCAATTCAAAGTGTTGCCATTCGGAATAACAACTGCGCCAAGAGTTTTTACAAAATGCCTGGCAGTAGTAGCAGCACATATCAGAAGGCAGCAAATACATGTGTTCCCGTACTTAGACGACTGGTTAATCAAAACCAACACGCTAAGACAGTGTTCACAGCACACAAAATATGTCATACAGACCCTTCACAAGCTAGGTTTCTCCATCTACGCGAAGTCACACCTTTTGCCGTGTCAAACACAGCAATACTTAGGAGCGACAATCAACACAGCAAAAGGGATTGCCACTCCAAGTCCACAAAGGGTTCAAACATTTCACAAGGTAATACAGGCCATGTATCCAACACAAAAGATACAAGTCAAAATGATAATGAAACTCCTAGGCATGATGTCTTCATGCATAGCCATTGTCCCTAACGCAAGATTGCACATGCGGCCCTTACAACAGTGCCTAGCATCACAATGGTCACAAGCACAGGGTCAACTTCTAGATCTGGTGTTGATAGACCGCCAAACATACATCTCGCTTCTATGGTGGAACAGTACAAATTTAAACCGAGGGCGGCCTTTCCAAGACCCAGTGCCACAATACGTCATAACGACAGATGCTTCCATGACAGGGTGGGGAGAACACCTCAATCAACACAGCATCCAAGGACAATGGGACATACATCAGAGGCAGTTTCACATAAATCACTTGGAACTGTTAGCAGTATTTCTGGCGCTGAAAGCATTTCAACCCATAATAACCCAAAAATACATTCTTGTCAAAACAGACAACATGACAACAATGTATTATCTAAACAAACAAGGAGGGACACACTCGACACAGTTGTGCCTCCTAACACAAAAAATATGGCATTGGGCGATTCACAACCACATTCGCCTAATAGCACAATTTATTCCAGGGATTCAGAACCAGTTGGCAGACAATCTCTCTCGAGATCACCAACAAACCCACGAATGGGAAATTCACCCCCAAATACTAAACAATTACTTTCAAATTTCGGGGACACCTCAAATAGATCTATTTGCAACAAAGGAAAACTCAAAATGCCAAAACTTCGCATCCAGGTACCCACAAGATCAATCCCAAGGCAATGCTCTATGGATGAACTGGTCTGGGATATTTGCGTACGCTTTTCCCCCTCTCCCTCTCCTTCCATATCTAGTAAACAGGTTGAGTCAAAACAAACTCCAACTCATACTAATAGCACCAACATGGGCAAGGCAACCTTGGTACACAACACTACTAGACCTTTCAGTAGTACCTCATGACAAACTACCAAACAAACCAGAACTGTTAACACAACACAAACAACAGATCACACATCCAAATCCAGCATCTTAGAATCTAGCAATTTGGCTCCTGAAATCCTAGAATTCGGACACTTAGCCCTCACACAAGAATGTATGCAGGTCATAAGACAAGCTAGGAAACCTACCACTAGACACTGCTATGCAAATAAGTGGAAAAGATTTGTGTATTACTGCCACAATAATCAAATTCAGCCATTACACGCATCTCCAAAAGATATAGTAGGATATTTACTACATTTGCAAAAATCAAATCTAGCTTTCTCTTCCATAAAGGTACATCTCACCGCAATATCAGCTTACCTGCAAATTACTCATTCAACTTCACTATTTAGAATACCAGTCATTAAAGCTTTTATGGAAGGCCTAAAGAGAATCATACCACCAAGAACACCACCTGTTCCTTCATGGAACCTCAACATTGTCTTAACAAGACTCATGGGTCCACCTTTCGAGCCCATGCATTCTTGTGAAATGCAATACTTAACGTGGAAAGTTGCATTTTTGATTGCCATCACATCTCTAAGAAGAGTGAGTGAGATTCAAGCATTTACCATACAAGAACCATTTATTCAAATACATAAAAATAAAGTAGTTCTCAGGACAAATCCAAAATTTTTACCAAAGGTTATCTCACTGTTACACTTAAATCAAACAGTAGAATTACCAGTGTTCTTCCCACAGCCAGATTCTGTAGCTGAAAGAGCACTACATACATTAGACATCAAAAGAGCACTAATGTACTATATTGACAGGACAAAACTAATTAGAAAAACAAAACTACTATTTATTGCCTTTCAAAAACCTCATACAGGAAATCCATTTTCAAAACAAGGCATTGCTAGATGGATAGTTAAGTGTATTCAAACCTGCTATCTTAAAGCAAAGAGAGAGCTGCCTATTACACAAAAGGCACACTCAACCAGAAAGATAGGTGCTACCATGGCCTTTCTAGGAAATATTCCAATGAACGAAATATGTAAGGCAGCAACATGGTCTACGCCTCATACATTTACCAAGCACTACTGTGTAGATGTGTTAACTGCACAACACGCCACAGTGGGTCAAGCTGTACTAAGAACATTATTTCAAACTACTTCAACTCCTACAGGCTGAACCACCGCTTTTGGGGAGATAACTGCTTACTAGTCTATGCACAGCATGTGTATCTGCAGCTACACATGCCATCGAACGGAAAATGTCACTTACCCAGTGTACATCTGTTCGTGGCATTAGTCGCTGCAGATTCACATGCGCCCACCCGCCTCCCCGGGAGCCTGTAGCTGTTTAGAAGTAGATCTTCAGCATTTGTACATTTGTAAATATATTACTTTAACCTTTATTATGTACATGCGTATTCATTCCATTGCATGGGCACTATTACTAGCATACACAACTCCTACCTCACCCTCTGCGGGGAAAACAATCTAAGATGGAGTCGACGCCCATGCGCAATGGAATCAAAATGGGAGGAGTCCCTCGGTCTTGTGACTCGAAAAGACTTCATCGAAGAAAAACAACTTGTAACACTCCTAGCCCAACACCAGACGGTGGACTGTGCACAGCATGTGAATCTGCAGCGACTAATGCCACGAACAGATGTACACTGGGTAAGTGACATTTTCCACATATATGTATATATATGTGTATATGTATATATATATATATATATGTTCAATGGCATGTGTAGCTGCTGATACACATGCTGTGCATTATCCTGCCACCTAGTGTTGGGCTCGGAGCGTTACAAGTTGTTTTTCTTCGAAGAAGTCTTTTCGAGTCACAAGACCGAGGGACTCCTCCCCTTTAGGCTCCATTGCGCATGGGCGTCGCCTCCACCTTTAGATTGTTTTTTTTTTTTTTTCCGCCATCTGGTTCGGACGTGTTCCTCTTTGCTCCGTATTTTGGTTCGGAAAAGTTAGTTAACAAACGGAAAATTCAACGGTATTGTTTGCGATCGGTATCGGGTTAGACATAGCACATCGACACCGAAGAAAAGAAGAGCTCAGGCAGCCCTTCGGGGCTTCCACTCCTCGACCGGGCCTGGTCGGCCCGACCGTGTGCATCTTCAAGGCTCATCGAACGGACCCCATTCCGCTTCTGCCCCAAATGCCACGCTAAGTATACTTATACAGACCAACATTTGGTCTGTAATCAGTGTTTGTCCCCCGAACACAAAGAGGATACGTGCGAGGCCTGTCGGGCATTTAGTTCCAAGAAGACGCTGCGCAACCGGAGAGCTCGAAGGCTTCAAATGGCGTCGACACCGGCCGGACTCCCCGACGTCGAAGAGGAGACATTCTCCATCCCAGATTTGGACTCTGGCGAGCCCCAGAGTGAACAGCCAACGAGGCAACAAACCATGAGTAAACCAGCCCCAGCCAAAACTTACTCGAAAATCATGAAGGTCCAGGGGGCGCCACCGCCGACAGGCCATGGCTTTACCCGAAAGCACGGTGACCAAGCATCGGCACCGAAAAAGGGCACACAGCAGCCGAAGACATCTGACTCCGGTCGAGATACCGGCTCAGAATATACTCTGCACCGAGATACCGGCTCCGACCAAACTCGCACCGAGAGATCGGCACCCCAAAATCAAAAAAGGTTTCTTCGGAGCCTAAAAAGACTGTTGAAGGTTTTGGTGCCGAAACACCCAGCCTCTGAGACGAAACAAAACTCCTATACGGACGAACAGGGCCTTTCCTCACAACTACAGGGCCACAAGTTTGGACAAGAACTGGAGATGGGAGAGCCAGACCATACACAGAAGAGGAGGCTCCATATACAAAAAGACACGGGGAAAATAAGAACTCTTCCCCCAATTAAAATGAAGCGGAAGCTTGCATTCCATGAAACGGAAATGCAGCCAAAAGCAAAGGTGGCAAAAAAAAAACACCACCACATTTTTCTCCACTGCCATCACCACATCTGTCCCCAATAGCAACGCCCCCAATGATGCAGTCACCAACGCACACAGGGATGAGCAAAGATGACCCAGATGCATGGGATCTGTACGATGCACCAGTCACTGATAATAGTCCTTACTGTTACCCGGCAAGGCCATCACCACCAGAGGACAGTACTGCTTATATGCAGGTGGTTTCCAGGGCAGCTACTTTCCATAACGCAGCATTACATTCAGAACCTATAGAAGATGATTTTTTTTAATTCAATACCCTGTCATCAACACATAGCCAATACCAAAGCATGACAATGTTACCAGGCATGTTAAAACACGCCAAACAGGTGTTTCAACCACAGAACCTTCCACCTCACAGGCCAGACCCACATACCAGAGCCAATACCAAAGAGGAGGTTTTCCGGGACAATATAGGGGTTGACAGTTCCCTAAACCATGAGGGAAATTCCAAAGCTCAAAAACCCCACAAACTAAACAGTGACTCAAACGTCACAAACCCCCAACACCTGTGGGGGGGGAGACTCGCAGATTATTACCAAAATTGGCAAGACATAACTACGGAGTCGTGGGTCCTAGCCATTATCCAACATGATTATTGCATAGAATTCCGACAATTGCCACCAAATGTTGCCTCCAAGAGCACACAACATGTCCAAACAACACTTGGATCTGTTACAAATAGAAGTCCAAGCATTGTTACAAAAAGCAATAGAACTAGTACCCAACCATCAAAAAGGAACAGGTGTTTACTCCCTGTATTTCCTAATTCCAAAAAAGGACAAAACACTAAGACCCATATTAGACGTCAGAACACTAAATCTTTACATCAAATCAGATCACTTTCACATGGTGACACTTCAAGACTGGATTCCCTTGCTAAACAATAGGACTACATGTCAACATTAGATCTCAAGGATACTTACTTCCACATACCCATACATCCTTCACACAGGAAATACTTAAGTTTTGTAATCCAAGGCGTGCATTACTAATTCAGAGTGTTACCGTTCGGGATAACAACAGCACCAAGAGTATTCACAAAATGCCTTGCGGTAGTAGCTGCTCATATCAGGAGGCAGCACATGCACGTATTCCCTTACTTAGATGATTGGCTAATAAAAACCAGCACTCAACAACAGTGTCTTCTACACACACAATAAGTCATAGAAACACTTCACAAGCTATGGTTCTCTATAAATTACCAAAAATCACATCATCAACGATGTCAAATACAACAATACTTAGGCGCAACAATCAACACACAGAAAGGGATTGCCACTCCAAGTCCACGAAGGTTACAAGCATTCCAAAATGTAATACTAAACATGCTCCCAAACCAACACTATCCAGTAAGGTTTGTGATGAAACTTCTAGGCATGATGTCTTCATGCATAGCCATTGTCCCAAACGCAAGACTACACATGCGGCCCTTACAACAGTGCCTAGCAACAGAATGGACACAAGCACAGGGTCAACTTCAAGATCTAGTGTTGATAGACCTCCAAACACACTCCTCGCTTCAATGGTGGAATCCTATAAATTTAAACCAAGGGCGGCCGTTCCAAGACCCTGTGCCTCAATCTGTGATCACAACAGATGCTTCGATGGTAGGGTGGGGAGCACACCTCAACCAGCACAGCATACAGGGACAATGGGATGCTCAACAAAGCCAACTTCATGTAAATCATCTAGAACTGCTAGCAGTGTTTCTAGCATTGAAAGCATTTCAACCGTTAATAGCCCACAAACACATTCTTGTCAAAACAGACAACATGGCGACAATGTATTACCTAAACAAACAGGGAGGGACACACTCATCACAGCTGTGTCTCTTAGCACAGAAGATTTGGCATTGGGTGATTCACAATCACATTCGCCTAATAGCACAGTACATCCCAGGAATTCAGAACCAGTTAGCTGACAATCTCAGTCGATCATCAACAAGCCCACGAATGGGAAATTCATCCCCAGATACTACAAAGTTACTTTTGAAGCTGGGGAACACCACAAATAGACCTATTCGCAACAAAAGAAAACGCAAAATGCCAAAACTTTGCATCCAGGTATCCACACCCTCACTCCAAGGGCAATGTGTTATGGATGAGTTGGTCAGGGATATTTGCTTACGCTTTTCCCCCTCTCCCACTCCTTCCGTATCTAGTAAACAAACTGAGTCGAAACAAACTCAAACTCAAACTAATACTAATAGCACCAACTTAGGCTCTCCAACCATGGTACACAACACTACTAGATCTGTCAGTAGTACCTCATATCAAACTACCAAACAGACCAGATCTGTTAACACAATACAAACAACAGATCAGACACCTGAATCCAGCATCGCTCAATCTGGCTCCTGAAGTCTTAGAATTTGGACATTTAGACCTTACACAAGAATGTATGGAGGCCATTAAACAAGCTAGGAAACCTACTACAAGACATTGTTACGCAAATAAATGGAAAAGATTTGTTTATTACTGCCATAATAATCAAATTCAACCACTACATGCGTCCGCAAAAAAACATTGTAAGCTACTTATTACACTTACAAAAATCGAAGCTAGCTTTTTCCTCCATTAAAATACATCTCACAGCAATATCTGCCTATCTGCAGATTACACATTCAACATCACTCTTTAGAATCCCAGTCATCAAAGCATTTATGGAGGATCTAAAGAGAATCATACCCCCGAGAACACCACCAGTTCCCTCATGGAACCTCAAGATTGTATTAACACGACTCATGGGTCCACCATTTGAACCCATGCACTCTTGTGAGATGCAATACTTAACCTGGAAAGTAGCCTGCCTAATCGCTATCACATCTCTTGGAAGAGTAAGTGAAATACAAGCATTTACTATACAAGAACACTTTATACAAATACACAAAGTGGTTCTACGCACAAATCCCAAATTGTTACCAAAAGTTATATCACCGTTCCACCTAAACCAAACAGTGGAACTCCCAGTCTTTTTCCACAACTAGACTCTGTAGCCGAAAGAGCCTTGCATACATTAGACATCAAAAGGGCACTAATGTATTACATTGATAGGACAAAACAATTTCGCAAGACAAAACAACTGTTTGTAGCCTTCCAAGAACCTCATGCAGGAAATCCAGTATCCAAACAAGGCATTGCCAGATGGATAGTGAAATGTATTCAAACTTGCTATATTAAAGCAAAGAGAGACCTGCCTATTACGCCAAAGGCACACTCCACTAGGAAGAAAGGCACCACAATGGCCTTTCTAGGAAATATGCCTATGACAGGAATCTGTAAGGCAGCCACATGGTCTATGCCTCATACATTCACAAAACATTACTGTGTAGATGTGTTAACAACACAACAAGCCACAGTAGGACAGGCAGTATTACGAACATTATTTCAAACCACTTCAACTCCTACAGGCTAAACCACCGCTTTTGGGGAGATAACTGCTTACTAGTCTATGCACAGCATGTGTATCTGCAGCTACACATGCCATCGAACGGAAAATGTCACTTACCCAGTGTACATCTGATCGTGGCATGAGACGCTGTAGCTTCACATGTGCCCTCCCGCCTCCCCAGGAGTAACTTTTTCGATGGAGGCCCCCTGGTCAGCTACTTTCTCCATAATTGGGAATGAAAAACAATAGAACTGCTGCCATTCCTTTTCTGTCCAAAGTGTCACTCCACAAATTACCTTGGACCGATCACAATTTATGTGTAACGTCTGCCTATCGTCAGAACACAGGGGAAGACTGAGGCCTGCCAATCGTCGTTAAAGAAAATTCTACGAGACCAAAGAGCTCATTGATGTGAAATGCAGAGACTGGATTTGAAGCAAATGCCAGATATTTTTGACGTGCTGGACGTCCTGTCTGATACGGAGCAGGAGATTCAAAAGGCGGCGATTTCATTCTAAAACTCTGATTCAGAGGCTGAAATAACTCTAGAAATGGAGGTCCCTCTGGGTCAACATGCCCCTGCTCCACCCAAAAGTCTAAGTTTTCATACCAGATGCTGTTGAGCCACCAATGCTTTCTGGCCATGGCAGGCATTGAAAAGTTTGTCCTGCATTCGGCCTCAACATGAAACAGAAAGCTTCCATTCAAAGCGTAGTGTTGATGGCACCGAAACCTTCCCTATCTCACACTGCACCAAAAAGACTGCCCACATCGGCACCAACATCTTCGGCATCGAAAAGGAAAACCTCTAGTACTGAAAAATGTGATCTGAAACTTACTTTGGAGCTGATTTTTTAGAAATCTAAGCAACTGCTCCAAGGGAGACAGTCCCAACTACATATCCAGCCTCTTACTTGAAGGGTATTGGTAAAAACTCCTCCTCCTGAAAGACAGCTGTAAGGAAATGCCTCCTTGGCATGGTTACCCCCTAATTGTTTGCCTTTGCTGATGCTAAGTTATGATTTGAAAGTGTGCTGATACCCTGCTAACCAGGCCCCAGCACCAGTGTTCTTTCCCTAAACTGTACCTGGTCTCAAGCACAGGGAGCTTTCTGACCTAAAACTCCACAAATCAACACACCCCACAACTACTTGCATTCATGCACAGATCGACCCTGGAGCAAACTCAATTTTGATGACTTAAAAACACAACTAACAGCCAACACAGATCTAGATACAATTAATTCTGTTCCAAAACTTTAAGTGGCTACAGGAAGCTTTTGATATCCTAATACCACTCAGAAAAACTAAACAGGACAAAAGGAAACCAACACCTTGGAGAGAAACGGAGCTTAAAAAGAGAAAGCAACAAATCAGAAAGTTGCAGCGGACCTGGCTCAAAACAGACAAGACAAACTTAACAGAATATACAACTCATCAATCAAAAAAGCTAAAAATAAAAATAAAAAAAAAGGTACTACTCAGACAGAATTCAAAATGCTAAATCTGCATCCAAAGAATTTTATAAAATTTTCAATGAATTTCGAAAACATAGGTGCATGGAAGGAAGTCATCCCACTACTCGATTTCACAAACAAACTGATAACTTATTACACAACCAAGACAGACACATTGGACTACTATTTAAAACCGAAGAAAACCATCAGCACCAACCCCTTTCCTAAAATACCCTCTAAGAATTAACCAACCCAGCCTCTACAGTCCTTCAAACAAATATCACAAGGTAAATTTATGGATTTGGTCAAAGCAAGCAGATTTGATCAAAGGTTGCCTTTCTGACCCTTGCCCATCACACATCTGCAAGAACATTCTTTTATCTTCTTCTGCTGCCACACCTGTAAGAATCATCATCATCAACACTTTAACTACAGGAACTTTTCCTGTAGACCTGAAAAAGGCAGACATATGACTGTTATTAAAGAAAGCAAACCTAGACCCCCAACAACTACAGACCAATCCACAAATGGACCTTTCCTGGGCAAACTGGATAGAGCAGCATTAAACCAGATGTCACAAATCATTGAAGACAATTCTATACTTTCAGACTTCCAAACTGGATTCCGCCTAGGAAGAGGCACTGAATCTGCACTCATAGCAATCTGGGATGATCTTAAAAACTGTTGACTGCAATGGAGTTGCTGCACTACTTCTCGGTTGCCTTTGAATTAGGGTTTCATGGTCAACCGTATCAAAGACTCCACGAAGCCGGCATAGAAGGGACTGCTCAACTGTATTACATCCTGCCTCCAAAAACAAATCTATTCGCGCCCCCCTTTCCTTCTAGTCCAAACCCTACCTCACAAAAGAGGGGTCCCCCAAGGATCAATCATCTCACCTTTGCTTTTCAACTTGTACATGATATCATTACCAGAACTGATCAATGATTTTCATCTCACATGCTACAACTATGCAGATGACACACACATACTACTTAAATTAGAATGCCCCAAAAAACATTAAACTCACAAATCTTCAGTTTTCTCAGAGCAGTGGATGGCATGGAGCCATCTCAAACTAAATGCCTCCAAAACAGAGATACTCCTATGTGGTGACTGGAAAAATTATGACACACTGTGAGCCTGGCCTGACTATCTCGGACCACCTCCTCAATCATGCAAGTAAGTTAAAAACCTTGGAATCACCATGGACTTGAAGTTAACTATGAATGCCCAAGTGGACAAATTAGCACGAACAAGCTTCATCACCTTGAAGACTCTGCGACGCATCCACGAAGCTATACATGGAACAGGACCGCTTTTTGTCAGAAACAAAAATAACCAAATACATTCAACAAAGAAACCTCAGCTCAAAATTGTCACCCCGCCTTAGAACACCACCATACAAAAAAAGGCTATTGGTGGTACATCCTTCTTTTCAAGCAGCCAAGCTATGGAATTCATTAGCCCCAACTATAAGAGCCACAGATAACTATCTTGACTGAAAACTACTCGAGTTGGCTCTTTCCTTCATAACCACCATAATCAAACAGCTATGGACTGCATATGCCTGTTAAATATTTTCTATCTGATTATATGTGTATTATTTATTTATTTAGTCGTTTTTTAGAAAATATGTATTGCTACTGTCATAACAATAAACTACACACCTACTCTTTAAACCGGTTTAATGAAGATTTACTCATGATTTATGTATGAACATGTTATTCCATGCTTAACATGTTCATAGGTCATTACTCCTAGATAAGTTGTTATACTAGATACTTATGAATCCCTGCTCTCATTTTATATCAAACTTTGTCTACCCGTAACCATGTCATGTGTCTATCAATCTATCCTACATTCCCACTCTGACTCATCCCAAATCCATTCTACTACTTTCATCTCTTAAATAACCCTGCCTCAGCTCTTCACTCCTCTTCCACATCTAACTCACCCAAAACTCACTTTCCTACCATGATCTCCCAAACAACCCTACTAAATTCTCCCTCCTTTATCTCACCCTGCTACTATGGTCTCCGTGACCCTTTCCACACTCTTCCCTCCTCCACCCTCCCTTTACTCATCCCAAGCCTAAATCTTATTACCATAAACTCTCAATTAACAGCTAACAAACTTGCATATCCGCGCCTCAAATTAACTCCTAATACTAAAACTGAACTCCTATTTCCCTATACTAATCCACCCCTAATTCCTTTTGGGTTCTGGAGTAGCGTGCTACTTGCTGAAAAGCGCCTCGACACCTTGTCAGGGTTAGTAAGCGCTATATAAATACTATCTGGAGATGCTAGCAGTTCACTGAGCACTCAAAGACTTTGTATTACATCTAAAAAACAAAGGAGTCTTCATATGCACAGACATTATAACCATGTTTTAGCTACAGAAATGTGTGTGTGTGGGGGGGGGGGGGGGGAGTTATCTCATCTTGCACTGACAATTAGGCACTAGGCCGTTCGTCACAACGTCTACATATTGGCGGAACACCTTCCAGGAACACACCACTTTTGCAAACCTGAGCAGGACTCCGCAACAAGTCCACGAATGGGAACTCCACCTCCAGAGTCCTACATCCCTACTTCCATAGATGTGTGCCTGGTGTAGACCTATTTGCAACAAAAGAAAATGCAAAATGCTGAAACTTTGCCTCCAGGTTTCCGCACCCTCAGTCCAAGTTCAATGCTCTGTGAATGAATTGGTCAGGGATGTTTGCTAATGCTTTTCCACCTCTCCCTCTTCCATATGTGGTTTGGAAACTCAGACAAACTGCTCACAATGATAATTGTGGCACCCACATGGGCAAGACAACCATGGTTCACCAGCTGCTAGATCTTTCAGTAGTACCGCACAAGAAGCGTTCTCTACACATAGATCTTCTCACTGGTTACAAAGGACAGGTCAAGCACCCAAATCCCAAGGACTTGAATCTTGCAATTTGGCTCCTGAAGTCCTAGAATTTGGGGTTTTAAATTTACCTCTAGAATTTATAGACCTTCTTGAGGAAGCACACAAACCAACCACTAGTGCTTGTTATGCGGCTACGTGGAAGTGTTTTGTTCATTACTGTATTGCTCAAAACAGTAATCCTTTGCAAGTATCTACAGAAAACATTATTTTGTTCATTCTCCATGTACAAAAAGCAAACTTAACATATAAATCTAGGTTACATTTAGCAGCTATAACTGCCTATTTACAAAACCATGTTCTTCTCTTTTTTTTTTTTTTTTTTTTTTCTTGTCATAAAGCTAAAAGGCAATACCCATGATCCCCCTAGAGCGCATTCAACATGAAGGAAAGGTGCATTTATAAGCAACATACCTGACATTTGTAAGGCAGCTACATGGTCAACACCACTCACTTTCACTAAACATTATTGTGTGGATGTTTTTGCATGTCAACAATCCAACCTAGGTCAGGCAGTGCTACGTACTTTTTTACAAAATACTCTCACACCCACAGGTTGGCCTGCATTTATGGAAGCACTACTTTTCAGTCTGTGCATAGCTGCATCTACAGCTACACATGCCATCAATTGGAAATGTTACTTCCCTTGTAAACATGCATTTGTGGATCAGAGTGATGTAGATTGACATGCGCCCACCTGCCACCCCAGGTCACCTGAGGCTGTTACAGAACATAATACATGTTTTCATTACACTCATTAGATGTAGCCGCACGCGCAACAAATTCATTGATTCAAATTCCTTCATCTGTATGAACTGTTATTCATATAAATAAATACCATGGTTCACAAAGTATTAAGGGTTACTCTTGTTTTTTAATTGGAATATTATTTTTAAGGCAGAATAGTAAAGAAAATTTGATTCAGTATTTTAAGTTTGATAAGCAATCTGGGGGTTAGAGTTACAATAAGTAGTTAATCAGATATTTTACAGTTTAGCTATGAATCCTTTACTACAGCTAATTTTCGAAGAATGCATTTCTACTCAAAGTATACCCCAAAATCTGTGTCTTATCGTCTGCTTGTTTCCAGTGTCGTAAGGACATTTTAGAACTCTGAGGAATTTAAACTAAAAATTCAGCAATTTTGGCAGGTGGATGTGTCTTAGTTTCCAGTCATACATAGACCTTTGAAGAATCAAGGTGGTAGTTTCTAAAAGAGTTAAACAGTGACTTGGACAAAGTAGTTCTTCCTTTGCAAGCTGTTACGATTTTTGAGATGGTGAGCTTAATTGCTAACATAGCATGTTCGTGGGAAACTGATAATGGCAAAGTAACTGGTTTTGTGGACAAGTAACATTAGTTCTCCAGCATAAATGTAAAAATGGCGATCTTTTAATTTCAGTATTTTTTTATTTTTTTTATTTCGGGTACACTGCCTGAACACAGTACATATTTGTAAGGGTTGCTCTGGCTGGGTAGATATATCTCTATCTGTATCTGTCTCTATCTGTATCTACATAGCTCTCTGTGTCTGTCTGTATCTCTGTATCTATCTATTAATCTATCCATTCCATCTATCTTCATGTGACCAGAAGTACTGGGACACAAACACTTTCCATTTTTCTTTGCAGATCAATGATATGGACATGCTCTACTGGAGAGAGCTTGTTTCACAATGTCTGGCAGATTATTCATCTCTTGAATGCTGTAAACCTGACCACAAAAAGCTAGTATGGATTGTGTCTAAGAGGACTGCCCAGAACCTGCACACCAGTTATTATAGTGTTCCAGAACTACCAACCATTCCAGAAGCTGCTGCTTTTAGTGAAAGTGATGGGTAAATGAAACGTACTTTTTAAATATATTTTTTTCTCGCAATTTTTAGGAAATGTCAAGACAAATTGTGTAATGGTCCTAAAGGGTGTTCTGCATTAATAATCACTGTACTCTTTCAACTTGTCATGGGGTTTCTAAAGTAATAGTTGTCTCATTTCCACTGTCTCTAATGTATTACATTATTTTGAAGCCTGGTGCAGCTGCCTATAGCTATGCACACATTTAATGCCAACCACTTCAAGAGCATGTTTGCCTTTTTATAGCATCAAATGAGTCCAGTGAGCTTTTAAGTTAACATTTTCTTTCCCATTCTGCTAATACCAAGGACTTCAAAACTAGCATCCAAAGGAGCAGATATGAGTAGCTATGTCCAGATTACTTGATTCATATTGTATTGATGATTCCCAGAGCACTGAGTTTCTCGCAAAGTACCTTCAAACTTAACTGCTAACCATGTTTAATCCTCCTAAATATCATCTGTTTTTATTACACATCATGCTTCTTTTGCTGCCTCCCATGACTGAGAGGACTGGTATTAAAACTTCTTACTGAAATCAGATCAAATTGCCTACTAAGACCCCACCTCATTCATGTCCCACATCTTCCCTTTGTACATGCCACTCACACCTCCCTGAACTATATGAGCAAACTGGATGGATTTAGGATGTGATCCTCACCTTTAAGCTGTTACTTTGCTTTGTTGTATTACTAGACTGGGACTTAAATATGTTATGGTTGTCATAGTTCAATTTCTGTGTTGTACTGGATAACCTTTTACACTTCGGTGGTAGTTGCATCTGCACTAATGCAGTATGCCATTATAAAGAGGATGCTGTTTTCATTTTGTCCATTCTGGTATTTAAACTTTCCCCATCGTAATCTAGTCATACTTTTTAACCCCTCATTCTTCTGTCTTCGCTTGGGCATCTTTCAACGAGTTACTTAGGCTTGGTTTTGACTTGACCAATTCGGTACCTTTTGAAACCATTTTCCGACTAGTTAAGAATCTCATTCCATTTTCAACCCGAATCTCTTAACTACTGTTCATTTTAGGTCAAGCAACCTTTTTTTTTTTTTTTTTTTTTTTTTTTTTTTTTTTTTTTTGTTACTACCTGGTGCTCTGCTATATCAGTAATTCATTTTTTTTGTGTGTCTCCTAGCTTTAAACAAACATTGACAAAGCTAATCTGTCTCTCCCATTTGTAGTTTATTGAATTTGCCTGTGTTCGCGGTGACTCCCTCACTTCCACAGAGGCCACACTACACAGTTAGGCACAAAGAAATGAGTAGCATACTTTTCAACTCCAGAAAAGCACTTTTGGATCTAGTCAGAGGCTTGAGATGCTATGCAAAATCCACTGCAATAAATAAGCTCCAAGTACTTTTGAAATGTATTTATCCATTTATTTAAAAAAAAAAGAAAAAAAACACTAAATGAAGTTTTAAGACAACATAACATCTTATGGATGTCCGGTAATTAAAACATAAATGAAAAATGCAGAGCAATGAAGGGTATTAGTCTAGACTAATTCACATTAAACTGTGCATAGGCAATACTTAAAAAAGAATTTGAACAAGAAGGATTGAGCCAGGGATATTACTTGGAGCTCTCAAGATGAGTAAAAAGTTATCAAAACTGCCTGATAAGACACTTTTTTTTTTTTATTAAAGTAGGAACATTTGCTACAATTACTGCTTGTAGTTTCCTTTTATAAAAATACAAGAATAAGAACCCATCTTCTCCACTTATGGATAGTTCAGCACAAGCTTCAGATAGAAGACCATATTAGTGCCCTCTGAGCACAGGCATTGAAGAAAAGATGGAAGTATACTCATAAAGGAAAGGGCCTGAGAACAGTATGCACTGCAAGCCGATAGTTATGAAGGATTGAAGGTGGCAGAGGTCACAGAGCACAAGGGATATTGGCTGCAGCAGGAGAAAACAAGATGGCCTGCGCTGCTTTGAAACACTTAGTTGGAATGTATTAATATTATGTGTACCAAAGGACTGCCAGCCATCTTATGTGCTGATCTTGAGGGGAAAGGCTGTGGCATAAGGGCTAGAGCAGTTTGAGTATCTGCGGGAAGCTCAAAATCCTGAGTTTCTGGGTAAAACGCACATTACTCTTTCTTCTGGGCAAGTTAATGCTTTGTGCTTGTGAATGTGTTTGTGTGTAATGCAACTTTTGCTTATCTAAAGCACTCCAATAACAAGGTGATATAAAGAATAGGGAACATGCTAGTGCACAATAAATCCTTTGTAATGGATTCTTTCTTTCGAAAGGGCTTGCAAATCCGCTCAAACTGTCACATTACCGTGAGAAGTTCATGGCGATTAAGTCTGAAAGCAAACTGGATTTAGGATCCAAATACACAGCCCAATGTGCACACGGTGTCCAAGTTAAAATTGAACAAAAGCGAATATTCACACAACACTGGCTGGGCTGATAGCAAAGTAAACAAGCGAAAGTCTTGTTAACCCCAAAAAGTGCATTTTGTATATAATAAGCCTAATTTATAGTCAACAGTAAACTTCATGTTGACTTTTTCTTAAGTGTGAATCTATCTTTGTTTTGGACCAAAAAACGTGCGCACAGTGTCAGTTGAAACAGAACACATGAGAACATTCCCAAAACACTGGCTGGTTTGAAAGCAAATAAAAAAAAAAAAAAACAAAGGAAAACAATGTGCACACACAATACCTGATATTAGCCAAAAGAGCAAGGAGGCCAGAAATAGGTCACCGCTCTGTAGGCGTGAACAAAACACAGAGGGACAAAAACTCAAATTGACCACATACAGGCAAGTTTTTTGAAACATGCACACATGAATCAACAATGATGGACGGGTTGTAAGCCCACAGTAGATACAGCATGTCTTGAAGAGACCGCTCATGCGCTGACTAGGTGAGACCTAAAAAAAAAAATAACAATAATACGTTGTGGGCCCATGTGGTGATCCTTTATCAAAGTCCTATTAGGAAAACGGTTGATGCAAAGAAAACTGTCTTTGATGCATTTAGTGTGCTAAATGTGACAGCTGATTATCTCGGTTGGAATATTGAGTTTAGGAGAAGAACTGTGGGCAGCTTAAATGTTTTGAGTTGTGAGGATTAGAGAATGAAACCCTAACTTTTCTTATTATCTCCTGTTAGTGAGGATTCATGTGAAGATATGAGCTGCGGTGAAGACAGCTTAAGCAGTTCGCCACCAAGTGACTTGGAAGCATCTTTTTTCTTTGACTCATTCAAATCAAAGTCGAAGCGGCATAACAACCACCACCTGAAACCTGAAATGTAGAGTCAAAGTTGGGATTTTGAATATTGTCTTCCACAGTGAGACCTAGATACTACCCATCTCCGCCGTTATTTTATAAAGAATTTTTTGAATATTTTGTATAGTATTTTACTGATTACCTTTTTAAACATGTTTTTTTTTTTTTTTTTAGAAATCCAAAAGACGAATGCAACTTCTACAAATGGTGTTTTAAAAAAAAAAAAAAATTCTATTACAAATGTTTTTTTTTTTTTTTTCCTCTGTCTTGCGACGGCACTCATATTTTTCTTTATTTAAGTTAAGATGTTAATCAAAAGCATGCTTGTTAAAATTCCTTTAGCAGAAAGTCTCATGCCCTTTTAAACTTCAGCCACATTTTTTTTTATATATTGGAAACTTGTTTTACATACAGTTGGTAATTATTTTGATTTTGTCTGGGCTGCTTCTACACTAAGATGCATAGTGTGTACGTTAGACATTCCAAGTTGCTCCCATTGACCGCCCATGACTTCTTAATTTATTCTTATATTTTTGCATGCTTATGTATGTAAATTTCACAAAAATGCCATTCTGTGTTTTGGACAGGAAGTAGCATTAGCGCCACAAATTTCACAATCTTATCTTGTCTGTTTTATCAGTGTTGATTAGTCCATGTTCTCAAACCTGTGTGCCAAAAGAGGTCGGTCTACTGTTTAGATTGTCCATGGCCCCAAGACCTTGAGCTAGCCTATGGGTTGTGGTGGTGCAAAAGTCATCAGATCCCTTAATATCTGTGCCTTCTCTTGCAGATTTTCACAGTTAATGCCTGGCCGTTCACAAAATTTAATAAAATGTTTGTTACAATAGCTGAAATTTGCTTTCTCTGCAGTATAGTTGTTTGAAATCGATACATATTAACAGGCTTCATTTTGCATATTTTTGGAGGTACTCCTCCTTTGTGAGAGATTGGTGTAAACACTTATGTATTTGTATTTTTATGGATGTGTTCAATTCTTTCATGTACTCACAGGCAAGTTTTGCCCTGTGTGTGTGTGTGTGTGTGTGTGTGTGTGTTTTCTTTTTCTTTTTTTTTTTTTCTTCCACCCTTCACCCCCCTCCCTCCAACCAAGATAAAGTAAGAATTTTGCCAGTTGTGGAATGTGAACCGATAAATTACTGAAATATGTTTGGGCCTAAATGTGAGTATTGTGGGGCTTTTGTTGAAGAGATGGGAGTGGTGAGTGTTTTGAGTGTAACTAAGTTCTGTAAAGATGTAAAAAATGTACATGGAAGTGTATATATAAAAAAAAACTATTTTTTTATTTCTTAACATTTTAAGATGTGGCATGTAGATATAAATTTATTGCATCTTTCATATGTTAAATACTGTGAATTGAAGACTTGCCTACTTTTCTACTCAAATGGTAAAGGTGATCTTCAAATAAAAATATTTACAGTGCTTTAGACTCGCTTGTGTTTTTTTTTTTTTTTTTTCTTCTTTTGGTTGGGAGAGGTGGGTTTTGGATGTGTTAGTAATTAAGGCTGCTTAATTATTTTTCTCCTACATTAGACCAAAGATAAACAAAAAAAAATGCAAGCCAGAAGCTTAACAGAAAATGTAATTATTCAAATCTTGTTCGTAATAAGCTTAACTTCCATCAAATAGTGAATCTTCTGCCCACGTTTAATCACTATTGATTTCGAACGATTTGTACATCCAATCCCTTTGTACATTTTGTACAAGGAAGTCACCAGTTGATCCACGGCTGTCCAGCTGTGCTCGAAACCTATGATTGGCCTAGGGCACAGAAAGAGGGGAAGAGAGAACGTCCAGATTCTTATTGGCAGTCTGGAAAAGAGGCAGATGAGGGTAGCACAGTGTTTTGCATCCCCAAGAAGGTGTAAAGTCTCTCATTCTTGACTTTGACCTTTTGTAATCCCCCCCCCCCCCATCCTGACCTGCTCACAACTCCTGAATCTATCTTATGTAGATTTGTTCTTAAATGCCCAGCCTCCCCTTGTTTGCTTATCCTTAGATGCTTAATCTACTTCCCTATATATAGATAAGCCTCCATTGCAGCACCAGGCCCTCCTTAGTCAAGTATAGGTTCAGTTGTTTAAGGTAATTTGTCTGTATAAAAGTATAGCTTGAAATGATCATTGTATGTGCCCTTTAATAGTTTTGTAGAGCACATTACCCATGGGTGTGCTGCTGCTATCAAACGAACATTCTATACACTAACTCACATACTCAATTGTGTAGGGCAGAACCTGTGTAAATAAATGGGTTTTCAAAGCCCTACATAATTTTGAAAGGTTCAGCTCTAGGTATAACTTGGTCTACCTTACCATTTGAGATGAAGGTAGACTGAAATACCTAGTATATCTGATAGACTTCTGGCTTTCAGATTCCTTACCTTTAGAATTTCCAGGCTTCGGCTTGGAGTCCAGAACCTTTGCTGAGCAATACCCTTCCACAAACTGTCAGGTGGCATCGTTTGGATCCAAGTGGTACCTTTGGGGCAGTTTGTGATGTCACGGTCACCTATAAAGGCATCGCCCAGACGCTCGTACATCAGTTCTTTTCCTTCCGTGCAAGTTAAGGGCAGATCCGGAGCAGAGCTACCCTCCCTTTTTTTTTTTTTTTTTTTTTTTTTTTTTTTTTTTTTTTTTTTTTTTTTTGTTCCCAGGCCTAGTTTCACTTATTGTCTGTATGACGACGACCTTGAGAGAGAGACCAGATTCATGACGTGTGGCACCTGCTATCGCACCGTGTTGGTGACTGATTAACAGCAAGTGTTTGTCACCGGGTTATGAGTTCCCAGGTTACAGAGGCTGACCCCAGCCCTATCTGCCAGTGCCCCGGGGGCAGTATTGCGTTGTCCCGACTTCCACAAACCATTCCATCTCCAGACAGATGCTTCTTACGTATTTATAGGCGCTGTATTGTTCCAAAAGGACGAGGCTGGTAACAACCACCCCATCGTGTTCATAAGTGTAAACTTGCCTTGCGAACAACGTTACCCCACAATCGAAAGGGAATGTCTGGTGATCAAGTGGGCAGTTAAGTCTTCAGTATTATCTTCTGGGCCATCCATTTAAACTGTATACCGATCATGCTCCCCTTACTTGGTTTTCCAGACATAAAAACACCAATTCGCTGCAACCCTTTACCTTTGAGGTGCGCCACCTCCCCGGAGACCTGCTGTGTAACGCCGATTTATCTATCACTGTATCCCCCCCCAGCTGGGACTTGGAACCCTCCCCTTTTAGGCGGAGGGGTGTGTAACCGGGTTATGAGTTACCTGGTTACAGAGGCTGACCCCAGCCCTATCTGCCAGTGCCCCGGGGGCACGGGTGAGCGCAGCGACCCACAGGAAAACAACTTGCTCCCAGATATCTGGGAGTTAAAGTCCTCAAAAGGGGAGTTTCTGATGCGCGCCGGGCGGAAGAAACCGTAGAAGCCGAAGGAGAGACGCCAAACACTGCAAGAAGGAACCGAAGACGTTGGAGCCCAAACCCCGGCAACGCAGATCCCGCCACAACAGACAGATGCACTTTCCCGCCACGTCCTTGAAGGGATGTAGCTGTTGCAGGCACTTTCCTGCCTTCGTGTCCACTGCGGTACTCTACTCGGTAGAGGCGTGGGAGCGGGGTCGGTGGGGAACAGGGCACCTGGGAATCTTGGTGAAAGGCCTCTTACAGGAAGACTCTCACGTTTCTTTTTGTTGTTGTTGTTGTTTTTTTTGTTGTTGTCTTTACACCGCTTATGTGTGTAAACCACCGATCATCACACTAGCCGCACAGAGATGGACTGAAGTTAACAGCCCTGCAGAGCACAGCAATAAGGCTCTCTTAAGGAAGAACCTAGAACCTATTACACGAGCTGGTGATCACTTGGGGATTAATAAAAGGGAACCCCTGTATCCTCGCCCACCACGCAATACCACCTTACTAATCCTAACCCACAGGTCCCAGAACCCACACTTACCATCTCTTTTCTTTTTTTGTTTTTCCCCCCCTGCGCTTCCGGACGTCCAAAACCGTTGTCTCCTCTGGACGTACTCGAGCTGCGGGGACAAATGTCACCGGATGGAAGACACCTAAAGGAAGGAGAGAATAACAAGCTGTAATTATAAAGAAGAATAACAGACCAGAAATAAGAACACCTACTGAACATCCAAAGTACAGAAATACAAGAGACAATATAAGAGATTCAAACCCAGGGACGGGGAAAGGGGCTAAATCCTGTAAAGAAAAGAAAATAACCACGTTGAAGCACCGTAACTAAGTCTCTGAGCTATTTATTTTCTTGACCCCTACCAAGCACTATACCCCCACCTCCTACAGTTCTCTGTCTGCCTTATCGCCTTTTCTTCAGCTGCCAGAGCAACCTTCATTATTCAGATCTCTAGAATATGTGATGGGCTTGTGCATATGTTTGCTCCTACGCCCTTTATCATGCCTGTGGGACTTAAATCTATTTCTCACCTATCTTATGTGTTCTCCCTTTCAGTCTTTACACAATTGGTCTCTCCAGGCTTGTCACCATCAAGACAACCTTCTTAGTGGCAATAATGTCTGCCAGGAGAGAGAGTGAGATGCAGGCTCTCTCGTCAAAACTTCTGTATCTTGCCATGTTTTTGGACGGGGTAGTGCTTTGCACTCGTCTTTCCTCCCTAAGGTGGTGACCCCATTTCACTTGGGTCAGAACACCCTGCTCAACTTCGTTCCTCCGCATTGCTTTAAGGAAGAGGAGCAACTCTGTCTACTGGACCCAAAAAGTGTTCCTACTTAACCGCACAAAGCACTTCCTGGTGGGTGACCAAATCTTTGTTGGGTGTGTGGGAGCAAAGAAAGGTCAGGCAGTGCAGAAACGAACAATTGAGCCCTGGGTCATTCGCTGCAAAAAAATATGCTATGGCCTAGAAGCAGCCTCTGGAGGACTCATTCCACCAGAGGCAAGGCTGCTACCACTGCATTAGCAAGAGGTGTACCAGTCCTGGACATGTCAGGCAGCAATGTGGGCGTCTGCACAAGTTTGCCAAACACTACTACCTGGACAGTCAAGTCTGTAGAGATGGATGTTTTGCCTGTTCGGTCCTGCAGGACTTTTTAGTTTGAGGACAATTGGTCTGCAGCCCACCGCCAGGCGGTTATGGCTTGGGTATCTATTCTAAAGGTAATGAATCTGCAGCTAGAAGTCTCTATTAGATGCACAAGTTACTTACCTTTTGGTAACGTATTATCTGGTAGAGAGACTATCTGGCTGCAGATGCCTTACATCCACTCCTCCCTGCTTTGCAGGTTAATATCCTAGATTTAAGGGTTGTGCCATTCAGGCCCTCCCTTCTGTTGGTTCTTTTCATGGCTCTGCGCTTCTGGTGTGAAGTTTGTGGAAAAGTACTGATGTACGTGCACCTGGGTGGTGCCTTCATATGCGACGGGACTTCAGCCTGCTCCAACAACACTACCCGACGGTGAGCACAAGGGTATTGCTCATCAGAAGTTCTGGATTCCAAGCTGACGCCTGGAAATTCTAAAGGCAAGGAATCTGCAGCTAAATAGTCTTTACCAGATAATACGTTACCAAAGGTAAGTAACTTGTACATCACACTGTTGGCCGTATATACCATTGGTTAGTCATTGCTTCCTCCCCATGAATTGATGTGACCTCAAATGCCCATGTAATATTATCACTGAGATACAGCCTTGTGCAGGTTTGAGTTTGCATACTCCAAACTGCCTCTGCTTGCGCACCTCAAATGTTCAGTGCGGTCAATCGTTCCCTGCCACTCCACACTATGCACGGATTTTTTAAAATGTTATTTTCATTATCTGCAAACATACAGCTTCAAATAACGTGATTATCACTGGCAATGTACATAGTTTACAAATGCAATCGATAAATGTTCCCAGGGACTTGGCAGTAGTCCGGTAAAGTCAAAGTGCATGACTATACATACTGCAGGAGAGAAATACACAACGTTGATTGACATCGGCGCCTTCCATCCAAAGGAGGGCCTAGAAGCCAGTCCCTAGTATTCCTACACTTAAATTTTTTATTTAAATTTGTAATTCTCTTAAGAGTATCTTGTTGCTATTTTACTGTGGCCAAGCAGCATGCGATGAATTTGTAAATATGCAGGTTTACGTTTTCTGAAGCTTATTTTTGGAAGTGAAGATTTAGGCTTTAACTGCCCAGAATATGCTCAGGTTTGATCTTAAGTCAAATGTAGTCTCTCTTTGCATGCATGTATTTACTTGACCTTTTACTGCTTCCTCGCACGTGTTCTGGATCTAGAGTGTCCAGTGCTGTCCTCCATTGTGCGTACGCAGGAGTTTAGGGATGGAGCACAACTCTAGGCTTGTGGCAATGTGTAGCTGGAGAAACTTACTCTGTGCATACTCCTGCTGCCTAGTGTTTGGCTTGGGTATGTGAAACTTGTTTTTCTTCGACTGCCAGTGCATCGAGCAAAAGCAGATGAACATCGCTAGTCTAACGCGAGAGTCGCACATTACATCCACTGTTCAGGGCACTGCCTTTTGCCCTCTATGTAGGTTAGCTGGTTTGCCTCAATAGTGCCATTGGACATAAAACCAAAGGAAAAAACAAAAAGCTCCAGGCCACTGAGTCTGCCAGCCTGCTCTAGAGTCTCTTAGCAATGTTTAATTATGGGTTTATTTGCCCTTGAGATCCCTTCAGAGGAGTTGCAGTGTTGCTGGTCCATTTTTGATGCCAAATGTTTTCCATCAATTTAATGGTTTGAATTTATGCTTGAGAGCAACCAGCTCAGTCGCTGTGGATTTTGTATTCGAGGGAGGCGACTGGGCTGCATCACTTAACACTGCACGGGTATATGGATTTCTTTTTCATTTCTGCTCTTCGTAAATAACGATCTAGACTCGCTGCACCAACTTTTTCAGTACCTTGCAGCTGGAATTGAAGCCGCATAAATACTGTACCCAGCCCCGACAAGACAGTGTAGAGGCTGCGTTAATATTAATCAGTCGTGCATTTGTTAGCAGGTTAGAATATGGCCAATGCTGTAACTGATAAGAAATAAGATGATTTGCAGACACAGGAGCATCATCCTTGACTTGCATACCAATGTGTTTCTTCCTCTGTTTAACTATCACTCAACTTTATTTTTTATATATATTAAAAAAAAGGTGTATATGTATCAGTGCTGTGTAATGGGCTAGTTTTCAAATAAGTCAGTCCAAACCCACCGAATCTGCTAGCTGAGTCTCCTACGCTGTGTGGTGCTAGTGTGATGTCATAGTACATGCACCTGGCCTTACTGGCAGTTCTTCATTGGTTAATGTGGTGATAAGTCACAATGATGCAATAACACAAGAGGCAAACAAGATCATTGTTTTGTTTGCCTCCCGTCACCCAGTCATAACAGGCAGCAAAGTTAATCAGTCGCCTGGGTGTTAGTTGGAAATCGTCATTCAAGTTTTGGAATTTATAGTGGCTTTTTAACTATAAAACAGACGACACAATGAAGTATTCGTGCACAGACTAGTTTCAACTTAAGCAAAAGGGAAAAGCAAGAACTGTAAATGAATGTTGAGCATAATGCTGGCATTTGGTAAGGAGGTATAGCATGAAATTCAATACTAGGCCAGTTCACAAAATTGTACTCACCGGAGGGAGATCATTGAAGCAGTCGCACTGCTGGATACAGGAAAAAGGATTTGTCAACAATCGCTGTTTTTTTCCCTTCCAAAATATCCTACAGGCGAAGAGTTGGGTTTTGTTTTGATTATGTGGTTGCAGGATCGTGCATTAGGGGTGTGATTGGAGTAAGGGGTGGGCACTAGTACATCTTCATTGCACTGAAGGTGGACAGGGCCAGCAACAACTATGTTGAAAACAATAACAAGCGGGGAGTGGGGGGGGTGGGGGGGTGGGAGGGGTGGGGGGGGGGGTAGGTAGCAGGACTTGGGAGAAGAACTGTAGAGTAGCCTCATACCCAATATTCATCACACTACCGATACAGTGGTCATGAGGAATGTGGATGCCCAGATAAAGCATAGGACCACATCCAGCATAAACCCTACACCAGCAAGCCAGACACCATTTGTAAAAAGGGAAAAACTATGCAGAAGGGAGGCTGATAATAAACTGGGCCCTATTATGTTTGAAATATGTTATCTACAGATTGCAAGGAATTCACATCCCTCCTTGATAACTTGCTTAAGCCAATCAATGATAAATTGGAGGGTGAGATGGGGAAAATACAGGCAATTTGTCAGAAGCTCTCTTTGCCAATGGTGTCCTCCAACCCCTGGATTTCTGTGGCACCGAATACTACCCATAACGAGATAGGTCCTACAAAAATATCACAGGGCACAGATCCAGTAGATCTGACAGGAACTGTATTGAGCAGTGGCTATAGGGCCCCTTTACAAAGGGCAAGTAAGGGAGGCTTAAAAAATAATAGACCAATCTAGTCTGTGGCATACAGTCACTAAGAGACCACCGGGACTCGTTTCAGATGGCCTATGACCTATACAAAATCCTGAAGCATCTGAAAGGTTCACCCTGAATCCCCAGAAATAAGGTCTACCCACCTACATATGAGAGAACTGCCTACTGTTGATCTAACACCAGAGTGTTTCTCTTATGTCATTATTATGGCCAATGTTCCCCCCTCTATGGCCTGATCAGAGTGAACACTAGGGGGCCTTGAAGAATAAGGTTATGCATTGGCTAGTGCAGAACAATTTATTCTCAATGGACTATGTCCACCAGATAATTCTAAGTCTGGGAGTAGGTTGGGTGGGCCCCCTAGTAAAAGACTGGGGGGTGATTGTATAATTATCAATTTTAGAAGCCCTTGGCTGGTGAGGTATATCCTGTCCAGGGTCTCTTCTCGCCCCCAAAATTGCTCCGACTGGATGTATTACATAGACCCTTGCAACCAGTACACCCAGGACATAGACACTCATCGTATGCAGTCATGGATTATCTTGGCACATCCAGGCTCCAAACGTATTGATGATTTACATTTTACCTCCCCGCTACTTCTAAGTAATAAATATCCGGCGTTAAGCTCGCTGGCAGATAATGACTGACTGCCGCACAGGGTTCTTGTAGACCGCAAGACAACGAGATCTAGTACAGTGGAAACTGTCAAATGTGAGATGGCCATGAGCCTCAACAAGGCACTCCTAGTACAACAGGGCACAGATGGTATGGACTTGGTGGAAACTATCAACAATAGGGATGGGGAGCCAATAGAAGTAGCTCAAAAAGCAGTCACGCTCGGAAAGGAAGGTTTGGGGACTCAGGTGTTTGTTAACATTATTGGGCGTTACTATTTTGCAACATGGAATGTACAGGGTTTATGTGGTAAAATTGAGACCGAAGAGTGGGGCGCAATAATTAGAAAGTTAGATGCTGTTTGTGCCCAAGAAACATGGTGTGTTTCACCTGTCTATGTGTGTGGATTTACTTCACACCTTGTGCCAGCTATACCATCGCAATCGTGGGTGAGGGAGGAGGGGCTCCTGGTGCTTATTTCTAGTAAACTCTTTGTAGTGGTCAAAAATACTTATCTGGAGTCCGCTTACTTCCAAGTGTTGTGGCTTAAGTATAAGAATATGGCTGATGTGGTCCTAATTAAGTATTATGATAACGTTTTTGACTCTGCCTGCTGTAGGGTTGTTCACACCTTGGACCAAAGTTTTTACACAAGTTTTTACTCCCTTACTGCTCTAATTCCATTTTGTGTTGGGCTTGGGATTTTAAGACCCAGCCTTGCTTCCGGAGCCTATCTCAGTCCTGTGGGCTTACCACCCCTGATGGGGGCAGGGTTTAACCATTTTTGGCACAATGAGTATGGGGAGGCCCTTACCCTGATGATGTCCACATTTGATTTAACGCTTATGGAAGGTAAGCCAGGAGAAAATGGCGAGATAATTCCAACTCATAGATGTGCCAACTCATCCTCTGTTACAGACCATATTATTGTGTCATCCTTTGCACAAAATAGCTGTGATACACCCTATACGGGAGAAATGGAAAGTAATGGTACACATGTGGTATTTAAATCTAAGTAAATCAAATATTATATTTCACTTGAAATAGTCTAAACAAACAATCCATCTAGTAAAAGCACCAGAAATGTATCCTTAAATGGATTTATTGACCCTATTTCTCAAACTGCAATCCACAAAATTATATGAAATATATACAATCATAAGTCTCACTCTATTCCAAGACCTATATGTTATCATCAGCACAAAAGAGAAATAGTATATTTCAGTATCAACTTCATTAATCAGATTCACAATTCATAGTTGATCCGATTGACACAGCTATCTAAACAAAAATTTCCAACATGTTTGTCCGTCGTCATTAATCAGATTCACAATTCATAGTTGATCCGATTGACACAGCTATCTAAACAAAAATTTCCAACAAGTTTGTCTGTCGTCAACACGTGTTTCATCCGGGGGAGTACCCCTGCGATTTCCTCAGGACCTTCTTGTCACATTAAATTTCATCAAAGACTTCCTAAAACAATAATTTTCATATAACATAAATCAATTTCAACTGGTCAAGTTCATCTATACCCTAACTATAAATTTCTGATGGATACAACTACCTGTGGATTCCTCACCTAATGAATACTCCCATGGCGCCAGCATTCGACGGAAATCTTCTTAATAGTCTCTGCACGTCGACGAGGACGTCACTCTAGCCCACGCGACGCCGTCTGACGTCATACAGGCAATAAGAGGTCCTCGCCGACGTGCCGATGACAGCTCCCTTTTTTCCGTGCATTCGAAACGGTTATCTTCGAGGGAGCTACTGTTACCTTCGTGGTTACAGTGTATTGTCTGCTGCGTAGTCTTCTCTGCGGTAATAATGTCTCAGAGGAAGTCGGGTTTCAAGCCCTGTCGAGAGTGTGGGGTCAAGATGTCAGTTACAGATCCTCACTCTGACTGTCTATGGTGTTTGAGCTCCGACCACGACGTCTCGACTTGCGATTCATGTCAACACATGAATCCGAAGGCCCTCAAAGAGCGTGAGGCCAAGTTATTCATGGCAAAGTCAAAGAAGAAGGAGAAACATCATAAGAAGTCTTCTTCGCCAAGGTCTCACCGGCGTCATCGAGACTCCCAGCTCCGTAGAGACTCACAACGTCATTCCAGCAAGGAGTCTCGTTCGAGGTCACCTTCGGCTCGGCGTCGGAGGACTTGGGAGGTCAGCCCCACGGTCACGCCGCATCCATCGACGCCGTTGCCCTCTCCGGCGTCACCGACTTCGCCTGGTCAGGCGTCGGTGATTGAGGTGGTGCAGCCTCTTGTGTTTTCTCCGGCGTCGCAGACGTCGAGGCCGGCGTCGGGGTCGCCCTCGATCCAGGCACCCCAGTATCCGGCTTTTCCCACTCCTGGAGCCGATAGTACCGCGTTTCTTAATGCGATGTATACCATCTTTCAGCAGATGGCTCCAGGAGCTGCTCCGGCTGGTCCTTCGGGGCCCTTGGCCTTTTCGTTGGGTGATCCTGCGCCTCTTCGGCCGGCACCCTTTATGCCCTTTCTCCCTTTTGGGAATGTGGGCTCGGCGCCGGTGCCGGCGTCGGTGGCCGCTCCGGTGGCTTCGGATGTTTCGGCCCCGGAGGTTGCCCTTCCATCGAAGTCAGGATTTTGCCCTGTGACTCCGGTTGGTCCATCGGCTCCAAGACCTCGTCCTCCGGCTCCTGCCTCGGCGCCGAAGCTGCCTGTGGCGCCGGACGCGGCGTCAGATGCTTCTGGAGATCGGCGCCGTTCTTCGACATCGGCGGAGGCCATGTCGACTCCGCGTATCGAGGAGAGACTTCATTCGAGGAGGCGTGCTCTCCGTCTTTTAGAAGAGCAGGAGTACCAGCGAGTCTTAGAGGAGGGAGAGATTGAGGACTCTGGAGACGGACTACATGGTCTGGATACAGCCAGTGGGCTGGACACTTCCCCTGAGTGGGACCTTTCATCTCCAGGGGAATATACGGAGGAGGCTGCTTCCTTTCATGCTGTGGTGAGGAAGGCAGCGAGCTTTTTGGACCTGCCTTTGCCGGTGGCAGAGGCGAAGCAAAATTTGCTGACAGAGGTATTGCATCCGGCCTCTGCTGCAGCTGAGCCTCTCTTGCCATTTAATGAGGCTTTGCTGGATCCGGTGTTGGAGGTGTGGAAGAAGCCGGTGTCTTCCTCGGCCGTTCATAGGGCTGTGGCCAGGAGGTATCGAGCTGCACCATCTGACCCTGGCTTTCTCTCTAGACACCCTATGCCGGAGAGCTTGGTGGTGCAAGCCTCCTGTTCCTCAAAGTCAGCGCCTGGTTCCTTCCCGACGGTGCCTGGAGACAGAGACTCCAAGAAACTGGATGCACAGTCCAAGAAAATATTTTCGTCAGTTTGGCGTTGAAGGCCACCAACGCAACGTGCATTCTGGGGAGGTACATCCATGCTCTGATGGATGATATTTCGTCTTCATTTACGGAGCTCCCCCAGGGTCTCTTGGATGTGGTCTCGGACGCCCAGGCTGCCGCGACCCAGATTATCCAGTCTGGGCTGGACACGACCGACTCGGTGGCCAGGGCGATGGGCACGGCTGTGGTGGCAAGAAGACAGGCCTGGCTCCGAAACTCAGGGTTTTCTGCGGATGTGCAGTCGACCCTGCTGGACCTCCCGTTTGATGGGGACAGACTGTTTGGAGCCAAGGCAGATTCGGCCTTGGAACGATTTAAGGAGAGCAGAGCCACAGCCAAATCGTTAGGACTGCAAGCTCCTTCTTCCTCTGCCTCTTCTAGATTTTTCAGGAGGTTTCGGGGATTTGGGCGTGGCTCTTCTTCCTCTTCCTTTCGGGGGAGGTTCCAGCAACCCGCCTCTTCCCTCCCCTATAGGTCATTTAGAGGGAGGGGGAGGGGTGGGGCCCGTACCAGAGGAGCCTCTCAACAGCACTCTGCCTCTTCCTCGTCCTCTGGAGGGGTGCAGCAGGGGAAGCAGCCTTAGGTTTCCACCGTTTCCCACTCACTCCTCTCCTGTAGGGGGAAGATTACAGCATTTTCTCCACAAGTGGAAGTCTATCACAACGGACACTTGGGTTCTCGGCATTGTGGGGAAAGGCTACGCCCTTCCCTTTCGGGAGTTCCCGCCCCTCATCCCGCCCCGCCCATCTTATTGTTCAGAAGAACACCTCCTGTTGCTAGAACAGGAGGTTCAAGTCCTCCTTTCAAAGGGCGCGGTAGAGTTGGTCCCAGAGCAGGAAAAGGGTTGAGGTTGTTACTCAAGATACTTCCTGATTCCCAAAAAGGATGGTCAGTTGAGACCAATCCTGGATCTGAGGATCTTGAATTGGTTCCTCAAACAGGAAAAGTTCAAGATGCTGACCCTAGCACAGGTGCTTTTGGCGTTGAACAAGGAAGATTGGATGGTGTCTGTCGACTTGCAGGATGCTTACTTTCATATCCCGATACTCAAGTCGCACAGGAAGTATCTCCGGTTTGTGGTAGGGTCGCAGCACTATCAGTTTGTGGTCCTCCCGTTTGGTCTTACTTCAGCACCTCGAGTCTTCACAAAGGTGATGTCAGTGGTTGCGGCGGAGCTCAGAAGGAAGGGGATAGCAGTATTCCCTTACTTGGACGACTGGTTGATCAAAGCCAAGTCCCCGGAGCTTGTGTCGCATCATCTGCAGTCAACAACCCAGTTGTTGTTCGACCTGGGCTTTTCGGTGAACGTGCCCAAATCTCACCTGGAGCCCTCTCAGCGCCTCCTGTTCATAGGGGCAGTACTGGATACAACATTGAGTCGAGCCTTTCCTCCGCCTCAGCGGATTCAAGATATTCAGGAATTGGTTCCAATGTTTCGAAATGGAGCGGTAGTTCCAGTCCTCAAGGTCCTTCGTCTGCTCGGTCTGTTCGCCTCCTGCATTCTGTTGGTCACGCATGCTCGCTGGCACATGAGGGCTCTTCAGTGGTGCCTCCGAAGGCAGTGGTCTCAACACAAGGGAGATTTAGAAGGTACTGTCAAGATCTCCAGAGATGCTGCTGTGGAATTGAAGTGGTGGATTGCGGGCAACAATCTTTCACAGGGAAAGCCGTTCGCGCAGTCGCCACCAGTGGCCACGGTCATAACGGATGCTTCCACCCTAGGATGGGGAGCTCATCTGGGGGATCTGGAGATCAAAGGCCTTTGGTCTCCAGAGGAACAGGTGTTTCATATCAATCTGTTGGAGTTACGGGCTGTACGTCTGGCTCTCAAGGCCTTCCTCCCATCCCTTCGTGGTCAGTCGGTACAGGTCCTGACGGACAATACTACCACGATGTGGTACATAAACAAACCGGGAGGAGTAGGGTCGTACCTTCTCTGCAGAGAAGCTCTTCGGCTATGGTCCTGGGCAAAGGACCATCAGATTTGCTTGGTGGCAAATCATCTGGCCGGGGTCTTGAATGTACGTGCGGACAGTCTCAGTCGCCAATTCTCGGCAGACCACGAGTGGCGTCTCCATCCAGATCAAGTCTGTTTAATCTTCCAGATGTGGGTGTTTCCTCGGATAGATCTGTTTGCCACTCGGGAGAACGCGCATTGCCCGTTATTCTGCAGCCTCCAGTATCCGATGCAGGGAGCGTTGGGGGACGCGTTTCAGATAACCTGGTGCGACCAGTTGCTTTACGCGTTTCCCCCCATACCCTTGATTCCTCGAGTGTTGAGGAAAATTCGCCAAGACCGGGCCCAAGTCATCTTAATAGCTCCGGATTGGCCAAGGAGGGTATGGTACTCCGACCTTCTCCAACTCTCACTGTGCCCTCCGCTCCGTCTCCCTCTCAGGGCAGACCTCCTCTCGCAGTCGCAGGGGCAGGTTTTACACCCCAACCTCCAGAGTCTGCACCTACATGCTTGGAGATTGAACGGGGCAACCTGAGTTCCTTCTCTCTCCCGCCTGATGTAGTGGATGTTATCTTAGCGGCCAGGCGACACTCCACTAAATCTATCTACGCTAATAGGTGGTCTAAATTTGTTATGTGGTGTGGAGAGAGACAGATTGATCCCTTACATGCTCATCTGTCACATGTTTTGTCTTTTGCACTGTCTCTAGCGCAGAAAGGTTGTGCAGTGGCTACCATTAAGGGTTATTTGTCGGCCTTGTCAGCCTTCATTTGTCTTCCAGACCAACCATCGTTATTTAAATCCCCTATTGTTCTCAGATTCTTGAAAGGTCTTCTGAATCAATATCCTCCAAAACCATTCGTTATGCCTCAATGGGATTTGTCCTTGGTCCTGACTTTCCTTATGGGGTCCCCTTTTGAGCCTATGCATTCTTGCCCCTTAAGGTATTTGGTTATTAAAACAGTATTCCTGGTAGCTATAACATCTGCAAGGAGAGTGAGTGAGTTGTAGGCCTTATCGGTTAAACCCCCTTATATAACGTTTTATGGGGATAAGGTGGTGTTGAGGACCAAGGCTGCTTTCCTTCCGAAGGTTGTTTCACCCTTCCATTTGGCTCAGACAATCACTTTGTCCAAGTTTTATCCTCCGCCTCATCCTTCAAAGGAGGAAGAAAGACTACATCGCCTGGACCCAAAAAGGGCGTTGAGCTTCTATATCGAGAGAATGAAGGATATCAGGCTGGAGGATCAGCTGTTTGTCGGATACGTGGGCAAGAGGAGAGGAAAGGCAGTCCACAAGAGAACACTCTCCAGGTGGGTTGTTCTGTGCATTAAAATCTGTTACTCTTTGGCAAAGAAGGATCCGCCTGAGGGCATTAGAGCTCACTCCACCAGAGCTAAGTCTGCCTCTTCGGCCTTGGCCAGGGGTGTTCCTGTGGTCGACATCTGCAAGGCCGCAACTTGGTCGTCCCTTCACACTTTTGTGAAACATTACTGTTTGGACTCTGAGGTCAGAAGGGACGGTCATTTTGCACGGTCAGTGCTGCAGGATTTCTTGGTTTGACCATTTAGGCACCCACCGCCGGGCGTGGTACTGCTTTGGGACTCTATTCATTAGGTGAGGAATCCACAGGTAGTTGTATCCATCAGAAGAACGAGTTACTTACCTTCGGTAACGACTTTTCTGGTGGATACATTAGCTACCTGTGGATTCCTCACGGTCCCACCCGCCTCCCCGTTGCCTTTTTGGTCTCTCCAAGCAATCCTTGAGTGTGCTCCTTTTGGTCTTCAAAGTTGCAATACATTTTGCATATATGATATTTGTATATATGTGTATATTTATATATAAATCTATATATATTGTGTATATACATGATTCGTATGTATAAATATATTTATTTGTTTAAAAAAAAAAAAAAAAAAGTTATATTAAATCTACAGCCATTTTATTGCAATGTTGTGTGATTTACAATATTAAGAGATGTTGCTTTGCTCTTTCATTACATTGGGTTATTATTATTCTCATGCACGTAAAAAATGTTGGTACTGTCATCGGCACGTCGGCGAGGACCTCTTATTGCCTGTATGACGTCAGACGGCGTCGCGTGGGCTAGAGTGACGTCCTCGTCGACGTGCAGAGACTAGTAAGAAGATTTCTGTCGAATGCTGGCGCCATGGGAGTATTCATTAGGTGAGGAATCCACAGGTAGCTAATGTATCCACCAGAAAAGTCGTTACCGAAGGTAAGTAACTCGTTCTTTAAATTTCTTAAATTTTAGATTGAGAACCAACCGCGTGATCTGGTGAGAACCATGCATGTTTTTGATATCCATATTTCATAAGTGACGTTTCTTATTGTGTGTCTCAGTGCAGAGATCCATTTATAAATATTTTACCCTCTTATAGTATGGATTGTATAGTGATACATAAAAAACACAGATAAGTGTGACCCCAATATAGATTGAATTAAGATTATGTATAGTTAGAAAAAGTTTCTATAAGGATATACAAATTTAAATAAAAATATACTACGAGTTAATAATTAATAATAATGACACTAAGAATATGTGCCATGCTCCTTATTCACTTCGAAAGGCCCCTTTGTGCGTCCTTATAACTCCCAAGAACGGAGGTGTTTCCCCCAGTTCCCTTTAATTGTTTACCTTACTCACTCCGTTGCACCTAGTTTCTTTAAAACTTCATTGCATCTCTTGATATTCCAAAATACAAGGTCTAGTGGTATATAAATACGATATGAAATATACATCAGTATTTCATTGGTATATACATTATAGATTGTATTGCAGTATCCGTTACACTCCCATAGTGTGCTTACCAATTTGATTTATGCTCTTGATTCAATTCTGAAACTTGTCTCCAGGTATTCCTTATCAGTTATCTCTATCTCGAAAAAAACACCAATTACTTAATAGTCCCGTAGAATTAGGTCTATCTGTGCTGTTAAGACGTTAAAAGAAACAATTTACCTATTGTAGTATCCTAGTGTCGGCGAGTACGCTCCCGAATATCTAAACCGAGACAATAACGTGCGTCATATTTAAACGCCTAAGAAACTTAACTGAAATGAAAGACGGACTTCCGGGATCCAGACCGTCTGTTCTAACAACATAGATGATGCACTTCTTTTAATGAACTTCTCTTCCTAGTTGTATTCGAAGGAAACTAAACATCAAAAACGGACTGTATTAGTTACAAATACATCTTCAAACAGGAGCAGCCACATAGTCAGTCAAACTAACCTTATTAGAACCAGTTCTAATCTCTGTATGTTCTGTCTCTACATATTAATAATTGCTTGTGACTCTTTCCGTTATGATTCATTAGTTCTTTTTACAGAACATTGTCCTACACTAATCTATTTATAAGAAAAATACATAGCCATATAAAACTGTTTACCTCATATTTCACTTAACCTAATCATTCATTTATTAATAAATATATAATATGCGCTAGGATTATCCCCAAATTTTGTGTTTGCCATATCCTAAATCTTATCGAATTGCTTATTGATTCATTCACTATATCTCCATTGATTATTTCTCACCGAGAAAATATTCAATCTCATGATCTGTGTTGAGTCCTTGTTCCACAGCTCCTAACCTCATGATCCATAACGATTCCCTTCTCCTCAGGGCCAATTCTCTATTTCCTCTCCGTGGGTTCTTTTCACACTGTTCAAACCCGAAAAATGTAAAGTCTTTATGTGCCTGTTGTGCTTTACATACCGTCATATGCGAGGCTATCGGATAACGTTCATCTAATTGCCTGATTGCCCTCCAGTGTTCCGAAATTCTTATCTTAAGTGGGCGTATCGTACTGCCCACGTATATTTTCTCACATTTGCAAATAAGCATGTAAACTACGAATTTTGTGTTGCAAGCTATGTGTGACCTTATATGTACTTTACAACCTTTTCTATCAGAAAACTCTTTCTTAGCTTGCCATGCCCATTTACACATTGCACATGAACCACATTTAAAGAAACCACGATTATGTACATTAAGCCAATCTGCCTTCTTCTCCTCTGGTACATAGCTTGGACTTAAGATACTATGGAGGGTGTTCCCTCTTCTAAACGATACCTCCGGTTTCATACCTATATATTTCTTAAGCATCTCATCTTGAGTTGAATCAATAAGCAATTCGATAAGATTTAGGATATGGCAAACACAAAATTTGGGGATAATCCTAGCGCATATTATATATTTATTAATAAATGAATGATTAGGTTAAGTGAAATATGAGGTAGACAGTTTTATATGGCTATGTATTTTTCTTATAAATAGATTAGTGTAGGACAACGTTCTGTAAAAAGAACTAATGAATCATAACGGAAAGTCACAAGCAATTATTAATATGTAGAGACAGAACATACAAAGATTAGAACTGGTTCTAATAAGGTTAGTTTGACTGACTTTATGTGGCTTCTCCTGTTTGAAGATGTATTTGTAACTAATACAGTCCGTTTTTGATGTTTAGTTTCCTTCGAATACAACTAGGAAGAGAAGTTCATTAAAAGAAGTGCATCATCTATGTTGTTAGAACAGACGGCCTGGATCCCGGAAGTCCGTCTTTTATTTCAGTTAAGTTTCTTAGGCGTTTAAATATGATGCACGTTATCGTCTCGGTTTAGATATTCGGGAGCGTACTCGCCGACACTAGGATACTACAATAGGTAAATTGTTTCTTTTAACGTCTTAACAGCACAGATAGACCTAATTCTACGGGACTATTAAGTAATTGGTGTTTTTTTCGAGATAGAGATAACTGATAAGGAATACCTGGAGACAAGTTTCAGAATTGAATCAAGAGCATAAATCAAATTGGTAAGCACACTATGGGAGTGTAACGGATACTGCAATACAATCTATAATGTATATACCAATGAAATACTGATGTATATTTTATATCGTATTTATATACCACTAGACCTTGTATTTTGGAATATCAAGAGATGCAATGAAGTTTTAAAGAAACTAGGTGCAACGGAGTGAGTAAGGTAAACAATTAAAGGGAACTGGGGGAAACACCTCCGTTCTTGGGAGTTATAAGGATGCACAAAGGGGCCTTTCGAAGTGAATAAGGAGCATGGCACATATTCTTAGTGTTATTATTAATTATTAACTCGTAGTATACTTTTATTTTTATTTAAATTTGTATATCCTTATAGAAACTTTTTCTAACTATACATAATCTTAATTCAATCTATATTGGGGTCGCACTTATCTGTGTTTTTTATGTATCACTATACAATCCATACTATAAGAGGGTAAAATATTTATAAATAGATCTCTGCACTGAGACACACAATAAGAAACGTCACTTATGAAATATGGATATCAAAAACATGCATGGTTCTCACCAGATCACGCAGTTGGTTCTCAATCTAAAATTTAAGAAATTTAAAATTTATAGTTGGGGTATAGATGAACTTGACCAGTTGAAATTGATTTATGTTATATGAAAATTATTGTTTTAGGAAGTCTTTGATGAAATTTAATGTGACAAGAAGGTCCTGAGGAAATCGCAGGGGTACTCCCCCGGATGAAACACGTGTTGACGACGGACAAACTTGTTGGAAATTTTTGTTTAGATAGCTGTGTCAATCGGATCAACTATGAATTGTGAATCTGATTAATGACGACGGACAAACATGTTGGAAATTTTTGTTTAGATAGCTGTGTCAATCGGATCAACTATGAGTTGTGAATCTGATTAATGAAGTTGATACTGAAATATACTATTTCTCTTTTGTGCTGATGATAACATATAGGTCTTGGAATAGAGTGAGACTTATGATTGTATATATTTCATATAATTTTGTGGATTGCAGTTTGAGAAATAGGGTCAATAAATCCATTTAAGGATAAATATCTGGTGCTTTTACTAGATGGATTGTTTGTTTAGACTATTTCAAGTGAAATATAATGTTTGATTTACTTAGATTTAAATACCACATGTGTGCCATTACTTTCCATTTCTACTGTTAGATATCCCATTGGGCATATCGTGGAGGTAACATTTTGGAGGGTGGTTACCTGGGTTATGTGCACCGTGTTGATATAGTTACATCAAGCCATAGATTGTGGGAGTAGGAGCGCCAATCACTCACTACCTCGCCCTCCTTTTGTTGGATTACTACACCCTATACGGGGTTGACCCTACTTAGTGATCATGATCAGATTATGCTCCCAACTATTTTTTGGGGTTGGGTCAAGGGATGTGTTTTATATTCCCCTAATCAGGTTGAGGCATATAGAACCAATGGGGTGAGACGGAAATGGGAAGATATCGAGCCTGTTGACTTTGTGCGGAATGTTATACGAGACTGCTTGCAAGAATTTGGTTATTGCTTACAGGAGGATAGCAAAGCACCATGGCTTCTAAGGTGTTTTAGTATAATTGCTGTGTGTGTATATATATATATATATATATATATATATATATATATATATATATATATATATATAGGGGCTCCTGACCCATAATCCTCCACATAGGCAGCCTAAGTATAATAAGGGGTGGTTCAATCATGCCTGCACCAAAGCCAGGGGGAATTTCAAATTAGCCCCTCAGACAACACCCAGACTCGGTGGTAATTAAGTCACTCCAAGAAGAATATAAGAAGGCTCAGGAGCAAAGGAAGAAAGAACTAAGGGAAGAGGTATTGTCTAAACTAGCCCTGGCGATGGAAACTAACAGTGTTAAATTGTTTTGGGTAACAATTAATACCCCCTTCCTCTCAGAATGGGCGCCACCAGGTCTGGGATCTAGTGTAGCTTGTGAAACATGGGTGGCCCACTTTCAGAAGTCTTCAAGGAAGTGACTTGGACAGTAGATCTAATTGGGCAGTTCAAGCTGTCCACCCACCACCCCCAAACTATCCACAGATTACTGTGGATGAGGTTTATTCTGCCATCCTAACCAGTGCTTGAGGGTTAGGCCCCAGGACCTGACGAGGTACCAGTGGACATCTACAAACATAACACCGATATACAAGAAGGGAGATACGGCTGACCATAAAAATGATCACTCAATATCATTGTTTGATTCTTCCCTGAAAACATTCAGTAGAATCATTCTGGTAAGATTAAACGATTGGGTCCTGGAAAATACTATCCTGAACCCTGTACAGTTTGGTTTTAGGAAAGAATTAGGTACCTTAGAGAAATGTGTTAATTTAGATTTAATAATAGGGAAGTACACCAAGGCCAATAAAGGTGCTCTATATGTATGTTTTTCAGACCTCAGTAGTGCCTTCGACCTAGTGGAACATGCCCTTCTATGGCCTACACTATTAGACGTGGGTGCCCCAAGGTATAATCATCAATTGTTTGGCTCTTCTATATAGAGATATGACATGTAAAGTTCGCTTTGGTCAACTGGGAGAATTCACCACCTCTTTCAAGATAGGAAGAGGTATTTGACAAGGTTGCGTCCTTGCCATGTTATTGGTCTCCCTATTTATCAATGGGGTAGATAAACGTTTGCAGGGACTACAGGCTGATTCTCCCGTACATGGCCAAATGCCATGTGCCTGCACTACTTTATGTGGATGATGGTGTACTGATCTCCAGAACACCCATGGGGCTCCAGAAGTTAATGTGTGGCTTTGAGCAGTTCATGTCATCAAGGGGTATGATAATTAATAAATCTAAAACATTTACTATGGCATGTGGCAAGAAAGTTAAAAAAAAGTATGAGTTTTCACAATTAGAACATGGAAATTAGTAATATCAATTGCTTTAATTACCTGGGTGTATTGTTCTCCAGTAATGGGCAGTGGGATCAGCTGGTCTGTTCAGTTAGGAACACTCTAAGAAGAAATTTGGGAGCTATATTTAGATTTGCTAGTAAACTAGGGAGTTGTCCCATAGGCACTATGCTGAACATTTACAGGGCTAGAGTTGTTCCCATGGTAGCGTATGGTGTAGGTGTGTGGGGATATACAAAAAGCACCCCCCCCCCCCCTACAACTAGAGTAGAACTGTTTTCTTAAACATATGTTGTTTACCCAACACAGCCTCTAACTGGATTACACATCAAGAGATGGGTTTACAATATTTGGAAGATTTGTTACAGGTAAGACATTTGATTTTATGGCACAGCATATGGTCTAAAGAAGCCACTGTTTTTTTTTTTTTAATACTAAAGAACTCATTTTAAACTGCATGAAATTGGATAATGCCATGTGTATACCATGGCTAGCTTTTATCGATTCCTATTTTAAATCTGTTTTTAATAGATCTATAAAACCTAATCCAGAGGATGTGCTGTCATTATCTAAAAATATTTAATACCACTATAGTTGCACAGTACTTATACACAATAAAAGACAATACTAAGCGTTACCAAAAATAAAGGTCGTTTATTTTTAGTGACACAAGGCCAAAAATATCTTAGAGACAATATTCCTTCTGGATGTAAGTATTATACACTAGACACCAAAATGAGGTAAGTAAATAGTCATAGGTTAGTGCAAACAATAGGAACTACTACAGAATGCAATAGGAGAAAATAGGTCTAGGGGCAACACAAACCATATACTAAGAAAGTGGAATGTGAATCATGAAATCCCCCCTAGACGTGTGTAGAGAATCGCTGGGAGAGTAAGAAAACCACAAAGGTGAGTAAAATACCCCACCCCAGAGCCCAGGAAAGTAGGAGTAAAATACTGCAAGTTTCCTTAGGACACACTACAAGTCGTGATTAGAGTTACTGCAAGAATCAAGCAAGACTGCAAGCAACAAATGGTGGATTCCTGGACCTGAAGACCTGTGAGGAGAGGAGACCAAGTCCAGGAGTTGCAGAAGATTCCAGGAAGGGTAGGATCCCCTGCCAACCTAGAAGACGGTGCAAAAGAGGATTCTCCGGTTGGAAGAAGTCTGCAGAAGAGCACCAAAGAAGATGGCTGCGGGTTCCTGCGTGATGCAAAGGATGTCCCATGTGGAGATGTTGGATGCAGGCGAGTTGCAGCGCTACATTCGGCAAACAAGCCTTGGTTCAAGCAGTGTTGCGGCTAGCCAAATAAATATTCTGAACTGAGTGGAGGAGGGGGAATCTAGTAACATATGGGTGAGGAGGGTTCAGTGGGGTAGATGGATTAGATTAGGTGGATTGTAGTGGGGTAGAATAGGGTGTATTAGAATGTTGTTTGGGGGTATGGTAGATTAAGGTGGGTTAGCTGGGAGATTTGATTATAGGGGTTTCTTTTAGGGTCGATTGGGGGTGTAGGGTGGATTGGACTGAGGTGTGGGTTTAGAGTGCAGTGGATGCAATGGGGGGGGGTGGAGTGGACTGGGTGCATTATTGCATGATTGTGTTACAGCATCATTTCAGAAATAACACATAAGAAACCATGTTGTTTTGCAATATTTAGTACAATATAATAAGTATCTTTTGATAAGTGCCAATGAGCAAAAACAAAACTTGAGTGCAAAGTGAGAAAAGAAGTCTTGGCAAAATAAGAGCATTAGCTATAGAAAATAAAACTGCAATTTGTTTGTCCTGCTGGGTGTGTTTTTGCCGGTCAATCAATCAGTATTTACTTAAGCGTGCTGCTCACCCGGTAGGGTCTCAAGACGCTGGGGGGGGGGGGGGGGGAGGGGGCTGTTAGTTGCTACTGCTTGAAGAGCCAGGTCTTTAGGTGCTTCCTGAAGGTCAGGAGGTCCTGGGTCAGACGTAGGTTGACTGGGAGGGAGTTCCAGGTTTTGGCAGCAAGGTGGGAGAAGGATCTGCAGGGGACAGTAGCGAGGGCGGCGGAGCAGAGCTGGCCTGTCAGGGTGTAAAAGTTGAGGCACTCATTGAGGTAGGCAGGTCCGGTGTCATGTAGAGCCTTGTGGGCGTGGATCAGGAGTTTGAAGGTAATCCTTTTGTTGACGGGGAGCCAGTGGAGGTCTCTGAGGTGGGTTGAGATGTGTTTGTGGTGAGGGAGGTTGAGGATGAGTCGTGCTGAGGCGTTCTGGAGATGCTGAAGTTTTCTCTGGAGTTTGGTAGTTGTTCCCGCGTGGAGTGCATTACTGTAGTCCAGTCTGCTGCTGACGAGGGCGTGGGTGACCGTTCCTCTGGTTTCGATGTGAATCCATCTGAAGGTCTTACAAAGCACGTAAACGGTGTTAAAGCATGAGGATGAGATGGCGTTGACTTGCTGGGTCATACTGAGTGATGAGTTCAGTATGAAGCAGAGGTTGCGTGCGTGGGTGGTGGGCGTTGGGGTGGTTCCCAATGTGGCAGGCCACCAGGAGTTGTCCCACGCTGCTTTGTTGGGGCCGAAGATGATGATCTTGGTCTTCTCCGAGTTTAGTTTGAGGCGGCTTTCCTCCATCCAGTTGGCGATGGCGTGAAGACCGGTGTGGAGGTTGGTCTTGGTGGTGGCAGGGTCCTTTGTGAGAGAGAGAGGATCAGCTGAGTGTGGTCTGTGTAGGAGATGATGTTGAGGCCATGGGATCGAACGATGTTGGCAAGTGGAGCCATGTAGACATTGAAGAGGGTGGGGCTGAGTGAGGATCCCTGGGGGACTCCGCAGATAGTCTTGGTGGCTTTTGACAGGAACAGTGGGAGGCGGACTCTTTGGGTTCTGCCCGGGGTGAAGGAAGTGAGCCAGTCCAGGTCTTTGTGGCGGATTCCAGCGTTGTTGAAGTGTGTGGTGACAGACGGTGACGAAGGCTGCGGAAAGGCCAAAGAGGATGAGGGAAACGGTTTCGCCCTTGTCGAGCCTGCTCCTGATGTCGTCGGTGGCAGCGATAAGGGCGGTCTCGGTGCTGTGGTTCTTGTGGAAGCCGGACTGGGAGATGTCGAGTAGGTTGTTGTCCTCCAGGAAGCGAGATAACTGGCTGTAGACTATCTTCTCTATGCGTTTCGCAGGGAAGGGGAGCAGGGAGATGGGCCGGTAGTTTTTGAGGTCATTGGGTCGGCTTTGTGCTTTTTGAGCAGGGCGTTGACTTCGGCGTGTTTCCAGCGCTCCGGGAAGATGACGGTCTCGAAGGAGCTGTTGGTGATGGTCCGGAGCTGGGGTAAGGGGGTGATGATTTGGCTGGCTTTATTGAAGACGTGGTGAGGGCAGGGGTTGGCGGGGGATCTGGAGTGGATGGTGCTCATGGTCTTAGTGGTTTCTTTGTCGGTGGTGTGCGTCCAGGCATTCAGGGTGATGGAGCGGAATGGTGTTTTGTGGTCGTCGTTGGCAGTGGTGGTGAGAAGCGGCATTATGAATCTTTCATGGATGTCTGCGATCTTGCAATGGAAAAAGGTGATGAGGGAGTTGCAGAGGTCTTGTGAATGAGAGGGGTCGGCAGAACAGGAAGAGGGGTTGGTGAGTTCCTTGATGACGTTGAAGAGCTCCTTGCTGTTGTGTGCTCGTTGTTGCCAATTCGTTCTTTGTAGAAAGCTCTTTTGGTGGTCCGGATGAGCTGGTAATGTTTGCGAATGGCTGATTTGAGGGAGACGTGGTTGCTTTCTGTTTGCTCTTGGTGCCAGATCTTCTCGGCTTTCCAACATTCCCTCTTGGATGTTTGCAGGTCTGTGATGAACCAGGGAGCTTTCTTGCTGGTGCGGGTGTTGGTGGTTTTTCTGAGAGTGGCGAGGGTGTTGGCGCAGTCGTTAAGCCATTGTTTGTAGTTGAGGGTGGCAGTGATGGGGTCGCTAGTGTGGGGTGGAGAGGCGTGGGCGAGGGTGGAGGTCAGTTGGTCCTTGGAGATCTTGTTCCACTTGCGGTGAGGTGTCTGATGCTGTTGGTGGTGGACAGTGGGTTTCTGAAAGGAAACACACACCTTCTGTTTTCAGGGCACTAGAACTTAAAAAGAGCAAAATAGTACCTCTATCACGTCGGGAACAGAGAACTGTCAGTGATTAAGTTCAATCAGTCAGCGCTTGGTACCTCAGCTGCAAAAAAAAACAAAAAAAAATATGTCCCCCTGAACATACATACAGTTTTGGCACATAACTCACTTGAAGCAGAAACAAGTATACTGTTATAAACAACCCAGTGACGCAATTCCAGAACATACGATCCTGACTAAAAGAGGAAGACACCCTCGCTAAGTGGCTCCAGTTAAGGCATTATCTATTAGGGAACGAAAACACCTCAGAAAGGCACGCAATCAAGTAACAAACGAGCCACCTGCAAAATCCATCTGGACAAGCCCACAGCCAAATTAACACCTGGGAGTCATCTGCTTTTCCCGGGTTGCTTTAAATAGCCCACGGTCAACGTAAAAAATGATTCAACACTTTTTTAATTAAATTATTATTAAGCAAAGAATGAACCGACCCCGCTTTTGGGATATCCTTGAAAAAGAGAAACTGAATGCTATCAACAAAAATCTTACTTTATAAAATCCAAACGGAGCACGATACTACCTCCTTACAAGCAAAAAAAAAATACATAAACTTCTCATTCTCCATTTCACAAAGCATACAAAAAACAAGTCAAAGCACCTAATGGGATGAATTGTCAAACTACCTCAGATAAACACATTTAGGGCCGTATTTATACTCCGTTTGCGCCGAATTTGCGTCGTTTTTTTCGACGCAAATTCGACGCTAAACTAACGCCATATTTATACTATGGCGTTAGAGGCGTCTAGCGCCAAAGTTCCCGGAATGTGCGTCATTTTTTAGCGTGAACCCCTTCCTTGCGTTAATGATATGCAAGGGAGGCGTTCCCGTCTAAAAAATGACTCCCAGGCCTTTACGTGGTATTTATACTCCCGGGCAAAAGAGACGCCCGGGAGTGGGCGTGGCTAAAAACGGCGCATTTGCACCGCTTTTTAACGCCTGGGTCAGGCATGGCGTTAAGGGACAAGTGGGCTCAAAATGAGCCCAGAGTGCCCTCCCCTGCCCCCCAGGGACCCTCCCTGCCACCCTTGGCCACCCCAGGAGGACACCCAAGGCTGGAGGGACCCACCCCAGGGACATTCAGGTAAGTTCAGGTAAGTATTTTTTTTTTTTTTTATTAATTTTTTTTGGCATAGGGGGGCCTGATTTGTGCCCCCCTACATGCCACTATGCCCAATGACCATGCCCAGGGGACAGAAGTCCCCTGGGCATGGCCATTGGGCAAGGGGGCATGACTCCTATCTTTACAATGATAGGAGTCATGTTGATGGGGGATGGGCGTCGTTAAAAAATGGCGCAAGTCGGGTTAAGACGATTTTTTTGCCTCAACCTGAGTTGCCCCATTTTAAGACGCCCTAACGTCATTTTTGCCCAACGCCGGCGCTGCCTGGTCTACGTGGTTTTTTTCCACGCACACCAGGCAGCGCCGGTCTGCTTGCGCCGGCTAACGCCATTCCATAAATACGGCGCCCGCATGGCGCTTCAGAATGGCGTTAGACGGCGCAAATTTTTTTTACGCTAAACTGCGTTAGCGCAGTTTAGCGTCAAAAAGTATAAATATGGGCCTTAGGACCTCTGTGTAAATGTAACGGAACATTCGACGTATTAAACGGAGGTAACGTACTTGAAGTCCTTACTACAATTAAGGGTGTTTTCACATCCGGAAACCTTAATGCAATACAGTTTCAACCTGCTCAGTCACAATTCGAGAAAGAACGAACGTTAGTTGCATGGGACATCTGTGAAACCCTGAAACCAGTATATTCATATACATACTGTTTTGAGAACTGAGAATAAAATCAACAGGGGAAAAACCGAGTGCTACCCTGTAATTTTGCTTCAGTTAGCTCATCCTAAACAAAGTTCACAGCCTGTCGCTAAAAATAAACAACTCCCTATTCACCACGCTATAAAAAAAATCTGACTATGCTAAGAGGGGCAATGGTCCAAATACAGCCAGCAATAATGAAATGTTGAAGTGGAAAATCCTTCTGAATTTAATCTTAGGACGACGGTACAAAATGGCGGTATCCTGATTTTGCAAGAAGCATGGTGTGACTCCTCAATCACTTTGACAGGTTACTTAGAATACCATCAATTTGTAACAAGGGCATTCAAGCAGGGTTTTTCCTAGAAAGTGTCTCCTGTATGTATTGCCAAAAGAATACCACTCAAAACAGCACCTTTGAACGTGAACTCGACCTGGATGAAGGTGGTAACCTAGAAGACCTCACTGACCTGAACTCTACATCCCTTCTAGAAAACCTTGCAAACTTTGGCCTCACCCAGCACATTACCGAACTCACACCGCCAGACACACATTGGTGTTGATTTTCTCCTCAAGCTGCAAACTCTCGGTTCACAAATTAACTGTGACCTGGCTAGACCACTGAAACTTCCTGCAGCAGCTGGAAAAGCATCACAAAAAAGGTTAGGCATCTGCCCTCTCCACCCACTCACCGAGCACACCAGCACCTGGTTAAGAACCTTAACAGCTGGATCACCACATGGGGTGACACCCTAGCTATCCTGAAGTACAACCTAATGGCAAGAGCCTGACCACAGGCCAGCTGGTACACAGAATCTCAGGTTGATAAAACGGCACTGAAGGAACTGGAGCGCAAATGAGAAGCGGCTCAAAGCAACACAGAGGAAGACCTCTTCAAATTGGCTCTAAAATGCTACCACCAGCAGAAACCAACATAGCACATAGCTCTTGCAGATCACATTGACACAGGTACTAACTTCAGGAAAGAAATCTTCACCATCGTCAAAGATTTCACCGAGCCTCCTGCAGTCTCCAGCAATATCACCCCCTCACAAGAACTTTGCAACAAGCTCTCAGAATTCTTCAGTAAAACAAATCTCCACCATACATGGCAACTTTGACCATCAACTGGGCCCTGTCACTGTTGCTACTCACTTTCCCATCGCAGTCGACAAATGAACCCTAACCTTGTGTCCCATCATCACTACTGTCATTATCACTGTTACCATGAAGATCATCCACATGGAGGGCCCCATCTGTCCTATGCCTTTAGCATAGCCTTCACCAAAAGTAAGCCTTCCAATAAGCAAATTTCTAACACCCATCATCAGTGTCTCCTTTAACATTCCTGGACACCTGGAAACATGCCACCGTCATGTCTCTGCTCAAGAAACCAGCCACGCTTTCTAAGTACAGTCACATCTCACCAGACCACGCAAAGGTCTTAGAGAAAATAATCAACGGACTCAACGCTGATCATCTAAACAGTGTCCAGCGCCCTGACACCCATCTACAGTACAGAAACAACACTCATTGGCTCTACAGACGAAATCCATATGATCAATGACAAAGGAGACACAGCAGCCCTCATACTCCTGGACCTCTCTGCAGCATTTAACATGGTCTCACACCCTATCCTTATCAGGTGCCGACACAAGATTGGCATCCAAAGGCCTGCTGTCCATTGTACATTGAACACAAGTTGCCAGCCTGGCACCTTTCTCCTCCGAAACCTGCAAGCTCATCTGTGGAGCATCTCAAGGTGCATCGTTCAGCCCCACTTTCTTCAATGCATATATGATTCCTTTGGCCAACATCATCCATGCACACAACATCAACATCCTCTCCTATGCCAGCGATGTGCAACTCATATTCCCCCTCTCAGACAAAACCCAACACAAGAACAAATTCACTACATAACCAAAATCTCTAACTGGATGAAAGCCAGCTGTCTCAGGCTCAACATAGATAAAAGAGAAGTAATGCTGTTTGACAAGAACCCTCACCATGGTACTCCAACTGGTTGCTGACCGAACTCGGACTCACATTCAGAATCTGTGCCAGGAATCATCAACTACAAACTGGACACGGTTGCACAAGTCAGTGCCATCATTGCATCCTGCTTACAGACCCTGCAGATACTAAGAAAGATCTTCCAAAGGCTCCCAAGCAGCACTTAAAAAAACATCACTTACACCCGAGTTCTGAGCAAACTGGACTAGAAGAAACACACTGTACACCGGGATCACCAAGCAACTCACTAGAAGACTACAAACCACCCAGAACTCGGTAGCAAGACTCATCCTTGACCTCCCACACAGAACTCTCATCCAACCACACCTCAGGGAGTGCCACTACCTCCTAATACAGAAGCGCACTGGTGAAAACAAAAGGTAAAGGAATACCCCTAGATTTGTGTTTTGCTGCATTCCTGTGAGCTGGGTGGAAAACACTAAAAAATGGAGAGTGAGAGAGACTCTTCCTGTACACTTCAAAGATTGCTCTTTGATTCAGTGTGAGATCACAAAGAAGGGGTCTGGACGTGTCTGAGAATCAAGCTAAGGCTGATGAGGGAATCCTAAAGAGAAAGCCTGGGAGCCCGGAATTAACCTTTTGATGCTCTTATCATTGTAGCTGACATCCAGATGTGAGCCCTAGTCACTCCCATGGCCTACATTGTGGAACTATCAGCTTTTGAGTCTCTCCTGCTGTGACAGATGAGCTTAAGAGGGAGAGGAGAATTATGTACTTCAAAAAAAGCAGAACCCAAACAATAAACTTCAGAGACCCAAACCCTAAATCACATTTGGTATCTGAAAATGGACTATAAGTAGGGGAACTTGAGACCCCAAAATTGTCCTCTGCCAAGCAGTCAGACGGGCTGTGTGAAGAAGAGAAGCTATGCAAGACTTCTGCCCGTGACCAGGGCTGCAGGCCAAGGCCTGCTAATCTCCCTGCTTGGTGAAAGAGATTCACTCAATCAATCAATCCAGGATATGTATAGCGCGGCTAATCACCCATAGGGTCCCAAGGTGCTGTATGTGGGTGTGCTGCTCAGTCGAAGAGCCAGGTCTTGAAGTCCTTCCTGAACTGCTTCGGTGATGCGGTCTGCCTGAGCTTGAGAGGTATTGTGTTCCATGTCCAGGCTGCTAGGTAGGAGATGAATCTTCCTCCTGCTGTACTTTTCCGGATATTTGGGACGGCTGCAAAGGCGAGGTGGGAGCAAAGGAGACATCTCTTGGGTACGTAGACGGTGAGGCGATGGTTGAGGTAAGCCAGTCCTATGTCAGGGAAACCAAGACCATTTTCTCTGGAGCACCAGGGCCTGCTTGCCAAAACCAGTGCACCCTGTGAAGAAGAAGAGTGTTGAGGGGAGCTGGGTCCCTTGGGGGAACTTTGTTGAGTGGACTTCAGGTGCGAGGATATGGCTGCAGCAGCAGCAATTAGGCTGTTGCCCATGTGCAAATTCAAGTCAGCAACCCCCCGTATACCAGGAGAGGACCTCCATGAAAATAGCCATGAGCAAAGTGCAGTCGGGGGAGACTAAGAGCCTGTATTGCGGTGATCCTGTATGCCAGAAGAGGCTGCAGTGGAAGGTACTTCTGGATAATAGGGGTCAAAGTTTTTGCAGTACATTAGCAGTGACCCAGTATGCTGGGGGGGAGGGGTCCACTGTGGTACAGACTACCATGAAGTGAGGGCTGGTTTCCTGATTGCTAGTGTTGTGGCAACCCCATTTGCCAGGAGGAACTTCTGTTATCAAGAGAGGACTGAACTGTCACCCAAGAACTGTGAATTCATGTGACCCATATGTCACAAGGAAGCATCGGGAATTGCACCTGAGTTGCCCCCGTGAACTGAAGAGGAAGCTGTGGGCGCATCACCACTTCATGGGGATTCTTACCAGGAGCATCTGAATCAAAACCTCCTCTTCTCTTTCAGTCAGAGCAGAATTTACCATGCAGGAGGGGCTCCAGAGCACCTCCAATCGCTGCTAGAGCAGACTGTTTAAGCTCAAAGGAGAGTCTGCACCTGTCGGATGCTGCTGCGCCTCCAGCATCTAGCCAACTCTCCAAACACAACTGGAGCCTTGCGAGTGTCTCCAGATAGGGTACCTGCTGAGACACTGAACGCTGTCTTGCTGCTGGAGTGATTAAAGCTGGTTAGGGCCCTATAGAGCCCCCAGGGTCTCGCTGCTAAGAGGTCTGCTGCACCAAGACACTTTTTACTATTTTATGAGTCAGGGTGGACTTAAGGGTTAAGGCTTACTAGTGAGCCTTCCATAGATGCAGCCATCAGTTAATGGGGAATAGCTCCAACCATGTTGCAAAGAACGTGTGGGGCATGGATTTTCCACCAAATCACTAGAGCCCCTACCCCAAGAGTAAAGGTTTATCTATGTTGTAACATTTCTTTGAATGTGAAGAGTTAGAAATAAAATACTACTTTTTATTATAAAAAAAAACAAGTATTTCACTGGGCAGTGATTTATTGACACTGCTGTGCACTTTTTGAGTTATGAGCCCCTTCACTAATCTGTATCCACACCTCCCTCCCCAACGGAGTCTTAAACTGTGTAGGAAAGTACCATCTTTCTTGGCATGTTACCCCCAATGTCTTCCTGATGTCAGTGTGTTTTTACTGTCTCACTGGAAACCTGCTAGTCAGGACCCCAGTGCTCATAGTTTGTGGCCTATATGTACGTGTGTTTTACTGTGTTGTCAGTATGCTTGGCTGTGTCACTGGAGTTCTGCTAACCAGAACTCCATTGCTTATGCTCTGTCTGTTTACTAAATTTGCCACTATCAGGGCTATTTAGGGTTTCTCCTCTGGGTATTTCCTCAGATTCGGTTTGCAAGACTCCACCAGGATTCCTCTTCATTCTTTGCTTCAGCTTCTGACCGTCAGATCAACCACCGACTGCTCCAGGAACGCTGCTCCAGGAACGCTGTAACTGCAACAAAGTATCTAGGAAGGCTAAGGAGACCCTGCAAATTCAGCTACAGCCAGCAACTGCAACAGTTTCCAGGTTGTGCACGCTCTGAGGACTGCCTGTCTTCATTCTGTACCAAAAGGACCGAAGGAATCTCCCTTGGAGGGATGGAGTCACTTCCCTGCTTTAGCAGTTACCTCTCTTCAATGACAACTGGTACTCTGGGACTCCTCTCCTGTCGACGAGTGTGATCCATGGAACACAGGTGGTAGACCAAAGTGATCCTGACTGTCCAAAGATCCAGCTGTCCAAATTTGGTGGAGGTAAGGTTTTGCCTCCCGTGCCAGACACTACCCCTGTGCACTGCGTGTTCTGCATCTCCTTGGGCTTCTGTGCACTTCTTCCAGAAATCCTTAGTGCACACCGTAGCCCAGGTCCCCAGCACTCTATCCTGCGACGCACAGCTCCCTGAGTTGTTCTCCAGCGGCGTGGGATCCCTTTGTGTAGTGCTGCGATGACAGGATTTTGCAACTCTATGTCCCCGTGTTCTGGGACCCCTGTGGGTGCTACCTGGTCTTCTGAGGGCTCTGTAAAGTGCTGAGAGCCCCCTCTCTCTCCTCAGTCCTTGTTGAGGCACCCAGGTAGCATCTTTTCCCACCCACTGTGACATTTGCGTGAGCCAAGGCTTGTTGGCGGAATCCAACAATGAAAACCAGCCTGCATCCAATGAGTCGACGTGAGACATCTCTTGCACCAAGTAGGAAACCACAGCTGTCTTCTTTGGTGCATTTCTGACTTCTTTTTTCAACCGGAGAATCCACTTTTGCACCTTCACCCAGGTTAGCAGGGGCTCCTTGTTCTTCCTGGACTCTTCATTGACTTTTGGACTTGGTCACCTCTCTCCACAGGTCTTCAGGTCCAGGAATCCATTGTTTGTTTCTTGCAGTGTTGCTTGGTTTTTGCAGAATCCTTTACCTCGACTTCTAGTGTGTTCTGAGGAAACTTTCTGTACTTTACTCCCCCTTTCCCGGGCTCTGGGGTGGGGTAATTTACTTACTTTTGGTGTTTTTCTACACTCCCAGTGTCCCCTCTACACACTACACCTGCCTAGGGGGGAACCAACATTCGCATTCCACTATTTTAGTATATGGTTTGTGTTGCCCCTAGGCCCATTGCAACCTATTGTGTTTTTCACTGTTTGCACTATTCTATGACTGTTTACTTACATGATTTTGGTTACTAGTGTATATATTGTGTATAATACTTACATCCAGAAGGAGTATTGCCTCTAAGATATTTTTGGCCTTGTGTCACTAAAATAAAGTACCTTTATTTTTGTTAAAACTGACTATTGTCTTTCTTGTGAATGAGTACTGTGTGACTGTAGTGGTATTGCAAGAGCTTTGCATGTCTCCTGGTTCAGCCTTGGCTGCTCTGCTACAGCTACCCCTAGACAGTCTAAGCTGCTAGACACTGTCTACATTTCACTAAGGTGAATCACTGGACCTGGTATAAGTTGTAAGTACCTCTGCTACCTACTACAAACCAGGCCAACTTCTCACAGACTGCTTGTTCACGGCGATCACTGAGAGTCCAGTGCAGAGAGGTACTTGGCCCAGTTGTTCAGGATCCATAGTAGGTTAGATCCCTGTGACTTCAGGAGTAAAAGGCCTCAACCCTTACAGTTGGGCCCAGAAGCCACTGTGTCCCACAGTCCATTGATAGGGGTTCTGATGGCTTTTCAATAAACCAACCTAACATAGGCAGGGCTAGGCACTTATAACAGCTCAACATTGGGATATCCTCGCAGGTGATAGTGCGCTTTACAAATCCACATAACTTAACATGAAGTAACTGGAGCCCAAAACATCCAAGAAAGAAACATATTGCTTACATCAAACCACTAGCCAAAGAAAAAAATGATTCTTTTAAAGACACTAGAAGACACAATATGTAGTCTCAAATCAATAAAACCAGAAGCCTGTTGGTTATTAAGTGGAGATTTTGCTATGAACCTATGTAGGCATAACAACAGTCCTGAAAGTGTAACCCTCTTAATCCATGACTGGTCGATAGCCTATCAGTTCTTGGCACACAGAGGAAAGATGGCAAAGAATCCTTTATCACACGATTAGAATCAGTTGAATTGAGAATCCTTAGCTGACTCAAGGGAGGTCAACTGGCAGCCTTGACAAAAATCACTTGCTCCCAATCCTTTCTTTATTATAGTATAATAAGCTTAAACCTCTTTTAAATGATGAACAATTTAAAGATAGATGGGCGCTCAAAAAGCGGCCACTTTCCTCAAATCATCAATTTCAAACACCCACATAATAGATAAAACTATTTTTCCAGCATATGACTATAAATTTGAAAAGGTTAAGATGGAAAGGCCCGAACTTGGAAAAAAACTGCAAGAATCTTCACTCCTGATGTGCAAGTGGGGAGGATGGCCAAATAATAGCATCTTAGAATTGCACTGATGAATGGACAGATTTTTCAAACCATCTTGCAGAAACATTGCGTGCTTTTTCAAGCCACCGTGGATCAAAACTCATAACTACAACTCACCCAAGTAGATGGTTCTCTAAACAGTTAGCATTGGGAATAAAGAAACTAAGCAGGCAGTTGAGCATTCTTAAAATAATTTGCTAAGCTTAGAAAAAAGTCAAAGGGAAATAGTAATCAATTTAGGAAGGGAATATGAAAAATGGTCTGGAAAACTGAAAATGCACAACATCATCACGTGCGGACCCAAGCTGCTGCACAGCTGTAAAACTAACAACACTAAATGGTTCTGTGGGATGATAACCTAACACATGGTGAGGTCAAGGCAAATAATGCAAACATCACAGAACAAACCTGGACCTCTCATATGAAGAAGCTGTACTGCATTCAACTTCAATTCGATCATAGCAATCAGGGAAATAATGAACAGGCCGGTAAAATAAGAATCAACTACACCCACCTTCAGATACATAAGGTAATTGCAAAAGCTAAGATCAAAGGTGCATCAGGACCAATTGGCCTTTCTACTGGCCTGTTGAAAACAAATATGGAATTTTAGTATTGGGCTTTGGTGAGCCTATTAAGTAACTGCCTGGCAACCTGCTCTATCTGCGATTTGGAGAGGAACACTTACATCTCATTTTTAAAGGTGGCTTCACGGGGGACTCATCTCACTAGAGGCTAGTAGCTCTTGTTGATGATAAGGCTAAAACGTTTCACTACCCTGCTACTAAGGGATCATGAGACCTGGGTAGAGTAAAAAGGCCTTGCCCCTTTCAATCAAATAGGCTTTGGTGATGAAAGTTCTATCTCCACAAATTTTCTTGACCTGTTCATTCCAGCTGGGGATGCGTACAGCAAAGAATCACTACTCCACACCTGTTGTGTGGACTTGAAATCGGTGTATGACAAAGTCTCAAGAAAAACATCATGGCTTAAACTGAAATAGTGGGGAATCCTCTCTGCCCTCCAACATGCATTCAAATTGCTTTACGCTAAGACCATAAAATTGGGTGAAGACACCTCAATTTCAATAAGAATACAAACATGAGAAATTGTAAATCAAGGCAGCATGTGAAAGATGCCCCTATCATTCAGGTTCTGCAGGCTGACCTCATTGAAGCTCTGGACAAGGCAAACTCACATCCCCATGCTTAGGTTTTAAGCCAATAACAAGTTTACAGTGAGCAGATCATATTGCCTTATTAGTTCAGACACCAATAGACCTACACAGAGGAGCAAAACATTATCCTCCTACACAAGCAATCGTGGCTTGTAAATAAACATCAAGAAAACCAACGTCTTGGCTTTTGCACTCAAATGTGGGACAAAGAAAAGGAGGCTAAAATGAATCCTTGATCAGAAACTGAGTAGGTTACCTACTTACATTTTTGGGGTTCACATTTGACGTGCTCCAATTTTATTTTACACTTTGACTCAATAAAAGCCAACACAAGATCTCTTTTATTTTATTTGAAGTCCCTTAAATAAACTAGGAATTACGAGGTACCACACACACTAGAGCCAATTCTCAATATTATCAGTTGCAGATTATCACCAACACTTTGCTACAAATTAGAAATTTTAGGAGGGAAAGATGCTGTGTTTTTGGATATTCTCTACGCAAAAATTTATGAGTGTTTTCAAACTTCAACAGAATGCAACACAGGACAAGATCCATCTTGAGTGTGGTCTTCAAAATCAAGTGTAAGTCCTCCAAAAAGCCTTCATTAAAACTTGCAAAAAACATGCTGCAATCATCAAACTCTCTTAGGCACTTGGTATGGACAGAACTAACAATACAAAAAGAGACAACCCGTAGTCAACCTACTTAGCAGAATTCCCGTTCAATCTCATTCTTAAGAGGATCCAGAGGAAAGGCCAATACGTTTAATCCCTTTCAATAGATTAAGGGGGTTATTCTAACTTTGGAGGAGTGTTAATCCGTCCCAAAAGTGACGGTAAAGTGACGGATATACCACCAGCCGTATTACGAGTTCCATAGGATATAATGGACTCGTAATACGGCTGGTGGTAAATCCGTCACTTTTCCGTCACTTTTGGGACGGATTAACACCTCCTCCAAAGTTAGAATAACCCCCTAAGTAATAAAGTGACTTTAGTTTTTACAAGACAAAGACCAAATAGGGAAAAGGGGCATTCTTGGATGTTAATACATCCTTATAATGAACCAATCCAACAGTGTTGTGCAGTTCCTATTATGATAATAAGACTTTGTGTCATGTAAAACTTTCAGCTAATAAAATTATTAAAAACTATAGAGCAAAAATAGCAAAACATAAAATGATGTCCATGTCGACAAGCAGACCAAGCCAGAGCAAAAGGCCAAACTGAAATAGTTCATTTTTTGGAGAAAAGAGTGCCAATGAAAAGTCATCAGAATCCCACATGAGGTCACCAAACATAATAGTACGGATGGAATCCAAGGTAGACCCCTTTTCGGCAGACGATAAAACCACTAGAGCCTCATTTAAAAGGTTCAAGGAGCACACAGGGGCCGTAGTCTCAGCTTTACCCATAGCTGAGAAGGCAGAGTTCCGTGCTGTGCCAGATGTCATGGCACTAGGAGCCAAAGCGACTTGATCCATGGAGGATGGCTCATAGAAGGCATCACGAGCAACTGCAATTTCATTGGACAATTCCGGCAATTAACCCTCATTGAGAACATCATCAGATTTATGTCTACAGAAAGTACTTGCTGCAAAGCAATACACACTTCCAGTGCGTGTTCAAAGAAGCACGATAAGCAATGGAAAACAGGCTGCACACAGCAGAATATCAGTTGAAATGACATTGACTAGTCCTTTTGAAGTTCTTCCCACAATACAACTCCAAAGTACTGCATCATGCGTTCACAACACAGTTGGGCTGGTGGGAGCCCCATCATTTCTCTTGGTTGAGATGGGGCAGCCATTGTGAATTTAAAATAGCAACAGCAGGATACTACAAATAATGGCAAGACAATCTGTAAACCTCCAAAAACAATCAAAAAAGTGATTGAATGGCTGAAGGTATTACTCCAAATACAGTCTTGCATGTACTTACACATTCAGATCCGACAACCTTAAAAAAGTGTACTATCTCTGCGGTGTCCGATGCATTGACAATGTGACTCACTGTTAGAAATGATCACTCTAGTTGGAAGTCAGTTTGCACCATGTCTAAGTAGGGACCCTCACTCTAGTCAGGATAAAGGAGATACCCAGCTCAGATGACCCCTTCTCACCCCCATGCTTATCTCAGAAGCAATGTGTAAAGCATTTGTACATAACACCCAGTAATAAAGTGAAAACACTACAAAAGGACACCACACCAGCCTTAGAAAAATAAGCAATATTTCTGTTTAAAACAAGACCAAAATGAGAAAACTCCAACATATAATAATAAAGATATGAATTTGGCAAAAATTAACTTAAAAATACAGTTCTTTGAAGTCGATAGCTCAGTCTGAGGCTATCACGGCGTCATGACCAACAAATCCAACAGTTCTGGCCGGCTATGGCATCGCGGGCCAGCTATGGTGTTGAGAAGACTCTCAAACAGTACCTTGGAAATGTAGGGCGTGTGATCCCTGCAATGAGATCCAGCGTGCAGCGTCACTTGTGTCACAGGCGTTGGTTCCGGAGGTCCGTCCGGGGGTCGTCAGGCCCTTGAAGTCATACGCATTGCAGTTTGAACTCTGGACTGATGACGAAATCAGGAGCGCTGACGTTGATGGTATCGGAGCTGCGGTGCGAAGCGGGATGATGCAAAGTGCAGTACCCACAGCTCACGGTGCAGGCAGCGGCTCGGTGTTGGTGAGACCAGGGCTGCAGTGTGAAGCAGGGCGGTGTGACTTGCGGTGTCTCCAGGTCATGGTGCAGGCAGCAGCGTTGTCGTTGCTGAAGGACTGTAGTCAGTTGGCCCAAGGCGGCGGTGTGGGGCGGGCTTTGTGCAGTGCAGACGGGGGGCCTGTTGACAACGCTGGAGTCGATGGCGCTGGCATCGGTGGACTGGGGCTGCGATGTGGGATGGGACGGTGCATCGTGTACCTCATTAGTAGTGTCCTCCTGTCACGGTGCAGGAGTCAGTGTCAGCGTGGAGCGGTGTCAGGGATGCTAAGGCTGCGGTGTGAGCAATGAGATGCGGAGTGCGGGCTCCACAGGTCACAGTGCAAAGCAGAGGCTCAGTGACGGTGTTAAGTGGTGGTGGCAGTGAGACCAGGGTGGTGATGCGACGTGGTGCACGGCTCCATGCTACGTCATCAGATCATGGTGCAGTCAGTGGCGTCGTTGACAGCATCACAGTGGTTTTTCTTCTGTTGCAGCACAAAACACACAGTTCCCAGTGCTGTAGGCAGATGAAGCTGAGGTCTTTGATATCCTTGAGACTTACAACAAGAGGCAAACTCTACTCCAAGCCCTTAGAGAAATTTCACAAGCAGAATACACAGCAGTCCAGTCTATGGTCTCTTTAAGGCAGAAGCAGCAACTACAGGCCAAGCCAGCAAAGCACACACAGCAAAAGGGAAGTACTCCTCCTTCAGCTTTTCTCCTTGTAGAGGTTTCTCTTGATCCAGAAGTGTTCTAAAAGTCCGTAGTTTTGGGTCTACTACTTATACTCATTTCTGCCTTTGAAGTAGGTAAACTTCAAAGGAAAGTCTGTTATTCACAAGATCCTGCCTTGCCCAGGCCTGGCTCAAGACACACTCAAGGGGGTCGGAGACTGCATTGTGTGAGGCTAGGCACAGCCCTTTCAGGTGCAGGTGTCATCTTCTCCCTCCCCACTCTAGCCCAGGAGGCTCATCAGGATACATAGGCTACACCCCAGCTCTCTTTGTGTCACTGTCTAGAGAGAATTCACAAACAGGATAACTGTCAGTCTGACATAGATGTGGATTCCACAGGCAGGCAGAGGCACAGAATGGTTAAGCAAGAAAAATGCCTCCTCTCTAAAAGTGGCATTTTCCAACAGACAATCTAAAAACCAACTCTACCAAAAAATGTATTTTTAAATTGTGAGCTCAGAGATCCCAAACTCCAGATCTCTATCTGCTCCCAATGGGAAAATGCACTTAAAAGATATTTAAAGGCAGTCCCCATGGTAACCTATGAGAGAGATCGGCCTTGCAATAGTGAAAAACACATTTGGCAGTATTTCACTATCAGGCCATGTAAAACACACCAGTACATGTCCTACCTTTTTAATACACTGCACCCTGCCCATGGGGCGATCTAGGGCCTACCTTATGGGCAACTTACATGTAGTAAAAGGGAAGGTTTGGGCCTGGCAAGTGGGAGCACTTGCCAGGTCTAACTGGCAGTGCAGGACTGCAAACACAGACACTGCAGTGGCAGGTCTGAGACGTTTATAGGGCTACTCCTGTGGGTGGCATAATCAGTGCTGCAGGCCCACTAGTAGCATTTGATTTACAGGCCCTCGGCGCACATAGTGCACTTTACTAGGGACTTACCAGTAAACCAAATATGCCAATCATGGTAAACCAATCACCAGTACGATTTGCAGAAGAAGCACTTGTACTTTAGCACTGATCAGCAGTGGTAAATTGCACAGAGACAATTAACCAGCACAAACAAATCAGAAAAAAATAGAAGGAAGAAGGCAGAAAGTCTGGGAAAAACCCTGAAAAAAGGGCCATTTCCAACACTCACACTTCACCAAAGTCTTTTGGAAAGTTAGTATTTAAAAGGGACTGTACCTCAGCAGGCGACCTTGCCACTTGCAGGTCATATATCCTGTGGGCCGATTTGAGTGCCATGTGTTTTTGTTACTAAAGTGCTTTTAGTTTGCTCAACTTGTCAAAACTGACATTATAAGTAGCAATGTGAGACCATAAATATGCTGCTTTTATCTCTTGTGTGACAGGGAAAAGTACATTCCTACAAAAGTTCACTATCTGCGAAACTGAAATCACATATGAGACACCCGCTCTCATCCCACAATAGCCTTAATCTCTCAGCATCAAGTAACTCCTATTTGAGAGTAAGTGAAATACAGGGTGGATCACAGAGACAGGATTACCCTTTAAGTAGCAAGCTAAGTTAGCTACCAACACATTGCAAGCACTGTGCATCACCACCTATTTGCAAATCATTGAATGGCTTACAGAAGTTTCACATTTGCTTCTGCTGAGAAAAACCTAGGGGCATTTTTATACTCCTTTGCGCCGAATTTGCGTCGTTTTTTTTTACGCAAATTCGACGCAAAACTAACTCCATATTTATACTTTGGCGTTAGACGCTTCTAGCGCCAAAGTTCATGGAGTTAGCGTCATTTTTTTGCGTGGACACCTTCCTTGCGTTAATGATATGCAAGGTAGGCGTTCCCGTCTAAAAAAATGACTGCGATGCATATGCATCGTATTCATACTCCTGGGCAAAAATGACGCCCGGGAGTGGGCGGGACTAAAAAACCCGCATTTGCGCCGCATTTTAGCGCCTGGGTCAGGGCAGGCGTTAAGGGACCTGGGGGCTCAGAATTAGCCCAGAGGTGCCCTCCCAAGCCCCCAGGGACACCCCCTGCACCCCTTGCCCACCCCAGGAGGACACCCAAGGCTGGAGGGACCCATCCCAGGGAAGAAAAGGTAAGTTGTGGTAAGTTTAAAAAAAAAAAAGTTTTTTGTGGCATAGGGGGGCCTGATTTGTGCCCCCCTACATGCCACTATGCCCAATGACCATGCCCAGGGGACAGAAGTCCCCTGGGCATGGCCATTGGGCAAGGGGGCATGACTCCTGTCTTTGCTAAGACAGGAGTCATGTTAATGGCGTCTGGGCGCCAAAAAAAAATGGCGCTATTCGGGTTAAGACGATTTTTTTGCCTCAGCCTGACTTGCCCCATTTTTGGACGCCCAAACGCCATTTTTCCCTACGCCGGCGCTGCCTGGTGTACGTGTTTTTTTTTCACGCACACCAGGCAGCGCCGGTCGGCTGACGCCGGCTAACGCCATTCAATAAATACGGCGCCCGCATGGCGCTTCAGAATGGCGTTAGCCGGCGCTAATTTTTTTGGCGCAAAACTGCGTTAGCGCAGTTTTGCATCAAAAAGTATAAATATGGCCCCTAATTTTCACCACTCATGCACTTGGAATCAAAGGGCAGCTCCCACACCCCATGGATGTAACTATCTCCTAAATGTTCAAACCTGCCATATGGAAAATGTTTCAAACACGAGGTGAACTGGAATGTAGATATCAGCAGGGAGATCACCCCATTTATTAACCATACTGATGATGGTGTTTCAGCTACTGTAAAAGACAACTTTTCTAGCTTTTTTATATTAAGTATGATGTAGTTAGGTTCCTTTGCCATTATTTGTTTACATGCAATGTTAACGTACGGCAAATAACTCTTAATAGTTAACATGTTTCCAAGTTACGCAGCCAGATCTCAGAACTTGTAAAGTCCAACTCAACTGCATAATGGATCTAAGCTGACTTTGCCCATGTTAGAAAAATAACATATTGTTTTGAATAATGTCAAACAAAGAAGACATAATGCTGCTTAATGTGTATATAGGAGTGGATAGTGTGTCCAAACCATTATCGACAATGGCTAAAGCTTCTCTAAATTTTCTTTTTCTGGATGCCTTAAACGAGCAGCAGCTTCATTAGCAAAACCCTCCAAATTTCACTATATATTGCTTACAGGAATTCTTTTGGAATGTGGTTTTCTAAGACTTAACAAGAATTCTTGTAAGTCTATTTCTTCAGAGAAAAGAGAGAGAGGTGTTCTTTTACAGCTGTTAATGTGGAGATCTGCAACCATTGCTGACATAATTTACCCATGCTGTATGTAGTGACAATACCTGAATGCTGTGTGATGACATAACAAGGTCTGCTTGCTCTAAAACCCCGTGTGGAGTTGATGAAATGTGCAAGACAACCATTTGTGTCTATAATAATGATACAGAACATTGCCCCATAATTTGCAGTGTTCATATATAAATCTTAACTTTCAAACACAGTATAATATTCAAGCTCAGAAAGCGTAGAATCAACTGTTTTAGCATCCCAGTCATCAGAAACAATCCCAGGTGAAATAACATAATTCATAGAAATGTTAAAGACATATGATATTTGTATCATTTCACTTGGCCCAAATATATGAAAAGGTAATTTATCCCAAACAATCCCATCAGGAACAGGATCAGCAGACATTTTCACAAGGGAAAAATCTCTTTACACTTTATGGGAAGACAAATAAGGCTTTAAAACCTCATTCACCAGTGCAACAGCAGAACGTTCAGGAAGATAATGGCCATGTGTAAGCAGAAAAAAGATGATAACAAATCCAATCCATAGAAGGAAAGCAAGCATTGCATATAATCCACAGATAATACCATGGACAAATGAAATATTTGCACCTAAGTCAGTTAAAAAGCTTATGTATACAATATACTGGTGCAATAGCTGGTGGTGAAGAAGCTGAAGAAAAATCATCAATGTTGTCAAAATACCCAGAAGCAATCTGAGCCGGTGCAGGTGAAAGAGAACTGGTAGATATATCCAAAGGGGGTTTGTTGTAGACAATTCCATCTGTTTGTGGTGTGTTTGTAAATTGCAAATTAACATCTAAGCCATTTCTTGTCAATGTTGCGGTAACTGGAATCAACAAAAGTTAATTCTCCTCCCTCCCTAACCTCGGGGAAATAATTTCAGTGTTGTCTAATGCTTGAGGAGGTACCTACCTCCTGTATGGTAGTGAGAGGGGCAAAGGAGCAACCCAGGAATCACTGTGGTCTACTGTACAGGATCAGCCATATTATGCAACTTTATGTGATCAATGGAGACAAAGTAGTTGTCTTTGGAGACAGGCAGTGGGGGAAGAATAACACTTCTTGTACCTTGTATTCCAAGAACCAGCACCAGTACTCAGTAGGATGGGCTGAATTCCTTCTTTACAGGTATCTTTCTCACACTAGGTCCCCAATTTTGGGAACCCAACCTGTGACTGTTGGTCAATCCCTCATTCCCAAGGTGGCAGCATATGCGGATGAGTGCTCGTCAGGGACTGTTGTAATTCCTGCAAGACAGTGACATATTCATTTATGTCAAAAGGTGTTTCTGCCTTTGCCATCCAGCACCATCAAGATCTGGGATGTTCATAGGGACTCTTAACAGGACTTCAGAAGGGGTACAGCCTCCCTTTAGGTCATATTATTTAATGCTTTCTGGACTGCATACAAGTGATGGGTTCAACTATGACTTGAGCCTAGTATTCTAGCTGTGAAGGTTTGCTTTAAGTCCTGATTTTTTCTTTTCACTATCAAATTTCCCTCAGGATGATAGGGGCTGGAATAATGCACCATAAGACCCATTGTTCGGATGGTGTCCCTGTATGCCCTAGAGGCAAAAGCAGGGCCCAGGTCCGAGTGGAATGCTGTGACTGCATATTTCCCGATAAAGACTTGCACATTTTAAGTAACTTTTTGAGCATTAGCCGATCCTTGTGGCCACACCCATAGGAATCTGGAGCAAGAGTCTACTGCCAGTAGAATGTATTTGTATGCACCATTTGAATGTAAGGGCCGCAATGGTCCATGCTCACACACTGCATCAGCTTATTTGCTACTGGGGGAGTGTCTGTGGTGGGCTTTGATGGTGGAACCTTTAATTTCTTGACAGGTGTCACAACTAAGGACATACTGCTTGGTCTGTTTGTATAGACCGTGCCCCCAATAACATTTTTGTAGTGGGGAGATGGTAGCCATCACACTGGTGAAATGAAAAAACAAAGGAGAGAAAAAGGCCTGATAACTCAGGATCCCTCTCCCCCAAAAGGTAAAAAGGTCTTGGTTGGGTATCACACAATCACACACCCCTGCTATGGGAACAAAAAGAATGTTTTGGGCACTTAAGTGATAGGAATATTTGGTAGAGGATGGTTTTGGGAAAGGCTTGCCATCAGTGGAAGTATTCACTTCAGGCAGAATGTCATTATCCACCCTCATCTGAGAACGAGTTATTGCAGCAACAGAAGCCATAGCAACTGCACTTTTGACAGCTTCATCAGCCAATGAGTTTCCTACAACATGTATTCCAACATGTTGGTGGTCCAGTGTATGCATTACATGAGTCCGTGGCAGTTTGTCTCTGAGACCAGCCTCCTTCCCCCACAAAAAAACTGTGTTATATGGTGTTTCCTTTGGAATCTCTAAACCCATTAAGGCACCAGTAATACAAGTTTTCATGAAAGGACTGGACACAATAATACTTGTCACCCACAATAAGTGTAGGAAGTTCAGGATCCGTATGTTCCAGTGCAAATATCTGTGCAAATTCCCTAGGGACTGTGTATAGGTCTGTATAGGGTGGAAGTCACCAACCCTCATAACTCCACAAATGGCTGCGCAAGCTGCAGAGTATTGGTGTTTTGTATCCCCAGCTGGTTGAGCTGAACCATCAGTATTGATGGTAACTCTGCAATAGTCAAGAGGCATGACATTAGTGGGCATGCGGTACTCAAGTTCATATTGGAGAAATTCTTGGGTCTGAGGTTTTGGATCAACGACCTAATCAACATCAGTAACAGTCAAGGAGGTAGACCACTGTATCCAACGTGGATGTAATGCTTTAGTGTTTGGAACGCTGGCTTTGGTAACAGCCTTAAGGGCTGGGATTGGCGTAACAACAATAATGCACCTACTCTGGGCTAGTGAACCCTTTTTGATGATCTCCATCTGAACTGCAGTCAGTATTTTATCTGTTGGGGCAAAACGCATTTCAGCATTGGAGTGCAAGTGTGATTTGTACTCAATAGGTACTGTATCACCTTAATTGAATGTAACATATGTAAATCCAATGGCACCCTGAATGACTCAGATTAGCACATTTTTTTTGTTTTCATGTGTGTGTAAGTATTTTGCTTCATCCATGTCAGTCTGTAATGATCTGAGTATTTATGTATGTTGTGGTGGTCCAATGCTTGCTTAAGACATCAGTACAGATCAAATCATATAGTGGTTTTATGTGCTGAGCATAACCTGGAATGTATAGTCTGCCAAAATTAAAGAATCCTAACAAGGATTGGAGTTTTTCTATATTGCTTGGTTGTTGTAGTTGTGTACACTTTTCTAAGACATGTGGTACCAGACTTTTCACCTCTTTTGATAGCTCGTATCCCAAAAACAGAACACTCAGGAAAGCAATTTAAATTTTTCGCAAAGTTGAATTTGTAGCCAAGATCCACAAATCACAGTACAATGCAATCTACTCTGGCCAGATGTGTGTTGAGGTTGTCATCCGTGAGGTAAATGTCATATAAATAGGACAAAGCCTCAGAATCAATATCATGTAATATTGATGTCACACCGACTGAGAGCAGACCTGGACTATTCTTATACCCTTGAGGAAGTTAACAAAAATGACGCAGAGAACCTAATGTGGAAAATGCACCTAAACCCTGGCTTTGAGGTGCTAGAGTATTGCAGAAAAACCCATTTGAGATACCCAGGGTCGTTGTTAGAAGTTGGACTTCTAGTTGGCAGAGGTATGCACTCCGTCCAAGTAGGGACCACAATCCTAGTCGGGGCAAGTCAATTACACTAGCTAATTTAATCTATGCTCACCATCTGGTAGCTTGGCGCAGAGCAGGCAGGCAATGTGTAAAGTATTTGTGCAACACATACAATAACACAGTAAAAGCGCCACAAAAGAGTCTCCATACAGATTTAGAAAAATAGATGATATTTATATGGTTTAAAGTAGAGTAATATGACAAAAATCCAATTAATAGCAATATGATATGCAATTTAGGAAGAGAGCCTTCATGATATTTCTGAGAGTACATGTGCTCCTTAATGGCAATGCAGTGCAGGCTAGTCAGGTCGTGCGAAGCTGGCCAGAGAATGGGATTCAACTGGCCAAAGGTGCTGCACCTTTCACTGCAGAGAGCACAGCAGAAGTGCTGGCCCACTCCGTCCGTCGTGAAGTTGGTCACGTTGGTGCCCCGTAATCAGTATGGTGCCCCTATTATGAGCTGCACAGTCCCCATACCTGGGTTGAACCTTGAAGCGCCGGGGCTCTTATAGGCAGAGGATTACGATGATGAGCCTCTGTGAGAAAGTAGCCTCTTTCTAGCATGGTTCCCCCCCACTTTTGGCCTGTTTGTGAGTGTGTGTCAGTGTGTTTTTACTGTGTGACTGGGATCCTGCTAGCCAGGACCCTAGTGCTCATAGATAAAAACCTATATGTCAGTGTATTTTGCCTGTCTACCTGGGATCCTGCTAGCCAGGACCCCAGTGCTCATAGTTTGTGGCCTAATGTGTATGCCTGTGTAGTGCCTAACTGTGTCACTGAGGCTCTGCTAATCAGAACCTCAGTGCTTATGCTCTCTCTACTTTTAAATTTGTCACTGTAGGCCAGTGACTTCATTTACCAATTTCTATTGGCATACTGGACCCCCTTTATGAGTCCCTAGTACATGGTACCTAGGTACCCAGGGCATTGGGGTTCCAGGAGATCCAAATGGGCTGCAGCATTTCTTTTGCCACCCATAGGGAGCTCAAACAAACCCTTTCAAAGGACTGCCATTGCAGCCCTGCATGAAATAGTGCACACACTATTTCACAGCAATTTTCACTGCACGTAAGTAACTTATAAGTCACCTATATGTCTAACCTTCACTTGCTGAAGATTAGGTGCAAAGTTACTAAGTGTGAGGGCACCCTTGCAATAGCAAAGGTGCCCCCACATAGTTCAAGGCCATTTCCCTGGACTTTGTGAGTGCAGGGACACCATTACACGCATGCACTACATATAGGTCAATACCTATATGTAGCTTCACAATGGTAACTCCGAATATGGCCATGTAACATGTCCAAGATAATGGAATTGTCTCCTCATTCCAAATATGGTATTGGGGAGCCAATTCAATGCATCCTGGGGGCTCCACCATGGACCCCCAGTACTGCCAAACCAGCTCTCTGAGGCTTGCACTGCAGCTACAGCTGCTGCCACCTCACAGACAGGGTTCTGCCCTCCTGGGGTCTGGGCAGCCCAGTCCCAGTCCCAGGAAAGCAGAACAAAGCATTTCCTCTGAGAGCAGGGTGTACCACCCTCTCCCTTTGGAAATAGGTGTTACAGGCTGAGGAGGGGTAGCCTCCCCAGCCTCTGGAAATGCTTTGAAGGGCACAGATGGTGCCCTCCTTGTATAAACCAGTCTACACTGGTTCATTGACCCCTTCTCCCCTGCTCTGGTGGGAAACTGGACTAAGGAAAGGGGAGTGACCGCTCCCCTGTCCATCACCACCCCAGGGGTGGTACCCAGAGCTCCTCTAGTGTGTCCCAGACTTCAGCCATCTTGCTTTGCAAGGTGTGGGGGAACTTTGGAGGGCTCTGAGTGGCCAGTGCCAGCAGGTGACGTGAGAGACCCCTCTTGATAGGTCCATAACTGATAAGGTAGCCAATCCCCTTTCTCAGGGCTATTTAGGGTCTCTCTTGTGGGTTGTCTTCAGATTCTGCTTGTAAGTTTCCTTCAGGAATCCTCTGTAACCACTTCAGACTCTTCGGATCTCAGTTCAACCGCAGCCTGCTCCAAGAAACGCTGTAATTGCAACAAAGTGTCTACACAAGACACTTTTCTTCAGAAACCTCAGCTCCAAGTCAGTAACTGCAATGGTTTCCATGGTGTGCACGCTCTGGGGACTCTCTGTCTTCATCCTGCACCAAAAGAACTGAAGAAATCTCCTGTGGAGTGACGGAATCACTCCCCTGCTCCAAACAGGCACCTTCCAAGATGGTGACTGGTACTCTGGGACTCCTCTCACTGCAACGAACGTGCTCCTAAGGACACAGAGGGTGAACATCATCAACTTAGACTGTCCTGAGGTCCTGCGGACGCAATTTGGAGGAGGTAAGACCTTGCCTTCCCTGGGAACAATGGTACCCCTTTTCATTGTGTCTTCTTCGCCTCTTGAGGCCTCTGTGCACTTCTTTGCAAAATTACTTCATGCATAGCCTGGCCCAGGTCCCCAGCACTCCACCCTGTGCCGCTCAACTCTCTGGGTTGTTCTCCGGCGGCGTGGGACCTTCTTTTGTTGTGCTGCATCAACTGCATTTTGCACCTCCTTTGAACCCGGATCCTGTGGCTTCTGGGGGCGCTGGCTGGCATCCTGAGGGCTCTCTAAAGTGCTGGGAGCCTCCTCTTCCTCTGCACATAGAGTTGAGGCCCCCAGGTCCCTCCTGGGTCCATCCAGCGCCATTTTGATGAAAAACACACTTCTGCTGTAGCCAAGGCTTGTTGGTGCCTTCCAACACAAAATCTCATCTGCAACGATCTTCACGCTGTGGGACATTGTTTGCATCATGCAGGAACCCGCTGGCATCTTCCTAGGGTGCCTTTCTGCAGTCTTCTAGTAACTGGGGACTCTTCTTTTGCACCCTCTTCTAGGTTGGCAGGGGCTCCTGTCCTTCCTGGAACTTCTTTCGAATTCTGGACTTGATCCCCTTCCTTTGCAGATATCAAGGTCCAATAATCCAGCAGTTGTTCTTTGCAGACTTGGTTGGCTGCTGCAAAATCCCAAAAACAAGGTGTAGTGTGTCCTAAGGAAACTTGCAGTACTTTACTCCTGCTTTTCTGGGCTCTGGAGTGGGGTGATTTACTTACCTTTACTGTATTCTTACTCTCCCAGCAATTCTGCACACACTGCACTTGTCTAGGGGGGATTTCGTGATTCACATTCCACTTTTTTAGTATATGGTTTGTGTTGCCCCTAGACCTATTTTCTCCTATTGCATTCTATAGGATTTCCTACTGTTTGCATTGTTCTATTACTATTTACTTGTCTAATTTTGGTGTCTAGTGTATATATTGTGTATAAGAATTACCTCAAGAAGGAGTATTGTCTCTAATATATTTTTGGTACTGTGTCACCCAAATAAATACCTTTATTTTTGGTGACACTGAGTATTGTCTCTACTTGTGTAGAAGTACAGTGTAACTATAAGTGGTATTGCATGAACTTTGTATGTCTTCTAGTTCAGCCTAAGCTGCTCTTCTAAGCTGCTAGAACACTACTACATTCACTAACAAGGGATAACTGGACCTGGTGTAAGGTGTAAGTACCCAAGGTACCCACTACAAATCAGGCCAGCCTCCTACAGCCTCCCTCACTGGGACCATGTCTGAACCCTCTGCTATACAGCTCTCTGTGCTGTGGGTGGGACTGGCAGTTGGAGTCCTTGCTGCTGGTGCCTTCGTCCAATATGCTCATGATGCAGGTCTGATTTGCACTAGTGTATGACTCGCACAGGGTTAATCAGCCTGTGGCACTGCACTTAGCAGGCAGTGCATTGAGCAGTGCAAACAGGTGAGACAGCACGCCTGGCTCTGGCGATCAGTACTTGGTCACAGCAGTCACAGGGGAGGCGCCACACTCACCCTTTCGGTGATGGGCGGCCCAGATGGTATTTCTACTGGGCGACGGGATCTTTGATGTCTCGGAGACCCTCAATTAAACTGGAGGCAAGTCCGCAAACCCTTGGAGACATTCTGGAAGGGTTGATCAGTCCTTGGGGTGCTGGGCAGCGATCAGCAGGGCAGCACAACAGGGCAGAACAGCAGTTCCTGGGAACAGTCAGGTCTAGCAGAGTAACGATTCTGGCACACAGCAGTCTTCACTCCAGCAGAGTTTCCTTGCGCCCAGAAGTGTACTGTCTTAGTGGGTCAAGAGGCCCAGTACTTATGCTAGAAAGTATCTTTGATGTGGGGGATAACTACAAAGGATTTCTGTGACGTGCACATGCCGTCCTTTCAGCTCAGCCATGGCTCTAGACCATCAGTAAGGGGTAATCAGCCCCTTTGTGTGGGCTCTGGTCACTACCCTTTGAGTTGTATGTGTGAGACATTCCCAACCTCCTTACCACGAAGACCCATCAGTTAGCAGATGAATGCAGATGTAGTTGAGTATCCTGTGTTGTGGCTGTCTGAAGGGAACGCAAAAGTGTAGCTGTCACCTAACACAGTCCAGACGTGTATTGGACATAGGCTGCAGGCACACATGGCAGAGAGTCCACTTTCTAAAAGTGGCATTTCTAAAATAGTTATAATAAATCATACTTTACCAGTAAAGAAGATTTATTATTACCATTCCAATGGTACTAAACATGATGCAGTTACTCCTCTCAGATCAGGAATTACAGCTGAAAGATATTATAAGTAATTGCCAATGCTGGTCTATGGGAGACGCAGGGCTCATAGTACTGAAAAATTACTTTAGGAGTTTTTCATTACTAGGATATGAAAAACCTAAAGGTACACATCCTCCCTTTGGCTTAAATGGCACCCTGCCCTATGTACTATCTACAGCCTACCTTAGGGGTGTCATATATGTAATAAAAGAAGAGTTCTGGGCTTGGCAAGAGGTCTTTAGTTGCCGAGCCAGGGTCACAGTGAGACTGCACAGATAGGCTCTGCAGTGGCAGGCCTGAGACATGTGTACAGAGCAACTTAAGTGGGTGGCAAAATCAGTGCATGTAGACCCACTAGTAGCATTTAATGTGCAGATCCTGGGTAAACTATATATCACTTTACAAGGGACTCGTAGGTAAGTTAAATATGCCAATTGTGGATACACCATTTACCATGTTCAGGGGAGAAGGACATGTACTTTACCACTGGTTAGCAGTGGTAAAGTGCTCAGAGTCCTAACACCAACAAAAAAATACAGCAACAAAATAGGAGGGAAAAAGGCAAAACGTCTGGGGTAAGCATCCTAAGGATGCCAGGTCTAACAGTGGTTTTGAATTTTTTGCATTCAAACGTATTCACAAGAGCTGTGCTCTGTGAGTTTTGAATGGCAAATGTGCCTGTGTGACTGTTTAAATATATGTAATCTAAGACTATTCTGTAAGAATGATCCGGCTTAGGTACGGGAAACAATGTGCTATTCATAGCTGATACACAGGGTTCAATTACTCTCTGATGCTCATGTTGTGAGAGAATTTTCAGCACTGGAGTGTTTCATCATGTTTTATTGGGGATTGAACCGTATAGGCATGACGTGATAAGGAGAGTCCCTATCCCAACCTGTACTGGATCCTTTTTTAGTATTAATGGGAATCAGGAGTTTAGCTTAGCCTTATGGCTTGCAGGCCTATGCCCCTGTCACTTAGTGACTTTTACCCTGCTTAACCTGCTCTGTTTTAGCACATTTATTTAATTATCTCTTCTAAGATGGCTGCTATGTTTATAGTTAGGAAGATGTTTTGATTTCATATTATCAGTGCCACTCTGTGAAGGCGTCACTATCAGCGTCAAAGACAAATGATATACATAGGTATTCACATCATGTACTTTCCCACTTACGTGTGACAGTAACATAATATACCTTTTCAGGGAATTGTTTATATAATTGCCACCCTAAGCATGCCTTCTTATCTATTGTTTGGGAACATACCTGGATCAAGGGTCCTACAAGATCTGTATAAATACATCTCACGCAGACAAGGCTATCAGAGGGATCCTATCCTATCAGATGCCATCAATGCTATCTATGCTGCACGTCACCATGATGCAGACCCAGCCTTCATGTCCCCACGGAGTCCGATCTAGAGACCTCATTCCAAGGTAATGAGGGTTGGGGCGCTCTTCACATCGACACGGTACTGGCAGATTAGGTTTAAAACACCTAGCTCTCTGTAGGTTAGAGAATAGGTTCATCATCCTAGGATATTAGGGCCTATTCCACATCTATTTTACATCTCATGTTATTGCAAAATGGTGGGGGTCTTTATATTCATGACTCTCGTTTTTACAATTCTGTTTCTTGTATTGTTCATTATCCTAATCATTGCAGCTCGTGCAATTTACAGTATATTGCAGTCTTGTTAACAAAACCTATTGAAAACTTTACTGCATCTCCTTCATTGTCCGTATGTAAATGAGACGTGTTGCTCATGTGAGAAAAGGGTAATCTCCGTTTAAACACAACTTTGCTGAGATGTCACACTCTTGAGTCCATGCATAAAGGCTACCACAAATCACCTTTTACTATTTGGGTTTTTGGTAAGGTACTGCTTGTGAGCAAGGAGCATTTGGCAGACAGTTGCGAATTGCTGTAGGATTGAGCTAGTCGTCTACGAACAAAAGTGCTGTCTTCCCTAAACAAGTAGTCTTGCCTAGAGCAAGAGTCTAACTATGACAAACCCACATGGTTGGGGTACAGTTCTGGAACCTGTGCTAAAGCCCAATCTGCAGCCTAGTTGTCCTTTACTGGTTCTGAAACTGGGACCAAAAAGGAAGGCAAAATTACATCTTCCCCTTGTGGGAGCATTCAGCGAAACTCTGGTTGCCAATGTTTCTCTGCCAGAAGAATGTCATAGCTTAACCTTAATCATCTCCTGAAAATGTACTTTAGTTGTGCACTTGATGTCCCCCTTAATTTGATTTTTAATTTGTAGAGCCTGTTGGGTGGGGTTATGCACCTGTCTGGAGTTTTGACTTCAAGGTAGTCTTTAGTTGCTGTCTCCTCCAGAAGCTCTTGATGATTATGGCGAACTATTGTCTGCCATGCTGTCTAGCAGAGTCACTTCCCACTTCCTGTTTGTCAGTAGTATTCTCAATTTGTGAGGCATACTTAGCAGAAAGTGCTGCAACCACCTTCTTTTTCAATTAGGATTCTGATGTAGAAGTTTCCCTTCCTTTTTATTGTGACGTCAAAGGAGTGTTGCAAGTCTTTTTTTGGTTTCACATACTGTTTCTGTGTCCTGATCACCCACCTCTCTCAGCCCATTTGTTGGATAAGTCCTGAAAGGTACAAGAAGGGCATGTATCAGTATACTAATACCTGTAAGGAGGTTTCAAATTGTCAATATTTCTAAGATTGTAGCGTTTCTTAGAGGTGTCCAAATGTGGAGATTCTTCTAATTTTTATTTACTTTATCTTTATTGTTTTTTGTCTGTCCCATTGATTTTTTAGAGCCCTCCTGGACTTACTTGGCATTATCTTTTTTGTAATTACTTTTAAGCTGCGGCTTAGTTGGTCTGGCCTCCACACTATCTTGGCCTATACTAGTTAAAGTCTCGGCAATAATCTTTGGTAGCTCGCATTTCTGGTCTATTTGAGGAATGCCTCTGAGCTGCTGGCATATTGCCAAAGCTGCTGCTTCCCCTTTATTGCTACTTGTAATGTTTGAGGAGACTGTGTTAAAATTGCCCAAATCCAGGGCAGAGGCAGCCCCATGTTATTTTGAATTTGTTTCAGCACATCCAGTAAAGTTGCCAATGCCAGCATACCATGTGTCGTGGTATAACTTGCAGCAAATACTGTGCCTCAAGGGGCAAAGTTATCTATGGAGGGAACCATTCCAAATAGCAAGCATAGTTTGAAAATTCTGTGTTTATCCTGGGGTCCCGTATGGGGAAACACTACTTCCAACTGATTTTTTTTTTGTGCAATCCAAAATGGAATTTCTTCATGTTTGGTGGAAGCCTTACTCATAATTGCATGGATAGTAACCATGTTTATCCCAGGTGTAGCCAATTGCTGAGCAGTTGAAGCAGCCCTCACTGGTGTGGCATTTAAAGTCTGCATTACAAATTGTATTAAGCTTTTATATAAACTTACAAAATGATTATATAAATGACATAAATCTACTGCCTGCATATTATGTGCATTTGTATGTGGTGTGTATGTAACCAATAATGGCCATGTAGGTCCATCTTTGCTTAGGGGATCTACTCAAAGGTGTTGAATTACGTGTGGGAGGGCACATTGAAACCAATATTGGTGTTCTTCATATGTTAGAGGTATTTCTAGATATTGATAAGCTCTGTACATTGCAGGTTGATTTGCTAAAATGTATGTATGAAAGGTGTTTATATTTGCATCAATTGCAGGAAAAGTGACTCATAAATAGAAAATGTCTGTTCTATACGCATTATGGGCTCCAACCACAAATGTAACATCTCCACCTTCATCAGCAAGCCCATTTTGCAAGTAAATATTGTGTGACAACGTGTCTACAATTTACTGGAATTACCACTGGTTGTGCCATTTTTAAAGGGCAAAATTCAGTGGTGGCAATACAGACATCTCTGTATAGAAGGTATTTAGTGTACCTTTGATATGTGAAAGAGAGTTACTCAGGAGATCTGTTAAAATTGTAGCACCATGTAGTGGGGTTCCTATTTATTAGGATAATAAGACTGCGCATTTAGGGCAGCACCACTCAGTGTGGGAGATGGAGTCAATCTCCACACCACTTTGGAAGCTGTCGGCCTAACTTCTGGCTAGCCTGCTGTGCCTCACCCAACCCTGGGAAGGTGAAGGTGATTTGTGGTAACCTAAAACCTGACACTCTGACTCCACAGGATGTTGTGGAAACAGGTCATACCTCTTTCACTCAGGTAGTCAGTGACTCACACATGCCAAGGCAGGACATGAGATGCCAACTAGATTTCAATACAATTATTGTAGCAATTGCACCCAAGTATAAAAAGCATGGGCTGCGATCAAAAGGCAAATTAAACATAGTATGGTAATCATCATTACAACCAGTGTAAAGAAGATAAACAACCCAACCATTTTGTATGGTTCTAGAGATTCCTTCCTACATCTAATATCTAGGTCTGAGAGATTAGCAGTGGTAACCCTTCTGCCTGTCCCGATCAAAAGAAGTAACCCCAAACCCAGACCTGAATGTGATAGCAAGGGTCTGCCTGTTGTCTGGATGGCAATCCTCTCAGGAAGCTGGAGAGTCAGGGTCAGGATCAGCAAAGCTGTCTGTGGAATGATGCGCGGCCATAATTGGAATACCCGCTGCTACCTTTAGCCCTATGTGCTGGTTATATAATAACTCATGCAAAGTTCTAAGAACAGGCCTGACATACTGATGTGTCTAAAAAATGGGGACTGACACCGGAACTCGTGCAGTGGCAATGCGAGTTAGTATGTCATATTCTATATATGACAGTCTTGAACAGGATGCAAAGTGCATTGTGTACACATGGCTGAGAAAATGTGTTGCGGTGGGGCTAGTGCTAAAACAGTGGTGCCCAACCTCGGGGTACCACAACAACAGCCATACTTAAAAATTAATTTCTTAGCATACACTCAACTAACATTTGTCTCCCATAGACTGGGAAATTATCCAGCAACGGGTTTTCCTCCTCAGTGGAAACAAACTTCGACTACAAAGTCTTGCCGACTACATGTACATAAAGAGGAACATTGATTCATATACTGCGAATATGCCCTATGGAAACTCCTATGAAACCATTTTATTTCACTACAAATATGAACATTTAGACAAGCTGTTTTTCAGTTTCGCAATGGTATGCACACCCAGTTAAACTGTAAGAAATTAATGGATTATGCAGCATAGACCTTGACTGCTCAAAAAAGACCTTAGCCTCTGCCTTAAAACCTTATTGCCATTTTCTAAACCCCTAAACCCCAGGATAGATGTAGTCCAGTGGCTCACCAGATTAATAATTGCCTCCTGACACAGATTTTCATCGACACGCTAAATGCACAGTTGGAAAAAAAATGCTTATGGGGACATTCCATAGTAGAATCCATAGCACTTTCAGGTGACTTACTGATCACAGATGCACCTTTCCATATTTCTACCTCCATGTTTCTTTAGGAGCCTTGGTTAGTTATAATGTCCAAGTCTATGAATTGCTGACTTTATATTAGTATTGAAAATATTTGTTTAGTAATTGTAAGGGTTTTAATTAACTGAAAATAAATTAGTTATTAATTGAAATATGTTACTTCACCAATTAAGTCTCACTTATAACATTCAAAGAAATTCAGATTTCTACTGTTAATGGTCACTAACACCAATAAACAAAATATCAGTTGATTACTTATTTTTTTCAATCCAATACTGCCAATCACCTCCTTCCTCACCCCTTTCTTCCCTCTTTCTCACCTCCTCAAATCCTTTCAGCAATACTCTGATGCTTTGGCATGCACAGTCAGCTTCCCCTCCATTATATGTTGTTTAACTAATGTCCTTCCATTTTGCCTCATTTATTCATTAATTAATCTATTGACTATCTCCATGGTAGTTACATAGTGGTCTATATGCAGTAGAGAGTCTTTAGTTTTTTCAAAACCTTTGGAGGCACTGCATTGAGTCTATCAATCAGATGTGCTTCCTTTCTGATGGATAGTTCTACCTGCAGATTCCTCACCTATAGAATTAACCTAAACATCAGGCAGGAACTGGAAACTTCAAAGCTATGATGTTGCTGGTAGGAGGTACTAGTTTCGTATTGACTTCAAAATTGGTATCGGAGGACGTCATCAAAGCCATATAGTGAGCCAGAATCCCACCTAACAACTACAATTTGAAAGTTTAGTGCTGGACACCATTATTCTCCACACCTTTCTTCCAAAGCAGAGTATTACTGGCATTCAGGAAATGGTCCTACCCTCAGCATACAAATTTAGGGGCATATTTATGAAAAATGACGCACAACTGCGCTAGCACAGTTGAGTGTCATTTTTTTAACGCAAGCTAGTGTCATTCCTTAGTGCCATCCGTGCACCATATTTATGAAACAACATAGGATGGTGCTAAGGAATGGTTATCGTGACAAAAAAAGACGCTAACATCTGAGACATGCCGTACGGAAAAATGAGGCTTATGCTGCAAAAGTGGTGCTCGACCATTTTGCGGCATGTAAAGATGTCGCAAAAGGATTAGCGCCATTTTTACACCGCATTAGCATCAAAACAAAATGCAAAAGCAGGAAAGAGTGCAATTGCAGGAGAAGATGGAATCATTAGGCCAGGAGAGACCTGAGGGAGACCCCAGTCACACAAGTACCAGCCAGGAGGGTCCAGAAAAGTCCCAGGAGAAGGAGAAGAGAAAGCTCAAGTGTCGCTTTAACGAGGAGGAGCATGACATCCTGGTCAGAGAGGTGACGGAGCACCAGCACCAGCTCTTCGTCACCTCCAAATTGCCAGTCAGTAGGAGAGACGCAATATGGCAGGCAATAGTGGACAATATCGACAGTGTTGCAGAGGTGAAGAGGACTGTCACTGAGGTCAAGAAGCTCTGGCATGATTACAAGTGCAGGACTAAGGAGAAAATCACCGTAAGGCGGCACTGCAGACTGGACATGGAAGTCCCACTTCACAGGAGGATCTGGAGGAGCTGGAGGAGATGGTTGCAGCGGTCATCCTGGAGGAGCTGGTCACTGGAATCATAGGACAGCGCAGACTATCAGGAACCACCACAAATTCAGTGTAAGTTGCAGGGGGGATATCTGGAGCCCCACAAATGGCAGAAGGGGGAGGCACATAGGACACACTCAATGCATGCTAAAGGTTAGCAACAGGACACATTGGCCCTGAATCAAGATGCACCATCCCCACCCAAGCCACACATGTACTGACGCTTTGGTTGTGCTATGCACTCCAACATATACACAACATAAACATAGGCCACTTACTATGGGTATACTCCATCATGTAAATATGCACCACATTGTCTGGTGGGCACGTGCAAATAGTGTGGCTGTGTCTGTGCCATTACAACACCATTGCATATAGTCAAACCCCCTGTACCAACACAACATAGATATCAGAGACTAGGATGGAAGTCAATACCACCCCAGGGGTGGTGTCAGGGTTTCTGGCCAAAATCCTTCCCTTCCTTATTGCTGCATTGCCTTTACTGATTTGTGCTGCATCTTGCAGCACACATTGAAATGTCATCTCAGCAAAACTAGTTTGTACATATGCAGGAAGGGACACCTCCCTGCGCCTGAAGAAATCATTACTTCAAGGCGTGCACCCCGTCATCATGCTGCAACAGTGCTTGTGTTGGTGCAGGAAGAAGAAATCTCTGCAGGTGCAGGGGTAATTGCAGGGCTGTACTGTATCCAAGAAAATATGGCACATCACTCACTGTGTATCTAAACTGCACCACATCTTGAAGCTGTCCTGAGCCATGCCAAATGAGTAAAAATCTGCCCTAAAACTTGCAACATGTGGAACACAGCCCGTACAGGGAGAACCCACAACAACTCAACACAACCATATGCGTCATATGGGAATGTCGACAAAATGAAATACATACAACGCCTTGTGCATGTATGTGAACATCATGTGTGCAACTGTACAAGTGGCTGGAATCTCATCACCTGACAAGATAGAGGGCTCGATCATACAGAAAATGATGGTGCGTGCTGCTGTGCAAAATTTGCCAGCTTCGTGCACCATCATTTTCAAAATGCAGGGATGCGGCAGATACTTAAGAATACATTGCATCCCCTGCGCAAGTGGAAATTAGTTGTTGTGCACCAATGCAGCCAACCTTGCACCATAGTGCAAGGATGACTGCGTTGAGGGGGAGAATATATTTGTGCAGGAAGGAACACCTTCCTGCACAAGAACAAACTGGTGCGATTTGCTCTTACTCTGTGTGCAGCAGAATGCAGCACACATAGAAAAAGCAAAAAATCCAGTAGGCATGTAAGCATTACTCCTAGATTTTACCATGCTAAATTCACCCCTGGGCTGGTGTCAGATATTGGCTCAGCATCCAGTATACAAATAGTTTAAAATCTGAGGCAGTGTCAAAATGCAATGGGTGTTGCTGTGGTATGCCCACAGCAACACCCATTGCACACACCTTCCACATAAAGTGCTGGGTGTGAAGGGGCAATATATACAAGGTGGCGTTAAGGCACAAAAAGTGACTTCATGCCACCTTGTACATACAGGGCAGGGCATTGCCCCACCTGAGCCTCACCAAAAGTGACACTCTGGTGGCGTTGGGGCATCTACATATGCCCCAAAATACCTATAGATATATTTATGAGCCCCTAGCAACACCAGAGCATCACTTTTTGTGATGCTCCTGGGGTGCAATGCCCTGCACCGTATTTACAAGGTTGCGTTAAGCCACTTTTTGTGGTTTAACGCCACCCTGTTAATACGGCCCCTTCACACGCAACCCTTTGCATTGAAGGGGCGAGCAATGGGTGTTGCTGTGGGTGTGCCACAGCAGCACCCATTGCATTTTGATGCTGCCTCAAGATTTCGTAAAACTGAGTCACCGCCAGAATCTAACACCACCCCAGGGGTATATTTACTTTTATTCCTCCTCGTTTTTTGCTTTTTCTATGTGTGCTGCATTCTGCAACACGCATAGAAAGAACAAAATTGCACATAAAAAATCAATTCAAAATGAGGCTTTGGCAATTCAATTAATAAAATTAATAAAAATTCAATGCAATTCAATTAAAAATGAAGCTTTGGCAGTTCTGCAGCACACACAGAAGTGCAAATCACCCTTAGTGGTTATTTTTGTGCAGGAAGGGACACCTTTCCACACATAAACAATCAAACCCCTCAACTCAGACATCCTTGCACGATGGTGCAAGGATGCCTGTGTTGGCGCTAGGTAGCTTATTTTAGTGCCAGCGCAAGGGACAACACAGGGGTGCTCCGTATTCAATTAAATATGGCGCATCCCTATGTTGTGAAAATGATGGAGCGTGGCGATGCCACTTTTGGCGCAGTGTCACGCTCCGTCATTTCCCATTACTAGTGAGGTTGACCCATGTGTGATGCACAATGCTACACATAAGTATAACCACAACCTTGAGTCAGTGACATGTCACTGAGCCTCCAGTGGCAAATGTATGGTGTCCATTGTCAACAGCCAACACAATTGAATATTGATTTTACACAATCTCATTGCAGAGGATGATGGCTTACCTCCTGCAGACCTGCCTGTCCTGGATTTTGCAGATGACATGGATGACCAGGTTCCAACCATCAATGAATAGACTGTCCCAGATGTCCTAGGATCACGCCATACACCACCTCTAGTCGCAGGGAGGACACACAGTGTTGCGGGGTCTCCACATGAATAACCCAGCTACCAACACACGCCACCAGCCAGTACTCACACAGCCCTGGACTCCGAGGACCCAGTGATCAGCTTTCAGAGGACAGTCGTAGGAGGTGGAGGTGGGGATGGAGACCATGGCAGGAAGCCTAGAGGGAGTGTGGATGTGCCTCAGTCCAAATAAGGACAACTCAGCTGCCATCAGACGCACCCACTCCCCGCTACGTGGACTCCAGCAGTCTCTGGCTGACGCAGCTGCTGTCATGAAGCAGAGGCTACAACAAATGCCCTCCCTAACTGGCAGCAGCATAACAGACAACAGTCTGGGGGCTATGCAGAATACCCTGGAGTCAATACAGCAGTAAGTGGCCTCCCTCAGGGAAAACATGACTGCCTACCACCGTGATGTTGCTGCAGTGTTGAAAAATGAGCAGTTCCTCCTTGCTGCAGTGATGCCTTATGTGTTGCCACAAATGGCAGCTGCTGGGACCTTTGACTCCACATCAATATCCCCTAAAGTGTGTGTGGCCCCCTCTACCTCTACAACAGCATCAGCCAACCATGGCACAGGAGGCACCACACCCATCAGAGGATGAAGATGTGGACGAAATAACATTCACAAGGAAAAGCACCCGGTAGCACCAGTCTGTGCTACATGGACAGTTTCTCCTTACTTAAGGGCTTAAGATCATGGCAGTGTTGTGACATTAAGAAATTTGCCCTCTGAAACTAACCACTGATGAATTGTCTGCTATGTACTGCCATTCTCTCTTTCATACCAATTGGCAATTTATTAACTTCTCACTAATTCACACTACTCCTAACCATGTCTCATGACATGTCCCTCAACCCTGGACTCCAATTGTGCTACATATGGCTAACGTTCACTCATGGGATCTGTGAAATGGACATTGCATAGAAATCACAATTACAATTGCACCAGTAAATAAAGCACCTTGTACACATGTAGCATTTCCACGTTTACTGTGATCCATCTACTAAGCTAAAAGATAGCATTGTGTCAATCCATGTCAATGAGTACAGAATATCAGTACAAGTGTATGACTGTCAAACACAAAGCCACACACTAGGATCCTAACATGAGGAAGGTGAATGATGGTGTTGTCGGCTACAACCAACTTCCTGAGTATACTATATGAATTTGAACAGATATCCTTTGAAGTAGACATATGTTTTGTATGGCTCTAAACCAATTAAATTGTAATTTACCCATATGGGAGTACCAGTACAAGTTATTTGTGTGGTACAGGAGAAGCTTACCTTATCAGTGATGGCCACCTGTCAGTGTTGCAGGATACAGTTCCAAATTTGCCTCTTGTCAGATGTACCACACTTGCCAACAATGAAATTGCAGGACCCCACTAATGACAGGTGAAGTACCATAGTTACCTGTTCAAGATAAAGTATACATGCACATTGTGAATAGCTGGAACACCTGATGTCAAATGTGTGCACTAGTAGATGGTATGTAGCAGCCATTCTGACAGGTCATTGGTCATAAGGGATGCACATGGTAAACCTGGGAAATCAAGAGAGTAAGCATACCCTAGGCCATTCCCCCAACTTGGCCAGTGCACTCATGAGAACCCCCAGACACTCAATAAACTTACACAATTATTAGGCTAAGATAAACAGGATTTATTGTAAAAGCATATACCAAAAGACACCCTAACACCGACCTTATGCTAAACTGACCTATATTAACTAAACATAACCAACAACTACACCTATCTAACCTATTCTAAACTTATCTCACACATGTACCACCACACTCTAAACATTGCCCCCCCCTTAAGACACAAGATACAACAAGTAGGACAACATAAACTATGACTACACATGTACTAACCTAACCTATGGCCTAAACAAATATATATTTTTTGGGTATTTTTATATATATATATATATATATATATATATGTACATATATATATATATATATGTGTGTATATATATATATATATATATATATATATATATATATATATATATATATATATATATATATACAGATACCCCTACATGACCCCCACCCAACCCTCAACAATAAAAAATGTAGAAACCCCCCACTATACTTAACCTAACCTCTGCCTACCCTACACTAACCTAATACTATCCATCTAAAACCCAATCTAAAATATGTAAAACAGTAAAAGGGAGGGGAAGGAACTGGGAGATTGTACAACACTATAAGTTCATTTCCTGGTTTTCTTCCCGTTCGGCGCCATCCTGTCTCAACCTCCATTATGTGCCAGTAGCGTTCTGCCGGCTTGTGAAAAGGCAGGGCAAATATGAGGAGAAGCAAGCACCAGTATCAACATTGGGTGGTGGTTGTACAGACATATTATGTACACTGCAACTGTAGATAACACATTCAGTCAACCACAGATTCCTCAACAATTACTTACTCCTCATTTATGACTATTTCCTACCAGCCATCAACATTATCATGTACATGTCACTGGGATGATGGCAATCCATTGTTAACCAACAGGGCCCAGAGCTGATTGGTCAAAATTGTCCATGTTCAACATTTGTGTCATCAAACTTGTGAGGATCACGTGCCCCTACAAGCCTGGATTTCCTGTGTCCCTATGCATAAAGGGGGCTGTGCATGCAATCCATCAACTCGACACCCCTGGTGAAACATCAAGGCTTGCCCAGTCATCATGGATGCAAGGTGGGGGTCTATATGATAGGGAGTGGGATAACTTCGAACCGTCTATTCTAAGGTTTGGTAAATCATCATTCATGTGTCCTGGTGTAAGACCTGGCCTGGGCATGTGTTACAAGGGGGCACGCCATTGCCCATGATGTGCCACGTGTACAACTGATGCAATATACTATGAAGGCCAAAGAATGAGATGCACATCAAAGTTGTCAAACCATTACAGAACTTAAGCCCCCTACCTTGTGCTATGTTGCGATACATGTGCTAAATGGCACACACATGGTGGCTGTATGGGTGCCCTTACACCAACAATGAGTTTGGCACTGCACTGGGTGTTGCAACAGTATCCTGATACATTGTACATCATATGCACATGCATGTGAGACATCATCAAAGTACCAGGTATGCACACATCATTCACATCATATGCATATGTGAAGTGACTTACATCACTCACAAATATCATGGTGGCAGGACCATGTTGTGAAAACTGCTGAGATCTGGCATGGGAAGATTCATAGACTTTTCCCATAACCATCTAGAACGGAGTTCTCTACTAATTGTGTACACTAGTGACTTTTGTTCAGCACAATATGGCTCCTTGCAACACTACAGATTCATTATATCTGAAGGGTACTGAGGCACCTGTGGTGCATGTGTCCCTTACATAAGCCCCCTAGAGACCTCAGCAGAAATAACCCACACCTGTACCATCTTGTCAGTAAGTGTAAGCTATGTGTGACACACAGTGCTGACAATAGTGCTCTGTCAAAGTATTTGTCAACAGACATGCTATGTGCATAAACAGCTGCCCTGAGACCTATCATGGTGGACATCAATGAATAAGTGGCCAGCCATTATAATTTCCATTACACACAATTCAATGTCAGCACACATTGCCCCTTGAGCTACAAGCAAGCCATTCTCTATGCACAACATTCCAACAGACATGATGTCACCATCAATGCTCCAAGGATATAATATCATTGGTCAGGCAAAAGCATATTTCATAGCATTCCACACTTCAGACTGACTCATACCAAACCCTGGATTAGCACACATGGTGTACAAGATGACACTTACTGGCTGCATCGGGATCTTCAGATCAGGCTACCTCATCTCCGGTGTAGGGTAGATGTCCATCTTGCAAGACATGAATGGAATACATTGCTTAGTATAATTTGTACATATCACTTAATAATGGACGACATTGTTTACTGTCAACTTGTTAGGCTGGGTGAGCAAGGCATGCTAGTGGTAGATCGTAGCAACTGACAAACATCCATGATCAGTCAATCAAACATAGTCTCAGATAATGTAGACCCACACACCTACAAATCACCACTGTCCCTGACACTCCTTTGGTGCTTCTCACTGTACCATTTATACATGGCAGTGTCATGGAGGTGTCTGTTAGCTCTACACCTCCATGACCATATGGGACTGCTTGACACTATATACTGCATCTGAGGGGCATGCAATGGTTGTTACAGTGACTTCCCATTGTGACACCCATAACATTTGAGCCTTCCCCAGATGTGGTAACCATCTACCTCATTGTCACAGCAAACTGACAAACTACTGCCCAGAGCTTGTGTGTGTATTTCAAAGTGTTGAGGAATGCTGTGATACATCCTTCTGTGAAGTTAGTAATATGTGTGTGCCATCACAAGGCACACAAACAATCAATAATGCTATGGAGGTTTCCTCATGTGAAAATAGTTGTACCTACCTGCACATTGACTGATTGAAATCATGGATGTATTGCCAATAGTGTGTGCCCAGCCATTGTTGGCATGGCATATAATTATTTGTCCAGGGAGGGATAAGAACATGGGCATAGATATATGCCTCAACACAGACACACTTGCTCTGTGGTCCAAGGATGCATTTGTTGATGCAGGTTACTAAGTAATGTGCCAGTTATGGAGCAGATGCAGGGCAGCTCCATATTGTCAGTGAGAAGTGGCAGGCCTGTGGACCTGACTCATCACATGTGTTTGTGGTAATAGACATAGTATTGGGTGTATGTGATACACAATGTACAGAAAGAGGGTAGTGCTAGTAGTCTGGACCTAGTGCATGGTCAAGCTCCCATACATGGCCGTGACCAATGACACAAAGGGGATGATAAAACAACAGTGGTGCGGCACCAATTGCATGAGTACAGTCCTTGTGGCTCTCAGTTCACCCCTCACACCTGCCATGTGTGCGCCTAATGAGAATTAAGGCACAGCATGATGCAGGCAGTGTCCAATTGCATCTATTTATGTGTAGGTAAATTATGTGCTCCGCAGACATTGCAACAGATCATCACGACTTCTGGTGAGTACATGAGGGCCCATCACATACATTTATATGCCCCAGTATCACACCTGCTCTCAGCAGCCGTTCAGAGTGCATGAAATATGGAATTTAGGTATTTCTCGTTTTGCCCAGTGGCTCATACATTTGCCTCACAAACAGGTTTTGGGACCTCCTTCCAGACATGATGCATGGCACAGGCCTCATTTGGTGCTGCTCAATACTGAGTTACCCTATGCATGCATCACAAAAATGTGCGATGTTTGTGCAGGGAAAATGATACATCTGCCCTGCATCGGCTTCATTATTGTACATTTGAATTGCAGGCCTAAGGTAGCACTGGGGCTCTTCATACAGGTAGCATACATGTTCAGATCCACAACCATTACATGCAGCACTAACTCGTACCTCCAACTGTCATCACAAACAAAAAATGGACTTTGTTTGAAAATAGGAGACTTACCAACTGCTTCACCAATCTGCCCAGATGGTCCAGCACATCTTGTTCCCTTGTAATGAGGTCTGCCCAGCGGTGCTTAAGTTGGTGGTCGTTCCTTCCTGTCCCAAAGACTCTTGTTAGGTAGTGGGGCAGCTTGCCCCTCCGCAGCCTCCTTACCTCTTTAGGGTAGCCTAGAATCACGTGGCCACCCAGTTCCAGCATCATGGGGAGGTAGTGCTGTACCAGCCACAATAAAACCCCAGCTCATCGACTTCCCAGACATACTGGACTGCATATGCAGATGGCCCAAAATAAAATGAAATACCAAACTACTAACTGAACTACCCCAACAACTATACTACCCCAGACAAACACCCCACAATACAGATACAGAAACAGTACACTTACAATACAGGTTTAAAGACAACTAATACACAACACCTACAGGACACAGCACAATAAACACTCTAAATACTCCAAACACTCCAAAACTCCTACAACACCAGCTCCACACACCCTCACACAGTAACAGACAATAGGACTGTGAAGTGAACTCACTGTACCATGTTTGCAGGCAGGATGTCCTGGTTCATCACTTCCTCTGTCTGTGTGTCACGTTTCCAGTCATGTGTTGTTTTTTTCTACCCATCACAGTCATGCGTAGATTTTTTCACCTTTTGCGTGAAATTGCCTGTGGACTTGCGATTGACGTTCAGGAGCTAGGCATCATTTAGCTTACGGGAATTGCATGGTATTTGCGTGCACGTGAAAATTTTTGATGCATGATGGTCATGCGTAAATTTTTCACCATGGCGCATTAAAAGTCGTGTGAACGTGTGATTGCCGCTCAGGGCCCAGGTGTCATTTTACTTACGTTGCAGTGTGGATTTAATGCATTTGCATCATTTTTTTACGCATGGCGGAATTGCGTGGATTGTTTAATTGTAGGCCTTGAGTGCTCCCTGATTCATTTAACATGTCACATGGGCTGTGCTACAATGTATATGTGCTATGGCTACATGTGCGTGACTATCGAGTAATGTCATTATAGTGACATTGGTATGTCAAATCCATAGGTTTGTCTATGAGTCTGCGGCATGCAATTGCTCATACCATGTACATATGTGCATGTGTAGTTACAATGTGTCCACATACATGTTGGCGCATGTGTGCTATGTGTGTACATATGTGTATGAATACTAATTTGTGGATGGACTACATTGTTATGTCTGAAATACAAATGAACACATACCTACAACACAATATATATGATGGCCTCTGTACAACACATGGTAAGGCATGTTACAACCATAACTATTTGGACTCAGAGTATGCAGTGGACTAGGACTCCATTAACATCACGTTACCCCTGGCAATGTGCGTGTGCATGTGTGTCCACTCTGTGACGTGTTGTTGGATTTTACTTCATGTTGCTCTGCTACACGTGTGCCATGTGGTTCCCCATGCATCCTAGTTGCAGGAGATGTTATGTACACATGTGTTAATGAAGGTTGGTATATGCCGTGCGTATGTGTAAAGGCAAGTGTAATGTCATTTCTGTAACACATTACCACAGTGATGTGTTCATGGGATGTGAAGCATCACATTCCTATCTTCCTGCATGGAAACATGTTGGCATTTTACAAATGCATGTGTAGTCACATCAGTGCCACCTATGCTTCCATTTGTCGGAACACAAGCGAAGGTCGTTTCTTTCAGTCCCTGATCTTGTGATACCTATGCCCTTATTTTTGTGCTAGGTTGCCTTTTGTTCAGAATCCATACACATTACCATGCCTAAGCCATTATAGTGGTACATGTGTGCTGTGATATGTGGTATATGTGTGCATGCCTCCAACTCTCCACTCACATTTGTCGACATCATGTTTGTTATGACTGTCACATACAATGGCATACCACTGTGTAGCAGTGTTGCAGTCTGGCATAGATGCCAGTCTACTCATCATCACAACTGTGTGAGTTTGTATGGCAAAACAAACCCATGGTTCCATGTGAAGGGGCAGATTAATGGTGTTCCAGTTTACTTATCCCCCTGCGCACATGCATCAGGCTCCTGTCAATGTCATACGTTAATGTAGCTAGAGCAGTGGTGGGTGGGTTTATTGAGCGGGGATCTAGACTCTTCATGATTGCTACTCAGCAGAATTACGCACACTCCACAGCAGACACATACATCCACAATTGTGATCATACAGACCAGGATATCAATTTTTCCTCAGCAGTACTTGATACAGCCTTCCCCTCTCATGTACAGAGCTCTTGTTGCTTGCACATGTAGGACGTCTCATTATTTGATGTCCTTAGTTGTTTGAATGAGCACCTTTTTTTGTAAATTTGTTGTGACTTCAATATTGTGCCAGGGTACAGGTGGTGTTGTCTGTTACTGCCTCTTGTCATGGTGGCATGCAATGGGCAAATACCAGAATACGCTAGTGGCCAACATGACTGTGTTATGTACTGACCTGGCCACCCTCTCTGTACATATGTTAAATGCTCACATGTAGACATTGATGTGTTATACAGTCACTATTTTTCTATGTGTGTCCCTTCTCCGTGTTTTCCTGCATTACTGGTAAGGTATATTGTCTCCTACATTGCTCCCATTCTTTAGGCTGCTCGCACTTTGTACACATCTTCTACAGCAACATTGACTGGTCATACATGGACAGGATGCAACATGTGACTTGTGTAATTTGTAGATGTACACATCTCCTTCTACTGGCTACTTGATAGTTATGGTTCCATTGACGGTATTTGTTAGATGTAATGTGGGTGTCTCTAAGCTGTCCATCCACATCCTCCGTTGAACATGGGTATTCATTTCTTCCAGCATGCCACAACCTAGGTAACTCTTACCATGACTAAATGATGTTGAGGTCTGAAATCATCTCAGTGCTCTACTTTTCATTAGCCAAATGCAACATATATGGCTAGGTCTACTCCTACTCAGTTTGATGTTGTGTCTCTGACATTATTGAACGATTCTGGACATAGTAGCACATCTCACACCCGATTGTGATGCTGGAGCCCCAAACAAGTATGAAATAAATTGTTACTGTTGCTACCATGCACTTGTTCTGTCATGTGAGTGACAATGGTTGATGTGTATTGCTATGTGCTGTGTGATGTTATACAGAGCATTCTAGGTAAACATCCTGACACATGTCAAGCATTGTTGACACTGGCAAACCCGTTGCTATCTAGGACATACACCATACATCAGTCTTTACATGTTTATCTGGATTTGCCCTACGCATTTGTCAAGACAGCAGATTTGTGTGACAAGTGTGCAGCTCATGTACATAGTGAGTGTAACACACTCTGCCTACATTCCAACCAGACTAATTTTTGGTGGTGCATTGTCCCATTAAATTCTTAGATCCTGACAATAGGTCAATGTGTTTGGATAGTGATTCTGCATCCACAGCCAACATGTGTGTGCCATACATGACATACAGTCCACCATGTGTCAGGCTTGTGCCCTATAGCAGTGCCGGGACATAATCCCATGGATACACTGTGAAAGGTTAGCATCAGGCAATGGTTACAACCCCTGGATAATTACTGTAGGCCCCTAGTTACCTATGATGTCCCACCCTTCTCACACATGTACCATGCAGGCAAAGCTGCAATCACCGTGATTTGTGAGTGTGTTCAGTACTCATTTGTTGACAGCCCCTACCTTCTGTGTGCCCCCCTTGCATACATCCTGTTAGGCATGGTGTTGTTGTGGTGAATGGGCTAGGTATTAGTACCTTGCCCACTTGACTGCACAAACTATGTAGTAGTGCATGGATTTAGGCCTTCAGGAGTCACATGCCTGTGAATTGCGTGTCAATGATATGTGAGATGGAGGCAGTAGACCATCTTACATCACAAACAATATTGCTACTGTACTTGTAACCTTTGTGTTTCTGACTTTCTGCCTGAGGTTTGATTCACATTCCAATGGTATATGTGGTGGAGAATGAGTAGACCAAGGAGAATCAGGTGCAAAGTATTTTATTTGTGCTATTTACAATGTGATGTTATTAGTCCAGTGACTATGTATAGAAGTTCTATCCAATGTCAAGTCTCCTGCAAACTCCTGCAGCAGTGTTCTGTTGTTCTCCCTCCAAATTATCTGCTCCATCATCATCCTCCTCCTCTTTGGGGACAATACCTGATCATCCCTGGGGAAATTTGTTCTGACACAGATGTTGTGGAGGATTGCACATACTAGTATGATTTTGCAGACGAGTGGTGTAGCATACAGGAGGCTTTCTCCTGTCATGGCCAGGGGCCTGAACCTTGATTCAGGAGCCCAATTGTCCTCTCTACCACATTGTGTGTTCTTCTGTGCCCTTCATTGTAGGCCCGCTCTTCCACTGATGTGGGATTAGCAAATGGAGTCCTAACCCATGGCTGTATCCCGTACCCTTGATCAGCTGCAAAGGAAAGAGGGAAGATGTGTTGGTAAAGCTTGATAGTGGTTTGTAACATACCATGGCAGTTGTTAGTTTTAGTTGGAGTGGTGACTCAGCCTTGCTTGTGGCATAGTGTATGTTCCTGTTCTTGTGAAATGGTTTAATTGGACTGTGTGATGGACATGACAATCTTGGGTAGTGGCTCAAGGCCCTGGGAATTTTCATATTGATCTCAAAATGATAGTTATAATTTAGGGAAATATGTTGTGTAGTCCATATTTGAAGCAGTGTTCTATGGTTAGATGGAACCTACCACCTCCTTGCACCACAATGGTGTCAGATGTTGAGACATCAGAGTTGGCCTACAAAGCCAGACTGTCCCGTCCATGTTATCATGTGGCACTACGCATGCAGTGCGACACTTTGAGACCCTCTGTGGCAGATGATGCTTGTGGCAGCCATCAAGTGTATGAGGGTGTGTATCACAGATTATTAGGGTGATGTAATTTGGTGCAGTAGTATCTCCTAGCTTCCAATACATGATTTCTCACAGACACTTTCTACACATGCACAGTGCAGGCTTTGGGAGGGGGCACAGCTATTTTTCACATGGGTCCCTTAGTATGGTGCATGTAAGGTCAGCTATGTCCTCTATACTCCTACTGAGTCCTGCTATGGCATTCATGATTGTTACAGTTTTTTCACAAACTCTGCACCATGGTGGACCGTTTCTGGTATACTGAACAGACATGGTGGTGTTAGGGGGCACTAGGGGTGCATGTGAGGTGGCACTAGAGTAGGTGCTGCCCAATTTCTCATGTTTCTGCCCCATGGTCTTTAATGCCAGATAATTTTGTATTTGTAAGCGTGCGACACAATGCAGTAGACAGGTGTATGTGCACACTACAGGTATGTCAGGTATAGGTAGATGATATGTAGTTGGTTAGGGCACCAATTGGGTGGCATTTGATTTAGGTTCTGCCAGAGGCTTGCACACCATGATATACGTGGAACTGTGCCTATGTGTGACTTTCTTAAAATGACCATGACCTATGCCATTGACAGGCCTGGGCCATTCTTTGTTTGGTGTAATGTGTGTGTGCTCTGTATTTAGTTGTCAACCTGTGGACACTTGTAGTGGTTTGTGAGCAGCTTCTGTATGCAAAGGAGACTTGGCTCCACCTGTCCACACGTGGTGTGCCAGTCAGGGTGTGGCTGTGTTATGTACATGTGGGTGTATGTGTTTGTGAAGTGCAATGTATGCGGTGTAGTGTGGCATGTTGAGTATGTGTTGTTGCCTGTACACCAATGTACCCCTGCCCATGTGTATTTAGTGTGGTGTTTCGCTTATTTGTCCTAGATGGTTGGTGTGTTGTGTGTGTTATGATTGGTAGGGCGGCTTACCTTTGAGTAGACCGTTGCCATATTGGCCTTCCTGGAACCACTCGTTGATAGTGCAATGGTGCAATATGTATGCATCATGGATGCTGCCGGGATATTTTGCAAGGATGTTGGCGAAGAGCCCACGGTGGTCCACAATGGTCTGCACATTGATTCAATGTGTGTGCTTGCGGTCCTATATAAGTGTTCTGTTGCTGCAGGTGGCACCAGTTGTGCATGGGTGCAGTCCATTACACCCAGACCATGCGAAAACCCCAACAATTTGATAGAAACCTTGCTTGATCTCCTGCTACAGATGTTGGGTGTTTGGGAAGCTGATGTGGGGGTGTGAGTCATATGATAGTGTCCAGGACCTTAGGTAGGAGGACCGAGAAGGATGGCTGGGACATACCAACCCCTTGTGCACCCATTATCTGAAAAGATCCAGACACCAGCATATGGAGGACAGAGAGGAGTTTGGTCATGGGTGCAATGGTAGTGGGAGTTTGCACCCGTGCCGTGATGTGTGGCGCTATATGGTGCAGCAGGCATACAATGGACTCCCGGTTCAGTCTGTACATCCTGATCACATCTTGTTCCCTGAGACCAAGGATGGTTGGGTGCTGCCTGAAGAGCCTCTCCTGCCTTCTGTGCTGCCTTTATGACTGCTGTGGTTGTGGTGGAGGGACCTGCTGTCTTCACTGACATCTGCGGCGTATGCCAACCTGGAGCAGTACCACTTCCATGTTCTCCTGGAGGTTATAAATGCTCCTTCTGTGTATTTTCCTTGAATGGTGGTGTGTGGGCCTCTTTTTAACGCCTGGTCTGACCAGGCGTTAAACTTTGACGCTAATCCTTCTTTGTGCTATTTTTTAGGTCCGCTTTCTTGGTTTGAGTTGTTTTTGCGTCAGTAGGTAAACATGGCGCTAGTGGGCTAGTCTCATTTTTGGGAAGGGAACGTCTACCTTGCATCTCATTGTCGCAATGAGCCGCAAGGTGGATTGCGCTCCCTAAAAATTGAGCTAACTCCTAAATTTTGATGCTAGATGAGTCTAGCATCAAAATATAAATATGAAGTTATGTTTTCACGTTTATGCATAAAAATAAATGATGCTAAGGCGGTGCAAACATTTCATAAATATGGGCCTTAGTGTGGCCAAAGACTTTGGTCATCTTGAAAATGGCCAAAGTATATAGGGGTTAGCCTCTGGACTTTTTACCCCATTTGTGAGAGGGGTGCGTAGAAGTCCATAGACACAAATGTTGGACCTCAGCCAGCCACTTCAGAACACTCTTGGACTTGAGGAAGAACAGAAGAGGACTCGATCCGCTGTCTGTGACTTGAGAGAAGCCCTAAAGGGCCAGACGTGCTCACCCTGTCAAAGCACTTCTTCCCATCTTCTTAATATATAGCATTTGTAGATCATTCAAAAGTATATGTAATTCTCAAGTGGCCAACACAAAAGTCTGTTAAAGGTGTTCAAAGGTTTATATGTTTTCCTAATTCTATCGTCAGTTTATTCCCTTATTTATTAACTAGGTCTCTCCTATCACTCAACTTATGCAAATAGTGATATCCTTGAACTAAGACACAGAGCAAGAACACATTTTGCAACCTTGAATGCAACTTTCCCACAGCATCTGTTCTGAGACATCCTGATGTATCTTTTCTCTCATAATAGAGAATGATGCATTGGCCACCACAATAGGTACTATCCTGTGCTAAAGAAATGAAATCAACGAATCCTTACATCCAATTGTTTATTGTTCAAGAACTTTAACAGATAGTGAAAGGCACTATACCATCTATTAAAGAGAATGCAGATTCTCATAGCTTACGCGATTAAAGAACCAAGATTCCTATTAAAGACAAGGATGCTAGGATTATGCACAAACCCTTTTATTCACCACTTCCAAGCAGTAACCTTTAAAGTTCCATACTAGAACAGCATAAACCAAATAGACCTTCTCGTCCATAAAACTCCCTAACATTCCAGCATCTTCCTCTTTTGGCACTGCTCTTGGTCATCCTGCATATTCTCTTTTAAACTTCCTACAAAACAATATTTTAATTATCTAGAAAAATAATTAATATAACCATTACATCTTAAAAACTTATCTGCAAAAATAAATCCAGTATTATTATACAATTATCACAGCAGTAACTTGAAAATATACGTATACTTTAACTTTTCAACATGTAATGTTTTTTTTTCTTTTTTACTCCCTCTATTGGGTTGGGAGGACGGGTATTTATGGCAAGACAGGAGGCTAGTGTTATGCATGTTCAAAGCTTCTTAACCCAAAATTAGATAAATGCTCTTGTGGCTCAAAATAAAACTTCCTGAATACCTCAGTGTGAGCCCAGTCTGCTGCTTTCAATATCTCAGCCAACCTTCCCCCTGCACAAAATACTTGTGAAGACATAGCTCCACTCACAGAATGAGATTTAAACCTTTCCACATCAACTCAAGCTTCTCTCATAACATCCTTCATCCATCGTGCAATAGTTGCCACCTAAACAGCCTTAAAAGGCTTCACGTAATATATCAATAACTGTGTCATACCATCAACTCAACTCTACATACCTCCATTCTCTTCTCATACTCCCTGATGCAACCTACTACACAAAATGTTGTTTGGCCTTTCTTCAGTATTTGGATAAAATCCAGATTCTAGCATAGTCTTAGTCCTTCTCCAAATTTCAAAAAGTACTCCATCTGGTTGAAATAAATCTACTTCCCAAATCCAAGGCCTCAAATTCTGATGCTCTTCTAAATCATATTAAACACAGTAAAGTCAGCAATTTCCACGATAACGCCCTCCAGGCTAAAACCCTATTTGCTTGCCAACTATTAAACACATTCAAAATCAAATTCACATCCCAAAGTTTGTCATATCTTGCTTTGGGTGGTCTTTTCATATGAATACCCTCCATTACTCTACAAATCAAAAGGCTTTTACCAATAGACAAACCTTCCAAAAGTGAATGAGCCTCAGCAATAGCTGATGTATAGCAATTCACTGTCCTATATGCTAAACACTGACTGAACAAATCTGCCAAGAAATCGGCTACCTCAACCTCATCTGCTTCCATGGGATTCAAATCCTGTTCCATGCACCAATGTATCCAACCACTCCATGCTCCCCACTACTTCTTCTTTGTAACCAGAGCACAAGACTCATTAAGAAGCTCTGAAGCCTTCCCTGAAAGTTTTCTGAATCTTTCTGAACTCCTAATATACTCCAAGCTAGAAGGTTGAGCATACCCTTTCTACTAGAGGATGTTCTTCTTCATCTACACCTATCAATATTCCTCTGCAGCATTCTGCTAGTAAAGGAATTTCTATTGACATCTCCAAGACAGATGGGAACCAAATCTGAGTGTTCCAGAAAGGTGTTACTAAAATCAACTGACATCTCTGCCTCCTCACTTGCAACAACAGTCATTACAAAAGGCAGGAAAGCATACCCCTTCAGAGCTTCCCAGTTGTGGGTGAAAGTATCCACTCATCACAGAGAGAAACACTTGGGTCTCGGTCAAATACGGCTGTGCACCATTGAAGTAACCTAACTGTAAGGAAAATTTGTTTTATAAGGACAAATTCCCTTAACCACGAAAGGTGGCATGCTTCATCACTGGGACCAATTCATTCTTAAAATCCCATCCAGTGTGTAAGAAAAATAGAGCTCCAAGCCCCATTGTACTTGTAACATATGTTGTCACAAAGGCTGGCACTGGCAACGCACCTCAAGTCAAATCAATTTGCGAAACAAAAATGACGCCAATTCAGCACAAGGAAAATATAAATATGCCCCTAGGTATCATACCATAATTACACGTCACAGATTAGAAATTGTGCGTCCAAAAGCCAGTGCACATGCACAAAAAAACAAACTCGGCCTACCTGCACACGTTAGGCATACAGCCTCAACCCAGTTACCCTGGCATAGGGCTCATAGTGTTCTCTATTCAAAACCAAATGTATAGGGGAGATTAAATTGAACACAAAGATAGGGCTCTGAAGGTATAGGAGCAGACAAAACGTAAAGTCACAACACTGTCAGTATATCCTATTCAGAGAGGTAACATGACCTATAAAAAGAGTCCCTGATGCAGTGTTTTGATACACTTGGGAGACTACTTCCTACTTAAGAGGGGGCTGTGATATGGTCCGTGACCCCCATGGACCTGGCATATGTTGCAGCCGCAGTTGGGGTCTCTAAAGGTGAGCGTTTTCTTGCCTATACGGTTGTTACAGCACGTCTCATTGAAAGGAGGCACTATTCTACATTGAAAGTCTTTCTGGCAGTCCATTTCGCCATAGAGCTAGTTTTGGTGCATGCTATGACTGTCTTTCTGGCAGTCCATTACGCTGTAGAGCTAGTTTTGGCACACGCTATGACTGTTTTGCTAACAGGACTGTTATTATTCACATGCAACTTGGGGTTACAGTGGAGATGACAGTATAGGTATGCTGTGAGTCTTTCTGTGAGACTCAAGAGCTGTGGGCCCTTCATAGTTCCCCTTGCTCTGTATAGTCTTATGGATCCCCAAAGTCATCCACCAACAGTGTAGCACAATGATCTGCATCTGAGGTGCATTTGTGGGACTCTTTTTATAGGTCATGTTACCTCTCTGAATAGGATATACTGACAGTGTTGTGACTTTACGTTTTGTCTGCTCCTATACCTTCAGAGCCCTATCTTTGTGTTCAATTTAATCTCCCCTATACATTTGGTTTTGAATAGAGAACACTATGAGCCCTATGCCAGGGTAACTGGGTTGAGGCTGTATGCCTAACGTGTGCAGGTAGGCCGAGTTTGTTTTTTTGTGCATGTGCACTGGCTTTTGGACGCACAATTTCTAATCTGTGACGTGTAATTATGGTATGATACCTAGGGGCATATTTATATTTTCCTTGTGCTGAATTGGCGTCATTTTTGTTTCGCAAATTCAGTGCAAACTTAACTCCATATTTATATTTTTACGCTAGACCCATCTAGCATCACAATATTGGAGTTAAAGTCATTTTTTTGATTTGTCAATTTTTTGGATGCGTCAATGAGATGCAAGGTAGGCATTCCTGTCCAAAAAATGACTCAAAGCCCCTAGCGCCTTAGTTATCCTCCTGTGCAAAAAAGGTGCACAGGGGAAAGGTAGCAGGCCAAAATAATGGTGCTAAGCCTGCTTAGCACCATTATTTAACGCCTGGGTCAGGGCAGGCATTAGAGGACCTGTGGACCCATTTACATGGTCAACTACCATAGAAAGAGTCCACAGATGCCTACCCCAAGCCCCAGGAACACCCACACCAGATGGACACCAGAGGATGTGGGGACCCCATCCCAGGTAAGTAGGGTAAGTAGAGGTAAGTATTTTAAAAATGTTTTAAAGTGCCATTGGGGATCTGAAATGGGTCCCTCTACATGGCACTGGGTGCAATGGCCATGCCCAGGGGACCCTTTCCCCCTGTGCTGGCTATTGGGGTGGGGGAATGACTCCTATCTTTTGTAAGACAGGCATCATGTGGTATGGATGGTTTTGCATCAGGAAATGACGCTAGGCTGTTTAAAGGCATTTTTTTTGCCTCTAACCAGCCTAGCGTCATTTTTTGGTGCAAAACCCCTTCTCCCATACCGCCACCCCCACCCCGACCCCCACCTGGCTAACGTAATTTTCCCAGATGCTAGTCCACCCTTTGTTCCGGCTTGCGGGATCCCATAAATTTGGTGCCCGGCTAGCGCTCTTAAATTACGTAAGCCGGCGCTATGCTTATTGCCGCAAAACTGCGTCAAAAAGTATATATATGGGCCCTAGTTGAATAACACTGCAACCAATTTATGGGTATTATTTACAGTTATGGTGACTGGTGGTACTAATTGTAACCTGCATCCATTTTCAATGATAACCTAGCTGCTTGTGTTTTCTCACAGTTTGTCTGACAGTGGCATTTTGACCCCATGTAGTGACATGCATCAGCGGATTTAATATAGCCCTGCAATGTCCCCCTTATACATTATTTTAACCCTGACAAGGGGCACACAAATAGAGGTATATGCACACTCTATAGTCAGTTTTAATCCTCTCATTTTTTGCACTATTCACACACTCTGCCCACCTCTCCACATGTTAGCTTATCATTGTTTACCAACTTTACCTCAGAAAACATCCGCTGAGCTTCTCCTCGTTAGCTGAGAAGTTGTGGCCCACACCGTGACTGGTTGTCATGGTGTGAGGAGATTTCCAATGATGAAGCATGCCACCTTTAAGTGGGTGAGGGAATTCGTCCTTATGAAAGAGATTTTCCTTACAGTTATGTTACTTTGACGGTGCACAGCCGTATTTGCCCGAGACCCAAGGTTTTTTTTGTGTGATGTTGGTGTTGTAGTTGGGAACCAACACTTTCTGGTCTTTCAATCTCCCCAGTCCCACTTTTATTGTGTTTTTGGTTTACAGCATCCACTGCATTCGAATCCGGATCAGGACCTGGACCTGGACCTGGACCTGGACCTGAACTGAAATAATTCTTCTCTTGGGCAGTCAACTGAGATGCAAAGAAATAGACTGTGTTCTATTTCCATGAAAATGTCCTTCTTCAACATCCATCCATTGTAATCCTTGATACATTGGGAATTCCAATCTGCTATCACATCCTCCTTTCCTGGTAAATACTGAGCTGTCAAACTTATCTCTTTCTCCTAACAGAATTCCCACAATTTCTTTGCTATCTCTGACATTGAATTTGCTTCCCCCTAACCTGTTTATATATGTCACTGCAGATATGTTTTCCATCCTCAGCAGGACTGAACAACTCTGTAAAGTCTTTTTGAGCTGCGTAGGGCAAAGAAACCCACTTTAATCTCCAAATATTTTTCTGTTCCTGTTTCTCTGACATATTCCATTCCTCTCCCACTTTCTCTGTAACCTTAATTTTATCGCTACACCTCAGACCCATCGAGAGACCTGAAGTCTTCAGTCTCTAGAGGGCTCTGCAGTATAAAGGTTTTGGAAAGATAGCCTGATTTGAGGATGACAAAATGCCTACCACTCACGCTATACCCATCAGCGTCACTTCCTGCCTTAACAGTAAGTGACATACTTCTCTCTTTATCACCTTTATCTTCCTTTCTGGTAACATCAATTGCACCTTCGCTATATCTATGAGGAATCTTGGAAACTCCAGTTGTTGAAATGCAAGCAAAATGATTTTTTTCCAAATTCACAATAAATCCCAGATTCCCTAATAAACATCTTACAATAATCAAATGCTCCATCAAAGCGTCTTTCTCTTGGTTCATGACAAGAATATTGTATAAATAAATCACCATTCTCACTCCTTGTTCTCTCTTACTGGTTACAAATCCTTGTAAAATACCACATGGCTGATAAAAGACCAAAAGGTAAAAACTGGAACTGATAAAGCTGTCTGTTCCACCTGAACTGCCAACATTTCTGACTCGCCTTCTCCATTGGTATCCTACAAAAAAGCATCTTTTAAATCTAATTTCAGCATCCAATCCTTGTCTTGCAAAATGGCTCCCAACATATGAACCCCTTCCATCATAAACTGCCGGTAAGTCACATATTGATTCGAATGTTGAAGATTTATCACCGGACTCCATCCTTTGTCCTTTTTATTCACTAGGAATAAGGTACTAAAAAAGAAGTTAGTCCTCGTTCACCTGCACTATAACGCCCTTCTTTAACATCTGCTTTATTTCTTCTATTACTATCTCTTTCTTCTCTTCTTTATAATCTAGTTCTCTTGGCTCTGCCTCCTGAACCAGAATGTGAGTGAACTCTAATGTAACCACCTACTGTTGCAATTACCCATTGATCATGTGTTATCTTTTCCCATTCCTTTACGAAAAATCTCAACCGTCCTCCCACCTTTATTTGGGAATAACCAGAAATAGTCTCCATACTCACCTGCAGATCCTTGACTTCCTCTATTACCTCATCCATACTCCATTGGGGTCTTATGGTGTCTGCGGCCGAAGGGTGCCGCATCCTTCCAACCCTCTGATATAAATTCCACATGGAAAATGTTCCACATGGAAGTCCTGGCCTTATCTAAAGCTGTAAATTTAGCCACATATTTATCTAATGACTTGGCCATACCTTCTCCAAAGAGAAAACCGTTGGTTTCCTCAGACGTATCCTTTCTTATCAAGTCTACTAATTTTGGGCGAATCTTAAATGATACTGGCTTCTTCCTTTCTGCCATAATACTTGAATTAATCGCCTTTTGGCTCCATCTTCTTACCAGCTCTAAAACAATCTCCCTCTATTTATGTAAGTATCTTCTACTAGATCAAAGATGTGGGTTAAAGGTCCCAAAACATTGAAAGGTGGGTCCTCGCATTGTTTCAGAGAGCATTCTAGACTTTTTCTAGGGTCTCCGCCATGTTTGAATAAGAAAGTGATTAACTCAGGGTCTAAATTGGCCGCCAGTGTGTCCTTATCACTGACAATTGGAAGTGACCACTCTGCCCTCATGACATTACATTACCTTCCTCTTTCTCATAAGTCACAAGCTGAAACTTCTTAGTTGTCATATTTATTTTGGGTCAAATAATTTTCATCCCAGAGGATCTTTAATAACCTTCTCAGTTTCTGTGTAAAACTGTCACTCTCTCCAAATTCTGTTTCTGGGTATTCCTCCACATCATCATAGTCCAGATCCAAAGTGTACTCATTGAGCTCTCTATTAACTTTATCTTTTATCCTTCATATGAAAACTCATGTGCAGGGTTAGTCTGCCTTGAATTTGTGCTACTTTGGGTAACCTTTCCTTGCGAGCCACTTTGGGCTTTAATTTTTTATGAAATAGGCACCTCTTCTACCATTAAATTGTGGAGGGAGTCAAGAAGGCATAATGCAGGCAGAAGTGGTACAGTAAGTTGAAGCACTTTATTGGCATGAAGGGAGCCTTCGTCTCGTAGACCCTATTGCCACAATTTTCTAACTCCAAATGGCACAGCTGTAGTTGGAAAACATGGGGAAGGATCACAGAACAGTGAGTCCTGACTGAAAGTAACAGGGTGCGAGACAGTATGCCAGTAAGAGTAACACAAACATAGGACATAATATCTTAGCATGACCTCATCTTCCTTTTTCACAAAACAAATGAATTTATAACATATTACATAACATAAACAGCATCATACATGAGACAATAAAATCAATCTCTGTAAAAAACCTTATATCGAGAGGGCATGGGTGAGTTGCGAAGAGGAACTCTGATGAGCTCTTGCATTCGTTATCTGGTGAGATCCCCAAAGCAGAGATCCTAAATAGCCAGAAAAGGAGGTTTGGCTACCTAGGAAGGAGGATTGGCTACCAAGAAAGGTAAGAGCCTATCAGAAGGAGCCTCTGACGTCACCTGCTGGCACTGGCCACTCAGAGCAGTCCAGTGTGCCACAGACACCTCTGTTTCCAAGATGGCAGAGGTCTGGGACACACTGGAGGAGTTCTGGGCACCTCCCCTGGGAGGTGCAGGTCAGGGGAGTGGTCACTCCCCTTTCCTTTGTCCAGTTTCGCACCAGAGCAGGGCTGGGGGATCCCTGAACCGGTGTATACTGGCTTACGCAGAGATGGGCTCCATCTGTGCCCATCAAAGCATTTCCAGAGGCTGGGGGAGGCTACTCCTCCCCAGCCTTCACACCTATTTCCAAAGGAAGAGGGCATAACACCCTCTCTCAGAGGAAGTCCTTTGCTCTGCCTTCCTTGGCCAGGGCTGCCTGGACCCCAGGAGGGCAGAAATCTGTCTGAGGGGTTGGCAACAGCAGCAGCTGCAGTGGAGACCCCGGAAAGGCAGTTTGGCAGTACCCGGGTTCTGTGCTAGAAACCCGGGGGATCATGGAATTGTCCCTCCAATGCCAGAATGGCATTGGGGTGACAGTTCCATGATCTTAGACATGTTACATGGCCATGTTCGGAGTTACCACTGTGAAACATACCAATGTACAGTGCACGTGTGTAATGGTGTCCCCGCACTCACAAAGTCCGAGGAATTTCCCCTGAACGATGTGGGGGCACCTTGGCTAGTGCCAGGGTGCCCACACACTAAGTAACTTTGCACCCAACCTTCTCTAGGTGAAGGGTAGACATATAGGTTACTTATAAGTTACTTAAGTGCAGTGGTAAATGGCTGTGAAATAACGTGGACGTTATTTCATTCAGGCTGCACTGGCAGGCCTGTGTAAGAATTGTCAGAGCTCCCTATGGGTGGCAAAAGAAATGCTGCAGCCCATAGGGATCTCCTGGAACCCCAATACCCTGGGTACCTCAGTACCATATACTAGGTTCTGGTTAGCAGAGCCTCAGTGAGACAGTTAGGCATCACACAGGGAACACATACAGGGCACATACTTATGAGCACTGGGGCTCTGCCTGGCAGGGTCCCAGTGACACATAGACTAAAACAACATATATACAGTGAAATATGGGGTAACATTCCCGGCAAGATGGTACTTTCCTACACTGGACATCTGGGGCAAAGTAGGAGTTGGGACAGACTGACCCCTCACTTTCATCGGCCTCACATGTCAGAAGACACAAAAGAGGTCTGTCGCTCTTGTGTTGCTTGCCAAGCCAGTGGCAAGACTGGTGGCACACCAAAGGGCCCCTTAATCCCACTGCATGTGGTTGGGGTGATCTTTGAAAGGGTAGGGGTTGACATTGTTGGCCCCCTTGACCCTCCAACTGCTTCTGGAAACAGATTCATCTTGGTGGTAGTGGACCATGCCACAAGATATTCAGAAACCATCCCCTTAAGGACCACTACAGCTCCTGCAGTGGCATAGGCCCTCCTGGGGATATTTTCCAGGGTGGGCTTTCCTAAAGAGGTAGTATCAGACAGGGGTAGTAACTTCATGTCTACATACTTAAAAGCAATGTGGAAGGAATGTGGTTTAAGCTATAAATTCACCACACCCTATCATCCACAGACAAATGCACTGGTTGAGAGATTTAACAAAACTCTCATAGGCATGATCATGGGACTCTATGAAAAACTCAGAAGGAGATGGGATGTCCTCCTGCCATTCATCCTTTTTGCCTACAGGGAGGTACCCCAGAAAGGAGTGGGCCACAGCCCCTTTGAACTCCTTTTTGGTCACCCTGTAAGGGGTCCACTTGCACTTGTCAAAGAGGGGTTGGAGCAACCCTTGAAACCCCCTAAACAAGACATTGTAGATTATGTGCTTGGCCTAAGATCAAGAATGGCTGAGTACATGAAAAAGGCCACTAAAAACTTTCCAGCCAGCCAGGAGCTCCAAAAGCAATGGCATGAGCAGAAGGCTGTCCTGACTGAGTACCATCCAGGAAAGAAGGTGTGGGTATTGGATCCTTTGGCACCAAGAGAACTCCAGGACAAATGGAGTGGCCCACATCTCATAGTGGAAAAGAATGGTGAGGTCACCTATCTAGTGGACCTAGGCACTGCAAGAAGTCCCCTAAGGGTAATTCATGTGAACCACCTGAAACCCTATAATGATAGGGCAGACTTAACCCTACTCATGGCCACTGCTGACGGGCAGGAAGTAAAGAGTGACCATCTCCCTGACCTCTTCTCCAACACTGCAGCTGATGGCTCAGTGGAAGGGGTAGTCCTTGCAGACTGCCTTACAACAGAGCAAAAGGAGGACTGCAAGAACCTCCAAGGCCAATTCTCTGAAATCTTTTCACTCACACCTGGTCAGACTACTTGATGTGAGCATACTACTGATACTGGAGACAGTTTGCTTGTCAAACATAAGATTTATAGGTGGCCTGACCATGTCAGAGAATGTATTAAATCTGAGGTTCATAAGATGTTGGACCTAGGTGTCATTGAGCACTCAGACAGCCCCTGGGCCAGTCCAGTGGTGCTTGTCACCAAAACTCATAGTCAAAATGGAAAAAAGGGAAATTAGGTTTTGTGTTGACTACAGAGGGCTTAATACAGTTACAAAAACAGATGCTCACCCTATACCCAGGGCAGATGAGCTCAAACATACACTGGTATCTGCCAAGTATCTGAGCACCTTTGACTTGAATGCAGGGTATTGGCAGATCAAGCTATCAGATGATGTTAAACCAAAAACTGCATTTTCAACCATTGGAGGGCATTATCAATTTACATTTATGCCATTTGGCCTGAGAAAATGCACCTGCCACTTTCCAAAGGCTGGTGAATACAGTCCCCCAAGGTCTGGAAGCATTCAGTGCAGCATTTCTAGATAATATTGCTATATTTAGCTCCACCTGGGATGATCACCTGGTGCACCTGTGAAATGTTTTGGAGGCCCTGCAAAAGCCAGGGCTCACTATTAAGGCTTCAAGGTGCCAGATAGGTCAGGGGAAAGGGGTTTGTCTGGGACACCTAGTTGGTGGGGAGCAGATTGAACCACTACAGGAGACGTTCCAGACTACTTTAGACTGAGCTCCCCCTACTACTCAGACCCAGGTCAGAGCCTTTCTTGGTCTCACTGGGTATTACAGGAGGTTCATTAAGCACTATGGCTCCATTGTTGCCCCTCTTAATGACCTCACCCCTAAGAAAATGTCTACGTAGGTATTATGGACAGCCAGCTGTCAACAAGCTTTTGAGGAACTTAAGCAGGCTATGTGTACTGCACCTGTCCTAAAGAGCCCCAATTACTCTAAAATGGTAATTGTCCAGACAGATGCTTCTGAACACTGGGGGTTGGGGCATTGCTATCACAAATAAACTCAGAGGGCCAGGATCCACCTGTTGCTTTTATCAGTAGGAGGTTGACCCCTATAGAAAAGCAATGGTCAGCCATAGAGAGGGCGGACTTTCCTGTGGTCTGGGCCCTGAAGAAGCTGAGACCATACTTGTTTGGGACTCGCTTCATAGTTCAGACAGACCACAAACTTCTCTTACGGTTAAAACAGATGAAAGGAGAAAACCCTAAATTGTTGAGGTTGTCCATTTCCCTACAGGGAGTGGAATTCACAGTGGAACATAGACCCAGGAGTAACCACTCCAATGCAGATGGACTCTTCAGATATTTCCACTTAGACAAGGAAGACTCATCTGGGCAAGGTTAGCCTTATTGTCCCTCGTGTGGGGGGTGGTTGTGTAGGAAAGTACCATCTTTCTTGGCATGTTACCCCCAATTTCTGCCTGATTGTCAGTGTGTTTTGACTGTGTCACTGGGATCTGCTAGTCAGGACCCCAGTGCTTTTGGTTTGTGGCCTACATGTCAGTATGTTTTACTGGTTTGTCAGTATGCTTGACTGAGTCACTGGAGTCCTGCTAATCAGAACTCCAGTGCTTATGCTCTCTCTGTTTCCAGATGCGTCACTATAGTCTAGTGACCACATATTTCACTCCACATTGGCATACTGGACCCCTCTTCTATGTCCCTAGTATATGGTACCTAGGTACCTAGGGCATTGGGGCTCCAGGGGATCTTTATGGGCTGCAACATCTCTTTTGCCACCCACAAGGAGCTCATACAAACTCTTCTCCAGGACTGCCATTGCAGCCTGAGTAAAATAGGGTAAGCACTATTTCACAGCCATTTTCCACTGCACCAGGTCACTTATAAGTCACCTATATATCTAACCTTCAGACCCTGAAGGCTAGGTGCATAGTACCTGTGTGTGTGGGCACCCCTGCATTAGCAGAGGTGCCCCCACATTGTCTAGGCCCATTTTCCCAGACTTCGTGAGTGCGGGGACACCATTATAAGTGTGCACTACATATAGGTCAATACATATATGTAGCTTCACAATGGTAACCCCGAATATGGCCATGTGAGGTATCTAGGAACTGGAAATTGTACCCCCAATCTTATTCTGGTATTGGGGACAAATTCCATGCACCCTGGGGGCTCCACCATAAACTCCCAGTACTGCCAAACCAGCTCTCTGAGGATTCCACTGCAGCCCCAGCTGCTGCCCCCTCACGGACAGGCTTCTGCTCTCCTGGGGCTTGGGCAGCTCATTCCCAGGAAGGCAGAACAATGCATTTCCTTTAGGAGAGGGGTGTTACACCCTTTCCCTTTGGAAATAGGTGTTACAGGCATGGGAGGGGTGTCCACTCAGAGCCTCTGGAAATGCTTTGAAGGGCACAGATGGTGCCTTGCTTGCATAAGCCAGTCTACACCAGTTCAGGGACCCCCCAGTCCCTGCTCTGGTGCGAAACTGGACAAAGAAAAGGGGAGTGACCACTCCCCTGTCCATCACCACCCTAGGGGTGGTATCCAGAGCTCCTCCAGAGTGTCCTGGGGTTCTGCCATCTTGTTTTCAGGATGGTCAGGGAACTCAGGGAACATCTGAGTGGCCAGTTGTAGGACAGTACCATCTTGCCTGGCATGTTACCCCCATTTTTACATGTATGTCAGTTTGTTTTTGCCTGTCTCACTGGTATCCTGCTAGCCAGGACCCCAGTGCTCATAGTTTGTGGCCTGAATGTGTACACCTGTGTAGTGACTAACTGTGTCACTGAGGCTCTGCTAACCAGAACCTCAGTGCTTATGCTTTCTCTGCCTTTAAGTTTGTCACTATAGGCTTGTGACCACTTTTACCAATTTAAATTGGCACACTGGAACACCCTTATAATTCCCTAGTATATGGTACCTAGGTACCCAGGGTATTGGGGTTCCAGAAGATCCCTATAGGCTGCAGCATTTCTTTTGCCACCCATAGGGAGCTCAGACAAACCTTTACACAGGACTGCCACTGCAGCCTGGGTGAAATAACGCACACGTTATTTCACAGCCCTTTTCACTGCACTTCAGCAACTTATAAGTCACCTATATATGTCTAACCTTAACTTGCTGAAGGTTGGGTGCAAAGTTACTTAGTGTGAGTGCACCCTTGCACTAGCAAAGGTGCCCCCACATAGTTCAGGGCCATTTTGCTGCACTTAGTGAGTGCGGGGACACCATTACACGTGTGCACTACGTATAGGTCAATACCTATATGTAGCTTCACAATGGTAACTCCAAACATGGCCATGTAACATGTCTAAGATCATGGAATTGTCCCCCCATGCCAAATCTGGTATTGGGACACAATTCCATGCATCCCCGGGGCTCCACTTTGGACCCTGGGTACTGCCAAACCAGCTCTCTGGGGTTTTCTCTGCAGCTACCGCTGCTGCCACCCCACAGACAGGGTTCTGCCCTCCTGGGGTCTGGGCAGCCCAGTCCCAGGAAGGCAGAACAAAGAATTTCCTCTGAGAGAGAGTGTTACACCCTCTCTCTTTGGAAATAGGTGTTAACGGCTGGGGAGGGGTAGCCTCTCCCAGCCTCTGGAAATGCTTTGAAGGGCATAGATGGTGCCCTCCTTGCATAAGCCAGTCTACACTGGTTTAGGGAACCCCTAGTCCCTGCTCTGGGGCAAAACTGGACAAAGGAAAGGGGAGTGACTACTCTCTTGTCCATCACCACTACGGGTGGTGCCCAGAGCTCCTCCATTGTGTCTCAGACCTCTGCCATCTTGGATGCAGAGGTGTGAGGGCACTCTGGAGGCCTCTGAGTGGCCAGTGCCAGCAGGTGACGTCAGAGACCCCTCCTGATAGGTGCTTACCTGACTAGGTGGCCAATCCTCCTCTGAGGGCTATTTAGGGTCTCTCCAGTGGGCTTTTCCTCAGATAACAACTTGCAAGAATTCACCAGAGTTCCTCTGCACCTCCCTCTTCGACTTCTGCCAAGGACCGACTGCTGACTGCTCCAGGACGTCTGCAAAACTGCAGCAAAGTAGCAAGAAGTCTACCAGCGACATTGTAGTGCCTAATCCTGCTGGCTTTCTTGACTGTTTCCTGGTGGTGCATGCTTTGGGGGCTGTCTGCCTTCATCCTGCACTGGAAGCCACGAGGAAATCTCCTGTGGGTTGACGAAATCTTTCCCCTGCTCCAGCAGGCACCAAACTTCAGCATCACCGGTACTCTGGGACCACTCTCATCCTGACGAGCCTGGCCCCTGGAACATAGGTGGTGGACCCAAGTGACCCAGACTGTCCAGTGGTCCAACTTTCCAAATTTGGAAGAGGTAAGTCCTTGCCTCCCATCTTCAGACAGTAATCCTATGCAACGTGTTAACTGCAGCTACAAGGGCTTCTGTGCACATTTCCACAAAATCCTACAAGCACAGCTAAGCCTAGGTCCCCAGCACTCTGTCCTGCAATGCTCAGATCCCTGAGTAGATCTCTGGTGTCGTGGGACCTTCTTTTGCAGTGTTGAGACGACCGCCATGTTCAGACTTCTTGAACCCATGTTTAAGGACTTCTGCGGGCGCTACCTTCTTGCGCATGGGCTCTCTACGTTGCTGAGGACCCCCCTCTGTCTCCTTTTCCAAGTGGCGACATTCTAGTCCTTCCTGGGCCCAGGCAGCACCCTTTTTCTTTAACTGCAACTCTTGCAGCTAGCAAGGCTTGTTTGCAGTATTTTGCCAAGGAACCAACTCTGCATCCTCCAGCATGCCGTGGGACATCTTCTGCACAAAGGAGAAGTTCCTAGCACCTTTCGTTGTTGCAGAATCTTTGGCTTCTTCCACCCGTAGGCAACCATTTTGCACCTTCATACGGGGTTTAGAGGGCTCCTGCCCCTCCTGGACACTTTCGCGACTCTTGGACTTGGTCCCCTTCCTTTGCAGGTCCTCAGGTCCAGGAATCCGTCTTCAGTGCTTTGCAGTATGTTGTGGTCTTTGCAAAATCCTTTCTCACGATTTTAGTGTGTTTCTGGGGAAACAGTAGTACTTTACTCCTACTTTCCAGGGTCTTGGGGTGGGGTATCTTGGACACCCTTAGTGTTTTCTTACACTCCCAGCGACCCTCTACACACTACACTAGCCTAAGGGTCCATTCGTGGTTCGCATTCCACTTTCTTAGTATATGGTTTGTGTTGCCCCTAGGCCTATTGCATTCTATTGTATTCTAGAGTGTTTGCACTACTCTTCTGACTGTTTTACTTACCTGATTTGGTTTATGTGTATATTTTGTGTATTTTACTTACCTCCTAAGGGAGTATATCCTCTGAGATATTTTTGGTACATTGTCACTAAAATAAAGTACCTTTATTTTTAGTAACTCTGAGTATTGTCTTTCTTATGATGTAGTACCTATATGATATAAGTGGTATAGTAGGAGCTTTGCATGTCTCCTAGTTCAGCCTAAGCTGCTCTGCTATAGCTACCTCTATCGGCCTAAGCTGCTAGAACACTACTACTCTACTATGGATAACTGGACCTGATACAAGGTGTAAGTACCATTGGTACCCACTATAAGCCAAGCCAGCCTCCTACACCAGTGCCAGCAGGTAACGTCAGAGACCCCTCCTGATAGGTGCTTACCTGGTTAGGTGACCAATCCCCCTCTCCGGGCTATTTAGGTTCTCTGCTCTGGGTGTTTCCTTAGATTCAGTTTTGCAAGACTCCAGCAGGAATCCTCTGCAACCTCTGCTTCACCTTCTACCATCGGATCAACAGCAGACTTCACCGGGAACTCTACAACTGCAACAAAGTATCCAAGAAGGCTACTGCAACTCTGTAACTTCAGCTCCTGCCAGCAGCTGCAACAGTTTCCAGGTTGTGCACTGTCTGAGGACTGTCTGTCTTCATCCTGCACCAGAAAGGACCAAAGGAATCTCCCATGGAGTGACAGAGTCACTTCCCTGCTTCAGCAGGTACCTCTCTATAGCGACCACCGGAACTCTGGTTCCCCTCTCCTGACAAGGAGCGTGGATCCTGGAACACAGGTCATGGATCAAAGTGACTGTCCAACGGTCCAGCTGTCCAAATTTGGTGGAGATAAGAGCCTGCCTCCCCCAGCCAGACAGTACCCCTGTGCACTTCGTGTTTTTCAGCTCCTAGGGATTCTGTGCGCTTCTCTAAGGAATCCTTAGTGCACAGTGTAGCCCCTGTCCACAGCACTCTATCCTGTGATGCTCAGCTCCCATGTTCTCTAGTGGCATGGGATCCCTTTGTGTAGTGCTACAACAACTGTGATTTGCAACTCCTTGGTCCCTGTGTCCTGGGACTCCTGTGGGGGCTGCCTGGTCTTCTGAGGACTCTCTGAAGTGTTGAGAGTCCCCTCTGTCTCCTCAGTCTGAGTTGAGATCCCCAGGTCCTTCCCGGGCCCAGGTAGCACCTTTTCACACAAACATGTCTTTTGTGTGAGCCAAGGCTTGTTGGTGGAATCCAATGCCAAAATCCAACCTGCATTCTTCTACTCGTTGTGGGACATATCTTGCACCAAGCAGGAACCCACAGCTGTCTTTTTTGGTGCGTTTCTGACTTTTTCTTCTAACCAGAGGATCCACTTTTGCACCTTCATCCGGGTTAGAAGGGGCTCCTGTTCTTCCTGGACTCGTCAGCTGTTCTTGGACTTGGCCTCCTCTCTCCACAAGTCTTCAGGTCCAGGAATCCATTGGGGGTGTCTTGCAGTCTTGCTTGTTTTTTGTATAATTCTTTATCATGACGCTTAGTACATTGTGAGGAAACTTGCTGTACACTACTCTTGCCTAGGTGGGAAACCAACATTTGCATTCCATTATTTTAGTATGTTTTGTGTCCCCATAGGCCCATTGTAACTTATGGTGATTTTCACTATTTGCACTATTTTATGACTGTTTACTTACTTGGTTTTGGTTACTAGTGTATATTTTATGTATAATACTTACCTCCTAAGGGAGTGTAGCCTCTCAGATATTTTTGTCTTGTGTCACTAAAATAAAGTACCTTTATTTTGGGTAAAACTGACTATTGTCTTTCATGTGTGAGTACTGTGTGAGTACAGTGGTATTGTCAGAGCTTTGCATGTCTCCTAGTTCAGCCTTGGATGCTCTGCCTTCAGCTACCTCTAGACAGCCTGGCTTCTAGACACTGACTACATTTCACAAATAAGGGTTAACTGGACCTGGTATTATGTGTAAGTACCTGTGGTACCAACTACAAACCAGGCTAGTCTCCTACACTACATCTTTAAATAATTGTATTGTTTAAATATTATGTTTATTTTTACAATTATTTTAAAGTATATATGTTTAAGTTGTTTGTAAGTCATACTTTTTAAATATATTTTGTTATTTTATAGATACATTTTTTAATTAACTATTATTTTTTAATGTAATGTATGTTTTGACGTTAATATCGTGCATAATCATTACATTTTGAAATATATACCCATTGTTTTATACTAGTGTGGTATTCGATATTTCTGTTGTCGATATTTTTGACTTTACATACCAAGGGGCAGATTTATGGAAAGTGGTGCTGCACTATTGCCCCTTAGCACCTCACTACCACCACCATGTGTGCGCCCGTATTTAAAATACGGCGCACCATGGCGCAGGGTGGGGTCAATAGTGTAATTTGTTCTGACGCTATTGATGTACTCTGCAGGAGTAGTGCCAAAATATTGGTGTTGCTCCTGCAGAGTACATAGGGGCCCATTCTAAAGAATTGAAGCCCCCTTTTAACGCCTGCTGTTGAGCAGGCGTTAATAGTGCCATAACAAATGGCGCAAGGAAATCCTATAGATTTCCTTGCACCATTTTACTGCCTCCCCTAACGGGGGAACGCCCCCTTTGCATACATTATGCCTAGCATAGGCATAATGTAGCGCAAAGGGTTACAGGGTGGCACATGCATTGCGCCACCCTGTAAATACGGCGCAGGGATTTTGGCCTCGTTGACCCACATTAACGTCAAAATGAATGACGTTAATGTGGTGCAAGGTGGTACTAGGGGCCTATAAATATGCCCCCAAGTATGTAAAGTCGGTATTTGTGCCCTTGACGTCTTTAGAAATACTTCTGTAGCCAATTTTATGTCACTGAAATTTCACCCTAGAACCATTAAGGTATTTACTTGCTCCTTTAAAAACGTTTGGATTGGAGTTTCCAATCGGACATGGGGCATAACAGGAGGGCATCTGTGCCTTCCGCACCAAATTCAGCATGTCTCTGTAATTACGTGGCCTTATTGCCCAGCAAATGCAAGTGGATTTTGATCTCTTGAATTTGACATGAGACAGCAGTAGAAGTGTGAGATAGCCAAAGTGGAGAACTTTGCAGCGCTCGAAAAAACACAGGTGTGTGTGCCATGATAACAATGTTCTCCATAATTCGTAATCAGGGAACAAATACGCTTCTGTGAGTGAACTCGCCTGACTTTCAATGAAGAAATTATATCTTGGTGCAATTTCCTGAACCAAAAACCCAGGAACGTCAATTCACCAAAATGCCTGGGGTAGCGGAAAGTGACATCACATGCCCTTTGACCTTTGCTTTTACTCACAAACACACATACTTACACATACATAACTCTCTCTCATAAACGCACTCTCACCGGCAAGCAAGCACACAACATGCATTTTAAAGCAATTTTTACTTAACTCAGCTACTAGGGAAGGCTATGTTCCAGCTAATTGTACTTCATTTTTTATTATGCTAATAGTGAATAAAGTAATATTATTCACTATTAGCATAATAAAACAAATGACCAGAAAAGTAGGAGAGTGGAGTACCACCCGATCTGCCCCTGTGTGCCTAGCACTGACTTTGTCACCTTGAAGGCCAGAGGTCGCAAAGACAGTGCCATGGGTCGCAAAGCAGATGCCGGGGGAAGGAACTGCGACCCCTGGCGACCCCTAAATGACGTCCATGCGAAAACCTCTGGAACATGTAACAACTGGCAATGATTGCTATCCGTAGATTGAGGGAAATGCTAGAATGATTGATTTAAAAAAAAGATGTGAATGGTACGCTTTTTTTTCGCACCGAATAATAATTCCTAGATTTTTCTTTATAATTACTTCCACAAATAATTAGTCATTTAGTGAAATGTATTATCGCCTGGAATGCGTACTGTGTACTGTGTGTACTGTGTGAGTACAGTGGTATTGTCAGAGCTTTGCATGTCTCCTAGTTCAGCCTTGGATGCTCTGCCTTCAGCTACCTCTAGACAGCCTGGCTTCTAGACACTGACTACATTTCACAAATAAGGGTTAACTGGACCTGGTATTATGTGTAAGTACCTGTGGTACCAACTACAAACCAGGCTAGTCTCCTACACTACATCTTTAAATAATTGTATTGTTTAAATATTATGTTTATTTTTACAATTATTTTAAAGTATATATGTTTAAGTTGTTTGTAAGTCATACTTTTTAAATATATTTTGTTATTTTATAGATACATTTTTTAATTAACTATTATTTTTTAATGTAATGTATGTTTTGACGTTAATATCGTGCATAATCATTACATTTTGAAATATATACCCATTGTTTTATACTAGTGTGGTATTCGATATTTCTGTTGTCGATATTTTTGACTTTACATACCAAGGGGCAGATTTATGGAAAGTGGTGCTGCACTATTGCCCCTTAGCACCTCACTACCACCACCATGTGTGCGCCCGTATTTAAAATACGGCGCACCATGGCGCAGGGTGGGGTCAATAGTGTAATTTGTTCTGACGCTATTGATGTACTCTGCAGGAGTAGTGCCAAAATATTGGTGTTGCTCCTGCAGAGTACATAGGGGCCCATTCTAAAGAATTGAAGCCCCCTTTTAACGCCTGCTCTTGAGCAGGCGTTAATAGTGCCATAACAAATGGCGCAAGGAAATCCTATAGATTTCCTTGCACCATTTTACTGCCTCCCCTAACGGGGGAACGCCCCCTTTGCATACATTATGCCTAGCATAGGCATAATGTAGCGCAAAGGGTTACAGGGTGGCACATGCATTGCGCCACCCTGTAAATACGGCGCAGGGATTTTGGCCTCGTTGACCCACATTAACGTCAAAATGAATGACGTTAATGTGGTGCAAGGTGGTACTAGGGGCCTATAAATATGCCCCCAAGTATGTAAAGTCGGTATTTGTGCCCTTGACGTCTTTAGAAATACTTCTGTAGCCAATTTTATGTCACTGAAATTTCACCCTAGAACCATTAAGGTATTTACTTGCTCCTTTAAAAACGTTTGGATTGGAGTTTCCAATCGGACATGGGGCATAACAGGAGGGCATCTGTGCCTTCCGCACCAAATTCAGCATGTCTCTGTAATTACGTGGCCTTATTGCCCAGCAAATGCAAGTGGATTTTGATCTCTTGAATTTGACATGAGACAGCAGTAGAAGTGTGAGATAGCCAAAGTGGAGAACTTTGCAGCGCTCGAAAAAACACAGGTGTGTGTGCCATGATAACAATGTTCTCCATAATTCGTAATCAGGGAACAAATACGCTTCTGTGAGTGAACTCGCCTGACTTTCAATGAAGAAATTATATCTTGGTGCAATTTCCTGAACCAAAAACCCAGGAACGTCAATTCACCAAAATGCCTGGGGTAGCGGAAAGTGACATCACATGCCCTTTGACCTTTGCTTTTACTCACACACACACATACTTACACATACATATCTCTCTCTCATAAACGCACTCTCACGGCAAGCAAGCACACAACATGCATTTTAAAGCAATTTTTACTTAACTCAGCTACTAGGGAAGGCTATGTTCCAGCTAATTGTACTTCATTTTTTATTATGCTAATAGTGAATAAAGTAATATTATTCACTATTAGCATAATAAAACAAATGACCAGAAAAGTAGGAGAGTGGAGTACCACCCGATCTGCCCCTGTGTGCCTAGCACTGACTTTGTCACCTTGAAGGCCAGAGGTCGCAAAGACAGTGCCATGGGTCGCAAAGCAGATGCCGGGGGAAGGAACTGCGACCCCTGGCGACCCCTAAATGACGTCCATGCGAAAACCTCTGGAACATGTAACAACTGGCAATGATTGCTATCCGTAGATTGAGGGAAATGCTAGAATGATTGATTTAAAAAAAAGATGTGAATGGTACGCTTTTTTTTCGCACCGAATAATAATTCCTAGATTTTTCTTTATAATTACTTCCACAAATAATTAGTCATTTAGTGAAATGTATTATCGCCTGGAATGCGATGTGGAATATAGTCACGAAAACCCTCTACAAGTGGTATTATGCGTTCACATTCGCATATTAAGAGTAACATAAATGCGTATAAATACCACGTTGTAACTAAAAAGTAACAATGCATAACTAAAATGATTATTTGGAAACCACGTGCAGGCTAAGTACATTCGAATAGAAACTTTCAGAAAGTATTTTGTCGTAGTGCGGAGAGAAGGCGAATGCCTTTAGTACTGAGCCTTGAATGAAACTATATCCTGCGCTCAGTGTAAAAGAGCAAATGTTGGTGAAGGACGCCCTTTCCCATTTTGGATCAGAAGCGTGACCTATATTTGCAGGTCAAGTGTAAAATTAGGCTGATGCTGACTGAGAACCCCTTACGAGTCTCTATTACGCTGAGCTGGAAAAACCATCAAGCACATGGGTCTTTCTCTGAACACAAAGTATACGTGAAAATGCATGCCTGAACATATTTAGTTTTTGGCTGTTTATTATTTGTGTTTCTGGCCGGGTGACTAAATATCTTTTGATATGGGCTAGTTGAGCTCCCACAACACACTTCTCAGGGAATATTCCAGAGATATATGTAAAATAACTAGCTAAAGCAAACTTGCCTCGTGCTATAAAAGCATGAGGGTATGCTCAAGGCATAATACCCGATTTTCGGTTGGATGAAACAATATCTCTATGTGTAGGAGGCTGGCCTGGTTTGTAGTGGATACCAAGCAGTACTTACACTCTGTACGAGGTCCAGTTATCCCTTATTAGTGTAGAAGAGGTGTTTCTAGCAGCTTAGGCTGATAGAAGGTAGCTATAGCATAGCAGCTTAGGCTGAACTAGGAGACTTGCAAAGCTCCTACTATACCACTGGTGTCATATGCACAATATCATAAGAAAATACAATACACAGATATACTAAAAATAAAAGGTACTTTATTTTATTGACAATATGCCAAAAGTATCTCAGTGAGTACTCTCAGTATGAGGATGCCAAATATACACAAGATATATGTACACAATACCAAAAATATGCAGTAACAGCAAAAGGAAGTAATGCAAGCAATGTAAAGTTACAGTAGATTGCAATAGGAGCACATAGGTATAGGGGCAACACAAACCATATACTCCAAAAGTGGAATGCAAACCACGAATGGACCCCAAACCTATGTGAGCTTGTAGAGGGTCGCTGGGACTGTAAGAAAACAGTGAGGGTTAGAAAAATAGCCCACCCCAAGACCCTGAAAAGTAGGTGTAAAGTGCACATATAACCCCCAGAGAACACAGAAGTCGTGATAGGGGGTTTCTGCAAGGAAGACCAACACCAGCAAAGCAACAACAGTGGATTTCCGGCCTTGAGTACCTGTGAAACAAGGGGACCAAGTCCAAGAGTCGCGACAATGTCGAGAGTGGGCAGATGCCCAGGAAATGCCAGCTGAGGGTGCAAAGAAGCTGCCACCGGATGGAAGAAGCTTTGGTTTCTGCAAGAACGAAGAGGACTAGGAACTTCCTCTTTGGAGGGTGGATGTCCCACGTCGTGAAGAAGCTTGCAAAGGTATTCCCATGCAGAAAGACCACAAACAAGCCTTGCTAGCTGCAAGGGTTGCGTTTTGGGTTTTTGGATGCTGCTGTAGCCCAGGAGGGACCAGGATGTTGCCACTTGGATGAGGAGACAGAGGGGGCGTCCAGCAAGTCAGGGAGCCCTCACAGAAGCAGACAGCACCCGCAGAAGTACCGGAACAGGCACTTAGAAGAGGAGTGAACCGGAGTCCACCTGAAGTCAGAAAAGGGAGTCCCACGATACCGGAGGACAACTCAGAAGCTTGTGCACTGCAGGTTAGAGTGTCGGGGACCCAGGCTTGGCTGTGCACGAAGGAAATCCTGGAAGAGTGCACAAGAGCCGCAACAGCTGCAAATCACGCAGTACCCTGCAATGCAGTCTAGCGTGGGGAGGCAAGGACTTACCTCCACCAAACTTGGACTGAAGAGTCACTGGACTGTGGGAGTCACTTTGACAGAGTTGCTGAGTTCCAGGGACCACGCTCGTCGTGCTGAGAGGGGACCCAGAGGACCGGTGATGCAGTCTTTTGTTGCCTGCGGTTCAGGGGGAAGATTCAGTCGACCCACAGTAGATTTCTTCAGAGCTCCTGGTGCAAGAAGGAGGCAGGCTACCCCCAGAGCATGCACCACCAGGAAACAGGTGAGAAAGCCAGCAGGATGAAGCGATACAAGGTTGCAGTAGTCGTCTTTGCTACTTTGTTGAGCAGTCCAGTGTGCCAGCACACCTCTGAATCCAAGATGGCAGAGGTCTGGGGCACACTGGAGGAGCTCTGGGCACCTCCCCTGGGAGGTGCAGGTCAGGGGAGTGGTCACTCCCCTTTTCTTTGTCCAGTTTTGCGCCAGAGCAGGGCTGGGGGATCCCTGAACCGGCGTAGACTGGCTTATGCAGAGATGGGCACCATCTGTGCCATCAAAGCATTTCCAAAGACTGGGGGAGGCTACTCCTCCCCAGCCCTGACACCTTTTTCCAAAGGGAGAGGGTGTAACACCCTCTCTCTGAGGAAGTCCTTTGTTCTGCCTTCCTGGGCCAGGCCTGGCTGGACCCCAGGAGGGCAGAAACCTGTCTGAGGGGTTGGCAGCAGCAGCAGCTGCAGTGAAACCCCGGGAAAGGCAGTTTGGCAGTACCCGGGTCTGTGCTAGAGACTCAGGGGATCATGGAATTGTCTCCCCACTGCCAGATTGGCATTGGGGTGACAATTCCATGATCTTAGACATGTTACATGGCCATGTTCGGAGTTACCATTATGACGCTATACATAGGTAGTGACCTATGTATAGTGCACATGTGAAAAAATGGTGTCCCCGCACTCACAAAGTCCGGGGCATTTGCCCTGAACGATGTGGGGGCACCTTGGCTAGTGCCAGGGTGCCCACACACTAAGTAACTTAGCACCCAACCTTCACCAGGTGAAGGTTAGACATATAGGTGACTTATAAGTTACTTAAGTGCAGTGGTAAATGGCTGTGAAATAACATGGACTTTATTTCACTCAGGCTGCAGTGGCAGGCCTGTGTAAGAATTGTCAGAGCTCCCTATGGGTGGCAAAAGAAATGCTGCAGCCCATAGGGATCTCCTGGAACCCCAATACCCTGGATACCTCAGTACCATATACTAGGGAATTATAAGGGTGTTCCAGTATGCCAATGTGAATTGGTGAAATTGGTCACTAGCCTGTTAGTGACAATTTAGAAAGCAGAGAGAGCATAACCACTGAGGTTCTGGTTAGCAAAGCCTCAGTGAGACAGTTAGTCATCACACAGGGAACATATAGAAGGCACACGTATGAGCACTGGGGCCCTGGCTGGCAGGGTCCCAGTGACACATACACTAAAACAACATATATACAGTGAAATATGGGGGTAGCGTGCCAGGCAAGATGGTACTTTCCTACACTATGCCTGCCTCATTCTGAGTTCACCAGGTATGGACTCACATCAGGCCCAAACAGTTCATGCAACGTAGATCAACAACTAAAGTTGCTGTACTGTGTTGCATTAACCCCTTCGCTGCCAGGCCTTTTCCCCCTCATGTGCCAGGCCTTTTTTTGGCTATTTGGGGCAGTTTACGCTTAGGCCCTCATAACTCTTTGTCCACATAAGCTACCCACGCCAAATTTGCGTCCTTTTTTTCCTACATCCTAGGGATTCTAGAGGTACCCAGAGTTTGTGGGTTCCCCTGAAGGAGACCAAGAAATTAGCCAAAATACAGCGAAAATTTTGTATTTTTTTTAACAAACGGTAAAAAGGGCTGCAGAAGAAGGCTTGTGTTTTTTTCCCTGAAAATGGCACCCATAAAGGGTTTGCAGTGCTACAATTGTCATCTTCCCAGCTTTCAGGAACAGGCAGACTTGAATCAGAAAACCCAATTTTTCAGCACAATTTTGGCATTTTACTGGGACATACCCCATTTTTCAGATTTTTTTTGCTTTCTGCCTCCTTCCAGTTAGTTGCCGAAATGGGTGTGAAACCAATGCTGGATTCCGGAAAGCTAAACATTTCTGAAAAGTAGGCAAAAGTCTGAATTTAGCAAGGGGTAATTTGTGTAGATCCTACAAGGGTTTCCTACAGAAAATAACAGCTGAAATGAAAAAGTATTGAAATTGAGGTGAAAAAAACAGTCCTTTTTCTCCGCATTTTACTCTGTAACTTTTTCCTGCGATGTCAGATTTTTGAAAGCAATATCCTGTTAAGTCTGATGGACTATTCTAGTTGCAGGGATATATAGGGCTTCCAGGTTCATCAAGAACCCTAGGTACACAGAGCCAATAAATGAGCTGCACCTTGTAATGGATTTTCATTCTATACTGGGTATACAGCAATTCACTTGCTGAAATATAAAGAGTAAAAAATAGGTATCAAGAAAACCTTTGTATTTCTAACCTGGGCACAAGAAAAGGTGTTGAGAAGCAGTGGTTATCTGCAGATCCCTGAATTCTGGGGTGCCCATACTAGTATGTGAATTACAGGGCATTTCTTAAATGGACGTCTTTTTTACACACTGTCTTACATTTGGAGGTAAAAAATGTAGAGAAAGACAAGAGGCAATAACACTAGTTTTGCTATTCTGTGTTTCCCCAAGTCTACCGATAAAAATGGTACCTCACTTGCGTGGCTAGGCCTAATGCTCGCAAGAGGAAACGTAACATGGACACATCACATTTTTACATTGAAATCTGACGTGTTTTTTGCAAAGTGCCTAGCTGTAGATTTTGGGCTCTAGCTCAGCCGGCGCCTAGGGAAACCTACCAAACCTGTGCATGTTTTTAAAACTAGACACCTAGGGGAATCCAGGATGGGGTGACTTGTGGTCTCTCACCAGGTTCTTTTACCCAGAATCCTTCGCAAAATCAAAATTTGGCTAAAAACTACTTTTTTCTCAAAATGTGGTGACAGAAAGTTCTGGAATCTGAGAGGAGACACAAATTTTCTTCCACCCAGCATTCCCCTAACTCTCCTGATAAAAATGGTGCCTCACTTGTATGGGTAGGCCTAGCGCCCGTGACAGGAAATGCCTCAAAACACAACCTGGACACATCACATTTTTACAAAGAAAAAGGAGCAGTTTTTCCAAAGTGTCTAGCTGTGGATTCTGGCCTCTAGCTCAGCCGGCACCTAGGGAAACCTACCAAACCTGTGCATTCTTGAAAACTAGACACCTAGGGGAATCCAAGATGGGGAGACTTGTGGGGCTCTAACCAGTTTCTGTTACCCAGAATCCTCTGCCAACCATAACATTTTGCTAAAAAAAACATTTTCCTCATATTTCGGTGAGAGAAAGTTCTGGAATCTGAGAGGAGCCACAGATTTCCTTCCAAACAGTATTCCCCCAAGTCTCCCAATAAGAATGGTACCTCACTTGTGTGGGTAGGCCTAGTGCTGCAACAGGAAATGCCCCAAAACAAAATGTGGACACATCACATTTTCCAAAGAAAACAGAGCTGTTTTTTGCAAAGTGCCTGGCTATGGCTTTTGGCCTCTAGCTCAGCCGGCACCTAGGGAAACCTACCAAACCTGTGCATTTAGTAAAACTAGACACCTAGGGAAATCTAAGATGAGGTGACTTGTGGGGCTCTCACCAGGTTCTGTTACCCAGAATCCTTTGCAAACAATGTTCCCTCTAATTGTTTTCCACTGTGTGCGGCAGTGTGCGGTCTCTGTGCGCTGCAGCCAAGGATACGTGCGCCAAGAAATTGACCATTCACGCGCGTGCAGCGCATAACTAGCCAAAATCTTTGGCATTAGCCTCTCTATACCACTAAAGCAAAAAAGGGATATCATTGCTCCATGCAATAGGGCATCAAGGCAGTTTTGTGACCTGGTTGCACACCCCAAGGACATGACCTGTTAAGTGCCACCTACACCCCAGATAGAGAAAACAGAAATCAGGAGGTTGAACCATTATGAAACTTTAATGAATACTCTCAGAGTGCTGCAGAGGACCCCGCACATCAAATACAGCCAGTTGTACAATTGGTTAACATTTACAGTTTGATGAACACACTGCTGATAAATGCCATGATGCCTCTACCAAGATACAGGCTGAGAAATGTTCCTACCCCACCCACACACGGACTGTAGGAGAAGCCGCATCAGAGTTTAGACAAGTCAGGTGCCAACGTTAGATGTGTGACATGTTTGTTTTTCTCGCCGGTCCTTGCCATTTTTCCAGTGCTGATAAACTCGGTCTAAATCAACTTTCCCATTTGAGAGGTAAGCCTTTGTCCTCATCAGCATATCTAGGTGACTCTCCTCTAGTCTGTTTCTTAATTTGGACTTGATTGAGTTCATGAGTCTGAATCCTCATTCGCAGTTTGCACTTGAAGCCTGGAAAGTTGCACAGATATCAACAAGCTGAGATACAACACTATACTGTGCAGCATTCCGCAGAGTGAAATTCACCATGTCTTGAAAGGTCATAAACAATCTGTTTTTTATATGCGCTGCCACCACATATTTATAATCTCTGTACTGCCGAACAACATCACCAGGGGTGTCACAATCACCCAGGACCAAGACCTTCTTATACTTCTCAACAAGTCTTTGTACATTCTAAGTCCCAAAATCAAACTGTGATTGTGTTGTTACTGTATGGAAATCAAAGCTTGTCCATTCCTTCAATTCATCTTCTGGGATCCTTCTTTCCATGTTCTCACAAAAAAGTTTAATGAAAGATAACATCGGCTCACTATCATACTCTCGGTCCTCTCTGCACAAAGCCATCAGATCTCTTACTGTGTCGCTCCAAAAGACAGTGTCGCCTAAGTACTGTTCCTTTATTTGGGTAATTTTTGCTCTTGCATACTGTACAGCTTCAACGGTGGTCAAAGAGCTTTTCTGAAACAACTTGCACAAAGATGCAAGTTCACCCAGAATGTCATTTAGTGCTGCAAAGGAAATATGGTAGTTTGAATCCGATAGTTTTTTGTAGCAATATTTAGCAATTGGGTCATTCTCCTCAACTCTTTCATGATCAAAGTATTTGAGAGCAACCTCATAATTACGCAAGAGTGCACCAACAGCAAAATGCCTTGAAAGCCACCGCACCTCATTGAGTGGCCGAAAGGAGACCGCTTCACATTCAGTGACCAAAGCTATTTCGTCCAGCTTGGACTTTCTTAAAGGTGAGCGAGGGAAGGAAAGGTGCGCGCGCGCCTTACAGGAGACATTGCCCGCGGCCTTTAAACGCTGTTTTCATTGACTTCAATCCAGATTCAAATATGAGCATTTTCTGCAATAGGGGAGCTCTAAAAGGCTTATTTGAGCTGAGGAAGTGATAATGCATATAAACATCTATGAAGTATGACAATGATGGAAAAGTTGATAACATCACATTTTCTACTGTTCTGAAGCATTTCCTAGCTCATTAACCATTAATTTTCAACATAAATATCACTTGCTCGCTTGTATGCTAAAGTACACCAAATGATGTTTAAAACACTCCCGCGGCCTTTAAACGCTGTTTTCATTGACTTCAATCCAGATTCAAATATGAGCATTTTCTGCAATAGGAGAGCACGACTATCGCTCTAAAAGGCTTATTTGAGCTGAGAAAGTGATAATGCATATAAACAACTATGAAGTATGACAATGATGGAAAAGTTGATAACAGCACATTTTCTACTGTTCTGAAGCATTTCCTAGCTCATTAACCATTAATTTTCAACATAAATATCACTTGTTCGCTTGTATGCTAAAGTACGGCAAATGATGTTTAAAACAGTCCCCGCGGCTTTTAAACGCTGTTTTCATTGACTTCAATCCAGATTCAAATATGAGCATTTTCTGCAATAGGAGAGCACGACTATCGCTCTAAAAGGCTTATTTGAGCTGAGAAAGTGATAATGCATATAAACAACTATGAAGTACGACAATGATGGAAAAGTTGATAACAGCACATTTTCTACTGTTCTGAAGCATTTCCTAGCTCATTAACCATTAATTTTGAACATAAACATCACTTGCTCGCTTGTATGCTAAAGTACGCCAAATGATGTTTAAAACACTCCCCGCGGCCTTTAAACGCTGTTTTCATTGACTTCAATCCAGATTCAAATATGAGCATTTTCTGCACTAGGAGAGCACGACTATCGCTCTAAAAGTATTATTTGATCTGAGAAAGTGATAATGCATATAAACAACTATGAAGTACGACAATGATGGAAAAGTTGATAACAGCACATTTTCTACTGTTCTGAAGCATTTCCTAGCTCATTAACCATTAATTTTCAACATAAATATCACTTGCTCGCTTGTATGCTAAAGTACGCCAAATGATGTTTAAAACACTCCCCGCGGCCTTTAAACGCTTTTTTCATTGACTTCAATCCAGATTCAAATATGAGCATTTTCTGCAATAGGCGAGCACGACTATCGCTCTAAAAGGCTTATTTGAGCTGAGAAAGTGATAATGCATATAAACAACTATGAAGTACGACAATGATGGAAAAGTTGATAACAGCACATTTTCTACTGTTCTGAAGCATTTCCTAGCTCATTAACCATTAATTTTGAACATAAATATCACTTGCTCGCTTGTATGCTAAAGTACGCCAAATGATGTTTAAAACACCCCCCCCCCGGCCTTTAAACGCTGTTTTCATTGACTTCAATCCAGATTCAAATATAAGCATTTTCTGCAATAGGAGAGCACGACTATCGCTCTAAAAGGCTTATTTGAGCTGAGAAGGTGATAATGCATATAAACAACTATGAAGTACGACAATGATGGAAAAGTTGATAACAGCATATTTTCTACTGTTCTGAAGCATTTCCTAGCTCATTAACCATTCATTTTCAACATAAATATCACTTGCTCGCTTGTATGCTAAAGTATGGCAAATGATGCTTAAAACACTCCCCGCTGCCTTTAAACGTGGTTTTCATTGACTTCAATCCAGATTCAAATATGAGCATTATCTGCCTTACGGGAGCATGTATATCTCTCTAAAAGGCTTATTTAGGCTTAGAAAGTGATAAAGCATATAAACTACCACAAAGTACAGGAATGGTGGAACAACGTGCGCGCTTGCCAAAGGGGCCTGCGTGATGGGGGAAGGAAAGGTACGGGCGCGCGTGCGCCTTACAGGGAACACTGTTTGCAAACCTCAAAATTTGGCGAAAAAAACACTTTTTCATCACATCTTAGTGACAGAAAGTTCTGGAATCTGAGAGGAGCCACAAATCTCCTTCCACCCAGCATTCCCCAAGTCTCCCGATAAAAATGATACCTCACTTGTATGGGTAGGCCTAGTGCCCGTGACAGGAAATGCCCTAAAACACAACGTGGACAAATCACATTTTCCCAAAGAAAACAGGGCTGCTTTTGAAAGTGCCTACCTGTGGATTCTGGCCTCTAGCTCAGCAGGCACCTAGGGAAACCTACCATACCTGTGCATTTTTTTAAACTAGACACCTAGGGGAATCAAAGATGGGGTGACTTGTGGGGCTCTCGCCAGGTTCTGTTACCCAGAATCCTCTGCAAACCTCGAAATCTGGCTAAAAAACACTTTTTCCTCACATTTCAGTGACAGAAAGTTCTGGAATCTGAGAGGAGCCACGAATTTCCTTCCACCCAGTGTTCCCCCAAGACTCCCAATAAAAATGGTACCTCACTTGTGTGGGTAGGCCTAGTGCCCGCGACAGGAAGTGCCCCAAAACTCAACGTGGACACATCACATTTTCCCAAAGAAAAGAGAGCTGATTTTCCCAAAGAGTCAACCTGTGGATTTTGGCCTCTAGCTCAGCGGGCACCGAGGGAAACCTACCAAACCTCAGCATTTTAGAGAAGGAGACACCTTGGGGAGTCAAAGATGGGGTGACTTGTTGGGCTCTCGCCAGGTTCTGTTACCCAGAATCCTTTGCAAACCTCAAAATATGGCTAAAAACTGTTTTTCTTCACATTTCGGTGACACAAAGTTCTGGAATCTAAGAGGAGCCACAAATTTCCTTCCACCCAGCGTTTCCTCAAGTCTCCTGATAAAAATGATACCTCACTTGTGTGGGCAGGCCTAGTGCCCATGACAGAAAATGCCCCAAAACACAATGTGGACACATCACATTTTCCTAAAGAAAACAGACCTGTTTTCGCAACGTGCCTACCTATGGATTTTGGCCTCTAGCTCAGCAGGCACCTAGGGAAACCTACCAAACCTGTGCATTTTTGGAAACTAGACACCCAGGGGAATCCACGATGGGGTGACTTGTGCAGCTCTCACCAGGGTCTGTTACCCATAATCCTTTGCAAACCTCATAATGGGGCAAAAAAACACTTTTTAATCATATTTTGGTGACAGAATGTTCTGGAATCTCGGAGGACCCACAACTTTCCTTCCACCCAGCGTTCCCCCAAGTCTCCTGATAAAAATGATACCTCACTTGTGTGGGTAGGACTTGTGCCCGCAATAGGAAATGCCCCAAAACACAACGTGGACACATCACATTTTCCCAAAGAAAACAAAGCTGCTTTTTGCAAAGAGTCAACCTGTGGATTTTGGCCTCTAGCTCAGCGGGCACCTAGGGAAATCTCCCAAACCTGTGCATTTTTGGTAACTAGACACCTTGGGGAGCCAAAGATGGGGTGACTTGTGGGGCTCTCACCAGGTTCTGTTACCAAGAATCCTTTGCAAACCTCAAAATATGGCTAAAAAACAGTTTTTCATCACATTTCGGTGGCACAAAGTTCTGGAATCTGAGAGGAGCCACAAATGTCCTACCACCCAGCATTTCCTCCAGTCTCCTGATAAAAATGATACCTCACTTGTGTGGGTAGGCCTAGTGCCCGTGACCGAAAATGCCCCAAAACACAACGTGGACACATCACATTTTCCCAAAGAAAACAGAGCTGTTTTCGCAACGTGCCTACCTATGGATTTTGGCCTCTAGCTCAGCAGGCATATAGGGAAACCGACCAAACCTGTGCATTTTTGGAAACTAGACACCTAGGGGAGTCCAAGATGGGGTGACTTATGCGGCTCTCACCAGATTCTGTTACCCAGAATCCTTTGCAAACCTCAAAATGGGGCTAAAACACTTTTTAATCATATTTTGGTGACAGAATGTTCAGGAATCTGGGAGGAGCCACAACTCTCCTTCCACCCAGTGTTCCCCCAAGTCTCCTGATAAAAATGATACCTAACTTGTGTGAGTAGGCCTTGTGCCCGCGATAGGAAATGCCCCAAAACACAACGTGGACACATCACATTTTCCCAACGAAAACAGTGCTGTTTTTTGCAAAGTGCCTAGCTGTGACTTTTGGCCTCTAGCTCAGCCGGCACCTAGGGAAACCTACCAAACTGTTCATTTTTTAAAACTTGACACCTAGGGGAATCCAAGATGGGGTGACTTGTGGGGCTCTCACCAGGTTCTTTTACCCAGAATCCTTTGCAAACCTCAAAATTTGGCTAAAAAAACACTTTTTCATCTCATTTAGGTGACAGAAAGTTCTGGGATCTGAGAGGAGCCACAAATCTCCTTCCACCCAGCGTTCCCCAAGTCTCCTGATAAAATGATACCTCACTTGTGTGGGTAGGCCTAGTGCCCGCGACAGGAAATGCCCCAAAACACAACATGGACAAATCAAATTTTCCCAAAGAAAACAGAGCTGGTGTTTGCAAAGTGCTTGCATGTGGATTCTGGCCTCTAGCTCAGCGGACACCTAGGGAAACCTACCATACCTGTGCATTTTTGAAAACTAGACACCCAGGGGAAACCAAGATGGGGTGATTTGTGGGGCTCTCACCAGGTTCTGTTACACAGAATCCTTTGCAAACCTCAAAACTGGGCAAACAAAACTCTTTTTCCTCGCATTTTGGTGACAGAAAGTTCTGGAATCTGAGAGGAGACACAAATTTCCTTCCACCCAGCGTTTCCCCAAGTCTCCCGATAAAAATGGTACCTCACTTGTGTGGGTAGGCCTAGTGTCTGCGACAGGAAATGCCCCAAAACACAATGTGGACACATCACATTTTCCCAAAGAAAACTGAGCTTTTTTTCCAAAGTGCTTACCTGTGGATTTTGGCCTCTATCTCAGCCAGCACCTAGGGAGACCTACCAAACCTGTGCATTTTTTAAAACTAGACACCTAGGGAAATCCAAGATGGGGAGACTTGTGGGGCTCTCACCAGGTTCTGTTACCTTGAATCCTTTGCAAACTTCAAAATGTTGCTCAGGAAACACTTTTTCCTCACATTTCGGTGACTGAAAGTTCTGGAATCTGAAAGGAGCCACACATTTCCTCCCACCTAGCATTCCCCCAAATCTCCTGATAAAAATTATACCTCACTTATGTAGTTAGGCCTAGTGCCCGCATCAAGAAATGGCCCAAAATAAAACATCGACACATCACATTTTCTCAAAGAAAACAGAGCTGTTTTTTCCAAGTGCCTATCTGTGGATTTTGGCCTCTAGCTCAGCTGGCACCTAGGGAAACCCACCAAGCCTGTGCATTCTGTACATCTAGACACCTTGGGGAGGCCAAGATAGGGTGACTTATGGGGCTCTCGCCAGGTTCTGTTACCCAGAATCCTCTGCACACCTTGAAATCTGGCTAAAAAACACTTTTTCTTCACATTTCAGTGACAGAAAGGTCTGGAATCTGAGAGGAGCCACAAATTTACTTCCACCCAGTGTTCCCCCAAGTCTCCCAATAAAAATGATAACTCACTTGTGTGGGTAGGCCTAGTGCCCGCGAAAGGAAGTGCCCCAAAACACAATGTGGAAACATCACATTTTCCAAAGAAAAGTGAGCTGTTTTTTGCAAAGTGCCTACTATGGCTTTTGGCCTCTAGCTCAGCCGGCACCTAGGGAAACCTACCAACCCTGTGTATTTTTTTAAACTAGACACCTATGGGAATCCAAGATGGGGAGACTTGTGGGGCTCGCACCAAGTTCTGTTACCCAGAATCCTTTGCAAACCTCAAAATTTGGCTAAAAAAACACTTTTTCATCTCATTTCGGTGACAGAAAGTTCTGGAATCTGAGAGGAGCCACAAATCTCCTTCCACTCAGTGTTCCCTCAAGTCTCCCGATAAAAATGATACCTCACTTGTGTGGGTAGGCCTAGCGCCAGCGACAGGGAGTGCCCCAAAACGCAACATGGACAGATCACATTTTCCCAATGAAAACAGAGCTGCTTTTTCCAAAGAATCAACCTGTGGATTTTGCCCTCTAGCTCAGCGGGCACCTAGGGAAACCTACCAAACCTGTGCATTTTTGAGAAGTAGACACCTTGGGGAGTCAAAGATGGGGTGACTTTTGGGGCTCTCACCAGGTTATGTTACCCAGAATCCTTTGCAAACCTCAAAATATGGCTAAAAAACTGTTTTCTTCACATTTCTGTGACACAAAGTTCTGGAATCTGAGAGGAGCCACAAATTTCCTTCCACCAGGCGTTTCCTCAATTCTCCCGATAAAAATGATACCTCACTTGTGTAGGTAGGCCTAGTGCCCGTGATAGAAAATGCCCCAAAACACAACGTGGACACATCACATTTTCCCAAAGAAAACAGAGCTGTATTTGCAATGTGCCTACGTAGGGATTTTGGCCTGTAGCTCAGCGGGCACCTAGGGAAACTTACCAAACCTGTGCGTTTTTGGAAACTTGGCACGTAGGGGAATCCAAGATGGGGTGACTTGTGCGGCTCTCCCCAGATTCTGTTACCCAGAATCCTTTGGAACCTCAAAATGTGGTTAAAAACACTTTTTAATCATATTTCGGTGACAGAATGTTCTGGAATCTGGGAGGAACCACGACTTTCCTTCCACCCAGCGTTCCCCCAAGTCTCCTGATAAAAATGATACCTCACTTGTGTGGGTAGGCCTTGTGCCCACGATAGGAAACGCCCCAAAACACAACGTGGACACATCAGATTTTCCCAAAGAAAATAGAGCTGCTTTTTGCAAAGAGTCAACCTGTGGATTTTGGCCTCTAGCTCAGCGGGCACCTAGGGAAACCTACCAAACTTGTGCATTTTCGAGAACTAGACACCTTGGGGAGCCAAAGATGGGATGACTTGTGGGGCTCTCATCAGGTTCTGTTACCCAGAATCCTTTGCAAACCTCAAAATATGGCTAAAAAACAGTTTTTCATCACATTTCGGTGACAGAAAGTTCTGGAATCTGAGAAGAGCCACAAATCTCTTTCCACTCAGCGTTCCCCCAAGTCTCCCGATACAAATGATACCTCACTTTTGTGGGTAGGCGTAGTGCCCGGGACAGGAAATGGCCCAAAACTCAACGTGGACACATCACATTTTCCCAAAGAAAACAGAGCTGCTTTTTTCAAAGAGCCTACCTATGGATTTTGGCCTCCAGCTCAGCCGGCACCTACGGAAACTTACCAAACCTGTGCAATTTTGAAAACTAGACACCTTGGGGAGTCCAAGATGGGGTGACTTGTGCAGCTCTCACCAGGTTCTGTTACCCAGAATCCTTTGCAAACCTCAAAATGTGGCTAAAATCACTTTGTTCTCACATTTCGGTGACAGAAAGCGCCTATCTGTAGATTTTGGCCTCTAGCTTAGCCGGCACATAGGGAAACCCACCAAGCCTGTGCATTTTGAGAAACTAGACACCTTGGGGAGTCCAAGATGGCGTGACTTGTGGGGCTCTCACCAGGCTCTGTTACCCAGAACCCTCTGCAAACCTCGAAATCTGGCTAAAAAACACTTTTTCCTCACATTTTAGTGACAGAAAGTTCTGGAATCTGAGAGGAGCCACAAATTTTCTTCAACCCAGCGGTCCCCCAAGTCTCCCAATAAAAATTATACCTCACCTGTGTGGGGAGGCCCGGTGCCCGCGACAGGGAATGCCCCAAAACACAATGTGAACACATCACATTTTCCAAAGAAAACAGAGCTGTTTTTTGCAAAGTGCCTAGCTTTGGCTTTTGGCCTCTAGCTCAGCCGGCACCTAGGGTAACCTACCAACCCTGTGTATTTTTTAAAACTAGACACCCAGGGGAATCCAAGATGGGGTGACATGTGGGGCTCGCACCAAGTTCTGTTACCCAGAATCCTTTGCAAACCTCAAAATTTGGCAAAAAAAACACTTTTTCATCACATTTCGGTGACAGAAAGTTCTGGAATCTGAGAGGAGCCACAAATCTCCTTCCACCCAGTGTTCCCCAAGTCTCCCGGTAAAAATGATACCTCACTTGTGTGGGTAGGCCTAGTGCCCGCGACAGGAAATGCCCCAAAACATAATGTTGACAAATCACATTTTCCCAAAGAAAACAGAGCTGGTTTTTGCAAAGTGCCTACCTGTGGATTCTGGCCTCTATTTCAGCCGGCACCTATGGAGACCTACCAAACCTGTGCATTTTTTAAAACTAGACACCTAGGGGAATCTAAGATGGGGAGAATTGTGGGGCTCTCACCAGGTTCTGTTACCTAGAATCCTTTGCAAACTTCAAAATGTTGCTAAAGAAACACTTTTTCCTCACATTTCGGTGACAGAAAGTTCTGGAATCTGAGAGGAGCCACAAATTTCCTTCCACCTAGCGTTCCCCCAAATCTCCCGATAAAAATGATACCTCACTTGTGTAGTTAGGCCTAGTGCCCGCATCAGGAAATGCCCCAAAATAAAACATCAACACATCACATTTTCCCAAAGAAAACAGAGCTGTTTTTTCCAAAGCGCCTTTCTGTGAATATTGGCCTCTAGCTCAGCCGGCACCTAGGGAAACCCACCATGCCTGTGTATTTTGTGAAACTAGACACCTTGGGGAGTCCAAGAAGTGGTGACTTGTGGGTGTCTCTCCAGGTTCTGTTACCCAGAATCCTCTGCAAACCTCGAAATGTGGCTAAAAAACACTTTTTCCTCACATTTCAGTGACAGAAAGTTCTGGAATCTGAGAGGAGCCACAAATTTCCTTCCACCCATCGGTCCCACAAGTCTCCCGATAAAAATGATACCTCACTTGTGTGGGTAGGCTTAGTGCCCGCGACAGGAAATGCCCCACAACACAACGTGGACAAATCACATTTTCCCAAAGAAAACAGAGATTTTTTTCCAATGTGCTTAGCTGTAGATTTTTCCCTCTATCTCAGCCGGCACCTAGGGAGACCTACCAAACCTGTGCATTTTTTAAAAATTGACACCTAGGGGAATCCAAGATGGGGAGACTTGTGGGGCTCTCACCAGGCTCTGTTACCCAGAACCCTCTGCAAACCTTGAAATCTGGCTAAAAAACACTTTTTCCTCACATTTCAGTGACAGAAAGTTCTGGAATCTGAGAGGAGAAACAAATTTCCTTCAACCCAGCGGTCCCCCAAGTCTCCCAATAAAAATGATACCTCACCTGTGTGGGGAGGCCTGGTGCCCGCGACAGGAAATGACCCAAAAACACAATATGGACACATCACATTTTCCAAAGAAAACAGAGCTGTTTTTTGCAGAGTGCCTAGCTTTGGCTTTTGGCCTCTAGCTCAGCCGGCACCTAGGGAAACCTACCAACCCTGTGTATTTTTTAAAACTAGACACCCAGGGGAATCCAAGATGGCGTGACCTGTGGGGCTCGCACCAAGTTCTGTTACCCAGAATCCTTTGCAAACCTCAAAATTTGGCTAAAAAAACACTTTTTCATCTCATTTCGGTGACAGAAAGTTCTGGAATCTGAGAGGAGCCACAATTCTCCTTCCACTCAGTGTTCCCTCAAGTCTCCAGATAAAAATGATACCTCACTTGTGTGGGTAGGCCTAGCGCCAGCGACAGGGAGTGCCCCAAAACGCAACATGGACAGATCACATTTTCCCAATGAAAACAGAGCTGCTTTTTCCAAAGAATCAACCTGTGGATTTTGCCCTCTAGCTCAGCGGGCACCTAGGGAAACCTACCAAACCTGTGCATTTTTGAGAAGTAGACACCTTGGGGAGTCAAAGATGGGGTGACTTTTGGGGCTCTCACCAGGTTCTGTTACCCAGAATCCTTTGCAAACCTCAAAATATGGCTAAAAAACAGTTTTTCTTCACATTTCGGTGACACAAAGTTCTGGAATCTGAGAGGAGCCACAACTTTCCTTCCACCAGGCGTTTCCTCAATTCTCCCGATAAAAATGATACCTCACTTGTGTAGGTAGGTCTAGTTCCCGTGATAGAATATGCCCCAAAACACAACGTGGACACATCACATTTTCCCAAAGAAAACAGAGCTGTTTTTGCAATGTGCCTACGTAGGGATTTTGGCCTGTAGCTCAGCGGGCACCTAGGGAAACTTACCAAACCTGTGCGTTTTTGGAAACTTGGCGCGTAGGGGAATCTAAGATGGGGTGACTTGTGCGGCTCTCCCCAGATTCTGTTACCCAGAATCCTTTGGAACCTCAAAATGTGGCTAAAAACACTTTTTAATCATATTTCGTGACAGAATGTTCTGGAATCTGGGAGGAGCCACGACTTTCCTTCCACCCACCGTTCCCCCAAGTCTCCTGATAAAAATGATACCTCACTCGTGTGGGTAGGCCTTGTGCCCACAATAGGAAATGCCCCAAAACACAACGTGGACACATCAGATTTTCCCAAAGAAAATAGAGCTGCTTTTTGCAAAGAGTCAACCTGTGGATTTTGGCCTCTAGCTCAGCGGGCACCTAGGGAAACCTACCAAACTTGTGCATTTTTGAGAATTAGACACCTTGGGGAGCCAAAGATGGGATGACTTGTGGGGCTCTCATCAGGTTCTGTTACCAAGAATCCTTTGCAAACCTCAAAATATGGCTAAAAACAGTTTTTCATCACATTTCGGTGACACAAAGTTCTGGAATCTGAGAAGAGCCACAAATCTCTTTCCACTCAGCGTTCCCCCAAGTCTCCCGATATAAATGATACCTCACTTTTGTGGGTAGGCGTAGTGCCCGGGACAGGAAATGGCCCAAAACTCAACGTGAACACATCACATTTTCCCAAAGAAAACAGAGCTGCTTTTTTCAAAGAGCCTACCTATGGATTTTGGCCTCTAGCTCAGCCGGCACCTAGGGAAACTTACCAAACCTGTGCAATTTTGAAAACTAGACACTTTGGGGAGTCCAAGATGGGGTGACTTGTGCAGCTCTCACCAGGTTCTGTTACCCAGAATCCTTTGCAAATCTCAAAATGTGGCTAAAATCACTTTGTTCTCACATTTCGGTGACAGAAAGCTCTGGAATCTGAGAGGAGACACACATTTCCTTCCACCCAGCGTTTCCCCAAGTCTCCCGATAAAAATGGTACCTCACTTGTGTAGTTAGGCCTAGTGCCTGTGACAGGAAATGCCACAAAACACAATGTAGAGACATCACATTTTCCCAAAGAAAACAGAGCTTTTTTTCCAAAGAGTCAACCTGTGGATTTTGGCCTCTATCTCAGCCGGCACCTAGGGAGACCTACCAAACCTGTGCATTTTTTAAAACTAGAAACCTAGGGGAATCCAAGATGGGGATACTTGTGGGGCTCTCACCAGGTTCTGTTATCTTGAATCCTTTGCAAACTTCAAAATGTTGCTGAAGAAACACTTTTTCCTCACATTTCGGTGACAGAAAATTCTGGAATCTGAGAGTAGCCACAAATTTCCTTCCACCTAGCGTTCCCCCAAATCTCCCGATAAAAATGATACCTCACTTGTGTAGTTAGGCCTAGTGCCCGCATCAGGAAATGCCCCAAAATTAAACATCGACAAATCACATTTTCTCAAAGAAAACAGAGCTGTTTTTTCGAAAGCGCCTATGTGTAGATTTTGGCCTCTAGCTTAGCCGGCACCTAGGGAAACCCACCAAGCCTGTGCATTTTGAGAAACTAGACACCTTGGGGAGTCCAAGATGGCGTGACTTGTGGGGCTCTCACCAGGCTCTGTTACCCAGAACCCTCTGCAAACCTCGAAATCTGGCTAAAAAACACTTTTTCCTCACATTTCAGTGACAGAAAGTTCTGGAATCTGAGAGGAGCCACAAATTTTCTTCAACCCAGCGGTCCCCCAAGTCTCCCAATAAAAATTATACCTCACCTGTGTGGGGAGGCGCGGTGCCCGCAACAGGAAATGCCCCAAAACACAATGTGAACACATCACATTTTCCAAAGAAAACAGAGCTGTTTTTTGCAAAGTGCCTAGCTTTGGCTTTTGGCCTCTAGCTCAGCCGGCACCTAGGGAAACCTACCAACCCTGTGTATTTTTTAAAACTAGACACCCAGGGGAATCCAAGATGGGGTGACCTGTGGGGCTCGCACCAAGTTCTGTTACCCAGAATCCTTTGCAAACCTCAAAATTTGGCAAAAAAAAACACTTTTTCATCACATTTCGGTGACAGAAAGTTCTGGAATCTGAGAGGAGCCACAAATCTCCTTCCACCCAGTGTTCCCCAAGTCTCCCGGTAAAAATGATACCTCACTTGTGTGGGTAGGCCTAGTGCCCGCGGCAGGAAATGCCCCAAAACACAACGTTGACAAATCACATTTTCCCAAAGAAAACAGAGCTGGTTTTTGCAAAGTGCCTACCTGTGGATTCTGGCCTCTATTTCAGCCGGCACCTAAGGAGACCTACCAACCCTGTGCATTTTTTAAAACTAGACACCTAGGGGAATCTAAGATGGGGAGAATTGTGGGGCTCTCACCAGGTTCTGTTACCTAGAATCCTTTGCAAACTTCAAAATGTTGCTAAAGAAACACTTTTTCCTCACATTTCGGTGACAGAAAGTTCTGGAATCTGAGAGGAGCCACAAATGTCCTTCCACCTAACGTTCCCCCAAATCTCCCGATAAAAATGATACCTCACTTGTGTAGTTAGGCCTAGTGCCCGCATCAGGAAATGCCCCAAAATAAAACATCAACACATCACATTTTCCCAAAGAAAACAGAGCTGTTTTTTCCAAAGCGCCTATCTGTGAATTTTGGCCTCTAGCTCAGCCGGCACCTAGGGAAACCCACCATGCCTGTGCATTTTGTGAAACTAGACACCTTGGGGAGTCCAAGATGTGGTGACTTGTGGGTGTCTCGCCAGGTTCTGTTACCCAGAATCCTCTGCAAACCTCGAAATTTGGCTAAAAAACACTTTTTCCTCACATTTCAGTGACAGAAAGTTCTGGAATCTGAGAGGAGCCACAAATTTCCTTCCACCCATCGGTCCCCCAAGTCTCCCGATAAAAATGATACCTCACTTGTGTGGGTAGGCTTAGTGCCCGCGACAGGAAATGCCCCACAACACAACGTGGACAAATCACATTTTCCCAAAGAAAACAGAGATTTTTTTCCAAAGTGCTTAGCTGTAGATTTTTCCCTCTATCTCAGCCGGCACCTAGGGAGACCTACCAAACCTGTGCATTTTTTAAAAATTGACACCTAGGTGAATCCAAGATGGGGAGACTTGTGGGGCTCTCACCAGGCTCTGTTACCCAGAACCCTCTGCAAACCTTGAAATCTGGCTAAAAAACACTTTTTCCTCACATTTCAGTGACAGAAAGTTCTGGAATCTGAGAGGAGAAACAAATTTCCTTCAACCCAGCGGTCCCCCAAGTCTCTCAATAAAAATGATACCTCACCTGTGTGGGGAGGCCTGGTGCCCGCGACAGGAAATGCCCCAAAAACACAATATGGACACATCACATTTTCCAAAGAAAACAGAGTTGTTTTTTGCAAAGTGCCTAGCTTTGGCTTTTGGCCTCTAGCTCAGCCGGCACCTAGGGAAACCTACCAACCCTGTGTATTTTTTAAAACTAGACACCCAGGGGAATCCAAGATGGGGTGACCTGTGGGGCTCGCACCAAGTTCTGTTACCCAGAATCCTTTGCAAACCTCAAAATTTGGCTAAAAAACACTTTTTCATCTCATTTCGGTGACAGAAAGTTCTGGAATCTGAGAGGAGCCACAATTCTCCTTCCACTCAGTGTTCCCTCAAGTCTCCCGATAAAAATGATACCTCACTTGTGTGGGTAGGCCTAGCGCCAGCGACAGGGAGTGCCCCAAAACGCAACATGGACAGATCACATTTTCCCAATGAAAACAGAGCTGCTTTTTCCAAAGAATCAACCTGTGGAATTTGCCCTCTAGCTCAGCGGGCACCTAGGGAAACCTACCAAACCTGTGCATTTTTGAGAAGTAGACACCCTGGGGAGTCAAAGATGGGGTGACTTTTGGGGCTCTCACCAGGTTCTGTTACCCAGAATCCTTTGCAAACCTCAAAATATGGCTAAAAAACTGTTTTTCTTCACATTTCGGTGACACAAAGTTCTGGAATCTGAGAGGAGCCACAAATTTCCTTCCACCAGGCGTTTCCTCAATTCTCCCGATAAAAATGATACCTCACTTGTGTAGGTAGGCCTACTTCCCGTGATAGAAAATGCCCCAAAACACAACGTGGACACATCACATTTTCCCAAAGAAAACAGAGCTGTTTTTGCAATGTGCCTACGTAGGGATTTTGGCCTGTAGCTCAGCGGGCACCTAGGGAAACTTACCAAACCTGTGCATTTTTGGAAACTCAGCACGTAGGGGAATCCAAGATGGGGTGACTTGTCCGGCTGTCCCCAGATTCTGTTACCCAGAATCCTTTGGAACCTCAAAATGTGGCTAAAAACACTTTTTAATCATATTTCGGGACAGAATGTTCTGGAATCTGGGAGGAGCCACGACTTTCCTTCCACCCACCGTTCCCCCAAGTCTCCTGATAAAAATGATACCTCACTCGTGTGGGTAGGCCTTGTGCCCACGATAGGAAACGCCCCAAAACACAACGTGGACACATCAGATTTTCCCAAAGAAAATAGAGCTGCTTTTTGCAAAGAGTCAACCTGTGGATTTTGGCCTCTAGCTCAGCGGGCACCTAGGGAAACCTACCAAACTTGTGCATTTTTGAGAATTAGACACCTTGGGGAGCCAAAGATGGGATGACTTGTGGGGCTCTCATCAGGTTCTGTTACCCAGAATCCTTTGCAAACCTCAAAATATGGCTAAAAACAGTTTTTCATCACATTTCGGTGACACAAAGTTCTGGAATCTGAGAAGAGCCACAAATCTCTTTCCACTCAGCGTTCCCCCAAGTCTCCCGATATAAATGATACCTCACTTTTGTGGGTAGGCGTAGTGCCCGGGACAGGAAATGGCCCAAAACTCAACGTGGACACATCACATTTTCCCAAAGAAAACAGAGCTGCTTTTTTCAAAGAGCCTACCTATGGATTTTGGCCTCTAGCTCAGCCGGCACCTAGGGAAACTTACCAAACCTGTGCAATTTTGAAAACTAGACACTTTGGGGAGTCCAAGATGGGGTGACTTGTGCAGCTCTCACCAGGTTCTGTTACCCAGAATCCTTTGCAAATCTCAAAATGTGGCTATAATCACTTTGTTCTCACATTTCGGTGACAGAAAGCTCTGGAATCTGAGAGGAGACACACATTTCCTTCCACCCAGCGTTTCCCCAAGTCTCCCGATAAAAATGGTACCTCACTTGTGTAGTTAGGCCTAGTGCCTGTGACAGGAAATGCCACAAAACACAATGTAGAGACATCACATTTTCCCAAAGAAAACAGAGCTTTTTTTCCAAAGAGTCAACCTGTGGATTTTGGCCTCTATCTCAGCCGGCACCTAGGGAGACCTACCAAACCTGTGCATTTTTTAAAACTAGAAACCTAGGGGAATCCAAGATGGGGATACTTGTGGGGCTCTCACCAGGTTCTGTTATCTTGAATCCTTTGCAAACTTCAAAATGTTGCTGAAGAAACACTTTTTCCTCACATTTCGGTGACAGAAAATTCTGGAATCTGAGAGTAGCCACAAATTTCCTTCCACCTAGCGTTCCCCCAAATCTCCCGATAAAAATGATACCTCACTTGTGTAGTTAGGCCTAGTGCCCGCATCAGGAAATGCCCCAAAATAAAACATCAACACATCACATTTTCCCAAAGAAAACAGAGCTGTTTTTTCCAAAGCGCCTATCTGTGAATTTTGGCCTCTAGCTCAGCCGGCACCTAGGGAAACCCACCATGCCTGTGCATTTTGTGAAACTAGACACCTTGGGGAGTCCAAGATGTGGTGACTTGTGGGTGTCTCGCCAGGTTCTGTTACCCAGAATCCTCTGTAAACCTCAAAATGTGGCTAAAAAACACTTTTTCCTCACATTTCAGTGACAGAATGTTCTGGAATCTGAGAGGAGCCACAAATTTCCTTCCACCCATCGGTCACCCAAGTCTCCCGATAAAAATGATACCTCACTTGTGTGGGTAGGCTTAGTGCCCGCGACAGGAAATGCCCCACAACACAACGTGGACAAATCACATTTTCCCAAAGAAAACAGAGATTTTTTTCCAATGTGCTTAGCTGTAGATTTTGGCCTCTATCTCAGCCGGCACCTAGGGAGACCTACCTAACCTGTGCATTTTTAAAAAATTGACACCTAGGGGAATCCAAGATGGGGAGACTTGTGGGGCTCTCACCAGGCTCTGTTACCCAGAACCCTCTGCAAACCTTGAAATCTGGCTAAAAACACTTTTTCCTCACATTTCAGTGACAGAAAGTTCCGGAATCTGAGAGGAGAAACAAATTTCCTTCAACCCAGCGGTCCCCCAAGTCTCCCAATAAAAATGATACCTCACCTGTGTGGGGAGGCCTGGTGCCCGCGACAGGAAATGCCTCAAAAACACAATATGGACACATCACATTTTCCAAAGAAAACAGAGCTGTTTTTTGCAAAGTGCCTAGCTTTGGCTTTTGGCCTCTAGCTTAGCCGGCACCTAGCGAAACCTACCAACCCTGTGTATTTTTTAAAACTAGTCACCCAGGGGAATCCAATATGGGGTGACCTGTGGGGCACGCACCAAGTTCTGTTACCCAGAATCCTTTGCAAACCTCACAATTTGGCTATAAAAACACTTTTTCATCTCATTTCGGTGACAGAAAGTTCTGGAATCTGAGAGGAGCCACAAATCTCCTTCCACTCAGTGTTCCATCAAGTCTCCTGATAAAAATTATACCTCACTTGTGTGGGTAGGTCTAGCGCCAGCGACAGGGAGTGCCCCAAAACGCAACATGGACAGATCACATTTACCCAATGAAAACAGAGCTGCTTTTTCCAAAGAATCAACCTGTGGATTTTGCCCTCTAGCTCAGCGGGCACCTAGGGAAACCTACCAAACCTGTGCATTTTTGAGAAGAAGACACCTTGGGTAGTCATAGATGGGGTGACTTTTGGGGCTCTCTCCAGGTTCTGTTACCCAGAATCCTTTGAAAACCTCAAAATATGGCTAAAAAACTGTTTTTCTTCACATTTCGGTGACACAAAGTTCTGGAATCTGAGAGGAGCCACAAATTTCCTTCCACCAGGCGTTTCCTCAATTCTCCCGATAAAAATGATACCTCACTTGTGTAGGTAGGCCTAGTTCCCGTGATAGAAAATGCCCCAAAACACTACGTGGACACATCACATTTTCCCAAAGAAAACAGAGCTGTTTTTGCAATGTGCCTACGTAGGGATTTTGGCCTGTAGCTCAGCGGGCACCTAGGGAAACTTACCAAACCTGTGCGTTTTTGGAAACTTGGCACGTAGGGGAATCCAAGATGGGGTGACTTGTGCGGTTCTCCCCAGATTCTGTTACCCAGAATCCTTTGGAACCTCAAAATGTGGCTAAAAACACTTTTTAATCATATTTCGGTGACAGAATGTTCTGGAATCTGGGAGGAGCCACGACTTTCCTTCCACCCAGCGTTCCCCCAAGTCTCCTGATAAAAATGATACCTCACTTGTGTGGGTAGGCCTTGTGCCCACGATAGGAAACGCCCCAAAACACAACGTGGACACATCAGATTTTCCCAAAGAAAATAGAGCTGCTTTTTGCAAAGAGTCAACCTGTGGATTTGGGCCTCTAGCTCAGCGCACACCTAGGGAAAGCTACCAAACTTGTGCATTTTTGAGAATTAGACACCTTGGGGAGCCAAAGATGGGATGACTTGTGGGGTTCTCATCAGGTTCTGTTACCCAGAATCCTTTGCAAACCTCAAAATATGGCTAAAAAACAGTTTTTCATCACATTTCGGTGACACAAAGTTCTGGAATCTGAGAAGAGCCACAAATCTCTTTCCACTCAGCGTTCCCCCAAGTCTCCCGATACAAATGATACCTCACTTTTGTGGGTAGGCGTAGTGCCCGGGACAGGAAATGGCCCAAAACTCAACGTGGACACATCACATTTTCCCAAAGAAAACAGAGCTGCTTTTTTCAAAGAGCCTACCTATGGATTTTGGCCTCTAGCTCAGCCGGCACCTAGGGAAATTTACCAAACCTGTGCAATTTTGAAAACTAGACACTTTGGGGAGTCCAAGATGGGGTGACTTGTGCAGCTCTCACCAGGTTCTGTTACCCAGAATCCTTTGCAAACCTCAAAATGTGGCTAAAATCACTTTGTTCTCACATTTCGGTGACAGAAAGCTCTGGAATCTGAGAGGAGACACACATTTCCTTCCACCCAGCGTTTCCCCAAGTCTCCCGATAAAAATGGTACCTCACTTGTGTAGTTAGGCCTAGTGCCTGTGACAGGAAATGCCACAAAACACAATGTAGAGACATCACATTTTCCCAAAGAAAACAGAGCTTTTTTCCCAAAGAGTCAACCTGTGGATTTTGGCCTCTATCTCAGCCGGCACCTAGGGAGACCTACCAAACCTGTGCATTTTTTAAAACTAGAAACCTAGGGGAATCCAAGATGGGGAGACTTGTGGGGCTCTCACCAGGTTCTGTTATCTTGAATCCTTTGCAAACTTCAAAATGTTGCTGAAGAAACACTTTTTCCTCACATTTCGGTGACAGACAATTCTGGAATCTGAGAGTAGCCACAAATTTCCTTCCACCTAGCGTTCCCCCAAATCTCCCGATAAAAATGATACCTCACTTGTGTAGTTAGGCCTAGTGCCCGCATCAGGAAATGCCCCAAAATTAAACATTGACAAATCACATTTTCTCAAAGAAAACAGAGCTGTTTTTTCGAAAGCCCCTATCTGTAGATTTTGGCCTCTAGCTTAGCCGGCACCTAGGGAAACCCACCAAGCCTGTGCATTTTGAGAAACTAGACACCTTGGGGAGTCCAAGATGGCGTGACTTGTGGGGCTCTCACCAGGCTCTGTTACCCAGAACCCTCTGCAAACCTCGAAATCTGGCTAAAAAACACTTTTTCCTCACATTTCAGTGACAGAAAGTTCTGGAATCTGAGAGGAGCCACAAATTTTCTTCAACCCAGCGGTCCCCCAAGTCTCCCAATAAAAATGATACCTCACTTGTGTGGGGAGGCCCGGTGCCCACGACAGGAAATGCCCCAAAACACAATGTGAACACATCACATTTTCCAAAGAAAACAGAGCTGTTTTTTGCAAAGTGCCTAGCTTTGGCTTTTGGCCTCTAGCTCAGCCGGCACCTAGGGAAACCTACCAGCCCTGTGTATTCTTTAAAACTAGACACCCAGGGGAATCCAAGATGGGGTGACCTGTGGGGCTCACACCAAGTTCTGTTACCCAGAATCCTTTGCAAACCTCAAAATGTGGCAAAAAAAACACTTTTTCATCACATTTTGGTGACAGAAAGTTCTGGAATCTGAGAGGAGCCACAAATCTCCTTCCACCCAGTGTTCCCCAAGTCTCCCGGTAAAAATGATACCTCACTTGTGTGGGTAGGCCTAGTGCCCGCGGCAGGAAATGCCCCAAAACACAACGTTGACAAATCACATTTTCCCAAAGAAAACAGAGCTGGTTTTTGCAAAGTGCCTACCTGTGGATTCTGGCCTCTATTTCAGCCGGCACCTAAGGAGACCTACCAAACCTGTGCATTTTTTAAAACTAGACACCTACGGGAATGTAAGATGGGGAGAATTGTGGGGCTCTCACCAGGTTCTGTTACCTAGAATCCTTTGCAAACTTCAAAATGTTGCTAAAGAAACACTTTTTCCTCACATTTCGGTGACAGAAAGTTCTGGAATCTGAGAGGAGCCACAAATTTCCTTCCACCTAGCGTTCCCCCAAATCTCCGGATAATAATGATACCTCACTTGTGTAGTTAGGCCTATTGCCCGCATCAGGAAATGCCCCAAAATAAAACATCAACACATCACATTTTCCCAAAGAAAACAGAGCTGTTTTTTCCAAAGCGCCTATCTGTGAATTTTGGCCTCTAGCTCAGCCGGCACCTAGGGAAACCTACCATGCCTGTGCATTTTTGTGAAACTAGACACCTTGGGGAGTCCAAGATGTGGTGACTTGTGGGTGTCTCGCCAGGTTCTGTTACCCAGAATCCTCTGCAAACCTCGAAATTTGGCTACAAAACACTTTTTCCTCACATTTCAGTGACAGAAAGTTCTGGAATCTGAGAGGAGCCACAAATTTCCTTCCACCCATCGGTCCCCCAAGTCTCCCGATAAAAATGATACCTCACTTGTGTGGGTAGGGTTAGTGCCCGCGACAGGAAATGCCCCACAACACAACGTGGACAAATCACATTTTCCCAAAGAAAACAGAGATTTTTTTCCAAAGTGCTTAGCTGTAGATTTTGGCCTCTATCTCAGCCGGCACCTAGGGAGACCTACCAAACCTGTGCATTTTTTAAAACTTGACACCTAGGGGAATCCAAGATGGGGAGACTTGTGGGGCTCTCACCAGGCTCTGTTACCCAGAACCCTCTGCAAACCTCGAAATCTGGCTAAAAAACACTTTTTCCTCACATTTCAGTGACAGAAAGTTCTGGAATCTGAGAGGAGAAACAAATTTCCTTCAACCCAGCGGTCCCCCAAGTCTCCCAATAAAAATGATACCTCACCTGTGTGGGGAGGCCTGGTGCCCGCGGACAGGAAATGCCACAAAAACACAATATGGACCCATCACATTTTCCAAAGAAAACAGAGCTGTCTTTTGCAAAGTGCCTAGCTTTGGCTTTTGGCCTCTAGCTCAGCCGGCACCTAGGGAAACCTACCAACCCTGTGTATTTTTTTAAACTAGACACCCAGGGGAATCCAAGATGGGGTGACCTGTGGGGCTCGCACCAAGTTCTGTTACCCAGAATCCTTTGCAAACCTCAAAATTTGGCTAAAAAAACACTTTTTCATCTCATTTCGGTGACAGAAAGTTCTGGAATCTGAGAGGAGCCACAAATCTCCTTCCACTCAGTGTTCCCTCAAGTCTCCCGATAAAAATGATACCTCACTTGTGTGGGTAGGCCTAGCTCCAGCGACAGGGAGTGGCCCAAAACGCAACATGGACAGATCACATTTTCCCAATGAAAACAGAGCTGCTTTTTCCAAAGAATCAACCTGTGGATTTTGCCCTCTAGCTCAGCGGGCCCCTAGGGAAACCTACCAAACCTGTGCATGTTTGAGAAGTAGACACCTTGGGGAGTCAAAGATGGGGTGACTTTTGGGGCTCTCACCAGGTTCTGTTACCCAGAATCCTTTGCAAACCTCAAAATATGGCTAAAAAACAGTTTTTCTTCACATTTCGGTGACACAAAGTTCGGGAATCTGAGAGGAGCCACAAATTTCCTTCCACCAGGCGTTTCCTCAATTCTCCCGATAAAAATGATACCTCACTTGTGTAGGTAGGCTTAGTTCCCGTGATAGAAAATGCCCCAAAACACAACGTGGACACATCACATTTTCCCAAAGAAAACAGAGCTGTTTTTGAAATGTGCCTACGTAGGGATTTTGGCCTGTAGCTCAGCGGGCACCTAGGGAAAGCTACCAAACCTGTGCATTTTTGAGAATTAGACACCTTGGGGAGCCAAAGATGGGATGACTTGTGGGGTTCTCATCAGGTTCTGTTACCCAGAATCCTTTGCAAACCTCAAAATATGGCTAAAAAACAGTTTTTAATCATATTTCGGTGACAGAATGTTCTGGAATCTGGGAGGAGCCACGACTTTCCTTCCACCCAGCGTTCCCCCAAGTCTCCTGATAAAAATGATACCTCACTTGTGTGGGTAGGCCTTGTGCCCACGATAGGAAACGCCCCAAAACACAACGTGGACACATCAGATTTTCCCAAAGAAAATAGAGCTGCTTTTTGCAAAGAGTCAACCTGTGGATTTTGGCCTCTAGCTCAGCGGGCACCTAGGGAAACCTACCAAACTTGTGCATTTTTGAGAATTAGACACCTTGGGGAGCCAAAGATGGGATGACTTGTGGGGCTCTCATCAGGTTCTGTTACCCAGAATCCTTTGCAAACCTCAAAATATGGCTAAAAAACAGTTTTTCATCACATTTCGGTGACACAAAGTTCTGGAATCTGAGAAGAGCCACAAATCTCTTTCCACTCAGGGTTTCCCAAGTCTCCCGATACAAATGATACCTCACTTTTGTGGGTAGGCGTAGTGCCCGGGACAGGAAATGGCCCAAAACTCAACGTGGACACATCACATTTTCCCAAAGAAAACAGAGCTGCTTTTTTCAAAGAGCCTACCTATGGATTTTGGCCTCTAGCTCAGCCGGCACCTAGGGAAACTTACCAAACCTGTGCAATTTTGAAAACTAGACACTTTGGGGAGTCCAAGATGGGGTGACTTGTGCAGCTCTCACCAGGTTCTGTTACCCAGAATCCTTTGCAAACCTCAAAATGTGGCTAAAATCACTTTGTTCTCACATTTCGGTGACAGAAAGCTCTGGAATCTGAGAGGAGACACACATTTCCTTCCACCCAGCGTTTCCCCAAGTCTCCCGATAAAAATGGTACCTCACTTGTGTAGTTATGCCTAGTGCCTGTGACAGGAAATGCCACAAAACACAATGAAGAGACATCACATTTTCCCAAAGAAAACAGAGCTTTTTTTCCAAAGAGTCAACCTGTGGATTTTGGCCTCTATTTCAGCCGGCACCTAGGGAGACCTACCAAACCTGTGCATTTTTTAAAACTAGAAACCTAGGGGAATCCAAGATAGGGAGACTTGTGGGGCTCTCACCAGGTTCTGTTATCTTGAATCCTTTGCAAACTTCAAAATGTTGCTGAAGAAACACTTTTTCCTCACATTTCAGTGACAGAAAATTCTGGAATCTGAGAGTAGCCACAAATTTCCTTCCACCTAGCGTTCCCCCAAATCTCCCGATAAAAATGATACCTCACTTGTGTAGTTAGGCCTAGTGCCCGCATCAGGAAATGCCCCAAAATTAAACATCGACAAATCACATTTTCTCAAAGAAAACAGAGCTGTTTTTTCGAAAGCGCCTATCTGTAGATTTTGGCCTCTAGCTTAGCCGGCACCTAGGGAAACCCACCAAGCCTGTGCATTTTGAGAAACTAGACACCTTGGGGAGTCCAAGATGGCGTGACTTGTGGGGCTCTAACCAGGCTCTGTTACCCAGAACCCTCTGCAAACCTCGAAATCTGGCTAAAAAACACTTTTTCCTCACATTTCAGTGACAGAAAGTTCTGGAATCTGAGAGGAGTCACAAATTTTCTTCAACCCAGCGGTCCCCCAAGTCTCCCAATAAAAATGATACCTCACCTGTGTGGGGAGGCCCGGTGCCCGCGACAGGAAATGCCCCAAAACACAATGTGAACACATCACATTTTCCAAAGAAAACAGAGCTGTTTTTTGCAAAGTGCCTAGCTTTGGCTTTTGGCCTCTAGCTCAGTCGGCACCTAGGGAAACCTACCAACCCTGTGTATTTTTTAAAACTAGACACCCAGGGGAATCCAAGATGGGGTGACCTGTGGGGCTCGCACCAAGTTCTGTTACCCAGAATCCTTTGCAAACCTCAAAATTTGGCTAAAAAAACACTTTTTCATCTCATTTCGGTGACAGAAAGTTCTGGAATCTGAGAGGAGCCACAAATCTCCTTCCACTCAGTGTTCCCTCAAGTCTCCCGATAAAAATGATACCTCACTTGTGTGGGTAGGCCTAGCTCCAGCGACAGGGAGTGGCCCAAAACGCAACATGGACAGATCACATTTTCCCAATGAAAACAGAGCTGCTTTTTCCAAAGAATCAACCTGTGGATTTTGCCCTCTAGCTCAGCGGGCCCCTAGGGAAACCTACCAAACCTGTGCATGTTTGAGAAGTAGACACCTTGGGGAGTCAAAGATGGGGTGACTTTTGGGGCTCTCACCAGGTTCTGTTACCCAGAATCCTTTGCAAACCTCAAAATATGGCTAAAAAACAGTTTTTCTTCACATTTCGGTGACACAAAGTTCGGGAATCTGAGAGGAGCCACAAATTTCCTTCCACCAGGCGTTTCCTCAATTCTCCCGATAAAAATGATACCTCACTTGTGTAGGTAGGCTTAGTTCCCGTGATAGAAAATGCCCCAAAACACAACGTGGACACATCACATTTTCCCAAAGAAAACAGAGCTGTTTTTGCAATGTGCCTACGTAGGGATTTTGGCCTGTAGCTCAGCGGGCACCTAGGGAAAGCTACCAAACCTGTGCATTTTTGAGAATTAGACACCTTGGGGAGCCAAAGATGGGATGACTTGTGGGGTTCTCATCAGGTTCTGTTACCCAGAATCCTTTGCAAACCTCAAAATATGGCTAAAAAACAGTTTTTAATCATATTTCGGTGACAGAATGTTCTGGAATCTGGGAGGAGCCACGACTTTCCTTCCACCCAGCGTTCCCCCAAGTCTCCTGATAAAAATGATACCTCACTTGTGTGGGTAGGCCTTGTGCCCACGATAGGAAACGCCCCAAAACACAACGTGGACACATCAGATTTTCCCAAAGAAAATAGAGCTGCTTTTTGCAAAGAGTCAACCTGTGGATTTTGGCCTCTAGCTCAGCGGGCACCTAGGGAAACCTACCAAACTTGTGCATTTTTGAGAATTAGACACCTTGGGGAGCCAAAGATGGGATGACTTGTGGGGCTCTCATCAGGTTCTGTTACCCAGAATCCTTTGCAAACCTCAAAATATGGCTAAAAAACAGTTTTTCATCACATTTCGGTGACACAAAGTTCTGGAATCTGAGAAGAGCCACAAATCTCTTTCCACTCAGGGTTTCCCAAGTCTCCCGATACAAATGATACCTCACTTTTGTGGGTAGGCGTAGTGCCCGGGACAGGAAATGGCCCAAAACTCAACGTGGACACATCACATTTTCCCAAAGAAAACAGAGCTGCTTTTTTCAAAGAGCCTACCTATGGATTTTGGCCTCTAGCTCAGCCGGCACCTAGGGAAACTTACCAAACCTGTGCAATTTTGAAAACTAGACACTTTGGGGAGTCCAAGATGGGGTGACTTGTGCAGCTCTCACCAGGTTCTGTTACCCAGAATCCTTTGCAAACCTCAAAATGTGGCTAAAATCACTTTGTTCTCACATTTCGGTGACAGAAAGCTCTGGAATCTGAGAGGAGACACACATTTCCTTCCACCCAGCGTTTCCCCAAGTCTCCCGATAAAAATGGTACCTCACTTGTGTAGTTATGCCTAGTGCCTGTGACAGGAAATGCCACAAAACACAATGAAGAGACATCACATTTTCCCAAAGAAAACAGAGCTTTTTTTCCAAAGAGTCAACCTGTGGATTTTGGCCTCTATTTCAGCCGGCACCTAGGGAGACCTACCAAACCTGTGCATTTTTTAAAACTAGAAACCTAGGGGAATCCAAGATAGGGAGACTTGTGGGGCTCTCACCAGGTTCTGTTATCTTGAATCCTTTGCAAACTTCAAAATGTTGCTGAAGAAACACTTTTTCCTCACATTTCAGTGACAGAAAATTCTGGAATCTGAGAGTAGCCACAAATTTCCTTCCACCTAGCGTTCCCCCAAATCTCCCGATAAAAATGATACCTCACTTGTGTAGTTAGGCCTAGTGCCCGCATCAGGAAATGCCCCAAAATTAAACATCGACAAATCACATTTTCTCAAAGAAAACAGAGCTGTTTTTTCGAAAGCGCCTATCTGTAGATTTTGGCCTCTAGCTTAGCCGGCACCTAGGGAAACCCACCAAGCCTGTGCATTTTGAGAAACTAGACACCTTGGGGAGTCCAAGATGGCGTGACTTGTGGGGCTCTAACCAGGCTCTGTTACCCAGAACCCTCTGCAAACCTCGAAATCTGGCTAAAAAACACTTTTTCCTCACATTTCAGTGACAGAAAGTTCTGGAATCTGAGAGGAGTCACAAATTTTCTTCAACCCAGCGGTCCCCCAAGTCTCCCAATAAAAATGATACCTCACCTGTGTGGGGAGGCCCGGTGCCCGCGACAGGAAATGCCCCAAAACACAATGTGAACACATCACATTTTCCAAAGAAAACAGAGCTGTTTTTTGCAAAGTGCCTAGCTTTGGCTTTTGGCCTCTAGCTCAGTCGGCACCTAGGGAAACCTACCAACCCTGTGTATTTTTTAAAACTAGACACCCAGGGGAATCCAAGATGGGGTGACCTGTGGGGCTCGCACCAAGTTCTGTTACCCAGAATCCTTTGCAAACCTCAAAATTTGGCAAAAAAACACTTTTTCATCACATTTCAGTGACAGAAAGTTCTGGAATCTGAGAGGAGCCACAAATTTCCTTCCACCCATCGGTCCCCCAAGTCTCCAGATAAAAATGATACCTCACTTGTGTGGGTAGGCTTAGTGCCCGCGACAGGAAATGCCCCACAACACAACGTGGACAAATCACATTTTCCCAAAGAAAACAGAGATTTTTTTCCAAAGTGCTTAGCTGTAGATTTTGGCCTCTATCTCAGCCGGCACCTAGGTAGACCTACCAAACCTGTGCATTTTTTAAAACTTGACACCTAGGGGAATCCAAGATGGGGAGACTTGTGGGGCTCTCACCAGGCTCTGTTACCCAGAACCCTCTGCAAACCTCGAAATCTGGCTAAAAAACACTTTTTCCTCACATTTCAGTGACAGAAAGTTCTGGAATCTGAGAGGAGAAACAAATTTCCTTCAACCCAGCGGTCCCCCAAGTCTCCCAATAAAAAAGATACCTCACCTGTGTGGGGAGGCCTGGTGCCCGCGGACAGGAAATGCCACAAAAACACAATATGGACACATCACATTTTCCAAAGAAAACAGAGCTGTCTTTTGCAAAGTGCCTAGCTTTGGCTTTTGGCCTCTAGCTCAGCCGGCACCTAGGGAAACCTACCAACCCTGTGTATTTATTAAAACTAGACACCCAGGGGAATCCAAGATGGGGTGACCTGTGGGGCTCGCACCAAGTTCTGTTACCCAGAATCCTTTGCAAACCTCAAAATTTGGCTAAAAAACACTTTTTCATCTCATTTCGGTGACAGAAAGTTCTGGAATCTGAGAGGAGCCACAAATCTCCTTCCACTCAGTGTTCCCTCAAGTCTCCCGATAAAAATGATACCTCACTTGTGTGGGTAGGCCTAGCTCCAGCGACAGGGAGTGGCCCAAAACGCAACATGGACAGATCACATTTTCCCAATGAAAACAGAGCTGCTTTTTCCAAAGAATCAACCTGTGGATTTTGCCCTCTAGCTCAGCGGGCACCTAGGGAAACGTACCAATCCTGTGCATTTTTGAGAAGTAGACACCTTGGGGAGTCAAAGATGGGGTGACTTTTGGGGCTCTCACCAGGTTCTGTTACCCAGAATCCTTTGCAAACCTCAAAATATGGTTAAAAAACAGTTTTTCTTCACATTTCGGTGACACAAAGTTCTGGAATCTGAGAGGAGCCACAAATTTCCTTCCACCAGGCGTTTCCTCAATTCTCCCGATAAAAATGATACCTCACTTGTGTAGGTAGGCCTAGTTCCCGTGATAGAAAATGCCCCAAAACACAACGTGGACACATCACATTTTCCCAAAGAAAACAGAGCTGTTTTTGCAATGTGCCTACGTAGGGATTTTGGCCTGTAGCTCAGCGGGCACCTAGGGAAACTTACCAAACCTGTGCATTTTTGGAAACTTGGCACGTAGGGGAATCCAAGATGGGGTGACTTGTGCGGGTCTCCCCAGATTCTGTTACCCAGAATCCTTTGGAACCTCAAAATGTGGCTAAAAACACTTTTTAATCATATTTTGGTGACAGAATGTTCTGGAATCTGGGAGGAGCCACAACTTTCCTTCCACCCAGCGTTCCCCCAAGTCTCCTGATAAAAATGATACCTCACTTGTGTGGGTAGGCCTTGTGCCCACGATAGGAAACGCCCCAAAACACAACGTGGACACATCAGATTTTCCCAAAGAAAATAGAGCTGCTTTTTGCAAAGAGTCAACCTGTGGATTTTGGCCTCTAGCTCAGCGGGCACCTAGGGAAACCTACCAAACTTGTGCATTTTTGAGAATTAGACACCTTGGGGAGCCAAAGATGGGATGACTTGTGGGGCTCTCATCAGGTTCTGTTACCCAGAATCCTTTGCAAACCTCAAAATATGGCTAAAAAACAGTTTTTCATCACATTTCGGTGACACAAAGTTCTGGAATCTGAGAAGAGCCACAAATCTCTTTCCACTCAGCGTTCCCCCAAGTCTCCCGATACAAATGATACCTCACTTTTGTGGGTAGGCGTAGTGCCCGGGACAGGAAATGGCCCAAAACTCAACGTGGACACATCAGATTTTCCCAAAGAAAATAGAGCTGCTTTTTGCAAAGAGTCAACCTGTGGATTTGGGCCTCTAGCTCAGCGCACACCTAGGGAAAGCTACCAAACTTGTGCATTTTTGAGAATTAGACACCTTGGGGAGCCAAAGATGGGATGACTTGTGGGGTTCTCATCAGGTTCTGTTACCCAGAATCCTTTGCAAACCTCAAAATATGGCTAAAAAACAGTTTTTAATCATATTTCGGTGACAGAATGTTCTGGAATCTGGGAGGAGCCACGACTTTCCTTCCACCCAGCGTTCCCCCAAGTCTCCTGATAAAAATGATACCTCACTTGTGTGGGTAGGCCTTGTGCCCACGATAGGAAACGCCCCAAAACACAACGTGGACACATCAGATTTTCCCAAAGAAAATAGAGCTGCTTTTTGCAAAGAGTCAACCTGTGGATTTGGGCCTCTAGCTCAGCGCACACCTAGGGAAAGCTACCAAACTTGTGCATTTTTGAGAATTAGACACCTTGGGGAGCCAAAGATGGGATGACTTGTGGGGTTCTCATCAGGTTCTGTTACCCAGAATCCTTTGCAAACCTCAAAATATGGCTAAAAAACAGTTTTTCATCACATTTCGGTGACACAAAGTTCTGGAATCTGAGAAGAGCCACAAATCTCTTTCCACTCAGCGTTCCCCCAAGTCTCCCGATACAAATGATACCTCACTTTTGTGGGTAGGCGTAGTGCCCGGGACAGGAAATGGCCCAAAACTCAACGTGGACACATCACATTTTCCCAAAGAAAACAGAGCTGCTTTTTTCAAAGAGCCTACCTATGGATTTTGGCCTCTAGCTCAGCCGGCACCTAGGGAAACTTACCAAACCTGCGCAATTTTGAAAACTAGACACTTTGGGGAGTCCAAGATGGGGTGACTTGTGCAGCTCTCACCAGGTTCTGTTACCCAGAATCCTATGCAAACCTCAAAATGTGGCTAAAATCACTTTGTTCTCACTTTTCGGTGACAGAAAGCTCTGGAATCTGAGAGGAGACACACATTTCCTTCCACCCAGCGTTTCCCCAAGTCTCCCGATAAAAATGGTACCTCACTTGTGTAGGTAGGCCTAGTGCCTGTGACAGGAAATGCCACAAAACACAATGTAGAGACATCACATTTTCTCAAAGAAAACAGAGCTTTTTTCCCAAAGAGTCAACCTGTGGATTTTGGCCTCTATCTCAGCCGGCACCTAGGGAGACCTACCAAACCTGTGCATTTTTTAAAACTAGAAACCTAGGGGAATCCAAGATGGGGAGACTTGTGGGGCTCTCACCAGGTTCTGTTATCTTGAATCCTTTGCAAACTTCAAAATGTTGCTGAAGAAACACTTTTTCCTCACATTTCGGTGACAGAAAATTCTGGAATCTGAGAGTAGCCACAAATTTCCTTCCACCTAGCGTTCCCCCAAATCTCCCGATAAAAATGATACCTCACTTGTGTAGTTAGGCCTAGTGCCCGCATCAGGAAATGCCCCAAAATTAAACATTGACAAATCACATTTTCTCAAAGAAAACAGAGCTGTTTTTTCGAAAGCCCCTATCTGTAGATTTTGGCCTCTAGCTTAGCCGGCACCTAGGGAAACCCACCAAGCCTGTGCATTTTGAGAAACTAGACACCTTGGGGAGTCCAAGATGGCGTGACTTGTGGGGCTCTCACCAGGCTCTGTTACCCAGAACCCTCTGCAAACCTCGAAATCTGGCTAAAAAACACTTTTTCCTCACATTTCAGTGACAGAAAGTTCTGGAATCTGAGAGGAGCCACAAATTTTCTTCAACCCAGCGGTCCCCCAAGTCTCCCAATAAAAATGATACCTCACCTGTGTGGGAGGCCCGGTGCCCGCGACAGGAAATGCCCCAAAACACAATGTGAACACATCACATTTTCCAAAGAAAACAAAGCTGTTTTTTGCAAAGTGCCTAGCTTTGGCTTTTGGCCTCTAGCTCAGCCGGCACCTAGGGAAACCTACCAACCCTGTGTATTCTTTAAAACTAGACACCCAGGGGAATCCAAGATGGGGTGACCTGTGGGGCTCGCACCAAGTTCTGTTACCCAGAATCCTTTGCAAACCTCAAAATGTGGCAAAAAAAACACTTTTTCATCACATTTCGGTGACAGAAAGTTCTGGAATCTGAGAGGAGCCACAAATCTCCGTCCACCCAGTGTTCCACAAGTCTCCCGGTAAAAATGATACCTCACTTGTGTGGGTAGGCCTAGTGCCCGCGGCAGGAAATGCCCCAAAACACAACGTTGACAAATCACATTTTCCCAAAGAAAACAGAGCTGGTTTTTGCAAAGTGCCTACCTGTGGATTCTGGCCTCTATTTCAGCCGGCACCTAAGGAGACCTACCAAACCTGTGCATTTTTTAAAACTAGACACCTAGGGGAATCTAAGATGGGGAGAATTGTGGGGCTCTCACCAGGTTCTGTTACCTAGAATCCTTTGCAAACTTCAAAATGTTGCTAAAGAAACACTTTTTCCTCACATTTCGGTGACAGAAAGTTCTGGAATCTGAGAGGAGCCACAAATTTCCTTCCACCTAGCGTTCCCCCAAATCTCCGGATACAAATGATACCTCACTTGTGTAGTTAGGCCTATTGCCCGCATCAGGAAATGCCCCAAAATAAAACATCAACACATCACATTTTCCCAAAGAAAACAGAGCTGTTTTTTCCAAAGCGCCTATCTGTGAATTTTGGCCTCTAGCTCAGCCGGCACCTAGAGAAACCTACCATGCCTGTGCATTTTTGTGAAACTAGACACCTTGGGGAGTCCAAGATGTGGTGACTTGTGGGTGTCTCACCAGGTTCTGTTACCCAGAATCCTCTGCAAACCTCGAAATTTGGCTACAAAACACTTTTTCCTCACATTTCAGTGACAGAAAGTTCTGGAATCTGAGAGGAGCCACAAATTTCCTTCCACCCATCGGTCCCCCAAGTCTCCCGATAAAAATGATACCTCACTTGTGTGGGTAGGCTTAGTGCCCGCGACAGGAAATGCCCCACAACACAACGTGGACAAATCACATTTTCCCAAAGAAAACAGAGATTTTTTTCCAAAGTGCTTAGCTGTAGATTTTGGCCTCTATCTCAGCCGGCACCTAGGGAGACCTACCAAACCTGTGCATTTTTTAAAACTTGACACCTAGGGGAATCCAAGATGGGGGGACTTGTGGGGCTCTCACCAGGCTCTGTTACCCAGAACCCTCTGCAAACCTCGAAATCTGGCTAAAAAACACTTTTTCCTCACATTTCAGTGACAGAAAGTTCTGGAATCTGAGAGGAGAAACACATTTCCTTCAACCCAGCGGTCCCCCAAGTCTCCCAATAAAAATGATACCTCACCTGTGTGGGGAGGCCTGGTGCCCGCGGACAGGAAATGCCACAAAAACACAATATGGACACATCACATTTTCCAAAGAAAACAGAGCTGTCTTTTGCAAAGTCCCTAGCTTTGGCTTTTGGCCTCTAGCTCAGCCGGCACCTAGGGAAACCTACCAACCCTGTGTATTTTTTAAAACTAGACACCCAGGGGAATCCAAGATGGGGTGACCTGTGGGGCTCGCACCAAGTTCTGTTACCCAGAATCCTTTGCAAACCTCAAAATTTGGCTAAAAAAACACTTTTTCATCTCATTTCGGTGACAGAAAGTTCTGGAATCTGAGAGGAGCCACAAATCTCCTTCCACTCAGTGTTCCCTCAAGTCTCCCGATAAAAATGATACCTCACTTGTGTGGGTAGGCCTAGCTCCAGCGACAGGGAGTGGCCCAAAACGCAACATGGACAGATCACATTTTCCCAATGAAAACAGAGCTGCTTTTTCCAAAGAATCAACCTGTGGATTTTGCCCTCTTGCTCAGCGGGCACCTAGGGAAACCTACCAAACCTGTGCATTTTTGAGAAGTAGACACCTTGGGGAGTCAAAGATGGGGTGAATTTTGGGGCTCTCACCAGGTTCTGTTACCCAGAATCCTTTGCAAACCTCAAAATATGGCTAAAAAACAGTTTTTCTTCACATTTCGGTGACACAAAGTTCTGGAATCTGAGAGGAGCCACAAATTTCCTTCCACCAGGCGTTTCCTCAATTCTCCCGATAAAAATGATACCTCACTTGTGTAGGTAGGCCTAGTTCCCGTGATAGAAAATGCCCCAAAACACAACGTGGACACATCACATTTTCCCAACTAAAACAGCTGTTTTTGCAATGTGCCTACGTAGGGATTTTGGCCTGTAGCTCAGCGGGCACCTAGGGAAACTTACCAAACCTGTGAATTTTTGGAAATTTGGCACGTAGGGGAATCCAAGATGGGGTGACTTGTGCGGCTCTCCCCAGATTCTGTTACCCAGAATCCTTTGGAACCTCAAAATGTGGCTAAAAACACTTTTTAATCATATTTCGGTGACAGAATGTTCTGGAATCTGGGAGGAGCCACGACTTTCCTTCCACCCAGCGTTCCCCCAAGTCTCCTGATAAAAATGATACCTCACTTGTGTGGGTAGGCCTTGTGCCCACGATAGGAAACGCCCCAAAACACAACGTGGACACATCAGATTTTCCCAAAGAAAATAAAGCTGCTTTTTGCAAAGAGTCAACCTGTGGATTTTGGCCTCTAGCTCAGCGGGCACCTAGGGAAACCTACCAAACTTGTGCATTTTTGAGAATTAGACACCTTCGGGAGCCAAAGATGGGATGACTTGTGGGGCTCTCATCAGGTTCTGTTACCCAGAATCCTTTGCAAACCTCAAAATATGGCTAAAAAACAGTTTTTCATCACATTTCGGTGACACAAAGTTCTGGAATCTGAGAAGAGCCACAAATCTCTTTCCACTCAGCGTTCCCCCAAGTCTCCCGATAGTAATGATACCTCACTTTTGTGGGTAGGCGTAGTGCCCGGGACAGGAAATGGCCCAAAACTCAACGTGGACACATCACATTTTCCCAAAGAAAACAGAGCTGCTTTTTTCAAAGAGCCTACCTATGGATTTTGGCCTCTAGCTCAGCCGGCACCTAGGGAAACTTACCAAACCTGTGCAATTTTGAAAACTAGACACTTTGGGGAGTCCAAGATGGGGTGACTTGTGCAGCTCTCACCAGGTTCTGTTACCCAGAATCCTTTGCAAACCTCAAAATGTGGCTAAAATCACTTTGTTCTCACTTTTCGGTGACAGAAAGCTCTGGAATCTGAGAGGAGACACACATTTCCTTCCACCCAGCGTTTCCCCAAGTCTCCCGATAAAAATGGTACCTCACTTGTGTAGTTATGCCTAGTGCCTGTGACAGGAAATGCCACAAAACACAATGAAGAGACATCACATTTTCCCAAAGAAAACAGAGCTTTTTTTCCAAAGAGTCAACCTGTGGATTTTGGCCTCTATTTCAGCCGGCACCTAGGGAGACCTACCAAACCTGTGCATTTTTTAAAACTAGAAACCATGGGAAATCCAAGATAGGGAGACTTGTGGGGCTCTCACCAGGTTCTGTTATCTTGAATCCTTTGCAAACTTCAAAATGTTGCTGAAGAAACACTTTTTCCTCACATTTCGGTGACAGAAAATTCTGGAATCTGAGAGTAGCCACAAATTTCCTTCCACCTAGCGTTCCCCCAAATCTCCCGATAAAAATGATACCTCACTTGTGTAGTTAGGCCTAGTGCCCGCATCAGGAAATGCCCCAAAATTAAACATCGACAAATCACATTTTCTCAAAGAAAACAGAGCTGTTTTTTCGAAAGCGCCTATCTGTAGATTTTGGCCTCTAGCTTAGCCGGCACCTAGGGAAACCCACCAAGCCTGTGCATTTTGAGAAACTAGACACCTTGGGGAGTCCAAGATGGCGTGACTTGTGGGGCTCTCACCAGGCTCTGTTACCCAGAACCCTCTGCAAACCTCGAAATCTGGCTAAAAAACACTTTTTCCTCACATTTCAGTGACAGAAAGTTCTGGAATCTGAGAGGAGCCACAAATTTTCTTCAACCCAGCGGTCCCCCAAGTCTCCCAATAAAAATGATACCTCACCTGTGTGGGGAGGCCCGGTGCCCGCGACAGGAAATGCCCCAAAACACAATGTGAACACATCACATTTTCCAAAGAAAACAGAGCTGTTTTTTGCAAAGTGCCTAGCTTTGGCTTTTGGCCTCTAGCTCAGCCGGCACCTAGGGAAACCTACCAACCCTGTGTATTTTTTAAAGCTAGACACCCAGGGGAATCCAAGATGGGGTGACCTGTGGGGCTCGCACCAAGTTCTCTTACCCAGAATCCTTTGCAAACCTCAAAATTTGGCAAAAAAACACTTTTTCATCACATTTCGGTGACAGAAAGTTCTGGAATCTGAGAGGAGCCACAAATCTCCTTCCACCCAGTGTTCCCCAAGTCTCCCGGTAAAAATGATACCTCACTTGTGTGGGTAGGCCTAGTGCCCGCGACAGGAAATGCCCCAAAACACAACGTTGACAAATCACATTTTCCCAAAGAAAACAGAGCTGGTTTTTGCAAAGTGCGTACCTGTGGATTCTGGCCTCTATTTCAGCCGGCACCTAAGGAGACCTACCAAACCTGTGCATTTTTTAAAACTAGACACCTACGGGAATCTAAGATGGGGAGAATTGTGGGGCTCTCACCAGGTTCTGTTACCTAGAATCCTTTGCAAATTTCAAAATGTTGCTAATGAAACACTTTTTTCTCACATTTCGGTGATAGAAAGTTCTGGAATCTGAGAGGAGCCACAAATTTCCTTCCACCTAGCGTTCCCCCAAATCTCCCGACAAAAATGATACCTCACTTGTGTAGTTAGGCCTAGTGCCCGCATCAGGAAATGCCCCCAAAATAAAACATCAACACATCACATTTTCCCAAAGAAAACAGAGCTGTTTTTTCCAAAGCGCCTATCTGTGAATTTTGGCCTCTAGCTCAGCCGGCACCTAGGGAAACCCACCATGCCTGTGCATTTTGTGAAACTAGACACCTTGGGAGGAGTCCAAGATGTGGTGACTTGTGGGTGTCTCGCCAGGTTCTGTTACCCAGAATCCTCTGCAAACCTCGAAATTTGGCTAAAAAACACTTTTTCCTCACATTTCAGTGACAGAAAGTTCTGGAATCTGAGAGGAGCCACAAATTTCCTTCCACCCATCGGTCCCCCAAGTCTCCAGATAAAAATGATACCTCACTTGTGTGGGTAGGCTTAGTGCCCGCGACAGGAAATGCCCCACAACACAACGTGGACAAATCACATTTTCCCAAAGAAAACAGAGATTTTTTTCCAAAGTGCTTAGCTGTAGATTTTGGCCTCTATCTCAGCCGGCACCTAGGGAGACCTACCAAACCTGTGCATTTTTTAAAACTTGACACCTAGGGGAATCCAAGATGGGGAGACTTGTGGGGCTCTCACCAGGCTCTGTTAGCCAGAACCCTCTGCAAACCTCGAAATCTGGCTAAAAACACTTTTTCCTCACATTTCAGTGACAGAAAGTTCTGGAATCTGAGAGGAGAAACAAATTTCCTTCAACCCAGCGGTCCCCCAAGTCTCCCAATAAAAATGATACCTCACCTGTGTGGGGAGGCCTGGTGCCCGCGGACAGGAAATGCCACAAAAACACAATATGGACACATCACATTTTCCAAAGAAAACAGAGCTGTCTTTTGCAAAGTGCCTAGCTTTGGCTTTTGGCCTCTAGCTCAGCCGGCACCTAGGGAAACCTACCAACCCTGTGTATTTTTTAAAGCTAGACACCCAGGGGAATCCAAGATGGGGTGACCTGTGGGGCTCGCACCAAGTTCTGTTACCCAGAATCCTTTGCAAACCTCAAAATTTGGCTAAAAAAACACTTTTTCATCTCATTTCGGTGACAGAAAGTTCTGGAATCTGAGAGGAGCCACAAATCTCCTTCCACTCAGTGTTCCCTCAAGTCTCCCGATAAAAATGATACCTCACTTGTGTGGGTAGGCCTAGCGCCAGCGACAGGGAGTGGCCCAAAACGCAACATGGACAGATCACATTTTCCCAATGAAAACAGAGCTGCTTTTTCCAAAGAATTAACCTGTGGATTTTGCCCTCTAGCTCAGCGGGCACCTAGGGAAACCTACCAAACCTGTGCATTTTTGAGAAGTAGACACCTTGGGGAGTCAAAGATGGGGTGACTTTTGGGGCTCTCACCAGGTTCTGTTACCCAGAATCCTTTGCAAACCTCAAAATATGGCTAAAAAACAGTTTTTCTTCACATTTCGGTGACACAAAGTTCTGGAATCTGAGAGGAGCCACAAATTTCCTTCCACCAGGCGTTTCCTCAATTCTCCCGATAGAAATGATACCTCACTTGTGTAGGTAGGCCTAGTTCCCGTGATAGAAAATGCCCCAAAACACTACGTGGACACATCACATTTTCCCAAAGAAAACAGAGCTGTTTTTGCAATGTGCCTACGTAGGGATTTTGGCCTGTAGCTCAGCGGGCACCTAGGGAAACTTACCAAACCTGTGCGTTTTTGGAAACTTGGCACGTAGGGGAATCCAAGATGGGGTGACTTGTGCGGCTCTCCCCAGATTCTGTTACCCAGAATCCTTTGGAACCTCAAAATGTGGCTAAAAACACTTTTTAATCATATTTCGGTGACAGAATGTTCTGGAATCTGGGAGGAGCCACGACTTTCCTTCCTCCCAGCGTTCCCCCAAGTCTCCTGATAAAAATGATACCTCACTTGTGTGGGTAGGCCTTGTGCCCACGATAGGAAACGCCCCAAAACACAACGTGGACACATCAGATTTTCCCAAAGAAAATAGAGCTGCTTTTTGCAAAGAGTCAACCTGTGGATTTGGGCCTCTAGCTCAGCGGGCACCTAGGGAAACCTACCAAACTTGTGCATTTTTGAGAATTAGACACCTTGGGGAGCCAAAGATGGGATGACTTGTGGGACTCTCATCAGGTTCTGTTACCCAGAATCCTTTGCAAACCTCAAAATATGGCTAAAAAACAGTTTTTCATCACATTTCGGTGACACAAAGTTCTGGAATCTGAGAAGAGCCACAAATCTCTTTCCACTCAGCGTTCCCCCAAGTCTCCCGATACAAATGATACCTCACTTTTGTGGGTAGGCGTAGTGCCCGGGACAGGAAATGGCCCAAAACTCAACGTGGACACATCACATTTTCCCAAAGAAAACAGAGCTGCTTTTTTCAAAGAGCCTACCTATGGATTTTGGCCTCTAGCTCAGCCGGCACCTAGGGAAACTTACCAAACCTGTGCAGTTTTGAAAACTAGACACTTTGGGGAGTCCAAGATGGGGGTGACTTGTGCAGCTCTCACCAGGTTCTGTTACCCAGAATCCTTTGCAAACCTCAAAATGTGGCTAAAATCACTTTGTTCTCACATTTCGGTGACAGAAAGCTCTGGAATCTGAGAGGAGACACACATTTCCTTCCACCCAGCGTTTCCCCAAGTCTCCCGATAAAAATGGTACCTCACTTGTGTAGTTAGGCCTAGTGCCTGTGACAGGAAATGCCACAAAATACAATGAAGAGACATCACATTTTCCCAAAGAAAACAGAGCTTTTTTTCCAAAGAGTCAACCTGTGGATTTTGGCCTCTATCTCAGCCGGCACCTAGGGAGACCTACCAAACCTGTGCATTTTTTAAAACTAGAAACCTAGGGGAATCCAAGATGGGGAGACTTGTGGGGCTCTCACCAGGTTCTGTTATCTTGAATCCTTTGCAAACTTCAAAATGTTGCTGAAGAAACACTTTTTCCTCACATTTCGGTGACAGAAAATTCTGGAATCTGAGAGTAGCCACAAATTTCCTTCCACCTAGCGTTCCCCCAAATCTCCCGATAAAAATGATACCTCACTTGTGTAGTTAGGCCTAGTGCCCGCATCAGGAAATGCCCCAAAATTAAACATCGACAAATCACATTTTCTCAAAGAAAACAGAGCTGTTTTTTCGAAAGCCCTTATCTGTAGATTTTGGCCTCTAGCTTAGCCGGCACCTAGGGAAACCCACCAAGCCTGTGCATTTTGAGAAACTAGACACCTTGGGGAGTCCAAGATGGCGTGACTTGTGGGGCTCTCACCATGCTCTGTTACCCAGAACCCTCTGCAAACCTCGAAATCTGGCTAAAAAACACTTTTTCCTCACATTTCAGTGACAGAGAGTTCTGGAATCTGAGAGGAGCCACAAATTTTCTTCAACCCAGCGGTCCCCCAAGTCTCCCAATAAAAATGATACCTCACCTGTGTGGGGAGGCCCGGTGCCCGCGACAGGAAATGCCCCAAAACACAATGTGAACACATCACATTTTCCAAAGAAAACAGAGCTGTTTTTTGCAAAGTGCCTAGCTTTGGCTTTTGGCCTCTAGCTCAGCCGGCACCTAGGGAAACCTACCAACCCTGTGTATTCTTTAAAACTAGACACCCAGGGGAATCCAAGATGGGGTGACCTGTGGGGCTCGCACCAAGTTCTGTTACCCAGAATCCTTTGCAAACCTCAAAATGTGGCAAAAAAAACACTTTTTCATCACATTTCGGTGACAGAAAGTTCTGGAATCTGAGAGGAGCCACAAATCTCCTTCCACCCAGTGTTCCCCAAGTCTCCCGGTAAAAATGATACCTCACTTGTGTGGGTAGGCCTAGTGCCCGCGGCAGGAAATGCCCCAAAACACAACGTTGACAAATCACATTTTCCCAAAGAAAACAGAGCTGGTTTTTGCAAAGTGCCTACCTGTGGATTCTGGCCTCTATTTCAGCCGGCACCTAAGGAGACCTACCAAACCTGTGCATTTTTTAAAACTAGACACCTAGGGGAATCTAAGATGGGGAGAATTGTGGGGCTCTCACCAGGTTCTGTTACCTATAATCCTTTGCAAACTTCAAAATGTTGCTAAAGAAACACTTTTTCCTCACATTTCGGTGACAGAAAGTTCTGGAATCTGAGAGGAGCCACAAATTTCCTTCCACCTAGCGTTCCCCCAAATCTCCCGATAAAAATTATACCTCACTTGTGTAGTTAGGCCTATTGCCCGCATCAGGAAATGCCCCAAAATAAAACATCAACACATCACATTTTCCCAAAGAAAACAGAGCTGTTTTTTCCAAAGCGCCTATCTGTGAATTTTGGCCTCTAGCTCAGCCGGCACCTAGGGAAACCTACCATGCCTGTGCATTTTTGTGAAACTAGACACCTTGGGGAGTCCAAGAAGTGGTGACTTGTGGGTGTCTCGTCAGGTTCTGTTACCCAGAATCCTCTGCAAACCTCGAAATTTGGCTACAAAACACTTTTTCCTCACATTTCAGTGACAGAAAGTTCTGGAATCTGAGAGGAGCCACAAATTTCCTTCCACCCATCGGTCCCCCAAGTCTCCCGATAAAAATGATACCTCACTTGTGTGGGTAGGCTTAGTGCCCGCAACAGGAAATGCCCCACAACACAACGTGGACAAATCACATTTTCCCAAAGAAAACAGAGATTTTTTTCCTAATTGCTTAGCTGTAGATTTTGGCCTCTATCTCAGCCGGCACCTAGGGAGACCTACCAAACCTGTGCATTTTTTAAAACTTGACACCTAGGGGAATCCAAGATGTTGAGACTTGTGGGGCTCTCACCAGGCTCTGTTACCCAGAACCCTCTGCAAACCTCGAAATCTGGCTAAAAAACACTTTTTCCTCACATTTCAGTGACAGAAAATTCTGGAATCTGAGAGGAGAAACAAATTTTCTTCAACCCAGCGGTCCCCCAAGTCTCCCAATAAAAATGATACCTCACCTGTGTGGGGAGGCCTGGTGCCCGCGACAGGAAATGCCACAAAAACACAATATGGACACATCACATTTTCCAAAGAAAACAGAGCTGTCTTTTGCAAAGTGCCTAGCTTTGGCTTTTGGCCTCTAGCTCAGCCGGCACCTAGGGAAACCTACCAACCCTGTGTATTTTTTAAAACTAGACACCCAGGGGAATCCAAGATGGGGTGACCTGTGGGGCTCGCACCAAGTTCTGTTACCCAGAATCCTTTGCAAACCTCAAAATTTGGCTAAAAAAACACCTTTTCATCTCATTTCGGTGACAGAAAGTTCTGTAATCTGAGAGGAGCCACAAATCTCCTTCCACTCAGCGTTTCCCCAAGTCTCCCGATAAAAATGGTACCTCACTTGTGTAGTTAGGCCTAGTGCCTGTGACAGGAAATGCCACAAAACACAATGAAGAGACATCACATTTTCCCAAAGAAAACAGAGCTTTTTTTCCAAAGAGTCAACCTGTGGATTTTGGCCTCTATTTCAGCCGGCACCTAGGGAGACCTACCAAACCTGTGCATTTTTTAAAACTAGAAACCTAGGGGAATCCAAGATAGGGAGACTTGTGGGGCTCTCACCAGGTTCTGTTATCTTGAATCCTTTGCAAACTTCAAAATTTTGCTGAAGAAACACTTTTTCCTTACATTTCGGTGACAGAAAATTCTGGAATCTGAGAGTAGCCACAAATTTCCTTCCACCTAGCGTTCCCCCAAATCTCCCGATAAAAATGATACCTCACTTGTGTAGTTAGGCCTAGTGCCCGCATCAGGAAATGCCCCAAAATTAAACATCGACAAATCACATTTTCTCAAAGAAAACAGAGCTGTTTTTTTCGAAAGCGCCTATCTGTAGATTTTGGCCTCTAGCTTAGCCGGCACCTAGGGAAACCCACCAAGCCTGTGCATTTTGAGAAACTAGACACCTTGGGGAGTCCAAGATGGCGTGACTTGTGGGGCTCTCACCAGGCTCTGTTACCCAGAACCCTCTGCAAACCTCGAAATCTGGCTAAAAAACACTTTTTCCTCACATTTCAGTGACAGAAAGTTCTGGAATCTGAGAGGAGCCACAAATTTTCTTCAACCCAGCGGTCCCCCAAGTCTCCCAATAAAAATGATACCTCACCTGTGTGGGGAGGCCCGGTGCCCGCGACAGGAAATGCCCCAAAACACAATGTGAACACATCACATTTTCCAAAGAAAACAGAGCTGTTTTTTGCAAAGTGCCTAGCTTTGGCTTTTGGCCTCTACCTCAGCCGGCACCTAGGGAAACCTACCAACCCTGTGTATTTTTTAAAACTAGACACCCAGGGGAATCCAAGATGGGGTGACCTGTGGGGCTCGCACCAAGTTCTGTTACCCAGAATCCTTTGCAAACCTCAAAATTTGGCAAAAAAACACTTTTTCATCACATTTCGGTGACAGAAAGTTCTGGAATCTGAGAGGAGCCACAAATCTACTTCCACCCAGTGTTCCCCAAGTCTCCTGGTAAAAATGATACCTCACTTGTGTGGGTAGGCCTAGTGCCCGCGACAGGAAATGCCCCAAAACACAACGTTGACAAATCACATTTTCCCAAAGAAAACAGAGCTGGTTTTTGCAAAGTGCGTACCTGTGGATTCTGGCCTCTATTTCAGCCGGCACCTAAGGAGACCTACCAAACCTGTGCATTTTTTAAAACTAGACACCTATGGGATTCTAAGATAGGGAGAATTGTGGGGCTCTCACCAGGTTCTGTTACCTAGAATCCTTTGCAAATTTCAAAATGTTGCTAAAGAAACACTTTTTCCTCACATTTCGGTGATAGAAAGTTCTGGAATCTGAGAGGAGCCACAAATTTCCTTCCACCTAGCGTTCCACCAAATCTCCCGACAAAAATGATACCTCACTTGTGTAGTTAGGCCTAGTGCCTGCATCAGGAAATGCCCCAAAATAAAACATCAACACATCACATTTTCCCAAAGAAAACAGAGCTGTTTTTTCCAAAGCGCCTATCTGTGAATTTTGGCCTCTAGCTCAGCCGGCACCTAGGGAAACCCACCATGCCTGTGCATTTTGTGAAACTAGACACCTTGGGGAGTCCAAGATGTGGTGACTTGTGGGTGTCTCGCCAGGTTCTGATACCCAGAATCCTCTGCAAACCTCGAAATTTGGCTAAAAAACACTTTTTCCTCACATTTCAGTGACAGAAAGTTCTGGAATCTGAGAGGAGCCACAAATTTCCTTCCACCCATCGGTCCCCCAAGTCTCCCGATAAAAATGATACCTCACTTGTGTGGGTAGGCTTAGTGCCTGCGACAGGAAATGCCCCACAACACAACGTGGACAAATCACATTTTCCCAAAGAAAACAGAGATTTTTTTCCAAAGTGCTTAGCTGTAGATTTTGGCCTCTATCTCAGCCGGCACCTAGGGAGACCTACCAAACCTGTGCATTTTTTAAAACTTGACACCTAGGGGAATCCAAGATGGGGAGACTTGTGGGGCTCTCACCAGGCTCTGTTAGCCAGAACCCTCTGCAAACCTCGAAATCTGGCTAAAAACACTTTTTCCTCACATTTCAGTGACAGAAAGTTCTGGAATCTGAGAGGAGAAACAAATTTCCTTCAACCCAGCGGTCTCCCAAGTCTCCCAATAAAAATGATACCTCACCTGTGTGGGGAGGCCTGGTGCCCGCAACAGGAAATGCCCCAAAAACACAATATGGACATATCACATTTTCCAAAGAAAACAGAGCTGTTTTTTGCAAAGTGCCTAGCTTTGGCTTTTGGCCTCTAACTCAGCCGGCACCTAGGGAAACCTAGCAACCCTGTGTATTTTTTAAAACTAGACACCCAGGGGAATCCAAGATGGGGTGACCTGTGGGGCTCGCACCAAGTTCTGTTACCCAGAATCCTTTGCAAACCTCAAAATTTGGCTAAAAAAACACTTTTTCCTCTCATTTCGGTGACAGAAAGTTCTGGAATCTGAGAGGAGCCACAAATCTCCTTCCACTCAGTGTTCCCTCAAGTCTCCCGATAAAAATGATACCTCACTTGTGTGGGTAGGCCTAGCGCCAGCGACAGGGAGTGCCCCAAAACGCAACATGGACAGATCACATTTTCCCAATGAAAACAGAGCTGCTTTTTCCAAAGAATCAACCTGTGGATTTTGCCCTCTAGCTCAGCGGGCACCTAGGGAAACCTACCAAACCTGTGCATTTTTGAGAAGTAGACACCTTGGGGAGTCAAAGATGGGGTGACTTTTGGGGCTCTCACCAGGTTCTGTTACCCAGAATCCTTTGCAAACCTCAAAATATGGCTAAAAACTGTTTTTCTTCACATTTTGGTGACACAAAGTTCTGGAATCTGAGAGGAGCCACAAATTTCCTTCCACCAGGCGTTTCCTCAATTCTCCCGATAAAAATGATACCTCACTTGTGTAGGTAGGCCTAGTGCCCGTGATAGAAAATGCCCCAAAACACAACGTGGACACATCACATTTTCCCAAAGAAAACAGAGCTGTTTTTGCAATGTGCCTACTTAGGGATTTTGGCCTGTAGCTCAGCGGGAACCTAGGGAAACTTACCAAACCTGTGCGTTTTTGGAAACTTGGCACGTAGGGGAATCCAAGATGGGGTGACTTGTGCGGCTCTCCCCAGATTCTGTTACCCAGAATCCTTTGGAACCTCAAAATGTGGCTAAAAATACTTTTTAATCATATTTCGGTGACAGAATGTTCTGGAATCTGGGAGGAGCCACGACTTTCCTTCCACCCAGCGTTCCCCCAAGTCTCCTGATAAAAATGATACCTCACTTGTGTGGGTAGGCCTTGTGCCCACGATAGGAAACGCCCCAAAACTCAACGTGGAGACATCACATTTTCCCAAAGAAAACAGAGCTGCTTTTTTCAAAGAGCCTACCTATGGATTTTGGCCTCTAGCTCAGCCGGCACCTAGGGAAACTTACCAAACCTGTGCAATTTTGAAAACTAGACACCTTGGGGAGTCCAAGATGGGGTGACTTGTGCAGCTCTCACCAGGTTCTGTTACCCAGAATCCTTTGCAAACCTCAAAATGTGGCTAAAATCACTTTGTTCTCACATTTCGGTGACAGAAAGCTCTGGAATCTGAGAGGAGACACACATTTCCTTCCACCCAGCGTTTCCCCAAGTCACCCGATAAAAATGGTACCTCACTTGTGTAGTTAGGCCTAGTGCCTGTGACAGGAAATGCCACAAAACACAATGTAGAGACATCACATTTTCCCAAAGAAAACAGAGCTTTTTTTCCAAAGAGTCAACCTGTGGATTTTAGCCTCTATCTCAGCCGGCACCTAGGGAGACCTACCAAACCTGTGCATTTTTTAAAACTAGAAACCTAGGGGAATCCAAGATGGGGAGACTTGTGGGGCTCTCACCAGGTTCTGTTATCTTGAATCCTTTGCAAACTTCAAAATGTTGCTGAAGAAACACTTTTTCCTCACATTTCGGTGACAGAAAATTCTGGAATCTGAGAGGAGCCACAAATTTCCTTCCACCTAGCGTTCCCCCAAATCTCCCGATAAAAATGATACCTCACTTGTGTAGTTAGGCCTAGTGCCCGCATCAGGAAATGCCCCAAAATTAAACATCAACAAATCACATTTTCTCAAAGAAAACAGAGCTGTTTTTTCGAAAGCGCCTATCTGTAGATTTTGGCCTCTAGCTTAGCTGGCACCTAGGGAAACCCAGCAAGGCTGTGCATTTTGAGAAACTAGACACCTTGGGGAGTCCAAGATGGCGTGACTTGTGGGGCTCTTACCAGGCTCTGTTACCCAGAACCCTCTGCAAACCTCGAAATCTGGCTAAAAAACACTTTTTCCTCACATTTCAGTGACAGAAAGTTCTGGAATCTGAGAGGAGCCACAAATTTCCTTCAACCCAGCGGTCCCCCAAGTCTCCCAATAAAAATGATACCTCACCTGTGTGGGGAGGCCCGGTGTCCGCGACAGGAAATGCCCCAAAACACAATGTGAACACATCACATTTTCCAAAGAAAACAGAGCTGTTTTTTGCAAAGTGCCTAGCTTTGGCTTTTGGCCTCTAGCTCAGCCGGCACCTAGGGAAACCTACCAACCCTGTGTATTTTTTAAAACTAGACACCCAGGGGAATCCAAGATGGGGTGACCTGTGGGGCTCGCACCAAGTTCTGTTACCCAGAATTCTTTGCAAACCTCACAATTTGGCAAAAGAAACACTTTTTCATCACATTTCGGTGACAGAAAGTTCTGGAATCTGAGAGGAGCCACAAATCTCCTTCCACCCAGTGTTCCCCAAGTCTCCCGGTAAAAATGATACCTCACTTGTGTGGGTAGGCCTAGTGCCCGCGACAGGAAATGCCCCAAAACACAACGTTGACAAATCACATTTTCCCAAAGAAAACAGAGCTGGTTTTTGCAAAGTGCCTACCTGTGGATTCTGGCCTCTATTTCAGCCGGCACCTAAGGAGACCTACCAAACCTGTGCATTTTTTAAAACTAGACACCTAGGGGAATATAAGATGGGGAGAATTGTGGGGCTCTCACCAGGTTCTGTTACCTAGAATCCTTTGCAAACTTCAAAATGTTGCTAAAGAAACACTTTTTCCTCACATTTCGGTGACAGAAAGTTCTTGAATCTGAGAGGAGCCACAAATGTCCTTCCACCTAGCGTTCCCCCAAATCTTCCGATAAAAATGATACCTCACTTGTGTAGTTAGGCCTAGTGCCCGCATCAGGAAATGCCCCAAAATAAAACATCAACACATCACATTTTCCCAAAGAAAACAGAGCTGTTTTTTCCAAAGCGCCTATCTGTGAATTTTGGCCTCTAGCTCAGCCGGCACCTAGGGAAACCCACCAAGCCTGTGCATTTTGTGAAACTAGACACCTTGGGGAGTCCAAGATGTGGTGACTTGTGGGTGTCTCGCCAGGTTCTGTTACCAAGAATCCTCTGCAAACCTCGAAATTTGGCTAAAAAACACTTTTTCCTCACATTTCAGTGACAGAAAGTTCTGGAATCTGAGAGGAGCCACAAATTTCCTTCCACCTAGCGTTCCCCCAAATCTCCAGATAAAAATGATACCTCACTTGTGTAGTTAGGCCTAGTGCCCGCATCAGGATATGCCCCAAAATAAAACATCAACACATCACATTTTCCCAAAGAAAACAGAGCTGGTTTTTGCAAAGTGCCTACCTGTGGATTCTGGCCTCTATCTCTGCCGGCACCTAGGGAGACCTACCAAACCTGTGCATTTTTTAAAACTAGACACCTAGGTGAATCCGAGATGGGGAGACTTGTGGGGCTTCCACCAGGCTCTGTTACCCAGAACCCTCTGCAAACCTCGAAATCTGGCTAAAAAACACTTTTTCCTCACATTTCAGTGACAGAAAGTTCTGGAATCTGAGAGGAGAAACAAATTTCCTTCAACCCAGCAGTCCCCCAAGTCTCCCAATAAAAATGATACCTCACCTGTGTGGGGAGGCCTGGTGCCCGCGACAGGAAATGCCCCAAAAACACAATATGGACACATCACATTTTCCAAAGAAAACAGAGCTGTTTTTTGCAAAGTGCCTAGCTTTGGCTTTTGGCCTCTAACTCAGCCGGCACCTAGGGAAACCTACCAACCCTGTGTATTTTTTAAAACTAGACACCCAGGGGAATCCAAGATGGGGTGACCTGTGGAGCTCGCACCAAGTTCTGTTACCCAGAATCCTTTGCAAACCTCCAAATTTGGCTAAAAAAACACTTTTTCATCTCATTTCGGTGACAGAAAGTTCTGGAATCTGAGAGGAGCCACAAATCTCCTTCCACTCAGTGTTCCCTCAAGTCTCCCGATAAAAATGATACCTCACTTGTGTGGGTAGGCCTAGCGCCAGCGACAGGGAGTGCCCTAAAACGCAACATGGACAGATCACATTTTCCCAATACAAACGGAGCTGCTTTTTCCAAAGAATCAACCTGTGGATTTTGCCCTCTAGCTCAGCGGGCACCTAGGGAAACCTACCAAACCTGTGCATTTTTGAGAAGTAGACACCTTGGGGAGTCAAAGATGGGGTGACTTTTGGGGCTCTCACCAGGTTCTGTTACCCAGAATCCTTTGCAAACCTCAAAATATGGCTAAAAAACTGTTTTTCTTCACATTTCGGTGACACAAAGTTCTGGAATCTGAGAGGAGCCACAAATTTCCTTCCACCAGGCGTTTCCTCAATTCTCCCGATAAAAATGATACCTCACTTGTGTAGGTAGGCCTAGTGCCTGTGATAGAAAATGCCCCAAAACACAACGTGGACACATCACATTTTCCCAAAGAAAACAGAGCTGTTTTTGCAATGTGCCTACGTAGGGATTTTGGCCTGTAGCTCAGCGGGCACCTAGGGAAACTTACCAAACCTGTGCGTTTTTGGAAACTTGGCACGTAGGGGAATCCAAGATGGGGTGACTTGTGCGGCTCTCCCCAGATTCTGTTACCCAGAATCCTTTGCAAACCTCAAAATATGGCTAAAAACTGTTTTTCTTCACATTTTGGTGACACAAAGTTCTGGAATCTGAGAGGAGCCACAAATTTCCTTCCACCAGGCGTTTCCTCAATTCTCCCGATAAAAATGATACCTCACTTGTGTAGGTAGGCCTAGTGCCCGTGATAGAAAATGCCCCAAAACACAACGTGGACACATCACATTTTCCCAAAGAAAACAGAGCTGTTTTTGCAATGTGCCTACTTAGGGATTTTGGCCTGTAGCTCAGCGGGCACCTAGGGAAACTTACCAAACCTGTGCGTTTTTGGAAACTTGGCACGTAGGGGAATCCAAGATGGGGTGACTTTTGGGGCTCTCACCAGGTTCTGTTACCCAGAATCCTTTGCAAACCTCAAAATATGGCTAAAAAACTGTTTTTCTTCACATTTCGGTGACACAAAGTTCTGGAATCTGAGAGGAGCCACAAATTTCCTTCCACCAGGCGTTTCCTCAATTCTCCCGATAAAAATGATACCTCACTTGTGTGGGTAGGCCTAGCGCCAGCGACAGGGAGTGCCCCAAAACGCAACATGGACAGATCACATTTTCCCAATGAAAACAGAGCTGCTTTTTCCAAAGAATCAACCTGTGGATTTTGCCCTCTAGCTCAGCGGGCACCTAGGGAAACCTACCAAACCTGTGCATTTTTGAGAAGTAGACACCTTGGGGAGTCAAAGATGGGGTGACTTTTGGGGCTCTCACCAGGTTCTGTTACCCAGAATCCTTTGCAAACCTCAAAATATGGCTAAAAACTGTTTTTCTTCACATTTTGGTGACACAAAGTTCTGGAATCTGAGAGGAGCCACAAATTTCCTTCCACCAGGCGTTTCCTCAATTCTCCCGATAAAAATGATACCTCACTTGTGTAGGTAGGCCTAGTGCCCGTGATAGAAAATGCCCCAAAACACAACGTGGACACATCACATTTTCCCAAAGAAAACAGAGCTGTTTTTGCAATGTGCCTACTTAGGGATTTTGGCCTGTAGCTCAGCGGGAACCTAGGGAAACTTACCAAACCTGTGCGTTTTTGGAAACTTGGCACGTAGGGGAATCCAAGATGGGGTGACTTGTGCGGCTCTCCCCAGATTCTGTTACCCAGAATCCTTTGGAACCTCAAAATGTGGCTAAAAATACTTTTTAATCATATTTCGGTGACAGAATGTTCTGGAATCTGGGAGGAGCCACGACTTTCCTTCCACCCAGCGTTCCCCCAAGTCTCCTGATAAAAATGATACCTCACTTGTGTGGGTAGGCCTTGTGCCCACAATAGGAAACGCCCCAAAACTCAACGTGGACACATCACATTTTCCCAAAGAAAACAGAGCTGCTTTTTTCAAAGAGCCTACCTATGGATTTTGACCTCTAGCTCAGCCGGCTCCTAGGGAAACTTACCAAACCTGTGCAATTTTGAAAACTAGACACCTTGGGGAGTCCAAGATGGGGTGACTTGTGCAGCTCTCACCAGGTTCTGTTACCCAGAATCCTTTGCAAACCTCAAAATGTGGCTAAAATCACTTTGTTCTCACATTTCGGTGACAGAAAGCTCTGGAATCTGAGAGGAGACACACATTTCCTTCCACCCAGCGTTTCCCCAAGTCTCCCGATAAAAATGGTACCTCACGTGTGTAGTTAGGCCTAGTGCCTGTGACAGGAAATGCCACAAAACACAATGTAGAGACATCACATTTTCCCAAAGAAAACAGAGCTTTTTTTCCAAAGAGTCAACCTGTGGATTTTGGCCTCTATCTCAGCCGGCACCTAGGGAGACCTACCAAACCTGTGCATTTTTTAAAACTAGAAACCTAGGGGAATCCAAGATGGGGAGACTTGTGGGGCTCTCACCAGGTTCTGTTATCTTGAATCCTTTGCAAACTTCAAAATGTTGCTGAAGAAACACTTTTTCCTCACATTTCGGTGACAGAAAATTCTGGAATCTGAGAGGAGCCCCAAACTTCCTTCCACCTAGCGTTCCCCCAAATCTCCCGATAAAAATGATACCTCACTTGTGTAGTTAGGCCTAGTACCCACATCAGGAAATGCCCCAAAATTAAACATCAACAAATCACATTTTCTCAAAGAAAACAGAGCTGTTTTTTCGAAAGCGCCTATCTGTAGATTTTGGCCTCTAGCTTAGCTGGCACCTAGGGAAACCCAGCAAGGCTGTGCATTTTGAGAAACTAGACACCTTGGGGAGTCCAAGATGGCGTGACTTGTGGGGCTCTCACCAGGCTCTGTTACCCAGAACCCTCTGCAAACCTCGAAATCTAGCTAAAAACACTTTTTCCTCACATTTCAGTGACAGAAAGTTCTGGAATCTGAGAGGAGACACACATTTCCTTCAACCCAGCGGTCCCCCAAGTCTCCCAATAAAAATGATACCTCACCTGTGTGGGGAGTCCTGGTGCCCGCGACAGGAAATGCCCCAAAAACACAATATGGACACATCACATTTTCCAAAGAAAACAGAGCTGTTTTTTGCACAGTGCCTAGCTTTGGCTTTTGGCCTCTAACTCAGCCAGCACCTAGGGAAACCTACCAACCCTGTGTATTTTTTAAAACTGGACACCCAGGGGAATCCAAGATGGGGTGACCTGTGGGGCTCGCACCAAGTTCTGTTATCTTGAATCCTTTGCAATCTTCAAAATGTTGCTAAAGAAACACTTTTTCCTCCCATTTCGGTGACAGAAAGTTCTGGAATCTGAGAGGAGCCACAAATTTCCTTCCACCTAGTGTTCCCCCAAATCTCCCGATAAAAATTATACCTCACTTGTGTAGTTAGGCCTAGTGCCCGCATCAGGAAATGCCCCAAAATAAAACATCAACACATCACATTTTCCCAAAGAAAACAGAGCTGTTTTTTCCAAAGCGCCTATCTGAGAATTTTGGCCTCTAGCTCAGCCGGCACCTGGGGAAACCCACCAAGCCTGTGCATTTTGTGAAAATAGACACCTTGGGGAGTCCAAGATGTGGTGACCTGTGGGTGTCTCACCAGGTTCTGTTACCCAGAATCCTCTGCAAACCTCGAAATTTGGCTAAAAAACACTTTTTCCTCACATTTCAGTGACAGAAAGTTCTGGAATCTGAGAGGAGCCACAAATTTCCTTCCACCCAGTGTTCCCCAAGTCTCCTGATACAAATGATACCTCACTTGTGTGGGTAGGCCTAGTGCCCGCGACAGGAAATGCCCCACAACCCAACGTGGACAAATCACATGTTCCCAAATAAAACAGAGCTTTTTTTCCAAAGTGGTTAGCTGTAGATTTTGGCCTCTATCTCAGCCGGCACCTAGGGAGACCTACCAAACCTGTGCATTTTTCAAAACTAGACACCTGGGGGAATCCAAGATGGGGAGACTTGTGGGGCTCTCACCAGGTTCTGTTACCTTGAATCCTTTGCAAACTTCAAAATGTTGCTCAAGAAACACTTTTTCTTCACATTTCTGTGACAGAAAGTTCTGGAATCTGAAAGGAGCCACAAATTTCCTCCCACCTAGCATTCCCCCAAATCTCCTGAAAAAAATTATACCTCACTTATGTAGTTAGGCCTAGTGCCCGCATCAAGAAATGGCCCAAAATAAAACATCAACACCTCACATTTTCTCAAAGAAAACAGCTGTTTTTTACAAGTGCCTATCTGTGGATTTTGGCCTCTAGCTCAGCCGGCGCCTTGGGAAACCCACCAAGCCTGTGCATTTTGTGAAACTAGACACCATGGGGAGTCCAAGATGGGGTTACTTGTGGGGCTCTCACCAGGCTCTTTTACCCAGAATCCTCTGCAAACCTCAAAATCTGGCTAAAAAACACTTTTTCCTCACATTTCAGTGACAGAAAGTTCTGGAATCTGAGAGGAGCCACAAATTTCCTTCCACACAGCGGTCCCCCAAGTCTCCCAATAAAAATGATACCTCACCTGTGTGGGTAGGCCCGCTGCCCGCGACAGGAAATGCCCCAAAACACAATGTGGACACATCACATTTTCCAAAGAAAACAGAGCTGTTTTTTGCAAAGTGCCTAGCTTTGGCTTTTGGCCACTGGCTCAGCCAGCACCTAGGGAAACCTACCAACCCTGTGTATGTTTTAAAACTTGACACCTAGGGGAATCCAAGATGGGGTGAGTTGTAGGGCTCGCAGCAGGTTCTGTTACCCAGAATCCTCTGCAAACCTCAAAATGTGGCTAAAAAAACTATTTTTCATCACATTTCGGTGACAGAAAGTTCTGGAATCTGAGAGGAGCCACAAATCTCCTTCCACCCAGCGTTCCCCAAGTCTCCCGATAAAAATTATACCTCACTTGTGTGGGTAGGCCTAGTGACCGCAACAGGAAATGCCCCAAAACACAACGTGGACAAATCACATTTTCCCAAAGAAAACAGAGCTGCTTTTTGCAAAGTGCCTGCCTGTGGATTCTGGCCTCTAGCTCAGCGGGCACCTAGGGAAACCTACCAAACCTGTGCATTTTTTGTAAAACTACACACCTAGGGGAATCCAAGATGGGGTGACTTGTGGGGCTCGCAGCAGGTTCTGTTACCCAGAATCCTTTGCAAACCTCACAATGTGGCTAAAAAAACAATTTTTCATCACATTTCGGTGACAGAAAGTTCTGGAATCTGAGAGGAGCCACAAATTTCCTTCCACACAGCGGTCCCCCAAGTCTCCCGATACAAATGATACCTCACTTGTGTGGGTAGGCCTTGTGCCCGCGACAATAAATGCCCCACAACACAACGTGGACAAATCACATTTTCCCAAAGAAAACAGAGCTTTTTTTCCAAAGTGCTTAGCTGTAGATTTTGGCCTCTATCTCAGCCGGCAGATAGGGAGACCTACCAAACCTGTGTATTTTTTAAAACTAGACACCTAGGGGAATCCATGATGGGGTGACTTGTGGGGCTCGCACCAGGTTCTGTTACCCAGAACCCTCTGCAAACCTCGAAATCTGGCTAAAAAACACCTTTTCCTCACATTTCAGTGACAGAAAGTTCTGGAATCTGAGAGGAGCCACAAATTTCCTTCAACCCAGCGGTCCCCCAAGTCTCCCAATAAAAATGATACCTCACCTGTTTGGGGAGGCCTGGTGCCCGCGACAGGAAATTCCCCAAAACACAATGTGGACACATCACATTTTCCAAAGAAAACAGAGCTGTTTTTTGCAAAGTGCCTAGCTTTGGCTTTTGGCCTCTAGCTCAGCCGGCACCTAGGGAAACCTACCAACCCTGTGTATTTTTTAAAACTAGACACCCAGGGGAATCCAAGATGGGGTGACCTGTGGGGCTCGCACCAAGTTCTGTTACCCAGAATCAAATCAAATCAAATCATTAACATTTATAAAGCGCGCTCCTCACCCGTGCGGGTCTCAAGGCGCTAGGGGAAAGGGGGGGTTACTGCTGCTCGAATAGCCAGGTTTTTAGGAGTCTCCGGAAACCGGAGTGGTCCTGGGTGGTCCTGAGGCTGGTGGGGAGGGAGTTCCAGGTCTTGGCCGCCAGGAAGGAGAAAGATCTCCCACCCGCCGTGGAGCGGCGGATGCGAGGGACGGCAGCGAGTGCGAGACCAGAGGAACGGAGGAGGCGGGTGGGGACGTAGAAGCTGAGGCGTCGGTTGAGGTATTCCGGTCCCTTGTTGTGGAGGGCTTTGTGTGCGTAGGTGAGAAGTCGAAAGGTGATCCTTTTGCTGACTGGGAGCCAATGCAGGTGTCTCAGGTGTGCGGAGATGTGGCTGTTGCGGGGTACGTCGAGGATGAGGCGTGCCAATGCGTTTTGAATGCGTTGCAGGCGATTTTGGAGTTTGGCTGTGGTCCCGGCGTAGAGGGTGTTGCCGTAGTCCAGGCGGCTCATGACGAGGGCGTGGGTCACGGTTTTTCTAGTGTCGGCGTGGATCCAGTGGAAGATCTTGCGGAGCATGCGGAGGGTGAGGAAGCAGGCGGAGGACACGGCGTTGACTTGCTTGGTCATGGTGAGAAGAGGGTCCAAGATGAAGCCGAGGTTGCGGGCGTGGTCTGTGGGGGTCGGTGCGGTGCCGAGGGCCGTGGGCCACCAGGAATCGTCCCAGGCGGACGGGGTGTTGCCGAGGATGAGGACTTTCCGTTTTTTCCGAGTTCAGCTTTAGGCGGCTGAGCCTCATCCAATCTGCGACGTCCTTCATACCCTCTTGTAGGTTGGTCTTGGCGCTGGCGGGGTCCTTGGTGAGGGAGAGTATAAGTTGGGTGTCGTCAGCGTAGGAGGTGATGATGATGTCGTGCTTGCGAACGATGTTGGCGAGGGGGCTCATGTAGACATTGAAGAGTGTCGGGCTGAGCGATGAGCCTTGAGGTACGCCGCAGATGATCTCGGTGGGTTCTGAGCGAAACGGAGGGAGGTAAACTCTTTGGGAACGGTTTGAGAGGAAGGAGGCGAGCCAGTCCAGGGCCTGGCCTTGGATCCCGGTGGAGCGGAGGCGGCTGATTAGGGTGCGGTGACAGACGGTGTCGAAGGCAGCCGAGAGGTCGAGGAGAATGAGGGCGACTGTTTCACCGTTGTCCATCAGGGTTCTGATGTCGTCAGTGACTGAGATGAGGGCGGTTTCCGTGCTGTGGTTGGTTCGGAATCCGGTTTGTGAAGGGTCGAGCAGGTTGTTGTTTTCCAGGAAGGTGGTCAGCTGTTTGTTGACGGTCTTCTCTATTACCTTGGCTGGGAAAGGCAGAAGAGAGATGGGGCGGAAGTTTTTCAGGTCGCTCGGGTCAGCCGTAGGTTTCTTTAGTAGGGCGTTGACTTCGGCGTGTTTCCAGCATTCGGGGAAGGTAGCAGAAGAAAAAGAAGAGTTGATGACGGTCTGGAGGTGCGGGGCGATGATGTCGTCAGCTTTGTTAAAGATGAAGTGAGGGCAGGGGTCCGAAGGGGCGCCGGAGTGGATAGAGTTCATGATGGATTTGGTTTCTTCAGTGTTGATGTGGGTCCAGTTGTTGAGGGTAATGGTGCGGGTTCGGTGGTGTTATGTTGGGTCTGGTGTCCGAAGCTGTTGTGGAGGTCGCTGATCTTGCGATGGAAGAAAGTGGCGAGGGATTCGCACAAATCCTGTGAGGGCATGACGGCGTTGGCGTTGGCGTTGGGGTTGGAGAACTCCTTGACGATGCTGAAGAGTTCTTTGCTGTTGTGGCTGTTTTTGTCCAGTCTGTCGGTGAAAAAGGTCTTTTTAGCAGCGCGGATCAGGCGGTGGTGTTCGCGGGTAGCGTTCTTGAGGGCGGTCATGTTGTCAGCGGTGTGGTCCTTGCGCCAGGCCTTCTCGAGGGTGCAACAAGTTTTCTTTGATTCTTTGAGGGTGTCAGAGAACCAGAGAGGTTTTTTGGTGTTGGTCTGTCGATGCGTGCGTTTGAGGGGAGCAAGGTTGTCTGCGCAGTTGGAGATCCAGTTTGTGAGGCTGAGGGCTGCGCCGTTGGGGTCGGTGGTGAGGGTGGGTTGGTTGGCGGCGAGTGCTGAAAAGAGTTGCTCTTCGGGGATCTTGTTCCACTGTCGACGAGGGATGGGTTGAGTGCGGAGGTGGCGGGTCTCGCGTCGGAATGTGAAGTGGACACAGCTGTGGTCGGTCCAGTGTAGAGCGGAGGTGTGGCTGAAGGAGACGTGTTTGCTGGCGGAGAAGATAGGGTCAAGCGTGTGTCCGGCGATGTGGGTGGCGGTGTTCACCAGTTGTTTGAGGCCGAGGTTGGCGAGGTTGTCGAGCAGGGTGGCGGTGTTGGGGTCGTTGTTTTGTTCCAGATGGAAGTTGAGGTTGCCTAGGAGGATGTAGTCCGGTGAGGCGAGGGCGTGCGGGGAGATGAAGTCGGCGATGGCGTCGCTGAAGGGGGCGCGCGGTCCGGGAGGACGGTAGACGAGGGATCCTCTGAGGGTGGTCCTCGGGTCGGTGCGAATCTGAAAATGCAGGTGTTCAGCGGCGAGGGGGGTGTCTTCGGTGGAGGTGGTGACGCTGATGGAGTCTTTGAAGACTATGGCGATACCTCCTCCTACTTGGTTGGTGCGGTCTTTTCTGGAGATCTTGTAGCCTTCGGGGATGGCGGTGGCGATGTCTGGAGCAGAGGAGGCATTCATCCAGGTCTCCGTGATGAAGGTGACGTCCGGTGCTGTGGAGTCCAGGAGGTCCCAGAGTTCAACGGCGTGCTTGTGGACGGATCGGGCGTTGACCAGGATGCACTTGAGGTGGTTGATGGCGCGTGGGCTTGTGGTCGTGGTAGTTGCGAGGTGGAAGATGCGTTTGCAGGAGTTTCAGGCGAAGGGTCCATGGGTGCGTTTGGGGTGAGCTTGGAAGCAGGTGTTGGAGCGTCCTGGGTTGAGGGCGAGGAGGGTTGTGGGGTCGTAGCGGATCAGCGGGGTTTGGGAGAACTGGGGACCAGGGGTCGTGGCGCTGGGCGCGGGCCAGGCGCGGACGGGCGCAGACGGGCTTGCCTCTGGTGCGCCTGTGGCGCGCCAGCGGCGCGGTCGCGCAGCGGGTGCCATATGAGGTAGGAGGGGGGGAGGGGTCTACTGGGGGCAAATGGGAGCTGGGGGGGAGGGGGCGAGCAGGAGGTCGCGGCGGGAAGGCGTGAGGGAGGGGGGACAGGTAGAGTGAGAAGAGCTGGGGGAGGGGGTTTAAGGGTGGAGGGGGAGAGTGTTAGGAGGTTTGGGAGATTAGGAAGAGAGATAGGAGTTGGGTTTTGAAGATAGGGGAGGGGGTGTTGTAGAGGTGGGTGAGGGTGAGAGGTAGAGTGAGAGGATAGGAAGAATAGGTAATAGAGGGGGTGGCGGGAAGGGGGGGAGAGATAGAGAAATAGATAGAGAAAATGGATAGATAGAGAAATAGATAGATAGAGACATAGGTGGATAGGAGGAGGTGGGGAGTGAGGGAGTTAGATAGTGAGATAGAGAGATAGAGAGATAGGTGGATAGGAGGAGAGAGGGAGGTAGATAGCGAATGGGTTAGATAGGGGTGATAGAGAGGGGGAGGCGAGTGAGGGAGGGGGATGAGGCAGGAGGGCAGGCGCGGGGAGAATAAGACGGAGGGGGCAGAGGAGCCGAAGACAGAAGATAGAAGACAGAAGAACAGAAGACAGAAGAACAGAAGACAGGAGAAGAGAAGACCGGAAGAGCAGAAGAACAGAAGACCGGAAGAAGAGAAGAACAGAAGAACAGGAGAACCGAAGAACAGGAGTCCAGAAGAACTCAGAAGAGCGGAAGTTCACAGAAGAGCAGAAGATCACAGATGAAGATACGAAGAACAGAAGGCAGAAGACAGGCAGAAGACCTCAGAAGAAGATGAAGAAGAAGAGAGGTGACAGGAGAGGCAGAGAAGCACACAGAAGAAGAGAGGAGACGGGGAGAAAAGAGTAGAGAAGAAGATTACAGGCGAGGAGCGAGGAGGAAGAACAGAGAAGAAGAAAAGAAGAAAAGAAGCAGGAGCAGGAGAGAGGGTGAGTAGCGCGGGGCAGGGCGAGGGGTTGGGAGGTAGGGGTTACTTACTGTGAGGTGGGTCTCAGGAACTCAGGAACCTGGAGGAGCTGGAGGAGCTGCAGCGGCAGGGGGAGCGACCTACCCTTGGGTCAGATCCTTTGCAAACCTCAAAATTTGGCTAGAAAAACACTTTTTCATCACATTTCGGTGACAGAAAGTTCTGGAATCTGAGAGGAGCCACAAATCTCCGTCCACCCAGTGTTCCCCAAGTCTCCTGGTAAAAATGATACCTCACTTGTGTGGGTAGGCCTAGTGCCCGCGACAGGAAATGTCCCGAAACACAACGTTGAGAAATCCCATTTTCCCAAAGAAAACAGAGCTGGTTTTTGCAAAGTGCCTACCTGTGGATTCTGGCCTCTATTTCAGCCGGCACTTAGGGAGGCCTACCAAACCTGTGCATTTTTTAAAACTAGACACCTAGGGGAATCTAAGATGGGGAGACTTGTGGGGCTCTCACCAGGTTCTGTTACCTAGAATCCTTTGCAAACTTCAAAATGTTGCTAAAGAAACACTTTTTCCTCACAATTCGGTGACAGAAAGTTCTGGAATCTGAGAGGAGCCACAAATTTCCTTCCACCTAGCATTCCCCCAAATCTCCCGATAAAAATGATACCTAACTTGTGTAGTTAGGCCTAGTGCCCGCATCAGGAAATGCCCCAAAATTAAACATCGACAAATCACATTTTCCCAAAGAAAACAGAGCTGTTTTTTCGAAAGCGCCTATCTGTGGATTTTGGCCTCTAGCTTAGCCGGCTCCTAGGGAAACCCACCAAGCCTGTGCATTTTGAGAAAGTAGACACCTTGGGGAGTCCAAGATGGCGTGACTTGTGGGGCTCTCACCAGGCTCTGTTACCCAGAACCCTCTGCAAACCTCGAAATCTGGCTAAAAGACACTTTTTCCTCACATTTCAGTGACAGAAAGTTCTGGAATCTGAGAGGAGCCACAAATTTCCTTCAACCCAGCGGTCCCCCAAGTCTCCCAATAAAAATGATACCTCACCTGTGTGGGGAGGCCCGGTGCCCGCGACAGTAAATGCCCCAAAACACAATGTGAACACATCACATTTTCCAAAGAAAACAGAGCTGTTTTTTGCAAAGTGCCTAGCTTTGGCTTTTGGCCTCTAGCTCAGCCGGCACCTGGTGAAACCTACCAACCCTGTGTATTTTTTAAAACTAGACACCCAGGGAAATCCAAGATGGGGTGACCTGTGGGGCTCGCACCAAGTTCTGTTACCCAGAATCCTTTACAAACCTCAAAATTTGGCTAAGAAAACACTTTTTCATCAGATTTCGGTGACAGAAAGTTCTGGAATCTGAGAGGAGCCACAAATCCCCTTCCACCCAGTGTTCCCCAAGTCTCCCGGTAAAAATGATACCTCACTTGTGTGGGTAGGCTTAGTGCCAGCGACAGGAAATGCCCCACAACACAACGTGGACAAATCACATTTTCCCAAAGAAAACAGATTTTTTTCCAAAGTGCTTAGCTGTAGATTTTGGCCTCTATCTCAGCTGGCAGCTAGGGAGACATACCAAACCTGTGTATTTTTTAAAACTAGACACCTAGGGGAATCCATGATGGGGTGACTTGTGGGGCTTGCACCAGGTTCTGTTACCCAGAACCCTCTGCAAACCTCGAAATCTTGCTAAAGAAACACTTTTTCCTCACATTTCGGTGACAGAAAGTTCTGGAATCTGAGAGGAGCCACAAATTTCCTTCCACCTAGCGTTCCCCCAAATCTCCAGATAAAAATGATACCTCACTTGTGTAGTTAGGCCTAGTGCCCGCATCAGGAAATGCCCCAAAATAAAACATCAACACATCACATTTTCCCAAAGAAAATAGAGCTGTTTTTTCCAAAGTGCCTATCTGTGAATTTTGGCCTCTAGCTCAGCCGGCACCTAGGGAAACCCACCAAGCCTGCTGCATTTTGTGAAACTAGACACCTTGGGGAGTCTAAGATGTGGTGACTTGTGGGTGTCTCGCCAGGTTCTGTTACCCAGAATCCTCTGCAAACCTCGAAATGTGGCTAAAAAACACTTTTTCCTCACATTTCAGTGACAGAAAGTTCTGGAATCTGAGAGGAGCCACAAATTTCCTTCCACCCAGCGGTCCCCCAACTCTCCCGATAAAAATGATACCTCACTTGTGTGGATAGGCCTAGTGCCCGCGACAGGAAATGCCCCACAACACAACGTGGACACATCACATTTTCCAAAGAAAACAGAGCTGTTTTTTGCAAAGTGCCTAGCTTTGGCTTTTGGCCTCTAGCTCAGCCGGCACCTAGGGAAACCTAGCAACCCTGTGTATGTTTTAAAACTTGACACCTAGGGGAATCCAAGATGGGGTGACTTGTAGGGCTCGCAGCAGGTTCTGTTACCCAGAATCCTTTGCAAACCTCAAAATGTGGCTAAAAAAACTATTTTTTATCACATTTCGGTGACAGAAAGTTCTGGAATCTGAGAGGAGCCACAAATCTCCTTCCACCCTGCGTTCCCCAAGTCTCCCGATAAAAATGATACCTCACTTGTGTGGGTAGGCCTAGTGCCCGCAACAGGAAATGCCCCAAAACACAACGTGGACTAACCACATTTTCCCAAAGAAAACAGAGCTGCTTTTTGCAAAGTGCCTGCCTGTGGATTCTGGCCTCTAGCTCAGCGGGCAACTAGGGAAACCTACCAAACCTGTGCATTTTTTGTAAAACTAGACACCTAGGGGAATCCAAGATGGGGTGACTTGTGGGGCTCGCAGCAGGCTCTGTTACCCAGAATCCTTTGCAAACCTCAAAATGTGGCTAAAAAAACTATTTTTCATCAAATTTCAGTGACAGAAAGTTCTGGAATCTGAGAGGAGCCACAAATTTCCTTCCACCCAGCGGTCCCCCAAGTCTCCCGGTAAAAATGATACCTCACTTGTGTGGGTAGGCCTAGTGCCCGCGACAGGAAATGCCCCACAACACAACGTGGACAAATCACATTTTCCCAAAGAAAACAGAGCTTTTTTTCCAAAGTGCTTAGCTGTAGATTTTGGCCTCTATCTCAGCCGGCAGCTAGGGAGACCTACCAAACCTGTGTATTTTTTAAAACTAGACACCTAGGGGAATCCATGATGGGGTGACTTGTGGGGCTCACACCAGGTTCTGTTACCCAGAACCCTTTGCAAACCTCGATATCTGGCTAAAAAACACTTTTTCCTCACATTTCAGTGACAGAAAGTTCTGGAATCTGAGAGGAGCCACAAATTTCCTTCAACCCAGCAGTCCCCCAAGTCTCCCAATAAAAATGATACCTCACCTGTGTGGGGACGCCTGGTGCCCGCGACAGGAAATGCCCCAAAACACAATTTGGACACATCACATTTTCCAAAGAAAACAGAGCTGTTTTTTGCAAAGTGCCTAGCTTTGGCTTTTGGCCTCTAGCTCAGCCGGCACCTAGGGAAACCTACCAACCCGGTGTATTTTGTAAAGCTAGACACCCAGGGGAATCCAAGATGGGGTAACCTGTGGGGCTCGCACCAAGTTCTGTTACCCAGAATCCTTTGCAAACCTCAAAATGTGGCTAAAAAAACACTTTTTCATCACATTTCGGTGACAGAAAGTTCTGGAATCTGAGAGGAGCCACAAATCTCCTTCCAACCAGTGTTCCCCAAGTCTACCGGTAAAAATGATACCTCACTTGTGTGGGTAGGCCTAGTGCCCGTGACAGGAAATGCCCCACAACACAACGTGGACAAATCACATTTTCCCAAAGAAAACAGAGCTTTTTTTCCAAAGTGCTTAGCTGTAGATTTTGGCCTCTATCTCAGCCGGCACCCAGGGAGACCTACCAAACCTGTGCATTTTTTAAAACTAGACACCTAGGGGAATCCAAAATGGGGAGACTTGTGGGGCTCTCACCAGGTTCTGTTACCTTGAATCCTTTGCAAACTTCAAAATGTTGCTCAAGAAACACTTTTTCCTCACATTTCGGAGACAGAAAGTTCTGGAATCTGAAAGGAGCCACAAATTTCCTCCCACCTAGCATTCCCCCAAATCTCCTGATAAAAATGATACCTCACTTATGTAGTTAGGCCTAGTGCCCGCATGAAGAAATGGCCCAAAATAAAACATCGACACATCACATTTTCTCAAAGAAAACAGAGCTGTTTTTTCCAAGTGCCTATCTGTGGATTTTGGCCTCTAGCACAGCCGGCACCTTGGGAAACCCACCAAGCCTGTGCATTTTGTGAAACTAGACACCATGGGGAGTCCAAGATGGGGTTACTTGTGGGGCTCTCACCAGGCTCATTTACCCAGAATCCTCTGCAAACCTCGAAATCTGGCTAAAAAACACTTTTTCCTCACATTTCAGTGACAGAAAGTTCTGGAATCAGAGAGGAGCCACAAATTTCCTTCCACCCAGCGGTCCCCCAAGTCTCCCAATAAAAATGATACCTCACCTGTGTGGGTAGGCCCGGTGCCCGCGACAGGAAATGCCCCAAAACACAATGTGGACACATCACATTTTCCAAAGAAAACAGAGCTGTTTTTTGCAAAGTGCCTAGCTTTGGCTTTTGGCCTCTAGCTCAGCCGGCACCGAGGGAAACCTACCAACTCTGTGTATGTTTTAAAACTTGACACCTAGGGGAATCCAAGATGGGGTGACTTGTGGGGCTCGCAGCAGGTTCTGTTAACCAGAATCCTTTGCAAACCTCAAAATGTGGCTAAAAAAACTATTTTTCATCACATTTCGGTGACAGAAAGTTCTGGAATCTGAGAGGAGCCACAAATATCCTTCCACCCAGCGTTCCCCAAGTCTCCCGATAAAAATTATACCTCACTTGTGTGGGAAGGCATAGTGCCCGCAACAGGAAATGCCCCAAAACACAACGTGGACAAATCACATTTTCCCAAAGAAAACAGAGCTCCTTTTTGCAAAGTGCCTGCCTGTGGATTCTGGCCTCTAGCTCAGCGGGCACTTAGGGAAACCTACCAAACCTGTGCATTTTTTGTAAAACTAGACACCTAGGGGAATCCAAGATGGGGTGACTTGTGGGGCTCGCAGCAGGTTCTGTTACCCAGAATCCTTTGCAAACCTCAAAATGTGGCTAAAAAAACTATTTTTCATCACATTTCGGTGACAGAAAGTTCTGGAATCTGAGAAGAGCCACAAATCTCCTTCCACCCTGCGTTCCCCAAGTCTCCCGATAAAAATGATACCTCACTTGTGTGGGTAGGCCTAGTGCCCGCAACAGGAAATGCCCCAAAACACAACGTGGACAAATCCCATTTTCCCAAAGAAAACAGAGCTGCTTTTTGCAAAGTGCCTGCCTGTGGATTCTGGCCTCTAGCTCAGCGGGCATCTAGGGAAACCTACCAAACCTGTGCATTTTTTGTAAAACTAGACACCTAGGGGAATCCAAGATGGGGTGACTTGTGGGGCTCGCAGCAGGTTCTGTTACCCAGAATCCTTTGCAAACCTCAAAATGTGGCTAAAAAAACTATTTTTCATCAAATTTCGGTGACAGAAAGTTCTGGAATCTGAGAGGAGCCACAAATTTCCTTCCACCCAGCGGTCCCCTAAGTCTCCTGATAAAAATGATACCTCACTTGTGTGGGTAGGCCTAGTGTCCGCATCAGGAAATGCCCCAAAATAAAACATCAACACATCACATTTTCCGAAAGAAAACAGAGCTGTTTTTTCCAAAGCGCCTATCTGTGAATTTTGGCCTCTAGCTCAGCCGGCACCTAGGGAAACCCACCAAGCCTGTGCATTTTGTGAAACTAGACACCTTGGGGAGTCCAAGATGTGGTGACTTGTGGGTGTCTCGCCAGGTTCTGTTACCCAGAATCCTCTGCAAACCTCGAAATTTGGCTAAAAAACACTTTTTCCTCACATTTCAGTGACAGAAAGTTCTGGAATCTGAGAGGAGCCACAAATTTCCTTCCACCCATCGGTCCCCCAAGTCTCCCGATAAAAATGATACCTCACTTGTGTGGGTAGGCTTAGTGCCCGCGACAGGAAATGCCCCACAACACAACGTGGACAAATCATATTTTCCCAAAGAAAACAGAGATCTTTTTCCAAAGTGCTTAGCTGTAGATTTTGGCCTCTATCTCAGCCGGCACCTAGGGAGACCTACCAAACCTGTGTATTTTTTAAAACTAGACACCTAGGGGAATCCAAGATGGGTAGACTTGTGGGGCTCTCACCAGGCTCTGTTACCCAGAACCCTCTGCAAACCTCGAAATCTGGCTAAAAAACACTTTTTCCTCACATTTCGGTGACAGAAAGTTCTGGAATCTGAGAGGAGCCACAAATCTCCTTCCACCCAGTGCTCCCCAAGTCTCCCGGTAAAAATGATACCTCACTTGTGTGGGTAGGCCTAGTGCCCGCAACAGGAAATGCCCCGAAACACAACGTTGAGAAATCACATTTTCCCAAAGTAAACAGAGCTGGTTTTTGCATAGTGCCTACCTGTGGATTCTGGCCTCTATTTCAGCCGGCACCTAGGGAGGCCTACCAAACCTGTGCATTTTTTAAAACTAGACACCTAGGGGAATCTAAGATGGGGAGACTAGTGGGGCTCTCACCAGGTTCTGTTACCTAGAATCCTTTGCAAACTTCAAAATGTTGCTAAAGAAACACTTTTTCCTCACATTTCGGTGACAGAAAGTTCTGGAATCTGAGAGGAGCCACAAATTTCCTTCCACCTAGTGTTCCCCCAAATCTCCTGATAAAAATGATACCTCACTTGTGTAGTTAGGCCTAGTGCCTGCATCAGGAAATGCCCCAAAATAAAACATCAACACATCACATTTTCCCAAAGAAAACAGAGCTGTTTTTTCCAAAGCGCCTATCTGTGAATTTTGGCCTCTAGCTCAGCCGGCACCTGGGGAAACCCACCAAGCCTGTGCATTTTGTGAAAATAGACACCTTGGGGAGTCCAAGATGTGGTGACTTGTGGGTGTCTCGCCAGGTTCTGTTACCCAGATCCCTCTGCAAACCTCGAAATTTGGCTAAAAAACACTTTTTCCTCACATTTCAGTGACAGAAAGTTCTGGAATCTGAGAGGAGCCACAAATTTCCTTCCACCCAGCGTTCCCCAAGTCTCCCGATACAAATGATACCTCTCTTATGTGGGTAGGCCTAGTGCCCGCGACAGGAAATGCCCCACAACACAACGTGGACAAATCACATTTTCCCAAAGAAAACAGAGCTGGTTTTTGCATAGTGCCTACCTGTGGATTCTGGCCTCTATTTCAGCCGGCACCTAGGGAGGCCTACCAAACCTGTGCATTTTTTAAAACTAGACACCTAGGGGAATCTAAGATGGGGAGACTAGTGGGGCTCTCACCAGGTTCTGTTACCTAGAATCCTTTGCAAACTTCAAAATGTTGCTAAAGAAACACTTTTTCCTCACATTTCGGTGACAGAAAGTTCTGGAATCTGAGAGGAGCCACAAATTTCCTTCCACCTAGTGTTCCCCCAAATCTCCCGATAAAAATTATACCTCACTTGTGTGGGTAGGCCTAGTGCCCGCAACAGGAAATGCCCCAAAACACAACGTGGACAAATCACATTTTCCCAAACAAAACAGAGCTGCTTTTTGCAAAGTGCCTGCCTGTGGCTTCTGGCCTCTAGCTCAGCGGGCACTTAGGGAAACCTACCAAACCTGTGCATTTTTTGTAAAACTAGACACCTAGGGGAATCCAAGACGGGGTGACTTGTGGGGCTCGCAGCAGGTTCTGTTACCCAGAATCCTTTGCAAACCTCAAAATGTGGCTAAAAAAATGATTTTTCATCACATTTCGGTGACAGAAAGTTCTGGAATCTGAGAGGAGCCACAAATCTCCTTCCACCCAGTGTTCCCCAAGTCTACCTGTAAAAATGATACCTCACTTGTGTGGGTAGGCCTAGTGCCCGCGACAGGAAATGCCGCACAACACAACGTGGACAAATCACATTTTCCCAAAGAAAACAGAGCTTTTTTTCCAAAGTGCTTAGCTGTAGATTTTGGCCTCTATCTCAGCCGGCACCCAGGGAGACCTACCAAACCTGTGCATTTTTTAAAACTAGACACCTAGGGGAATCCAAGATGGGGAGACTTGTGGGGCTCTCACCAGGTTCTGTTACCTTGAATCCTTTGCAAACTTCAAAATGTTGCTCAAGAAACACTTTTTCCTCACATTTCAGTGACAGAAAGTTCTGGAATCTGAGAGGAGCCACAAATTTCCTTCCACCCAGCGGTCTCCCAAGTCTCCCAATAAAAATGATACCTCACCTGTGTGGGGAGGCCCGGTGCCCGCGACAGGAAATGCCCCAAAACACAATAGGGGTCATTCTGACCCTGGCGGTCGGGGTTAAAGCGGCGGCCAACCCGCCAACAGGCAGGCGGTCAAAAAAATGGAATTCTGACCCTGGCGGGAACCGCCAACACAGACCGCCACTTTAACACTCCGACCGCCACGGCGGGACAAACAAACAGCGCGGCGGTCCCCGCCAACAGGCAGGCGGCAGACAATGTACCGCCCACACTATCACGACTCACCAATCCGCCACCTTTTCCGGGGCGGGAGCCCCGCTGATAAAAACATGGCAGAAACAGACATTTCCAATGGAAAACACTCACCTCGACACACTCCACGCGGAATCGGGACAGCATGGAACCCGAACTCCACATCCTCCCAGCCATTGCCTTCCTGCTCTTCTTCCAGGATCACGAACCTCGCCGCAGACGACAATGGTGAGTACTGCACCTACGATACAGGGGGGGGGAGGAGGAAAGGTTACGGGCACACACATACGCCACACACCCACCCCCACCCTCACCCCCACCGATATACCTACACACCAATGCAGATTAAAAAGTCAGAGTGACACCTCCAAACCCCCACAAAAAAAAAGCAAAGACAAAAGGCAATGATTGTAAAATTAGAACTATATAATTGCAACAATAAAATATAGCGAAATTAGCAAAATAGAAAGAATTATAACACATCTAGAACCGTATCCATACAAGTAGCAAAAGTCTGGCACAGTTATGCAAAGTACAAATGTCCGTGGGCCAATGTGCAGCAACACATGGGCAAAGCCCACACACGAGATCGAGTCCATTGGAGAGAACACTGCTGGGGCATCACAAAAATTAAAAACAGGCACCTCAGGGGGAAGGGATGGGGGGGCACCTCAGCCACATGAGTCCACGACGCCAGATCCACGAAGGGCCTCCTTGCCCACTGTGCCATCCTGGGGAGTGCAAAGCCACAGTCTCTCAAGTCTCTACAGTGGGTGGCTTGCCCACTGTGCCATCCTGGGGAGTGCAAAGCCACAGTCTCTCAAGTCTCTACAGTGGGTCGCTTGCCCACTGTGCCATCCTGAGGAGTGCAAAGCCACAGTCTCTCAAGTCTCTACAGTGGGTGGGTTGCCCACTGTACCATCCTGGGGAGTGCAAAGCCACAGTCCATCAGGTGGATAACAGAGTTCAATGGTCATGGAGGAGGCATGGCGGGCAGAGTGCCTCGTGAAGCCCTGCCCGACACAGAACCAGGACTGGCAATGGGCCAGCGGTGCTTGACAGGAAGGGCCCAGCGGAGCGGTGCTTGACAGGAAGGGCCCAGCGGAGCGGTGCTTGAGACGGCGGTGCCCAGCGGAGCGGTGCTTGACAGGAAGAGCCCAGCGGAGCGGTGCTTGACAGGAAGGGCCCAGCGGAGCGGTGCTTGACAGGAAGGGCCCAGTGGAGCGGTGCTTGAGACGGCGGTGCCCAGCGGAGCGGTGCTTGACAGGAAGGGCCCTGCGGAGCGGTGCTTGACAGGAAGGGCCCAGCGGAGCGGTGCTTGAGACGGCGGTGCCCAGCGGAGCGGTGCTTGACAGGAAGGGCCCAGCGGAGCGGTGCTTGACAGGAAGGGCCCAGCGGAGCGGTGCTTGAGACGGCGGTGCCCAGCGGAGCGGTGCTTGACAGGAGGGCCCTGTTCAGCGGTGCTTCTCACGGCGGGCCCTGTTCAGCGGTGCTTCTCACGGCGGGGCCTGTTCAGCGGTGCTCCTCACGGCGGGGCCTGTTCAGCGGTTCTCCTCACGGCGGGCCCCTGTTCAGCGGTGCTTCTCACGGCGGGGCCTGTTCAGCGGTGCTCCTCACGGCGGGGCCTGTTCAGCGGTGATTCTCACGGCGGGCCCTGTTCAGTGGGGCCTGTCTTGTGTTTCGAGTGAACCACACCTGGCCAATACCTGCCGCTCAGTCAGCATCGGACCTTTCCGTTCCGGGGCCCTCCTGTGATGGAGTCTTGGGTCTCTGGGTCTCTTCCGATACCCCTGGAATGGGGCTGGTGGGGCCCTCATGGCCAGGTCGGCTGCTCCCTGCCTTTTTTGTTTTGCTGCCCTTGGCCTCCTTGGCAGACTCGCCGTGGCCCTTAGCTCCCCTACCCGATGTGGCAGGTGACGGTGCAAGGCTACCCTCATTGGGGGCAGGCGTATCAGGCCTGTCGCGCCTGGCCTTCAGTTTTTTGGTCCTCTTCCCAGGGGGGGGGCTGGCTGTGCCTTTGCTGCTGGACGATGTCCCAGCCCAAGGAAAGGGCGGACTCCAAAAACCAGACACGACGTTCTTGGGAGTTGCTGGGCTGGTGGTGGCTGAGGTGTTTGTGGAACTCTTAAGGAAAAGAGGTCCACTTTAGAGAGGAAAAGTTTTTTGGGAGCCATGGGAAGGGTAGCTGGAGTGGGTATGGGAGTGGAGGAAGAGGATGTGGTTGTAGGAGAGTCAAGTGTGCTGTCTTTGGGTGCAGGGTGCTTGGGCTGGAGGCTGACGTGAGGTGGATGGCTGTTGGGTGGGTGCCTGCCTGCGTTTGTGTGGTTTGGAAGCGGGGGTGACAGACACACTGGGAGAGGACACAGGGGACGTGTACATGGCAGTGGGGGTGGTGACTGCACGTGTGCGGACTGTACTGGAGGGTGTGCTGGTGATGGGTATAATGGCTGATGGTGGTGTGCTTGCAGGTGTGAGTGGAGATGTCACAGGGAGGGAGGAGGGAGACGAGGAGGTGGGGGACAAAGAGGAGGTAGTGGCTGTTGGCATGTTTGCATCTGGATGTTGCTTGGGTGAATGCTTGTGTGTTCTGTGGTGCTTATGTCTGGATGAGCTTGCCTTGGGTGTTGAGGTGTGTGCAGGCTGGTCTGTAGGTGTGGATGGGATAGGCAGAGGAACAGGGGAGTGGGACTGGGTGGAGGGAGTTAGAAGAGGGAGGCTGGAGACAGGGATAATTGCTGCCGTCAGTGCTGAGGCCAGAGCGTTGAACGATTGTTGATGGGTAGCCTGACCCGAATGAAGGCCCTCCAGGTATGCATTGCTTTGATGCACCTCCCTCTCCACACCCTGGATGGCATTCAAAAGGGTAGACTGCCCAACAATGATGGTCCTCAGGAGGTCAATGACCTCCTCACTGAGGGCAGCAGGGGTGACTGGGGCAGGGCCTGAGGTGCCTGGGGCGAAGGAGATGGCTGGCTTCCTGGACGAGCGGGCATGGGCCGAAGGCCGAGGGGCTGCTGGGAGGGCGGTGCTGGTGCGCTGGGTGGCGGCTGTACCTGTAGTATCGGTGGGCACGGATGTTGCCGCCACCGCAAGGGAGCTCCCATCCGAGGACGTGTCGGTGTCACTGACGTCTGCACGGTCCCCGTGGTGGAGCCCCCCTCGCCCTCCGTCTCACTGGTCATGTCGGAGTCCGTTGCATGGCCCTCCGGGGCCATGTGAGATGCAGCTCCCTCTTGCGCCGATGCCACTTCTCCTCCGCCTGATGATGCTAATGCACACAATCACAGAATAACAAAGAAAATGGGGGGGGGTGGAAAACATAAAGACAAGTTGAGTGCATGCATTGGGGACACCGTTGGCGGAGAGGACAGACACAGAAGCCCCCTGCACTACGCTGCGCACTTGGGGTACACAACTCATTCCATGGGACATGCCCTACAAGCCTATGGGCGACAACTGCCCACACAGAATACACAGGTCCATGAATCGCGTTACTAGGCACCCTACTGAGGTGGGGGGCGGGGGCACAGGACCATACCTCACGGAGAGGCCTATCCTACTGAAATCGCCCTGGCCTAGGGATACCCACAGCCCTCCTCCCCCACCCAGGCACCTCCACTGCGCGCTAAATAGCTGAATGTGCTGGTACTCACCCCCTTGTGTCTGCTGTGATGTCCTCAAACGCCCATCTAAATCAGGGTAGGCCACCGCCAGAATCCGGGACATCAGGGGGGTCAAGGTACGACTGGCACCCCTCCTAGGTTGGGAGGCCATCCCCAGCAGAGCCTCGGCGGTCTTCCTGCTCCCGCGGCGGATGTCCTCCCACATGTTGCGGCAGTGGGTGCCCCGTCTGTTGTGGACCCCCAGGGCCCGGACGTCCTTGGCGATGGTACGCCAAATGTCGATCTTCTGATGGGCGCTGACCTATGTGACATGTACAGGGGGGGAAGAGAAACATCATCACTTTTCTGCATGCTCGATGTGAGTGGCCCCCCTCCCCAAACTAGACCTGTGGCACATGCTCTCATCTGTCGTGCCATGCATTCGTCAGTCGCTGCCCTCCCCTCCATCGTACATCCTCACCACTCATCACAGGCATACCCACTATGCATTGCCCCCCGTGTACTCACCTGTTGGTCTGGAGGACCGTAGAGTAGCGCATACTGGGGGAGGACCCCGTCCACGAGCTTCTCCAACTCTTCGGAACTGAAGGCGGGGGCCCTTTCCCCAGTCGCAGCAGCCATTGTCACTTCCAGACCGGGGTCACAGCAGCACTTGCAGTATGGGTCCTCTCCTGTGGATGCTCAGGTCTCGTGTGATTAAGCATAGAGAAAATGGCGGTTACGGCCGCGGATGTGCGTACAGCGGCGGTGCGTACCGCGACCGTCGGCGCTCATCGCCATTGGCTCCTGAAACCCATAGGGTTCAATGTTGTCCAATGCGGCTTTGCGCCGCGGACTGCGACCGCCTACCGCCACGGTGTGCCACGCCAGCGCAATGACCTTACTTCACATTGTCACACTTCAGAGGTCAGGCAGCTGCCATTTCAAGGGCCCACATGGCTTAATTCCTACTGCGTCACACATGGCTAGGCCTTGCACCGACATTCATACTAGCCATTCAATCCCGAGAGATTCGTGTTATGTGCATGCTGTGGGCACTTACCTGTGGGTTGCTTGACTCTGTGCTCCATGTTGTCCTTCCTAGGCACCGTCCGCTGAGACTTGCAAGGAGACGGAGGAATCTTCCTGTGTACAGACCGCTGGTGGACCTGTCGACAATGGAAGAAAGACACGTCATACTCACCTACAGACTCAACCGTGCCACTATACAGGAACTGTGTGCCCAGCTGGAGCCAGACCTGATGTCACCCATCCGCCAACCCACAGGGATTCCGCCTCTAGTGCAGGTGCTGTCAGTACTGCATTTTTTTGCCAGTGGATCATTTCAAACTACAGTGGCCATTTCATCTGGGATGTCTCAGCCTATGTTTTCAAAGGTTTTGTCCAGAGTGTTGTCTGCCCTGATGAAATACATGCGGAGCTACATCATTTTCCCTGAGGTGGGTGACTTGCCTACAGTGAAGGGTGATTTCTATGTCCTTGGACACATTCCCAATATCATTGGTGCCATTGATGGTACCCATGTGGCTTTGGTTCCCCCAAAAGACAATGAACAGGTGTACAGGAACCGAAAAAATTATCATTCGATGAATGTCCAGGTGGTCTGTTTGGCTGACCAGTACATCTCCCATTTAAATGCCAAGTTCCCTGGGTCAGTGCATGACGCGTACATCATGCGAAATAGCAGCATCCCTTATGTGATGGAACAGCTACAAAGACACCGTGTGTGGCTAATTGGTGACTCTGGTTACCCAAACCTGCCTTGGCTATTGACCCCAGTGAGGAATCCCAGGACCAGGGCAGAGGAACGGTACAATGAGGCCCATGGGCGTACTAGGAGGGTGATTGAGCGGACCTTCGGCCTCCTGAAGGCCAGGTTTAGGTGCCTGCATATGACTGGTGGATCCCTAATGTACTCACCAACGAAGGTGTGTCATATCATCGTGGCCTGCTGCATGCTTCACAACCTGGCTTTGCGACGCCAGGTGCTTTTCCTGCAGGAGGATGGTCCAGATGGTGGTGTTGTGGCCGCTGTGGAGCCTGCGGAGAGTGAAGAGGAGGAAGACGAAGAGGACGACACAGACAACAGGGACAGAGTGATACTGCAGTATTTCCAGTAACACACAGGTAAGAATCTACTCCTGCATTGTATTATATCTGTAACTGTAGTGGCTCTCTACTGTCTGACCTTTCACCCCAATGTATGGTAACTTAGTTGTGGATTTCACTTCCTATTTCAGTGATCTGATCCCCACGGAGTGTCCTCTGGTTTTTTTCCCCATGGACTACCGCTGTGTGACACTGGTATGTTGTCATCACAATGTAAATAGAAATGTTTTGTTGGTTATATCGCATACATTTGGTTTAAATAAATAGATAGCAGAATCCAGTTGGTTTTTGTGCAATGATTGTGTTTAGTGAAGTTTTAAAATAGGTGTATAGTTCAAAAAGGGTGATGGGTGATGGTGGAGGCATGTCCATGGCAGAGTCCAGACTGTCGTTCCCACAGGTCCATTGTCCATATGCCTGTGGAACGTGGAGCAGGGGCAGTTCAAGGTTGGACAGGGTGAACAAGTGGGACAGTGGGATGACATCCGGGGGTATCCGTGCATGGCGGGGGTCTTGACATCCTACTCTGTCTTCTTCCTAGATCTCAGGCCTTTCTTGCGGGGTGGTTCTTGTTCTGCAGGGGGTGGGGTCCGGGTGGGCCGTTGCTGTTGTGTCGGGGCATCCTGACCACTAGCGCCGGCGGAGGTGGTGGGCTGTTCTTCCTCCATGCTAGTGGCAGGGGCCCTTTGGGGGGCCACAATGTCCCGCAAAGTGGTGACAATCCGGTTGAGTGCCACCACCATTGTACCCATTGCGGAACTGATGCTGCACAGTTCTTCCCGAAACCCCATATTCTGTTGCTCATGCAGAAGCAGGATCTCCTGCAACCTGGCCAGGACCGTCGCCATCGTCTCTTGGGAGTGGTGATACGCTCCCATGATGGTGGTGAGGGCCTCTTGGACAGTGGGTTCCCTAGGCCTGTCCTCCCTCTGTCGCACAGCAGCCCTCCCAGTTCCCCTGTGTTCCTGGGCCTCTGTCCCCTGGACGGTGTGCCCACTACCACTGCCCCCAGGTCCCTGTTGTTGTTGGGGTGGTGGGTTACCCTGGGTGCCCTGTACTGGTAGACACACCGCTGCTTGACCTGTCCTGGAGACAGAGGCATGGGCCCGCTGGGTGGGTGCTGTGCTGGTGTTTCCAGAGGGGGGTAGGTCTGCTGTGGCCTGTGGCTGACTGAGGGTAACCGACTGTCCAGAGGTCCCCGATGGTCCGGGCTGGTCATCAGGTTCTAGCTCGACAGAGCTGCTGTCATCACTGGGGGCCTGTTCTGGGGGTGGGATGGAAAAATCTGGACCCTCCTGGCCGGTGTGTTGGCGTTCGGGCCCTGCAGGGGTAAAAGAGTATGGTTATTGCTTTTGTGTGTGCCATGGCGTGCGGTTTGTGGGTGACCTTGTCCCCCAGTGCTGGCAGTCCCTTGTGGGAGGAGTTGTGAGGGTGGTTTGGGGGGGGATGGATATGTGCAGTGGTCATGCTTAGGTGATGGGTGTCCATGGTTTGTGTCGGCATTCAGGGGTTGGTGTTGGGTTGGGTGGGTTGTGCTGGTGAGACATTAACAGGGAGGATGTGTGCTGGGGGGTTGGGGGTGTGGGTTGGCATGCTGGTGGTTGGGGGGGTGAAGTAGTTGAGATTAGACTTACCAGAGTCCATTCCTCCGCCTACTCCAGCGAGGCCCTCAGGATGCAGGATGTTAAAGACCTCTTGCTCCCATGCTGTGAATTCGGGTGGAGTGGGTGGGGGTCCGCCGCCAGTCTTCTGCACGGCGATGTTGTGTCTTGACACCATCGACCTCACCTTCCCCCGTAGGTCGTTCCAGCGCTTTCGGATGTCTTCCCGATTTCTGGGATGCTGTCCCACCGCGTTGACCCTGTCGACGATCCTTTGCCATAGCTCAGCCTTCCTGGCTATTGTGGTGTGCTGCACCTGTGTGCCGAAGAGCTGGGGCTCTACCCTCATTATTTCCTCCACCATGACCCTGAGTTCTTGGTCCGAGAACCTGGGGTGTCTTTGGGGTGCCATGGGGTGGTGTGGATGAGGTGTGGGGTGGTATTTGTGGTGCTGAGTGTGGTGGTGTGTGGTGTTTTGTGCGTAGAAGTGGTGTGGGTGATGAGGTTGGGTTCCTGTGTGTGTTGTGGTTTGCGTTCCCTGTGCTCTCTCTCTGTGTATTGCGCCTTGTCTCTGAATTTGGATTTGTGGGGGTTTGTGGGGGTTTGTGGGTGATGTGGGTGTGTGTTTTATATAGTGATGGGTGTGTGGGTGTGTTGTTTGTATGTGTATGAGGTGTGTGTATTTCGAATTGTCCAATGTGGCTGTGTTTTGTAAAGGTGTGTGTATTTTGACCGCAGCAGTATGTACCGCCAATGGAATACCGCGGTTGAAAGACCGCCGCGTGGATTCGTGGGTCGTAATGGCATGGGCGTGTTTGTGTTGGCGTGATGGTGGAGGTTTGGTCAACTCCAGTTTATCGCTGACCGCTGATGAGGCGGCCTTCAGTGGATGTCGGGTTTTTGGCGGTTTGGCAGTTGTGGGTCAGAATGACCGTGGCGGTTTACCGCGGCTGCGGCGGTGTAATGGCGGTCTTCTGACCGGCGGTAAGCGCCTTTTACCGCTGAGGTCAGAATGACCCCCAATGTGGACACATCACATTTTCCAAAGAAAACAGAGCTGTTTTTTGCAAAGTGCCTAGCTTTGGCTTTTGGCCTCTAGCTCAGCCGGCACCTAGGGAAACCTACCAACTCTGTGTATGTTTTAAAACTGGACACCTAGGGGAATCCAAGATGGGGAGACTTGTGGGGCTCTCACCAGGTTCTGTTACCTTGAATCCTTTGCAAACTTCAAAATGTTGCTCAAGAAACACTTTTTCCTCACATTTCGGTGACAGAAAGTTCTGGAATCTGAAAGGAGCCACAAATTTCCTCCCACCTAGCATTCCCCCCAAGTATCCTGATAAAAATGATACCTCACTTATGTAGTTAGGTCTAGTGCCCGCATCAAGAAATGGCCCAAAATAAAACATCGACACATCACATTTTCTCAAAGAAAACAGAGCTGTTTTTTCCAAGGGCCTAGCTTTGGCTTTTGGCCTCTAGCTCAGCCGGCACCTAGGGAAACCTACCAACCCTGTGTATGTTTTAAAACTTGACACCTAGGGGAATCCAAGATGGGGTGACTTGTGGGGCTCGCAGCAGGTTCTGTTACCCAGAATCCTTTGCAAACCTGAAAATGTGTCTAAAAAAACTATTTTTCATCACATTTCGGTGACAGAAAGTTCTGGAATCTGAGAGGAGCCACAAATCTCCTTCCACCCAGCGTTCCCCAAGTCTCCCGATAAAAATGATACCTCACTTGTGTGGGTAGGCCTAGTGCCCGCAACAGGAAATGCCCCAAAACACAACGTGGACAAATCACATTTTCCCAAAGAAAACAGAGCTGCTTTTTGCAAAGTGCCTGCCTGTGGATTCTGGCCTCTAGCTCAGCGGGCACTTAGGGAAACCTACCAAACCTGTCAATTTTTTGTAAAACTAGACACCTAGGGGAATCCAAGATGGGGTGACTTGTGGGGCTCGCAGCAGGTTCTGTTACCCAGAATCCTTTGCAAACCTCAAAATGTGGCTAAAAAGATGATTTTTCATCACATTTCGGTGACAGAAAGTTCTGGAATCTGAGAGGAGCCACACATTTCCTTCCACCCAGCGGTCCCCCAAGTCTCCCGGTAAAAATGATACCTCATTTGTGTGGGTAGGCCTAGTGCCTGCGACAGGAAATGCCCCTCAACACAACGTGGACAAATCACATTTTCCCAAAGAAAACAGAGATTTTTTTCCAAAGTGCTTAGCTGTAGATTTTGGCCTCTATCTCAGCCGGCAGCTGGGGAGACCTACCAAACCTGTGTATTTTTTAAAACTAGACACCTAGGGGAATACATGATGGGGTGACTTGTGGGGCTCGCACCAGGTTCTGTTACCTAGAATCCATTGCAAACTTCAAAATGTTGCTAAAGAAACACTTTTTCCTCACATTTCGGTGACAGAAAATTCTGGAACCTGAGAGGAGCCACAAATTTCCTTACACCTAGCATTCCCCCAAATCTCCCGATAAAAATGATATCTCACTTGTGTAGTTAGGCCTAGTGCCCGCATCAGGAAATGCCCCAAAATAAAACATCAACACATCACATTTTCACAAAGAAAACAGAGCTGTTTTTTCCAAAGCGCCTATCTGTGAATTTTGGCCTCTAGCTCAGCCGGCACCTAGGGAAACCCACCAAGCCTGTGCATTTTGTGAAACTAGACACCTTGGGGAGTCCAAGATGTGGTGACTTGTGGGTATCTCGCCAGGTTCTGTTACCCAGAATCCTCTGCAAACCTTGAAATTTGGTTAAAAAACACTTTTTCCTCACATTTCAGTGACAGAAAGTTCTGGAATCTGAGAGGTGCCACAAATTTCCTTCCACCCAGCGTTCCCCAAGTCTCCCGATACAAATGATACCTCACTTGTGTGGGTAGGCCTAGTGCCCGCGACAGGAAATGCCCCACAACCCAACGTGGAAAAATCACATGTTCCCAAATAAAACAGAGCTTTTTTTCCAAAGTGCTTAGCTGTAGATTTTGGCCTCTATCTCAGCCGGCACCTAGGGAGACCTACCAAACCTGTGCATTTTTTAAAACTAGACACCTAGGGGAATCCAAGATGGGGAGACTTGTGGGGCTCTCACCAGATTCTGTTACCTTGAATCCTTTGCAAACTTCAAAATGTTGCTCAAGAAACACTTTTTCCTCACATTTCGGTGACAGGAAGTTCTGGAATCTAAAAGGAGCCACAAATTTCCTTCCACCTAGCATTCCTCCAAATCTCCTGATAAAAATGATACCTCACTTATGTAGTTAGGCCTAGTGCCCGCATCAAGAAATGGCCCAAAATAAAACATCGACACATCACATTTTCTCAAAGAAAACAGAGCTGTTTTTTCCAAGTGCCTATCTGTGGATTTTGGCCTCTAGCTCAGCCGGCACCTTGGGAAACCCACCAAGCCTGTGCATTTTGTGAAACTAGACACCATGGGGAGTCCAAGATGGGGTTACTTGTGGGGCTTTCACGAGGCTCTTTTACCCAGAATCCTCTGCAAACCTCGAAATCTGGCTAAAAAACACTTTTTCCTCACATTTCAGTGACAGAAAGTTCTGGAATCTGAGAGGAGCCACAAATTTCCTTCCACCCAGCGGTCCCCCAAGTCTCCCGGTAAAAATGATACCTCATTTGTGTGGGAAGGAATAGTGCCTGCGACAGGAAATGCCCCACAACACAACGTGGACAAATCACATTTTCCCAAAGAAAACAGAGATTTTTTTCCAAAGTGCTTAGCTGTTGGCCTCTATCTCAGCCGGCAGCTAGGGAGACCTACCAAACCTGTGTATTTTTTAAAACTAGACACCTAGGGGAATACATGATGGGGTGACTTCTGGGGCTCGCACCAGGTTCTGTTACCTAGAATCCATTGCAAACTTCAAAATGTTGCTAAAGAAACACTTTTTCCTCACATTTCGGTGACAGAAAATTCTGGAACCTGAGAGGAGCCACAAATTTCCTTACACCTAGCATTCCCCCAAATCTCCCGATAAAAATGATATCTCACTTGTGTAGTTAGGCCTAGTGCCCGCATCAGGAAATGCCCCAAAATAAAACATCAACACATCACATTTTCACAAAGAAAACAGAGCTGTTTTTTCCAAAGCGCCTATCTGTGAATTTTGGCCTCTAGCTCAGCCGGCACCTAGGGAAACCCACCAAGCCTGTGCATTTTGTGAAACTAGACACCTTGGGGAGTCCAAGATGTGGTGACTTGTGGGTATCTCGCCAGGTTCTGTTACCCAGAATCCTCTGCAAACCTTGAAATTTGGTTAAAAAACACTTTTTCCTCACATTTCAGTGACAGAAAGTTCTGGAATCTGAGAGGTGCCACAAATTTCCTTCCACCCAGCGTTCCCCAAGTCTCCCGATACAAATGATACCTCACTTGTGTGGGTAGGCCTAGTGCCCGCGACAGGAAATGCCCCACAACCCAACGTGGAAAAATCACATGTTCCCAAATAAAACAGAGCTTTTTTTCCAAAGTGCTTAGCTGTAGATTTTGGCCTCTATCTCAGCCGGCACCTAGGGAGACCTACCAAACCTGTGCATTTTTTAAAACTAGACACCTAGGGGAATCCAAGATGGGGAGACTTGTGGGGCTCTCACCAGATTCTGTTACCTTGAATCCTTTGCAAACTTCAAAATGTTGCTCAAGAAACACTTTTTCCTCACATTTCGGTGACAGGAAGTTCTGGAATCTAAAAGGAGCCACAAATTTCCTTCCACCTAGCATTCCTCCAAATCTCCTGATAAAAATGATACCTCACTTATGTAGTTAGGCCTAGTGCCCGCATCAAGAAATGGCCCAAAATAAAACATCGACACATCACATTTTCTCAAAGAAAACAGAGCTGTTTTTTCCAAGTGCCTATCTGTGGATTTTGGCCTCTAGCTCAGCCGGCACCTTGGGAAACCCACCAAGCCTGTGCATTTTGTGAAACTAGACACCATGGGGAGTCCAAGATGGGGTTACTTGTGGGGCTCTCACCAGGCTCTTTTACCCAGAATCCTCTGCAAACCTCGAAATCTGGCTAAAAAACACTTTTTCCTCACATTTCAGTGACAGAAAGTTCTGGAATCTGAGAGGAGCCACAAATTTCCTTCCACCCAGCGGTCCCCCAAGTCTCCCAATAAAAATGATACCTCACCTGTGTGGGTAGGCCCGGTGCCCGCGACAGGAAATGCCCCAAAACACAACGTGGACACATCACATTTTTCAAAGAAAACAGAGCTGTTTTTTGCAAAGTGCCTAGCTTTGGCTTTTGGCCTCTAGCTCAGCCGGCACCTAGGGAAACCTACCAACCCTGTGTATGTTTTAAAACTTGACACCTAGGGGAATCCAAGATGGGGTGACTTGTGGGGCTCGCAGCAGGTTCTGTTACCCAGAATCCTTTGCAAACCTCAAAATGTGGCTAAAAAAACTATTTTTCATCACATTTCGGTGACAGAAAGTTCTGGAATCTGAGAGGAGCCACAAATCTCCTTCCACCCAGCGTTCCCCAAGTCTCCCGAAAAAAATGATACCTCACTTGTGTGGGTAGGCCTAGTGCCCGCAACAGGAAATGCCCCAAAACACAACGTGGACAAATCACATTTTCCCAAAGAAAACAGAGCTGCTTTTTGCAAAGTGCCTGCCTGTGGGTTCTGGCCTCTAGCTCAGCGGGCACCTAGGGAAACCTACCAAACCTGTGCATTTTTTGTAAAACTAGACACCTAGGGGAATCCAAGATGGGGTGACTTGTGGGGCTCGCAGCAGGTTCTGTTACCCAGAATCCTTTGCAAACCTCAAAATGTGGCTAAAAAAACTATTTTTCATCAAATTTCGGTGACAGAAAGTGCTGGAATCTGAGAGGAGCCACAAATTTCCTTCCACCCAGCGGTCCCCCAAGTCTCCCGGTAAAAATGATACCTCACTTGTGTGGGTAGGCCTAGTGCCCGCGACAGGAAATGCCCCACAACACAACGTGGACAAATCACATTTTCCCAAAGAAAACAGAGCTTTTTTTCCAAAGTGCTTAGCTGTAGATTTTGGCCTCTATCTCAGCCGGCAGCTAGGGAGACCTACCAAACCTGCGTATTTTTTAAAACTAGACACCTAGGGGAATCCATGATGGGGTGACTTGTGGGACTCGCACCAGGTTCTGTTACCCAGAACCCTTTGCAAACCTCGAAATCTGGCTAAAAAACACCTTTTCCTCACATTTCAGTGACAGAAAGTTCTGGAATCTGAGAGGAGCCACAAATTTCCTTCAACCCAGCGGTCCCCCAAGTCTCCCAATAAAAATGATACCTCACCTGTGTGGGTAGGCCTGGTGCCCGCGACAGGAAATGCCCCAAAACACAATGTGGACACATCACATTTTACAAAGAAAACAGAGCTGTTTTTTGCAAAGTGCCTAGCTATGGCTTTTGGCCTCTGGCTCAGCCAGCACCTAGGGAAACCTACCAACCCTGTGTATGTTTTAAAACTTTACACCTAGGGGAATCCAAGATGGGGTGACTTGTGGGGCTCGCAGCAGGTTCTGTTACCAAGAATCCTCTGCAAACCTCAAAATGTGGCTAAAAACACTTTTTCATCACATTTCGGTGACAGAAAGTTCTGGAATCTGAGAGGAGCCACAAATCTCCTTCCACCCAGCGTTCCCCAAGTCTCCCGATAAAAATTATACCTCACTTGTGTGGGTAGGGATAGTGCCCGCAACAGGAAATGCCCCAAAACACAACGTGGACAAATCACATTTTCCCAAAGAAAACAGAGCTGCTTTTTGCAAAGTGCCTGCCTGTGGATTCTGGCCTCTAGCTCAGCGGGCACCTAGGGAAACCTACCAAACCTGTGCATTTTTTGTAAAACTAGACACCTTGGGGAATCCAAGATGGGGTGACTTGTGGGGCTCGCAGCAGGTTCTGTTACCCAGAATCCTTTGCAAACCTCAAAATGTGGCTAAAAAAACTATTTTTCATCAAATTTCGGTGACAGAAAGTTCTGGAATCTGAGAGGAGCCACAAATTTCCTTCCACACAGCGGTCCCCCAAGTCTCCCGATAAAAATGATACCTCACTTGTGTGGGTAGGCCTTGTGCCCGCGACAGGAAATGCCCCACAACACAACGTGGACAAATCACATTTTCCCAAAGAAAACAGAGCTTTTTTTCCAAAGTGCTTAGCTGTAGATTTTGGCCTCTATCTCAGCCGGCAGCTAGGGAGACCTACCAAACCTGCGTATTTTTTAAAACTAGACACCTAGGGGAATCCATGATGGGGTGACTTGTGTGGCTCGCACCAGGTTCTGTTACCCAGAACCCTCTGCAAACCTCGAAATCTGGCTAAAAAACACCTTTTCCTCACATTTCAGTGACAGAAAGTTCTGGAATCTGAGAGGATCCACAAATTTTCTTCAACCCAGCGGTCCCCCAAGTCTCCCAATAAAAATGATACCTCACCTGTGTGGGGAGGCCTGGTGCCCGCGACAGGAAATGTCCCAAAACACAATGTGGACACATCACATTTTCCAAAGAAAACAGAGCTGTTTTTTGCAAAGTGCCTAGCTTTGGCTTTTGGCCTCTAGCTCAGCCGGCACCTAGGGAAACCTACCAACCCTGTGTATTTTTTAAAACTAGACACCCAGGGGAATCCAAGATGGGGTGACCTGTGGGGCTCGCACCAAGTTCTGTTACCTAGAATCAAATCAAATCAAATCATTAACATTTATAAAGCGCGCTACTCACCCGTGCGGGTCTCAAGGCGCTAGGGGAAAGGGGGGGTTACTGCTGCTCTAATAGCCAGGTTTTTAGGAGTCTCCGGAAAGCGGAGTGGTCCTGGGTGGTCCTGAGGCTGGTGGGGAGGGAGTTCCAGGTCTTGGCCGCCAGAAAGGAGAAAGATCTCCCACCTGCCGTGGAGCGGCGGATGCGAGGGACGGCAGCGAGTGCGAGACCAGAGGAACGGAGGAGGCGGGTGGGGACGTAGAAGCTGAGGCGTCGGTTGAGGTATTCCGGTCCCTTGTTGTGGAGGGCTTTGTGTGCGTGGGTGAGAAGTCGAAAGGTGATCCTTTTGCTGACTAGGAGCCAATGCAGGTGTCTCAGGTGTGCGGAGATGTGGCTGTTGCGGGGTACGTCGAGGATGAGGCGTGCTGATGCATTTTGAATACGTTGCAGGCGATTTTGGAGTTTGGCTGTGGTCCCGGCGTAGAGGGTGTTGCCGTAGTCCAGGCGGCTCGTGACGAGGGCGTGGGTCACAGTTTTTCTAGTGTCGGCGGGGATCCAGCGGAAGATCTTGCGGAGCATGCGAAGGGTGAGGAAGCAGGCGGAGGACACGGCGTTGACTTGCTTGGTCATGGTGAGAAGACGGTCCAAGATGAAGCCGAGGTTGCGGGCGTGGTCTGTGGGGGTCGGTGCGGTGCCGAGGGCCGTGGGCCACCAGGAATTGTCCCAGGCGGACGGGGTGTTGCCGAGGATGAGGACTTCCGTTTTTTTCAGAGTTCAGCTTTAGGCGGCTGAGCCTCATCCAATCTGCGACGTCCTTCATACCCTCTTGTAGGTTGGTCTTGGCGCTGGCGGGGTCCTTGGTGAGGGAGAGTATAAGTTGGGTGTCGTCGGCGTAGGAGGTGATGATGATGTCGTGCTTGCGAACGATGTTGGCGAGGGGGCTCATGTAGACATTGAAGAGTGTCGGGCTGAGCGATGAGCCTTGAGGTACGCCGCAGATGATCTCGGTGGGTTCTGAGCGAAACGGAGGGAGGTAAACTCTTTGGGAACGGTTTGAGAGGAAGTAGGCGATCCAGTCCAGGGCCTGGCCTTGGATCCCGGTGAAGCGGAGGCGGGTGATTAGGGTGCGGTGACAGACGGTGTCGAAGGCAGCCGAGAGGTCGAGGAGAAAGAGGGCGACTGTTTCACCATTGTCCATCAGGGTTCTGATGTCGTCAGTGACTGAGATGAGGGCGGTTTCCGTGCTGTGGTTGGTTCGGAATCCGGTTTGTGAAGGGTCGAGCAGGTTGTTGTTTTCCAGGAAGGTGGTCAGCTGTTTGTTGACGGTCTTCTCTATTACCTTGGCTGGGAAAGGCAGAAGAGAGATCGGGCGGAAGTTTTTCAGGTCGCTCGGGTCAGCCGTAGGTTTCTTTAGTAGGGCGTTGACTTCGGCGTGTTTCCAGCATTCGGGGAAGGTAGCAGAAGAAAAAGAAGAGTTGATGACGGTCTGGAGGTGCGGGGCGATGATGTCGTCGGCTTTGTTAAAGATGAAGTGACGGCAGGGGTCCGAAGGGGCGCCGGAGTGGATAGAGTTCATGATGGATTTGGTTTCTTCAGTGTTGATGTGGGTCCAGTTGTTGAGGGTAATGGCCGGGGGTGCGGGTTCAGTGGTGTTATGTTGGGTCTGGTGTCCGAAGCTGTTGTGGAGGTCGCTGATCTTGCGATGGAAGAAAGTGGCGAGGGATTCGCACAAATCCTGTGAGGGCGTGACGGCGTTGGCGTTGGGGTTGGAGAACTCCTTGACGATGCTGAAGAGTTCTTTGCTGTTGTGGCTGTTTTTGTCCAGTCTGTCAGTGAAAAAGGTCTTTTTAGCAGCGCGGATCAGGCGGTGGTGTTCGCGGGTAGCGTTCTTGAGGGCGGTCATTTTGTCAGCGGTGTGGTCCTTGCGCCAGGCCTTCTCGAGGGCGCGACAAGTTTTCTTTGATTCTTTGAGGGTGTCAGAGAACCAGAGAGGTTTTTTGGTGTTGGTCTGTCGATGCGTGCGTTTGAGGGGAGCAAGGTTGTCTGCGCAGTTGGAGATCCAGTTTGTGAGGCTGAGGGCTGCGTCGTTGGGGTCGGTGGTGAGGGTGGGTTGGTTGGCGGCGAGTGCTGAGAAGAGTTGCTCTTCGGGGATCTTGTTCCACTGTCGACGAGGGATGGGTTGAGTGAGAAGGTGGCGGGTCTCGCGTCGGAATGTGAAGTGGACACAGCTGTGGTCGGTCCAGTGTAGAGCGGAGGTGTGGCTGAAGAAGACGTGTTTGCTGGCGGAGAAGATAGGGTCAAGCGTGTGTCCGGCGATGTGGGTGGCGGTGTTCACCAGTTGTTTGAGGCCGAGGTTGGCGAGGTTGTCGAGCAGGGTGGCGGTGTTGGGGTCGTTGTTTTGTTCCAGATGGAAGTTGAGGTCGCCTAGGAGGATGTAGTCCGCTGAGTCGAGGGCGTGCGGGGAGATGAAGTCGGCGGTGGCGTCGCTGAAGGGGGCGCGCGGTCCGGGAGGACGGTAGACGAGGGATCCTCTGAGGGTGGTCCTCGGGTCGGTGCGAATCTGAAAATGCAGGTGTTCAGCGGCGAGGGGGGTGTCTTCGGTGGAGGTGGTGACGCTGATGGAGTCTTTGAAGACTATGGCGATACCTCCTCCTACTTGGTTGGTGCGGTCTTTTCTGAAGATCTTGTAGCCTTCGGGGATGGCGGTGGCGATGTCTGGAGCAGAGGAGGCGTTCATCCAGGTCTACGTGATGAAGGCGACGTCCGGTGCTGTGGAGTCCAGGAGGTCCCAGAGTTCAACAGCGTGCTTGTGGACGGATCGAGCGTTGACCAGGATGCACTTGAGGTGATTGATGGCGCGTGGGCTTTTGGTCGTGGTAGTTGCGTGGTGGAAGATACATTTGCAGGAGTTGCAGGCGAAGGGTCCATGGGTGCTGTTAGAAATGGGGTTTCTGGTTGGCTAGGGTATGCACCTCAGCCAGGCAGAACTTACCCACTCTAGTCAGGGCAAGGGAGTTACACGTCCAAGATAACCCCTGCTCACCCCCTTGGTAGCTTGGCACGAGCAGTCAGGCTGAACCCGGAGGCAATGCGTAAAGCGTTTGCACAACACACACATACATGTGACGCAATATCCCCACCACAAAGGAAACACAACACCAGATTATATAAAAATACACTGTATTGTACACAACGTAATTATTAGACCAACATCACATAACAGTACTATCCTGCTACCTTAGCAGTTGTCAGAACACGTTACACATTAATTACTCTGCAAACTAGCAGTAGTCACACATAACACACAGGTTACTCAGTATTCTGCAACATAAGCAGTAGTCAGGAAACACGTTATCACATTAGCACACTTGTCATAAGAATATCATAAAACGCCCATAATAGGAACATTAGAAAATCTATGGCAAGTTAAGCAAACATATTAGCAAGTCATGCCCATAAAAGGAACATGTGCACACATATGTCAAAAAACATCAAAGACCAGGTAGGCAATATAACATAATTACAAAAAAGTCTGTAGCAAGAACTTTAAATCAACGTTACATTAGTCCCTTTTAAAGTACCTGAAAATGATGAAAAGGCACCTCCAGTGCCTAAAACGAATAATGGGGCCCCCGGCGCTCCTTTGCGCAAAAACGGGGGCTTCCAAAACATTGCAGATAGAGAGGGGCGGCACGCACCCTCTCTGACTCCTTATCGGGCCCCTTCTGGGACCCGTGATCACCGGGGGCCCCCCGGGCCTCCACCGGCCCTCTCCAGGGGGGGGGGGCCCGAGTCAGGGAAATCTTGTGGTTAAGGAGGGGGGCGCCACGCACCCCCTCCAAGCTGTGCACGGGCCCCTCTGGGGGCCCGCAAACTCCTGGGGTCTCCCGGGGCCTCCGTTGGCCCTTTCAGAGGGGGAGACCCCTTTCCGATGGCCTGGGCCCACGAGGGGGCCAACACCGGAGCTGGGGGCCAGGGCGAGCCTTCCGTGAGGCGGCCGCCCGGCAGAGACAGCAGGAGAGTCCTCCGGGACCCCTGCGCACGAGGGAGAGGCGTACTCCTCTCCCTCGATTCTCTGGCTGCCGTAGTGGCCCAGGATGGGCCGGCTGGTGCCCCGGGGGCGCCCTGAGAAGGGCGCGTCCCCCAGGAGCACGCTAGGAGCGTGCCAGCTCCCATTTCTTTAAAAATGATCAGTGCAGGGGTCAGGGGCCACAGCACCCTGCCCCTGGGAACAATTCAACAAGAGGGAGCACAGGGCTGGTGGGTCCAGCTACAGGCCAGCACAAGGGGTGCAGTTGGTGGCAGTTCCTCCTAGTGACCAGGCAGGTCACAGGTCAGCACAGCAGCAGCAGTCCATGGCGGTTTCCTGGTGAGTCCATTCATCAGCGTTCTGTGTCCAGTTTCAAGTTCCAAGAATGTTCAAATTGTGGGGAAAATTCCCCTGTACTTATAGTCAGTTCTTACAGTGTTTTACAGTGGTAGGGAGAGGAGGTTCCAGCCAGTTACAACTGGTTCTGGGAGTGCCCCCTCTCTCCTTTCAGCACAGGCTCCAAACATCAGTGGGGGGGTTAACGACCCTATTGTGTGAGGCCAGGGCACAGCCTTTACAAATGTAGGTGTGCCCCGCCTCTCCCTTCTCTCAGCCCAGGAAGACTATTCAGTATGTAGATGCACCTCAGTGACACCTCCACCCTCCCTGTGTACAGGCTGTCTGAAAAGTATGCACAAAGCCCCAACTGTCACTCTGCCCAGACGTGGATTGGAGTCAAGCTGCAAAACACCAGAATCATAAGCACAGATAAATGCGCACTTTCTAGAAGTGGCATTTCTGTGATAGTAATAAAAAATACACCCACACCAGTAAGCAGTATTTATTATCACCATCACAACCATACCAAACACGCCTACGCTAGCCCTCATAAATCAGACAATACCCCTACACATAAGGCAGGGCCTTTCTAATGCAATCCTATGAGAAGGCAGCACTCACAGCAGTGAGACACCAAGTTAGGCTGTTTGTCACTACCAGGACAGGCCATGCAATATGGCACATGTCCTGCCTTTCTACATACATGGCACCCTGCCCACAGGGCGTACTTTAGGGGTGACTTACATGTAGTAAAAGGGGAGTCCTGGGCCTGGCAAGTAAATTTAGATGCCAGGTCCCTGTGGCAGAAAACTGTGCACACAGGCCCTGCGCTAGCAGGCCTGAGACAGGTTTGAAAGTCTACTTCAGTGGGTGGCGCAAGCAGCGCTGCAGGCCCACTAGTAGTATTTAATTTACAGGCCCTGGGTATAGAGATACCACTGTACAAGGGACTTATAGGTAAATTAAATATGCCAATCAGGTATAAGCCAATCATACCAACTTTAGATGGGAGAGCACCTGTACTTTAACACTGGTCAGCAGTGATAAAGTGCTCAGAGTCCTAGAGCCAACAGCGAAAGGTCAGAAAAACCAGGAGGAAGGAGGCAAAAAGACTAGGGATGACCATGCGTATGGCCAAAAGTCCAACAGGTGCGTTTGGGGTGAGCTTGGAAGCAGGTGTTGGAGCGTCCTGGGTTAAGGGCGAGGAGGGTCGTGGGGTCGTAGCGGATCAGCGGGGTTTGGGAGAGCTGGGGACCAGGGGTCGTGGCGCTGGGCGCGGGCCAGGGGCGGACGGGCGCAGACGGGCGCGCCAGGGGTGCGGTCGCACAGCAGCCGCCATATGAGGTGGGGGGGAGGGGTCAGCTGGGGGCGAATGGGAGCTGGGGGCAAGCAGGAGGTCGCGGCAGGAAGGCACGAGGGAGGGGGGACAGGTAGAGTGAGAAGAGCTGGGGGAGGGGGGTTTAAGGGGGGAGAGTGTTAGGAGGTTTGGGAGATTAGGAAGAGAGATAGGAGTAGGGTTTTGAAGATAGGGGAGGGGGGGTTGTAGAGGTGGGTGAGGGTGAGAGGTAGAGTGAGAGGATAGGAAGAATAGGTAATAGGGGGGGTGGCGGGAAGGGGGAGAGATAGAGAAATAGATAGAGAAAATGGATAGATAGAGAAATCGATAGATAGAGAAAAAGATAGATAGAGAGATAGGTGGATAGGAGGAGGTGGGGAGTGAGGGAGTTAGATAGTGAGATAGAGAGATAGAGAGATAGGTGGATAGGAGGAGAGAGAGAGGTAGATAGCGAATGGGTTAGATAGGGGTGATAGAGAGGGGGAGGCGAGTGAGGGAGGGGGATGAGGCAGGAGCAGGAGGGCAGGCGCGGGGAGAAGAAGACGGAGGGGGCAGAGGAGCCGAAGACAGAAGATAGAAGACAGAAGAACAGAAGACAGAAGAACAGAAGACAGGAGAACAGAAGACCGGAAGAGCAGAAGAACAGAAGAACAGAAGACAGGAAGAACAGAAGAACAGGAGAACTGAAGAACAGGAGTCCAGAAGAACTCAGAAGAGCGGAAGTTCACAGAAGAGCAGAAGATCACAGATGAAGATACGAAGAACAGAAGGCAGAAGACCTCAGAAGAAGATGAAGAAGAAGAGAGGTGACAGGAGAGGCAGAGAAGCACACAGAAGAAGAGAGAAGACGGGGAGAAGAAGAGTAGAGAAGAAGATTACAGGCGAGGAGCGAGGAGGAAGAACAGAGAAGAAGAAAAGAAGAAAAGAAGCAGGAGCAGGAGAGAGGGTGAGTAGCGCGGGGCAGGGCGAGGGGTTGGGAAGTAGGGGGTACTTACTGTGAGGTGGGTCTCAGGAACTCAGGAACCTGGAGGAGCTGGAGGAGCTGCAGCGGCAGGGGGAGCGACCTACCCTTGGGTCAGATCCTTTGCAAACCTCAAAATGTGGCTAAAAAAACACTTTTTCATCACATTTCGGTGACAGAAAGTTCTGGAATCTGAGAGGAGCCACAAATCTCCTTCCACCCAGTGTTCCCCAAGTCTCCCGGTAAAAATGATACCTCACTTGTGTGGGTAGGCCTAGTGCCCGCGACAGGAAATGTCCCGAAACACAAAGTTGAGAAATCACATTTTCCCAAAGAAAACAGAGCTAGTTTTTGCAAAGTGCTTACCTGTGGATTCTGGCCTCTATTTCAGCCGGCACCTAGGGAGGCCTACCAAACCTGTGCATTTTTTAAAACTAGACACTTAGGGGAATCTAAGATGGGGAGACTTGTGGGGCTCTCACCAGGTTCTGTTACCTAGAATCCTTTGCAAACTTCAAAATGTTGCTAAAGAAACACTTTTTCCTCACATTTCGGTGACAGAAAGTTCTGGAATCTGAGAGGAGCCACAAATTTCCTTCCACCTAGCGTTCCCCCAAATCTCCCGATAAAAATGATACCTCACTTGTGTAGTTAGGCCTAGTGCCCGCATCAGGAAATGCCCCAAAATTAAACATCGACAAATCACATTTTCTCAAAGAAAACAGAGCTGTTTTTTCGAAAGCGCCTATCTGTGGATTTTGGCCTCTAGCTTAGCCGGCTCCTAGGGAAACCCACCAAGCCTGTGCATTTTGAGAAACTAGACACCTTGGGGAGTCCAAGATGGCGTGACTTGTGGGGCTCTCACCAGGCTCTGTTACCCAGAACCCTCTGCAAACCTCGAAATCTGGCTAAAAAACACTTTTTCCTCACATTTCGGTGACAGAAAGTTCTGGAATCTGAGAGGAGCCACAAATTTCCTTCAACCCAGCGGTCCCCCAAGTCTCCCAATAAAAATGATACCTCACCTGTGTGGGGAGGCCCGGTGCCCGCGACAGTAAATGCCCCAAAACACAATGTGAACACATCACATTTTCCAAAGAAAACAGAGCTGTTTTTTGCAAAGTGCCTAGCTTTGGCTTTTGGCCTCTAGCTCAGCCGTCACCTGGGGAAACCTACCAACCCTGTGTATTTTTTAAAACTAGACACCCAGGGGAATCCAAGATAGGGTGACCTGTGGGGCACGCACCAAGTTCTGTTACCCAGAATCCTTTACAAACCTCAAAATTTGGCTAAGAAAACACTTTTTCATCACATTTCGGTGACAGAAAGTTCTGGAATCTGAGAGGAGCCACAAATCTCCTTCCACCCAGTGTTCCCCAAGTCTCCCGGTAAAAATTATACCTCACTTGTGTGGGTAGGCCTAGTGCCCGCAACAGGAAATGCCCCAAAAGACAACGTTGACAAATCACATTTTCCCAAAGAAAACAGAGCTGTTTTTTGCAAAGTGCCTACCTGTGGATTCTGGGCTCTATTTCAGCCGGCACCTAGAGAAACCTACAAAACCTGTGCATTTTTTAAAACTAGACACCTAGGGGAATCTAAGATGGGGAGACTTGTGGGGCTCTCACCAGGTTCTGTTACCTAGAATCCTTTGCAAACTTCAAAATGTTGCTAAAGAAACACTTTTTCCTCACATTTCGGTGACAGAAAGTTCTGGAATCTGAGAGGAGCCACAAATTTCCTTCCGCCTTGCGTTCCCCCAAATCTCCAGATAAAAATGATACCTCACTTGTGTAGTTAGGCCTAGTGCCCGCATCAGGAAATGCCCCAAAATAAAACATCAACACATCACATTTTCACAAAGAAAACGGAGCTGTTTTTTCCAAAGCGCCTATCTGTGAATTTTGGCCTCCAGCTCAGCCGGCACCTAGGGAAACCCACCAAGCCTGTGCATTTTGTGAAACTAGACACCTTGGGGAGTCCAAGATGTGGTGACTTGTGGGTGTGTCGCCAGGTTCTGTTACCCAGAATCCTCTGCAAACCTCGATATGTGGCTAAAAAACACTTTTTCCTCACATTTCAGTGACAGAAAGTTGTGGAATCTGAGAGGAGCCACAAATTTCCTTCCACCCAGCGGTCCCCCAACTCTCCCGATAAAAATGATACCTCATTTGTGTGGGTAGGCCTAGTGCCCGCGACAGGAAATGCCCCACAACACAACGTGGACAAATCACATTTTCCCAAAGAAAACAGAGCTTTTTTTCCAAAGTGCTTAGCTGTAGATTTTGGCCTCTATCTCAGCCGGCAGCTAGGGAGACCTACCAAACCTGTGTATTTTTTAAAACTAGACACCTAGGGGAATCCATGATGGGGTGACTTGTGGGGCTCGCACCAGGTTCTGTTACCCAGAACCCTCTGCAAACCTCGAAATCTGGCTAAAAAACACTTTCTCCTCACATTTCAGTGACAGAAAGTTCTGGAATCTGAGAGGAGGCACAAATTTCCTTCAACCCAGCGGTCCCCCAAGTCTCCCAATAAAAATGATACCTCACCTGTGTGGGGAGGCCTGGTGTCCGTGACAGGAAATGCCCCAAAACACAATGTGGACACATCACATTTTCCAAAGAAAACACAGCTGTTTTTTGCAAAGTGCCTAGCTTTGGCTTTTGGCCTCTAGCTCAGCCGGCACCTAGGGAAACCTACCAACCCGGTGTATTTTTTAAAACTAGACACCCAGGGGAATCCAAGATGGGGTAACCTGTGGGGCTCGCACCAAGTTCTGTTACCCAGAATCCTTTGCAAACCTCAAAATTTGGCTAAAAAAACACTTTTTCATCACATTTCGGTGACAGAAAGTTCTGGAATCTGAAAGGAGCCACAAATCTCCTTCCACCCAGTGTTCCCCAAGTCTACTGGTAAAAATGATACCTCACTTGTGTGGGTAGGCCTACTGCCCGCGACAGGAAATGCCCCACAACACAACGTGGACAAATCACATTTTCCCAAAGAAAACAGAGCTTTTTTTCCAAAGTGCTTAGCTGTAGATTTTGGCCTCTATCTCAGCTGGCACCCAGGGAGACCTACCAAACCTGTGCATTTTTTAAAACTAGACACCTAGGGTAATCCAAGATGGGGAGACTTGTGGGGCTCTCACCAGGTTCTGTTACCTTGAATCCTTTGCAAACTTCAAAATGTTGCTCAAGAAACACATTTTCCTCAAATTTCGGAGACACAAAGTTCTGGAATCTGAAAGGAGACACAAATTTCCTCCCACCTAGTATTCCCCCAAATCTTGTGATAAAAATGATACCTCACTTATGTAGTTAGGCCTAGTGCCCGCATCAAGAAATGGCCCAAAATAAAACATCGATACATCACATTTTCTCAAAGAAAACAGAGCTGTTTTTTCCAAGTGCCTATCTGTGGATTTTGGCCTCTAGCTCAGCCGGCACCTTGTGAAACCCACCAAGCCTGTGCATTTTGTGAAACTAGACACCATGGGGAGTCCAAGATGGGGTTACTTGTGGGGCTCTCACCAGGCTCTTTTACCCAGAATCCTCTGCAAACCTCGAAATCTGGCTAAAAAACACTTTTTCCTCACATTTCAGTGACAGAAAGTTCTGGAATCTGAGAGGAGCCACAAATTTCCTTCCACCCAGCGGTCCCCCAAGTCTCCCAATAAAAATTATACCTCACCTGTGTGGGTAGGCCCGGTGCCCGCGACAGGAAATGCCCCAAAACACAATGTGGACACATCACATTTTCCAAAGAAAACAGAGCTGTTTTTTGCAAAGTGCCTAGCTTTGGCTTTTGGCCTCTAGCTCAGCCGGCACCTAGGGACACCTACCAACTCTGTGTATGTTTTAAAACTTGACACCTTGGGGAATCCAAGATGGGGTGACTTGTGGGGCTCGCAGCAGGTTCTGTTACCCAGAATCCTTTGCAAACCTCAAAATGTGGCTAAAAAAACTATTTTTCATCACATTTCGGTGACAGAAAGTTCTGGAATCTGAGAGGAGCCACAAATCTCCTTCCACCCAGCATTCCCCAAGTCTCCCGATAAAAATTATACCTCACTTGTGAGGGTAGGCCTACTGCCCGTAACAGGAAATGCCCCAAAACACAACGTGGACAAATCACATTTTCCCAAAGAAAACAGAGCTGCTTTTTGCAAAGTGCCTGCCTGTGGATTCTGGCCTCTAGCTCAGCGGGCACTTAGGGAAACCTACCAAACCTGTGCATTTTTTGTAAAACTAGACACCTAGGGGAATCCAGGATGGGGTGACTTGTGGGGCTCGCAGCAGGTTCTGTTACCCAGAATCCTTTGCAAACCTCAAAATGTGGCTAAAAAAATGATTTCTCATCACATTTCGGTGACAGAAAGTTCTGGAATCTGAGAGGAGCCACAAATTTCCTTCCACCCAGCGGTCCCCCAAGTCTCCCGGTAAAAATGATACCTCACTTGTGTGGGTAGGCCTAGTGCCCGCGACAGGAAATGCCCCACAACACAACGTGGACAAATCACATTTTCCCAAAGAAAACAGAGATTTTTTTCCAAAGTGCTTAGCTGTAGATTTTGGCCTCTATCTCAGCCGGCAGCTAGGGAGACCTACCAAACCTGTGTATTTTTTAAAACTAGACACCTAGGGGAATCCATGATGGGGTGACTTGTGGGGCTCGCACCAGGTTCTGTTACCGAGAATCCTTTGCAAACTTCAAAATGTTGCTAAAGAAACACTTTTTCCTCACATTTTGGTGACAGAAAGTTCTGGAATCTGAGAGGAGCCACAAATTTCCTTCCACCTAGCGTTCCCCCAAATCTCCCGATAAAAATGATACCTCATTTGTGTAGTTAGGCCTAGTGCCCGCATCAGGAAATGCCCCAAAATAAAACATCAACACATCACATTTTCACAAAGAAAACAGAGCTGTTTTTTCCAAAGCGCCTATCTGTGAATTTTGGCCTCTAGCTCAGCCGGCACCTAGGGAAACCCACCAAGCCTGTGCATTTTGTGAAACTAGACACCTTGGGGAGTCCAAGATGTGGTGACTTGTGGGTGTCTCGCCAGGTTCTGTTACCCAGAATCCTCTGCAAACCTCAAAATTTGGCTAAAAAACACTTTTTCCTCACATTTCAGTGACAGAAAGTTCTGGAATCTGAGAGTTGCCACAAATTTCCTTCCACCCAGTGTTCCCCAAGTCTCCCGATACAAATGATACCTCACTTGTGTGGGTAGGCCTAGTGCCCGCGACAGGAAATGCCCCACAACCCAACGTGGACAAATCACATTTTCCCAAAGAAAACAGAGCTTTTTTCCAAAGTGCTTAGCTGTAGATTTTGGCCTCTATCTCAGCCGGCACCCAGGCAGACCTACCAAACCTGTGTATTTTTTAAAACTGGACACCTAGGGGAATCTAAGATGGGGAGACTTGTGGGGCTCTCACCAGGTTCTGTTACCTTGAATCCTTTGCAAACTTCAAAATGTTGCTCAAGAAACACTTTTTCCTCACATTTGTGTGACAGAAAGTTCTGGAATCTGAAAGGAGCCACACATTTCTTCCCACCTAGCATTCCCCCGAATCTCCTGATAAAAATGATACCTCACTTATGTAGTTAGGCCTAGTGCCCGCATCAAGAAATGGCCCAAAATAAAACATCGACACATCACATTTTCTCAAAGAAAACAGAGCTGTTTTTTCCAAGTGCCTAGCTTTGGCTTTTGGCCTCTAGCTCAGCCGGCACTTAGGGAAACCTACCAACCCTGTGTATGTTTTAAAACTTGACACCTAGGGGAATCCAAGATGGGGTGACTTGTGGGGCTCGCAGCAGGTTCTGTTACCCAGAATCCTTTGCAAACCTCAAAATGTGTCTAAAAAAACTATTTTTCATCACATTTCGGTGACAGAAAGTTCTGGAATCTGAGAGGAGCCACAAATCTCCTTCCACCCAGCGTTCCCCAAGTCTCCCGATAAAAATGATACCTCACTTGTGTGGGTAGGCCTAGTGCCCGCAACAGGAAATGCCCCAAAACACAACGTGGACAAATCACATTTTCCCAAAGAAAACAGAGCTGCTTTTTGCAAAGTGCCTGCCTGTGGATTCTGGCCTCTAGCTCAGCGGGCACCTAGGGAAACCTACCAAACCTGTGCATTTTTTGTAAAACTAGACACCTAGGGGAATCCAAGATGGGGTGACTTGTGGGGCTCGCAGCAGGTTCTGTTACCCAGAATCCTTTGCAAACCTCAAAATGTGGCTAAAAGAATGATTTTTCATCACATTTCGGTGACAGAAAGTTCTGGAAGCTGAGAGGAGCCACAAATTTCCTTCCACCCAGCGGTCCCCCAAGTCTCCTGGTAAAAATGATACCTCACTTGTGTGGGTAGGCCTAGTGCCTGCGACAGGAAATGCCCCACAACACAACGTGGACAAATCACATTTTCCCAAAGAAAACAGAGATTTTTTTCCAAAGTGCTTAGCTGTAGATTTTGGCCTCTATCTCAGCCGGCAGCTGGGGAGACCTACCAAACCTGTGTATTTTTTAAAACTAGACACCTAGGGGAATCCATGATGGGGTGACTTGTGGGGCTCGCACCAGGTTCTGTTACCTAGAATCCTTTGCAAACTTCAAAATGTTGCTAAAGAAACACTTTTTCTGCACATTTCGGTGACAGAAAGTTCTGGAATCTGAGAGGAGCCACGAATTTCCTTCCACCTAGCATTCCCCCAAATCTCCCGATAAAAATGATGCCTCACTTGTGTAGTTAGGCCTAGTGGCCGCATCAGGAAATGCCCCAAAATAAAACATCAACACATCACATTTTCACAAAGAAAACAGAGCTGTTTTTTCCAAAGCGCCTATCTGTGAATTTTGGCCTCTAGCTCAGCCGGCACCTAGGGAAACCCCCCAAGTCTGTGCATTTTGTGAAACTAGACACCTTGGGGAGTCCAAGATGTGGTGACTTGTGGGTGTCTCGCCAGGTTCTGTTACCCAGATTCCTCTGCAAACCTCGAAATTTGGCTAAAAACACTTTTTCCTCACATTTCAGTGACAGAAAGTTCTGGAATCTGAGAGGTGCCACAAATTTCCTTCGACCCAGCGTTCCCCAAGTCTCCCGATACAAATGATACCTCACTTGTGTGGGTAGGCCTAGTGCTCGCGACAGGAAATGCCCCACAACCCAACGTGGACAAATCACATGTTCCCAAAGAAAAAAGAGCTTTTTTTCCAAAGTGCTTAGCTGTAGATTTTGGCCTCTATCTCAGCCGGCAGCTAGGGAGACCTACCAAACCTGTGCATTTTTTAAAACTAGACACCTAGGGGAATCCAAGATGGGGAGACTTGTGGGGCTCTCACCAGATTCTGTTACCTTGAATCCTTTGCAAACTTCAAAATGTTGCTGAAGAAACACTTTTTCCTCACATTTCGGTGACAGGAAGTTCTGGAATCTAAAAGGAGCCACAAATTTCCTTCCACCTAGCATTCCCCCAAATCTCCTGATAAAAATGATACCTCACTTATGTAGTTAGGCCTAGTGCCCGCCTAAAGAAATGGCCCAAAATAAAACATCGATACATCACATTTTCTCAAAGAAAACAGAGCTGTTTTTTCCAAGTGCCTATCTGTGGATTTTGGCCTCTAGCTCAGCCGGCACCTTGGGAAACCCACCAAGCCTGTGCATTTTGTGAAACTAGACACCATGGGGAGTCCAAGATGGGGTTACTTGTGGGGCTCTCACCAGGCTCTTTTACCCAGAATCCTCTGCAAACCTCGAAATCTGGCTAAAAAACACTTTTTCCTCACATTTCAGTGACAGAAAGTTCTGGAATCTGAGAGGAGCCACAAATTTCCTTCCACCCAGCGGTCCCCCAAGTCTCCCAATAAAAATGATACCTCAACTGTGTGGGTAGGCCCGGTGCCCGTGACAGGAAATGCCCCAAAACACAATGTGGACACATCACATTTTCCAAAGAAAACAGAGCTGTTTTTTGCAAAGTGCCTAGCTTTGGCTTTTGGCCTCTAGCTCAGCCGGCACCTAGGGAATCCTACCAACCCTGTGTATGTTTTAAAACTTGACACCTAGAGGAATCCAAGATGGGGTGACTTGTGGGGCTCGCAGCAGGTTCTGTTACCCAGAATCCTTTGCAAACCTCAAAATGTGGCTAAAAAAACTATTTTTCATCACATTTCGGTGACAGAAAGTTCTGGAATCTGAGAGGAGCCACAAATCTCCTTCCACCCAGCGTTCCCCAAGTCTCCCGATAAAAATGATACCTCACTTGTGTGGGTAGGCCTAGTGCCCGCAACAGGAAATGCCCCAAAACACAACATGGACAAATCACATTTTCCCAAAGAAAACAGAGCTGCTTTTTGCAAAGTGCCTGCCTGTGGATTCTGGCCTCTAGCTCAGCGGGCACCTAGGGAAACCTACCAAACCTGTGCATTTCTTGTAAAACTAGACACATAGGGGAATCCAAGATGGGGTGACTTGTGGGGCTCGCAGCAGGTTCTGTTACCCAGAATCCTTTGCAAACCTCAAAATGTGGCTAAAAAAACAATTTTTCATCAAATTTCGGTGACAGAAAGTTCTGGAATCTGAGAGGAGCCACAAATTTGCTTCCACCCAGCGGTCCCCCAAGTCTCCCGGTAAAAATTATACCTCACTTGTGTGGGTAGGCCTAGTGCCCGCGACAGGAAATGCCCCACAACACAACGTGGACAAATCACATTTTCCCAAAGAAAACAGAGATTTTTTTCCAAAGTGCTTAGCTGTAGATTTTGGCCTCTATCTCAGCCGGCAGCTAGGGAGACCTACCAAACCTGTGTATTTTTTAAAACTAGACACCTAGGGGAATCCATGATGGGGTGACTTGTGGGGATCGCACCAGGTTCTGTTACCTAGAATCATTTGCAAACTTCAAAATGTTGCTAAAGAAACACTTTTTCCTCACATTTCGGTGGCAGAAAGTTCTGGAATCTGAGAGGAGCCACAAATTTCCTTCCACCTAGCGTTCCCCCAAATCTCCCGATAAAAATGATACCTCACTTGTGTAGTTAGGGCTAGTGCCCGTATCAGGAAATGCCCCAAAATAAAACATCAACACATCACATTTTCACAAAGAAAACAGAGCTGTTTTTTCCAAAGCGCCTATCTGTGAATTTTGGCCTCTAGCTCAGCCGCCACCTAGGGAAACCCACCAAGCCTGTGCATTTTGTGAAACTAGACACCTTGGGGAGTCCAAGATGTGGTGACTTGTGGGTGTCTTGCCAGGTTCTGTTACCCAGAATCCTCTGCAAACCTCGAAATTTGGCTAAAAAACACTTTTTCCTCACATTTCAGTGACAGAAAGTTCTGGAATCTGAGAGGAGCCACAAATTTCATTCCACCCAGCGTTCCCCAAGTCTCCCGATACAAATGATACCTCACTTGTGTGGGTAGGACTAGTGCCCGCGACAGGAAATGCCCCACAACACAACGTGGACAAATCACATGTTCCCAAAGAAAACAGAGCTTTTTTTCCAAAGTGCTTAGCTGTAGATTTTGGCCTCTATCTCAGCCGGCACCTAGGGAGACCTACCAAACCTGTGCATTTTTTTAAACTAGACACCTAGGGGAATCCAAGATGGGGAGACTTGTGGGGCTCTCACCAGGTTCTGTTACCTTGAATACTTTGCAAACTTCAAAATGTTGCTCAAGAAACACGTTTTCCTCACATTTCGGTGACAGAAAGTTCTGGAATCTAAAAGGAGCCACAAATTTCCTTCCACCTAGCATTCCCCCAAATCTCCTGATAAAAATGATACCTCACTTATGTAGTTAGGCCTCGTGCCCGCATCAAGAAATGGCCCAAAAAAAAACATCGACACATCACATTTTCTCAAAGAAAACAGAGCTGTGTTTTCCAAGTGCCTATCTGTGGATTTTGGCCTCTAGCTCAGCCGGCACCTTGGGAAACCCACCAAGCCTGTGCATTTTGTTAAACTAGACACCATGGGGAGTCCAAGATGGGGTTACTTGTGGGGCTCTCACCAGGCTCTTTTACCCAGAATCCTCTGCAAACCTCGAAATCTGGCTAAAAAACACTTTTTCCTCACATTTCAGTGACAGAAAGTTCTGGAATCTGAGAGGAGCCACAAATTTCCTTCCACCCAGCGGTCCCCCATGTCTCCCAATAAAAATTATACCTCAACTGTGTGGCTAGGCCCGGTGCCCGCTACAGGAAATGCCCCAAAACACAATGTGGACACATCACATTTTCCAAAGAAAACAGAGCTGTTTTTTGCATAGTGCCTAGCTTTGGCTTTTGGCCTCTAGCTCAGCCGGCACCTAGGGAAACCTACCAACCCTGTGTACGTTTTAAAACTTGACACCTGGGGGAATCCAAGATGGGGTGACTTGTGGGGCTCGCAGCAGGTTCTGTTACCCAGAATCCTTTGCAAACCTCAAAATGTGGCTAAAAAAACTATTTTTCATCACATTTCGGTGACAGAAAGTTCTGGAATCTGAAAGGAGCCACAAATCTCCTTCCACCCAGCGTTCCCCAAGTCTCCCGATAAAAATGATACCTCACTTGTGTGGGTAGGCCTAGTGCCCGCAACAGGAAATGCCCCAAAACACAACATGGACAAATCACATTTTCCCAAAGAAAACAGAGCTGCTTTTTGCAAAGTGCCTGCCTGTGGATTCTGGCCTCTAGCTCAGCGGGCACCTAGGGAAACCTACCAAACCTGTGCATTTTTTGTAAAACTAGACACCTAGGGGAATCCAAGATGGGGTGACTTGTGGGGCTCGCAGCAGGTTCTGTTACCCAGAATCCTTTGCAAACCTCAAAATGTGGCTAAAAAAACAATTTTTCATCAAATTTCGGTGACAGAAAGTTCTGGAATCTGAGAGGAGCCACAGATTTCCTTCCACCCAGCGGTCCCCCAAGTCTCCCGGTAAAAATTATACCTCACTTGTGTGGGTAGGCCTAGTGCCCGCGACAGGAAATGCCCCACAACACAACGTGGACAAATCACATTTTCCCAAAGAAAACAGAGATTTTTTTCCAAAGTGCTTAGCTGTAGATTTTGGCCTCTATCTCAGCCGGCAGCTAGGGAGACCTACCAAACCTGTGTTTTTGTTAAAACTAGACACCTAGGGGAATCCATGATGGGGTGACTTGTGGGGATCGCCCCAGGTTCTGTTACCTAGAATCATTTGCAAACTTCAAAATGTTGCTAAAGAAACACTTTTTCCTCACATTTCGGTTACAGAAAGTTCTGGAATCTGAGAGGAGCCACAAATTTCCTTCCACCTAGCGTTCCCCCAAATCTCCCGATAAAAATGATACCTCACTTGTGTAGTTAGGGCTAGTGCCCGTATCAGGAAATGCCCCAAAATAAAACATCAACACATCACATTTTCACAAAGAAAACAGAGCTGTTTTTTCCAAAGCGCCTATCTGTGAATTTTGGCCTCTAGCTCAGCCGCCACCTAGGGAAACCCACCAAGCCTGTGCATTTTGTGAAACTAGACACCTTGGGGAGTCCAAGATGTGGTGACTTGTGGGTGTCTCGCCAGGTTCTGTTACCCAGAATCCTCTGCAAACCTCGAAATTTGGCTAAAAAACACTTTTTCCTCACATTTCAGTGACAGAAAGTTCTGGAATCTGAGAGGAGCCACAAATTTCCTTCCACCCAGCGTTCCCCAAGTCTCCCGATACAAATGATACCTCACTTGTGTGGGTAGGACTAGTGCACGCGACAGGAAATGCCCCACAACACAACGTGGACAAATCACATGTTCCCAAAGAAAACAGAGCTTTTTTTCCAAAGTGCTTAGCTGTAGATTTTGGCCTCTATCTCAGCCGGCACCTAGGGAGACCTACCAAACCTGTGCATTTTTTTAAACTAGACACCTAGGGGAATCCAAGATGGGGAGACTTGTGGGGCTCTCACCAGGTTATGTTACCTTGAATACTTTGCAAACTTCAAAATGTTGCTCAAGAAACACGTTTTCCTCACATTTCGGTGACAGAAAGTTCTGGAATCTAAAAGGAGCCACAAATTTCCTTCCACCTAGCATTCCCCCAAATCTCCTGATAAAAATGATACCTCACTTATGTAGTTAGGCCTAGTGCCCGCATCAAGAAATGGCCCAAAAAAAAACATCGACACATCACATTTTCTCAAAGAAAACAGAGCTGTGTTTTCCAAGTGCCTATCTGTGGATTTTGGCCTCTAGCTCAGCCGGCACCTTGGGAAACCCACCAAGCCTGTGCATTTTGTTAAACTAGACACCATGGGGAGTCCAAGATGGGGTTACTTGTGGGGCTCTCACCAGGCTCTTTTACCCAGAATCCTCTGCAAACCTCGAAATCTGGCTAAAAAACACTTTTTCCTCACATTTCAGTGACAGAAAGTTCTGGAATCTGAGAGGAGCCACAAATTTCCTTCCACCCAGCGGTCTCCCATGTCTCCCAATAAAAATGATACCTCAACTGTGTGGGTAGGCCCGGTGCCCGCGACAGGAAATGCCCCAAAACACAATGTGGACACATCACATTTTCCAAAGAAAACAGAGCTGTTTTTTGCATAGTGCCTAGCTTTGGCTTTTGGCCTCTAGCTCAGCCGGCACCTAGGGAAACCTACCAACCCTGTGTATGTTTTAAAACTTGACACCTGGGGGAATCCAAGATGGGGTGACTTGTGGGGCTCCCAGCAGGTTCTGTTACCCAGAATCCTTTGCAAACCTCAAAATGTGGCTAAAAAAACTATTTTTCATCACATTTCGGTGACAGAAAGTTCTGGAATCTGAAAGGAGCCACAAATCTCCTTCCACCCAGCGTTCCCCAAGTCTCCCAATAAAAATGATACCTCACTTGTGTGGGTAGGCCTAGTGCCCGCAACTGGAAATGCCCCAAAACACAACATGGACAAATCACATTTTCCCAAAGAAAACAGAGCTGCTTTTTGCAAAGTGCCTGCCTGTGGATTCTGGCCTCTAGCTCAGCGAGCACCTAGGGAAACCTACCAAACCTGTGCATTTTTTGTAAAACTAGACACCTAGGGGAATCCAAGATGGGGTGACTTGTGGGGCTCGCAGCAGGTTCTGTTACCCAGAATCCTTTGCAAACCTCAAAATTTGGCCAAAAAAACTCTTTTTCCTCGCATTTTGGTGACAGAAACTTCTGGAATCTGAGAGGAGACCCAAATTTCCTTCCACCCAGCGTTTCCCCAAGTCCACCGATAAAAATGGTACCTCACTTGTGTGGGTAGGCCTAGTGCCTGCACAGGAAATGACACAAAACAAAATGTGGACACATCTCATTTTCCCAAAGAAAACAGAGCTTTTTTTCCAAAGTGCTCAGTTGTGGATTTTGGCCTCTATCTCATCTGGCACCTAGGGAGACCCACCAAACCTGTGATTTTTTAAAACTAGACACCTGGGGGAATCCAAGATGGAGAGATTTGTGGGGCTCTCACAAGGTTCTGTTACCTTGAATCCTTTGCAAACTTCAAAATGTTGCTAAAGAAACACTTTTTCCTCACATTTCGGTGACAGAAAGTTCTGGAATCTGAGAGGAGCCACAAATTTTCTTCCACCTAGCATTCCCCCAAATCTCCAGATAAAACTCATACCTCACTTGTGTAGTTAGGCCTAGTGCCCGCATCAGGAAATGCCCCAAAATAAAACATTGACACATCACATTTTCCCAAAGAAAACAGAGCAGTTTTTGACAAAGCGCCTATCTGTGGATTTTGGTCTCTAGCTCAGCCGGCACCTAGGGAAACCCACCAAGCCTTTGCATTTTGTGTAACTAGACACCTTGGGGAGTCCAAGATGTGGTGACTTGTGGGGCTCTCGCCAGGTTCTGTTACCCAGAATCCTCTGCAAAAACCGAAATCTAGCTTAAAAACACTTTTTCCTCAAATTTCAGTGACAGAAATTTATGGAATCTGAGAGGAGCTACAAATTTCTTTCCACATAGCGGTCCCCAAGTCTCCCGATAAAAAAGGTACCTCACCTGTGTGGGTAGGCCTGGTGCCCGCGACAGAAAATGCCCCAAAACACAATGTGGACACATCACATTTTTGAAAGAAAACAGAGCTGTTTTTTGCAAAGTGCCTAGCTTTGGGTTTTGGCCTCTAGCTCAGCTGGCACCTAGGGAAACCTAACAACCCTGTGTATTTTTTAAAACTAGACACCTAGGGGAATCCAAGATGGGGTGACCTGTGGGGCTTGCACCAAGTTCTGTTACCCAGAATCCTTTGCAAACCTCAAAATGTGGCTAAAAAAACTATTTTTCATCACATTTCGGTGACAAAAAGTTCTGGAATCTGAGAGGAGCCACAAATCTCCTTCCACCCAGCGTTCCCCAAGTCTCCCGATAAAAATGATACCTCACTTGTGTGGGTAGGCCTAGTGCCCGCAACAGGAAATGCCCCAAAACACAACGTGGACAAATCACATTTTCCAAAAGAAAACAGAGCTGCTTTTTGCAAAGTGCCTGACTGTGGAATCTGGCCTCTAGCTCAGCGGGCACCTAGGGAAACCTACCAAACCTGTGCATTTTTTGTAAAACTAAACACCTAGGGGAATCCAAGATGGGGTGACTTGTGGGCCTCGCAGCAGGTTCTGTTACCCAGAATCCTTTGCAAACCTCAAAATTGGGCCAAAAAAACTATTTTCCTCGCATTTTGGTGACAGAAACTTCTGGAATCTGAGAGGAGACACAAATTTCCTTCCACTCAGCGTTTTCCCAAGTCTACCGATAAAAATGGTACCTCACTTGTGTGGGTAGGCCTAGTGCCTGCACAGGAAATGCCACAAAACACAATGTGGACACATCTCATTTTCCCAAAGAAAACAGAGCTTTTTTTCCAAAGTGCTCAGCTGTGGATTTTGGCCTCTATCTCAGCTGGCACCTAGGGAGACCCACCAAACCTGTGCATTTTTTAAAAATAGACACCTGGGGGAATCCAAGATGGGGAGATTTGTGGGGCTCTCACCAGGTTCTGTTACCTTGAATCCTTTGCAAACTTCAAAATGTTGCTAAAGAAACACTTTTTCCTCACATTTCGGTGACAGAAAGGTCTGGAATCTGAATGGAGCCACAAATTTCCTTCCACCTAGCATCCCCCCAAATCTCCCGATAAAAATCATACCTCACTTGTGTAGTTAGGCCTAGTGCCCGCATCAGGAAATGCCCCAAAAGAAAACATCGACACATCACATTTTCTCAAAGAAAACAGAGCTGTTTTTTCCAAAGCGCCTATATGTAGAATGTGGTCTCTAGCTCAGCCGGCACCTAGGGAAACCCACCAAGCCTTTGCATTTTGTGAAACTAGACACCTTGCTGAGTCCAAGATAGGGTGACTTGTGGGGCTCTCACCAGGCTCTGTTACCCAGAATCCTCTGCAAACCTCGAAATCTAGCTAAAAAACACTTTTTCCTCAAATTTCAGTGACAGAAAGTTCTGGAATCTGAGAGGAGCCACAAATTTCTTTCCACCCAGCGGTCCCCAAGTCTCCCGATAAAAATGGTACCTCACCTGTGTGGGTAGGCCTGGTGCCCGCGACAGAAAATGCCCCAAAACACAATGTGGACACATCGAATTTTCCAAAGAAAACAGAGCTGTTTTTTGCAAAGTGTCTAGCTTTGGCTTTTGGCCTCTAGCTCAGCTGGCACCTAGGGAAACCTAACAACCCTGTGTATTTTTTTAAAACTAGACACCTAGGGGAAACCAAGATGGGGTGACCTGTGGGGCTCGCACCAAGTTCTGTTACCCAGAATCCTTTGCAGACCTCAAAATTTGGCTAAAAAACACTTTTTCATCACATTTCGGTGACAGAAAGTTCTGGAATCTGAGAGGAGCCACAAATTTCCTTCCACCCAGCGGTCCCCCAAGTCTCCCGGTAAAAATCATACCTCACTTGTGTGGGTAGGCCTAGTGCCCGCGACAGGAAATGCGCCACAACACAACGTGGACAAATCACATTTTCCCAAAGAAAACAGATTTTTTTCCAAAGTGCTTAGCTGTTGATTTTGGCCTCTATCTCAGCCGGCAGCTAGGGAGACCTACCAAACCTGTGTATTTTTTAAAACTAGACACCAAGGGGAATCCATGATGGGGTGACTTGTCGGGCTCGCACCAGGTTCTGTTACCTAGAATCCTTTGCAAACTTCAAAATGTTGCTAAAGAAACACTTTTTCCTCACATTTCGGTGACAGAAAGTTCTGGAATCTGAGAGGAGCCACAAATTTCCTTCCACCCAGCGTTCCCCAAGTCTCCCAATACAAATGATACCTCACTTGTGTGGGTAGGCCTAGTGCCCGCGACAGGAAATGCCCCACAACACAATGTGGACAAATCACATGTTCCCAAAGAAAACAGAGCTTTTTTTCCAGAGTGCTTAGCTGTAGATTTTGGCCTCTATCTCAGCCGGCACCTAGGGAGACCTACCAAACCTGTGCATTTTTTAAAACTAAACACCTAGGGGAATTGAAGATTGGGAGACTTATGGGGCTCTCACCAGGTTATGTTACCTTGAATACTTTGCAAACTTCAAAATGTTGCTCAAGAAACACGTTTTCCTCACATTTCGGTGACAGAAAGTTCTGGAATCTAAAAGGAGCCACAAATTTCCTTCCACCTAGCATTCCCCCAAATCTCCTGATAAAAATGATACCTCACTTATGTAGTTAGGCCTCGTGCCCGCATCAAGAAATGGCCCAAAAAAAAACATCGACGCATCACATTTTCTCAAAGAAAACAGAGCTGTGTTTTCCAAGTGCCTATCTGTGGATTTTGGCCTCTAGCTCAGCCGGCACCTTGGGAAACCCACCAAGCCTGTGCATTTTGTTAAACTAGACACCATGGGGAGTCCAAGATGGGGTTACTTGTGGGGCTCTCACCAGGCTCTTTTACCCAGAATCCTCTGCAAACCTCGAAATCTGGCTAAAAAACACTTTTTCCTCACATTTCAGTGACAGAAAGTTCTGGAATCTGAGAGGAGCCACAAATTTCCTTCCACCCAGCGGTCTCCCATGTCTCCCAATAAAAATGATACCTCAACTGTGTGGGTAGGCCCGGTGCCCGCGACAGGAAATGCCCCAAAACACAATGTGGACACATCACATTTTCCAAAGAAAACAGAGCTGTTTTTTGCATAGTGCCTAGCTTTGGCTTTTGGCCTCTAGCTCAGCCGGCACCTAGGGAAACCTACCAACCCTGTGTATGTTTTAAAACTTGACACCTGGGGGAATCCAAGATGGGGTGACTTGTGGGGCTCCCAGCAGGTTCTGTTACCCAGAATCCTTTGCAAACCTCAAAATGTGGCTAAAAAAACTATTTTTCATCACATTTCGGTGACAGAAAGTTCTGGAATCTGAAAGGAGCCACAAATCTCCTTCCACCCAGCGTTCCCCAAGTCTCCCAATAAAAATGATACCTCACTTGTGTGGGTAGGCCTAGTGCCCGCAACAGGAAATGCCCCTAAACACAACATGGACAAATCACATGTTCCCAAAGAAAACAGAGCTTTTTTTCCAAAGTGCTTAGCTGTAGATTTTGGCCTCTATCTCAGCCGGCACCTAGGGAGACCTACCAAACCTGTGCATTTTTTTAAACTAGACACCTAGGGGAATCCAAGATGGGGAGACTTGTGGGGCTCTCACCAGGTTATGTTACCTTGAATACTTTGCAAACTTCAAAATGTTGCTCAAGAAACACGTTTTCCTCACATTTCGGTGACAGAAAGTTCTGGAATCTAAAAGGAGCCACAAATTTCCTTCCACCTAGCATTCCCCCAAATCTCCTGATAAAAATGATACCTCACTTATGTAGTTAGGCCTAGTGCCCGCATCAAGAAATGGCCCAAAAAAAAACATCGACACATCACATTTTCTCAAAGAAAACAGAGCTGTGTTTTCCAAGTGCCTATCTGTGGATTTTGGCCTCTAGCTCAGCCGGCACCTTGGGAAACCCACCAAGCCTGTGCATTTTGTTAAACTAGACACCATGGGGAGTCCAAGATGGGGTTACTTGTGGGGCTCTCACCAGGCTCTTTTACCCAGAATCCTCTGCAAACCTCGAAATCTGGCTAAAAAACACTTTTTCCTCACATTTCAGTGACAGAAAGTTCTGGAATCTGAGAGGAGCCACAAATTTCCTTCCACCCAGCGGTCCCCCATGTCTCCCAATAAAAATTATACCTCAACTGTGTGGCTAGGCCCGGTGCCCGCTACAGGAAATGCCCCAAAACACAATGTGGACACATCACATTTTCCAAAGAAAACAGAGCTGTTTTTTGCATAGTGCCTAGCTTTGGCTTTTGGCCTCTAGCTCAGCCGGCACCTAGGGAAACCTACCAACCCTGTGTACGTTTTAAAACTTGACACCTGGGGGAATCCAAGATGGGGTGACTTGTGGGGCTCGCAGCAGGTTCTGTTACCCAGAATCCTTTGCAAACCTCAAAATGTGGCTAAAAAAACTATTTTTCATCACATTTCGGTGACAGAAAGTTCTGGAATCTGAAAGGAGCCACAAATCTCCTTCCACCCAGCGTTCCCCAAGTCTCCCGATAAAAATGATACCTCACTTGTGTGGGTAGGCCTAGTGCCCGCAACAGGAAATGCCCCAAAACACAACATGGACAAATCACATTTTCCCAAAGAAAACAGAGCTGCTTTTTGCAAAGTGCCTGCCTGTGGATTCTGGCCTCTAGCTCAGCGGGCACCTAGGGAAACCTACCAAACCTGTGCATTTTTTGTAAAACTAGACACCTAGGGGAATCCAAGATGGGGTGACTTGTGGGGCTCGCAGCAGGTTCTGTTACCCAGAATCCTTTGCAAACCTCAAAATGTGGCTAAAAAAACAATTTTTCATCAAATTTCGGTGACAGAAAGTTCTGGAATCTGAGAGGAGCCACAGATTTCCTTCCACCCAGCGGTCCCCCAAGTCTCCCGGTAAAAATTATACCTCACTTGTGTGGGTAGGCCTAGTGCCCGCGACAGGAAATGCCCCACAACACAACGTGGACAAATCACATTTTCCCAAAGAAAACAGAGATTTTTTTCCAAAGTGCTTAGCTGTAGATTTTGGCCTCTATCTCAGCCGGCAGCTAGGGAGACCTACCAAACCTGTGTTTTTGTTAAAACTAGACACCTAGGGGAATCCATGATGGGGTGACTTGTGGGGATCGCCCCAGGTTCTGTTACCTAGAATCATTTGCAAACTTCAAAATGTTGCTAAAGAAACACTTTTTCCTCACATTTCGGTTACAGAAAGTTCTGGAATCTGAGAGGAGCCACAAATTTCCTTCCACCTAGCGTTCCCCCAAATCTCCCGATAAAAATGATACCTCACTTGTGTAGTTAGGGCTAGTGCCCGTATCAGGAAATGCCCCAAAATAAAACATCAACACATCACATTTTCACAAAGAAAACAGAGCTGTTTTTTCCAAAGCGCCTATCTGTGAATTTTGGCCTCTAGCTCAGCCGCCACCTAGGGAAACCCACCAAGCCTGTGCATTTTGTGAAACTAGACACCTTGGGGAGTCCAAGATGTGGTGACTTGTGGGTGTCTCGCCAGGTTCTGTTACCCAGAATCCTCTGCAAACCTCGAAATTTGGCTAAAAAACACTTTTTCCTCACATTTCAGTGACAGAAAGTTCTGGAATCTGAGAGGAGCCACAAATTTCCTTCCACCCAGCGTTCCCCAAGTCTCCCGATACAAATGATACCTCACTTGTGTGGGTAGGACTAGTGCACGCGACAGGAAATGCCCCACAACACAACGTGGACAAATCACATGTTCCCAAAGAAAACAGAGCTTTTTTTCCAAAGTGCTTAGCTGTAGATTTTGGCCTCTATCTCAGCCGGCACCTAGGGAGACCTACCAAACCTGTGCATTTTTTTAAACTAGACACCTAGGGGAATCCAAGATGGGGAGACTTGTGGGGCTCTCACCAGGTTATGTTACCTTGAATACTTTGCAAACTTCAAAATGTTGCTCAAGAAACACGTTTTCCTCACATTTCGGTGACAGAAAGTTCTGGAATCTAAAAGGAGCCACAAATTTCCTTCCACCTAGCATTCCCCCAAATCTCCTGATAAAAATGATACCTCACTTATGTAGTTAGGCCTAGTGCCCGCATCAAGAAATGGCCCAAAAAAAAACATCGACACATCACATTTTCTCAAAGAAAACAGAGCTGTGTTTTCCAAGTGCCTATCTGTGGATTTTGGCCTCTAGCTCAGCCGGCACCTTGGGAAACCCACCAAGCCTGTGCATTTTGTTAAACTAGACACCATGGGGAGTCCAAGATGGGGTTACTTGTGGGGCTCTCACCAGGCTCTTTTACCCAGAATCCTCTGCAAACCTCGAAATCTGGCTAAAAAACACTTTTTCCTCACATTTCAGTGACAGAAAGTTCTGGAATCTGAGAGGAGCCACAAATTTCCTTCCACCCAGCGGTCTCCCATGTCTCCCAATAAAAATGATACCTCAACTGTGTGGGTAGGCCCGGTGCCCGCGACAGGAAATGCCCCAAAACACAATGTGGACACATCACATTTTCCAAAGAAAACAGAGCTGTTTTTTGCATAGTGCCTAGCTTTGGCTTTTGGCCTCTAGCTCAGCCGGCACCTAGGGAAACCTACCAACCCTGTGTATGTTTTAAAACTTGACACCTGGGGGAATCCAAGATGGGGTGACTTGTGGGGCTCCCAGCAGGTTCTGTTACCCAGAATCCTTTGCAAACCTCAAAATGTGGCTAAAAAAACTATTTTTCATCACATTTCGGTGACAGAAAGTTCTGGAATCTGAAAGGAGCCACAAATCTCCTTCCACCCAGCGTTCCCCAAGTCTCCCAATAAAAATGATACCTCACTTGTGTGGGTAGGCCTAGTGCCCGCAACAGGAAATGCCCCAAAACACAACATGGACAAATCACATTTTCCCAAAGAAAACAGAGCTGCTTTTTGCAAAGTGCCTGCCTGTGGATTCTGGCCTCTAGCTCAGCGAGCACCTAGGGAAACCTACCAAACCTGTGCATTTTTTGTAAAACTAGACACCTAGGGGAATCCAAGATGGGGTGACTTGTGGGGCTCGCAGCAGGTTCTGTTACCCAGAATCCTTTGCAAACCTCAAAATTTGGCCAAAAAAACTCTTTTTCCTCGCATTTTGGTGACAGAAACTTCTGGAATCTGAGAGGAGACCCAAATTTCCTTCCACCCAGCGTTTCCCCAAGTCCACCGATAAAAATGGTACCTCACTTGTGTGGGTAGGCCTAGTGCCTGCACAGGAAATGGCACAAAACAAAATGTGGACACATCTCATTTTCCCAAAGAAAACAGAGCTTTTTTTCCAAAGTGCTCAGTTGTGGATTTTGGCCTCTATCTCATCTGGCACCTAGGGAGACCCACCAAACCTGTGATTTTTTAAAACTAGACACCTGGGGGAATCCAAGATGGAGAGATTTGTGGGGCTCTCACAAGGTTCTGTTACCTTGAATCCTTTGCAAACTTCAAAATGTTGCTAAAGAAACACTTTTTCCTCACATTTCGGTGACAGAAAGTTCTGGAATCTGAGAGGAGCCACAAATTTTCTTCCACCTAGCATTCCCCCAAATCTCCAGATAAAACTCATACCTCACTTGTGTAGTTAGGCCTAGTGCCCGCATCAGGAAATGCCCCAAAATAAAACATTGACACATCACATTTTCCCAAAGAAAACAGAGCAGTTTTTGACAAAGCGCCTATCTGTGGATTTTGGTCTCTAGCTCAGCCGGCACCTAGGGAAACCCACCAAGCCTTTGCATTTTGTGTAACTAGACACCTTGGGGAGTCCAAGATGTGGTGACTTGTGGGGCTCTCGCCAGGTTCTGTTACCCAGAATCCTCTGCAAAAACCGAAATCTAGCTTAAAAACACTTTTTCCTCAAATTTCAGTGACCGAAATTTATGGAATCTGAGAGGAGCTACAAATTTCTTTCCACATAGCGGTCCCCAAGTCTCCCGATAAAAAAGGTACCTCACCTGTGTGGGTAGGCCTGGTGCCCGCGACAGAAAATGCCCCAAAACACAATGTGGACACATCACATTTTTGAAAGAAAACAGAGCTGTTTTTTGCAAAGTGCCTAGCTTTGGGTTTTGGCCTCTAGCTCAGCTGGCACCTAGGGAAACCTAACAACCCTGTGTATTTTTTAAAACTAGACACCTAGGGGAATCCAAGATGGGGTGACCTGTGGGGCTTGCACCAAGTTCTGTTACCCAGAATCCTTTGCAAACCTCAAAATGTGGCTAAAAAAACTATTTTTCATCACATTTCGGTGACAGAAAGTTCTGGAATCTGAGAGGAGCCACAAATCTCCTTCCACCCAGCGTTCCCCAAGTCTCCCGATAAAAATGATACCTCACTTGTGTGGGTAGGCCTAGTGCCCGCAACAGGAAATGCCCCAAAACACAACGTGGACAAATCACATTTTCCAAAAGAAAACAGAGCTGCTTTTTGCAAAGTGCCTGACTGTGGAATCTGGCCTCTAGCTCAGCGGGCACCTAGGGAAACCTACCAAACCTGTGCATTTTTTGTAAAACTAAACACCTAGGGGAATCCAAGATGGGGTGACTTGTGGGCCTCGCAGCAGGTTCTGATACCCAGAATCCTTTGCAAACCTCAAAATTGGGCCAAAAAAACTATTTTCCTCGCATTTTGGTGACAGAAACTTCTGGAATCTGAGAGGAGACACAAATTTCCTTCCACTCAGCGTTTTCCCAAGTCTACCGATAAAAATGGTACCTCACTTGTGTGGGTAGGCCTAGTGCCTGCACAGGAAATGCCACAAAACACAATGTGGACACATCTCATTTTCCCAAAGAAAACAGAGCTTTTTTTCCAAAGTGCTCAGCTGTGGATTTTGGCCTCTATCTCAGCTGGCACCTAGGGAGACCCACCAAACCTGTGCATTTTTTAAAAATAGACACCTGGGGGAATCCAAGATGGGGAGATTTGTGGGGCTCTCACCAGGTTCTGTTACCTTGAATCCTTTGCAAACTTCAAAATGTTGCTAAAGAAACACTTTTTCCTCACATTTCGGTGACAGAAAGGTCTGGAATCTGAATGGAGCCACAAATTTCCTTCCACCTAGCATCCCCCCAAATCTCCAGATAAAAATCATACCTCACTTGTGTAGTTAGGCCTAGTGCCCGCATCAGGAAATGCCCCAAAAGAAAACATCGACACATCACATTTTCTCAAAGAAAACAGAGCTGTTTTTTCCAAAGCGCCTATATGTAGAATGTGGTCTCTAGCTCAGCCGGCACCTAGGGAAACCCACCAAGCCTTTGCATTTTGTGAAACTAGACACCTTGCTGAGTCCAAGATAGGGTGACTTGTGGGGCTCTCACCAGGCTCTGTTACCCAGAATCCTCTGCAAACCTCGAAATCTAGCTAAAAAACACTTTTTCCTCAAATTTCAGTGACAGAAAGTTCTGGAATCTGAGAGGAGCCACAAATTTCTTTCCACCCAGCGGTCCCCAAGTCTCCCGATAAAAATGGTACCTCACCTGTGTGGGTAGGCCTGGTGCCCGCGACAGAAAATGCCCCAAAACACAATGTGGACACATCGAATTTTCCAAAGAAAACAGAGCTGTTTTTTGCAAAGTGTCTAGCTTTGGCTTTTGGCCTCTAGCTCAGCTGGCACCTAGGGAAACCTAACAACCCTGTGTATTTTTTTAAAACTAGACACCTAGGGGAAACCAAGATGGGGTGACCTGTGGGGCTCGCACCAAGTTCTGTTACCCAGAATCCTTTGCAGACCTCAAAATTTGGCTAAAAAACACTTTTTCATCACATTTCGGTGACAGAAAGTTCTGGAATCTGAGAGGAGCCACATATTTCCTTCCACCCAGCGGTCCCCCAAGTCTCCCGGTAAAAATCATACCTCACTTGTGTGGGTAGGCCTAGTGCCCGCGACAGGAAATGCGCCACAACACAACGTGGACAAATCACATTTTCCCAAAGAAAACAGATTTTTTTCCAAAGTGCTTAGCTGTTGATTTTGGCCTCTATCTCAGCCGGCAGCTAGGGAGACCTACCAAACCTGTGTATTTTTTAAAACTAGACACCAAGGGGAATCCATGATGGGGTGACTTGTCGGGCTCGCACCAGGTTCTGTTACCTAGAATCCTTTGCAAACTTCAAAATGTTGCTAAAGAAACACTTTTTCCTCACATTTCGGTGACAGAAAGTTCTGGAATCTGAGAGGAGCCACAAATTTCCTTCCACCCAGCGTTCCCCAAGTCTCCCAATACAAATGATACCTCACTTGTGTGGGTAGGCCTAGTGCCCGCGACAGGAAATGCCCCACAACACAATGTGGACAAATCACATGTTCCCAAAGAAAACAGAGCTTTTTTTCCAGAGTGCTTAGCTGTAGATTTTGGCCTCTATCTCAGCCGGCACCTAGGGAGACCTACCAAACCTGTGCATTTTTTAAAACTAAACACCTAGGGGAATTGAAGATTGGGAGACTTATGGGGCTCTCACCAGGTTATGTTACCTTGAATACTTTGCAAACTTCAAAATGTTGCTCAAGAAACACGTTTTCCTCACATTTCGGTGACAGAAAGTTCTGGAATCTAAAAGGAGCCACACATTTCCTTCCACCTAGCATTCCCCCAAATCTCCTGATAAAAATGATACCTCACTTATGTAGTTAGGCCTCGTGCCCGCATCAAGAAATGGCCCAAAAAAAAACATCGACGCATCACATTTTCTCAAAGAAAACAGAGCTGTGTTTTCCAAGTGCCTATCTGTGGATTTTGGCCTCTAGCTCAGCCGGCACCTTGGGAAACCCACCAAGCCTGTGCATTTTGTTAAACTAGACACCATGGGGAGTCCAAGATGGGGTTACTTGTGGGGCTCTCACCAGGCTCTTTTACCCAGAATCCTCTGCAAACCTCGAAATCTGGCTAAAAAACACTTTTTCCTCACATTTCAGTGACAGAAAGTTCTGGAATCTGAGAGGAGCCACAAATTTCCTTCCACCCAGCGGTCTCCCATGTCTCCCAATAAAAATGATACCTCAACTGTGTGGGTAGGCCCGGTGCCCGCGACAGGAAATGCCCCAAAACACAATGTGGACACATCACATTTTCCAAAGAAAACAGAGCTGTTTTTTGCATAGTGCCTAGCTTTGGCTTTTGGCCTCTAGCTCAGCCGGCACCTAGGGAAACCTACCAACCCTGTGTATGTTTTAAAACTTGACACCTGGGGGAATCCAAGATGGGGTGACTTGTGGTGCTCCCAGCAGGTTCTGTTACCCAGAATCCTTTGCAAACCTCAAAATGTGGCTAAAAAAACTATTTTTCATCACATTTCGGTGACAGAAAGTTCTGGAATCTGAAAGGAGCCACAAATCTCCTTCCACCCAGCGTTCCCCAAGTCTCCCAATAAAAATGATACCTCACTTGTGTGGGTAGGCCTAGTGCCCGCAACAGGAAATGCCCCAAAACACAACATGGACAAATCACATTTTCCCAAAGAAAACAGAGCTGCTTTTTGCAAAGTGCCTGCCTGTGGATTCTGGCCTCTAGCTCAGCGAGCACCTAGGGAAACCTACCAAACCTGTGCATTTTTTGTAAAACTAGACACCTAGGGGAATCCAAGATGGGGTGACTTGTGGGGCTCGCAGCAGGTTCTGTTACCCAGAATCCTTTGCAAACCTCAAAATTTGGCCAAAAAAACTCTTTTTCCTCGCATTTTGGTGACAGAAACTTCTGGAATCTGAGAGGAGACCCAAATTTCCTTCCACCCAGCGTTTCCCCAAGTCCACCGATAAAAATGGTACCTCACTTGTGTGGGTAGGCCTAGTGCCTGCACAGGAAATGACACAAAACAAAATGTGGACACATCTCATTTTCCCAAAGAAAACAGAGCTTTTTTTCCAAAGTGCTCAGCTGTGGATTTTGGCCTCTATCTCATCTGGCACCTAGGGAGACCCACCAAACCTGTGATTTTTTAAAACTAGACACCTGGGGGAATCCAAGATGGAGAGATTTGTGGGGCTCTCACAAGGTTCTGTTACCTTGAATCCTTTGCAAACTTCAAAATGTTGCTAAAGAAACACTTTTTCCTCACATTTCGGTGACAGAAAGTTCTGGAATCTGAGAGGAGCCACAAATTTTCTTCCACCTAGCATTCCCCCAAATCTCCAGATAAAACTCATACCTCACTTGTGTAGTTAGGCCTAGTGCCCGCATCAGGAAATGCCCCAAAATAAAACATTGACACATCACATTTTCCCAAAGAAAACAGAGCAGTTTTTGACAAAGCGCCTATCTGTGGATTTTGGTCTCTAGCTCAGCCGGCACCTAGGGAAACCCACCAAGCCTTTGCATTTTGTGAAACTAGACACCTTGGGGAGTCCAAGATGTGGTGACTTGTGGGGCTCTCGCCAGGTTCTGTTACCCAGAATCCTCTGCAAAAACCGAAATCTAGCTTAAAAACACTTTTTCCTCAAATTTCAGTGACAGAAATTTATGGAATCTGAGAGGAGCTACAAATATCTTTCCACATAGCGGTCCCCAAGTCTCCCGATAAAAAAGGTACCTCACCTGTGTGGGTAGGCCTGGTGCCCGCGACAGAAAATGCCCCAAAACACAATGTGGACACATCACATTTTTGAAAGAAAACAGAGCTGTTTTTTGCAAAGTGCCTAGCTTTGGGTTTTGGCCTCTAGCTCAGCTGGCACCTAGGGAAACCTAACAACCCTGTGTATTTTTTAAAACTAGACACCTAGGGAAATCCAAGATGGGGTGACCTGTGGGGCTTGCACCAAGTTCTGTTACCCAGAATCCTTTGCAAACCTCAAAATGTGGCTAAAAAAACTATTTTTCATCACATTTCGGTGACAGAAAGTTCTGGAATCTGAGAGGAGCCACAAATCTCCTTCCACCCAGCGTTCCCCAAGTCTCCCGATAAAAATGATACCTCACTTGTGTGGGTAGGCCTAGTGCCCGCAACAGGAAATGCCCCAAAACACAACGTGGACAAATCACATTTTCCAAAAGAAAACAGAGCTGCTTTTTGCAAAGTGCCTGACTGTGGAATCTGGCCTCTAGCTCAGCGGGCACCTAGGGAAACCTACCAAACCTGTGCATTTTTTGTAAAACTAGACACCTAGGGGAATCCAAGATGGGGTGACTTGTGGGCCTCGCAGTAGGTTCTGATACCCAGAATCCTTTGCAAACCTCAAAATTGGCCAAAAAAACTATTTTCCTTGCATTTTGGTGACAGAAACTTCTGGAATCTGAGAGGAGACACAAATTTCCTTCCACTCAGCGTTTCCCCAAGTCTACCGATAAAAATGGTACCTCACTTGTGTGGGTAGGCCTAGTGCCTGCACAGGAAATGCCACAAAACACAATGTGGACACATCTCATTTTCCCAAAGAAAACAGAGCTTTTTTTCCAAAGTGCTCAGCTGTGGATTTTGGCCTCTATCTCAGCTGGCACCTAGGGAGACCCACCAAACCTGTGCATTTTTTAAAAATAGACACCTGGGGGAATCCAAGATGGGGAGATTTGTGGGGCTCTCACCAGGTTCTGTTACCTTGAATCCTTTGCAAACTTCAAAATGTTGCTAAAGAAACACTTTTTCCTCACATTTCGGTGACAGAAAGGTCTGGAATCTGAATGGAGCCACAAATTTCCTTCCACCTAGCATCCCCCCAAATCTCCCGATAAAAATCATACCTCACTTGTGTAGTTAGGCCTAGTGCCCGCATCAGGAAATGCCCCAAAAGAAAACATCGACACATCACATTTTCTCAAAGAAAACAGAGCTGTTTTTTCCAAAGCGCCTATATGTAGAATGTGGTCTCTAGCTCAGCCGGCACCTAGGGAAACCCACCAAGCCTTTGCATTTTGTGAAACTAGACACCTTGCTGAGTCCAAGATAGGGTGACTTGTGGGGCTCTCACCAGGCTCTGTTACCCAGAATCCTCTGCAAACCTCGAAATCTAGCTAAAAAACACTTTTTCCTCAAATTTCAGTGACAGAAAGTTCTGGAATCTGAGAGGAGCCACAAATTTCTTTCCACCCAGCGGTCCCCAAGTCTCCCGATAAAAATGGTACCTCACCTGTGTGGGTAGGCCTGGTGCCCGCGACAGAAAATGCCCCAAAACACAATGTGGACACATCGAATTTTCCAAAGAAAACAGAGCTGTTTTTTGCAAAGTGTCTAGCTTTGGCTTTTGGCCTCTAGCTCAGCTGGCACCTAGGGAAACCTAACAACCCTGTGTATTTTTTTAAAACTAGACACCTAGGGGAAACCAAGATGGGGTGACCTGTGGGGCTCGCACCAAGTTCTGTTACCCAGAATCCTTTGCAGACCTCAAAATTTGGCTAAAAAACACTTTTTCATCACATTTCGGTGACAGAAAGTTCTGGAATCTGAGAGGAGCCACAAATTTCCTTCCACCCAGCGGTCCCCCAAGTCTCCTGGTAAAAATCATACCTCACTTGTGTGGGTAGGCCTAGTGCCCGCGACAGGAAATGCGCCACAACACAACGTGGACAAATCACATTTTCCCAAAGAAAACAGATTTTTTTCCAAAGTGCTTAGCTGTTGATTTTGGCCTCTATCTCAGCCGGCAGCTAGGGAGACCTACCAAACCTGTGTATTTTTAAAAACTAGACACCAAGGGGAATCCATGATGGGGTGACTTGTCGGGCTCGCACCAGGTTCTGTTACCTAGAATCCTTTGCAAACTTCAAAATGTTGCTAAAGAAACACTTTTTCCTCACATTTCGGTGACAGAAAGTTCTGGAATCTGAGAGGAGCCACAAATTTCCTTCCACCTAGCGTTCCCCCAAATCTCCCGATAAAAATGATACCTCACTTGTGTAGTTAGGCCTAGTGCCCGCATCAGGAAATGCCCCAAAATAAAACATCAACACATCACATTTTCACAAAGAAAACAGAGCTGTTTTTTCCAAAGCGCCTATTTGTGAATTTTGGCCTCTAGCTCAGCCGGCACCTAGGGAAACCCACCAAGCCTGTGCATTTTGTGAAACTAGACACCTTGGGGAGTCCAAGATGGGGTGACTTGTGGAGCTCTCACCAGGCTCTGTTACCCAGAATCCTCTGCAAACCTCGAAATCTAGCTAAAAAACACTTTTTCCTCAAATTTCAGTGACAGAAAGTTCTGGAATCTGAGAGGAGCCACAAATTTCTTTCCACCCAGCGGTCCCCAAGCCTCCCGATAAAAATGGTACCTCACCTGTGTGGGTAGGCCTGGTGCCCGCGACAGAAAATGCCCCAAAACACAATGTGGACACATCGAATTTTCCAAAGAAAACAGAGCGGTTTTTTTCAAAGTGCCTAGCTTTGGCTTTTGGCCTCTAGCTCAGCTGGCACCTAGGGAAACCTAACAACCCTGTGTATTTTTTAAAACTAGACACCTAAGGGAATCCAAGATGGGGTGACCTGTGGGGCTCGCACCAAGTTCTGTTACCCAGAATCCTTTGCAGACCTCAACATTTGGCTAAAAAACACTTTTTCATCACATTTCGGTGACAGAAAGTTCTGGAATCTGAGAGGAGCCACAAATTTCCTTCCACCCAGCGGTCCCCCAAGTCTCCCTGTAAAAATGATACCTCACTTGTGTGGGTAGGCCTAGTGCCCGCGACAGGAAATGCGCCACAACACAACGTGGACAAATCACATTTTCCCAAAGAAAACAGAGATTTTTTTCCAAAGTGCTTAGCTGTAGATTTTGGCCTCTATCTCAGCCGGCAGCTAGGGAGACCTACCAAACCTGTGTATTTTTTTAAACTAGACACCTAGGGGAATCCATGGTGGGGTGACTTGTGGGGCTCGCACCAGGTTCTGTTACCTAGAATCCTTTGCAAAGTTCAAAATGTTGCTAAAGAAACACTTTTTCCTCACATTTCGGTGACAGAAAGTTCTGGAATCTGAGAGGAGCCACAAATTTCCTTCCACCTAGCGTTCCCCCAAATCTCCCGATAAAAATGATACCTCACTTGTGTACTTAGGCCTAGTGCCCGCATCAGGAAATGCCCCGAAATAAAACATCAACACATCACATTTTCACAAAGAAAACAGAGCTGTTTTTTCCAAAGCGCCTATCTCTGAATTTTGGCCTCTAGCTCAGCCGGCACCTAGGGAAACCCACCAAGCCTGTGCATTTTATTCGAAACTAGACACTTTGGGGAGTCCAAGATGTGGTGACTTGTGGGTGTCTCGCCAGGTTCTGTTACCCAGAATCCTCTGCAAACCTCGAAATTTGGCTAAAAAACACTTTTTCCTCACATTTCAGTGACAGAAAGTTCTGGAATCTGAGAGGAGCCACAAATTTCCTTCCACCCAGCGTTCCCCAAGTCTCCCAATACAAATGATACCTCACTTGTGTGGGTAGGCCTAGTGCCCGCGACAGGAAATGCCCCACAACACAATGTGGACAAATCACATGTTCCCAAAGAAAACAGAGCTTTTTTTCCAGAGTGCTTAGCTGTAGATTTTGGCCTCTATCTCAGCCGGCACCTAGGGAGACCTACCAAACCTGTGCATTTTTTAAAACTAGACACCTAGGGGAATTGAAGATGGGGAGACTTGTGGGGCTCTCACCAGGTTCTGTTACCTTGAATCCTTTGCAAACTTCAAAATGTTGCTCAAGAAACACTATTTCCTCACATTTCGGTGACAGAAAGTTCTGGAATCTAAAAGGAGCCACAAATTCCCTCCCACCTAGCATTCCCCCAAATCTCCTGATAAAAATGATACCTCACTTATGTAGTTAGGCCTAGTGCCTGCATCAAGACATGGCCCAAAAAAAAACATCGACACATCACATTTTCTCAAAGAAAACAGAGCTGTTTTTTCCAAGTGCCTATCTGTGGATTTTGGCCTCTAGCTCAGCCGGCACCTTGGGAAACCCACCAAGCCTGTGCATTTTGTGAAACTAGACACCATGGGGAGTCCAAGATGGGGTTACTTGTGGGGCTCTCACCAGGCTCTTTTACCCAGAATCCTCTGCAAACCTCGAAATCTGGCTAAAAAACACTTTTTCCTCACATTTCAGTGACAGAAAGTTCTGGAATCTGAGAGGAGCCACAAATTTCCTTCCACCCAGCGGTCCCCCATGTCTCCCAATAAAAATGATACCTCACTTGTGTGGGTAGGCCTAGTGCCCGCAACAGGAAATGCCCCAAAACACAATGTGGACACATCACATTTTCCAAAGAAAACAGAGCTGTTTTTTGCAAAGTGCCTAGCTTTGGCTTTTGGCCTCTAGCTCAGCCGGCACCTAGGGAAACCTACCAACCCTGTGTATGTTTTAAAACTTTACACCTGGGGGAATCCAAGATGGGGTGACTTGTGGGGCTCGCAGCAGGTTCTGTTACCCAGAATCCTTTGCAAACCTCAAAATGTGGCTAAAAAAACAATTTTTCATCACATTTCGGTGACAGAAAGTTCTGGAATCTGAGAGGAGCCACAAATCTCCTTCCACCCAGCGTTCCCCAAGTCTCCCAATAAAAATGATACCTCACTTGTGTGGGTAGGCCTAGTGCCCGCAACAGGAAATGCCCCAAAACACAACGTGGACAAATCACATTTTCCCAAAGAAAACAGAGCTGCTTTTTGCAAAGTGTCTGCCTGTGGATTCTGGCCTCTAGCTCAGCGGGCACCTAGGGAAACCTACCAAACCTGTGTATTTTTTGTAAAACTAGACACCTAGGGGAATCCAAGATGGGGTGACTTGTGGGGCTCGCAGCAGGTTCTCTTACCCAGAATCCTTTGCAAACCTCAAAAGTGGGCCAAAAAAACTATTTTTCCTCGCATTTTGGTGACAGAAACTTCTGGAATCTGAGAGGAGACACAAATTTCCTTCCACCCAGCGTTTCCCCAAGTCTACCGATAAAAATGGTACCTCACTTGTGTGGGTAGGCCTAGTGCCTGCACAGGAAATGCCACAAAACAAAATGTGGACACATCTCATTTTCCCAAAGAAAACAGAGCTTTTTTTCCAAAGTGCTCAGCTGTGGATTTTGGCCTCTATCTCAGCTGGCACCTAGGGAGACCCACCAAACCTGTGCATTTTTTAAAACTAGACACCTGGGGGAATCCAAGATGGGGAGATTTGTGGGGCTCTCACCAGGTTCTGTTACCTTGAATCCTTTGCAAACTTCAAAATGTTGCTAAAGAAACACTTTTTCCTCACATTTCGGTGACAGAAAGGTCTGGAATCTGAATGGAGCCACAAATTTCCTTCCACCTAGCATCCCCCCAAATCTCCCGATAAAAATCATACCTCACTTGTGTAGTTAGGCCTAGTGCCCGCATCAGGAAATGCCCCAAAAGAAAACATCGACACATCACATTTTCTCAAAGAAAACAGAGCTGTTTTTTCCAAAGCGCCTATCTGTAGAATGTGGTCTCTAGCTCAGCCGGCACCTAGGGAAACCCACCAAGCCTTTGCATTTTGTGAAACTAGACACCTTGCTGAGTCCAAGATGGGGTGACTTGTGGGGCTCTCACCAGGCTCTGTTACCCAGAATCCTCTGCAAACCTCGAAATCTAGCTAAAAAACAAGTTTTCCTCAAATTTCAGTGACAGAAAGTTCTGGAATCTGAGAGGAGCCACAAATTTCTTTCCACCCAGCGGTCCCCAAGTCTCCCGATAAAAATGGTACCTCACCTGTGTGGGTAGGCCTGGTGCCCGCGACAGAAAATGCCCCAAAACACAATGTGGACACATCGAATTTTCCAAAGAAAACAGAGCTGTTTTTTGCAAAGTGCCTAGCTTTGGCTTTTGGCCTCTAGCTCAGCCGGCACCTAGGGAAACCTACCAACCCAGTGTATTTTTTAAAACTAGACACCCAGGGGAATCCAAGATGGGGTAACCTGTGGGGCTCGCACCAAGTTCTGTTACCCAGAATCCTTTGCAAACCTCAAAATTTGGCTAAAAAAACACTTTTTAATCACATTTCGGTGACAGAAAGTTCTGGAATCTGAGAGGAGCCACAAATCTCCGTCCACCCAGTGTTCCCCAAGTCTACTGGTAAAAATGATACCTCACTTGTGTGGGTAGGCCTACTGCCAGCGACAGGAAATGCCCCACAACACAACGTGGACAAATCACATTTTCCCAAAGAAAACAGAGCTTTTTTTCCAAAGTGCTTAGCTGTAGATTTTGGCCTCTATCTCAGCCGCCACCCAGGGAGACCTACCAAACCTGTGCATTTTTTAAAACTAGACACCTAGGGTAATCCAAGATGGGGAGACTTGTGGGGCTCTCACCAGGTTCTGTTACCTTGAATCCTTTGCAAACTTCAAAATGTTGCTCAAGAAACACATTTTCCTCAAATTTCGGAGACACAAAGTTCTGGAATCTGAAAGGAGACACAAATTTCCTCCCACCTAGCATTCCCCCAAATCTCCTGATAAAAATGATACCTCACTTATTTAGTTAGGCCTAGTGCCCGCATCAAGAAATGGCCCAAAATAAAACATCGATACATCACATTTTCTCAAAGAAAACAGAGCTGTTTTTTCCAAGTGCCTATCTGTGGATTTTGGCCTCTAGCTCAGCCGGCACCTTGGGAAACCCACCAAGCCTGTGCATTTTGTGAAACTAGACACCATGGGGAGTCCAAGATGGGGTTACTTGTGGGGCTCTCACCAGGCTCTGTTACCCAGAATCCTCTGCAAACCTCGAAATCTGGCTAAAAAACACTTTTTCCTCACATTTCAGTGACAGAAAGTTCTGGAATCTGAGAGGAGCCACAAATTTCCTTCCACCCAGCGGTCCCCCAAGTCTCCCAATAAAAATGATACCTCACCTGTGTGGGTAGGCCCGGTGCCCGCGACAGGAAATGCCCCAAAACACAATGTGGACACATCACATTTTCCAAAGAAAACAGAGCTGTTTTTTGCAAAGTGCCTAGCTTTGGCTTTTGGCCTCTAGCTCAGCCGGCACCTAGGGACACCTACCAACTCTGTGTATGTTTTAAAACTTGACACCTTGGGGAATCCAAGATGGGGTGACTTGTGGGGCTCGCAGTAGGTTCTGTTACCCAGAATCCTTTGCAAACCTCAAAATGTGGCTAAAAAAACTATTTTTCATCACATTTCGGTGACAGAAAGTTCTGGAATCTGAGAGGAGCCACAAATCTCCTTCCACCCAGCATTCCCCAAGTCTCCCGATAAAAATTATACCTCACTTGTGAGGGTAGGCCTAGTGCCCGTAACAGGAAATGCCCCAAAACACAACGTGGACAAATCACATTTTCCCAAAGAAAACAGAGCTGCTTTTTGCAAAGTGCCTGCCTGTGGATTCTGGCCTCTAGCTCAGCGGGCACTTAGGGAAACCTACCAAACCTGTGCATTTTTTGTAAAACTAGACACCTAGGGGAATCCAAGATGGGGTGACTTGTGGGGCTCGCAGCAGGTTCTGTTACCCAGAATCCTTTGCAAACCTCAAAATGTGGCTAAAAAAAAGATTTTTCATCACATTTCGGTGACAGAAAGTTCTGGAATCTGAGAGGAGCCACAAATTTCCTTCCACCCAGCGGTCCCCCAAGTCTCCCAGTAAAAATTATACCTCACTTGTGTGGGTAGGCCTAGTGCCCGCGACAGGAAATGCCCCACAACACAACGTGAACAAATCACATTTTCCCAAAGAAAACAGAGATTTTTTTCCAAAGTGCTTAGCTGTAGATTTTGGCCTCTATCTCAGCCGGCAGCTAGGGAGACCTACCAAACCTGTGTATTTTTTAAAACTAGACACCTAGGGGAATCCATGATGGGGTGACTTGTGGGGCTCGCACCAGGTTCTGTTACCTAGAATCCTTTGCAAACTTCAAAATGTTGCTAAAGAAACACTTTTTCCTCACATTTCGGTGACAGAAAGTTCTGGAATCTGAGAGGAGCCACAAATTTCCTTCCACCTAGCGTTCCCCCAAATCTCCCGATAAAAATGATGCCTCACTTGTGTAGTTAGGCCTAGTGGCCGCATCAGGAAATGCCCCAAAATAAAACATCAACACATCTCATTTTCACAAAGAAAACAGAGCTGTTTTTTCCAAAGCGCCTATCTGTGAATTTTGGCCTCTAGCTCAGCCGGCACCCAGGGAAACCCACCAAGCCTGTGCATTTTGTGAAACTAGACACCTTGGGGAGTCCAAGATGTGGTGACTTGTGGGTGTCTCGCCAGGTTCTGTTACCCAGAATCCTCTGCAAACCTCGAAATTTGGCTAAAAAACACTTTTTCCTCACATTTCAGTGACAGAAAGTTCTGGAATCTGAGAGGTGCCACAAATTTCCTTCCACCCAGCGTTCCCCAAGTCTCCCGATACAAATGATACCTCACTTGTGTGGGTAGGCCTAGTGCCCGCGACAAGAAATGCCCCACAACCCAACGTGGACAAATCACATTTTCCCAAAGAAAACAGAGCTTTTTTTCCAAAGTGCTTAGCTGTAGATTTTGGCCTCTATCTCAGCCGGCACCCAGGCAGACCTACCAAACCTGAGCATTTTTTAAAACTGGACACCTGGGGGAATCTAACATGGGGAGACTTGTGGGGCTCTCACCAGGTTCTGTTACCTTGAATCCTTTGCAAACTTCAAAATGTTGCTCAAGAAACACTTTTTCATCACATTTCGGTGACAGAAAGTTCTGGAATCTGAAAGGAGCCACAAATTTCCTCCCACCTAGCATTCCCCCAAATCTCCTGATAAAAATGATACCTCACTTATGTAGTTAGGCCTAGTGCCCGCATCAAGAAATGGCCCAAAATAACACATCGACACATCACATTTTCTGAAAGAAAACAGAGCTGTTTTTTCCAAGTGCCTAGCTTTGGCTTTTGGCCTCTAGCTCAGCCGGCACTTAGGGAAACCTACCAACCCTGTGTATGTTTTAAAACTTGACACCTAGGGGAATCCAAGATGGGGTGACTTGTGGGGCTCGCAGCAGGTTCTGTTACCCAGAATCCTTTGCAAACCTCAAAATGTGTCTAAAAAAACTATTTTTCATCATATTTCGGTGACAGAAAGTTCTGGAATCTGAGAGGAGCCACAAATCTCCTTCCACCCAGCGTTCCCCAAGTCTCCCGATAAAAATGATACCTCACTTGTGTGGGTAGGCCTAGTGCCCGCAACAGGAAATACCCCAAAACACAACATGGACAAATCACATTTTCCCAAAGAAAACAGAGCTGCTTTTTGCAAAGTGCCTGCCTGTGGATTCTGGCCTCTAGCTCAGCGAGCACCTAGGGAAACCTACCAAACCTGTGCATTTTTTGTAAAACTAGACACCTAGTGGAATCCAAGATGGGGTGACTTGTGGGGCTCGCAGCAGGTTCTGTTACCCAGAATCCTATGCAAACCTCAAAATTGGGCCAAAAAAACTCTTTTTCCTCGCATTTTGGTGACAGAAACTTCTGGAATCTGAGAGGAGACCCAAATTTCCTTCCACCCAGCGTTTCCCCAAGTCTACCGATAAAAATGGTACCTCACTTGTGTGGGTAGGCCTAGTGCCTGCACAGGAAATGACACAAAACAAAATGTGGACACATCTCATTTTCCCAAAGAAAACAGAGCTTTTTTTCCAAAGTGCTCAGCTGTGGATTTTGGCCTCTATCTCATCTGGCACCTAGGGAGACCCACCAAACCTGTGCATTTTTTAAAACTAGACACCTGGGGGAATCCAAGATGGAGAGATTTGTGGGGCTCTCACCAGGTTCTGTTACCTTGAATCCTTTGCAAACTTCAAAATGTTGCTAAAGAAACACTTTTTCCTCACATTTCGGTGACAGAAAGTTCTGGAATCTGAGAGGAGCCACAATGTTTCTTCCACCTAGCATTCCCCCAAATCTCCCGATAAAACTCATACCTCACTTGTGTAGTTAGGCCTAGTGCCCGCATCAGGAAATGCCCCAAAATAAAACATTGACACATCACATTTTCCCAAAGAAAACAGAGCAGTTTTTGACAAAGCGCCTATCTGTGGATTTTGGTCTCTAGCTCAGCCGGCACCTAGGGAAACCCACCAAGCCTTTGCATTTTGTGAAACTAGACACCTTGGGGAGTCCAAGATGTGGTGACTTGTGGGGCTCTCGCCAGGTTCTGTTACCCAGAATCCTCTGCAAAAATCGAAATCTAGCTTAAAAACACTTTTTCCTCAAATTTCAGTGACAGAAATTTCTGGAATCTGAGAGGAGCTACAAATTTCTTTCCACCCAGCGGTCCCCAAGTCTCCCGATAAAAAAGGTACCTCACCTGTGTGGGTAGGCCTGGTGCCCGCGACAGAAAATGCCCCAAAACACAATGTGGACACATCACATTTTCGGAAGAAAACAGAGCTGTTTTTTTCAAAGTGCCTAGCTTTGGCTTTTGGCCTCTAGCTCAGCTGGCACCTAGGGAAACCTAACAACCCTTTGTATTTTTTAAAACTAGACACCTAGGGGAATCCAAGATGGGGTGACCTGTGGGGCTCGCACCAAGTTCTGTTACCCAGAATCCTTTGCAAACCTCAAAATGTGGCTAAAAAAACTATTTTTCATCACATTTCGGTGACAGAAAGTTCTGGAATCTGAGAGGAGCCACAAATCTCCTTCCACCCAGCGTTCCCCAAGCCTCCCGATAAAAATGATACCTCACTTGTGTGGGTAGGCCTAGTGCCCCCAACAGGAAATGCCCCAAAACACAACGTGGACAAAGCACATTTTCCAAAAGAAAACAGAGCTGCTTTTTGCAAAGTGCCTGCCTCTGGAATCTGGCCTCTAGCTCAGCGGGCACCTAGGGAAACCTACCAAACCTGTGCATTTTTTGTAAAACTAGACACCTAGGGGAATCCAAGATGGGGTGACTTGTGGGCCTCGCAGCAGGTTCTGTTACCCAGAATCCTTTGCAAACCTCAAAATTGGGCCAAAAAAACTATTTTCCTCGCATTTTGGTGACAGAAACTTCTGGAATCTGAGAGGAGACACAAATTTCCTTTCACCCAGCGTTTCCCCAAGTCTACCGATAAAAATGGGACCTCACTTGTGTGGGTAGGCCTAGTGCCTGCACAGGAAATGCCACAAAACACAATGTGGACACATCTCATTTTCCCAAAGAAAACAGAGCTTTTTTTCCAAAGTGCTCAGCTGTGGATTTTGGCCTCTATCTCAGCTGGCACCTAGGGAGACCCACCAAACCTGTGCATTTTTTAAAACTAGACACCTGGGGGAATCCAAGATGGGGAGATTTGTGGGGCTCTCACCAGGTTCTGTTACCTTGAATCCTTTGCAAACTTCAAAATGTTGCTAAAGAAACACTTTTTCCTCACATTTCGGTGACAGAAAGGTCTGGAATCTGAATGGAGCCACAAATTTCCTTCCACCTAGCATCCCCCCAAATCTCCCGATAAAAATCATACCTCACTTATGTAGTTAGGCCTAGTGCCCGCATCAGGAAATGCCCCAAAAGAAAACATCGACACATCACATTTTCTCAAAGAAAACAGAGCTGTTTTTTCCAAAGCGCCTATCTGTAGAATGTGGTCTCTAGCTCAGCCGGCACCTAGGGAAACCAACCAAGCCTTTGCATTTTGTGAAACTAGACACCTTGCTGAGTCCAAGATAGGGTGACTTGTGGGGCTCTCACCAGGCTCTGTTACCCACAATCCTCTGCAAACCTCGAAATCTAGCTAAAAAACACTTTTTCCTCAAATTTCAGTGACAGAAAGTTCTGGAATCTGAGAGGAGCCACAAATTTCTTTCCACCCAGCGGTCCCCAAGTCTCCCGATAAAAATGGTACCTCACCTGTGTGGGTAGGCCTGGTGCCCGCGACAGAAAATGCCCCAAAACACAATGTGGACACATATAATTTTCCAAAGAAAACAGAGCTGTTTTTTGCAAAGTGCCTAGCTTTGGCTTTTGGCCTCTAGCTCAGCTGGCACCTAGGGAAACCTAACAACCCTGTGTATTTTTTTAAAACTAGACACCTAGGGGAAACCAAGATGGGGTGACCTGTGGGGCTCGCACCAAGTTCTGTTACCCAGAATCCTTTGCAGACCTCAAAATTTGGCTAAAAAACACTTTTTCATCACATTTTGGTGACAGAAAGTTCTGGAATCTGAGAGGAGCCACAAATTTCCTTCCACCCAGCGGTCCCCCAAGTCTCCTGGTAAAAATGATACCTCACTTGTGTGGGTAGGCCTAGTGCCCGCGACAGGAAATGCGCCACAACACAACGTGGACAAATCACATTTTCCCAAAGAAAACAGAGATTTTTTTCCAAAGTGCTTAGCTGTAGATTTTGGCCTGTATCTCAGCCGGCAGCTAGGGAGACCTACCAAACCTGTGTATTTTTTTAAACTAGACACCTAGGGGAATCCATGATGGGGTGACTTGTGGGGCTCGCACCAGGTTCTGTTACCTAGAATCCTTTGCAAAGTTCAAAATGTTGCTAAAGAAACACTTTTTCCTCACATTTCGGTGACAGAAAGTTCTGGAATCTGAGAGGAGCCACAAATTTCCTTCCACCTAGCGTTCCCCCAAATCTCCCGATAAAAATGATACCTCGCTTGTGTACTTAGGCCTAGTGCCCGCATCAGGAAATGCCCCAAAATAAAACATCAACACATCACATTTTCACAAAGAAAACAGAGCTTTTTTTTCCAAAGCACCTATCTCTGAATTTTGGCCTCTAGCTCAGCCGGCACCTAGGGAAACCCACCAAGCCTGTGCATTTTTCGAAACTAGACACCTTGGGGAGTCCAAGATGTGGTGACTTGTGGGTGTCTCGCCAGGTTCTGTTACCCAGAATCCTCTGCAAACCTCGAAATTTGGCTAAAAAACACTTTTTCCTCACATTTCAGTGACAGAAAGTTCTGGAATCTGAGAGGAGCCACAAATTTCCTTCCACCCAGCGTTCCCCAAGTCTCCCAATACAAATGATACCTCACTTGTGTGGGTAGGCCTAGTGCCCGCGACAGGAAATGCCCCACAACACAATGTGGACAAATCACATGTTCCCAAAGAAAACAGAGCTTTTTTTCCAGAGTGCTTAGCTGTAGATTTTGGCCTCTATCTCAGCCGGCACCTAGGGAGACCTACCAAACCTGTGCATTTTTTAAAACTAAACACCTAGAGGAATTGAAGATTGGGAGACTTGTGGGGCTCTCACCAGGTTCTGTTACCTTGAATCCTTTGCAAACTTCAAAATGTTGCTCAAGAAACACTATTTCCTCACATTTCGGTGACAGAAAGTTCTGAAATCTAAAAGGAGCCACAAATTCCCTCCCACCTAGCATTCCCCCAAATCTCCTGATAAAAATGATACCTCACTTATGTAGTTAGGCCTAGTGCCTGCATCAAGACATGGCCCAAAAAAAAACATCGACACATCACATTTTCTCAAAGAAAACAGAGCTGTTTTTTCCAAGTGCCTATCTGTGGATTTTGGCCTCTAGCTCAGCCGGCACCTTGGGAAACCCACCAAGCCTGTGCATTTTGTGAAACTATACACCATGGGGAGTCCAAGATGGGGTTACTTGTGGGGCTCTCACCAGGCTCTTTTACCCAGAATCCTCTGCAAACCTCGAAATCTGGCTAAAAAACACTTTTTCCTCACATTTCAGTGACAGAAAGTTCTGGAATCTGAGAGGAGCCACAAATTTCCTACCACCCAGCGGTCCCCCATGTCTCCCAATAAAAATGATACCTCACTTGTGTGGGTAGGCCTAGTGCCCGCAACAGGAAATGCCCCAAAACACAATGTGGACACATCACATTTTCCAAAGAAAACAGAGCTGTTTTTTGCAAAGTGCCTAGCTTTGGCTTTTGGCCTCTAGCTCAGCCGGCACCTAGGGAAACCTACCAACCCTGTGTATGTTTTAAAACTTGACACCTGGGGGAATCCAAGATGGGGTGACTTGTGGGGCTCGCAGCAGGTTCTGTTACCCAGAATCCTTTGCAGACCTCAACATTTGGCTAAAAAACACTTTTTCATCACATTTCGGTGACAGAAAGTTCTGGAATCTGAGAGGAGCCACAAATTTCCTTCCACCCAGCGGTCCCCCAAGTCTCCCGGTAAAAATGATACCTCACTTGTGTGGGTAGGCCTAGTGCCCGCAACAGGAAATGATCCACAACACAACGTGGACAAATCACATTTTCCCAAAGAAAACAGAGCTGCTTTTTGCAAAGTGCCTGCCTGTGGATTCTGGCCTCTAGCTCAGCGGGGACCTAGGGAAACCTACCAAACCTGTGCATTTTTTGTAAAACTAGACACCTAGGGGAATCCAAGATGGGGTGACTTGTGGGGCTCGCAGCAGGTTCTGTTACCCAGAATCCTTTGCAAACCTCAAAATTGGGCCAATAAATCTATTTTTCCTCGCATTTTGGTGACAGAAACTTCTGGAATCTGAGAGGAGACACAAATTTCCTTCCACCCAGCGTTTCCCCAAGTCTACCGATAAAAATGGTACCTCACTTGTATGGGTAGGCCTAGTGCCTGCACAGGAAATGCCACAAAACAAAATGTGGACACATCTCATTTTCCCAAAGAAAACAGAGCTTTTTCTCCAAAGTGCTCAGCTGTGGATTTTGGCCTCTATCTCAGCTGGCACCTAGGGAGACCCACCAAACCTGTGCATTTTTTAAAACTAGACACCTGGGGGAATCCAAGATGGGGAGATTTGTGGGGCTCTCACCAGGTTCTGTTACCTTGAATCCTTTGCAAACTTCAAAATGTTGCTAAAGAAACACTTTTTCCTCACATTTCGGTGACAGAAAGGTCTGGAATCTGAATGGAGCCACAAATTTCCTTCCACCTAGCATCCCCCCAAATCTCCCGATAAAAATCATACCTCACGTGTGTAGTTAGGCCTAGTGCCCGCATCAGGAAATGCCCCAAAAGAAAACATCGACACATCACATTTTCTCAAAGAAAACAGAGCTGTTTTTTACAAAGCGCCTATCTGTAGAATGTGGTCTCTAGCTCAGCCGGCACCTAGGGAAACCCACCAAGCGTTTGCATTTTGTGAAACTAGACACCTTGCTGAGTCCAAGATGGGGTGACTTGTGGGGCTCTCACCAGGCCCTGTTACCCAGAATCATCTGCAAACCTCGAAATCTAGCTAAAAAACAAGTTTTCCTCAAATTTCAGTGACAGAAAGTTCTGGAATCTGAGAGGAGCCACAAATTTCTTTCCACCCAGCGGTCCCCAAGTCTCCCGATAAAAATGGTACCTCACCTGTGTGGGTAGGCCTGGTGCCCGCGACAGAAAATGCCCCAAAACACAATGTGGACACATCGAATTTTCCAAAGAAAACAGAGCTGTTTTTTGCAAAGTGTCTAGCTTTGGCTTTTGGCCTCTAGCTCAGCTGGCACCTAGGGAAACCTAACAACCCTGTGTATTTTTTTAAAACTAGACACCTATGGGAATCCAAGATGGAGTGACCTGTGGGGCTCGCACCAAGTTCTGTTACCCAGAATCCTTTGCACACCTCAGAATTTGGCTAAAAAACACTTTTTCATCACATTTCGGTGACAGAAAGTTCTGGAATCTGAGAGGAGCCACAAATTTCCTTCCACCCAGCGGTCCCCCAAGTCTCCTGGCAAAAATGATACCTCACTTGTGTGGGTAGGCCTAGTGCCCGCGACAGGAAGTGCGCCACAACACAACGTGGACAAATCACATTTTCCCAAAGAAAACAGAGATATTTTTCCAAAGTGCTTAGCTGTTGGCCTCTATCTCAGCCGGCAGCTAGGGAGACCTACCAAACCTGTGTATTTTTTAAAACTAGACACCTAGGGGAATCCATGATGGGGTGACTTGTCAAGCTCGCACCAGGTTCTGTTACCTAGAATCCTTTGCAAACTTCAAAATGTTGCTAAAGAAACACTTTTTCCTCACATTTCGGTGACAGAAAGTTCTGGAATCTGAGAGGTGCCACAAATTTCCTTCCACCTAGCGTTCCCCCAAATCTCCCGATAAAAATGATACCTCACTTGTGTAGTTAGGCCTAGTGCCCGCATCAGGAAATGCCCCAAAATAAAACATCAACACATCACATTTTCACAAAGAAAACAGAGCTGTTTTTTCCAAAGCGCCTATCTGTGAATTTTGGCCTCTAGCTCAGCCGGCACCTAGGGAAACCCACCAAGCCTGTGCATTTTGTGAAACTAGACAACTTGGGGAGTCCAAGATGGGGTGACTTGTGGGGCTCTCACCAGGCTCTGTTACCCAGAATCCTCTGCAAACCTCGAAATCTAGCTAAAAAACACTTTTTCCTCAAATTTCAATGACAGAAAGTTCTGGAATCTGAGAGGAGCCACAAATTTCCTTCCACCCAGCGGTCCCCCAAGTCTCCCGGTAAAAATTATACCTCACTTGTGTGGGTAGGCCTAGTGCCCGCGACAGGAAATGCGACACAACACAACGTGGACAAATCACATTTTCCCAAAGAAAACAGAGATTTTTTTCCAAAGTGCTTAGCTGTAGATTTTGGCCTCTATCTCAGCCGGCAGCTAGGGAGACCTACCAAACCTGTGTATTTTTTAAAACTAGACACCTAGGGGAATCCATGATGGGGTGATTTGTGGGGCTCGCACCAGGTTCTGTTACCTGGAATCCTTTGCAAAGTTCAAAATGTTGCTAAAGAAACACTTTTTCCTCACATTTCGGTGACAGAAAGTTCTGGAATCTGAGAGGAGCCACAAATTTCCTTCCACCTAGCGTTTCCCCAAATCTCCCGATAAAAATCATACCTCACTTGTGTACTTAGGCCTAGTGCCCGCATCAGGAAATGCCCCAAAATAAAACATCAACACATCACATTTTCACAAAGAAAACAGAGCTGTTTTTTCCAAAGCGCCTATCTCTGAATTTTGGCCTCCAGCTCAGCCGGCACCTAGGGAAACCCACCAAGCCTGTGCATTTTTTGAAACTAGACACCTTGGGGAGTCCAAGATGTGGTGACTTGTGGGTGTCTCGCCAGGTTCTGTTACCCAGAATCCTCTGCAAACCTCGAAATTTGGCTAAAAAACACTTTTTCCTCACATTTCAGTGACAGAAAGTTCTGGAATCTGAGAGGAGCCACAAATTTCCTTCCACCCAGCGTTCCCCAAGTCTCCCAATACAAATGATACCTCACTTGTGTGGGTAGGCCTAGTGCCCGCGACAGGAAATGCCCCACAACACAATGTGGACAAATCACATGTTCCCAAAGAAAACAGAGCTTTTTTTCCAGAGTGCTTAGCTGTAGATTTTGGCCTCTATCTCAGCCGGCACCTAGGGAGACCTACCAAACCTGTGAATTTTTTGAAACTAGACACCTAGGGGAATTGAAGATGGGGAGACTTGTGGGGCTCTCACCAGGTTCTGTTACCTTGAATCCTTTGCAAACTTCAAAATGTTGCTCAAGAAACACTATTTCCTCACATTTCGGTGACAGAAAGTTCTGAAATCTAAAAGGAGCCACAAATTCCCTCCCACCTAGCATTCCCCCAAATCTCCTGATAAAAATGATACCTCACTTATGTAGTTAGGCCTAGTGCCTGCATCAAGACATGGCCCAAAAAAAAACATCGACACATCACATTTTCTCAAAGAAAACAGAGCTGTTTTTTCCAAGTGCCTATCTGTGGATTTTGGCCTCTAGCTCAGCCGGCACCTTGGGAAACCCACCAAGCCTGTGCATTTTGTGAAACTATACACCATGGGGAGTCCAAGATGGGGTTACTTGTGGGGCTCTCACCAGGCTCTTTTACCCAGAATCCTCTGCAAACCTCGAAATCTGGCTAAAAAACACTTTTTCCTCACATTTCAGTGACAGAAAGTTCTGGAATCTGAGAGGAGCCACAAATTTCCTTCCACCCAGCGGTCCCCCATGTCTCCCAATAAAAATGATACCTCACTTGTGTGGGTAGGCCTAGTGCCCGCAACAGGAAATGCCCCAAAACACAATGTGGACACATCACATTTTCCAAAGAAAACAGAGCTGTTTTTTGCAAAGTGCCTAGCTTTGGCTTTTGGCCTCTAGCTCAGCCGGCACCTAGGGAAACCTACCAACCCTGTGTATGTTTTAAAACTTGACACCTGGGGGAATCCAAGATGGGGTGACTTGTGGGGCTCGCAGCAGGTTCTGTTACCCAGAATCCTTTGCAGACCTCAACATTTGGCTACAAAACACTTTTTCATCACATTTCGGTGACAGAAAGTTCTGGAATCTGAGAGGAGCCACAAATTTCCTTCCACCCAGCGGTCCCCCAAGTCTCCCGGTAAAAATGATACCTCACTTGTGTGGGTAGGCCTAGTGCCCGCGACAGGAAATGCGCCACAACACAACGTGGACAAATCACATTTTCCCAAAGAAAACAGAGCTGCTTTTTGCAAAGTGCCTGCCTGTGGATTCTGGCCTCTAGCTCAGCGGGGACCTAGGGAAACCTACCAAACCTGTGCATTTTTTGTAAAACTAGACACCTAGGGGAATCCAAGATGGGGTGACTTGTGGGGCTCGCAGCAGGTTCTGTTACCCAGAATCCTTTGCAAACCTCAAAATTGGGCCCAAAAATCTATTTTTCCTCGCATTTTGGTGACAGAAACTTCTGGAATCTGAGAGGAGACACACATTTCCTTCCACCCAGCGTTTCCCCAAGTCTACCGATAAAAATGGTACCTCACTTGTGTGGGTAGGCCTAGTGCCTGCACAGGAAATGACACAAAACAAAATGTGGACACATCTCATTTTCCCAAAGAAAACAGAGCTTTTTTTCCAAAGTGCTCAGCTGTGGATTTTGGCCTCTATCTCATCTGGCACCTAGGGAGACCCACCAAACCTGTGCATTTTTTAAAACTAGACACCTGGGGGAATCCAAGATGGAGAGATTTGTGGGGCTCTCACCAGGTTCTGTTACCTTGAATCCTTTGCAAACTTCAAAATGTTGCTAAAGAAACACTTTTTCCTCACATTTCGGTGACAGAAAGTTCTGAAATCTAAAAGGAGCCACAAATGCCCTCCCACCTAGCATTCCCCCAAATCTCCTGATAAAAATGATACCTCACTTATGTAGTTAGGCCTAGTGCCTGCATCAAGACATGGCCCAAAAAAAAACATCGACACATCACATTTTCTCAAAGAAAACAGAGCTGTTTTTTCCAAGTGCCTATCTGTGGATTTTGGCCTCTAGCTCAGCCGGCACCTTGGGAAACCCACCAAGCCTGTGCATTTTGTGAAACTATACACCATGGGGAGTCCAAGATGGGGTTACTTGTGGGGCTCTCACCAGGCTCTTTTACCCAGAATCCTCTGCAAACCTCGAAATCTGGCTAAAAAACACTTTTTCCTCACATTTCAGTGACAGAAAGTTCTGGAATCTGAGAGGAGCCACAAATTTCCTTCCACCCAGCGGTCCCCCATGTCTCCCAATAAAAATGATACCTCACTTGTGTGGGTAGGCCTAGTGCCCGCAACAGGAAATGCCCCAAAACACAATGTGGACACATCACATTTTCCAAAGAAAACAGAGCTGTTTTTTGCAAAGTGCCTAGCTTTGGCTTTTGGCCTCTAGCTCAGCCGGCACCTAGGGAAACCTACCAACCCTGTGTATGTTTTAAAACTTGACACCTGGGGGAATCCAAGATGGGGTGACTTGTGGGGCTCGCAGCAGGTTCTGTTACCCAGAATCCTTTGCAGACCTCAACATTTGGCTACAAAACACTTTTTCATCACATTTCGGTGACAGAAAGTTCTGGAATCTGAGAGGAGCCACAAATTTCCTTCCACCCAGCGGTCCCCCAAGTCTCCCGGTAAAAATGATACCTCACTTGTGTGGGTAGGCCTAGTGCCCGCGACAGGAAATGCGCCACAACACAACGTGGACAAATCACATTTTCCCAAAGAAAACAGAGCTGCTTTTTGCAAAGTGCCTGCCTGTGGATTCTGGCCTCTAGCTCAGCGGGGACCTAGGGAAACCTACCAAACCTGTGCATTTTTTGTAAAACTAGACACCTAGGGGAATCCAAGATGGGGTGACTTGTGGGGCTCGCAGCAGGTTCTGTTACCCAGAATCCTTTGCAAACCTCAAAATTGGGCCCAAAAATCTATTTTTCCTCGCATTTTGGTGACAGAAACTTCTGGAATCTGAGAGGAGACACACATTTCCTTCCACCCAGCGTTTCCCCAAGTCTACCGATAAAAATGGTACCTCACTTGTGTGGGTAGGCCTAGTGCCTGCACAGGAAATGACACAAAACAAAATGTGGACACATCTCATTTTCCCAAAGAAAACAGAGCTTTTTTTCCAAAGTGCTCAGCTGTGGATTTTGGCCTCTATCTCATCTGGCACCTAGGGAGACCCACCAAACCTGTGCATTTTTTAAAACTAGACACCTGGGGGAATCCAAGATGGAGAGATTTGTGGGGCTCTCACCAGGTTCTGTTACCTTGAATCCTTTGCAAACTTCAAAATGTTGCTAAAGAAACACTTTTTCCTCACATTTCGGTGACAGAAAGTTCTGAAATCTAAAAGGAGCCACAAATTCCCTCCCACCTAGCATTCCCCCAAATCTCCTGATAAAAATGATACCTCACTTATGTAGTTAGGCCTAGTGCCTGCATCAAGACATGGCCCAAAAAAAAACATCGACACATCACATTTTCTCAAAGAAAACAGAGCTGTTTTTTCCAAGTGCCTATCTGTGGATTTTGGCCTCTAGCTCAGCCGGCACCTTGGGAAACCCACCAAGCCTGTGCATTTTGTGAAACTATACACCATGGGGAGTCCAAGATGGGGTTACTTGTGGGGCTCTCACCAGGCTCTTTTACCCAGAATCCTCTGCAAACCTCGAAATCTGGCTAAAAAACACTTTTTCCTCACATTTCAGTGACAGAAAGTTCTGGAATCTGAGAGGAGCCACAAATTTCCTTCCACCCAGCGGTCCCCCATGTCTCCCAATAAAAATGATACCTCACTTGTGTGGGTAGGCCTAGTGCCCGCAACAGGAAATGCCCCAAAACACAATGTGGACACATCACATTTTCCAAAGAAAACAGAGCTGTTTTTTGCAAAGTGCCTAGCTTTGGCTTTTGGCCTCTAGCTCAGCCGGCACCTAGGGAAACCTACCAACCCTGTGTATGTTTTAAAACTTGACACCTGGGGGAATCCAAGATGGGGTGACTTGTGGGGCTCGCAGCAGGTTCTGTTACCCAGAATCCTTTGCAGACCTCAACATTTGGCTACAAAACACTTTTTCATCACATTTCGGTGACAGAAAGTTCTGGAATCTGAGAGGAGCCACAAATTTCCTTCCACCCAGCGGTCCCCCAAGTCTCCCGGTAAAAATGATACCTCACTTGTGTGGGTAGGCCTAGTGCCCGCGACAGGAAATGCGCCACAACACAACGTGGACAAATCACATTTTCCCAAAGAAAACAGAGCTGCTTTTTGCAAAGTGCCTGCCTGTGGATTCTGGCCTCTAGCTCAGCGGGGACCTAGGGAAACCTACCAAACCTGTGCATTTTTTGTAAAACTAGACACCTAGGGGAATCCAAGATGGGGTGACTTGTGGGGCTCGCAGCAGGTTCTGTTACCCAGAATCCTTTGCAAACCTCAAAATTGGGCCCAAAAATCTATTTTTCCTCGCATTTTGGTGACAGAAACTTCTAGAATCTGAGAGGAGACACACATTTCCTTCCACCCAGCGTTTCCCCAAGTCTACCGATAAAAATGGTACCTCACTTGTGTGGGTAGGCCTAGTGCCTGCACAGGAAATGCCACAAAACAAAATGTGGACACATCTCATTTTCCCAAAGAAAACAGAGCTTTTTCTCCAAAGTGCTCAGCTGTGGATTTTGGCCTCTATCTCAGCTGGCACCTAGGGAGACCCACCAAACCTGTGCATTTTTTAAAACTAGACACCTGGGGGAATCCAAGATGGGGAGATTTGTGGGGCTCTCACCAGGTTCTGTTACCTTGAATCCTTTGCAAACTTCAAAATGTTGCTAAAGAAACACTTTTTCCTCACATTTCGGTGACAGAAAGGTCTGGAATCTGAATGGAGCCACAAATTTCCTTCCACCTAGCATCCCCCCAAATCTCCCGATAAAAATCATACCTCACGTGTGTAGTTAGGCCTAGTGCCCGCATCAGGAAATGCCACAAAAGAAAACATCGACACATCACATTTTCTCAAAGAAAACAGAGCTGTTTTTTCCAAAGCGCCTATCTGTAGAATGTGGTCTCTAGCTCAGCCGGCACCTAGGGAAACCCACCAAGCGTTTGCATTTTGTGAAACTAGACACCTTGCTGAGTTCAAGATGGGGTGACTTGTGGGGCTCTCACCAGGCTCTGTTACCCAGAATCCTCTGCAAACCTCGAAATCTAGCTAAAAAACAAGTTTTCCTCAAATTTCAGTGACAGAAAGTTCTGGAATCTGAGAGGAGCCACAAATTTCTTTCCACCCAGCGGTCCCCAAGTCTCCCGATAAAAATGGTACCTCACCTGTGTGGGTAGGCCTGGTGCCCGCGACAGAAAATGCCCCAAAACACAATGTGGACACATCGAATTTTCCAAAGAAAACAGAGCTGTTTTTTGCAAAGTGTCTAGCTTTGGCTTTTGGCCTCTAGCTCAGCTGGCACCTAGGGAAACCTAACAACCCTGTGTATTTTTTAAAACTAGACACCTATGGGAATCCAAGATGGGGTGACCTGTGGGGCTCGCACCAAGTTCTGTTACCCAGAATCCTTTGCAGACCTCAAAATGTGGCTAAAAAACACTTTTTCATCACATTTCGGTGACAGAAAGTTCTGGAATCTGAGAGGAGCCACAAATTTCCTTCCACCCAGCGGTCCTCCAAGTCTCCTGGTAAAAATGATACCTCACTTGTGTGGGTAGGCCTAGTGCCCGCGACAGGAAATGCGCCACAACACAACGTGGACAAATCACATTTTCCCAAAGAAAACAGAGATATTTTTCCAAAGTGCTTAGCTGTAGATTTTGGCCTCTATCTCAGCCGGCAGCTAGGGAGACCTACCAAACCTGTGTATTTTTTAAAACTAGACACCTAGGGGAATCCATGATGGGGTGACTTGTCGAGCTCGCACCAGGTTCTGTTACCTAGAATCCTTTGCAAAGTTCAAAATGTTGCTAAAGAAACACTTTTTCCTCACATTTCGGTGACAGAAAGTTCTGGAATCTGAGAGGAGCCACAAATTTCCTTCCACCTAGCGTTCCCCCAAATCTCCCGATAAAAATGATACCTCACTTGTGTAGTTAGGCCTAGTGCCCGCATCAGGAAATGCCCCAAAATAAAACATCAACACATCACATTTTCACAAAGAAAACAGAGCTGTTTTTTCCAAAGCGCCTATCTGTGAATTTTGACCTCTAGCTCAGCCGGCACCTAGGGAAACCCACCAAGCCTGTGCATTTTGTGAAACTAGACAACTTGGGGAGTCCAAGATGGGGTGACTTGTGGGTGTCTCGCCAGGTTCCGTTACCCAGAATCCTCTACAAACCTCGAAATTTGGCTAAAAAACACTTTTTCCTCACATTTCAGTGACAGAAAGTTTTGGAATCTGAGAGGAGCCACAAATTTCCTTCCACCCAGCGTTTCCCAAGTCTCCCAATACAAATGATACCTCACTTGTGTGGGTAGGCCTAGTGCCCGCGACAGGAAATGCCCCACAACACAATGTGGACAAATCACATGTTCCCAAAGAAAACAGAGCTTTTTTTCCAGAGTGCTTAGCTGTAGATTTTGGCCTCTATCTCAGCCGGCACCTAGGGAGACCTACCAAACCTGTGCATTTTTTAAAACTAGATACCTAGGGGAATTGAAGATGGGGAGACTTGTGGGGCTCTCACCAGGTTCTGTTACCTTGAATCCTTTGCAAACTTCAAAATGTTGCTCAAGAAACACTATTTCCTCACATTTCGGTGACAGAATGTTCTGAAATCTAAAAGGAGCCACAAATTCCCTCCCACCTAGCATTCCCCCAAATCTCCTGATAAAAATGATACCTCACTTATGTAGTTAGGCCTAGTGCCTGCATCAAGACATGGCCGAAAAAAAAACATCGACCCATCACATTTTCTCAAAGAAAACAGAGCTGTTTTTTCCAAGTGCCTATCTGTGGATTTTGGCCTCTAGCTCAGCCGGCACCTTGGGAAACCCACCAAGCCTGTGCATTTTGTGAAACTAGACACCATGGGGAGTCCAAGATGGGGTTACTTGTGGGGCTCTCACCAGGCTCTTTTACCCAGAATCCTCTGCAAACCTCGAAATCTGGCTAAAAAACACTTTTTCCTCACATTTCAGTGACAGAAAGTTCTGGAATCTGAGAGGAGCCACAAATTTCCTTCCACCCAGCGGTCCCCCATTAAAAATGATACCTCACTTGTGTGGGTAGGCCTAGTGCCCGCAACAGGAAATGCCCCAAAACACAATGTGGACACATCACATTTTCCAAAGAAAACAGAGCTGTTTTTTGCAAAGTGCCTAGCTTTGGCTTTTGGCCTCTAGCTCAGCCGGCACCTAGGGAAACCTACCAACCCTGTGTATGTTTTAAAACTTGACACCTGGGGGAATCCAAGATGGGGTGACTTGTGGGGCTCGCAGCAGGTTCTGTTACCCAGAATCATTTGCAAACCTCAATTCCACCCAGCGTTCCCCAAGTCTCCCAATAAAAATGATACCTCACTTGTGTGGGTAGGCCTAGTGCCCGCAACAGGAAATGCCCCTAAACACAACGTGGACAAATCACATTTTCCCAAAGAAAACAGAGCTGCTTTTTGCAAAGTGCCTGCCTGTGGATTCTGGCCTCTAGTTCAGCGGGGACCTAGGGAAACCTACCAAACCTGTGCATTTTTTGTAAAACTAGACACCTAGGGGAATCCAAGATGGGGTGACTTGTGGGGCTCGCAGCAGGTTCTGTTACCCAGAATCCTTTGCAAACCTCAAAATTGGGCCAAAAAAACTATTTTTCCTCGCATTTTGGTGACAGAAACTTCTGGAATCTGAGAGGAGACACAAATTTCCTTCCACCCAGCGTTTCCCCAAGTCTACCGATAAAAATGGTACCTCACTTGTGTGGGTAGGCCTAGTGCCTGCACAGGAAATGCCACAAAACAAAATGTGGACACATCTCATTTTCCCAAAGAAAACAGAGCTTTTTTTCCAAAGTGCTCAGCTGTGGATTTTGGCCTCTATCTCAGCTGGCACCTAGGGAGACCCACCAAACCTGTGCATTTTTTAAAACTAGACACCTGGGGGAATCCAAGATGGGGAGATTTGTGGGGCTCTCACCAGGTTCTGTTACCTTGAATCCTTTGCAAACTTCAAAATGTTGCTAAAGAAACACTTTTCCCTCTCATTTCGGTGACAGAAAGGTCTGGAATCTGAATGGAGCCACAAATTTCCTTCCACCTAGCATCCCCCCAAATCTCCCGATAAAAATCATACCTCACTTGTGTAGTTAGGCCTAGTGCCCGCATCAGGAAATGCCCCAAAAGAAAACATCGACACATCACATTTTCTCAAAGAAAAAAGAGCTGTTTTTTCCAAAGCGCCTGTCTGTAGAATGTGGTCTCTAGCTCAGCCGGCACCTAGGGAAACCCACCAAGCCTTTGCATTTTGTGAAACTAGACACCTTGCTGAGTCCAAGATGGGGTGACTTGTGGGGCTCTCACCAGGCTCTGTTACCCAGAATCCTCTGCAAACCTCAAAATCTAGCTAAAAAACAAGTTTTCCTCAAATTTCAGTGACAGAAAGTTCTGGAATCTGAGAGGAGCCACAAATTTCTTTCCACTCAGCGGTCCCCAAGTCTCCCGATAAAAATGGTACCTCACCTGTGTGGGTAGGCCTGGTGCCCATGACAGAAAATGCCCCAAAACACAATGTGGACACATCGAATTTTCCAAAGAAAACAGAGCTGTTTTTTGCAAAGTGTCTAGCTTTGGCTTTTGGCCTCTAGCTCAGCTGGCACCTAGGGAAACCTAACAACCCTGTGTATTTTTTTAAAACTAGACACCTAGGGGAATCCAAGATGGGGTGACCTGTGGGGCTCGCACCAAGTTCTGTTACCCAGAATCCTTTGCAGACCTCAAAATTTGGCTAAAAAACACTTTTTCATCACATTTCGGTGACAGAAAGTTCTGGAATCTGAGAGGAGCCACAAATTTCCTTCCACCCAGCGGTCCCCCAAGTCTCCCGGTAAAAATGATACCTCACTTGTGTGGGTAGGCCTAGTGCCCGCGACAGGAAATGCGCCACAACACAACGTGGACAAATCACATTTTCCCAAAGAAAACAGAGATTTTTTTCCAAAGTGCTTAGCTGTAGATTTTGGCCTCTATCTCAGCCGGCAGCTAGGGAGACCTACCAAACCTGTGTATTTTTTAAAACTAGACACCTAGTGGAATTTATGATGGGGTGACTTGTGGGGTTCGCACCAGGTTCTGTTACCTAGAATCCTTTGCAAACTTCAAAATGTTGCTAAAGAAACACTTTTTCCTCACATTTCGGTGACAGAAAGTTCTGGAATCTGAGAGGAGCCACAAATTTCCTTCCACCTAGCGTTCCCCCAAATCTCCCGATAAAAATGATACCTCACTTGTGTAGTTAGGCCTAGTGCCCGCATCAGGAAATGCCCCAAAATAAAACATCAACACATCACATTTTCACAAAGAAAACAGAGCTGTTTTTTCCAAAGCACCTATCTGTGAATTTTGGCCTCTAGCTCAGCCGGCACCTAGGGAAACCCACCAAGCCTGTGCATTTTGTGAAACTAGACACCATGGGGAGTCCAAGATGGGGTTACTTGTGGGGCTCTCATCAGGCTCTTTTACCCAGAATCCTCTGCAAACCTCGAAATGTGGCTAAAAAACACTTTTTCCTCACATTTCAGTGACAGAAAGTTCTGGAATCTGAGAGGAGCCACAAATTTCCTTCCACCCCGCGGTCCCCAAGTCTCCCGGTAAAAATGATACCTCACTTGTGTGGGTAGGTCTAGTGCCCACGACAGGAAATGCGCCACAACACAACGTGGACAAATCACATTTTCCCAAAGAAAACAGAGATTTTTTTCCAAAGTGCTTAGCTGTAGATTTTGGCCTCTATCTCAGCCGGCAGCTAGGGAGACCTACCAAACCTGTGTATTTTTAAAAACTAGACACCTAGGGGAATCCATGATGGGGTGACTTGTGGGGCTCGCACCAGGTTCTTTTACCTAGAATCCTTTGCAAACTTAAAAATGTTGCTAAAGAAACACTTTTTCCTCACATTTCGGTGACAGAAAGTTCTGGAATCTGAGAGGAGCCACAAATTTCCTTCCACCTAGCGTTCCCCCAAATCTCCAGATAAAAATCATACCTCACTTGTGTAGTTAGGCCTAGTGCCCGCATCAGGAAATGCCCCAAAAGAAAACATCGACACATCACATTTTCTCAAAGAAAACAGAGCTGTTTTTTCCAAAGCGCCTATCTTTAGAATTTGGTCTCTAGCTCAGCCGGCACCTAGGGAAACCTACCAAACCTGTGCATTTTTTGTAAAACCAGACACCTAGGGGAATCCAACATGGGGTGACTTGTGGGGCTCGCAGCAGGTTCTGTTACCCAGAATCCTTTGCAAACCTCAAAATTGGGTCAAAAAAACTCTTTTTTCTCGCATTTTGGTGACAGAAACTTCTGGAATCTGAGAGGAGACACAAATTTCTTTCCACCCAGCGTTTCCCCAAGTCTACCGATAAAAATGGTACCTCACTTGTGTGGGTAGGCCTAGTGCCTGCACAGGAAATGCCACAAAACAAAATGTGGACACATCTCATTTTCCCAAAGAAAACAGAGCTTTTTTTCCAAAGTGCTCAGCTGTGGATTTTGGCCTCTATCTCAGCTGGCAGCTAGGGAGACCCACCAAACCTGTGCATTTTTTAAAACTAGACACCTGGGGGAATCCAAGATGGGGTGACCTGTGGGGCTCGCACCAAGTTCTGTTACCCAGAATCCTTTGCAGACCTCAAAATTTGGCTAAAAAACACTTTTTCATCACATTTCGGTGACAGAAAGTTCTGGAATCTGAGAGGAGCCACAAATTTCCTTCCACCCAGCGGTCCCCCAAGTCTCCCGGTAAAAATGATACCTCACTTGTGTGGGTAGGCCTAGTGCCTGCGACAGGAAATGCGCCACAACACAACGTGGACAAATCACATTTTCCCAAAGAAAACAGAGATTTTTTTCCAAAGTGCTTAGCTGTAGATTTTGGCCTCTATCTCAGCCGGCAGCTAGGGAGACCTACCAAACCTGTGTATTTTTTAAAACTAGACACCTAGGGGAATCCATGATGGGGTGACTTGTGGGGCTCGCACCAGGTTCTGTTACCTAGAATCCTTTGCAAATTTCAAAATGTTGCTAAAGAAACACTTTTTCCTCACATTTCGGTGACAGAAAGTTCTGGAATCTGAGAGGAGCCACAAATTTCCTTCCACCCAGCGGTCCCCCAAGTCTCCCGGTAAAAATGATACCTCACTTGTGTGGGTAGGCCTAGTGCCCACGACAGGAAATGCGCCACAACACAACGTGGACAAATAACATTTTCCCAAAGAAAACAGAGATTTTTTTCCAAAGTGCTTAGCTGTAGATTTTGGCCTCTATCTCAGCCGGCAGCTAGGGAGACCTACCAAACCTGTGTTTTTTTTTAAAACTAGACACCTAGGGGAATCCATGATGGGGTGACTTGTGGGGCTCGCACCAGGTTCTGTTACCTAGAATCCTTTGCAAACTTCAAAATGTTGCTAAAGAAACACTTTTTCCTCACATTTCGGTGACAGAAAGTTCTGGAATCTGAGAGGAGCCACAAATTTCCTTCCACCTAGCGTTCCCCCAAATCTCCCGATAAAAATGATACCTCACTTGTGTAGTTAGGCCTAGTGCCCGCATCAGGAAATGCCCCAAAAGAAAACATCAACACATCACATTTTCTCAAAGAAAACAGAGCTGTTTTTTCCAAAGCGCCTATCTGTAGAATTTGGTCTCTAGCTCAGCCGGCACCTAGGGAAACCCACCAAGCCTGTGCATTTTGTGAAACTAGACACCTTGCTGAGTCCAAGATGGGGTGACTTGTGCGGCTCTCACCAGGCTCTGTTACCCAGAATCCTCTGCAAACCTCGAAATCTAGCTAAAAAACACTTTTTCCTCAAATTTCAGTGACAGAAAGTTCTGGAATCTGAGAGGAGCCACAAATTTCTTTCCACCCAGCGGTCCCCAAGTCTCCCGGTAAAAATGATACCTCACTTGTGTGGGTAGGCCTAGTGCCCACGACAGGAAATGCGCCACAACACAACGTGGACAAATCACATTTTCCCAAAGAAAACAGAGATTTTTTTCCAAAGTGCTTAGCTGTAGATTTTGGCCTCTATCTCAGCCGGCAGCTAGGGAGACCTACCAAACCTGTGTATTTTTAAAAACTAGACACCTAGGGGAATCCATGATGGAGTGACTTGTGGGGCTCGCACCAGGTTCTGTTACCTAGAATCCTTTGCAAACTTAAAAATGTTGCTAAAGAAACACTTTTTCCTCACATTTCGGTGACAGAAAGTTCTGGAATCTGAGAGGAGCCACAAATTTCCTTCCACCTAGCGTTCCCCCAAATCTCCAGATAAAAATCATACCTCACTTGTGTAGTTAGGCCTAGTGCCCGCATCAGGAAATGCCCCAAAAGAAAACATCGACACATCACATTTTCTCAAAGAAAACAGAGCTGTTTTTTCCAAAGCGCCTATCTTTAGAATTTGGTCTCTAGCTCAGCCGGCACCTAGGGAAACCCACCAAGCCTGTGCATTTTTTGTAAAACCAGACACCTAGGGGAATCCAACATGGGGTGACTTGTGGGGCTCGCAGCAGGTTCTGTTACCCAGAATCCTTTGCAAACCTCAAAATTGGGTCAAAAAAACTCTTTTTTCTCGCATTTTGGTGACAGAAACTTCTGGAATCTGAGAGGAGACACAAATTTCTTTCCACCCAGCGTTTCCCCAAGTCTACCGATAAAAATGGTACCTCACTTGTGTGGGTAGGCCTAGTGCCTGCACAGGAAATGCCACAAAACAAAATGTGGACACATCTCATTTTCCCAAAGAAAACAGAGCTTTTTTTCCAAAGTGCTCAGCTGTGGATTTTGGCCTCTATCTCAGCTGGCAGCTAGGGAGACCCACCAAACCTGTTCATTTTTTAAAACTAGACACCTGGGGGAATCCAAGATGGGGTGACCTGTGGGGCTCGCACCAAGTTCTGTTACCCAGAATCCTTTGCAGACCTCAAAATTTGGCTAAAAAACACTTTTTCATCACATTTCGGTGACAGAAAGTTCTGGAATCTGAGAGGAGCCACAAATTTCCTTCCACCCAGCGGTCCCCCATGTCTCCCAATAAAAATGATACCTCACTTGTGTGGGTAGGCCTAGTGCCCGCAACAGGAAATGCCCCAAAACACAATGTGGACACATCACATTTTCCAAAGAAAACAGAGCTGTTTTTTGCAAAGTGCCTAGCTTTGGCTTTTGGCCTCTGGCTCAGCTGGCACCTAGGGAAACCTAACAACCCTGTGTATTTTTTTAAAACTAGACACCTAGGGGAATCCAAGATGGGGTGACCTGTGGGGCTCGCACCAAGTTCTGTTACCCAGAATCCTTTGCAGAACTCAAAATTTGGCTAAAAAACACTTTTTCATCACATTTCGGTGACAGAAAGTTCTGGAATCTGAGAGGAGCCACAAATTTCCTTCCACCCAGCGATCCCCCAAGTCTCCCGGTAAAAATTATACCTCACTTGTGTGGGTAGGCCTAGTGCCCGCGACAGGAAATGCGCCACAACACAACGTGGACAAATCACATTTTCCCAAAGAAAACACAGATTCTTTTCCAAAGTGCTTAGCTGTTGGCCTCTATCTCAGCCGGCAGCTAGGGAGACCTACCAAACCTGTGTATTTTTTAAAACTAGACACCTAGGGGAATCCATGATGGGGTGACTTGTGGGACTCGCACCAGGTTCTGTTACCTAGAATCCTTTGCAAACTTCAAAATGTTGCTAAAGAAACACTTTTTCCTCACATTTCGGTGACAGAAAGTTCTGGAATCTGAGAGGAGCCACAAATTTCCTTCCACCTAGCGTTCCCCCAAATCTCCCGATAAAAATGATACCTCACTTGTGTAGTTAGGCCTAGTGCCCGCATCAGGAAATGCCCCAAAATAAAACATCAACACATGACATTTTCACAAAGAAAACACAGCTGTTTTTTCCAAAGCGCCTATCTGTGAATTTTGGCCTCTAGCTCAGCCGGCACCTAGGGAAACCCACCAAGCCTGTGCATTTTGTGAAACTAGACACCTTGGGGAGTCCAAGATGGGGTGACTTGTGGGGCTCTCACCAGGCTCTGTTACCCAGAATCCTCTGCAAACCTCGAAATCTAGCTAAAAAACACTTTTTCCTCAAATTTCAGTGACAGAAAGTTCTGGAATCTGAGAGGAGCCACAAATTTCTTTCCACCCAGCGGACCCCAAGTCTCCAGATAAAAAGGGTACCTCACCTGTGTGGGTAGGCCTGGTGCCCGCGACAGAAAATGCCCCAAAACACAATGTGGACACATCGAATTTTCCAAAGAAAACAGAGCTGTTTTTTGCAAAGTGCCTAGCTTTGGCTTTTGGCCTCTAGCTCGGCTGGCACCTAGGGAAACCTAACAAGCCTGTGTATTTTTTAAAACTAGACACCTAGGGGAATCCAAGATGGGGTGACCTGTGGGGCTCGCACCAAGTTCTGTTACCCAGAATCCTTTGCAGACCTCAAAATTTGGCTAAAAAACACTTTTTCATCACATTTCGGTGACAGAAAGTTCTGGAATCTGAGAGGAGCCACAAATTTCCTTCCACCCAGCGGTCCCCCAAGTCTCCCGGTAAAAATGATACCTCACTTGTGTGGTTAGGCCTAGTGCCCGCGACAGGAAATGCGCCACAACACAACGTGGACAAATCACATTTTCCCAAAGAAAACACAGATTCTTTTCCAAAGTGCTTAGCTGTTGGCCTCTATCTCAGCCGGCAGCTAGGGAGACCTACCAAACCTGTGTATTTTTTAAAACTAGACACCGAGGGGAATCCATGATGGGGTGACTTGTGGGACTCGCACCAGGTTCTGTTACCTAGAATCCTTTGCAAACTTCAAAATGTTGCTAAAGAAACACTTTTTCCTCACATTTCGGTGACAGAAAGTTCTGGAATCTGAGAGGAGCCACAAATTTCCTTCCACCTAGCGTTCCCCCAAATCTCCCGATAAAAATGATACCTCACTTGTGTAGTTAGGCCTAGTGCCCGCATCAGGAAATGCCCCAAAATAAAACATCAACACATCACATTTTCACAAAGAAAACAGAGCTGTTTTTTCCAAAGCGCCTATCTGTGAATTTTGGCCTCTAGCTCAGCCGGCACCTAGGGAAACCCACCAAGCCTGTGCATTTTGTAAAACTAGACACCTTGCTGAATCCAAGATGGGGTGACTTGTGGGGCTCTCACCAGGCTCTGTTACCCAGAATCCTCTGCAATCCTCGAAATCTAGCTAAAAAACACGTTTTCCTCAAATTTCAGTGACAGAAAGTTCTGGAATCTGAGAGGAGCCACAAATTTCTTTCCACCCAGCTGTCCCCAAGTCTCCCGATAAAAATGGTACCTCACCTGTGTGGGTAGGCCTGGAGCCCGCGACAGAAAATGCCCCAAAACACAATGTGGACACATCGAATTTTCCAAAGAAAACAGAGCTGTTTTTTGCAAAGTGTCTAGCTTTGGCTTTTGGCCTCTGGCTCAGCTGGCACCTAGGGAAACCTAACAACCCTGTGTATTTTTTTAAAACTAGACACCTAGGGGAATCCAAGATGGGGTGACCTGTGGGGCTCGCACCAAGTTCTGTTACCCAGAATCCTTTGCAGAACTCAAAATTTGGCTAAAAAACACTTTTTCATCACATTTCGGTGACAGAAAGTTCTGGAATCTGAGAGGAGCCACAAATTTCCTTCCACCCAGCGATCCCCCAAGTCTCCCGGTAAAAATTATACCTCACTTGTGTGGGTAGGCCTCGTGCCCGCGACAGGAAATGCGCCACAACACAACGTGGACAAATCACATTTTCCCAAAGAAAACAGAGATTTTTTTCCAAAGTGCTTAGCTGTTGGCCTCTATCTCAGCCGGCAGCTAGGGAGACCTACCAAACCTGTGTATTTTTTAAAATTAGACACCTAGGGGAATCCATGATGGGGTGACTTGTGGGACTCGCACCAGGTTCTGTTACCTAGAATCCTTTGCAAACTTCAAAATGTTGCTAAAGAAACACTTTTTCCTCACATTTCGGTGACAGAAAGTTCTGGAATCTGAGAGGAGCCACAAATTTCCTTCCACCTAGCGTTCCCCCAAATCTCCCGATAAAAATGATACCTCACTTGTGTAGTTAGGCCTAGTGCCCGCATCAGGAAATGCCCCAAAATAAAACATCAACACATCACATTTTCACAAAGAAAACAGAGCTGTTTTTTCCAAAGCGCCTATCTGTGAATTTTGGCCTCTAGCTCAGCCGGCACCTAGGGAAACCCACCAAGCCTGTGCATTTTGTAAAACTAGACACCTTGCTGAGTCCAAGATGGGGTGACTTGTGGGGCTCTCACCAGGCTCTGTTACCCAGAATCCTCTGCAATCCTCGAAATCTAGCTAAAAAACACGTTTTCCTCAAATTTCAGTGACAGAAAGTTCTGGAATCTGAGAGGAGCCACAAATTTCTTTCTACCCAGCGGTCCCCAAGTCTCCCGATAAAAATGGTACCTCACCTGTGTGGGTAGGCCTGGAGCCCGCGACAGAAAATGCCCGAAAACACAATGTGGACACATCGAATTTTCCAAAGAAAACAGAGCTGTTTTTTGCAAAGTGTCTAGCTTTGGCTTTTGGCCTCTGGCTCAGCTGGCATCTAGGGAAACCTAACAACCCTGTGTATTTTTTTAAAACTAGACACCTAGGGGAATCCAAGATGGGGTGACCTGTGGGGCTCGCACCAAGTTCTGTTACCCAGAATCCTTTGCAGACCTCAAAATTTGGCTAAAAAACACTTTTTCATCACATTTCGGTGACAGAAAGTTCTGGAATCTGAGAGGAGCCACAAATTTCCTTCCACCCAGCGGTCCCCCAAGTCTCCCGGTAAAAATGATACCTCACTTGTGTGGGTAGGCCTAGTGCCCACGACAGGAAATGCGCCACAACACAACGTGGACAAATCACATTTTCCCAAAGAAAACAGAGTTTTTTGTTCCAAAGTGCTTAGCTGTAGATTTTGGCCTCTATCTCAGCCGGCAGCTAGGGAGACCTACCAAACCTGTGTATTTTTTTAAACTAGACACCTAGGGGAATCCATGATGGGGTGACTTGTCGGGTTCGCACCAGGTTCTGTTACCTAGAATCCTTTGCAAACTTCAAAATGTTGCTAAAGAAACACTTTTTCCTCACATTTCGGTGACAGAAAGTTCTGGAATCTGAGAGGAGCCACAAATTTCCTTCCACATAGCGTTCCCCCAAATCTCCCGATAAAAATGATACCTCACTTGTGTAGTTAGGCCTAGTGCCCGCATCAGGAAATGCCCCAAAATAAAACATCAACACATCACATTTTCACAAAGAAAACACAGCTGTTTTTTCCAAAGCGCCTATCTGTGAATTTTGGCCTCTAGCTCAGCCGGCACCTAGGGAAACCCACCAAGCCTGTGCATTTTGTGAAACTAGACACCTTGGGGAGTCCAAGATGGGGTGACTTGTGGGGCTCTCACCAGGCTCTGTTACCCAGAATCCTCTGCAAACCTCGAAATCTAGCTAAAAAACACTTTTTCCTCAAATTTCAGTGACAGAAAGTTCTGGAATCTGAGAGGAGCCACAAATTTCTTTCCACCCAGCGGACCCCAAGTCTCCAGATAAAAATGGTACCTCACCTGTGTGGGTAGGCCTGGTGCCCGCGACAGAAAATGCCCCAAAACACAATGTGGACACATCGAATTTTCCAAAGAAACAGAGCTGTTTTTTGCAAAGTGCCTAGCTTTGGCTTTTGGCCTCTAGCTCGGCTGGCACCTAGGGAAACCTAACAAGCCTGTGTATGTTTTAAAACTTGACACCTGGGGGAATCCAAGATGGGGTGACTTGTGGGGCTCGCAGCAGGTTCTGTTACCCAGAATCCTTTGCAGACCTCAACATTTGGCTAAAAAACACTTTTTCATCACATTTCGGTGACAGAAAGTTCTGGAATCTGAGAGGAGCCACAAATTTCCTTCCACCCAGCGGTCCCCCAAGTCTCCCGGTAAAAATGATACCTCACTTGTGTGGTTAGGCCTAGGGCCCGCGACAGGAAATGCGCCACAACACAACGTGGACAAATCACATTTTCCCAAAGAAAACACAGATTCTTTTCCAAAGTGCTTAGCTGTTGGCCTCTATCTCAGCCGGCAGCTAGGGAGACCTACCAAACCTGTGTATTTTTTAAAACTAGACACCTAGGGGAATCCATGATGGGGTGACTTGTGGGACTCGCACCAGGTTCTGTTACCTAGAATCCTTTGCAAACTTCAAAATGTTGCTAAAGAAACACTTTTTCCTCACATTTCGGTGACAGAAAGTTCTGGAATCTGAGAGGAGCCACAAATTTCCTTCCACCTAGCGTTCCCCCAAATCTCCCGATAAAAATGATACCTCACTTGTGTAGTTAGGCCTAGTGCCCGCATCAGGAAATGCCCCAAAATAAAACATCAACACATCACATTTTCACAAAGAAAACAGAGCTGTTTTTTCCAAAGCGCCTATCTGTGAATTTTGGCCTCTAGCTCAGCCGGCACCTAGGGAAACCCACCAAGCCTGTGCATTTTGTAAAACTAGACACCTTGGGGAGTCCAAGATGGGGTGACTTGTGGGGCTCTCACCAGGCTCTGTTACCCAGAATCCTCTGCAAACCTCGAAATCTAGCTAAAAAACACGTTTTTCTCAAATTTCAGTGACAGAAAGTTCTGGAATCTGAGAGGAGCCACAAATTTCTTTCCACCCAGCGGTCCCCAAGTCTCCCGATAAAAATGGTACCTCACCTGTGTGGGTAGGCCTGGTGCCTGCGACAGAAAATGCCCCAAAACACAATGTGGACACATCGAATTTTCCAAAGAAAACAGAGCTGTTTTTTGCAAAGTGTCTAGCTTTGGCTTTTGGCCTCTGGCTCAGCTGGCACCTAGGGAAACCTAACAACCCTGTGTATTTTTTTAAACTTAGACACCTAGGGGAATCCAAGATGGGGTGACCTGTGGGGCTCGCACCAAGTTCTGTTACCCAGAATCCTTTGCAGAACTCAACATTTGGCTAAAAAACACTTTTTCATCACATTTCGGTGACAGAAAGTTCTGGAATCTGAGAGGAGCCACAAATTTCCTTCCACCCAGCGGTCCCCCAAGTCTCCCGGTAAAAATGATACCTCACTTGTGTGGTTAGGCCTAGTGCCCGCAACAGGAAATGCGCCACAACACAACGTGGACAAATCACATTTTCCCAAAGAAAACACAGATTCTTTTCCAAAGTGCTTAGCTGTTGGCCTCTATCTCAGCCGGCAGCTAGGGAGACCTACCAAACCTGTGTATTTTTTAAAACTAGACACCTAGGGGAATCCATGATGGGGTGACTTGTGGGACTCGCACCAGGTTCTGTTACCTAGAATCCTTTGCAAACTTCAAAATGTTGAAAAGAAACACTTTTTCCTCACATTTCGGTGACAGAAAGTTCTGGAATCTGAGAGGAGCCACAAATTTCCTTCCACCTAGCGTTCCCCCAAATCTCCCGATAAAAATGATACCTCACTTGTGTAGTTAGGCCTAGTGCCCGCATCAGGAAATGCCCCAAAATAAAACATCAACACATCACATTTTCACAAAGAAAACAGAGCTGTTTTTTCCAACGCGCCTATCTGTGAACTTTGGCCTCTAGCTCAGCCGGCACCTAGGGAAACCCACCAAGCCTGTGCATTTTGTAAAACTAGACACCTTGCTGAGTCCAAGATGGGGTGACTTGTGGGGCTCTCACCAGGCTCTGTTACCCAGAATCCTCTGCAATCCTCGAAATCTAGCTAAAAAACACGTTTTCCTCAAATTTCAGTGACAGAAAGTTCTGGAATCTGAGAGGAGCCACAAATTTCTTTCCACCCAGCTGTCCCCAAGTCTCCCGATAAAAATGGTACCTCACCTGTGTGGGTAGGCCTGGAGCCCGCGACAGAAAATGCCCCAAAACACAATGTGGACACATCGAATTTTCCAAAGAAAACAGAGCTGTTTTTTGCAAAGTGTCTAGCTTTGGCTTTTGGCCTCTGGCTCAGCTGGCACCTAGGGGAACCTAACAACCCTGTGTATTTTTTTAAAACTAGACACCTAGGGGAATCCAAGATGGGGTGACCTGTGGGGCTCGCACCAAGTTCTGTTACCCAGAATCCTTTGCAGAACTCAAAATTTGGCTAAAAAACACTTTTTCATCACATTTCGGTGACAGAAAGTTCTGGAATCTGAGAGGAGCCACAAATTTCCTTCCACCCAGCGATCCCCCAAGTCTCCCGGTAAAAATTATACCTCACTTGTGTGGGTAGGCCTAGTGCCCGCGACAGGAAATGCGCCACAACACAACGTGGACAAATCACATTTTCCCAAAGAAAACACAGATTCTTTTCCAAAGTGCTTAGCTGTTGGCCTCTATCTCAGCCGGCAGCTAGGGAGACCTACCAAACCTGTGTATTTTTTAAAACTAGACACCTAGGGGAATCCATGATGGGGTGACTTGTGGGACTCGCACCAGGTTCTGTTACCTAGAATCCTTTGCAAACTTCAAAATGTTGCTAAAGAAACACTTTTTCCTCACATTTCGGTGACAGAAAGTTCTGGAATCTGAGAGGAGCCACAAATTTCCTTCCACCTAGCGTTCCCCCAAATCTCCCGATAAAAATGATACCTCACTTGTGTAGTTAGGCCTAGTGCCCGCATCAGGAAATGCCCCAAAATAAAACATCAACACATCACATTTTCACAAAGAAAACAGAGCTGTTTTTTCCAAAGCGCCTATCTGTGAATTTTGGCCTCTAGCTCAGCCGGCACCTAGGGAAACCCACCAAGCCTGTGCATTTTGTAAAACTAGACACCTTGCTGAGTCCAAGATGGGGTGACTTGTGGGGCTCTCACCAGGCTCTGTTACCCAGAATCCTCTGCAATCCTCGAAATCTAGCTAAAAAACACGTTTTCCTCAAATTTCAGTGACAGAAAGTTCTGGAATCTGAGAGGAGCCACAAATTTCTTTCCACCCAGCGGTCCCCAAGTCTCCCGATAAAAATGGTACCTCACCTGTGTGGGTAGGCCTGGAGCCCGCGACAGAAAATGCCCCAAAACACAATGTGGACACATCGAATTTTCCAAAGAAAACAGAGCTGTTTTTTGCAAAGTGTCTAGCTTTGGCTTTTGGCCTCTGGCTCAGCTGGCACCTAGGGAGACCTACCAAACCTGTGTATTTTTTAAAACTAGACACCGAGGGGAATCCATGATGGGGTGACTTGTGGGACTCGCACCAGGTTCTGTTACCTAGAATCCTTTGCAAACTTCAAAATGTTGCTAAAGAAACACTTTTTCCTCACATTTCGGTGACAGAAAGTTCTGGAATCTGAGAGGAGCCACAAATTTCCTTCCACCTAGCGTTCCCCCAAATCTCCCGATAAAAATGATACCTCACTTGTGTAGTTAGGCCTAGTGCCCGCATCAGGAAATGCCCCAAAATAAAACATCAACACATCACATTTTCACAAAGAAAACAGAGCTGTTTTTTCCAAAGCGCCTATCTGTGAATTTTGGCCTCTAGCTCAGCCGGCACCTAGGGAAACCCACCAAGCCTGTGCATTTTGTAAAACTAGACACCTTGCTGAGTCCAAGATGGGGTGACTTGTGGGGCTCTCACCAGGCTCTGTTACCCAGAATCCTCTGCAATCCTCGAAATCTAGCTAAAAAACACGTTTTCCTCAAATTTCAGTGACAGAAAGTTCTGGAATCTGAGAGGAGCCACAAATTTCTTTCGACCCAGCTGTCCCCAAGTCTCCCGATAAAAATGGTACCTCACCTGTGTGGGTAGGCCTGGAGCCCGCGACAGAAAATGCCCCAAAACACAATGTGGACACATCGAATTTTCCAAAGAAAACAGAGCTGTTTTTTGCAAAGTGTCTAGCTTTGGCTTTTGGCCTCTGGCTCAGCTGGCACCTAGGGAAACCTAACAACCCTGTGTATTTTTTTAAAACTAGACACCTAGGGGAATCCAAGATGGGGTGACCTGTGGGGCTCGCACCAAGTTCTGTTACCCAGAATCCTTTGCAGAACTCAAAATTTGGCTAAAAAACACTTTTTCATCACATTTCGGTGACAGAAAGTTCTGGAATCTGAGAGGAGCCACAAATTTCCTTCCACCCAGCAATCCCCCAAGTCTCCCGGTAAAAATTATACCTCACTTGTGTGGGTAGGCCTCGTGCCCGCGACAGGAAATGCGCCACAACACAACGTGGACAAATCACATTTTCCCAAAGAAAACAGAGATTTTTTTCCAAAGTGCTTAGCTGTTGGCCTCTATCTCAGCCGGCAGCTAGGGAGACCTACCAAACCTGTGTATTTTTTAAAACTAGACACCTAGGGGAATCCATGATGGGGTGACTTGTGGGACTCGCACCAGGTTCTGTTACCTAGAATCCTTTGCAAACTTCAAAATGTTGCTAAAGAAACACTTTTTCCTCACATTTCGGTGACAGAAAGTTCTGGAATCTGAGAGGAGCCACAAATTTCCTTCCACCTAGCGTTCCCCCAAATCTCCCGATAAAAATGATACCTCACTTGTGTAGTTAGGCCTAGTGCCCGCATCAGGAAATGCCCCAAAATAAAACATCAACACATCACATTTTCACAAAGAAAACAGAGCTGTTTTTTCCAAAGCGCCTATCTGTGAATTTTGGCCTCTAGCTCAGCCGGCACCTAGGGAAACCCACCAAGCCTGTGCATTTTGTAAAACTAGACACCTTGCTGAGTCCAAGGTGGGGTGACTTGTGGGGCTCTCACCAGGCTCTGTTACCCAGAATCCTCTGCAATCCTCGAAATCTAGCTAAAAAACACGTTTTCCTCAAATTTCAGTGACAGAAAGTTCTGGAATCTGAGAGGAGCCACAAATTTCTTTCCACCCAGCGGTCCCCAAGTCTCCCGATAAAAATGGTACCTCACCTGTGTGGGTAGGCCTGGAGCCCGCGACAGAAAATGCCCGAAAACACAATGTGGACACATCGAATTTTCCAAAGAAAACAGAGCTGTTTTTTGCAAAGTGTCTAGCTTTGGCTTTTGGCCTCTGGCTCAGCTGGCACCTAGGGAAACCTAACAACCCTGTGTATTTTTTTAAAACTAGACACCTAGGGGAATCCAAGATGGGGTGACCTGTGGGGCTCGCACCAAGTTCTGTTACCCAGAATCCTTTGCAGACCTCAAAATTTGGCTAAAAAACACTTTTTCATCACATTTCGGTGACAGAAAGTTCTGGAATCTGAGAGGAGCCACAAATTTCCTTCCACCCAGCGGTCCCCCAAGTCTCCCGGTAAAAATGATACCTCACTTGTGTGGGTAGGCCTAGTGCCCACGACAGGAAATGCGCCACAACACAACGTGGACAAATCACATTTTCCCAAAGAAAACAGAGATTTTTTTCCAAAGTGCTTAGCTGTAGATTTTGGCCTCTATCTCAGCCGGCAGCTAGGGAGACCTACCAAACCTGTGTATTTTTTAAAACTAGACACCTAGGGGAATCCATGATGGGGTGACTTGTCGGGTTCGCACCAGGTTCTGTTACCTAGAATCCTTTGCAAACTTCAAAATGTTGCTAAAGAAACACTTTTTCCTCACATTTCGGTGACAGAAAGTTCTGGAATCTGAGAGGAGCCACAAATTTCCTTCCACATAGCGTTCCCCCAAATCTCCCGATAAAAATGATACCTCACTTGTGTAGTTAGGCCTAGTGCCCGCATCAGGAAATGCCCCAAAATAAAACATCAACACATCACATTTTCACAAAGAAAACACAGCTGTTTTTTCCAAAGCGCCTATCTGTGAATTTTGGCCTCTAGCTCAGCCGGCACCTAGGGAAACCCACCAAGCCTGTGCATTTTGTGAAACTAGACACCTTGGGGAGTCCAAGATGGGGTGACTTGTGGGGCTCTCACCAGGCTCTGTTACCCAGAATCCTCTGCAAACCTCGAAATCTAGCTAAAAAACACTTTTTCCTCAAATTTCAGTGACAGAAAGTTCTGGAATCTGAGAGGAGCCACAAATTTCTTTCCACCCAGCGGACCCCAAGTCTCCAGATAAAAATGGTACCTCACCTGTGTGGGTAGGCCTGGTGCCCGCGACAGAAAATGCCCCAAAACACAATGTGGACACATCGAATTTTCCAAAGAAACAGAGCTGTTTTTTGCAAAGTGCCTAGCTTTGGCTTTTGGCCTCTAGCTCGGCTGGCACCTAGGGAAACCTAACAAGCCTGTGTATTTTTTAAAACTAGACACCTAGGGGAATCCAAGATGGGGTGACCTGTGGGGCTCGCACCAAGTTCTGTTACCCAGAATCCTTTGCAGACCTCAAAATTTGGCTAAAAAACACTTTTTCATCACATTTCGGTGACAGAAAGTTCTGGAATCTGAGAAGAGCCACAAATTTCCTTCCACCCAGCGGTCCCCCAAGTCTCCCGGTAAAAATGATACCTCACTTGTGTGGTTAGGCCTAGGGCCCGCGACAGGAAATGCGCCACAACACAACGTGGACAAATCACATTTTCCCAAAGAAAACACAGATTCTTTTCCAAAGTGCTTAGCTGTTGGCCTCTATCTCAGCCGGCAGCTAGGGAGACCTACCAAACCTGTGTATTTTTTAAAACTAGACACCTAGGGGAATCCATGATGGGGTGACTTGTGGGACTCGCACCAGGTTCTGTTACCTAGAATCCTTTGCAAACTTCAAAATGTTGCTAAAGAAACACTTTTTCCTCACATTTCGGTGACAGAAAGTTCTGGAATCTGAGAGGAGCCACAAATTTCCTTCCACCTAGCGTTCCCCCAAATCTCCCGATAAAAATGATACCTCACTTGTGTAGTTAGGCCTAGTGCCCGCATCAGGAAATGCCCCAAAATAAAACATCAACACATCACATTTTCACAAAGAAAACAGAGCTGTTTTTTCCAAAGCGCCTATCTGTGAATTTTGGCCTCTAGCTCAGCCGGCACCTAGGGAAACCCACCAAGCCTGTGCATTTTGTAAAACTAGACACCTTGGGGAGTCCAAGATGGGGTGACTTGTGGGGCTCTCACCAGGCTCTGTTACCCAGAATCCTCTGCAAACCTCGAAATCTAGCTAAAAAACACGTTTTTCTCAAATTTCAGTGACAGAAAGTTCTGGAATCTGAGAGGAGCCACAAATTTCTTTCCACCCAGCGGTCCCCAAGTCTCCCGATAAAAATGGTACCTCACCTGTGTGGGTAGGCCTGGTGCCTGCGACAGAAAATGCCCCAAAACACAATGTGGACACATCGAATTTTCCAAAGAAAACAGAGCTGTTTTTTGCAAAGTGTCTAGCTTTGGCTTTTGGCCTCTGGCTCAGCTGGCACCTAGGGAAACCTAACAACCCTGTGTATTTTTTTAAACTTAGACACCTAGGGGAATCCAAGATGGGGTGACCTGTGGGGCTCGCACCAAGTTCTGTTACCCAGAATCCTTTGCAGAACTCAACATTTGGCTAAAAAACACTTTTTCATCACATTTCGGTGACAGAAAGTTCTGGAATCTGAGAGGAGCCACAAATTTCCTTCCACCCAGCGGTCCCCCAAGTCTCCCGGTAAAAATGATACCTCACTTGTGTGGTTATGCCTAGTGCCCGCAACAGGAAATGCGCCACAACACAACGTGGACAAATCACATTTTCCCAAAGAAAACACAGATTCTTTTCCAAAGTGCTTAGCTGTTGGCCTCTATCTCAGCCGGCAGCTAGGGAGACCTACCAAACCTGTGTATTTTTTAAAACTAGACACCTAGGGGAATCCATGATGGGGTGACTTGTGGGACTCGCACCAGGTTCTGTTACCTAGAATCCTTTGCAAACTTCAAAATGTTGAAAAGAAACACTTTTTCCTCACATTTCGGTGACAGAAAGTTCTGGAATCTGAGAGGAGCCACAAATTTCCTTCCACCTAGCGTTCCCCCAAATCTCCCGATAAAAATGATACCTCACTTGTGTAGTTAGGCCTAGTGCCCGCATCAGGAAATGCCCCAAAATAAAACATCAACACATCACATTTTCACAAAGAAAACAGAGCTGTTTTTTCCAACGCGCCTATCTGTGAACTTTGGCCTCTAGCTCAGCCGGCACCTAGGGAAACCCACCAAGCCTGTGCATTTTGTAAAACTAGACACCTTGCTGAGTCCAAGATGGGGTGACTTGTGGGGCTCTCACCAGGCTCTGTTACCCAGAATCCTCTGCAATCCTCGAAATCTAGCTAAAAAACACGTTTTCCTCAAATTTCAGTGACAGAAAGTTCTGGAATCTGAGAGGAGCCACAAATTTCTTTCCACCCAGCTGTCCCCAAGTCTCCCGATAAAAATGGTACCTCACCTGTGTGGGTAGGCCTGGAGCCCGCGACAGAAAATGCCCCAAAACACAATGTGGACACATCGAATTTTCCAAAGAAAACAGAGCTGTTTTTTGCAAAGTGTCTAGCTTTGGCTTTTGGCCTCTGGCTCAGCTGGCACCTAGGGGAACCTAACAACCCTGTGTATTTTTTTAAAACTAGACACCTAGGGGAATCCAAGATGGGGTGACCTGTGGGGCTCGCACCAAGTTCTGTTACCCAGAATCCTTTGCAGAACTCAAAATTTGGCTAAAAAACACTTTTTCATCACATTTCGGTGACAGAAAGTTCTGGAATCTGAGAGGAGCCACAAATTTCCTTCCACCCAGCGATCCCCCAAGTCTCCCGGTAAAAATTATACCTCACTTGTGTGGGTAGGCCTAGTGCCCGCGACAGGAAATGCGCCACAACACAACGTGGACAAATCACATTTTCCCAAAGAAAACAGAGATTTTTTTCCAAAGTGCTTAGCTGTTGGCCTCTATCTCAGCCGGCAGCTAGGGAGACCTACCAAACCTGTGTATTTTTTAAAACTAGACACCTAGGGGAATCCATGATGGGGTGACTTGTGGGACTCGCACCAGGTTCTGTTACCTAGAATCCTTTGCAAACTTCAAAATGTTGCTAAAGAAACACTTTTTCCTCACATTTCGGTGACAGAAAGTTCTGCAATCTGAGAGGAGCCACAAATTTCCTTCCACCTAGCGTTCCCCCAAATCTCCCGATAAAAATGATACCTCACTTGTGTAGTTAGGCCTAGTGCCCGCATCAGGAAATGCCCCAAAATAAAACATCAACACATCACATTTTCACAAAGAAAACAGAGCTGTTTTTTCCAAAGCGCCTATCTGTGAATTTTGGCCTCTAGCTCAGCCGGCACCTAGGGAAACCCACCAAGCCTGTGCATTTTGTAAAACTAGACACCTTGCTGAGTCCAAGATGGGGTGACTTGTGGGGCTCTCACCAGGCTCTGTTACCCAGAATCCTCTGCAATCCTCGAAATCTAGCTAAAAAACACGTTTTCCTCAAATTTCAGTGACAGAAAGTTCTGGAATCTGAGAGGAGCCACAAATTTCTTTCCACCCAGCGGTCCCCAAGTCTCCCGATAAAAATGGTACCTCACCTGTGTGGGTAGGCCTGGAGCCCGCGACAGAAAATGCCCCAAAACACAATGTGGACACATCGAATTTTCCAAAGAAAACAGAGCTGTTTTTTGCAAAGTGTCTAGCTTTGGCTTTTGGCCTCTGGCTCAGCTGGCACCTAGGGAGACCTACCAAACCTGTGTATTTTTTAAAACTAGACACCGAGGGGAATCCATGATGGGGTGACTTGTGGGACTCGCACCAGGTTCTGTTACCTAGAATCCTTTGCAAACTTCAAAATGTTGCTAAAGAAACACTTTTTCCTCACATTTCGGTGACAGAAAGTTCTGGAATCTGAGAGGAGCCACAAATTTCCTTCCACCTAGCGTTCCCCCAAATCTCCCGATAAAAATGATACCTCACTTGTGTAGTTAGGCCTAGTGCCCGCATCAGGAAATGCCCCAAAATAAAACATCAACACATCACATTTTCACAAAGAAAACAGAGCTGTTTTTTCCAAAGCGCCTATCTGTGAATTTTGGCCTCTAGCTCAGCCGGCACCTAGGGAAACCCACCAAGCCTGTGCATTTTGTAAAACTAGACACCTTGCTGAGTCCAAGATGGGGTGACTTGTGGGGCTCTCACCAGGCTCTGTTACCCAGAATCCTCTGCAATCCTCGAAATCTAGCTAAAAAACACGTTTTCCTCAAATTTCAGTGACAGAAAGTTCTGGAATCTGAGAGGAGCCACAAATTTCTTTCGACCCAGCTGTCCCCAAGTCTCCCGATAAAAATGGTACCTCACCTGTGTGGGTAGGCCTGGAGCCCGCGACAGAAAATGCCCCAAAACACAATGTGGACACATCGAATTTTCCAAAGAAAACAGAGCTGTTTTTTGCAAAGTGTCTAGCTTTGGCTTTTGGCCTCTGGCTCAGCTGGCACCTAGGGAAACCTAACAACCCTGTGTATTTTTTTAAAACTAGACACCTAGGGGAATCCAAGATGGGGTGACCTGTGGGGCTCGCACCAAGTTCTGTTACCCAGAATCCTTTGCAGAACTCAAAATTTGGCTAAAAAACACTTTTTCATCACATTTCGGTGACAGAAAGTTCTGGAATCTGAGAGGAGCCACAAATTTCCTTCCACCCAGCAATCCCCCAAGTCTCCCGGTAAAAATTATACCTCACTTGTGTGGGTAGGCCTCGTGCCCGCGACAGGAAATGCGCCACAACACAACGTGGACAAATCACATTTTCCCAAAGAAAACAGAGATTTTTTTCCAAAGTGCTTAGCTGTTGGCCTCTATCTCAGCCGGCAGCTAGGGAGACCTACCAAACCTGTGTATTTTTTAAAACTAGACACCTAGGGGAATCCATGATGGGGTGACTTGTGGGACTCGCACCAGGTTCTGTTACCTAGAATCCTTTGCAAACTTCAAAATGTTGCTAAAGAAACACTTTTTCCTCACATTTCGGTGACAGAAAGTTCTGGAATCTGAGAGGAGCCACAAATTTCCTTCCACCTAGCGTTCCCCCAAATCTCCCGATAAAAATGATACCTCACTTGTGTAGTTAGGCCTAGTGCCCGCATCAGGAAATGCCCCAAAATAAAACATCAACACATCACATTTTCACAAAGAAAACAGAGCTGTTTTTTCCAAAGCGCCTATCTGTGAATTTTGGCCTCTAGCTCAGCCGGCACCTAGGGAAACCCACCAAGCCTGTGCATTTTGTAAAACTAGACACCTTGCTGAGTCCAAGGTGGGGTGACTTGTGGGGCTCTCACCAGGCTCTGTTACCCAGAATCCTCTGCAATCCTCGAAATCTAGCTAAAAAACACGTTTTCCTCAAATTTCAGTGACAGAAAGTTCTGGAATCTGAGAGGAGCCACAAATTTCTTTCCACCCAGCGGTCCCCAAGTCTCCCGATAAAAATGGTACCTCACCTGTGTGGGTAGGCCTGGAGCCCGCGACAGAAAATGCCCGAAAACACAATGTGGACACATCGAATTTTCCAAAGAAAACAGAGCTGTTTTTTGCAAAGTGTCTAGCTTTGGCTTTTGGCCTCTGGCTCAGCTGGCACCTAGGGAAACCTAACAACCCTGTGTATTTTTTTAAAACTAGACACCTAGGGGAATCCAAGATGGGGTGACCTGTGGGGCTCGCACCAAGTTCTGTTACCCAGAATCCTTTGCAGACCTCAAAATTTGGCTAAAAAACACTTTTTCATCACATTTCGGTGACAGAAAGTTCTGGAATCTGAGAGGAGCCACAAATTTCCTTCCACCCAGCGGTCCCCCAAGTCTCCCGGTAAAAATGATACCTCACTTGTGTGGGTAGGCCTAGTGCCCACGACAGGAAATGCGCCACAACACAACGTGGACAAATCACATTTTCCCAAAGAAAACAGAGATTTTTTTCCAAAGTGCTTAGCTGTAGATTTTGGCCTCTATCTCAGCCGGCAGCTAGGGAGACCTACCAAACCTGTGTATTTTTTAAAACTAGACACCTAGGGGAATCCATGATGGGGTGACTTGTCGGGTTCGCACCAGGTTCTGTTACCTAGAATCCTTTGCAAACTTCAAAATGTTGCTAAAGAAACACTTTTTCCTCACATTTCGGTGACAGAAAGTTCTGGAATCTGAGAGGAGCCACAAATTTCCTTCCACATAGCGTTCCCCCAAATCTCCCGATAAAAATGATACCTCACTTGTGTAGTTAGGCCTAGTGCCCGCATCAGGAAATGCCCCAAAATAAAACATCAACACATCACATTTTCACAAAGAAAACACAGCTGTTTTTTCCAAAGCGCCTATCTGTGAATTTTGGCCTCTAGCTCAGCCGGCACCTAGGGAAACCCACCAAGCCTGTGCATTTTGTGAAACTAGACACCTTGGGGAGTCCAAGATGGGGTGACTTGTGGGGCTCTCACCAGGCTCTGTTACCCAGAATCCTCTGCAAACCTCGAAATCTAGCTAAAAAACACTTTTTCCTCAAATTTCAGTGACAGAAAGTTCTGGAATCTGAGAGGAGCCACAAATTTCTTTCCACCCAGCGGACCCCAAGTCTCCAGATAAAAATGGTACCTCACCTGTGTGGGTAGGCCTGGTGCCCGCGACAGAAAATGCCCCAAAACACAATGTGGACACATCGAATTTTCCAAAGAAACAGAGCTGTTTTTTGCAAAGTGCCTAGCTTTGGCTTTTGGCCTCTAGCTCGGCTGGCACCTAGGGAAACCTAACAAGCCTGTGTATTTTTTAAAACTAGACACCTAGGGGAATCCAAGATGGGGTGACCTGTGGGGCTCGCACCAAGTTCTGTTACCCAGAATCCTTTGCAGACCTCAAAATTTGGCTAAAAAACACTTTTTCATCACATTTCGGTGACAGAAAGTTCTGGAATCTGAGAAGAGCCACAAATTTCCTTCCACCCAGCGGTCCCCCAAGTCTCCCGGTAAAAATGATACCTCACTTGTGTGGTTAGGCCTAGGGCCCGCGACAGGAAATGCGCCACAACACAACGTGGACAAATCACATTTTCCCAAAGAAAACACAGATTCTTTTCCAAAGTGCTTAGCTGTTGGCCTCTATCTCAGCCGGCAGCTAGGGAGACCTACCAAACCTGTGTATTTTTTAAAACTAGACACCTAGGGGAATCCATGATGGGGTGACTTGTGGGACTCGCACCAGGTTCTGTTACCTAGAATCCTTTGCAAACTTCAAAATGTTGCTAAAGAAACACTTTTTCCTCACATTTCGGTGACAGAAAGTTCTGGAATCTGAGAGGAGCCACAAATTTCCTTCCACCTAGCGTTCCCCCAAATCTCCCGATAAAAATGATACCTCACTTGTGTAGTTAGGCCTAGTGCCCGCATCAGGAAATGCCCCAAAATAAAACATCAACACATCACATTTTCACAAAGAAAACAGAGCTGTTTTTTCCAAAGCGCCTATCTGTGAATTTTGGCCTCTAGCTCAGCCGGCACCTAGGGAAACCCACCAAGCCTGTGCATTTTGTAAAACTAGACACCTTGGGGAGTCCAAGATGGGGTGACTTGTGGGGCTCTCACCAGGCTCTGTTACCCAGAATCCTCTGCAAACCTCGAAATCTAGCTAAAAAACACGTTTTTCTCAAATTTCAGTGACAGAAAGTTCTGGAATCTGAGAGGAGCCACAAATTTCTTTCCACCCAGCGGTCCCCAAGTCTCCCGATAAAAATGGTACCTCACCTGTGTGGGTAGGCCTGGTGCCTGCGACAGAAAATGCCCCAAAACACAATGTGGACACATCGAATTTTCCAAAGAAAACAGAGCTGTTTTTTGCAAAGTGTCTAGCTTTGGCTTTTGGCCTCTGGCTCAGCTGGCACCTAGGGAAACCTAACAACCCTGTGTATTTTTTTAAACTTAGACACCTAGGGGAATCCAAGATGGGGTGACCTGTGGGGCTCGCACCAAGTTCTGTTACCCAGAATCCTTTGCAGAACTCAACATTTGGCTAAAAAACACTTTTTCATCACATTTCGGTGACAGAAAGTTCTGGAATCTGAGAGGAGCCACAAATTTCCTTCCACCCAGCGGTCCCCCAAGTCTCCCGGTAAAAATGATACCTCACTTGTGTGGTTAGGCCTAGTGCCCGCAACAGGAAATGCGCCACAACACAACGTGGACAAATCACATTTTCCCAAAGAAAACACAGATTCTTTTCCAAAGTGCTTAGCTGTTGGCCTCTATCTCAGCCGGCAGCTAGGGAGACCTACCAAACCTGTGTATTTTTTAAAACTAGACACCTAGGGGAATCCATGATGGGGTGACTTGTGGGACTCGCACCAGGTTCTGTTACCTAGAATCCTTTGCAAACTTCAAAATGTTGAAAAGAAACACTTTTTCCTCACATTTCGGTGACAGAAAGTTCTGGAATCTGAGAGGAGCCACAAATTTCCTTCCACCTAGCGTTCCCCCAAATCTCCCGATAAAAATGATACCTCACTTGTGTAGTTAGGCCTAGTGCCCGCATCAGGAAATGCCCCAAAATAAAACATCAACACATCACATTTTCACAAAGAAAACAGAGCTGTTTTTTCCAAAGCGCCTATCTGTGAACTTTGGCCTCTAGCTCAGCCGGCACCTAGGGAAACCCACCAAGCCTGTGCATTTTGTAAAACTAGACACCTTGCTGAGTCCAAGATGGGGTGACTTGTGGGGCTCTCACCAGGCTCTGTTACCCAGAATCCTCTGCAATCCTCGAAATCTAGCTAAAAAACACGTTTTCCTCAAATTTCAGTGACAGAAAGTTCTGGAATCTGAGAGGAGCCACAAATTTCTTTCCACCCAGCGGTCCCCAAGTCTCCCGATAAAAATGGTACCTCACCTGTGTGGGTAGGCCTGGAGCCCGCGACAGAAAATGCCCCAAAACACAATGTGGACACATCGAATTTTCCAAAGAAAACAGAGCTGTTTTTTGCAAAGTGTCTAGCTTTGGCTTTTGGCCTCTGGCTCAGCTGGCACCTAGGGAGACCTACCAAACCTGTGTATTTTTTAAAACTAGACACCGAGGGGAATCCATGATGGGGTGACTTGTGGGACTCGCACCAGGTTCTGTTACCTAGAATCCTTTGCAAACTTCAAAATGTTGCTAAAGAAACACTTTTTCCTCACATTTCGGTGACAGAAAGTTCTGGAATCTGAGAGGAGCCACAAATTTCCTTCCACCTAGCGTTCCCCCAAATCTCCCGATAAAAATGATACCTCACTTGTGTAGTTAGGCCTAGTGCCCGCATCAGGAAATGCCCCAAAATAAAACATCAACACATCACATTTTCACAAAGAAAACAGAGCTGTTTTTTCCAAAGCGCCTATCTGTGAATTTTGGCCTCTAGCTCAGCCGGCACCTAGGGAAACCCACCAAGCCTGTGCATTTTGTAAAACTAGACACCTTGCTGAGTCCAAGATGGGGTGACTTGTGGGGCTCTCACCAGGCTCTGTTACCCAGAATCCTCTGCAATCCTCGAAATCTAGCTAAAAAACACGTTTTCCTCAAATTTCAGTGACAGAAAGTTCTGGAATCTGAGAGGAGCCACAAATTTCTTTCCACCCAGCTGTCCCCAAGTCTCCCGATAAAAATGGTACCTCACCTGTGTGGGTAGGCCTGGAGCCCGCGACAGAAAATGCCCCAAAACACAATGTGGACACATCGAATTTTCCAAAGAAAACAGAGCTGTTTTTTGCAAAGTGTCTAGCTTTGGCTTTTGGCCTCTGGCTCAGCTGGCACCTAGGGAAACCTAACAACCCTGTGTATTTTTTTAAAACTAGACACCTAGGGGAATCCAAGATGGGGTGACCTGTGGGGCTCGCACCAAGTTCTGTTACCCAGAATCCTTTGCAGAACTCAAAATTTGGCTAAAAAACACTTTTTCATCACATTTCGGTGACAGAAAGTTCTGGAATCTGAGAGGAGCCACAAATTTCCTTCCACCCAGCGATCCCCCAAGTCTCCCGGTAAAAATTATACCTCACTTGTGTGGGTAGGCCTCGTGCCCGCGACAGGAAATGCGCCACAACACAACGTGGACAAATCACATTTTCCCAAAGAAAACAGAGATTTTTTTCCAAAGTGCTTAGCTGTTGGCCTCTATCTCAGCCGGCAGCTAGGGAGACCTACCAAACCTGTGTATTTTTTAAAACTAGACACCTAGGGGAATCCATGATGGGGTGACTTGTGGGACTCGCACCAGGTTCTGTTACCTAGAATCCTTTGCAAACTTCAAAATGTTGCTAAAGAAACACTTTTTCCTCACATTTCGGTGACAGAAAGTTCTGGAATCTGAGAGGAGCCACAAATTTCCTTCCACCTAGCGTTCCCCCAAATCTCCCGATAAAAATGATACCTCACTTGTGTAGTTAGGCCTAGTGCCCGCATCAGGAAATGCCCCAAAATAAAACATCAACACATCACATTTTCACAAAGAAAACAGAGCTGTTTTTTCCAAAGCGCCTATCTGTGAATTTTGGCCTCTAGCTCAGCCGGCACCTAGGGAAACCCACCAAGCCTGTGCATTTTGTAAAACTAGACACCTTGCTGAGTCCAAGATGGGGTGACTTGTGGGGCTCTCACCAGGCTCTGTTACCCAGAATCCTCTGCAATCCTCGAAATCTAGCTAAAAAACACGTTTTCCTCAAATTTCAGTGACAGAAAGTTCTGGAATCTGAGAGGAGCCACAAATTTCTTTCCACCCAGCGGTCCCCAAGTCTCCCGATAAAAATGGTACCTCACCTGTGTGGGTAGGCCTGGAGCCCGCGACAGAAAATGCCCGAAAACACAATGTGGACACATCGAATTTTCCAAAGAAAACAGAGCTGTTTTTTGCAAAGTGTCTAGCTTTGGCTTTTGGCCTCTGGCTCAGCTGGCACCTAGGGAAACCTAACAACCCTGTGTATTTTTTTAAAACTAGACACCTAGGGGAATCCAAGATGGGGTGACCTGTGGGGCTCGCACCAAGTTCTGTTACCCAGAATCCTTTGCAGACCTCAAAATTTGGCTAAAAAACACTTTTTCATCACATTTCGGTGACAGAAAGTTCTGGAATCTGAGAGGAGCCACAAATTTCCTTCCACCCAGCGGTCCCCCAAGTCTCCCGGTAAAAATGATACCTCACTTGTGTGGGTAGGCCTAGTGCCCGCGACAGGAAATGCGCCACAACACAACGTGGACAAATCACATTTTCCCAAAGAAAACAGAGATTTTTTTCCAAAGTGCTTAGCTGTAGATTTTGGCCTCTATCTCAGCTGGCAGCTAGGGAGACCTACCAAACCTGTGTATTTTTTAAAACTAGACACCTAGGGGAATCCATGATGGGGTGACTTGTGGGGCTCGCACCAGGTTCTGTTACCTAGAATCCTTTGCAAACTTCAAAATGTTGCTAAAGAAACACTTTTTCCTCACATTTCGGTGACAGAAAGTTCTGGAATCTGAGAGGAGCCACAAATTTCCTTCCACCTAGCGTTCCCCCAAATCTCCCGATAAAAATCATACCTCACTTGTGTAGTTAGGCCTAGTGCCCGCATCAGGAAATGCCCCAAAAGAAAACATCGACACATCACATTTTCTCAAAGAAAACAGAGCTGTTTTTTCCAAAGCGCCTATCTGTAGAATTTGGTCTCTAGCTCAGCCGGCACCTAGGGAAACTCACCAAGCCTTTGCATTTTGTGAAACTAGACACCTTGCTGAGTCCAAGATGGGGTGACTTGTGGGGCTCTCACCAGGCTCTGTTACCCAGAATCCTCTGCAATCCTCGAAATCTAGCTAAAAAACACGTTTTCCTCAAATTTCAGTGACAAAAAGTTCTGGAATCTGAGAGGAGCCACAAATTTCTTTCCACCCAGCGGTCCCCAAGTCTCCCGATAAAAATGGTACCTCACCTGTGTGGGTAGGCCTGGAGCCCGCGACAGAAAATGCCCCAAAACACAATGTGGACACATCAAATTTTCCAAAGAAAACAGAGCTGTTTTTTGCAAAGTGTCTAGCTTTGGCTTTTGGCCTCTAGCTCAGCTGGCACCTAGGGAAACCTAACAACCCTGTGTATTTTTTTAAAACTAGACACCTAGGGGAATCCAAGATGGGGTGACCTGTGGGGCTCGCACCAAGTTCTGTTACCCAGAATCCTTTGCAGAACTCAAAATTTGGCTAAAAAACACTTTTTCATCACATTTCGGTGACAGAAAGTTCTGGAATCTGAGAGGAGCCACAAATTTCCTTCCACCCAGCGGTCCCCCAAGTCTCCCGGTAAAAATTATACCTCACTTGTGTGGGTAGGTCTAGTGCCCGCGACAGGAAATGCGCCACAACACAACGTTGACAAATCACATTTTCCCAAAGAAAACAGAGATTTTTTTCCAAAGTGCTTAGCTGTTGGCCTCTATCTCAGCCGGCAGCTAGGGAGACCTACGAAACCTGTGTATTTTTTAAACTAGACACCTAGGGGAATCCATGATGGGGTGACTTGTGGGACTCGCACCAAGTTCTGTTACCTAGAATCCTTTGCAAACTTCAAAATGTTGCTAAAGAAACACTTTTTCCTCACATTTCGGTGACAGAAAGTTCTGGAATCTGAGAGGAGCCACAAATTTCCTTCCACCTAGCGTTCCCCCAAATCTCCCGATAAAAATGATACCTCACTTGTGTAGTTAGGCCTAGTGCCCGCATCAGGAAATGCCCCAAAATAAAACATCAACACATCACATTTTCACAAAGAAAACAGAGCTGTTTTTTCCAAAGCGCCTATCTGTGAATTTTGGCCTCTAGCTCAGCCGGCACCTAGGGAAACCCACCAAGCCTGTGCATTTTGTAAAACTAGACACCTTGGGGAGTCCAAGATGGGGTGACTTGTGGGGCTCTCACCAGGCTCTGTTACCCAGAATCCTCTGCAAACCTCGAAATCTAGCTAAAAAACACTTTTCCCTCAAATTTCAGTGACAGAAAGTTCTGGAATCTGAGAGGGGCCACAAATTTCTTTCCACCCAGCGGTCCCCAAGTCTCCCAATAAAAATGGTACCTCACCTGTGTGGGTAGGCCTGGTGCCCGCGACAGAAAATGCCCCAAAACACAATGTGGACACATCGAATTTTCCAAAGAAAACAGCTGTTTTTTGCAACGTGCCTAGCTTTGGCTTTTGGCCTCTAGCTCAGCTGGCACCTAGGGAAACCTAACAACCCTGTGTATTTTTGTAAAACTAGACACCTAGGGGAATCCAAGATGGGGTCACCTGTGGGGCTAGCACCAAGTTCTGTTACCCAGAATCCTTTGCAGACCTCAAAATTTGGCTAAAAAACACTTTTTCATCACATTTCGGTGACAGAAAGTTCTGGAATCTGAGAGGAGCCACAAATTTCCTTCCACCCAGCGGTCCCCCAAGTCTCCCGGTAAAAATGATACCTCACTTGTGTGGGTAGGCCTAGTGCCCACGACAGGAAATGCGCCACAACACAACGTGGACAAATCACATTTTCCCAAAGAAAACAGAGATTTTTTTCCAAAGTGCTTAGCTGTAGATTTTGGCCTCTATCTCAGCCGGCAGCTAGGGAGACCTACCAAACCTGTGTATTTTTTAAAACTAGACACCTAGGGGAATCCATGATGGGGTGACTTGTCGGGTTCGCACCAGGTTCTGTTACCTAGAATCCTTTGCAAACTTCAAAATGTTGCTAAAGAAACACTTTTTCCTCACATTTCAGTGACAGAAAGTTCTGGAATCTGAGAGGAGCCACAAATTTCCTTCCACATAGCGTTCCCCCAAATCTCCCGATAAAAATGATACCTCACTTGTGTAGTTAGGCCTAGTGCCCGCATCAGGAAATGCCCCAAAATAAAACATCAACACATCACATTTTCACAAAGAAAACACAGCTGTTTTTTCCAAAGCGCCTATCTGTGAATTTTGGCCTCTAGCTCAGCCGGCACCTAGGGAAACCCACCAAGCCTGTGCATTTTGTGAAACTAGACACCTTGGGGAGTCCAAGATGGGGTGACTTGTGGGGCTCTCACCAGGCTCTGTTACCCAGAATCCTCTGCAAACTTCGAAATCTAGCTAAAAAACACTTTTTCCTCAAATTTCAGTGACAGAAAGTTCTGGAATCTGAGAGGAGCCACAAATTTCTTTCCACCCAGCGGACCCCAAGTCTCCCGATAAAAATGGTACCTCACCTGTGTGGGTAGGCCTGGTGCCCGCGACAGAAAATGCCCCAAAACACAATGTGGACACATCGAATTTTCCAAAGAAACAGAGCTGTTTTTTGCAAAGTGCCTAGCTTTGGCTTTTGGCCTCTAGCTCGGCTGGCACCTAGGGAAACCTAACAAGCCTGTGTATTTTTTAAAACTAGACACCTAGGGGAATCCAAGATGGGGTGACCTGTGGGGCTCGCACCAAGTTCTGTTACCCAGAATCCTTTGCAGACCTCAAAATTTGGCTAAAAAACACTTTTTCATCACATTTCGGTGACAGAAAGTTCTGGAATCTGAGAGGAGCCACAAATTTCCTTCCACCCAGCGGTCCCCCAAGTCTCCCGGTAAAAATGATACCTCACTTGTGTGGTTAGGCCTAGGGCCCGCGACAGGAAATGCGCCACAACACAACGTGGACAAATCACATTTTCCCAAAGAAAACACAGATTCTTTTCCAAAGTGCTTAGCTGTTGGCCTCTATCTCAGCCGGCAGCTAGGGAGACCTACCAAACCTGTGTATTTTTTAAAACTAGACACCTAGGGGAATCCATGATGGGGTGACTTGTGGGACTCGCACCAGGTTCTGTTACCTAGAATCCTTTGCAAACTTCAAAATGTTGCTAAAGAAACACTTTTTCCTCACATTTCGGTGACAGAAAGTTCTGGAATCTGAGAGGAGCCACAAATTTCCTTCCACCTAGCGTTCCCCCAAATCTCCCGATAAAAATGATACCTCACTTGTGTAGTTAGGCCTAGTGCCCGCATCAGGAAATGCCCCAAAATAAAACATCAACACATCACATTTTCACAAAGAAAACAGAGCTGTTTTTTCCAAAGCACCTATCTGTGAATTTTGGCCTCTAGCTCAGCCGGCACCTAGGGAAACCCACCAAGCCTGTGCATTTTGTAAAACTAGACACCTTGGGGAGTCCAAGATGGGGTGACTTGTGGGGCTCTCACCAGGCTCTGTTACCCAGAATCCTCTGCAAACCTCGAAATCTAGCTAAAAAACACGTTTTTCTCAAATTTCAGTGACAGAAAGTTCTGGAATCTGAGAGGAGCCACAAATTTCCTTCCACCCAGCGGTCCCCCAAGTCTCCCGGTAAAAATGATACCTCACTTGTGTGGTTAGGCCTAGTGCCCGCAACAGGAAATGCGCCACAACACAACGTGGACAAATCACATTTTCCCAAAGAAAACACAGATTCTTTTCCAAAGTGCTTAGCTGTTGGCCTCTATCTCAGCCGGCAGCTAGGGAGACCTACCAAACCTGTGTATTTTTTAAAACTAGACACCTAGGGGAATCCATGATGGGGTGACTTGTGGGACTCGCACCAGGTTCTGTTACCTAGAATCCTTTGCAAACTTCAAAATGTTGAAAAGAAACACTTTTTCCTCACATTTCGGTGACAGAAAGTTCTGGAATCTGAGAGGAGCCACAAATTTCCTTCCACCTAGCGTTCCCCCAAATCTCCCGATAAAAATGATACCTCACTTGTGTAGTTAGGCCTAGTGCCCGCATCAGGAAATGCCCCAAAATAAAACATCAACACATCACATTTTCACAAAGAAAACAGAGCTGTTTTTTCCAAAGCGCCTATCTGTGAACTTTGGCCTCTAGCTCAGCCGGCACCTAGGGAAACCCACCAAGCCTGTGCATTTTGTAAAACTAGACACCTTGCTGAGTCCAAGATGGGGTGACTTGTGGGGCTCTCACCAGGCTCTGTTACCCAGAATCCTCTGCAATCCTCGAAATCTAGCTAAAAAACACGTTTTCCTCAAATTTCAGTGACAGAAAGTTCTGGAATCTGAGAGGAGCCACAAATTTCTTTCCACCCAGCGGTCCCCAAGTCTCCCGATAAAAATGGTACCTCACCTGTGTGGGTAGGCCTGGAGCCCGCGACAGAAAATGCCCCAAAACACAATGTGGACACATCGAATTTTCCAAAGAAAACAGAGCTGTTTTTTGCAAAGTGTCTAGCTTTGGCTTTTGGCCTCTGGCTCAGCTGGCACATAGGGGAACCTAACAACCCTGTGTATTTTTTTAAAACTAGACACCTAGGGGAATCCAAGATGGGGTGACCTGTGGGGCTCGCACCAAGTTCTGTTACCCAGAATCCTTTGCAGAACTCAAAATTTGGCTAAAAAACACTTTTTCATCACATTTCGGTGACAGAAAGTTCTGGAATCTGAGAGGAGCCACAAATTTCCTTCCACCCAGCGATCCCCCAAGTCTCCCGGTAAAAATTATACCTCACTTGTGTGGGTAGGCCTAGTGCCCGCGACAGGAAATGCGCCACAACACAACGTGGACAAATCACATTTTCCCAAAGAAAACAGAGATTTTTTTCCAAAGTGCTTAGCTGTTGGCCTCTATCTCAGCCGGCAGCTAGGGAGACCTACCAAACCTGTGTATTTTTTAAAACTAGACACCTAGGGGAATCCATGATGGGGTGACTTGTGGGACTCGCACCAGGTTCTGTTACCTAGAATCCTTTGCAAACTTCAAAATGTTGCTAAAGAAACACTTTTTCCTCACATTTCGGTGACAGAAAGTTCTGAAATCTGAGAGGAGCCACAAATTTCCTTCCACCTAGCGTTCCCCCAAATCTCCCGATAAAAATGATACCTCACTTGTGTAGTTAGGCCTAGTGCCCGCATCAGGAAATGCCCCAAAATAAAACATCAACACATCACATTTTCACAAAGAAAACAGAGCTGTTTTTTCCAAAGCGCCTATCTGTGAATTTTGGCCTCTAGCTCAGCCGGCACCTAGGGAAACCCACCAAGCCTGTGCATTTTGTAAAACTAGACACCTTGCTGAGTCCAAGATGGGGTGACTTGTGGGGCTCTCACCAGGCTCTGTTACCCAGAATCCTCTGCAATCCTCGAAATCTAGCTAAAAAACACGTTTTCCTCAAATTTCAGTGACAGAAAGTTCTGGAATCTGAGAGGAGCCACAAATTTCTTTCCACCCAGCGGTCCCCAAGTCTCCCGATAAAAATGGTACCTCACCTGTGTGGGTAGGCCTGGAGCCCGCGACAGAAAATGCCCCAAAACACAATGTGGACACATCGAATTTTCCAAAGAAAACAGAGCTGTTTTTTGCAAAGTGTCTAGCTTTGGCTTTTGGCCTCTGGCTCAGCTGGCACCTAGGGAGACCTACCAAACCTGTGTATTTTTTAAAACTAGACACCGAGGGGAATCCATGATGGGGTGACTTGTGGGACTCGCACCAGGTTCTGTTACCTAGAATCCTTTGCAAACTTCAAAATGTTGCTAAAGAAACACTTTTTCCTCACATTTCGGTGACAGAAAGTTCTGGAATCTGAGAGGAGCCACAAATTTCCTTCCCCCTAGCGTTCCCCCAAATCTCCCGATAAAAATGATACCTCACTTGTGTAGTTAGGCTTAGTGCCCGCATCAGGAAATGCCCCAAAATAAAACATCAACACATCACATTTTCACAAAGAAAACAGAGCTGTTTTTTCCAAAGCGCCTATCTGTGAATTTTGGCCTCTAGCTCAGCCGGCACCTAGGGAAACCCACCAAGCCTGTGCATTTTGTAAAACTAGACACCTTGCTGAGTCCAAGATGGGGTGACTTGTGGGGCTCTCACCAGGCTCTGTTACCCAGAATCCTCTGCAATCCTCGAAATCTAGCTAAAAAACACGTTTTCCTCAAATTTCAGTGACAGAAAGTTCTGGAATCTGAGAGGAGCCACAAATTTCTTTCCACCCAGCTGTCCCCAAGTCTCCCGATAAAAATGGTACCTCACCTGTGTGGGTAGGCCTGGAGCCCGCGACAGAAAATGCCCCAAAACACAATGTGGACACATCGAATTTTCCAAAGAAAACAGAGCTGTTTTTTGCAAAGTGTCTAGCTTTGGCTTTTGGCCTCTGGCTCAGCTGGCACCTAGGGAAACCTAACAACCCTGTGTATTTTTTTAAAACTAGACACCTAGGGGAATCCAAGATGGGGTGACCTGTGGGGCTCGCACCAAGTTCTGTTACCCAGAATCCTTTGCAGAACTCAAAATTTGGCTAAAAAACACTTTTTCATCACATTTCGGTGACAGAAAGTTCTGGAATCTGAGAGGAGCCACAAATTTCCTTCCACCCAGCGATCCCCCAAGTCTCCTGGTAAAAATTATACCTCACTTGTGTGGGTAGGCCTCGTGCCCGCGACAGGAAATGCGCCACAACACAACGTGGACAAATCACATTTTCCCAAAGAAAACAGAGATTTTTTTCCAAAGTGCTTAGCTGTTGGCCTCTATCTCAGCCGGCAGCTAGGGAGACCTACCAAACCTGTGTATTTTTTAAAACTAGACACCTAGGGGAATCCATGATGGGGTGACTTGTGGGACTCGCACCAGGTTCTGTTACCTAGAATCCTTTGCAAACTTCAAAATGTTGCTAAAGAAACACTTTTTCCTCACATTTCGGTGACAGAAAGTTCTGGAATCTGAGAGGAGCCACAAATTTCCTTCCACCTAGCGTTCCCCCAAATCTCCCGATAAAAATGATACCTCACTTGTGTAGTTAGGCCTAGTGCCCGCATCAGGAAATGCCCCAAAATAAAACATCAACACATCACATTTTCACAAAGAAAACAGAGCTGTTTTTTCCAAAGCGCCTATCTGTGAATTTTGGCCTCTAGCTCAGCCGGCACCTAGGGAAACCCACCAAGCCTGTGCATTTTGTAAAACTAGACACCTTGCTGAGTCCAAGATGGGGTGACTTGTGGGGCTCTCACCAGGCTCTGTTACCCAGAATCCTCTGCAATCCTCGAAATCTAGCTAAAAAACACGTTTTCCTCAAATTTCAGTGACAGAAAGTTCTGGAATCTGAGAGGAGCCACAAATTTCTTTCCACCCAGCGGTCCCCAAGTCTCCCGATAAAAATGGTACCTCACCTGTGTGGGTAGGCCTGGAGCCCGCGACAGAAAATGCCCGAAAACACAATGTGGACACATCGAATTTTCCAAAGAAAACAGAGCTGTTTTTTGCAAAGTGTCTAGCTTTGGCTTTTGGCCTCTGGCTCAGCTGGCACCTAGGGAAACCTAACAACCCTGTGTATTTTTTTAAAACTAGACACCTAGGGGAATCCAAGATGGGGTGACCTGTGGGGCTCGCACCAAGTTCTGTTACCCAGAATCCTTTGCAGACCTCAAAATTTGGCTAAAAAACACTTTTTCATCACATTTCGGTGACAGAAAGTTCTGGAATCTGAGAGGAGCCACAAATTTCCTTCCACCCAGCGGTCCCCCAAGTCTCCCGGTAAAAATGATACCTCACTTGTGTGGGTAGGCCTAGTGCCCGCGACAGGAAATGCGCCACAACACAACGTGGACAAATCACATTTTCCCAAAGAAAACAGAGATTTTTTTCCAAAGTGCTTAGCTGTAGATTTTGGCCTCTATCTCAGCCGGCAGCTAGGGAGACCTACCAAACCTGTGTATTTTTTAAAACTAGACACCTAGGGGAATCCATGATGGGGTGACTTGTGGGGCTCGCACCAGGTTCTGTTACCTAGAATCCTTTGCAAACTTCAAAATGTTGCTAAAGAAACACTTTTTCCTCACATTTCGGTGACAGAAAGTTCTGGAATCTGAGAGGAGCCACAAATTTCCTTCCACCTAGCGTTCCCCCAAATCTCCCGATAAAAATCATACCTCACTTGTGTAGTTAGGCCTAGTGCCCGCATCAGGAAATGCCCCAAAAGAAAACATCGACACATCACATTTTCTCAAAGAAAACAGAGCTGTTTTTTCCAAAGCGCCTATCTGTAGAATTTGGTCTCTAGCTCAGCCGGCACCTAGGGAAACTCACCAAGCCTTTGCATTTTGTGAAACTAGACACCTTGCTGAGTCCAACATGGGGTGACTTGTGGGGCTCTCACCAGGCTCTGTTACCCAGAATCCTCTGCAATCCTCGAAATCTAGCTAAAAAACACGTTTTCCTCAAATTTCAGTGACAAAAAGTTCTGGAATCTGAGAGGAGCCACAAATTTCTTTCCACCCAGCGGTCCCCAAGTCTCCCGATAAAAATGGTACCTCACCTGTGTGGGTAGGCCTGGAGCCCGCGACAGAAAATGCCCCAAAACACAATGTGGACACATTGAATTTTCCAAAGAAAACAGAGCTGTTTTTTGCAAAGTGTCTAGCTTTGGCTTTTGGCCTCTAGCTCAGCTGGCACCTAGGGAAACCTAACAACCCTGTGTATTTTTTTAAAACTAGACACCTAGGGGAATCCAAGATGGGGTGACCTGTGGGGCTCGCACCAAGTTCTGTTACCCAGAATCCTTTGCAGAACTCAAAATTTGGCTAAAAAACACTTTTTCATCACATTTCGGTGACAGAAAGTTCTGGAATCTGAGAGGAGCCACAAATTTCCTTCCACCCAGCGGTCCCCCAAGTCTCCCGGTAAAAATCATACCTCACTTGTGTGGGTAGGTCTAGTGCCCGCGACAGGAAATGCGCCACAACACAACGTTGACAAATCACATTTTCCCAAAGAAAACAGAGATTTTTTTCCAAAGTGCTTAGCTGTTGGCCTCTATCTCAGCCGGCAGCTAGGGAGACCTACGAAACCTGTGTATTTTTTTAAACTAGACACCTAGGGGAATCCATGATGGGGTGACTTGTGGGACTCGCACCAGGTTCTGTTACCTAGAATCCTTTGCAAACTTCAAAATGTTGCTAAAGAAACACTTTTTCCTCACATTTCGGTGACAGAAAGTTCTGGAATCTGAGAGGAGCCACAAATTTCCTTCCACCTAGCGTTCCCCCAAATCTCCCGATAAAAATGATACCTCACTTGTGTAGTTAGGCCTAGTGCCCGCATCAGGAAATGCCCCAAAATAAAACATCAACACATCACATTTTCACAAAGAAAACAGAGCTGTTTTTTCCAAAGCGCCTATCTGTGAATTTTGGCCTCTAGCTCAGCCGGCACTTAGGGAAACCCACCAAGCCTGTGCATTTTGTAAAACTAGACACCTTGGGGAGTCCAAGATGGGGTGACTTGTGGGGCTCTCACCAGGCTCTGTTACCCAGAATCCTCTGCAAACCTCGAAATCTAGCTAAAAAACACTTTTCCCTCAAATTTCAGTGACAGAAAGTTCTGGAATCTGAGAGGGGCCACAAATTTCTTTCCACCCAGCGGTCCCCAAGTCTCCCAATAAAAATGGTACCTCACCTGTGTGGGTAGGCCTGGTGCCCGCGACAGAAAATGCCCCAAAACACAATGTGGACACATCGAATTTTCCAAAGAAAACAGAGCTGTTTTTTGCAACGTGCCTAGCTTTGGCTTTTGGCCTCTAGCTCAGCTGGCACCTAGGGAAACCTAACAACCCTGTGTATTTTTGTAAAACTAGACACCTAGGGGAATCCAAGATGGGGTCACCTGTGGGGCTCGCACCAAGTTCTGTTACCCAGAATCCTTTGCAGACCTCAAAATTTGGCTAAAAAACACTTTTTCATCACATTTCGGTGACAGAAAGTTCTGGAATCTGAGAGGAGCCACAAATTTCCTTCCACCCAGCGGTCCCCCAAGTCTCCCGGTAAAAATTATACCTCACTTGTGTGGGTAGGCCTAGTGCCCGCGACAGGAAATGTGCCACAACACAACGTGGACAAATCACATTTTCCCAAAGAAAACAGAGATTTTTTTCCAAAGTGCTTAGCTGTAGATTTTGGCCTCTATCTCAGCCGGCAGCTAGGGAGACCTACCAAACCTGTGTATTTTTTAAAACTAGACACCTAGGGGAATCCATGATGGGGTGACTTGTGGGGCTCGCACCAGGTTCTGTTACCTAGAATCCTTTGCAAACTTCAAAATGCTGCTAAAGAAACACTTTTTCCTCACATTTCGGTGACAGAAAGTTCTGGAATCTGAGAGGAGCCACAAATTTCCTTCCACCCAGCGGTCCCCCAAGTCTCCCGGTAAAAATGATACCTCACTTGTGTGGGTAGGCCTAGTGCCCGCGACAGGAAATGCGCCACAACACAACGTGGACAAATCACATTTTCCCAAAGAAAACAGAGATTTTTTTCCAAAGTGCTTAGCTGTAGATTTTGGCCTCTATCTCAGCCGGCAGCTAGGGAGACCTACCAAACCTGTGTATTTTTTAAAACTAGACACCTAGGGGAATCCATGATGGGGTGACTTGTGGGGCTCGCACCAGGTTCTGTTACCTAGAATCCTTTGCAAACTTCAAAATGTTGCTAAAGAAACACTTTTTCCTCACATTTCGGTGACAGAAAGTTCTGGAATCTGAGAGGAGCCACAAATTTCCTTCCACCTAGCGTTCCCCCAAATCTCCCGATAACAATCATACCTCACTTGTGTAGTTAGGCCTAGTGCCCGCATCAGGAAATGCCCCAAAAGAAAACATCGACACATCACATTTTCTCAAAGAAAACAAAGCTGTTTTTTCCAAAGCGCCTATCTGTAGAATTTGGTCTCTAGCTCAGCCGGCACCTAGGGAAACCCACCAAGCCTGTGCATTTTGTGAAACTACATACCTTGCTGAGTCCAAGATGGGGTGACTTGTGGGGCTCTCACCAGGCTCTGTTACCCAGAATCCTCTGCAAACCTCGAAATCTAGCTAAAAAACACTTTTTCCTCAAATTTCAGTGACAGAAAGTTCTGGAATCTGAGAGGAGCCACAAATTTCTTTCCACCCAGCCGTCCCCAAGTCTCCCGATAAAAATGGTACCTCACCTGTGTGGGTAGGCCTGGTGCCCGCGACAGAAAATGCCCCAAAACACAATGTGGACACATCGAATTTTCCAAAGAAAACAGAGCTGTTTTTTGCAAAGTGCCTAGCTTTGGCTTTTGGCCTCTAGCTCAGCTGGCACCTAGGGAAACCTAACAACCCTGTGTATTTTTTTAAAACTAGACACCTAGGGGAATCCAAGATGGGGTGACCTGTGGGGCTCGCACCAAGTTCTGTTACCCAGAATCCTTTGCAGACCTCAAAATTTGGCTAAAAAACACTTTTTCATCACATTTCGGTGACAGAAAGTTCTGGAATCTGAGAGGAGCCACAAATTTCCTTCCACCCAGCGGTCCCCCAAGTCTCCCGGTAAAAATGATACCTCACTTGTGTGGGTAGGCCTAGTGCCCACGCCAGGAAATGCGCCACAACACAACGTGGACAAATCACATTTTCCCAAAGAAAACAGAGATTTTTTTCCAAAGTGCTTAGCTGTAGATTTTGGCCTCTATCACAGCCGGCAGCTAGGGAGACCTACCAAACATGTGTATTTTTTAAAACTAGACACCTAAGGGAATCCATGATGGGGTGACTTGTTGGGCTCGCACCAGGTTCTGTTACCTAGAATCCTTTGCAAACTTCAAAATGTTGCTCAAGAAACACTTTTTCCTCACATTTCGGTGACAGAAAGTTCTGGAATCTGAGAGGAGCCACAAATTTCCTTCCACATAACGTTCCCCCAAATCTCCCGATAAAAATGATACCTCACTTGTGTAGTTAGGCCTAGTGCCCGCATCAGGAGATGCCCCAAAATAAAACATCAACACATCACATTTTCACAAAGAAAACACAGCTGTTTTTTCCAAAGCGCCTATCTGTGAATTTTGGCCTCTAGCTCAGCCGGCACCTAGGGAAACCCACTAAGCCTGTGCATTTTGTGAAACTAGACACCTTGGGGAGTCCAAGATGGGGTGACTTGTGGGGCTCTCACCAGGCTCTGTTACCCAGAATCCTCTGCAAACCTCGAAATCTAGCTAAAAAACACTTTTTCCTCAAATTTCAGTGACAGAAAGTTCTGGAATCTGAGAGGAGCCACAAATTTCTTTCCACCCAGCGGACCCCAAGTCTCCAGATAAAAATGGTACCTCACCTGTGTGGGTAGGCCTGGTGCCCGCAACAGAAAATGCCCCAAAACACAATGTGGACACATCGAATTTTCCAAAGAAAACAGAGCTGTTTTTTGCAAAGTGCCTAGCTTTGGCTTTTGGCCTCTAGCTCGGCTGGCACCTAGGGAAACCTAACAAGCCTGTGTATTTTTTTAAACTAGACACCTAGGGGAATCCAAGATGGGGTGACCTGTGGGGCTCGCACCAAGTTCTGGTACCTAGAATCCTTTGCAGACCTCAAAATTTGGCTAAAAAACACTTTTTCATCACATTTCGGTGACAGAAAGTTCTGGAATCTGAGAGGAGCCACAAATTTCCTTCCACCCAGCGGTCCCCCAAGTCTCCCGGTAAAAATGATACCTCACTTGTGTGGGTAGGCCTAGTGCCCGCAACAGGAAATGCGCCACAACACAACGTGGACAAATCACATTTTCCCAAAGAAAACAGAGATTTTTTTCCAAAGTGCTTAGCTGTAGATTTTGGCCTCTATCTCAGCCAGCAGCTAGGGAGACCTACCAAACCTGTGTATTTTTTAAAACTAGACACCTAGGGGAATCCATGATGGGGTGACTTGTGGGGCTCGCACCTGGTTCTGTTACCTAGAATCCTTTGCAAACTTCAAAATGTTGCTAAAGAAACACTTTTTCCTCACATTTCGGTGACAGAAAGTTCTGGAATCTGAGAGGAGCCACAAATTTCCTTCCACCCAGCGGTCCCCCAAGTCTTCCGGTAAAAATGATACCTCACTTGTGTGGGTAGGCCTAGTGCCCGCGACAGGAAATGCGCCACAACACAACGTGGACAAATCACATTTTCCCAAAGAAAACAGAGATTTTTTTCCAAAGTGCTTAGCTGTAGATTTTGGCCTCTATCTCAGCCGGCAGCTAGGGAGACCTACCAAACCTGTGTATTTTTTAAAACTAGACACCTAGGGGAATCCATGATGGGGTGACTTGTGGGGCTCGCACCAGGTTCTGTTACCTAGAATCCTTTGCAAACTTCAAAATGTTGCTAAAGAAACACTTTTTCCTCACATTTCGGTGACAAAATGTTCTGGAATCTGAGAGGAGCCACAAATTTCCTTCCACCTAGCGTTCCCCCAAATCTCCCGATAAAAATCATACCTCACTTGTGTCGTTAGGCCTAGTGCCCGCATCAGGAAATGCCCCAAAAGAAAACATCGACACATCACATTTTCTCAAAGAAAACAGAGCTGTTTTTTCCAAAGCGCCTATCTGTAGAATTTGGTCTCTAGCTCAGCCGGCACCTAGGGAAACCCACCAAGCCTTTGCATTTTGTGAAACTAGACACCTTGCTGAGTCCAAGATGGGGTGACTTGTGGGGCTCTCACCAGGCTCTGTTACCCAGAATCCTCTGCAATCCTCGAAATCTAGCTAAAAAACAAATTTTCCTCAAATTTCAGTGACAGAAAGTTCTGGAATCTGAGAGGAGCCACAAATTTCTTTCCACCCAGCGGTCCCCAAGTCTCCCGATAAAAATGGTACCTCACCTGTGTGGGTAGGCCTGGAGACCGCAACAGAAAATGCCCCAAAACACAATGTGGACACATCGAATTTTCCAAAGAAAACAGAGCTGTTTTTTGCAAAGTGTCTAGCTTTGGCTTTTGGCCTCTAGCTCAGCTGGCACCTAGGGAAACCTAACAACCCTGTGTATTTTTTTAAAACTAGACACCTAGGGGAATCCAAGATGGGGTGACCTGTGGGGCTCGCACCAACTTCTGTTACCCAGAATCCTTTGCAGAACTCAAAATTTGGCTAAAAAACACTTTTTCATCACATTTCGGTGACAGAAAGTTCTGGAATCTGAGAGGAGCCACAAACTTCCTTCCACCCAGCGGTCCCCCAAGTCTCCCGGTAAAAATGATACCTCACTTGTGTGGGTAGGCCTAGTGCCCGCGACAGTAAATGCGCCACAACACAACGTGGACAAATCACATTTTCCCAAAGAAAACAGAGATTTTTTTCCAAAGTGCTTAGCTGTTGGCCTCTATCTCAGCCGGCAGCTAGGGAGACCTACCAAACCTGTGTATTTTTTAAAACTAGACACCTAGGGGAATCCATGATGGGGTGACTTGTGGGACTCGCACCAGATTCTGTTACCTAGAATCCTTTGCAAACTTCAAAATGTTGCTAAAGAAACACTTTTTCCTCACATTTCGGTGACAGAAAGTTCTGGAATCTGAGAGGAGCCACAAATTTCCTTCCACCTAGCGTTCCCCCAAATCTCCCGATAAAAATGATACCTCACTTGTGTACTTAGGCCTAGTGCCCGCATCAGGAAATGCCCCAAAATAAAACATCAACACATCACATTTTCACAAAGAAAACAGAGCTGTTTTTTCCAAAGCGCCTATCTGTGAATTTTGGCCTCTAGCTCAGCCGGCACCTAGGGAAACCCACCAAGCCTGTGCATTTTGTAAAACTAGACACCTTGGGGAGTCCAAGATGGGGTGACTTGTGGGGCTCTCACCAGGCTCTGTTACCCAGAATCCTCTGCAAACCTCGAAATCTAGCTAAAAAACACTTTTTCCTCAAATTTCAGTGACAGAAAGTTCTGGAATCTGAGAGGAGCCACAAATTTCTTTCCACCCAGCGGTCCCCAAGTCTCCCGATAAAAATGGTACCTCACCTGTGTGGGTAGGCCTGGTGCCCGCGACAGAAAATGCCCCAAAACACAATGTGGACACATCGAATTTTCCAAAGAAAACAGAGCTGTTTTTTGCAAAGTGCCTAGCTTTGGCTTTTGGCCTCTAGCTCAGCTGGCACCTAGGGAAACCTAACAACCCTGTGTATTTTTGTAAAACTAGACACCTAGGGGAATCCAAGATGGGGTGACCTGTGGGGCTCGCACCAAGTTCTGTTACCCAGAATCCTTTGCAGACCTCAAAATTTGGCTAAAAAACACTTTTTCATCACATTTCGGTGACAGAAAATTCTGGAATCTGAGAGGAGCCACAAATTTCCTTCCACCCAGCGGTCCCCCAAGTCTCCCGGTAAAAATGATACCTCACTTGTGTGGGTAGGCCTAGTGCCCACGACAGGAAATGCGCCACAACACAACGTGGACAAATCACATTTTCCCAAAGAAAACAGAGATTTTTTTCCAAAGTGCTTAGCTGTAGATTTTGGCCTCTATCTCAGCCGGCAGCTAGGGAGACCTAAGAAACCTGTGTATTTTTTAAAACTAGACACCTAGGGGAATCCATGATGTGGTGACTTGTCGGGTTCGCACCAGGTTCTGTTACCTAGAATCCTTTGCAAACTTCAAAATGTTGCTAAAGAAACACTTTTTCCTCACATTTCGGTGACAGAAAGTTCTGGAATCTGAGAGGAGCCACAAATTTCCTTTCACATAGCGTTCCCCCAAATCTCCCGATAAAAATGATACCTCACTTGTGTAGTTAGGCCTAGTGCCCGCATCAGGAAATGCCCCAAAATAAAACATCAACACGTCACATTTTCACAAAGAAAACACAGCTGTTTTTTCCAAAGCGCCTATCTGTGAATTTTGGCCTCTAGCTCAGCCGGCACCTAGGGAAACCCACCAAGCCTGTGCATTTTGTGAAACTAGACACCTTGGGGAGTCCAAGATGGGGTGACTTGTGGGGCTCTCACCAGGCTCTGTTACCCAGAATCCTCTGCAAACCTCGAAATCTAGCTAAAAAACACTTTTTCCTCAAATTTCAGTGACAGAAAGTTCTGGAATCTGAGAGGAGCCACAAATTTCTTTCCACCCAGCGGACCCCAAGTCTCCAGATAAAAATGGTACCTCACCTGTGTGGGTAGGCCTGGTGCCCGCGACAGAAAATGCCCCAAAACACAATGTGGACATATCGAATTTTCCAAAGAAAACAGAGCTGTTTTTTGCAAAGTGCCTAGCTTTGGCTTTTGGCCTCTAGCTCGGCTGGCACCTAGGGAAACCTAACAAGCCTGTGTATTTTTTAAAACTAGACACCTAGGGGAATCCAAGATGGGGTGACCTGTGGGGCTCGCACCAAGTTCTGTTACCCAGAATCCTTTGCAGACCTCAAAATTTGGCTAAAAAACACTTTTTCATCACATTTCGGTGACAGAAAGTTCTGGAATCTGAGAGGAGCCACAAATTTCCTTCCACCCAGCGGTCCCCCATGTCTCCCGGAAAAAATGATACCTCACTTGTGTGGGTAGGCCTAGTGCCCGCGACAGGAAATGCGCCACAACACAACGTGGACAAATCACATTTTCCCAAAGAAAACAGAGATTTTTTTCCAAAGTGCTTAGCTGTAGATTTTGGCCTCTTTCTCAGCCGGCAGCTAGGGAGACCTACCAAACCTGTGTATTTTTTCAAACTAGACACCTAGGGGAATCCATGATGGGGTGACTTGTGGGGCTCGCACCAGGTTCTGTTACCTAGAATCCTTTGCAAACTTCAAAATGTTGCTAAAGAAACACTTTTTCCTCACATTTCGGTGACAGAAAGTTCTGGAATCTGAGAGGAGCCACAAATTTCCTTCCACCTAGCGTTCCTTCAAATCTCCCGATAAAAATCATACCTCACTTGTGTAGTTAGGCCTAGTGCCCGCATCAGGAAATGCCCCAAAAGAAAACATCGACACATCACATTTTCTCAAAGAAAACAGAGCTGTTTTTTCCAAAGCGCCTATCTGTAGAATTTGGTCTCTAGCTCAGCCGGCACCTAGGGAAACTCACCAAGCCTTTGCATTTTGTGAAACTAGACACCTTGCTGAGTCCAAGATGGGGTGACTTGTGGGGTTCTCACCAGGCTCTGTTACCCAGAATCCTCTGCAATCCTCGAAATCTAGCTAAAAAACACGTTTTCCTCAAATTTCAGTGACAGAAAGTTCTGGAATCTGAGAGGAGCCACAAATTTCTTCCACCCAGCGGTCCCCAAGTCTCCCGATAAAAATGGTACCTCACCTGTGTGGGTAGGCCTGGAGCCCGCGGCAGAAAATGCCCCAAAACACAATGTGGACACATCGAATTTTCCAAAGAAAACAGAGCTGTTTTTTGCAAAGTGTCTAGCTTTGGCTTTTGGCCTCTAGCTCAGCTGGCACCTAGGGAAACCTAACAACCCTGTGTATTTTTTTAAAACTAGACACCTAGGGGAATCCAAGATGGGGTGACCTGTGGGGCTCGCACCAACTTCTGTTACCCAGAATCCTTTGCAGAACTCAAAATTTGGCTAAAAAACACTTTTTCATCACATTTCGGTGACAGAAAGTTCTGGAATCTGAGAGGAGCCACAAATTTCCTTCCACCCAGCGGTCCCCCAAGTCTCCCGGTAAAAATTATACCTCACTTGTGTGGGTAGGTCTAGTGCCCGCGACAGGAAATGCGCCACAACACAACGTGGACAAATCACATTTTCCCAAAGAAAACAGAGATTTTTTTCCAAAGTGCTTAGCTGTTGGCCTCTATCTCAGCCGGCAGCTAGGGAGACCTACGAAACCTGTGTATTTTTTAAAACTAGACACCTAGGGGAATCCATGATGGGGTGACTTGTGGGACTCGCACCAGGTTCTGTTACCTAGAATCCTTTGCAAACTTCAAAATGTTGCTAAAGAAACACTTTTTCCTCACATTTCGGTGACAGAAAGTTCTGGAATCTGAGAGGAGCCACAAATTTCCTTCCACCTAGCGTTCCCCCAAATCTCCCGATAAAAATGATACCTCACTTGTGTAGTTAGGCCTAGTGCCCGCATCAGGAAATGCCCCAAAATAAAACATCAACACATCACATTTTCACAAAGAAAACAGAGCTGTTTTTTCCAAAGCGCCTATCTGTGAATTTTGGCCTCTAGCTCAGCCGGCACCTAGGGAAACCCACCAAGCCTGTGCATTTTGTAAAACTAGACACCTTGGGGAGTCCAAGATGGGGTGACTTGTGGGGCTCTCACCAGGCTCTGTTACCCAGAATCCTCTGCAATCCTCGAAATCTAGCTAAAAAACACGTTTTCCTCAAATTTCAGTGACAGAAAGTTCTGGAATCTGAGAGGAGCCACAAATTTCTTTCCACCCAGCGGTCCCCAAGTCTCCCGATAAAAATGGTACCTCACCTGTGTGGGTAGGCCTGGAGCCCGCGGCAGAAAATGCCCCAAAACACAATGTGGACACATCGAATTTTCCAAAGAAAACAGAGCTGTTTTTTGCAAAGTGTCTAGCTTTGGCTTTTGGCCTCTAGCTCAGCTGGCACCTAGGGAAACCTAACAACCCTGTGTATTTTTTAAAAACTAGACACCTAGGGGAATCCAAGATGGGGTGACCTGTGGGGCTCGCACCAACTTCTGTTACCCAGAATCCTTTGCAGAACTCAAAATTTGGCTAAAAAACACTTTTTCATCACATTTCGGTGACAGAAAGTTCTGGAATCTGAGAGGAGCCACAAATTTCCTTCCACCCAGCGGTCCCCCAAGTCTCCCGGTAAAAATTATACCTCACTTGTGTGGGTAGGTCTAGTGCCCGCGACAGGAAATGCGCCACAACACAACGTGGACAAATCACATTTTCCCAAAGAAAACAGAGATTTTTTTCCAAAGTGCTTAGCTGTTGGCCTCTATCTCAGCCGGCAGCTAGGGAGACCTACGAAACCTGTGTATTTTTTAAAACTAGAAACCTAGGGGAATCCATGATGGGGTGACTTGTGGGACTCGCACCAGGTTCTGTTACCTAGAATCCTTTGCAAACTTCAAAATGTTGCTAAAGAAACACTTTTTCCTCACATTTCGGTGACAGAAAGTTCTGGAATCTGAGAGGAGCCACAAATTTCCTTCCACCTAGCGTTCCCCCAAATCTCCCGATAAAAATGATACCTCACTTGTGTAGTTAGGCCTAGTGCCCGCATCAGGAAATGCCCCAAAATAAAACATCAACACATCACATTTTCACAAAGAAAACAGAGCTGTTTTTTCCAAAGCGCCTATCTGTGAATTTTGGCCTCTAGCTCAGCCGGCACCTAGGGAAACCCACCAAGCCTGTGCATTTTGTAAAACTAGACACCTTGGGGAGTCCAAGATGGGGTGACTTGTGGGGCTCTCACCAGGCTCTGTTACCCAGAATCCTCTGCAAACCTCGAAATCTAGCTAAAAAACACTTTTCCCTCAAATTTCAGTGACAGAAAGTTCTGGAATCTGAGAGGAGCCACAAATTTCTTTCCACCCAGCGGTCCCCAAGTCTCCCAATAAAAATGGTACCTCACCTGTGTGGGTAGGCCTGGTGCCCGCGACAGAAAAAGCCCCAAAACACAATGTGGACACATCGAATTTTCCAAAGAAAACAGAGCTGTTTTTTGCAAAGTGCCTAGCTTTTGCTTTTGGCCTCTAGCTCAGCTGCCACCTAGGGAAACCTAACAACCCTGTGTATTTTTGTAAAACTAGACACCTAGGGGAATCCAAGATGGGGTCACCTGTGGGGCTCGCACCAAGTTCTGTTACCCAGAATCCTTTGCAGACCTCCAAATTTGGCTAAAAAACACTTTTTCATCACATTTCGGTGACAGAAAGTTCTGGAATCTGAGAGGAGCCACAAATTTCCTTCCACCCAGCGGTCCCCCAAGTCTCCCGGTAAAAATGATACCTCACTTGTGTGGGTAGGCCTAGTGCCCGCGACAGGAAATGTGCCACAACACAACGTGGACAAATCACATTTTCCCAAAGAAAACAGAGATTTTTTTCCAAAGTGCTTAGCTGTAGATTTTGGCCTCTATCTCATCTGGCAGCTAGGGAGACCTACCAAACCTGTGTATTTTTTAAAACTAGACACCTAGGGGAATCCATGATGGGGTGACTTGTGGGGCTCGCACCAGGTTCTGTTACCTAGAATCCTTTGCAAACTTCAAAATGTTGCTCAAGAAACACTTTTTCCTCACATTTCGGTGACAGAAAGTTCTGGAATCTGAGAGGAGCCACAAATTTCCTTCCACCTAGCGTTCCCCCAAATCTCCCGATAAAAATCATACCTCACTTGTGTAGTTAGGCCTAGTGCCCGCATCAGGAAATGCCCCAAAAGAAAACATCGACACATCACATTTTCTCAAAGAAAACAAAGCTGTTTTTTCCAAAGCGCCTATCTATAGAATTTGGTCTCTAGCTCAGCCGGCACCTAGGGAAACCCACCAAGCCTGTGCATTTTGTGAAACTACACACCTTGCTGAGTCCAAGATGGGGTGACTTGTGGGGCTCTCACCAGGCTCTGTTACCCAGAATCCTCTGCAAACCTCGAAATCTAGCTAAAAAACACTTTTTCCTCAAATTTCAGTGACAGAAAGTTCTGGAATCTGAGAGGAGCCACAAATTTCTTTCCACCCAGCGGTCCCCAAGTCTCCCGATAAAAATGGTACCTCACCTGTGTGGGTAGGCCTGGTGCCCGCGACAGAAAATGCCCCAAAACACAATGTGGACACATCGAATTTTCCAAAGAAAACCGAGCTGTTTTTTGCAAAGTGCCTAGCTTTGGCTTTTGGCCTCTAGCTCAGCTGGCACCTAGGGAAACCTAACAACCCTGTGTATTTTTTTAAAACTAGACACCTAGGGGAATCCAAGATGGGGTGACCTGTGGGGCTCACACCAAGTTCTGTTACCCAGAATCCTTTGCAGACCTCAAAATTTGGCTAAAAAACACTTTTTCATCACATTTCGGTGACAGAAAGTTCTGGAATCTGGGAGGAGCCACAAATTTCCTTCCACCCAGCGGTCCCCCAAGTCTCCCGGTAAAAATGATACCTCACTTGTGTGGGTAGGCCTAGTGCCCACGACAGGAAATGCGCCACAACACAACGTGGACAAATCACATTTTCCCAAAGAAAACAGAGATTTGTTTCCAAAGTGCTTAGCTGTAGATTTTGGCCTCTATCACAGCCGGCAGCTAGGGAGACCTACCAAACATGTGTATTTTTTAAAACTAGACACCTAGGGGAATCCATGATGGGGTGACTTGTCGGGCTCGCACCAGGTTCTGTTACCTAGAATCCTTTGCAAACTTCAAAATGTTGCTCAAGAAACACTTTTTCCTCACATTTCGGTGACAGAAAGTTCTGGAATCTGAGAGGAGCCACAAATTTCCTTCCACATAACGTTCCCCCAAATCTCCCGATAAAAATGATACCTCACTTGTGTAGTTAGGCCTAGTGCCCGCATCAGGAAATGCCCCAAAATAAAACATCAACACATCACATTTTCACAAAGAAAACACAGCTGTTTTTTCCAAAGCGCCTATCTGTGAATTTTGGCCTCTAGCTCAGCCGGCACCTAGGGAAACCCACCAAGCCTGTGCATTTTGTGAAACTATACACCTTGGGGAGTCCAAGATGGGGTGACTTGTGGGGCTCTCACCAGGCTCTGTTACCCAGAATCCTCTGCAAACCTCGAAATCTAGCTAAAAAACACTTTTTCCTCAAATTTCAGTGACAGAAAGTTCTGGAATCTGAGAGGAGCCACAAATTTCTTTCCACCCAGCGGACCCCAAGTCTCCAGATAAAAATGGTACCTCACCTGTGTGGGTAGGCCTGGTGCCCGCAACAGAAAATGCCCCAAAACACAATGTGGACACATCGAATTTTCCAAAGAAAACAGAGCTGTTTTTTGCAAAGTGCCTAGCTTTGGCTTTTGGCCTCTAGCTCGGCTGGCACCTAGGGAAACCTAACAAGCCTGTGTATTTTTTAAAACTAGACACCTAGGGGAATCCAAGATGGGGTGACCTGTGGGGCTCGCACCAAGTTCTGTTACCCAGAATCCTTTGCAGACCTCAAAATTTGGCTAAAAAACACTTTTTCATCACATTTCGGTGACAGAAAGTTCTGGAATCTGAGAGGAGCCACAAATTTCCTTCCACCCAGCGGTCCCCCAAGTCTCCCGGTTAAAATGATACCTCACTTGTGTGGGTAGGCCTAGTGCCCGCGACAGGAAATGCGCCACAACACAACGTGGACAAATCACATTTTCCCAAAGAAAACAGAGATTTTTTTCCAAAGTGCTTAGCTGTAGATTTTGGCCTCTATCTCAGCCGGCAGCTAGGGAGACATACCAAACCTGTGTATTTTTTAAAACTAGACACCTAGGGGAATCCATGATGGGGTGACTTGTGGGGCTCGCACCTGGTTCTGTTACCTAGAATCCTTTGCAAACTTCAAAATGTTGCTAAAGAAACACTTTTTCCTCACATTTCGGTGACAGAAAGTTCTGGAATCTGAGAGGAGCCACAAATTTCCTTCCACCCAGCGGTCCCCCAAGTCTCCCGGTAAAAATGATACCTCACTTGTGTGGGTAGGCCTAGTGCCCGCGACAGGAAATGCGCCACAACACAACGTGGACAAATGACATTTTCCCAAAGAAAACAGCGATTTTTTTCCAAAGTGCTTAGCTGTAGATTTTGGCCTCTATCTCAGCCGGCAGCTAGGGAGACCTACCAAACCTGTGTATTTTTTAAAACTAGACACCTAGGGGAATCCAAGATGGGGTGACCTGTGGGGCTCGCACCAAGTTCTGTTACCCAGAATCCTTTGCAGAACTCAAAATTTGGCTAAAAAACACTTTTTCATCTCATTTCGGTGACAGAAAGTTCTGGAATCTGAGAGGAGCCACAAATTTCCTTCCACCCAGCGGTCCCCCAAGTCTCCCGGTAAAAATTATACCTCACTTGTGTGGGTAAGCCTAGAGCCCGCGACAGGAAATGCGCCACAACACAACGTGGACAAATCACATTTTCCCAAAGAAAACAGAGATTTTTTTCGAAAGTGCTTAGCTGTAGATTTTGGCCTCTATCTCAGCCGGCAGCTAGGGAGACCTACCAAACCTGTGTATTTTTTAAAACTAGACACCTAGGGGAATCCATGATGGGGTGACTTGTGGGGCTCGCACCAGGTTCTGTTACCTAGAATCCTTTGCAAACTTCAAAATGTTGCTAAAGAAACACTTTTTCCTCACATTTCGGTGACAGAAAGTTCTGGAATCTGAGAGGAGCCACAAATTTCCTTCCACCTAGCGTTCCCCCAAATCTCCCGATAAAAATCATACCTCACTTGTGTAGTTAGGCCTAGTGCCCGCATCAGGAAATGCCCCAAAAGAAAACATCGACACATCACATTTTCTCAAAGAAAACAGAGCTGTTTTTTCCAAAGCGCCTATCTGTAGAATTTGGTCTCTAGCTCAGCCGACACCTAGGGAAACCCACCAAGCCTTTGCATTTTGTGAAACTAGACACCTTGCTGAGTCCAAGATGGGGTGACTTGTGGGGCTCTCACCAGGCTCTGTTACCCAGAATCCTCTGCAATCCTCGAAATCTAGCTAAAAAACACATTTTCCTCAAATTTCAGTGACAGAAAGTTCTGGAATCTAAGAGGAGCCACAAATTTCTTTCCACCCAGCGGTCCCCAAGTCTCCCGATAAAAATGGTACCTCACCTGTGTTGGTAGGCCTGGAGCCCGCGACAGAAAATGCCCCAAAACACAATTTGGACACATCGAATTTTCCAAAGAAAACAGAGCTGTTTTTTGCAAAGTGTCTAGCTTTGGCTTTTGGCCTCTAGCTCAGCTGGCACCTAGGGAAACCTAACAACCCTGTGTATTTTTTTAAAACTAGACACCTAGGGGAATCCAAGATGGGGTGACCTGTGGGGCTCGCACCAACTTCTGTTACCCAGAATCCTTTGCAGAACTCAAAATTTGGCTAAAAAACACTTTTTCATCACATTTCGGTGACAGAAAGTTCTGGAATCTGAGAGGAGCCACAAATTTCCTTCCACCCAGCGGTCCCCCAAGTCTCCCGGTAAAAATGATACCTCACTTGTGTGGGTAGGCCTAGTGCCCGCGACAGGAAATGTGCCACAACACAACGTGGACAAATCACATTTTCCCAAAGAAAACAGAGATTTTTTTCCAAAGTGCTTAGCTGTAGATTTTGGCCTCTATCTCATCTGGCAGCTAGGGAGACCTACCAAACCTGTGTATTTTTTAAAACTAGACACCTAGGGGAATCCATGATGGGGTGACTTGTGGGGCTCGCACCAGGTTCTGTTACCTAGAATCCTTTGCAAACTTCAAAATGTTGCTCAAGAAACACTTTTTCCTCACATTTCGGTGACAGAAAGTTCTGGAATCTGAGAGGAGCCACAAATTTCCTTCCACCTAGCGTTCCCCCAAATCTCCCGATAAAAATCATACCTCACTTGTGTAGTTAGGCCTAGTGCCCGCATCAGGAAATGCCCCAAAAGAAAACATCGACACATCACATTTTCTCAAAGAAAACAAAGCTGTTTTTTCCAAAGCGCCTATCTATAGAATTTGGTCTCTAGCTCAGCCGGCACCTAGGGAAACCCACCAAGCCTGTGCATTTTGTGAAACTACACACCTTGCTGAGTCCAAGATGGGGTGACTTGTGGGGCTCTCACCAGGCTCTGTTACCCAGAATCCTCTGCAAACCTCGAAATCTAGCTAAAAAACACTTTTTCCTCAAATTTCAGTGACAGAAAGTTCTGGAATCTGAGAGGAGCCACAAATTTCTTTCCACCCAGCGGTCCCCAAGTCTCCCGATAAAAATGGTACCTCACCTGTGTGGGTAGGCCTGGTGCCCGCGACAGAAAATGCCCCAAAACACAATGTGGACACATCGAATTTTCCAAAGAAAACCGAGCTGTTTTTTGCAAAGTGCCTAGCTTTGGCTTTTGGCCTCTAGCTCAGCTGGCACCTAGGGAAACCTAACAACCCTGTGTATTTTTTTAAAACTAGACACCTAGGGGAATCCAAGATGGGGTGACCTGTGGGGCTCACACCAAGTTCTGTTACCCAGAATCCTTTGCAGACCTCAAAATTTGGCTAAAAAACACTTTTTCATCACATTTCGGTGACAGAAAGTTCTGGAATCTGGGAGGAGCCACAAATTTCCTTCCACCCAGCGGTCCCCCAAGTCTCCCGGTAAAAATGATACCTCACTTGTGTGGGTAGGCCTAGTGCCCACGACAGGAAATGCGCCACAACACAACGTGGACAAATCACATTTTCCCAAAGAAAACAGAGATTTGTTTCCAAAGTGCTTAGCTGTAGATTTTGGCCTCTATCACAGCCGGCAGCTAGGGAGACCTACCAAACATGTGTATTTTTTAAAACTAGACACCTAGGGGAATCCATGATGGGGTGACTTGTCGGGCTCGCACCAGGTTCTGTTACCTAGAATCCTTTGCAAACTTCAAAATGTTGCTCAAGAAACACTTTTTCCTCACATTTCGGTGACAGAAAGTTCTGGAATCTGAGAGGAGCCACAAATTTCCTTCCACATAACGTTCCCCCAAATCTCCCGATAAAAATGATACCTCACTTGTGTAGTTAGGCCTAGTGCCCGCATCAGGAAATGCCCCAAAATAAAACATCAACACATCACATTTTCACAAAGAAAACACAGCTGTTTTTTCCAAAGCGCCTATCTGTGAATTTTGGCCTCTAGCTCAGCCGGCACCTAGGGAAACCCACCAAGCCTGTGCATTTTGTGAAACTATACACCTTGGGGAGTCCAAGATGGGGTGACTTGTGGGGCTCTCACCAGGCTCTGTTACCCAGAATCCTCTGCAAACCTCGAAATCTAGCTAAAAAACACTTTTTCCTCAAATTTCAGTGACAGAAAGTTCTGGAATCTGAGAGGAGCCACAAATTTCTTTCCACCCAGCGGACCCCAAGTCTCCAGATAAAAATGGTACCTCACCTGTGTGGGTAGGCCTGGTGCACGCAACAGAAAATGCCCCAAAACACAATGTGGACACATCGAATTTTCCAAAGAAAACAGAGCTGTTTTTTGCAAAGTGCCTAGCTTTGGCTTTTGGCCTCTAGCTCGGCTGGCACCTAGGGAAACCTAACAAGCCTGTGTATTTTTTAAAACTAGACACCTAGGGGAATCCAAGATGGGGTGACCTGTGGGGCTCGCACCAAGTTCTGTTACCCAGAATCCTTTGCAGACCTCAAAATTTGGCTAAAAAACACTTTTTCATCACATTTCGGTGACAGAAAGTTCTGGAATCTGAGAGGAGCCACAAATTTCCTTCCACCCAGCGGTCCCCCAAGTCTCCCGGTTAAAATGATACCTCACTTGTGTGGGTAGGCCTAGTGCCCGCGACAGGAAATGCGCCACAACACAACGTGGACAAATCACATTTTCCCAAAGAAAACAGAGATTTTTTTCCAAAGTGCTTAGCTGTAGATTTTGGCCTCTATCTCAGCCGGCAGCTAGGGAGACATACCAAACCTGTGTATTTTTTAAAACTAGACACCTAGGGGAATCCATGATGGGGTGACTTGTGGGGCTCGCACCTGGTTCTGTTACCTAGAATCCTTTGCAAACTTCAAAATGTTGCTAAAGAAACACTTTTTCCTCACATTTCGGTGACAGAAAGTTCTGGAATCTGAGAGGAGCCACAAATTTCCTTCCACCCAGCGGTCCCCCAAGTCTCCCGGTAAAAATGATACCTCACTTGTGTGGGTAGGCCTAGTGCCCGCGACAGGAAATGCGCCACAACACAACGTGGACAAATGACATTTTCCCAAAGAAAACAGCGATTTTTTTCCAAAGTGCTTAGCTGTAGATTTTGGCCTCTATCTCAGCCGGCAGCTAGGGAGACCTACCAAACCTGTGTATTTTTTAAAACTAGACACCTAGGGGAATCCAAGATGGGGTGACCTGTGGGGCTCGCACCAAGTTCTGTTACCCAGAATCCTTTGCAGAACTCAAAATTTGGCTAAAAAACACTTTTTCATCTCATTTCGGTGACAGAAAGTTCTGGAATCTGAGAGGAGCCACAAATTTCCTTCCACCCAGCGGTCCCCCAAGTCTCCCGGTAAAAATTATACCTCACTTGTGTGGGTAAGCCTAGAGCCCGCGACAGGAAATGCGCCACAACACAACGTGGACAAATCACATTTTCCCAAAGAAAACAGAGATTTTTTTCGAAAGTGCTTAGCTGTAGATTTTGGCCTCTATCTCAGCCGGCAGCTAGGGAGACCTACCAAACCTGTGTATTTTTTAAAACTAGACACCTAGGGGAATCCATGATGGGGTGACTTGTGGGGCTCGCACCAGGTTCTGTTACCTAGAATCCTTTGCAAACTTCAAAATGTTGCTAAAGAAACACTTTTTCCTCACATTTCGGTGACAGAAAGTTCTGGAATCTGAGAGGAGCCACAAATTTCCTTCCACCTAGCGTTCCCCCAAATCTCCCGATAAAAATCATACCTCACTTGTGTAGTTAGGCCTAGTGCCCGCATCAGGAAATGCCCCAAAAGAAAACATCGACACATCACATTTTCTCAAAGAAAACAGAGCTGTTTTTTCCAAAGCGCCTATCTGTAGAATTTGGTCTCTAGCTCAGCCGACACCTAGGGAAACCCACCAAGCCTTTGCATTTTGTGAAACTAGACACCTTGCTGAGTCCAAGATGGGGTGACTTGTGGGGCTCTCACCAGGCTCTGTTACCCAGAATCCTCTGCAATCCTCGAAATCTAGCTAAAAAACACATTTTCCTCAAATTTCAGTGACAGAAAGTTCTGGAATCTAAGAGGAGCCACAAATTTCTTTCCACCCAGCGGTCCCCAAGTCTCCCGATAAAAATGGTACCTCACCTGTGTTGGTAGGCCTGGAGCCCGCGACAGAAAATGCCCCAAAACACAATTTGGACACATCGAATTTTCCAAAGAAAACAGAGCTGTTTTTTGCAAAGTGTCTAGCTTTGGCTTTTGGCCTCTAGCTCAGCTGGCACCTAGGGAAACCTAACAACCCTGTGTATTTTTTTAAAACTAGACACCTAGGGGAATCCAAGATGGGGTGACCTGTGGGGCTCGCACCAACTTCTGTTACCCAGAATCCTTTGCAGAACTCAAAATTTGGCTAAAAAACACTTTTTCATCACATTTCGGTGACAGAAAGTTCTGGAATCTGAGAGGAGCCACAAATTTCCTTCCACCCAGCGGTCCCCCAAGTCTCCCGGTAAAAATGATACCTCACTTGTGTGGGTAGGCCTAGTGCCCGCGACAGTAAATGCGCCACAACACAACGTGGACAAATCACATTTTCCCAAAGAAAACAGAGATTTTTTTCCAAAGTGCTTAGCTGTTGGCCTCTATCTCAGCCGGCAGCTAGGGTGACCTACCAAACCTGTGTATTTTTTAAAACTAGACACCTAGGGGAATCCATGATGGGGTGACTTGTGGGACTCGCACCAGATTCTGTTACCTAGAATCCTTTGCAAACTTCAAAATGTTGCTAAAGAAACACTTTTTCCTCACATTTCGGTGACAGAAAGTTCTGGAATCTGAGAGGAGCCACAAATTTCCTTCCACCTAGCGTTCCCCCAAATCTCCCGATAAAAATGATACCTCACTTGTGTAGTTAGGCCTAGTGCCCGCATCAGGAAATGCCCCAAAAGAAAACATCGACACATCACATTTTCTCAAAGAAAACAGAGCTGTTTTTTCCAAAGCGCCTATCTGTAGAATTTGGTCTCTAGCTCAGCCGACACCTAGGGAAACCCACCAAGCCTTTGCATTTTGTGAAACTAGACACCTTGCTGAGTCCAAGATGGGGTGACTTGTGGGGCTCTCACCAGGCTCTGTTACCCAGAATCCTCTGCAATCCTCGAAATCTAGCTAAAAAACACATTTTCCTCAAATTTCAGTGACAGAAAGTTCTGGAATCTAAGAGGAGCCACAAATGTCTTTCCACCCAGCGGTCCCCAAGTCTCCCGATAAAAATGGTACCTCACCTGTGTGGGTAGGCCTGGAGCCCGCGACAGAAAATGCCCCAAAACACAATGTGGACACATCGAATTTTCCAAAGAAAACAGAGCTGTTTTTTGCAAAGTGTCTAGCTTTGGCTTTTGGCCTCTAGCTCAGCTGGCACCTAGGGAAACCTAACAACCCTGTGTATTTTTTTAAAACTAGACACCTAGGAGAATCCAAGATGGGGTGACCTGTGGGGCTCGCACCAACTTCTGTTACCCAGAATCCTTTGCAGAACTCAAAATTTGGCTAAAAAACACTTTTTCATCACATTTCGGTGACAGAAAGTTCTGGAATCTGAGAGGAGCCACAAATTTCCTTCCACCCAGCGGTCCCCCAAGTCTCCCGGTAAAAATTATACCTCACTTGTGTGGGTAGGCCTAGTGCCCACGACAGGATATGCGCCACAACACAACGTGGACAAATCACATTTTCCCAAAGAAAACAGAGATTTTTTTCCAAAGTGCTTAGCTGTAGATTTTGGCCTCTATCTCAGCCGGCAGCTAGGGAGACCTACCAAACCTGTGTATTTTTTAAAACTAGACACCTAGGGGAATCCATGATGGGGTGACTTGTCGGGCTCGCACCAGGTTCTGTTACCTAGAATCCTTTGCAAACTTCAAAATGTTGCTAAAGAAACACTTTTTCCTCACATTTTGGTGACAGAAAGTTCTGGAATCTGAGAGGAGCCACAAATTTCCTTCCACATAGCGTTCCCCCAAATCTCCCGATAAAAATGATACCTCACTTGTGTAGTTAGGCCTAGTGCCCGCATCAGGAAATGCCCCAAAATAAAACATCAACACATCACATTTTCACAAAGAAAACACAGATGTTTTTTCCAAAGCGCCTATCTGTGAATTTTGGCCTCTAGCTCAGCCGGCACCTAGGGAAACCCACCAAGCCTGTGCATTTTGTGAAACTAGACACCTTGGGGAGTCCAAGATGGGGTGACTTGTGGGGATCTCACCAGGCTCTGTTACCCAGAATCCTCTGCAAACCTCGAAATCTAGCTAAAAAACACTTTTTCCTCAAATTTCAGTGACAGAAAGTTCTGGAATCTGAGAGGAGCCACAAATTTCTTTCCACCCAGCGGACCCCAAGTCTCCAGATAAAAATGGTACCTCACCTGTGTGGGTAGGCCTGGTGCCCGCGACAGAAAATGCCCCAAAACACAATGTGGACACATCGAATTTTCCAAAGAAAACCTGCTGTTTTTTGCAAAGTGCCTAGCTTTGGCTTTTGGCCTCTAGCTCGGCTGGCACCTAGGGAAACCTAACAAGCCTGTGTATTTTTTAAAACTAGACACCTAGGGGAATCCAAGATGGGGTGACCTGTGGGGCTCGCACCAAGTTCTGTTACCCAGAATCCTTTGCAGACCTCAAAATTAGGCTAAAAAACACTTTTTCATCACATTTCGGTGACAGAAAGTTCTGGAATCTAAGAGGAGCCACAAATTTCCTTCCACCCAGCGGTCCCCCAAGTCTCCCGGTAAAAATGATACCTCACTTGTGTGGGTAGGCCTAGTGCCCGCGACAGGAAATGCGCCACAACACAACGTGGAAAAATAACATTTTCCCAAAGAAAACAGAGATTTTTTTCCAAAGTGCTTAGCTGTAGATTTTGGCCTGTATCTCAGCTGGCAGTTAGGGAGACCTACCAAACCTGTGTATTTTTTAAAACTAGACACCTAGGGGAATCCATGATGGGGTGACTTGTGGGGCTCGTACCAGGTTCTGTTACCTAGTATCCTTTGCAAACTTCAAAATGTTGCTAAAGAAACACTTTTTCCTCACATTTCGGTGACAGAAAGTTCTGGAATCTGAGAGGAGACACAAATTTCCTTCCACCCAGCGGTCCCCCAAGTCTCCCGGTAAAAATGATACCTCACTTGTGTGGGTAGGCCTAGTGCACGCGACAGGAAATGCGCCACAACAGAACGTGGACAAATCACATTTGCCCAAAGAAAACAGAGATTTTTTTCCAAAGTGCTTAGCTGTAGATTTTGGCCTCTATCTCAGCCGGCAGCTAGGGAGACCTACCAAACATGTGTATTTTTTAAAACTAGACACCTAGGGGAATCCATGATGGGGTGACTTGTGGGGCTCGCACCAGGTTCTGTTACCTGGAATCCTTTGCAAACTTCAAAATGTTGCTAAAGAAACACTTTTTCCTCACATTTCGGTGACAGAAAGTTCTGGAATCTGAGAGGAGCCACAAATTTCCTTCCACCTAGCGTTCCCCCAAATCTCCCGATAAAAATGATACCTCACTTGTGTAGTTAGGCCTAGTGCCCGCATCAGGAAATGCCCCAAAATAAAACATCAACACATCACATTTTCACAAAGAAAACAGAGCTGTTTTTTCCAAAGCACCTATCTGTGAATTTTGGCCTCTAGCTCAGCCGGCACCTAGAGAAACCCACCAAGCCTGTGCATTTTGTGAAACTAGACACCTTGGGGAGTCCAAGATGTGGTGACTTGTGGGGCTCTCACCAGGCTCTGTTACCCAGAATCCTCTGCAAACCTCGAAATCTAGCTAAAAAACACTTTTTCCTCAAATTTCAGTGACAGAAAGTTCTGGAATCTGAGAGGAGCCACAAATTTCTTTCCACCCAGCGGTCCCCAAGACTCCCGATAACATTTTTACCTCACCTGTGTGGGTAGGCCTGGTGCCCGCGACAGAAAATGCCCCAAAACACAATGTGGACACATCGAATTTTCCAAAGAAAACAGAGTTGTTTTTTGCAAAGTGCCTAGCTTTGGCTTTAGGCCTCTAGCTCGGCTGGCACCTAGGGAAACCTAACAAGCCTGTGTATTTTTTAAAACTAGACACCTAGGGGAATCCAAGATGGGGTGACCTGTGGGGCTCACACCAAGTTCTTTTACCCAGAATCCTTTGCAGAACTCAAAATGTGGCTAAAAAACACTTTTTCATCACATTTCGGTGACAGAAAGTTCTGGAATCTGAGAGGAGCCACAAATTTCTTTCCACCCAGCGGACCCCAAGTCTCCAGATAAAAATGGTACCTCACCTGTGTGGGTAGGCCTGGTGCCCGCGACAGAAAATGCCCCAAAACACAATGTGGACACATCAAATTTTCCAAAGAAAACAGAGCTGTTTTTTGCAAAGTGCCTAGCTGTGGCTTTTGGCCTCTAGCTCGGCTGGCACCTAGGGAAACCTAACAAGCCTGTGTATTTTTTAAAACTAGACACCTAGGGGAATCCAAGATGGGGTGACCTGTGGGGCTCACACCAAGTTCTTTTACCCAGAATCCTTTGCAGAACTCAAAATTTGGCTAAAAAACACTTTTTCATCACATTTCGGTGACAGAAAGTTCTGGAATCTGAGAGGAGCCACAAATTTCCTTCCACCCAGCGGTCCCCCAAGTCTCCCGGTAAAAATTATACCTCACTTGTGTGGGTAGGCCTAGTGCCCACGACAGGAAATGCGCCACAACACAACGTGGACAAATCACATTTTCCCAAAGAAAACAGAGATTTTTTTCCAAAGTGCTTAGCTGTAGATTTTGGCCTCTATCTCAGCCGGCAGCTAGGGAGACCTACCAAACCTGTGTATTTTTTAAAACTAGACACCTAGGGGAATCCATGATGGGGTGACTTGTCGGGCTCGCACCAGGTTCTGTTACCTAGAATCCTTTGCAAACTTCAAAATGTTGCTAAAGAAACACTTTTTCCTCACATTTTGGTGACAGAAAGTTCTGGAATCTGAGAGGAGCCACAAATTTCCTTCCACATAGCGTTCCCCCAAATCTCCCGATAAAAATGATACCTCACTTGTGTAGTTAGGCCTAGTGCCCGCATCAGGAAATGCCCCAAAATAAAACATCAACACATCACATTTTCACAAAGAAAACACAGATGTTTTTTCCAAAGCGCCTATCTGTGAATTTTGGCCTCTAGCTCAGCCGGCACCTAGGGAAACCCACCAAGCCTGTGCATTTTGTGAAACTAGACACCTTGGGGAGTCCAAGATGGGGTGACTTGTGGGGATCTCACCAGGCTCTGTTACCCAGAATCCTCTGCAAACCTCGAAATCTAGCTAAAAAACACTTTTTCCTCAAATTTCAGTGACAGAAAGTTCTGGAATCTGAGAGGAGCCACAAATTTCTTTCCACCCAGCGGACCCCAAGTCTCCAGATAAAAATGGTACCTCACCTGTGTGGGTAGGCCTGGTGCCCGCGACAGAAAATGCCCCAAAACACAATGTGGACACATCGAATTTTCCAAAGAAAACCTGCTGTTTTTTGCAAAGTGCCTAGCTTTGGCTTTTGGCCTCTAGCTCGGCTGGCACCTAGGGAAACCTAACAAGCCTGTGTATTTTTTAAAACTAGACACCTAGGGGAATCCAAGATGGGGTGACCTGTGGGGCTCGCACCAAGTTCTGTTACCCAGAATCCTTTGCAGACCTCAAAATTAGGCTAAAAAACACTTTTTCATCACATTTCGGTGACAGAAAGTTCTGGAATCTGAGAGGAGCCACAAATTTCCTTCCACCCAGCGGTCCCCCAAGTCTCCCGGTAAAAATGATACCTCACTTGTGTGGGTAGGCCTAGTGCCCGCGACAGGAAATGCGCCACAACACAACGTGGACAAATAACATTTTCCCAAAGAAAACAGAGATTTTTTTCCAAAGTGCTTAGCTGTAGATTTTGGCCTGTATCTCAGCTGGCAGCTAGGGAGACCTACCAAACCTGTGTATTTTTTAAAACTAGACACCTAGGGGAATCCATGATGGGGTGACTTGTGGGGCTCGTACCAGGTTCTGTTACCTAGAATCCTTTGCAAACTTCAAAATGTTGCTAAAGAAACACTTTTTCCTCACATTTCGGTGACAGAAAGTTCTGGAATCTGAGAGGAGACACAAATTTCCTTCCACCCAGCGGTCCCCCAAGTCTCCCGGTAAAAATGATACCTCACTTGTGTGGGTAGGCCTAGTGCACGCGACAGGAAATGCGCCACAACAGAACGTGGACAAATCACATTTGCCCAAAGAAAACAGAGATTTTTTTCCAAAGTGCTTAGCTGTAGATTTTGGCCTCTATCTCAGCCGGCAGCTAGGGAGACCTACCAAACATGTGTATTTTTTAAAACTAGACACCTAGGGGAATCCATGATGGGGTGACTTGTGGGGCTCGCACCAGGTTCTGTTACCTGGAATCCTTTGCAAACTTCAAAATGTTGCTAAAGAAACACTTTTTCCTCACATTTCGGTGACAGAAAGTTCTGGAATCTGAGAGGAGCCACAAATTTCCTTCCACCTAGCGTTCCCCCAAATCTCCCGATAAAAATGATACCTCACTTGTGTAGTTAGGCCTAGTGCCCGCATCAGGAAATGCCCCAAAATAAAACATCAACACATCACATTTTCACAAAGAAAACAGAGCTGTTTTTTCCAAAGCACCTATCTGTGAATTTTGGCCTCTAGCTCAGCCGGCACCTAGAGAAACCCACCAAGCCTGTGCATTTTGTGAAACTAGACACCTTGGGGAGTCCAAGATGTGGTGACTTGTGGGGCTCTCACCAGGCTCTGTTACCCAGAATCCTCTGCAAACCTCGAAATCTAGCTAAAAAACACTTTTTCCTCAAATTTCAGTGACAGAAAGTTCTGGAATCTGAGAGGAGCCACAAATTTCTTTCCACCCAGCGGTCCCCAAGACTCCCGATAACATTTTTACCTCACCTGTGTGGGTAGGCCTGGTGCCCGCGACAGAAAATGCCCCAAAACACAATGTGGACACATCGAATTTTCCAAAGAAAACAGAGTTGTTTTTTGCAAAGTGCCTAGCTTTGGCTTTTGGCCTCTAGCTCGGCTGGCACCTAGGGAAACCTAACAAGCCTGTGTATTTTTTAAAACTAGACACCTAGGGGAATCCAAGATGGGGTGACCTGTGGGGCTCACACCAAGTTCTTTTACCCAGAATCCTTTGCAGAACTCAAAATTTGGCTAAAAAACACTTTTTCATCACATTTCGGTGACAGAAAGTTCTGGAATCTGAGAGGAGCCACAAATTTCTTTCCACCCAGCGGACCCCAAGTCTCCAGATAAAAATGGTACCTCACCTGTGTGGGTAGGCCTGGTGCCCGCGACAGAAAATGCCCCAAAACACAATGTGGACACATCAAATTTTCCAAAGAAAACAGAGCTGTTTTTTGCAAAGTGCCTAGCTTTGGCTTTTGGCCTCTAGCTCGGCTGGCACCTAGGGAAACCTAACAAGCCTGTGTATTTTTTAAAACTAGACACCTAGGGGAATCCAAGATGGGGTGACCTGTGGGGCTCACACCAAGTTCTTTTACCCAGAATCCTTTGCAGAACTCAAAATTTGGCTAAAAAACACTTTTTCATCACATTTCGGTGACAGAAAGTTCTGGAATCTGAGAGGAGCCACAAATTTCCTTCCACCCAGCGGTCCCCCAAGTCTCCCGGTAAAAATGATACCTCACTTGTGTGGGTAGGCCTAGTGCCCGCGACAGGAAATGCGCCACAACACACCGTGGACAAATCACATTTTCCCAAAGAAAACAGAGATTTTTTTCCAAAGTGCTTAGCTGTAGATTTTGGCCTCTATCTCAGCCGGCAGCTAGGGAGACCTACCAAACCTGTGTACTTTTTAAAACTAGACACCTAGGGGAATCCATGATGGGGTGACTTGTGGGGCTCGCACCAGGTTCTGTTACCTAGAATCCTTTGCAAACTTCAAAATGTTGCTAAGGAAACACTTTTTCCTCACATTTCGGTGACAGAAAGTTCTGGAATCTGAGAGGAGCCACAAATTTCCTTCCACCCAGCGGTCCCCCAAGTCTCCCGGTAAAAATGATACCTCACTTGTGTGGGTAGGCCTAGTGCCCGCGACAGGAAATGCGCCACAACACAACGTGGACAAATCACATTTTCCCAAAGAAAACAGAGATTTTTTTCCAAAGTGCTTAGCTGTAGATTTTGGCCTCTATCTCAGCCGGCAGCTAGGGAGACCTACCAAACCTGTGTATTTTTTAAAACTAGACACCTAGGGGAATCCATGATGGGGTGACTTGTGGGGCTCGCACCAGGTTCTGTTACCTAGAATCCTTTGCAAACTTCAAAATGTTGCTAAAGAAACACTTTTTCCTCACATTTCGGTGACAGAAAGTTCTGGAATCTGAGAGGAGCCACAAATTTCCTTCCACCTAGCGTTCCCCCAAATCTCCCGATAAAAATCATACCTCACTTGTGTAGTTAGGCCTAGTGCCCGCATCAGGAAATGCCCCAAAAGAAAACATCGACACATCGCATTTTCTCAAAGAAAACAGAGCTGTTTTTTCCAAAGCGCCTATCTGTAGAATTTGGTCTCTAGCTCAGCCGGCACCTAGGGAAACCCACCAAGCCTTTGCATTTTGTGAAACTAGACACCTTGCTGAGTCCAAGATGGGGTGACTTGTGGGGCTCTCACCAGGCTCTGTTACCCAGAATCCTCTGCAATCCTCGAAATCTAGCTAAAAAACACATTTTCCTCAAATTTCAGTGACAGAAAGTTCTGGAATCTGAGAGGAGCCACAAATTTCTTTCCACCCAGCGGTCCCCAAGTCTCCCGATAAAAATGGTACCTCACCTGTGTGGGTAGGCCTGGAGCCCGCGACAGAAAATGCCCCAAAACACAATGTGGACACATCGAATTTTCCAAAGAAAACAGAGCTGTTTTTTGCAAAGTGTCTAGCTTTGGCTTTTGGCCTCTAGCTCAGCTGGCACCTAGGGAAACCTAACAACCCTGTGTATTTTTTTAAAACTAGACACCTAGGGGAATCCAAGATGGGGTGACCTGTGGGGCTCGCACCAAGTTCTGTTACCCAGAATCCTTTGCAGACCTCAAAATTTGGCTAAAAAACACTTTTTCATCACATTTCGGTGACAGAAAGTTCTGGAATCTGAGAGGAGCCACAAATTTCCTTCCACCCAGCGGTCCCCCAAGTCTCCCGGTAAAAATGATACCTCACTTGTGTGGGTAGGCCTAGTGCCCGTGACAGGAAATGCGCCACAACACAACGTAGACAAATCACATTTTCCCAAAGAAAACAGAGATTTTTTTCCAAAGTGCTTAGCTGTAGATTTTGGCCTCTGTCTCAGCCGGCAGCTAGGGAGACCTACCAAACCTGTGTATTTTTTAAAACTAGACACCTAGGGGAATCCATGTTGGGGTGACTTGTGGGACTCGCACCAGGTTCTGTTACCTAGAATCCTTTGCAAACTTCAAAATGTTGCTAAAGAAACACTTTTTCCTCACATTTCGGTGACAGAAAGTTCTGGAATCCGAGAGGAGCCACAAATTTCCTTCCACATAGCGTTCCCCCAAATCTCCCGATAAAAATGATACCTCACTTGTGTAGTTAGGCCTAGTGCCCGCATCAGGAAATGCCCCAAAATAAAACATCAACACATCACATTTTCACAAAGAAAACACAGCTGTTTTTTCCAAAGCGCCTATCTGTGAATTTTGGCCTCTAGCTCAGCCGGCACCTACGGAAACCCACCAAGCCTGTGCATTTTGTGAAACTAGACACCTTGGGGAGTCCAAGATGGGGTGACTTGTGGGTCTCTCACCAGGCTCTGTTACCCAGAATCCTCTGCAAACCTCGAAATCTAGCTAAAAAACACTTTTTCCTCATAATTTCAGTGACAGCAAGTTCTGGAATCTGAGAGGAGCCACAAATTTCTTTCCACCCAGCGGACCCCAAGTCTCCCGATAAAAATGGTACCTCACCTGTGTGGGTAGGCCTGGTGCCCGCGACAGAAAATGCCCCAAAACACAATGTGGACACATCGAATTTTCCAAAGAAAACAGAGCTGTTTTTTGCAAGGTGCCTAGCTTTGGCTTTTGGCCTCTAGCTCGGCTGGCACCTAGGGAAACCTAACAAGCCTGTGTATTTTTTTAAACTAAACACCTAGGGGAATCCAAGATGGGGTGACCTGTGGGGCTCGCACCAAGTTCTGTTACCCAGAATCCTTTGCAGACCTCAAAATTTGGCTAAAAAACACTTTTTCATCACATTTCGGTGACAGAAAGTTCTGGAATCTGAGAGGAGCCACAAATTTCCTTCCACCCAGCGGTCCCCCAAGTCTCCCGGTAAAAATGATACCTCACTTGTGTGGGTAGGCCTAGTGCCCGTGACAGGAAATGCGCCACAACACAACGTAGACAAATCACATTTTCCCAAAGAAAACAGAGATTTTTTTCCAAAGTGCTTAGCTGTAGATTTTGGCCTCTGTCTCAGCCGGCAGCTAGGGAGACCTACCAAACCTGTGTATTTTTTAAAACTAGACACCTAGGGGAATCCATGTTGGGGTGACTTGTGGGGCTCGCACCAGGTTCTGTTACCTAGAATCCTTTGCAAACTTCAAAATGTTGCTAAAGAAACACTTTTTCCTCACATTTCGGTGACAGAAAGTTCTGGAATCTGAGAGGAGCCACAAATTTCCTTCCACATAGCGTTCCCCCAAATCTCCCGATAAAAATGATACCTCACGTGTGTAGTTAGGCATAGTGCCCGCATCAGGAAATGCCCCAAAATAAAACATCAACACATCACATTTTCACAAAGAAAAAAGAGCTGTTTTTTCCAAAGCGCCTATCTGTGAATTTTGGCCTCTAGCTCAGCCGGCACCTAGGGAAACCCACCAAGCCTGTGCATTTTGTGAAACTAGACACCTTGGGGAGTCCAAGATGTGGTGACTTGTGGGGCTCTCACCAGGCTCTGTTACCCAGAATCCTCTGCAAACCTCGAAATCTAGCTAAAAAACACTTTTTCCTCAAATTTCACTGACAGAAAGTTCTGGAATCTGAGAGGAGCCACAAATTTCTTTCCACCCAGCGGTCCCCAAGTCTCCCGATAAAAATGGTACCTCGCCTGTGTGGGTAGGCCTGGTGCCCGCGACAGAAAATGCCCCAAAACACAATGTGGACACATCGAATTTTCCAAAGAAAACAGAGCTGTTTTTTGCAAAGTGCCTAGCTTTGGCTTTTGGCCTCTAGCTCAGCTGGCACATAGGGAAACCTAACAACCCTGTGTATTTTTGTAAAACTAGACACCTAGGGGAATCCAAGATGGGGTGACCTGTGGGGCTCGCACCAAGTTCTGTTACCCAGAATCCTTTGCAGACCTCAAAATTTGGCTAAAAAACAATTTTTCATCACATTTCGGTGACAGAAAGTTCTGGAATCTGAGAGGAGCCACAAATTTCCTTCCACCCAGCGGTCCCCCAAGTCTCCCGGTAAAAATTATACCTCACTTGTGTGGGTAGGCCTAGTGCCCGCGACAGGAAATGCGCCACAACACAACGTGGACAAATCACATTTTCCCAAAGAAAACAGAGATTTTTTTCCAAAGTGTTTAGCTGTAGATTTTGGCCTCTATCTCAGCCGGCAGCTAGGGAGACCTACCAAACCTGTGTATTTTTTAAAACTAGACACCTAGGGGAATCCATGTTGGGGTGACTTGTGGGGCTCGCACCAGGTTCTGTTACCTAGAATCCTTTGCAAACTTCAAAATGTTGCTAAAGAAACACTTTTTCCTCACATTTCGGTGACAGAAAGTTCTGGAATCTGAGAGGAGCCACAAATTTCCTTCCACATAGCGTTCCCCCAAATCTCCCGATAAAAATGATACCTCACGTGTGTAGTTAGGCATAGTGCCCGCATCAGGAAATGCCCCAAAATAAAACATCAACACATCACATTTTCACAAAGAAAAAAGAGCTGTTTTTTCCAAAGCGCCTATCTGTGAATTTTGGCCTCTAGCTCAGCCGGCACCTAGGGAAACCCACCAAGCCTGTGCATTTTGTGAAACTAGACACCTTGGGGAGTCCAAGATGTGGTGACTTGTGGGGCTCTCACCAGGCTCTGTTACCCAGAATCCTCTGCAAACCTCGAAATCTAGCTAAAAAACACTTTTTCCTCAAATTTCACTGACAGAAAGTTCTGGAATCTGAGAGGAGCCACAAATTTCTTTCCACCCAGCGGTCCCCAAGTCTCCCGATAAAAATGGTACCTCGCCTGTGTGGGTAGGCCTGGTGCCCGCGACAGAAAATGCCCCAAAACACAATGTGGACACATCGAATTTTCCAAAGAAAACAGAGCTGTTTTTTTGCAAAGTGCCTAGCTTTGGCTTTTGGCCTCTAGCTCAGCTGGCACATAGGGAAACCTAACAACCCTGTGTATTTTTGTAAAACTAGACACCTAGGGGAATCCAAGATGGGGTGACCTGTGGGGCTCGCACCAAGTTCTGTTACCCAGAATCCTTTGCAGACCTCAAAATTTGGCTAAAAAACAATTTTTCATCACATTTCGGTGACAGAAAGTTCTGGAATCTGAGAGGAGCCACAAATTTCCTTCCACCCAGCGGTCCCCCAAGTCTCCCGGTAAAAATTATACCTCACTTGTGTGGGTAGGCCTAGTGCCCGCGACAGGAAATGCGCCACAACACAACGTGGACAAATCACATTTTCCCAAAGAAAACAGAGATTTTTTTCCAAAGTGTTTAGCTGTAGATTTTGGCCTCTATCTCAGCCGGCAGCTAAGGAGACCTACCAAACCTGTGTATTTTTTAAAACTAGACACCTAGGGGAATCCATGATGGGGTGACTTGTGGGACTCGCACCAGGTTCTGTTACCTAGAATCCTTTGCAAACTTCAAAATGTTGCTAAAGAAACACTTTTTCCTCACATTTCGGTGACAGAAAGTTCTGGAATCTGAGAGGAGCCACAAATTTCCTTCCACATAGCGTTCCCCCAAATCTCCCTATAAAAATGATACCTCACTTGTGTAGTTAGGCCTAGTGCCCGCATCAGGAAATGCCCCAAAATAAAACATCAACACATCACATTTTCACAAAGAAAACACAGCTGTTTTTTCCAAAGCGCCTATCTGTGAATTTTGGCCTCTAGCTCAGCCGGCACCTACGGAAACCCACCAAGCCTGTGCATTTTGTGAAACTAGACACCTTGGGGAGTCCAAGATGGGGTGACTTGTGGGGCTCTCACCAGGCTCTGTTACCCAGAATCCTCTGCAAACCTCGAAATCTAGCTAAAAAACACTTTTTCCTCAACTTTCAGTGACAGAAAGTTCTGGAATCTGAGAGGAGCCACAAATTTCTTTCCACCCAGCGGACCCCAAGTCTCCAGATAAAAATGGTACCTCACCTGTGTGGGTAGGCCTGGTGCCCGCGAGAGAAAGTGCCCCAAAACACAATGTGGACACATCGAATTTTCCAAAGAAAACAGAGCTGTTTTTTGCAAAGTGCCTAGCTTTGGCTTTTGGCCTCTAGCTCGGCTGGCACCTAGGGAAACCTAACAAGCCTGTGTATTTTTTAAAACTAGACACCTAGGGGAATCCAAGATGGGGTGACCTGTGGGGATCACACCAAGTTCTGTTACCCAGAATCCTTTGCAGACCTCAAAATTTGGCTAAAAAACACTTTTTCATCACATTTCGGTGACAGAAAGTTGTGGAATCTGAGAGGAGCCACAAATTTCCTTCCACCCAGCAGTCCCCCAAGTCTCCCGGTAAAAATGATACCTCACTTGTGTGGGTACGCCTAGTGCCCGCGACAGGAAATGCGCCACAACACAACGTGGACAAATCACATTTTCCCAAAGAAAACAGAGATTTTTTTCCAAAGTGCTTAGCTGTAGATTTTGGCCTCTATCTCAGCCGGCAGCTAGGGAGACCTACCAAAGCTGTGTATTTTTTAAAACTAGACACCTAGGGGAATCCATGATGGGGTGACTTGTGGGGCTCGCACCAGGTTCTGTTACCTAGAATCCTTTGCAAACTTCAAAATGTTGCTAAAGAAACACTTTTTCCTCACATTTCGGTGACAGAAAGTTCTGGAATCTGAGAGGAGACACAAATTTCCTTCCACCCAGCGGTCCCCCAAGTCTCCCGGTCAAAATGATACCTCACTTGTGTGGGTAGGCCTAGTGCCCGCGACAGGAAATGCGCCACAACAGAACGTGGACAAATCACATTTTCCCAAAGAAAACAGAGATTTTTTTCCAAAGTGCTTAGCTGTAGATTTTGGCCCCTATCTCAGCCGGCAGCTAGGGAGACCTACCAAACCTGTGTATTTTTTAAAACTAGACACCTAGGGGAATCCATGATGGGGTGACTTGTGGGGCTCGCACCAGGTTCTGTTACCTAGAATCCTTTGCAAACTTCAAAATGTTGCTAAAGAAACACTTTTTCCTCACATTTCGGTGACAGAATGTTCTGGAATATGAGAGGAGCCACAAATTTCCTTCCACCTAGCGTTCCCCCAAATCTCCCGATAAAAATCATACCTCACTTGTGTAGTTAGGCCTAGTGCCCGCATCAGGAAATGCCCCAAAAGAAAACATCGACACATCACATTTTCTCAAAGAAAACAGAGCTGTTTTTTCCAAAGCGCCTATCTGTAGAATTTGGTCTCTAGCTCAGCCGGCACCTAGGGAAACCCACCAAGCCTTTGCATTTTGTGAAACTAGACACCTTGCTGAGTCCAAGATGGGGTGACTTGTGGGGCTCTCACCAGGCTCTGTTACCCAGAATCCTCTGCAATCCTCAAAATCTAGCTAAAAAACACATTTTCCTCAAATTTCAGTGACAGAAAGTTCTGGAATCTGAGAGGAGCCACAAATTTCTTTCCACCCAGCTGTCCCCAAGTCTCCCGATAAAAATGGTACCTCACCTGTGTGGGTAGGCCTGGAGCCCGCGACAGAAAATGCCCCAAAACACAATGTGGACACATCGAATTTTCCAAAGAAAACAGAGCTGTTTTTTGCAAAGTGTCTAGCTTTGGCTTTTGGCCTCTAGCTCAGCTGGCACCTAGGAAAACCTAACAACCCTGTGTATTTTTTTAAAACTAGACACCTAGGGGAATCCAAGATGGGGTGACCTGTGGTGCTCGCACCAAGTTCTGTTACCCAGAATCCTTTGCAGAACTCAAAATTTGGCTAAAAAACACTTTTTCATCACATTTCGGTGACAGAAAGTTCTGGAATCTGAGAGGAGCCACAAATTTCCTTCCACCCAGCGGTCCCCCAAGTCTCCCGGTAAAAATGATACCTCACTTGTGTGGGTAGGCCTAGTGCCCGCGACAGGAAATGCGCCACAACAGAACGTGGACAAATCACATTTTCCCAAAGAAAACAGAGATTTTTTTCAAAAGTGCTTAGCTGTAGATTTTGGCCTCTATCTCAGCCGGCAGCTAGGGAGACCTACCAAACCTGTGTATTTTTTAAAACTAGACACCTAGGGGAATCCATGATGGGGTGACTTGTGAGGCTCGCACCAGGTTCTGTTACCTAGAATCCTTTGCAAACTTCAAAATGTTGCTAAAGAAACACTTTTTCCTCACATTTCGGTGACAGAAAGTTCTGGAATCTGAGAGGAGCCACAAATTTCCTTCCACCTAGCGTTCCCCCAAATCTCCCGATAAAAATGATACCTCACTTGTGTAGTTAGGCCTAGTGCCCGCATCAGGAAATGCCCCAAAATAAAACATCAACACATCACATTTTCACAAAGAAAACAGAGCTGTTTTTTCCAAAGCGCCTATCTGTGAATTTTGGCCTCTAGCTCAGCCGGCACCTAGGGAAACCCACCAAGCCTGTGCATTTTGTAAAACTAAACACCTTGGGGAGTCCAAGATGGGGTGACTTGTGGGGCTCTCACCAGGCTCTGTTACCCAGAATCCTCTGCAAACCTCGAAATCTAGCTAAAAAACACTTTTTCCTCAAATTTCAGTGACAGAAAGTTCTGGAATCTGAGAGGAGCCACAAATTTATTTCCATCCAACGGTCCCCAAGTCTCCCGATAAAAATGGTACCTCACCTGTGTGGGTAGGCCTGGTGCCCGCGACAGAAAATGCCCCAAAACACAATGTGGACACATCGAATTTTCCAAAGAAAACAGAGCTGTTTTTTGCAAAGTGCCTAGCTTTGGCTTTTGGCCTCTAGCTCAGCTGGCACCTAGGGAAACCTAACAACCCTGTGTATTTTTGTAAAACTAGACACCTAGGGGAATCCAAGATGGGGTGACCTGTGGGGCTCGCACCAAGTTCTGTTACCCAGAATCGTTTGCAGACCTCAAAATTTGGCTAAAAAACACTTTTTCATCACATTTCGGTGACAGAAAGTTCTGGAATCTGAGAGGAGCCACAAATTTCCTTCCACCCAGCGGTCCCCCAAGTCTCCCGGTAAAAATGATACCTCACTTGTGTGGGTAGGCCTAGTGCCCACGACGTGAAATGCGCCACAACACAACGTGGACAAATCACATTTTCCCAAAGAAAACAGAGATTTTTTTCCAAAGTGCTTAGCTGTAGATTTTGGCCTCTGTCTCAGCCGGCAGCTAGGGAGACCTACCAAACCTGTGTATTTTTTAAAACTAGACACCTAGGGGAATCCATGATGGGGTGACTTGTGGGGCTCGCACCAGGTTCTGTTACCTAGAATCCTTTGCAAACTTCAAAATGTTGCTAAAGAAACACTTTTTCCTCACATTTCGGTGACAGAAAGTTCTGGAATCTGAGAGGAGCCACAAATTTCCTTCCACATAGCGTTCCCCCAAATCTCCCGATAAAAATGATACCTCACGTGTGTAGTTAGGCCTAGTGCCCGCATCAGGAAATGCCCCAAAATAAAACATCAACACATCACATTTTCACAAAGAAAACAGAGCTGTTTTTTCCAAAGCGCCTATCTTTGAATTTTGGCCTCTAGCTCAGCCGGCACCTAGGGAAACCCACCAAGCCTGTGCATTTTGTGAAACTAGACACCTTGGGGAGTCCAAGATGTGGTGACTTGTGGGGCTCTCACCAGGCTCTGTTACCCAGAATCCTCTGCAAACCTCGAAATCTAGCTAAAAAACACTTTTTCCTCAAATTTCACTGACAGAAAGTTCTGGAATCTGAGAGGAGCCACAAATTTCTTTCCACCCAGCGGTCCCCAAGTCTCCCGATAAAAATGGTACCTCGCCTGTGTGGGTAGGCCTGGTGCCCGCGACAGAAAATGCCCCAAAACACAATGTGGACACATCGAATTTTCCAAAGAAAACAGAGCTGTTTTTTGCAAAGTGCCTAGCTTTGGCTTTTGGCCTCTAGCTCAGCTGGCACCTAGGGAAACCTAACAACCCTGTGTATTTTTGTAAAACTAGACACCTAGGGGAATCCAAGATGGGGTGACCTGTGGGGCTCGCACCAAGTTCTGTTACCCAGAATCCTTTGCAGACCTCAAAATTTGGCTAAAAAACAATTTTTCATCACATTTCGGTGACAGAAAGTTCTGGAATCTGAGAGGAGCCACAAATTTCCTTCCACCCAGCGGTCCCCGAAGTCTCCCGGTAAAAATTATACCTCACTTGTGTGGGTAGGCCTAGTGCCCGCGACAGGAAATGCGCCACAACACAACGTGGACAAATCACATTTTCCCAAAGAAAACAGAGATTTTTTTCCAAAGTGTTTAGCTGTAGATTTTGGCCTCTATCTCAGCCGGCAGCTAGGGAGACCTACCAAACCTGTGTATTTTTTAAAACTAGACACCTAGGGGAATCCATGATGGGGTGACTTGTGGGGCTCGCACCAGGTTCTGTTACCTAGAATCCTTTGCAAACTTCAAAATGTTGCTAAAGAAACACTTTTTCCTCACATTTCGGTGACAGAAAGTTCTGGAATCTGAGAGGAGCCACAAATTTCCTTCCACATAGCGTTCCCCCAAATCTCCCGATAAAAATCATACCTCACTTGTGTAGTTAGGCCTAGTGCCCGCATCAGGAAATGCCCCCAAAAGAAAACATCGACACATCACATTTTCTCAAAGAAAACAGAGCTGTTTTTTCCAAAGCGCCTATCTGTAGAATTTGGTCTCTAGCTCAGCCGGCACCTAGGGAAACCCACCAAGCCTTTGCATTTTGTGAAACTAGACACCTTGCTGAGTCCAAGATGGGGTGACTTGTGGGGCTCTCACCAGGCTCTGTTACCCAGAATCCTCTGCAATCCTCGAAATCTAGCTAAAAAACACGTTTTCCTCAAATTTCAGTGACAGAAAGTTCTGGAATCTGAGAGGAGCCACAAATTTCTTTCCACCCAGCGGTCCCCAAGTCTCCCGATAAAAATGGTACCTCACCTGTGTGGGTAGGCCTGGAGCCCGCGACAGAAAATGCCCCAAAACACAATGTGGACACATCGAATTTTCCAAAGAAAACAGAGCTGTTTTTTGCAAAGTGTCTAGCTTTGGCTTTTGGCCTCTAGCTCAGCTGGCACCTAGGAAAACCTAACAACCCTGTGTATTTTTTTAAAACTAGACACCTAGGGGAATCCAAGATGGGGTGACCTGTGGTGCTCGCACCAAGTTCTGTTACCCAGAATCCTTTGCAGAACTCAAAATTTGGCTAAAAAACACTTTTTCATCACATTTCGGTGACAGAAAGTTCTGGAATCTGAGAGGAGCCACAAATTTCCTTCCACCCAGCGGTCCCCCAAGTCTCCCGGTAAAAATGATACCTCACTTGTGTGGGTAGGCCTAGTGCCCGCGACAGGAAATGCGCCACAACAGAACGTGGACAAATCACATTTTCCCAAAGAAAACAGAGATTTTTTTCCAAAGTGCTTAGCTGTAGATTTTGGCCTCTATCTCAGCCGGCAGCTAGGGAGACCTACCAAACCTGTGTATTTTTTAAAACTAGACACCTAGGGGAATCCATGATGGGGTGACTTGTGAGGCTCGCACCAGGTTCTGTTACCTAGAATCCTTTGCAAACTTCAAAATGTTGCTAAAGAAACACTTTTTCCTCACATTTCGGTGACAGAAAGTTCTGGAATCTGAGAGGAGCCACAAATTTCCTTCCACCTAGCGTTCCCCCAAATCTCCCGATAAAAATCATACCTCACTTGTGTAGTTAGGCCTAGTGCCCGCATCAGGAAATGCCCCAAAAGAAAACATCGACACATCACATTTTCTCAAAGAAAACAGAGCTGTTTTTTCCAAAGCGCCTATCTGTAGAATTTGGTCTCTAGCTCAGCCGGCACCTAGGGAAACCCACCAAGCCTTTGCATTTTGTGAAACTAGACACCTTGCTGAGTCCAAGATGGGGTGACTTGTGGGGCTCTCACCAGGCTCTGTTACCCAGAATCCTCTGCAAACCTCGAAATCTAGCTAAAAAACACTTTTCCCTCAAATTTCAGTGACAGAAAGTTCTGGAATCTGAGAGGAGCCACAAATTTATTTCCACCCAGCGGTCCCCAAGTCTCCCGATAAAAATGGTACCTCACCTGTGTGGGTAGGCCTGGTGCCTTCGACAGAAAATGCCCCAAAACACAATGTGGACACATCGAATTTTCCAAAGAAAACAGAGCTGTTTTTTGCAAAGTGCCTAGCTTTGGCTTTTGGCCTCTAGCTCAGCTGGCACCTAGGGAAACCTAACAACCCTGTGTATTTTTGTAAAACTAGACACCTAGGGGAATCCAAGATGGGGTGACCTGTGGGGCTCGCACCAAGTTCTGTTACCCAGAATCGTTTGCAGACCTCAAAATTTGGCTAAAAAACACTTTTTCATCACATTTCGGTGACAGAAAGTTCTGGAATCTGAGAGGAGCCACAAATTTCCTTCCACCCAGCGGTCCCCCAAGTCTCCCGGTAAAAATGATACCTCACTTGTGTGGGTAGGCCTAGTGCCCACGACGTGAAATGCGCCACAACACAACGTGGACAAATCACATTTTCCCAAAGAAAACAGAGATTTTTTTCCAAAGTGCTTAGCTGTAGATTTTGGCCTCTATCTCAGCCGGCAGCTAGGGAGACCTACCAAACCTGTGTATTTTTTAAAACTAGACACCTAGGGGAATCCATGATGGGGTGACTTGTGGGGCTCGCACCAGGTTCTGTTACCTAGAATCCTTTGCAAACTTCAAAATGTTGCTAAAGAAACACTTTTTCCTCACATTTCGGTGACAGAAAGTTCTGGAATCTGAGAGGAGCCACAAATTTCCTTCCACCTAGCGTTCCCCCAAATCTCCCGATAAAAATCATACCTCACTTGTGTAGTTAGGCCTAGTGCCCGCATCAGGAAATGCCCCAAAAGAAAACATCGACACATCACATTTTCTCAAAGAAAACAGAGCTGTTTTTTCCAAAGCGCCTATCTGTAGAATTTGGTCTCTAGCTCAGCCGGCACCTAGGGAAACCGACCAAGCCTTTGCATTTTGTGAAACTAGACACCTTGCTGAGTCCAAGATGGGGTGACTTGTGGGGCTCTCACCAGGCTCTGTTACCCAGAATCCTTTGCAATCCTCAAAATCTAGCTAAAAAACACATTTTCCTCAAATTTCAGTGACAGAAAGTTCTGGAATCTGAGAGGAGCCACAAATTTCTTTCCACCCAGCGGTCCCCAAGTCTCCCGATAAAAATGGTACCTCACCTGTGTGGGTAGGCCTGGAGCCCGCGACAGAAAATGCCCCAAAACACAATGTGGACACATCGAATTTTCCAAAGAAAACAGAGCTGTTTTTTGCAAAGTGTCTAGCTTTGGCTTTTGGCCTCTAGCTCAGCTGGCACCTAGGGAAACCTAACAACCCTGTGTATTTTTGTAAAACTAGACACCTAGGGGAATCCAAGATGGGGTGACCTGTGGGGCTCGCACCAAGTTCTGTTACCCAGAATCCTTTGCAGACCTCAAAATTTGGCTAAAAAACACTTTTTCATCACATTTCGGTGACAGAAAGTTCTGGAATCTGAGAGGAGCCACAAATTTCCTTCCACCCAGTGGTCCCACAAGTCTCCCGGTAAAAATGATACCTCACTTGTGTGGGTAGGCCTAGTGCCCACGACAGGAAATGCGCCACAACACAACGTGGACAAATCACATTTTCCCAAAGAAAACAGAGATTTTTTTCCAAAGTGCTTAGCTGTAGATTTTGGCCTCTATCTCAGCCGGCAGCTAGGGAGACCTATCAAACCTGTGTATTTTTTAAAACTAGACACCTAGGGGAATCCATGATGGGGTGACTTGTCGGGCTCGCACCAGGTTCTGTTACCTAGAATCCTTTGCAAACTTCAAAATGTTGCTAAAGAAACACTTTTTCCTCACATTTCGGTGACAGAAAGTTCTGGAATCTGAGAGGAGCCACAAATTTCCTTCCACATAGCGTTCCCCCAAATCTCCCGATAAAAATGATACCTCACTTGTGCAGTTAGGCCTAGTGCCCGCATCAGGAAATGCCCCAAAATAAAACATCAACACATCACATTTTCACAAAGAAAACACAGCTGTTTTTTCCAAAGCGCCTATCTGTGAATTTTGGGATCTAGCTCAGCCGGCACCTAGGGAAACCCACCAAGCCTGTGCATTTTGTGAAACTAGACACTTTGGGGAGTCCAAGATGGGGTGACTTGTGGGGCTCTCACCAGGCTCTGTTACCCAGAATCCTCTGCAAACCTCGAAATCTAGCTAAAAAACACTTTTTCCTCAAATTTCAGTGACAGAAAGTTCTGGAATCTGAGAGGAGCCACAAATTTCTTTCCACCCAGCTGTCCCCAAGTCTCCCGATAAAAATGGTACCTCACCTGTGTGGGTAGGCCTGGAGCCCGCGACAGAAAATGCCCCAAAACACAATGTGGACACATCGAATTTTCCAAAGAAAACAGAGCTGTTTTTTGCAAAGTGTCTAGCTTTGGCTTTTGGCCTCTAGCTCAGCTGGCACCTAGGAAAACCTAACAACCCTGTGTATTTTTTTAAAACTAGACACCTAGGGGAATCCAAGATGGGGTGACCTGTGGTGCTCGCACCAAGTTCTGTTACCCAGAATCCTTTGCAGAACTCAAAATTTGGCTAAAAAACACTTTTTCATCACATTTCGGTGACAGAAAGTTCTGGAATCTGAGAGGAGCCACAAATTTCCTTCCACCCAGCGGTCCCCCAAGTCTCCCGGTAAAAATGATACCTCACTTGTGTGGGTAGGCCTAGTGCCCGCGACAGGAAATGCGCCACAACAGAACGTGGACAAATCACATTTTCCCAAAGAAAACAGAGATTTTTTTCCAAAGTGCTTAGCTGTAGATTTTGGCCTCTATCTCAGCCGGCAGCTAGGGAGACCTACCAAACCTGTGTATTTTTTAAAACTAGACACCTAGGGGAATCCATGATGGGGTGACCTGTGGGGCTCGCACCAAGTTCTGTTACCCAGAATCCTTTGCAGACCTCAAAATTTGGCTAAAGAAACACTTTTTCCTCACATTTCGGTGACAGAAAGTTCTGGAATCTGAGAGGAGCCACAAATTTCCTTCCACATAGCGTTCCCCCAAATCTCCCGATAAAAATCATACCTCACTTGTGTAGTTAGGCCTAGTGCCCGCATCAGGAAATGCCCCAAAAGAAAACATCGACACATCACATTTTCTCAAAGAAAACAGAGCTGTTTTTTCCAAAGCGCCTATCTGTAGAATTTGGTCTCTAGCTCAGCCGGCACCTAGGGAAACCCACCAAGCCTTTGCATTTTGTGAAACTAGACACCTTGCTGAGTCCAAGATGGGGTGACTTGTGGGGCTCTCACCAGGCTCTGTTACCCAGAATCCTCTGCAATCCTCGAAATCTAGCTAAAAAACACGTTTTCCTCAAATTTCAGTGACAGAAAGTTCTGGAATCTGAGAGGAGCCACAAATTTCTTTCCACCCAGCGGTCCTCAAGTCTCCCGATAAAAATGGTACCTCACCTGTGTCGGTAGGCCTGGAGCCCGCGAAAGAAAATGCCCCAAAACACAATGTGGACACATCGAATTTTCCAAAGAAAACAGAGCTGTTTTTTGCAAAGTGTCTAGCTTTGGCTTTTGGCCTCTAGCTCAGCTGGCACCTAGGGAAACCTAACAACCCTGTGTATTTTTGTAAAACTAGACACCTAGGGGAATCCAAGATGGGGTGACCTGTGGGGCTCGCACCAAGTTCTGTTACCCAGAATCCTTTGCAGACCTCAAAATTTGGCTAAAAAACACTTTTTCATCACATTTCGGTGACAGAAAGTTCTGGAATCTGAGAGGAGCCACAAATTTCCTTCCACCCAGCGGTCCCCCAAGTCTCCCGGTAAAAATGATACCTCACTTGTGTGGGTAGGCCCAGTGCCCACGACAGGAAATGCGCCACAACACAACGTGGACAAATCACATTTTCCCAAAGAAAACAGAGATTTTTTTCCAAAGTGTTTAGCTGTAGGTTTTGGCCTCTATCTCAGCCGGCATCTAGGGAGACCTACCAAACCTGTGTATTTTTTAAAACTAGACACCTAGGGGAATCCATGATGGGGTGACTTGTCGGGCTCGCACCAGGTTCTGTTACCTAGAATCCTTTGCAAACTTCAAAATGTTGCTAAAGAAACACTTTTTCCTCACATTTCGGTGACAGAAAGTTCTGGAATCTGAGAGGAGCCACAAATTTCCTTCCACATAGCGTTCCCCCAAATCTCCCGATAATAATGATACCTCACTTGTGTAGTTAGGCCTAGTGCCCGCATCAGGAAATGCCCCAAAATAAAACATCAACACATCACATTTTCACAAAGAAAACAGAGCTGTTTTTTCCAAAGAGCCTATCTGTGAATTTTGGCATCTAGCTCAGCCGGCACCTAGGGAAACCCACCAAGCCTGTGCATTTTGTGAAACTAGACACCTTGGGGAGTCCAAGATGGGGTGACTTGTGGGGCTCTCACCAGGCTCTGTTACCCAGAATCCTCTGCAAACCTCGAAATCTAGCTAAAAAACACTTTTTCCTCAAATTTCAGTGACAGAAAGTTCTGGAATCTGAGAGGAGCCACAAATTTCTTTCCACCCAGCTGTCCCCAAGTCTCCCGATAAAAATGGTACCTCACCTGTGTGGGTAGGCCTGGAGCCCGCGACAGAAAATGCCCCAAAACACAATGTGGACACATCGAATTTTCCAAAGAAAACAGAGCTGTTTTTTGCAAAGTGTCTAGCTTTGGCTTTTGGCCTCTAGCTCAGCTGGCACCTAGGAAAACCTAACAACCCTGTGTATTTTTTTAAAACTAGACACCTAGGGGAATCCAAGATGGGGTGACCTGTGGTGCTCGCACCAAGTTCTGTTACCCAGAATCCTTTGCAGAACTCAAAATTTGGCTAAAAAACACTTTTTCATCACATTTCGGTGACAGAAAGTTCTGGAATCTGAGAGGAGCCACAAATTTCCTTCCACCCAGCGGTCCCCCAAGTCTCCCGGTAAAAATGATACCTCACTTGTGTGGGTAGGCCTAGTGCCCGCGACAGGAAATGCGCCACAACAGAACGTGGACAAATCACATTTTCCCAAAGAAAACAGAGATTTTTTTCCAAAGTGCTTAGCTGTAGATTTTGGCCTCTATCTCAGCCGGCAGCTAGGGAGACCTACCAAACCTGTGTATTTTTTAAAACTAGACACCTAGGGGAATCCATGATGGGGTGACTTGTGAGGCTCGCACCAGGTTCTGTTACCTAGAATCCTTTGCAAACTTCAAAATGTTGCTAAAGAAACACTTTTTCCTCACATTTCGGTGACAGAAAGTTCTGGAATCTGAGAGGAGCCACAAATTTCCTTCCACCTAGCGTTCCCCCAAATCTCCCGATAAAAATCATACCTCACTTGTGTAGTTAGGCCTAGTGCCCGCATCAGGAAATGCCCCAAAAGAAAACATCGACACATCACATTTTCTCAAAGAAAACAGAGCTGTTTTTTCCAAAGCGCCTATCTGTAGAATTTGGTCTCTAGCTCAGCCGGCACCTAGGGAAACCCACCAAGCCTTTGCATTTTGTGAAACTAGACACCTTGCTGAGTCCAAGATGGGGTGACTTGTGGGGCTCTCACCAGGCTCTGTTACCCAGAATCCTCTGCAATCCTCAAAATCTAGCTAAAAAACACATTTTCCTCAAATTTCAGTGACAGAAAGTTCTGGAATCTGAGAGGAGCCACAAATTTATTTCCACCCAGCGGTCCCCAAGTCTCCCGATAAAAATGGTACCTCACCTGTGTGGGTAGGCCTGGTGCCTGCGACAGAAAATGCCCCAAAACACAATGTGGACACATCGAATTTTCCAAAGAAAACAGAGCTGTTTTTTGCAAAGTGCCTAGCTTTGGCTTTTGGCCTCTAGCTCAGCTGGCACCTAGGGAAACCTAACAACCCTGTGTATTTTTGTAAAACTAGACACCTAGGGGAATCCAAGATGGGGTGACCTGTGGGGCTCGCACCAAGTTCTGTTACCCAGAATCGTTTGCAGACCTCAAAATTTGGCTAAAAAACACTTTTTCATCACATTTCGGTGACAGAAAGTTCTGGAATCTGAGAGGAGCCACAAATTTCCTTCCACCCAGCGGTCCCCCAAGTCTCCCGGTAAAAATGATACCTCACTTGTGTGGGTAGGCCTAGTGCCCACGACGTGAAATGCGCCACAACACAACGTGGACAAATCACATTTTCCCAAAGAAAACAGAGATTTTTTTCCAAAGTGCTTAGCTGTAGATTTTGGCCTCTATCTCAGCCGGCAGCTAGGGAGACCTACCAAACCTGTGTATTTTTTAAAACTAGACACCTAGGGGAATCCATGATGGGGTGACTTGTGGGGCTCGCACCAGGTTCTGTTACCTAGAATCCTTTGCAAACTTCAAAATGTTGCTAAAGAAACACTTTTTCCTCACATTTCGGTGACAGAAAGTTCTGGAATCTGAGAGGAGCCACAAATTTCCTTCCACCTAGCGTTCCCCCAAATCTCCCGATAAAAATCATACCTCACTTGTGTAGTTAGGCCTAGTGCCCGCATCAGGAAATGCCCCAAAAGAAAACATCGACACATCACATTTTCTCAAAGAAAACAGAGCTGTTTTTTCCAAAGCGCCTATCTGTAGAATTTGGTCTCTAGCTCAGCCGGCACCTAGGGAAACCGACCAAGCCTTTGCATTTTGTGAAACTAGACACCTTGCTGAGTCCAAGATGGGGTGACTTGTGGGGCTCTCACCAGGCTCTGTTACCCAGAATCCTTTGCAATCCTCAAAATCTAGCTAAAAAACACATTTTCCTCAAATTTCAGTGACAGAAAGTTCTGGAATCTGAGAGGAGCCACAAATTTCTTTCCACCCAGCGGTCCCCAAGTCTCCCGATAAAAATGGTACCTCACCTGTGTGGGTAGGCCTGGAGCCCGCGACAGAAAATGCCCCAAAACACAATGTGGACACATCGAATTTTCCAAAGAAAACAGAGCTGTTTTTTGCAAAGTGTCTAGCTTTGGCTTTTGGCCTCTAGCTCAGCTGGCACCTAGGGAAACCTAACAACCCTGTGTATTTTTGTAAAACTAGACACCTAGGGGAATCCAAGATGGGGTGACCTGTGGGGCTCGCACCAAGTTCTGTTACCCAGAATCCTTTGCAGACCTCAAAATTTGGCTAAAAAACACTTTTTCATCACATTTCGGTGACAGAAAGTTCTGGAATCTGAGAGGAGCCACAAATTTCCTTCCACCCAGTGGTCCCACAAGTCTCCCGGTAAAAATGATACCTCACTTGTGTGGGTAGGCCTAGTGCCCACGACAGGAAATGCGCCACAACACAACGTGGACAAATCACATTTTCCCAAAGAAAACAGAGATTTTTTTCCAAAGTGCTTAGCTGTAGATTTTGGCCTCTATCTCAGCCGGCAGCTAGGGAGACCTATCAAACCTGTGTATTTTTTAAAACTAGACACCTAGGGGAATCCATGATGGGGTGACTTGTCGGGCTCGCACCAGGTTCTGTTACCTAGAATCCTTTGCAAACTTCAAAATGTTGCTAAAGAAACACTTTTTCCTCACATTTCGGTGACAGAAAGTTCTGGAATCTGAGAGGAGCCACAAATTTCCTTCCACATAGCGTTCCCCCAAATCTCCCGATAAAAATGATACCTCACTTGTGCAGTTAGGCCTAGTGCCCGCATCAGGAAATGCCCCAAAATAAAACATCAACACATCACATTTTCACAAAGAAAACACAGCTGTTTTTTCCAAAGCGCCTATCTGTGAATTTTGGGATCTAGCTCAGCCGGCACCTAGGGAAACCCACCAAGCCTGTGCATTTTGTGAAACTAGACACTTTGGGGAGTCCAAGATGGGGTGACTTGTGGGGCTCTCACCAGGCTCTGTTACCCAGAATCCTCTGCAAACCTCGAAATCTAGCTAAAAAACACTTTTTCCTCAAATTTCAGTGACAGAAAGTTCTGGAATCTGAGAGGAGCCACAAATTTCTTTCCACCCAGCTGTCCCCAAGTCTCCCGATAAAAATGGTACCTCACCTGTGTGGGTAGGCCTGGAGCCCGCGACAGAAAATGCCCCAAAACACAATGTGGACACATCGAATTTTCCAAAGAAAACAGAGCTGTTTTTTGCAAAGTGTCTAGCTTTGGCTTTTGGCCTCTAGCTCAGCTGGCACCTAGGAAAACCTAACAACCCTGTGTATTTTTTTAAAACTAGACACCTAGGGGAATCCAAGATGGGGTGACCTGTGGTGCTCGCACCAAGTTCTGTTACCCAGAATCCTTTGCAGAACTCAAAATTTGGCTAAAAAACACTTTTTCATCACATTTCGGTGACAGAAAGTTCTGGAATCTGAGAGGAGCCACAAATTTCCTTCCACCCAGCGGTCCCCCAAGTCTCCCGGTAAAAATGATACCTCACTTGTGTGGGTAGGCCTAGTGCCCGCGACAGGAAATGCGCCACAACAGAACGTGGACAAATCACATTTTCCCAAAGAAAACAGAGATTTTTTTCCAAAGTGCTTAGCTGTAGATTTTGGCCTCTATCTCAGCCGGCAGCTAGGGAGACCTACCAAACCTGTGTATTTTTTAAAACTAGACACCTAGGGGAATCCATGATGGGGTGACCTGTGGGGCTCGCACCAAGTTCTGTTACCCAGAATCCTTTGCAGACCTCAAAATTTGGCTAAAGAAACACTTTTTCCTCACATTTCGGTGACAGAAAGTTCTGGAATCTGAGAGGAGCCACAAATTTCCTTCCACATAGCGTTCCCCCAAATCTCCCGATAAAAATCATACCTCACTTGTGTAGTTAGGCCTAGTGCCCGCATCAGGAAATGCCCCAAAAGAAAACATCGACACATCACATTTTCTCAAAGAAAACAGAGCTGTTTTTTCCAAAGCGCCTATCTGTAGAATTTGGTCTCTAGCTCAGCCGGCACCTAGGGAAACCCACCAAGCCTTTGCATTTTGTGAAACTAGACACCTTGCTGAGTCCAAGATGGGGTGACTTGTGGGGCTCTCACCAGGCTCTGTTACCCAGAATCCTCTGCAATCCTCGAAATCTAGCTAAAAAACACGTTTTCCTCAAATTTCAGTGACAGAAAGTTCTGGAATCTGAGAGGAGCCACAAATTTCTTTCCACCCAGCGGTCCTCAAGTCTCCCGATAAAAATGGTACCTCACCTGTGTCGGTAGGCCTGGAGCCCGCGAAAGAAAATGCCCCAAAACACAATGTGGACACATCGAATTTTCCAAAGAAAACAGAGCTGTTTTTTGCAAAGTGTCTAGCTTTGGCTTTTGGCCTCTAGCTCAGCTGGCACCTAGGGAAACCTAACAACCCTGTGTATTTTTGTAAAACTAGACACCTAGGGGAATCCAAGATGGGGTGACCTGTGGGGCTCGCACCAAGTTCTGTTACCCAGAATCCTTTGCAGACCTCAAAATTTGGCTAAAAAACACTTTTTCATCACATTTCGGTGACAGAAAGTTCTGGAATCTGAGAGGAGCCACAAATTTCCTTCCACCCAGCGGTCCCCCAAGTCTCCCGGTAAAAATGATACCTCACTTGTGTGGGTAGGCCCAGTGCCCACGACAGGAAATGCGCCACAACACAACGTGGACAAATCACATTTTCCCAAAGAAAACAGAGATTTTTTTCCAAAGTGTTTAGCTGTAGGTTTTGGCCTCTATCTCAGCCGGCATCTAGGGAGACCTACCAAACCTGTGTATTTTTTAAAACTAGACACCTAGGGGAATCCATGATGGGGTGACTTGTCGGGCTCGCACCAGGTTCTGTTACCTAGAATCCTTTGCAAACTTCAAAATGTTGCTAAAGAAACACTTTTTCCTCACATTTCGGTGACAGAAAGTTCTGGAATCTGAGAGGAGCCACAAATTTCCTTCCACATAGCGTTCCCCCAAATCTCCCGATAATAATGATACCTCACTTGTGTAGTTAGGCCTAGTGCCCGCATCAGGAAATGCCCCAAAATAAAACATCAACACATCACATTTTCACAAAGAAAACAGAGCTGTTTTTTCCAAAGAGCCTATCTGTGAATTTTGGCATCTAGCTCAGCCGGCACCTAGGGAAACCCACCAAGCCTGTGCATTTTGTGAAACTAGACACCTTGGGGAGTCCAAGATGGGGTGACTTGTGGGGCTCTCACCAGGCTCTGTTACCCAGAATCCTCTGCAAACCTCGAAATCTAGCTAAAAAACACTTTTTCCTCAAATTTCAGTGACAGAAAGTTCTGGAATCTGAGAGGAGCCACAAATTTCTTTCCACCCAGCTGTCCCCAAGTCTCCCGATAAAAATGGTACCTCACCTGTGTGGGTAGGCCTGGAGCCCGCGACAGAAAATGCCCCAAAACACAATGTGGACACATCGAATTTTCCAAAGAAAACAGAGCTGTTTTTTGCAAAGTGTCTAGCTTTGGCTTTTGGCCTCTAGCTCAGCTGGCACCTAGGAAAACCTAACAACCCTGTGTATTTTTTTAAAACTAGACACCTAGGGGAATCCAAGATGGGGTGACCTGTGGTGCTCGCACCAAGTTCTGTTACCCAGAATCCTTTGCAGAACTCAAAATTTGGCTAAAAAACACTTTTTCATCACATTTCGGTGACAGAAAGTTCTGGAATCTGAGAGGAGCCACAAATTTCCTTCCACCCAGCGGTCCCCCAAGTCTCCCGGTAAAAATGATACCTCACTTGTGTGGGTAGGCCTAGTGCCCGCGACAGGAAATGCGCCACAACAGAACGTGGACAAATCACATTTTCCCAAAGAAAACAGAGATTTTTTTCCAAAGTGCTTAGCTGTAGATTTTGGCCTCTATCTCAGCCGGCAGCTAGGGAGACCTACCAAACCTGTGTATTTTTTAAAACTAGACACCTAGGGGAATCCATGATGGGGTGACTTGTGAGGCTCGCACCAGGTTCTGTTACCTAGAATCCTTTGCAAACTTCAAAATGTTGCTAAAGAAACACTTTTTCCTCACATTTCGGTGACAGAAAGTTCTGGAATCTGAGAGGAGCCACAAATTTCCTTCCACCTAGCGTTCCCCCAAATCTCCCGATAAAAATCATACCTCACTTGTGTAGTTAGGCCTAGTGCCCGCATCAGGAAATGCCCCAAAAGAAAACATCGACACATCACATTTTCTCAAAGAAAACAGAGCTGTTTTTTCCAAAGCGCCTATCTGTAGAATTTGGTCTCTAGCTCAGCCGGCACCTAGGGAAACCCACCAAGCCTTTGCATTTTGTGAAACTAGACACCTTGCTGAGTCCAAGATGGGGTGACTTGTGGGGCTCTCACCAGGCTCTGTTACCCAGAATCCTCTGCAATCCTCAAAATCTAGCTAAAAAACACATTTTCCTCAAATTTCAGTGACAGAAAGTTCTGGAATCTGAGAGGAGCCACAAATTTCTTTCCACCCAGCGGTCCCCAAGTCTCCCGATAAAAATGGTACCTCACCTGTGTGGGTAGGCCTGGAGCCCGCGACAGAAAATGCCCCAAAACACAATGTGGACACATCGAATTTTCCAAAGAAAACAGAGCTGTTTTTTGCAAAGTGTCTAGCTTTGGCTTTTGGCCTCTAGCTCAGCTGGCACCTAGGGAAACCTAACAACCCTGTGTATTTTTTTAAAACTAGACACCTAGGGGAATCCAAATGGGGTGACCTGTGGGGCTCGCACCAAGTTCTGTTACCCAGAATCCTTTGCAGAACTCAAAATTTGGCTAAAAAACACTTTTTCATCACATTTCGGTGACAGAAAGTTCTGGAATCAGAGAGGAGCCACAAATTTCCTTCCACCCAGCGGTCCCCCAAGTCTCCCGGTAAAAATTATACCTCACTTGTGTGGGTAGGCCTAGTGCCCGCGACAGGAAATGCGCCACAACACAACGTGGACAAATCACATTTTCCCAAAGAAAACAGAGATTTTTTTCCAAAGTGCTTAGCTGTTGGCCTCTATCTCAGCCGGCAGCTAGGGAGACCTACCAAACCTGTGTATGTTTTAAAACTAGACACCTAGGGGAATCCATGATGGAGTGACTTGTGGGACTCGCACCAGGTTCTGTTACCTAGAATCCTTTGCAAACTTCAAAATGTTGCTAAAGAAACACTTTTTCCTCACATTTCGGTGACAGAAAGTTCTGGAATCTGAGAGGAGCCACAAATTTCCTTCCACCTAGCGTTCCCCCAAATCTCCCGATAAAAATCATACCTCACTTGTGTAGTTAGGCCTAGTGCCCGCATCAGGAAATGCCCCAAAATAAAACATCAACACATCACATTTTCACAAAGAAAACAGAGCTGTTTTTTCCAAAGCGCCTATCTGTGAATTTTGGCCTCTAGCTCAGCCGGCACCTTCGGACACCTGTGGACACATCGAATTTTCCAAAGAAAACAGAGCTGTTTTTTGCAAAGTGTCTAGCTTTGGCTTTTGGCCTCTAGCTCAGCTGGCACCTAGGAAAACCTAACAGCCCTGTGTATTTTTTTAAAACTAGACACCTAGGGGAATCCAAGATGGGGTGACCTGTGGTGCTCGCACCAAGTTCTGTTACCCAGAATCCTTTGCAGAACTCAAAATTTGGCTAAAAAACACTTTTTCATCACATTTCGGTGACAGAAAGTTCTGGAATCTGAGAGGAGCCACAAATTTCCTTCCACCCAGCGGTCCCCCAAGTCTCCCGGTAAAAATGATACCTCACTTGTGTGGGTAGGCCTAGTGCCCGCGACAGGAAATGCGCCACAACAGAACGTGGACAAATCACATTTTCACAAAGAAAACAGAGATTTTTTTCCAAAGTGGTTAGCTGTAGATTTTGGCCTTTATCTCAGCCGGCAGCTAGGGAGACCTACCAAACCTGTGTATTTTTTAAAACTAGACACCTAGGGGAATCCATGATGGGGTGACTTGTGAGGCTCGCACCAGGTTCTGTTACCTAGAATCCTTTGCAAACTTCAAAATGTTGCTAAAGAAACACTTTTTCCTCACATTTCGGTGACAGAAAGTTCTGGAATCTGAGAGGAGCCACAAATTTCCTTCCACCTAGCGTTCCCCCAAATCTCCCGATAAAAATGATACCTCACTTGTGTAGTTAGGCCTAGTGCCCGCATCAGGAAATGCCCCAAAAGAAAACATCGACACATCACATTTTCTCAAAGAAAACAGAGCTGTTTTTTCCAAAGCGCCTATCTGTAGAATTTGGTCTCTAGCTCAGCCGGCACCTAGGGAAACCCACCAAGCCTTTGCATTTTGTGAAACTAGACACCTTGCTGAGTCCAAGATGGGGTGACTTGTGGGGCTCTCACCAGGCTCTGTTACCCAGAATCCTCTGCAATCCTCAAAATCTAGCTAAAAAACACATTTTCCTCAAATTTCAGTGACAGAAAGTTCTGGAATCTGAGAGGAGCCACAAATTTCTTTCCACCCAGCGGTCCCCAAGTCTCCCGATAAAAATGGTACCTCACCTGTGTGGGTAGGCCTGGAGCCTGCGACAGAAAATGCCCCAAAACACAATGTGGACACATCGAATTTTCCAAAGAAAACAGAGCTGTTTTTTGCAAAGTGTCTAGCTTTGGCTTTTGGCCTCTAGCTCAGCTGGCACCTAGGGAAACCTAACAACCCTGTGTATTTTTTTAAAACTAGACACCTAGGGGAATCCAAGATGGGGTGACCTGTGGGGCTCGCACCAAGTTCTGTTACCCAGAATCCTTTGCAGACCTCAAAATTTGGCTAAAAAACACTTTTTCCTCACATTTCGGTGACAGAAAGTTCTGGAATCTGAGAGGAGCCACAAATTTCCTTCCACCCAGCGGTCCCCCAAGTCTCCCGGTAAAAATTATACCTCACTTGTGTGGGTAGGCCTAGTGCCCGCGACAGGAAATGCGCCACAACACAACGTGGAGAAATCACATTTTCCCAAAGAAAACAGAGATTTTTTTCCAAAGTGCTTAGCTGTTGGCCTCTATCTCAGCCGGCAGCTAGGGAGACCTACCAAACCTGTGTATTTTTTAAAACTAGACACCTAGGGGAATCCATGATGGAGTGACTTGTGGGACTCACACCAGGTTCTGTTACCTAGAATCCTTTGCAAACTTCAAAATGTTGCTAAAGAAACACTTTTTCCTCACATTTCGGTGACAGAAAGTTCTGGAATCTGAGAGGAGCCACAAATTTCCTTCCACCTAGCGTTCCCCCAAATCTCCCGATAAAAATGATACCTCACTTGTGTAGTTAGGCCTAGTGCCCGCATCAGGAAATGCCCCAAAATAAAACATCAACACATCACATTTTCACAAAGAAAACAGAGCTGTTTTTTCCAAAGCGCCTATCTGTGAATTTTGGCCTCTAGCTCAGCCGGCACATAGGGAAACCCACCAAGCCTGTGCATTTTGTAAAACTAGACACCTTGGGGAGTCCAAGATGGGGTGACTTGTGGGGCTCTCACCAGGCTCTGTTACCCAGAATCCTCTGCAAACCTCGAAATCTAGCTAAAAAACACTTTTTCCTCAAATTTCAGTGACAGAAAGTTCTGGAATCTGAGAGGAGCCACAAATTTCTTTCCATCCAGCTGTCCCCAAGTCTCCCAATAAAAATGGTACCTCACCTGTGTGGGTAGGCCTGGTGCCCGCGACAGAAAATGCCCCAAAACACAATGTGGACACATCGAATTTTCCAAAGAAAACAGAGCTGTTTTTTGCAAAGTGCCTAGCTTTGGCTTTTGGCCTCTAGCTCAGCTGGCACCTAGGGAAACCTAACAACCCTGTGTATTTTTGTAAAACTAGACACCTAGGGGAATCCAAGATGGGGTGACCTGTGGGGCTCGCACCAAGTTCTGTTACCCAGAATCGTTTGCAGACCTCAAAATTTGGCTAAAAAACACTTTTTCATCACATTTCGGTGACAGAAAGTTCTGGAATCTGAGAGGAGCCACAAATTTCCTTCCACCCAGCGGTCCCCCAAGTCTCCCGGTAAAAATGATACCTCACTTGTGTGGGTAGGCCTAGTGCCCACGACGTGAAATGCGCCACAACACAACGTGGACAAATCACATTTTCCCAAAGAAAACAGAGATTTTTTTCCAAAGTGCTTAGCTGTAGATTTTGGCCTCTATCTCAGCCGGCAGCTAGGGAGACCTACCAAACCTGTGTATTTTTTAAAACTAGACACCTAGGGGAATCCATGATGGGGTGACTTGTGGGGCTCGCACCAGGTTCTGTTACCTAGAATCCTTTGCAAACTTCAAAATGTTGCTAAAGAAACACTTTTTCCTCACATTTCGGTGACAGAAAGTTCTGGAATCTGAGAGGAGCCACAAATTTCCTTCCACATAGCGTTCCCCCAAATCTCCCGATAAAAATCATACCTCACTTGTGTAGTTAGGCCTAGTGCCCGCATCAGGAAATGCCCCAAAAGAAAACATCGACACATCACATTTTTTCAAAGAAAACAGAGCTGTTTTTTCCAAAGCGCCTATCTGTAGAATTTGGTCTCTAGCTCAGCCGGCACCTAGGGAAACCCACCAAGCCTTTGCATTTTGTGAAACTAGACACCTTGCTGAGTCCAAGATGGGGTGACTTGTGGGGCTCTCACCAGGCTCTGTTACCCAGAATCCTCTGCAATCCTCGAAATCTAGCTAAAAAACACGTTTTCCTCAAATTTCAGTGACAGAAAGTTCTGGAATCTGAGAGGAGCCACAAATTTCTTTCCACCCAGCGGTCCCCAAGTCTCCCGATAAAAATGGTACCTCACCTGTGTGGGTAGGCCTGGAGCCCGCGACAGAAAATGCCCCAAAACACAATGTGGACACATCGAATTTTCCAAAGAAAACAGAGCTGTTTTTTGCAAAGTGTCTAGCTTTGGCTTTTGGCCTCTAGCTCAGCTGGCACCTAGGGAAATCTAACAACCCTGTGTATTTTTTTAAAACTAGACACCTAGGGGAATCCAAGATGGGGTGACCTGTGGGGCTCGCACCAAGTTCTGTTACCCAGAATCCTTTGCAGACCTCAAAATTTGGCTAAAAAACACTTTTTCCTCACATTTCGTGACAGAAAGTTCTGGAATCTGAGAGGAGCCACAAATTTCCATCCACATAGCGTTCCCCCAAATCTCCCGATAAAAATGATACCTCACTTGTGTAGTTAGGCCTAGTGCCCGCATCAGGAAATGCCCCAAAATAAAACATCAACACATCACATTTTCAAAAAGAAAAGAGAGCTGTTTTTTCCAAAGAGCCTATCTGTGAATTTTGGCATCTAGCTCAGCCGGCACCTAGGGAAACCCACCAAGCCTGTGCATTTTGTGAAACTAGACACCTTGGGGAGTCCAAGATGGGGTGACTTGTGGGGCTCTCACCAGGCTCTGTTACCCAGAATCCTCTGCAAACCTCGAAATCTAGCTAAAAAACACTTTTTCCTCAAATTTCAGTGACAGAAAGTTCTGGAATCTGAGAGGAGCCACAAATTTCTTCCCACCCAGCGGACCCCAAGTCTCCAGATAAAAATGGTACCTCACCTGTGTGGGTAGGCCTGGTGCCCGCGACAGAAAGTGCCCCAAAACACAATGTGGACACATCGAATTTTCCAAAGAAAACAGAGCTGTTTTTTGCAAAGTGCCTAGCTTTGGCTTTTGGCCTTTAGCTCGGCTGGCACCTAGGGAAACCTAACAAGCCTGTGTATTTTTTAAAACTAGACACCTAGGGGAATCCAAGATGGGGTGACCTGTGGGGCTCGCACCAAGTTCTGTTACCCAGAATCCTTTGCAGACCTCAAAATTTGGCTAAAAAACACTTTTTCATCACATTTCGGTGACAGAAAGTTCTGGAATCTGAGAGGAGCCACAAATTTCCTTCCACCCAGCGGTCCCCCAAGTCTCCCGGTAAAAATGATACCTCACTTGTGTGGGTAGGCCTAGTGCCCGCGACAGGAAATGCGCCACAACACAACGTGGACAAATCACATTTTCCCAAAGAAAACAGAGATTTTTTTCCAAAGTGCTTAGCTGTAGATTTTGGCCTCTATCTCAGCCGGCAGCTAGGGAGACCTACCAAACCTGTGTATTTTTTAAAACTAGACACCTAGGGGAATCCATGATGGGGTGACTTGTGGGGCTCGCACCAGGTTCTGTTACCTAGAATCCTTTGCAAACTTCAAAATGTTGCTAAAGAAACACTTTTTCCTCACATTTCGGTGACAGAAAGTTCTGGAATCTGGGAGGAGCCACAAATTTCCTTCCACCCAGCGGTCCCCCAAGTCTCCCGGTAAAAATGATACCTCACTTGTGTGGGTAGGCCGAGTGCCCGCGACAGGAAATGCGACACAACACAACGTGGACAAATCACATTTTCCCAAAGAAAACAGAGATTTTTTTCCAAAGTGCTTAGCTGTAGATTTTGGCCTCTATCTCAGCCGGCAGCTAGGGAGACCTACCAAACCTGTGTATTTTTTAAAACTAGACACCTAGGGGAATCCATGATGGGGTGACTTGTGGGGCTCGCACCAGGTTCTGTTACCTAGAATCCTTTGCAAACTTCAAAATGTTGCTAAAGAAACACTTTTTCCTCACATTTCGGTGACAGAATGTTCTGGAATCTGAGAGGAGCCACAAATTTCCTTCCACCTAGCGTTTCCCCAAATCTCCCGATAAAAATCATACCTCACTTGTGTAGTTAGGCCTAGTGCCCGCATCAGGAAATGCCCCAAAAGAAAACATCGACACATCACATTTTCTCAAAGAAAACAGAGCTGTTTTTTCCAAAGCGCCTATCTGTAGAATTTGGTCTCTAGCTCAGCCGGCACCTAGGGAAACCCACCAAGCCTTTGCATTTTGTGAAACTAGACACCTTGCTGAGTCCAAGATGGGGTGACTTGTGGGGCTCTCACCAGGCTCTGTTACCCAGAATCCTCTGCAATCCTCGAAATCTAGCTAAAAAACACGTTTTCCTCAAATTTCAGTGACAGAAAGTTCTGGAATCTGAGGGGAGCCACAAATTTCTTTCCACCCAGCGGTCCTCAAGTCTCCCAATAAAAATGGTACCTCACCTGTGTGGGTAGGCCTGGAGCCCGCGACAGAAAATGCCCCAAAACACAATGTGGACACATCGAATTTTCCAAAGAAAACAGAGCTGTTTTTTGCAAAGTGTCTAGCTTTGGCTTTTGGCCTCTAGCTCAGCTGGCACCTAGGGAAACCTAACAACCCTGTGTATTTTTTTAAAACTAGACACCTAGGGGAATCCAAGATGGGGTGACCTGTGGGGCTCGCACCAAGTTCTGTTACCCAGAATCCTTTGCAGAACTCAAAATTTGGCTAAAAAACACTTTTTCATCACATTTCGGTGACAGAAAGTTCTGGAATCTGAGAGGAGCCACAAATTTCCTTCCACCCAGCGGTCCCCCAAGTCTCCCGGTAAAAATTATACCTCACTTGTGTGGGTAGGCCTAGTGCCCGCGACAGGAAATGCGCCACAACACAACGTGGACAAATCACATTTTCCCAAAGAAAACAGAGATTTCTTTCCAAAGTGCTTAGCTGTTGGCCTCTATCTCAGCCGGCAGCTAGGGAGACCTACCAAACCTGTGTATTTTTTAAAACTAGACACCTAGGGGAATCCATGATGGGGTGACTTGTGGGACTCGCACCAGGTTCTGTTACCTAGAATCCTTCGCAAACTTCAAAATGTTGCTAAAGAAACACTTTTTCCTCACATTTCGGTGACATAAAGTTCTGGAATCTGAGAGGAGCCACAAATTTCCTTCCACCTAGCGTTCCCCCAAATCTCCCGATAAAAATGATACCTCACTTGTGTAGTTAGGCCTAGTGCCCGCATCAGGAAATGCCCCAAAATAAAACATCAACACATCACATTTTCACAAAGAAAACAGAGCTGTTTTTTCCAAAGCGCCTATCTTTGAATTTTGCCCTCTAGCTCAGCCGGCACCTAGGGAAACCCACCAAGCCTGTGCATTTTGTAAAACTAGACACCTTGGGGAGTCCAAGATGGGGTGACTTGTGGGGCTCTCACCAGGCTCTGTTACCCAGAATCCTCTGCAAACCTCGAAATCTAGCTAAAAAACACTTTTTCCTCAAATTTCAGTGACAGAAAGTTCTGGAATCTGAGAGGAGCCACAAATTTCTTTCCACCCAGCGGTCCCCAAGTCTCCCGATAAAAATGGTACCTCACCTGTGTGGGTAGGCCTGGTGCCCGCGACAGAAAATGCCCCAAAACACAATGTGGACACATCGAATTTTCCAAAGAAAACAGAGCTGTTTTTTGCAAAGTGCCTAGCTTTGGCTTTTGGCCTCTAGCTCAGCTGGCACCTAGGGAAACCTAACAACCCTGTGTATTTTTGTAAAACTAGACACCTAGGGGAATCCAAGATGGGGTGACCTGTGGGGCTCGCACCAAGTTCTGTTACCCAGAATCCTTTGCAGACCTCAAAATTTGGCTAAAAAACACTTTTTCATCACATTTCGGTGACAGAAAGTTCCGGAATCTGAGAGGAGCCACAAATTTCCTTCCACCCAGTGGTCCCCCAAGTCTCCCGGTAAAAATGATACCTCACTTGTGTGGGTAGGCCTAGTTCCCACAACAGGAAATGCGCCACAACACAACGTGGACAAATCCCATTTTCCCAAAGAAAACAGAGATTTTTTTCCAAAGTGCTTAGCTGTAGATTTTGGCCTCTATCTCAGCCGGCAGCTAGGGAGACCTATCAAACCTGTGTATTTTTTAAAACTAGACACCTAGGGGAATCCATGATGGGGTGACTTGTCGGGCTCGCACCAGGTTCTGTTACCTAGAATCCTTTGCAAACTTCAAAATGTTACTAAAGAAACACTTTTTCCTCACATTTCGGTGACAGAAAGTTCTGGAATCTGAGAGGAGCCACAAATTTCCTTCCACATAGCGTTCCCCCAAATCTCCCGATAAAAATGATACCTCACTTGTGTAGTTAGGCCTAGTGCCCGCATCAGGAAATGCCCCAAAAGAAAACATCGACACATCACATTTTCTCAAAGAAAACAGAGCTGTTTTTTCCAAAGCGCCTATCTGTAGAATTTGGTCTCTAGCTCAGCCGGCACCTAGGGAAACCCACCAAGCCTTTGCATTTTGTGAAACTAGACACCTTGCTGAGTCCAAGATGGGGTGACTTGTGGGGCTCTCACCAGGCTCTGTTACCCAGAATCCTCTGCAATCCTCGAAATCTAGCTAAAAAACACGTTTTCCTCAAATTTCAGTGACAGAAAGTTCTGGAATCTGAGAGGAGCCACAAATTTCTTTCCACCCAGCGGTCCTCAAGTCTCCCAATAAAAATGGTACCTCACCTGTGTGGGTAGGCCTGGAGCCCGCGACAGAAAATGCCCCAAAACACAATGTGGACACATCGAATTTTCCAAAGAAAACAGAGCTGTTTTTTGCAAAGTGTCTAGCTTTGGCTTTTGGCCTCTAGCTCAGCTGGCACCTAGGGAAACCTAACAATCCTGTGTATTTTTTTAAAACTAGACACCTAGGGGAATCCAAGATGGGGTGACCTGTGGGGCTCGCACCAAGTTCTGTTACCCAGAATCCTTTGCAGAACTCAAAATTTGGCTAAAAAACACTTTTTCATCACATTTCGGTGACAGAAAGTTCTGGAATCTGAGAGGAGCCACAAATTTCCTTCCACCCAGCGGTCCCCCAAGTCTCCCGGTAAAAATTATACCTCACTTGTGTGGGTAGGCCTAGTGCCCGCGACAGGAAATGCGCCACAACACAACGTGGACAAATCACATTTTCCCAAAGAAAACAGAGATTTCTTTCCAAAGTGCTTAGCTGTTGGCCTCTATCTCAGCCGGCAGCTAGGGAGACCTACCAAACCTGTGTATTTTTTAAAACTAGACACCTAGGGGAATCCATGATGGGGTGACTTGTGGGACTCGCACCAGGTTCTGTTACCTAGAATCCTTCGCAAACTTCAAAATGTTGCTAAAGAAACACTTTTTCCTCACATTTCGGTGACATAAAGTTCTGGAATCTGAGAGGAGCCACAAATTTCCTTCCACCTAGCGTTCCCCCAAATCTCCCGATAAAAATGATACCTCACTTGTGTAGTTAGGCCTAGTGCCCGCATCAGGAAATGCCCCAAAATAAAACATCAACACATCACATTTTCACAAAGAAAACAGAGCTGTTTTTTCCAAAGCGCCTATCTTTGAATTTTGCCCTCTAGCTCAGCCGGCACCTAGGGAAACCCACCAAGCCTGTGCATTTTGTAAAACTAGACACCTTGGGGAGTCCAAGATGGGGTGACTTGTGGGGCTCTCACCAGGCTCTGTTACCCAGAATCCTCTGCAAACCTCGAAATCTAGCTAAAAAACACTTTTTCCTCAAATTTCAGTGACAGAAAGTTCTGGAATCTGAGAGGAGCCACAAATTTCTTTCCACCCAGCGGTCCCCAAGTCTCCCGATAAAAATGGTACCTCACCTGTGTGGGTAGGCCTGGTGCCCGCGACAGAAAATGCCCCAAAACACAATGTGGACACATCGAATTTTCCAAAGAAAACAGAGCTGTTTTTTGCAAAGTGCCTAGCTTTGGCTTTTGGCCTCTAGCTCAGCTGGCACCTAGGGAAACCTAACAACCCTGTGTATTTTTGTAAAACTAGACACCTAGGGGAATCCAAGATGGGGTGACCTGTGGGGCTCGCACCAAGTTCTGTTACCCAGAATCCTTTGCAGACCTCAAAATTTGGCTAAAAAACACTTTTTCATCACATTTCGGTGACAGAAAGTTCCGGAATCTGAGAGGAGCCACAAATTTCCTTCCACCCAGTGGTCCCCCAAGTCTCCCGGTAAAAATGATACCTCACTTGTGTGGGTAGGCCTAGTTCCCACAACAGGAAATGCGCCACAACACAACGTGGACAAATCCCATTTTCCCAAAGAAAACAGAGATTTTTTTCCAAAGTGCTTAGCTGTAGATTTTGGCCTCTATCTCAGCCGGCAGCTAGGGAGACCTATCAAACCTGTGTATTTTTTAAAACTAGACACCTAGGGGAATCCATGATGGGGTGACTTGTCGGGCTCGCACCAGGTTCTGTTACCTAGAATCCTTTGCAAACTTCAAAATGTTACTAAAGAAACACTTTTTCCTCACATTTCGGTGACAGAAAGTTCTGGAATCTGAGAGGAGCCACAAATTTCCTTCCACATAGCGTTCCCCCAAATCTCCCGATAAAAATGATACCTCACTTGTGTAGTTAGGCCTAGTGCCCGCATCAGGAAATGCCCCAAAAGAAAACATCGACACATCACATTTTCTCAAAGAAAACAGAGCTGTTTTTTCCAAAGCGCCTATCTGTAGAATTTGGTCTCTAGCTCAGCCGGCACCTAGGGAAACCCACCAAGCCTTTGCATTTTGTGAAACTAGACACCTTGCTGAGTCCAAGATGGGGTGACTTGTGGGGCTCTCACCAGGCTCTGTTACCCAGAATCCTCTGCAATCCTCGAAATCTAGCTAAAAAACACGTTTTCCTCAAATTTCAGTGACAGAAAGTTCTGGAATCTGAGAGGAGCCACAAATTTCTTTCCACCCAGCGGTCCTCAAGTCTCCCAATAAAAATGGTACCTCACCTGTGTGGGTAGGCCTGGAGCCCGCGACAGAAAATGCCCCAAAACACAATGTGGACACATCGAATTTTCCAAAGAAAACAGAGCTGTTTTTTGCAAAGTGTCTAGCTTTGGCTTTTGGCCTCTAGCTCAGCTGGCACCTAGGGAAACCTAACAATCCTGTGTATTTTTTTAAAACTAGACACCTAGGGGAATCCAAGATGGGGTGACCTGTGGGGCTCGCACCAAGTTCTGTTACCCAGAATCCTTTGCAGAACTCAAAATTTGGCTAAAATACACTTTTTCATCACATTTCGGTGACAGAAAGTTCTGGAATCTGAGAGGAGCCACAAATTTCCTTCCACCCAGCGGTCCCCCAAGTCTCCCGGTAAAAATTATACCTCACTTGTGTGGGTAGGCCTAGTGCCCGCGACAGGAAATGCGCCACAACACAACGTGGACAAATCACATTTTCCCAAAGAAAACAGAGATTTCTTTCCAAAGTGCTTAGCTGTTGGCCTCTATCTCAGCCGGCAGCTAGGGAGACCTACCAAACCTGTGTATTTTTTAAAACTAGACACCTAGGGGAATCCATGATGGGGTGACTTGTGGGACTCGCACCAGGTTCTGTTACCTAGAATCCTTCGCAAACTTCAAAATGTTGCTAAAGAAACACTTTTTCCTCACATTTCGGTGACATAAAGTTCTGGAATCTGAGAGGAGCCACAAATTTCCTTCCACCTAGCGTTCCCCCAAATCTCCCGATAAAAATGATACCTCACTTGTGTAGTTAGGCCTAGTGCCCGCATCAGGAAATGCCCCAAAATAAAACATCAACACATCACATTTTCACAAAGAAAACAGAGCTGTTTTTTCCAAAGCGCCTATCTTTGAATTTTGCCCTCTAGCTCAGCCGGCACCTAGGGAAACCCACCAAGCCTGTGCATTTTGTAAAACTAGACACCTTGGGGAGTCCAAGATGGGGTGACTTGTGGGGCTCTCACCAGGCTCTGTTACCCAGAATCCTCTGCAAACCTCGAAATCTAGCTAAAAAATACTTTTTCCTCAAATTTCAGTGACAGAAAGTTCTGGAATCTGAGAGGAGCCACAAATTTCTTTCCACCCAGCGGTCCCCAAGTCTCCCGATAAAAATGGTACCTCACCTGTGTGGGTAGGCCTGGTGCCCGCGACAGAAAATGCCCCAAAACACAATGTGGACACATCGAATTTTCCAAAGAAAACAGAGCTGTTTTTTGCAAAGTGCCTAGCTTTGGCTTTTGGCCTCTAGCTCAGCTGGCACCTAGGGAAACCTAACAACCCTGTGTATTTTTGTAAAACTAGACACCTAGGGGAATCCAAGATGGGGTGACCTGTGGGGCTCGCACCAAGTTCTGTTACCCAGAATCCTTTGCAGACCTCAAAATTTGGCTAAAAAACACTTTTTTCATCACATTTCGGTGACAGAAAGTTCCGGAATCTGAGAGGAGCCACAAATTTCCTTCCACCCAGTGGTCCCCCAAGTCTCCCGGTAAAAATGATACCTCACTTGTGTGGGTAGGTCTAGTTCCCACGACAAGAAATGCGCCACAACACAACGTGGACAAATCCCATTTTCCCAAAGAAAACAGAGATTTTTTTCCAAAGTGCTTAGCTGTAGATTTTGGCCTCTATCTCAGCCGGCAGCTAGGGAGACCTATCAAACCTGTGTATTTTTTAAAACTAGACACCTAGGGGAATCCATGATGGGGTGACTTGTCGGGCTCGCACCAGGTTCTGTTACCTAGAATCCTTTGCAAACTTCAAAATGTTACTAAAGAAACACTTTTTCCTCACATTTCGGTGACAGAAAGTTCTGGAATCTGAGAGGAGCCACAAATTTCCTTCCACATAGCGTTCCCCCAAATCTCCCGATAAAAATGATACCTCACTTGTGTAGTTAGGCCTAGTGCCCGCATCAGGAAATGCCCCAAAATAAAACATCAACACATCACATTTTCACAAAGAAAACACAGCTGTTTTTTCCAAAGCGCCTATCTGTGAATTTTGGCCTCTAGCTCAGCCGGCACCTAGGGAAATCCACCAAGCCTGTGCATTTTGTGAAACTAGACACCTTGGGGAGTCCAAGATGGGGTGACTTGTGGGGCTCTCACCAGGCTCTGTTACCCAGAATCCTCTGCAAACCTCGAAATCTAGCTAAAAAACAAGTTTTCCTCAAATTTCAGTGACAGAAAGTTCTGGAATATGAGAGGAGCCACAAATTTCTTTCCACCCAGCGGTCCCCAAGTCTCCCGATAAAAATGGTACCTCACCTGTGTGGGTAGGCCTGGAGCCAGCGACAGAAAATGCCCCAAAACACAATGTGGACACATCGAATTTTCCAAAGAAAACAGAGCTGTTTTTTGCAAAGTGTCTAGCTTTGGCTTTTGGCCTCTAGCTCAGCTGGCACCTAGAGAAACCTAACAACCCTGTGTATTTTTTTTAAACTAGACACCTAGGGGAATCCAAGATGGGGTGACCTGTGGGGCTCGCACCAAGTTCTACTACCCAGAATCCTTTGCAGAACTCAAAATTTGGCTAAAAAACACTTTTTCCTCACATTTCGGTGACAGAATGTTCTGGAATCTGAGAGGAGCCACAAATTTCCTTCCACCTAGCGTTCCCCCAAATCTCCCGATAAAAATCATACCTCACTTGTGTAGTTAGGCCTAGTGCCCGCATCAGGAAATGCCCCAAAAGAAAACATCGACACATCACATTTTCTCAAAGAAAACAGAGCTGTTTTTTCCAAAGCGCCTATCTGTAGAATTTGGTCTCTAGCTCAGCCGGCACCTAGGGAAACCCACCAAGCCTTTGCATTTTGTGAAACTAGACACCTTGCTGAGTCCAAGATGGGGTGACTTGTGGGGCTCTCACCAGGCTCTGTTACCCAGAATCCTCTGCAATCCTCGAAATCTAGCTAAAAAACACGTTTTCCTCAAATTTCAGTGACAGAAAGTTCTGGAATCTGAGAGGAGCCACAAATTTCTTTCCACCCAGCGGTCCTCAAGTCTCGCGATAAAAATGGTACCTCACCTGTGTGGGTAGGCCTGGAGCCCGCGACAGAAAATGCCCCAAAACACAATGTGGACACATCGAATTTTCCAAAGAAAACAGAGCTGTTTTTTGCAAAGTGTCTAGCTTTGGCTTTTGGCCTCTAGCTCAGCTGGCACCTAGGGAAACCTAACAAACCTGTGTATTTTTTTAAAACTAGACACCTAGGGGAATCCAAGATGGGGTGACCTGTGGGGCTCGCACCAAGTTCTGTTACCCAGAATCCTTTGCAGAACTCAAAATTTGGCTAAAAAACACTTTTTCATCACATTTCGGTGACAGAAAGTTCTGGAATCTGAGAGGAGCCACAAATTTCCTTCCACCCAGCGGTCCCCCAAGTCTCCCGGTAAAAATTATACCTCACTTGTGTGGGTAGGCCTAGTGCCCGCGACAGGAAATGCGCCACAACACAACGTGGACAAATCACATTTTCCTAAAGAAAACAGAGATTTCTTTCCAAAGTGCTTAGCTGTTGGCCTCTATCTCAGCCGGCAGCTAGGGAGACCTACCAAACCTGTGTATTTTTTAAAACTAGACACCTAGGGGAATCCATGATGGGGTGACTTGTGGGACTCGCACCAGGTTCTGTTACCTAGAATCCTTCGCAAACTTCAAAATGTTGCTAAAGAAACACTTTTTCCTCACATTTCGGTGACATAAAGTTCTGGAATCTGAGAGGAGCCACAAATTTCCTTCCACCTAGCGTTCCCCCAAATCTCCCGATAAAAATGATACCTCACTTGTGTAGTTAGGCCTAGTGTCCGCATCAGGAAATGCCCCAAAATAAAACATCAACACATCACATTTTCACAAAGAAAACAGAGCTGTTTTTTCCAAAGCGCCTATCTTTGAATTTTGCCCTCTAGCTCAGCCGGCACCTAGGGAAACCCACCAAGCCTGTGCATTTTGTAAAACTAGACACCTTGGGGAGTCCAAGATGGGGTGACTTGTGGGGCTCTCACCAGGCTCTGTTACCCAGAATCCTCTGCAAACCTCGAAATCTAGCTAAAAAACACTTTTTCCTCAAATTTCAGTGACAGAAAGTTCTGGAATCTGAGAGGAGCCACAAATTTCTTTCCACACAGCGGTCCCCAAGTCTCCCGATAAAAATGGTACCTCACCTGTGTGGGTAGGCCTGGTGCCCGCGACAGAAAATGCCCCAAAATAAAATGTGGACACATCGAATTTTCCAAAGAAAACAGAGCTGTTTTTTGCAAAGTGCCTAGCTTTGGCTTTTGGCCTCTAGCTCAGCTGGCACCTAGGGAAACCTAACAACCCTGTGTATTTTTGTAAAACTAGACACCTAGGGGAATCCAAGATGGGGTGACCTGTGGGGCTCGCACCAAGTTCTGTTACCCAGAATCCTTTGCAGACCTCAAAATTTGGCTAAAAAACACTTTTTCATCACATTTCGGTGACAGAAAGTTCCGGAATCTGAGAGGAGCCACAAATTTCCTTCCACCCAGTGGTCCCCCAAGTCTCCCGGTAAAAATGATACCTCACTTGTGTGGGTAGGCCTAGTGCCCACGACAGGAAATGCGCCACAACACAACGTGGACAAATCACATTTTCCCAAAGAAAACAGAGATTTTTTTCCAAAGTGCTTAGCTGTAGATTTTGGCCTCTATCTCAGCCGGCAGCTAGGGAGACCTATCAAACCTGTGTATTTTTTAAAACTAGACACCTAGGGGAATCCATGATGGGGTGACTTGTCGGGCTCGCACCAGGTTCTGTTACCTAGAATCCTTTGCAAACTTCAAAATGTTGCTAAAGAAACACTTTTTCCTCACATTTCGGTGACAGAAAGTTCTGGAATCTGAGAGGAGCCACAAATTTCCTTCCACATAGCGTTCCCCCAAATCTCCCGATAAAAATGATACCTCACTTGTGTAGTTAGGCCTAGTGCCCGCATCAGGAAATGCCCCAAAATAAAACATCAACACATCACATTTTCACAAAGAAAACACAGCTGTTTTTTCCAAAGCGCCTATCTTTGAATTTTGCCCTCTAGCTCAGCCGGCACCTAGGGAAACCCACCAAGCCTGTGCATTTTGTAAAACTAGACACCTTGGGGAGTCCAAGATGGGGTGACTTGTGGGGCTCTCACCAGGCTCTGTTACCCAGAATCCTCTGCAAACCTCGAAATCTAGCTAAAAAACACTTTTTCCTCAAATTTCAGTGACAGAAAGTTCTGGAATCTGAGAGGAGCCACAAATTTCTTTCCACACAGCGGTCCCCAAGTCTCCCGATAAAAATGGTACCTCACCTGTGTGGGTAGGCCTGGTGCCCGCGACAGAAAATGCCCCAAAACACAATGTGGACACATCGAATTTTCCAAAGAAAACAGAGCTGTTTTTTGCAAAGTGCCTAGCTTTGGCTTTTGGCCTCTAGCTCAGCTGGCACCTAGGGAAACCTAACAACCCTGTGTATTTTTGTAAAACTAGACACCTAGGGGAATCCAAGATGGGGTGACCTGTGGGGCTCGCACCAAGTTCTGTTACCCAGAATCCTTTGCAGACCTCAAAATTTGGCTAAAAAACACTTTTTCATCACATTTCGGTGACAGAAAGTTCCGGAATCTGAGAGGAGCCACAAATTTCCTTCCACCCAGTGGTCCCCCAAGTCTCCCGGTAAAAATGATACCTCACTTGTGTGGGTAGGCCTAGTGCCCACGACAGGAAATGCGCCACAACACAACGTGGACAAATCACATTTTCCCAAAGAAAACAGAGATTTTTTTCCAAAGTGCTTAGCTGTAGATTTTGGCCTCTATCTCAGCCGGCAGCTAGGGAGACCTATCAAACCTGTGTATTTTTTAAAACTAGACACCTAGGGGAATCCATGATGGGGTGACTTGTCGGGCTCGCACCAGGTTCTGTTACCTAGAATTCTTTGCAAACTTCAAAATGTTGCTAAAGAAACACTTTTTCCTCACATTTCGGTGACAGAAAGTTCTGGAATCTGAGAGGAGCCACAAATTTCCTTCCACATAGCGTTCCCCCAAATCTCCCGATAAAAATGATACCTCACTTGTGTAGTTAGGCCTAGTGCCCGCATCAGGAAATGCCCCAAAATAAAACATCAACACATCACATTTTCACAAAGAAAACACAGCTGTTTTTTCCAAAGCGCCTATCTGTGAATTTTGGCCTCTAGCTCAGCCGGCACCTAGGGAAATCCACCAAGCCTGTGCATTTTGTGAAACTAGACACCTTGGGGAGTCCAAGATGGGGTGACTTGTGGGGCTCTCACCAGGCTCTGTTACCCAGAATCCTCTGCAAACCTCGAAATCTAGCTAAAAAACACGTTTTCCTCAAATTTCAGTGACAGAAAGTTCTGGAATCTGAGAGGAGCCACAAATTTCTTTCCACCCAGCGGTCCCCAAGTCTCCCGATAAAAATGGTACCTCACCTGTGTGGGTAGGCCTGGAGCCAGCGACAGAAAATGCCCCAAAACACAATGTGGACACATCGAATTTTCCAAAGAAAACAGAGCTGTTTTTTGCAAAGTGTCTAGCTTTGGCTTTTGGCCTCTAGCTCAGCTGGCACCTAGAGAAACCTAACAACCCTGTGTATTTTTTTAAAACTAGACACCTAGGGGAATCCAAGATGGGGTGACCTGTGGGGCTCGCACCAAGTTCTACTACCCAGAATCCTTTGCAGAACTCAAAATTTGGCTAAAAAACACTTTTTCATCACATTTCGGTGACAGAAAGTTCTGGAATCTGAGAGGAGCCACAAATTTCCTTCCACCCAGCGGTCCCCCAAGTCTCCCGGTAAAAATTATACCTCACTTGTGTGGGTAGGCCTAGTGCCCACGACAGGAAATGCGCCACAACACAACGTGGACAAATCACATTTTCCCAAAGAAAACAGAGATTTTTTTCCAAAGTGCTTAGCTGTAGATTTTGGCCTCTATCTCAGCCGGCAGCTAGGGAGACCTACCAAACCTGTGTATTTTCTAAAACTAGACACCTAGGGGAATCCATGATGGGGTGACTTGTGGGGCTTGCACCAGGTTCTGTTACCTAGAATCCTTTGCAAACTTCAAAATGTTGCTAAAGAAACACTTTTTCCTCACATTTCGGTGACAGAAAGTTCTGGAATCTGAGAGGAGACACAAATTTCCTTCCACCCAGCGGTCCCCCAAGTCTCCCGGTCAAAATGATACCTCACTTGTGTGGGTAGGCCTAGTGCCCGCGACAGGAAATGCGCCACAACAGAACGTGGACAAATCACATTTTCCCAAAGAAAACAGAGATTTTTTTCCAAAGTGCTTAGCTGTAGATTTTGGCCCCTATCTCAGCCGGCAGCTAGGGAGACCTACCAAACCTGTGTATTTTTTAAAACTAGACACCTAGGGGAATCCATGATGGGGTGAATTGTGGGGCTCGCACCAGGTTCTGTTACCTAGAATCCTTTGCAAACTTCAAAATGTTGCTAAAGAAACACTTTTTCCTCACATTTCGGTGACAGAATGTTCTGGAATCTGAGAGGAGCCACAAATTTCCTTCCACCTAGCGTTCCCCCAAATCTCCTGATAAAAATCATACCTCACTTGTGTAGTTAGGCCTAGTGCCCGCATCAGGAAATGCCCCAAAAGAAAACATCGACACATCACATTTTCTCAAAGAAAACAGAGCTGTTTTTTCCAAAGCGCCTATCTGTAGAATTTGGTCTCTAGCTCAGCCGGCACCTAGGGAAACCCACCAAGCCTTTGCATTTTGTGAAACTAGACACCTTGCTGAGTCCAAGATGGGGTGACTTGTGGGGCTCTCACCAGGCTCTGTTACCCAGAATCCTCTGCAATCCTCAAAATCTAGCTAAAAAACACATTTTCCTCAAATTTCAGTGACAGAAAGTTCTGGAATCTGAGAGGAGCCACAAATTTCTTTCCACCCAGCTGTCCCCAAGTCTCCCGATAAAAATGGTACCTCACCTGTGTGGGTAGGCCTGGAGCCCGCGACAGAAAATGCCCCAAAACACAATGTGGACACATCGAATTTTCCAAAGAAAACAGAGCTGTTTTTTGCAAAGTGTCTAGCTTTGGCTTTTGGCCTCTAGCTCAGCTGGCACCTAGGAAAACCTAACAACCCTGTGTATTTTTTAAAAACTAGACACCTAGGGGAATCCAAGATGGGGTGACCTGTGGTGCTCGCACCAAGTTCTGTTACCCAGAATCCTTTGCAGAACTCAAAATTTGGCTAAAAAATACTTTTTCATCACATTTCGGTGACAGAAAGTTCTGGAATCTGAGAGGAGCCACAAATTTCCTTCCACCCAGCGGTCCCCCAAGTCTCCCGGTAAAAATGATACCTCACTTGTGTGGGTAGGCCTAGTGCCCGCGACAGGAAATGCGCCACAACAGAACGTGGACAAATCACATTTTCCCAAAGAAAACAGAGATTTTTTTCCAAAGTGCTTAGCTGTAGATTTTGGCTTCTATCTCAGCCGGCAGCTAGGGAGACCTACCAAACCTGTGTATTTTTTAAAACTAGACACCTAGGGGAATCCATGATGGGGTGACTTGTGAGGCTCGCACCAGGTTCTGTTACCTAGAATCCTTTGCAAACTTCAAAATGTTGCTAAAGAAACACTTTTTCCTCACATTTCGGTGACAGAAAGTTCTGGAATCTGAGAGGAGCCACAAATTTCCTTCCACCTAGCGTTCCCCCAAATCTCCTGATAAAAATCATACCTCACTTGTGTAGTTAGGCCTAGTGCCCGCATCAAGAAATGCCCCAAAAGAAAACATCGACACATCACATTTTCTCAAAGAAAACAGAGCTGTTTTTTCCAAAGCGCCTATCTGTAGAATTTGGTCTCTAGCTCAGCCGGCACCTAGGGAAACCCACCAAGCCTTTGCATTTTGTGAAACTAGACACCTTGCTGAGTCCAAGATGGGGTGACTTGTGGGGCTCTCACCAGGCTCTGTTACCCAGAATCCTCTGCAATCCTCAAAATCTAGCTAAAAAACACATTTTCCTCAAATTTCAGTGACAGAAAGTTCTGGAATCTGAGAGGAGCCACAAATTTCTTTCCACCCAGCGGTCCCCAAGTCTCCCGATAAAAATGGTACCTCACCTGTGTGGGTAGGCCTGGAGCCCGCGACAGAAAATGCCCCAAAACACAATGTGGACACATCGAATTTTCCAAAGAAAACAGAGCTGTTTTTTGCAAAGTGTCTAGCTTTGGCTTTTGGCCTCTAGCTCAGCTGGCACCTAGGGAAACCTAACAACCCTGTGTATTTTTTTAAAACCAGACACCTAGGGGAATCCAAGATGGGGTGACCTGTGGGGCTCGCACCAAGTTCTGTTACCCAGAATCCTTTGCAGAACTCAAAATTTGGCTAAAAAACACTTTTTCATCACATTTCGGTGACAGAAAGTTCTGGAATCTGAGAGGAGCCACAAATTTCCTTCCACCCAGCGGTCCCCCAAGTCTCCCGGTAAAAATTATACCTCACTTGTGTGGGTAGGCCTAGTGCCCGCGACAGGAAATGCGCCACAACACAACGTGGACAAATCACATTTTCCCAAAGAAAACAGAGATTTTTTTCCAAAGTGCTTAGCTGTTGGCCTCTATCTCAGCCGGCAGCTAGGGAGACCTACCAAACCTGTGTATGTTTTAAAACTAGACACCTAGGGGAATCCATGATGGAGTGACTTGTGGGACTCGCACCAGGTTCTGTTACCTAGAATCCTTTGCAAACTTCAAAATGTTGCTAAAGAAACACTTTTTCCTCACATTTCGGTGACAGAAAGTTCTGGAATCTGAGAGGAGCCACAAATTTCCTTCCACCTAGCGTTCCCCCAAATCACCCGATAAAAATCATACCTCACTTGTGTAGTTAGGCCTAGTGCCCGCATCAGGAAATGCCCCAAAAGAAAACATCGACACATCACATTTTCTCAAAGAAAACAGAGCTGTTTTTTCCAAAGCGCCTATCTGTAGAATTTGGTCTCTAGCTCAGCCGGCACCTAGGGAAACCCACCAAGCCTTTGCATTTTGTGAAACTAGACACCTTGCTGAGTCCAAGATGGGGTGACTTGTGGGGCTCTCACCAGGCTCTGTTACCCAGAATCCTCTGCAATCCTCAAAATCTAGCTAAAAAACACATTTTCCTCAAATTTCAGTGACAGAAAGTTCTGGAATCTGAGAGGAGCCACAAATTTCTTTCCACCCAGCGGTCCCCAAGTCTCCCGATAAAAATGGTACCTCACCTGTGTGGGTAGGCCTGGAGCCCGCGACAGAAAATGCCCCAAAACACAATGTGGACACATCGAATTTTCCAAAGAAAACAGAGCTGTTTTTTGCAAAGTGTCTAGCTTTGGCTTTTGGCCTCTAGCTCAGCTGGCACCTAGGGAAACCTAACAACCCTGTGTATTTTTTTAAAACTAGACACCTAGGGGAATCCAAGATGGGGTGACCTGTGGGGCTCGCACCAAGTTCTGTTACCCAGAATCCTTTGCAGAACTCAAAATTTGGCTAAAAAACACTTTTTCATCACATTTCGGTGACAGAAAGTTCTGGAATCTGAGAGGAGCCACAAATTTCCTTCCACCCAGCGGTCCCCCAAGTCTCCCGGTAAAAATTATACCTCACTTGTGTGGGTAGGCCTAGTGCCCGCGACAGGAAATGCGCCACAACACAACGTGGAGAAATCACATTTTCCCAAAGAAAACAGAGATTTTTTTCCAAAGTGCTTAGCTGTTGGCCTCTATCTCAGCCGGCAGCTAGGGAGACCTACCAAACCTGTGTATTTTTTAAAACTAGACACCTAGGGGAATCCATGATGGAGTGACTTGTGGGACTCGCACCAGGTTCTGTTACCTAGAATCCTTTGCAAACTTCAAAATGTTGCTAAAGAAACACTTTTTCCTCACATTTCGGTGACAGAAAGTTCTGGAATCTGAGAGGAGCCACAAATTTCCTTCCACCTAGCGTTCCCCCAAATCTCCCGAAAAAAATGATACCTCACTTGTGTAGTTAGGCCTAGTGCCCGCATCAGGAAATGCCCCAAAATAAAACATCAACACATCACATTTTCACAAAGAAAACAGAGCTGTTTTTTCCAAAGCGCCTATCTGTGAATTTTGGCCTCTAGCTCAGCCGGCACCTAGGGAAACCCACCAAGCCTGTGCATTTTGTAAAACTAGACACCTTGGGGAGTCCAAGATGGGGTGACTTGTGGGGCTCTCACCAGGCTCTGTTACCCAGAATCCTCTGCAAACCTCGAAATCTAGCTAAAAAACACTTTTTCCTCAAATTTCAGTGACAGAAAGTTCTGGAATCTGAGAGGAGCCACAAATTTCTTTCCATCCAGCGGTCCCCAAGTCTCCCAATAAAAATGGTACCTCACCTGTGTGGGTAGGCCTGGTGCCCGCGACAGAAAATGCCCCAAAACACAATGTGGACACATTGAATTTTCCAAAGAAAACAGAGCTGTTTTTTGCAAAGTGCCTAGCTTTGGCTTTTGGCCTCTAGCTCAGCTGGCACCTAGGGAAACCTAACAACCCTGTGTATTTTTGTAAAACTAGACACCTAGGGGAATCCAAGATGGGGTGACCTGTGGGGCTCGCACCAAGTTCTGTTACCCAGAATCGTTTGCAGACCTCAAAATTTGGCTAAAAAACACTTTTTCATCACATTTCGGTGACAGAAAGTTCTGGAATCTGAGAGGAGCCACAAATTTCCTTCCACCCAGCGGTCCCCCAAGTCTCCCGGTAAAAATGATACCTCACTTGTGTGGGTAGGCCTAGTGCCCACGACGTGAAATGCGCCACAACACAACGTGGACAAATCACATTTTCCCAAAGAAAACAGAGATTTTTTTCCAAAGTGCTTAGCTGTAGATTTTGGCCTCTATCTCAGCCGGCAGCTAGGGAGACCTACCAAACCTGTGTATTTTTTAAAACTAGACACCTAGGGGAATCCATGATGGGGTGACTTGTGGGGCTCGCACCAGGTTCTGTTACCTAGAATCCTTTGCAAACTTCAAAATGTTGCTAAAGAAACACTTTTTCCTCACATTTCGGTGACAGAAAGTTCTGGAATCTGAGAGGAGCCACAAATTTCCTTCCACATAGCGTTCCCCCAAATCTCCCGATAAAAATCATACCTCACTTGTGTAGTTAGGCCTAGTGCCCGCATCAGGAAATGCCCCAAAAGAAAACATCGACACATCACATTTTTTCAAAGAAAACAGAGCTGTTTTTTCCAAAGCGCCTATCTGTAGAATTTGGTCTCTAGCTCAGCCGGCACCTAGGGAAACCCACCAAGCCTTTGCATTTTGTGAAACTAGACACCTTGCTGAGTCCAAGATGGGGTGACTTGTGGGGCTCTCACCAGGCTCTGTTACCCAGAATCCTCTGCAATCCTCGAAATCTAGCTAAAAAACACGTTTTCCTCAAATTTCAGTGACAGAAAGTTCTGGAATCTGAGAGGAGCCACAAATTTCTTTCCACCCAGCGGTCCCCAAGTCTCCCGATAAAAATGGTACCTCACCTGTGTGGGTAGGCCTGGAGCCAGCGACAGAAAATGCCCCAAAACACAGTGTGGACACATCGAATTTTCCAAAGAAAACAGAGCTGTTTTTTGCAAAGTGTCTAGCTTTGGCTTTTGGCCTCTAGCTCAGCTGGCACCTAGAGAAACCTAACAACCCTGTGTATTTTTTTAAAACTAGACACCTAGGGGAATCCAAGATGGGGTGACCTGTGGGGCTCGCACCAAGTTCTACTACCCAGAATCCTTTGCAGAACTCAAAATTTGGCTAAAAAACACTTTTTCATCACATTTCGGTGACAGAAAGTTCTGGAATCTGAGAGGAGCCACAAATTTCCTTCCACCCAGCGGTCCCCCAAGTCTCCCGGTAAAAATTATACCTCACTTGTGTGGGTAGGCCTAGTGCCCACGACAGGAAATGCGCCACAACACAACGTGGACAAATCACATTTTCCCAAAGAAAACAGAGATTTTTTTCCAAAGTGCTTAGCTGTAGATTTTGGCCTCTATCTCAGCCGGCAGCTAGGGAGACCTACCAAACCTGTGTATTTTCTAAAACTAGACACCTAGGGGAATCCATGATGGGGTGACTTGTGGGGCTTGCACCAGGTTCTGTTACCTAGAATCCTTTGCAAACTTCAAAATGTTGCTAAAGAAACACTTTTTCCTCACATTTCGGTGACAGAAAGTTCTGGAATCTGAGAGGAGACACAAATTTCCTTCCACCCAGCGGTCCCCCAAGTCTCCCGGTCAAAATGATACCTCACTTGTGTGGGTAGGCCTAGTGCCCGCGACAGGAAATGCGCCACAACAGAACGTGGACAAATCACATTTTCCCAAAGAAAACAGAGATTTTTTTCCAAAGTGCTTAGCTGTAGATTTTGGCCCCTATCTCAGCCGGCAGCTAGGGAGACCTACCAAACCTGTGTATTTTTTAAAACTAGACACCTAGGGGAATCCATGATGGGGTGACTTGTGGGGCTCGCACCAGGTTCTGTTACCTAGAATCCTTTGCAAACTTCAAAATGTTGCTAAAGAAAGCCTTTTTCCTCACATTTCGGTGACAGAATGTTCTGGAATCTGAGAGGAGCCACAAAATTTCCTTCCACCTAGCGTTCCCCCAAATCTCCTGATAAAAATCATACCTCACTTGTGTGGTTAGGCCTAGTGCCCGCATCAGGAAATGCCCCAAAAGAAAACATCGACACATCACATTTTCTCAAAGAAAACAGAGCTGTTTTTTCCAAAGCGCCTATCTGTAGAATTTGGTCTCTAGCTCAGCCGGCACCTAGGGAAACCCACCAAGCCTTTGCATTTTGTGAAACTAGACACCTTGCTGAGTCCAAGATGGGGTGACTTGTGGGGCTCTCACCAGGCTCTGTTACCCAGAATCCTCTGCAATCCTCAAAATCTAGCTAAAAAACACATTTTCCTCAAATTTCAGTGACAGAAAGTTCTGGAATCTGAGAGGAGCCACAAATTTCTTTCCACCCAGCTGTCCCCAAGTCTCCCGATAAAAATGGTACCTCACCTGTGTGGGTAGGCCTGGAGCCCGCGACAGAAAATGCCCCAAAACACAATGTGGACACATCGAATTTTCCAAAGAAAACAGAGCTGTTTTTTGCAAAGTGTCTAGCTTTGGCTTTTGGCCTCTAGCTCAGCTGGCACCTAGGAAAACCTAACAACCCTGTGTATTTTTTAAAAACTAGACACCTAGGGGAATCCAAGATGGGGTGACCTGTGGTGCTCGCACCAAGTTCTGTTACCCAGAATCCTTTGCAGAACTCAAAATTTGGCTAAAAAACACTTTTTCATCACATTTCGGTGACAGAAAGTTCTGGAATCTGAGAGGAGCCACAAATTTCCTTCCACCCAGCGGTCCCCCAAGTCTCCCGGTAAAAATGATACCTCACTTGTGTGGGTAGGCCTAGTGCCCGCGACAGGAAATGCGCCACAACAGAACGTGGACAAATCACATTTTCCCAAAGAAAACAGAGATTTTTTTCCAAAGTGCTTAGCTGTAGATTTTGGCTTCTATCTCAGCCGGCAGCTAGGGAGACCTACCAAACCTGTGTATTTTTTAAAACTAGACACCTAGGGGAATCCATGATGGGGTGACTTGTGAGGCTCGCACCAGGTTCTGTTACCTAGAATCCTTTGCAAACTTCAAAATGTTGCTAAAGAAACACTTTTTCCTCACATTTCGGTGACAGAAAGTTCTGGAATCTGAGAGGAGCCACAAATTTCCTTCCACCTAGCGTTCCCCCAAATCTCCTGATAAAAATCATACCTCACTTGTGTAGTTAGGCCTAGTGCCCGCATCAAGAAATGCCCCAAAAGAAAACATCGACACATCACATTTTCTCAAAGAAAACAGAGCTGTTTTTTCCAAAGCGCCTATCTGTAGAATTTGGTCTCTAGCTCAGCCGGCACCTAGGGAAACCCACCAAGCCTTTGCATTTTGTGAAACTAGACACCTTGCTGAGTCCAAGATGGGGTGACTTGTGGGGCTCTCACCAGGCTCTGTTACCCAGAATCCTCTGCAATCCTCAAAATCTAGCTAAAAAACACATTTTCCTCAAATTTCAGTGACAGAAAGTTCTGGAATCTGAGAGGAGCCACAAATTTCTTTCCACCCAGCGGTCCCCAAGTCTCCCGATAAAAATGGTACCTCACCTGTGTGGGTAGGCCTGGAGCCCGCGACAGAAAATGCCCCAAAACACAATGTGGACACATCGAATTTTCCAAAGAAAACAGAGCTGTTTTTTGCAAAGTGTCTAGCTTTGGCTTTTGGCCTCTAGCTCAGCTGGCACCTAGGGAAACCTAACAACCCTGTGTATTTTTTTAAAACCAGACACCTAGGGGAATCCAAGATGGGGTGACCTGTGGGGCTCGCACCAAGTTCTGTTACCTAGAATCCTTTGCAGAACTCAAAATTTGGCTAAAAAACACTTTTTCATCACATTTCGGTGACAGAAAGTTCTGGAATCTGAGAGGAGCCACAAATTTCCTTCCACCCAGCGGTCCCCCAAGTCTCCCGGTAAAAATTATACCTCACTTGTGTGGGTAGGCCTAGTGCCCGCGACAGGAAATGCGCCACAACACAACGTGGACAAATCACATTTTCCCAAAGAAAACAGAGATTTTTTTCCAAAGTGCTTAGCTGTTGGCCTCTATCTCAGCCGGCAGCTAGGGAGACCTACCAAACCTGTGTATGTTTTAAAACTAGACACCTAGGGGAATCCATGATGGAGTGACTTGTGGGACTCGCACCAGGTTCTGTTACCTAGAATCCTTTGCAAACTTCAAAATGTTGCTAAAGAAACACTTTTTCCTCACATTTCGGTGACAGAAAGTTCTGGAATCTGAGAGGAGCCACAAATTTCCTTCCACCTAGCGTTCCCCCAAATCTCCCGATAAAAATCATACCTCACTTGTGTAGTTAGGCCTAGTGCCCGCATCAGGAAATGCCCCAAAATAAAACATCAACACATCACATTTTCACAAAGAAAACAGAGCTGTTTTTTCCAAAGCGCCTATCTGTGAATTTTGGCCTCTAGCTCAGCCGGCACCTTCGGACACCTGTGGACACATCGAATTTTCCAAAGAAAACAGAGCTGTTTTTTGCAAAGTGTCTAGCTTTGGCTTTTGGCCTCTAGCTCAGCTGGCACCTAGGAAAACCTAACAGCCCTGTGTATTTTTTTAAAACTAGACACCTAGGGGAATCCAAGATGGGGTGACCTGTGGTGCTCGCACCAAGTTCTGTTACCCAGAATCCTTTGCAGAACTCAAAATTTGGCTAAAAAACACTTTTTCATCACATTTCGGTGACAGAAAGTTCTGGAATCTGAGAGGAGCCACAAATTTCCTTCCACCCAGCGGTCCCCCAAGTCTCCCGGTAAAAATGATACCTCACTTGTGTGGGTAGGCCTAGTGCCCGCAACAGGAAATGCGCCACAACAGAACGTGGACAAATCACATTTTCACAAAGAAAACAGAGATTTTTTTCCAAAGTGGTTAGCTGTAGATTTTGGCCTTTATCTCAGCCGGCAGCTAGGGAGACCTACCAAACCTGTGTATTTTTTAAAACTAGACACCTAGGGGAATCCATGATGGGGTGACTTGTGAGGCTCGCACCAGGTTCTGTTACCTAGAATCCTTTGCAAACTTCAAAATGTTGCTAAAGAAACACTTTTTCCTCACATTTCGGTGACAGAAAGTTCTGGAATCTGAGAGGAGCCACAAATTTCCTTCCACCTAGCGTTCCCCCAAATCTCCCGATAAAAATCATACCTCACTTGTGTAGTTAGGCCTAGTGCCCGCATCAGGAAATGCCCCAAAAGAAAACATCGACACATCACATTTTCTCAAAGAAAACAGAGCTGTTTTTTCCAAAGCGCCTATCTGTAGAATTTGGTCTCTAGCTCAGCCGGCACCTAGGGAAACCCACCAAGCCTTTGCATTTTGTGAAACTAGACACCTTGCTGAGTCCAAGATGGGGTGACTTGTGGGGCTCTCACCAGGCTCTGTTACCCAGAATCCTCTGCAATCCTCAAAATCTAGCTAAAAAACACATTTTCCTCAAATTTCAGTGACAGAAAGTTCTGTAATCTGAGAGGAGCCACAAATTTCTTTCCACCCAGCGGTCCCCAAGTCTCCCGATAAAAATGGTACCTCACCTGTGTGGGTAGGCCTGGAGCCCGCGACAGAAAATGCCCCAAAACACAATGTGGACACATCGAATTTTCCAAAGAAAACAGAGCTGTTTTTTGCAAAGTGTCTAGCTTTGGCTTTTGGCCTCTAGCTCAGCTAGCACCTAGGGAAACCTAACAACCCTGTGTATTTTTTTAAAACTAGACACCTAGGGGAATCCAAGATGGGGTGACCTGTGGGGCTCGCACCAAGTTCTGTTACCCAGAATCCTTTGCAGACCTTAAAATTTGGCTAAAAAACACTTTTTCCTCACATTTCGGTGACAGAAAGTTCTGGAATCTGAGAGGAGCCACAAATTTCCTTCCACCCAGCGGTCCCCCAAGTCTCCCGGTAAAAATTATACCTCACTTGTGTGGGTAGGCCTAGTGCCCGCGACAGGAAATGCGCCACAACACAACGTGGAGAAATCACATTTTCCCAAAGAAAACAGAGATTTTTTTCCAAAGTGCTTAGCTGTTGGCCTCTATCTCAGCCGGCAGCTAGGGAGACCTACCAAACCTGTGTATTTTTTAAAACTAGACACCTAGGGGAATCCATGATGGAGTGACTTGTGGGACTCGCACCAGGTTCTGTTACCTAGAATCCTTTGCAAACTTCAAAATGTTGCTAAAGAAACACTTTTTCCTCACATTTCGGTGACAGAAAGTTCTGGAATCTGAGAGGAGCCACAAATTTCCTTCCACCTAGCGTTCCCCCAAATCTCCCGATAAAAATGATACCTCACTTGTGTAGTTAGGCCTAGTGCCCGCATCAGGAAATGCCCCAAAATAAAACATCAACACATCACATTTTCACAAAGAAAACAGAGCTGTTTTTTCCAAAGCGCCTATCTGTGAATTTTGGCCTCTAGCTCAGCCGGCACCTAGGGAAACCCACCAAGCCTGTGCATTTTGTAAAACTAGACACCTTGGGGAGTCCAAGATGGGGTGACTTGTGGGGCTCTCACCAGGCTCTGTTACCCAGAATCCTCTGCAAACCTCGAAATCTAGCTAAAAAACACTTTTTCCACAAATTTCAGTGACAGAAAGTTCTGGAATCTGAGAGGAGCCACAAATTTCTTTCCATCCAGCGGTCCCCAAGTCTCCCAATAAAAATGGTACCTCACCTGTGTGGGTAGGCCTGGTGCCCGCGACAGAAAATGCCCCAAAACACAATGTGGACACATCGAATTTTCCAAAGAAAACAGAGCTGTTTTTTGCAAAGTGCCTAGCTTTGGCTTTTGGCCTCTAGCTCAGCTGGCACCTAGGGAAACCTAACAACCCTGTGTATTTTTGTAAAACTAGACACCTAGGGGAATCCAAGATGGGGTGACCTGTGGGGCTCGCACCAAGTTCTGTTACCCAGAATCGTTTGCAGACCTCAAAATTTGGCTAAAAAACACTTTTTCATCACATTTCGGTGACAGAAAGTTCTGGAATCTGAGAGGAGCCACAAATTTCCTTCCACCCAGCGGTCCCCCAAGTCTCCCGGTAAAAATGATACCTCACTTGTGTGGGTAGGCCTAGTGCCCACGACGTGAAATGCGCCACAACACAACGTGGACAAATCACATTTTCCCAAAGAAAACAGAGATTTTTTTCCAAAGTGCTTAGCTGTAGATTTTGGCCTCTATCTCAGCTGGCAGCTAGGGAGACCTACCAAACCTGTGTATTTTTTAAAACTAGACACCTAGGGGAATCCATGATGGGGTGACTTGTGGGGCTCGCACCAGGTTCTGTTACCTAGAATCCTTTGCAAACTTCAAAATGTTGCTAAAGAAACACTTTTTCCTCACATTTCGGTGACAGAAAGTTCTGGAATCTGAGAGGAGCCACAAATTTCCTTCCACATAGCGTTCCCCCAAATCTCCCGATAAAAATCATACCTCACTTGTGTAGTTAGGCCTAGTGCCCGCATCAGGAAATGCCCCAAAAGAAAACATCGACACATCACATTTTTTCAAAGAAAACAGAGCTGTTTTTTCCAAAGCGCCTATCTGTAGAATTTGGTCTCTAGCTCAGCCGGCACCTAGGGAAACCCACCAAGCCTTTGCATTTTGTGAAACTAGACACCTTGCTGAGTCCAAGATGGGGTGACTTGTGGGGCTCTCACCAGGCTCTGTTACCCAGAATCCTCTGCAATCCTCGAAATCTAGCTAAAAAACACGTTTTCCTCAAATTTCAGTGACAGAAAGTTCTGGAATCTGAGAGGAGCCACAAATTTCTTTCCACCCAGCGGTCCCCAAGTCTCCCGATAAAAATGGTACCTCACCTGTGTGGGTAGGCCTGGAGCCCGCGACAGAAAATGCCCCAAAACACAATGTGGACACATCGAATTTTCCAAAGAAAACAGAGCTGTTTTTTGCAAAGTGTCTAGCTTTGGCTTTTGGCCTCTAGCTCAGCTGGCACCTAGGGAAATCTAACAACCCTGTGTATTTTTTTAAAACTAGACACCTAGGGGAATCCAAGATGGGGTGACCTGTGGGGCTCGCACCAAGTTCTGTTACCCAGAATCCTTTGCAGACCTCAAAATTTGGCTAAAAAACACTTTTTCCTCACATTTCGGTGACAGAAAGTTCTGGAATCTGAGAGGAGCCACAAATTTCCTTCCACATAGCGTTCCCCCAAATCTCCCGATAAAAATGATACCTCACTTGTGTAGTTAGGCCTAGTGCCCGCATCAGGAAATGCCCCAAAATAAAACATCAACACATCACATTTTCACAAAGAAAAGAGAGCTGTTTTTTCCAAAGAGCCTATCTGTGAATTTTGGCATCTAGCTCAGCCGGCACCTAGGGAAACCCACCAAGCCTGTGCATTTTGTGAAACTAGACACCTTGGGGAGTCCAAGATGGGGTGACTTGTGGGGCTCTCACCAGGCTCTGTTACCCAGAATCCTCTGCAAACCTCGAAATCTAGCTAAAAAACACTTTTTCCTCAAATTTCAGTGACAGAAAGTTCTGGAATCTGAGAGGAGCCACAAATTTCTTCCCACCCAGCGGACCCCAAGTCTCCAGATAAAAATGGTACCTCACCTGTGTGGGTAGGCCTGGTGCCCGCGACAGAAAGTGCCCCAAAACACAATGTGGACACATCGAATTTTCCAAAGAAAACAGAGCTGTTTTTTGCAAAGTGCCTAGCTTTGGCTTTTGGCCTTTAGCTCGGCTGGCACCTAGGGAAACCTAACAAGCCTGTGTATTTTTTAAAACTAGACACCTAGGGGAATCCAAGATGGGGTGACCTGTGGGGCTCGCACCAAGTTCTGTTACCCAGAATCCTTTGCAGACCTCAAAATTTGGCTAAAAAACACTTTTTCATCACATTTCGGTGACAGAAAGTTCTGGAATCTGAGAGGAGCCACAAATTTCCTTCCACCCAGCGGTCCCCCAAGTCTCCCGGTAAAAATGATACCTCACTTGTGTGGGTAGGCCTAGTGCCCGCGACAGGAAATGCGCCACAACACAACGTGGACAAATCACATTTTCCCAAAGAAAACAGAGATTTTTTTCCAAAGTGCTTAGCTGTAGATTTTGGCCTCTATCTCAGCCGGCAGCTAGGGAGACCTACCAAACCTGTGTATTTTTTAAAACTAGACACCTAGGGGAATCCATGATGGGGTGACTTGTGGGGCTCCCACCAGGTTCTGTTACCTAGAATCCTTTGCAAACTTCAAAATGTTGCTAAAGAAACACTTTTTCCTCACATTTCGGTGACAGAAAGTTCTGGAATCTGGGAGGAGCCACAAATTTCCTTCCACCCAGCGGTCCCCCAAGTCTCCCGGTAAAAATGATACCTCACTTGTGTGGGTAGGCCGAGTGCCCGCGACAGGAAATGCGACACAACACAACGTGGACAAATCACATTTTCCCAAAGAAAACAGAGATTTTTTTCCAAAGTGCTTAGCTGTAGATTTTGGCCTCTATCTCAGCCGGCAGCTAGGGAGACCTACCAAACCTGTGTATTTTTTAAAACTAGACACCTAGGGGAATCCATGATGGGGTGACTTGTGGGGCTCGCACCAGGTTCTGTTACCTAGAATCCTTTGCAAACTTCAAAATGTTGCTAAAGAAACACTTTTTCCTCACATTTCGGTGACAGAATGTTCTGGAATCTGAGAGGAGCCACAAATTTCCTTCCACCTAGCGTTCCCCCAAATCTCCCGATAAAAATCATACCTCACTTGTGTAGTTAGGCCTAGTGCCCGCATCAGGAAATGCCCCAAAAGAAAACATCGACACATCACATTTTCTCAAAGAAAACAGAGCTGTTTTTCCAAAGCGCCTATCTGTAGAATTTGGTCTCTAGCTCAGCCGGCACCTAGGGAAACCCACCAAGCCTTTGCATTTTGTGAAACTAGACACCTTGCTGAGTCCAAGATGGGGTGACTTGTGGGGCTCTCACCAGGCTCTGTTACCCAGAATCCTCTGCAATCCTCGAAATCTAGCTAAAAAACACGTTTTCCTCAAATTTCAGTGACAGAAAGTTCTGGAATCTGAGAGGAGCCACAAATTTCTTTCCACCCAGCGGTCCTCAAGTCTCCCAATAAAAATGGTACCTCACCTGTGTGGGTAGGCCTGGAGCCCGCGACAGAAAATGCCCCAAAACACAATGTGGACACATCGAATTTTCCAAAGAAAACAGAGCTGTTTTTTGCAAAGTGTCTAGCTTTGGCTTTTGGCCTCTAGCTCAGCTGGCACCTAGGGAAACCTAACAACCCTGTGTATTTTTTTAAAACTAGACACCTAGGGGAATCCAAGATGGGGTGACCTGTGGGGCTCGCACCAAGTTCTGTTACCCAGAATCCTTTGCAGAACTCAAAATTTGGCTAAAAAACACTTTTTCATCACATTTCGGTGACAGAAAGTTCTGGAATCTGAGAGGAGCCACAAATTTCCTTCCACCCAGGGGTCCCCCAAGTCTCCCGGTAAAAATTATACCTCACTTGTGTGGGTAGGCCTAGTGCCCGCGACAGGAAATGCGCCACAACACAACGTGGACAAATCACATTTTCCCAAAGAAAACAGAGATTTCTTTCCAAAGTGCTTAGCTGTTGGCCTCTATCTCAGCCGGCAGCTAGGGAGACCTACCAAACCTGTGTATTTTTTAAAACTAGACACCTAGGGGAATCCATGATGGGGTGACTTGTGGGACTCGCACCAGGTTCTGTTACCTAGAATCCTTCGCAAACTTCAAAATGTTGCTAAAGAAACACTTTTTCCTCACATTTCGGTGACATAAAGTTCTGGAATCTGAGAGGAGCCACAAATTTCCTTCCACCTAGCGGTCCCCAAGTCTCCCGATAAAAATGGTACCTCACCTGTGTGGGTAGGCCTGGTGCCCGCGACAGAAAATGCCCCAAAACACAATGTGGACACATCGAATTTTCCAAAGAAAACAGAGCTGTTTTTTGCAAAGTGCCTAGCTTTGGCTTTTGGCCTCTAGCTCAGCTGGCACCTAGGGAAACCTAACAACCCTGTGTATTTTTGTAAAACTAGACACCTAGGGGAATCCAAGATGGGGTGACCTGTGGGGCTCGCACCAAGTTCTGTTACCCAGAATCCTTTGCAGACCTCAAAATGTGGCTAAAAAACACTTTTTCATCACATTTCGGTGACAGAAAGTTCCGGAATCTGAGAGGAGCCACAAATTTCCTTCCCCCCAGTGGTCCCCCAAGTCTCCCGGTAAAAATGATACCTCACTTGTGTGGGTAGGTCTAGTTCCCACGACAGGAAATGCGCCACAACACAACGTGGACAAATCCCATTTTCCCAAAGAAAACAGAGATTTTTTTCCAAAGTGCTTAGCTGTAGATTTTGGCCTCTATCTCAGCCGGCAGCTAGGGAGACCTATCAAACCTGTGTATTTTTTAAAACTAGACACCTAGGGGAATCCATGATGGGGTGACTTGTCGGGCTCGCACCAGGTTCTGTTACCTAGAATCCTTTGCAAACTTCAAAATGTTACTAAAGAAACACTTTTTCCTCACATTTCGGTGACAGAAAGTTCTGGAATCTGAGAGGAGCCACAAATTTCCTTCCACATAGCGTTCCCCCAAATCTCCCGATAAAAATGATACCTCACTTGTGTAGTTAGGCCTAGTGCCCGCATCAGGAAATGCCCCAAAATAAAACATCAACACATCACATTTTCACAAAGAAAACACAGCTGTTTTTTCCAAAGCGCCTATCTGTGAATTTTGGCCTCTAGCTCAGCCGGCACCTAGGGAAATCCACCAAGCCTGTGCATTTTGTGAAACTAGACACCTTGGGGAGTCCAAGATGGGGTGACTTGTGGGGCTCTCACCAGGCTCTGTTACCCAGAATCCTCTGCAAACCTCGAAATCTAGCTAAAAAACACGTTTTCCTCAAATTTCAGTGACAGAAAGTTCTGGAATCTGAGAGGAGCCACAAATTTCTTTCCACCCAGCGGTCCCCAAGTCTCCCGATAAAAATGGTACCTCACCTGTGTGGGTAGGCCTGGAGCCAGCGACAGAAAATGCCCCAAAACACAATGTGGACACATCGAATTTTCCAAAGAAAACAGAGCTGTTTTTTGCAAAGTGTCTAGCTTTGGCTTTTGGCCTCTAGCTCAGCTGGCACCTAGAGAAACCTAACAACCCTGTGTATTTTTTTAAAACTAGACACCTAGGGGAATCCAAGATGGGGTGACCTGTGGGGCTCGCACCAAGTTCTACTACCCAGAATCCTTTGCAGAACTCAAAATTTGGCTAAAAAACACTTTTTCCTCACATTTCGGTGACAGAATGTTCTGGAATCTGAGAGGAGCCACAAATTTCCTTCCACCTAGCGTTCCCCCAAATCTCCCGATAAAAATCATACCTCACTTGTGTAGTTAGGCCTAGTGCCCGCATCAGGAAATGCCCCAAAAGAAAACATCGACACATCACATTTTCTCAAAGAAAACAGAGCTGTTTTTTCCAAAGCGCCTATCTGTAGAATTTGGTCTCTAGCTCAGCCGGCACCTAGGGAAACCCACCAAGCCTTTGCATTTTGTGAAACTAGACACCTTGCTGAGTCCAAGATGGGGTGACTTGTGGGGCTCTCACCAGGCTCTGTTACCCAGAATCCTCTGCAATCCTCGAAATCTAGCTAAAAAACACGTTTTCCTCAAATTTCAGTGACAGAAAGTTCTGGAATCTGAGAGGAGCCACGAATTTCTTTCCACCCAGCGGTCCTCAAGTCTCCCGATAAAAATGGTACCTCACCTGTGTGGGTAGGCCTGGAGCCCGCGACAGAAAATGCCCCAAAACACAATGTGGACACATCGAATTTTCCAAAGAAAACAGAGCTGTTTTTTGCAAAGTGTTTAGCTTTGGCTTTTGGCCTCTAGCTCAGCTGGCACCTAGGGAAACCTAACAACCCTGTGTATTTTTTTAAAACTAGACACCTAGGGGAATCCAAGATGGGGTGACCTGTGGGGCTCGCACCAAGTTCTGTTACCCAGAATCCTTTGCAGAACTCAAAATTTGGCTAAAAAACACTTTTTCATCACATTTCGGTGACAGAAAGTTCTGGAATCTGAGAGGAGCCACAAATTTCCTTCCACCCAGCGGTCCCCCAAGTCTCCCGGTAAAAATTATACCTCACTTGTGTGGGTAGGCCTAGTGCCCGCGACAGGAAATGCGCCACAACACAACGTGGACAAATCACATTTTCCCAAAGAAAACAGAGATTTCTTTCCAAAGTGCTTAGCTGTTGGCCTCTATCTCAGCCGGCAGCTAGGGAGACCTACCAAACCTGTGTATTTTTTAAAACTAGACACCTAGGGGAATCCATGATGGGGTGACTTGTGGGACTCGCACCAGGTTCTGTTACCTAGAATCCTTCGCAAACTTCAAAATGTTGCTAAAGAAACACTTTTTCCTCACATTTCGGTGACATAAAGTTCTGGAATCTGAGAGGAGCCACAAATTTCCTTCCACCTAGCGTTCCCCCAAATCTCCCGATAAAAATGATACCTCACTTGTGTAGTTAGGCCTAGTGCCCGCATCAGGAAATGCCCCAAAATAAAACATCAACACATCACATTTTCACAAAGAAAACAGAGCTGTTTTTTCCAAAGCGCCTATCTGTGAATTTTGGCCTCTAGCTCAGCCGGCACCTAGGGAAACCCACCAAGCCTGTGCATTTTGTAAAACTAGACACCTTGGGGAGTCCAAGATGGGGTGACTTGTGGGGCTCTCACCAGGCTCTGTTACCCAGAATCCTCTGCAAACCTCGAAATCTAGCTAAAAAACACTTTTTCCTCAAATTTCAGTGACAGAAAGTTCTGGAATCTGAGAGGAGCCACAAATTTCTTTCTACCCAGCGGTCCCCAAGTCTCCCGATAAAAATGGTACCTCACCTGTGTGGGTAGGCCTGGTGCCCGCGACAGAAAATGCCCCAAAACACAATGTGGACACATCGAATTTTCCAAAGAAAACAGAGCTGTTTTTTGCAAAGTGCCTAGCTTTGGCTTTTGGCCTCTAGCTCAGCTGGCACCTAGGGAAACCTAACAACCCTGTGTATTTTTGTAAAACTAGACACCTAGGGGAATCCAAGATGGGGTGACCTGTGGGGCTCGCACCAAGTTCTGTTACCCAGAATCCTTTGCAGACCTCAAAATTTGGCTAAAAAACACTTTTTCATCACATTTCGGTGACAGAAAGTTCCGGAATCTGAGAGGAGCCACAAATTTCCTTCCACCCAGTGGTCCCCCAAGTCTCCCGGTAAAAATGATACCTCACTTGTGTGGGTAGGCCTAGTGCCCACGACAGGAAATGCGCCACAACACAACGTGGACAAATCACATTTTCCCAAAGAAAACAGAGATTTTTTTCCAAAGTGCTTAGCTGTAGATTTTGGCCTCTATCTCAGCCGGCAGCTAGGGAGACCTATCAAACCTGTGTATTTTTTAAAACTAGACACCTAGGGGAATCCATGATGGGGTGACTTGTCGGGCTCGCACCAGGTTCTGTTACCTAGAATCCTTTGCAAACTTCAAAATGTTGCTAAAGAAACACTTTTTCCTCACATTTCGGTGACAGAAAGTTCTGGAATCTGAGAGGAGCCACAAATTTCCTTCCACATAGCGTTCCCCCAAATCTCCCGATAAAAATGATACCTCACTTGTGTAGTTAGGCCTAGTGCCCGCATCAGGAAATGCCCCAAAATAAAACATCAACACATCACATTTTCACAAAGAAAACACAGCTGTTTTTTCCAAAGCGCCTATCTGTGAATTTTGGCCTCTAGCTCAGCCGGCACCTAGGGAAATCCACCAAGCCTGTGCATTTTGTGAAACTAGACACCTTGGGGAGTCCAAGATGGGGTGACTTGTGGGGCTCTCACCAGGCTCTGTTACCCAGAATCCTCTGCAAACCTCGAAATCTAGCTAAAAAACACGTTTTCCTCAAATTTCAGTGACAGAAAGTTCTGGAATCTGAGAGGAGCCACAAATTTCTTTCCACCCAGCGGTCCCCAAGTCTCCCGATAAAAATGGTACCTCACCTGTGTGGGTAGGCCTGGAGCCAGTGACAGAAAATGCCCCAAAACACAATGTGGACACATCGAATTTTCCAAAGAAAACAGAGCTGTTTTTTGCAAAGTGTCTAGCTTTGGCTTTTGGCCTCTAGCTCAGCTGGCACCTAGAGAAACCTAACAACCCTGTGTATTTTTTTAAAACTAGACACCTAGGGGAATCCAAGATGGGGTGACCTGTGGGGCTCGCACCAAGTTCTACTACCCAGAATCCTTTGCAGAACTCAAAATTTGGCTAAAAAACACTTTTTCATCACATTTCGGTGACAGAAAGTTCTGGAATCTGAGAGGAGCCACAAATTTCCTTCCACCCAGCGGTCCCCCAAGTCTCCCGGTAAAAATTATACCTCACTTGTGTGGGTAGGCCTAGTGCCCACGACAGGAAATGCGCCACAACACAACGTGGACAAATCACATTTTCCCAAAGAAAACAGAGATTTTTTTCCAAAGTGCTTAGCTGTAGATTTTGGCCTCTATCTCAGCCGGCAGCTAGGGAGACCTACCAAACCTGTGTATTTTCTAAAACTAGACACCTAGGGGAATCCATGATGGGGTGACTTGTGGGGCTTGCACCAGGTTCTGTTACCTAGAATCCTTTGCAAACTTCAAAATGTTGCTAAAGAAACACTTTTTCCTCACATTTCGGTGACAGAAAGTTCTGGAATCTGAGAGGAGACACAAATTTCCTTCCACCCAGCGGTCCCCCAAGTCTCCCGGTCAAAATGATACCTCACTTGTGTGGGTAGGCCTAGTGCCCGCGACAGGAAATGCGCCACAACAGAACGTGGACAAATCACATTTTCCCAAAGAAAACAGAGATTTTTTTCCAAAGTGCTTAGCTGTAGATTTTGGCCCCTATCCCAGCCGGCAGCTAGGGAGACCTACCAAACCTGTGTATTTTTTAAAACTAGACACCTAGGGGAATCCATGATGGGGTGACTTGTGGGGCTCGCACCAGGTTCTGTTACCTAGAATCCTTTGCAAACTTCAAAATGTTGCTAAAGAAACACTTTTTCCTCACATTTCGGTGACAGAATGTTCTGGAATCTGAGAGGAGCCACAAATTTCCTTCCACCTAGCGTTCCCCCAAATCTCCTGATAAAAATCATACCTCACTTGTGTAGTTAGGCCTAGTGCCCGCATCAGGAAATGCCCCAAAAGAAAACATCGACACATCACATTTTCTCAAAGAAAACAGAGCTGTTTTTTCCAAAGCGCCTATCTGTAGAATTTGGTCTCTAGCTCAGCCGGCACCTAGGGAAACCCACCAAGCCTTTGCATTTTGTGAAACTAGACACCTTGCTGAGTCCAAGATGGGGTGACTTGTGGGGCTCTCACCAGGCTCTGTTACCCAGAATCCTCTGCAATCCTCAAAATCTAGCTAAAAAACACATTTTCCTCAAATTTCAGTGACAGAAAGTTCTGGAATCTGAGAGGAGCCACAAATTTCTTTCCACCCAGCTGTCCCCAAGTCTCCCGATAAAAATGGTACCTCACCTGTGTGGGTAGGCCTGGAGCCCGCGACAGAAAATGCCCCAAAACACAATGTGGACACATCGAATTTTCCAAAGAAAACAGAGCTGTTTTTTGCAAAGTGTCTAGCTTTGGCTTTTGGCCTCTAGCTCAGCTGGCACCTAGGAAAACCTAACAACCCTGTGTATTTTTTAAAAACTAGACACCTAGGGGAATCCAAGATGGGGTGACCTGTGGTGCTCGCACCAAGTTCTGTTACCCAGAATCCTTTGCAGAACTCAAAATTTGGCTAAAAAACACTTTTTCATCACATTTCGGTGACAGAAAGTTCTGGAATCTGAGAGGAGCCACAAATTTCCTTCCACCCAGCGGTCCCCCAAGTCTCCCGGTAAAAATGATACCTCACTTGTGTGGGTAGGCCTAGTGCCCGCGACAGGAAATGCGCCACAACAGAACGTGGACAAATCACATTTTCCCAAAGAAAACAGAGATTTTTTTCCAAAGTGCTTAGCTGTAGATTTTGGCTTCTATCTCAGCCGGCAGCTAGGGAGACCTACCAAACCTGTGTATTTTTTAAAACTAGACACCTAGGGGAATCCATGATGGGGTGACTTGTGAGGCTCGCACCAGGTTCTGTTACCTAGAATCCTTTGCAAACTTCAAAATGTTGCTAAAGAAACACTTTTTCCTCACATTTCGGTGACAGAAAGTTATGGAATCTGAGAGGAGCCACAAATTTCCTTCCACCTAGCGTTCCCCCAAATCTCCTGATAAAAATCATACCTCACTTGTGTAGTTAGGCCTAGTGCCCGCATCAGGAAATGCCCCAAAAGAAAACATCGACACATCACATTTTCTCAAAGAAAACAGAGCTGTTTTTTCCAAAGCGCCTATCTGTAGAATTTGGTCTCTAGCTCAGCCGGCACCTAGGGAAACCCACCAAGCCTTTGCATTTTGTGAAACTAGACACCTTGCTGAGTCCAAGATGGGGTGACTTGTGGGGCTCTCACCAGGCTCTGTTACCCAGAATCCTCTGCAATCCTCAAAATCTAGCTAAAAAACACATTTTCCTCAAATTTCAGTGACAGAAAGTTCTGGAATCTGAGAGGAGCCACAAATTTCTTTCCACCCAGCTGTCCCCAAGTCTCCCGATAAAAATGGTACCTCACCTGTGTGGGTAGGCCTGGAGCCCGCGACAGAAAATGCCCCAAAACACAATGTGGATACATCGAATTTTCCAAAGAAAACAGAGCTGTTTTTTGCAAAGTGTCTAGCTTTGGCTTTTGGCCTCTAGCTCAGCTGGCACCTAGGAAAACCTAACAACCCTGTGTATTTTTTAAAAACTAGACACCTAGGGGAATCCAAGATGGGGTGACCTGTGGTGCTCGCACCAAGTTCTGTTACCCAGAATCCTTTGCAGAACTCAAAATTTGGCTAAAAAACACTTTTTCATCACATTTCGGTGACAGAAAATTCTGGAATCTGAGAGGAGCCACAAATTTCCTTCCACCCAGCGGTCCCCCAAGTCTCCCGGTAAAAATGATACCTCACTTGTGTGGGTAGGCCTAGTGCCCGCGACAGGAAATGCGCCACAACAGAACGTGGACAAATCACATTTTCCCAAAGAAAACAGAGATTTTTTTCCAAAGTGCTTAGCTGTAGATTTTGGCTTCTATCTCAGCCGGCAGCTAGGGAGACCTACCAAACCTGTGTATTTTTTAAAACTAGACACCTAGGGGAATCCATGATGGGGTGACTTGTGAGGCTCGCACCAGGTTCTGTTACCTAGAATCCTTTGCAAACTTCAAAATGTTGCTAAAGAAACACTTTTTCCTCACATTTCGGTGACAGAAAGTTCTGGAATCTGAGAGGAGCCACAAATTTCCTTCCACCTAGCGTTCCCCCAAATCTCCTGATAAAAATCATACCTCACTTGTGTAGTTAGGCCTAGTGCCCGCATCAAGAAATGCCCCAAAAGAAAACATCGACACATCACATTTTCTCAAAGAAAACAGAGTTGTTTTTTCCAAAGCGCCTATCTGTAGAATTTGGTCTCTAGCTCAGCCGGCACCTAGGGAAACCCACCAAGCCTTTGCATTTTGTGAAACTAGACACCTTGCTGAGTCCAAGATGGGGTGACTTGTGGGGCTCTCACCAGGCTCTGTTACCCAGAATCCTCTGCAATCCTCAAAATCTAGCTAAAAAACACATTTTCCTCAAATTTCAGTGACAGAAAGTTCTGGAATCTGAGAGGAGCCACAAATTTCTTTCCACCCAGCGGTCCCCAAGTCTCCCGATAAAAATGGTACCTCACCTGTGTGGGTAGGCCTGGAGCCCGCGACAGAAAATGCCCCAAAACACAATGTGGACACATCGAATTTTCCAAAGAAAACAGAGCTGTTTTTTGCAAAGTGTCTAGCTTTGGCTTTTGGCCTCTAGCTCAGCTGGCACCTAGGGAAACCTAACAACCCTGTGTATTTTTTTAAAACTAGACACCTAGGGGAATCCAAGATGGGGTGACCTGTGGGGCTCGCACCAAGTTCTGTTACCCAGAATCCTTTGCAGAACTCAAAATTTGGCTAAAAAACACTTTTTCATCACATTTCGGTGACAGAAAGTTCTGGAATCTGAGAGGAGCCACAAATTTCCTTCCACCCAGCGGTCCCCCAAGTCTCCCGGTAAAAATTATACCTCACTTGTGTGGGTAGGCCTAGTGCCCGCGACAGGAAATGCGCCACAACACAACGTGGACAAATCACATTTTCCCAAAGAAAACAGAGATTTTTTTCCAAAGTGCTTAGCTGTTGGCCTCTATCTCAGCCGGCAGCTAGGGAGACCTACCAAACCTGTGTATTTTTTAAAACTAGACACCTAGGGGAATCCATGATGGGGTGACTTGTGGGACTCGCACCAGGTTCTGTTACCTAGAATCCTTTGCAAACTTCAAAATGTTGCTAAAGAAACACTTTTTCCTCACATTTCGGTGACAGAAAGTTCTGGAATCTGAGAGGAGCCACAAATTTCCTTCCACCTAGCGTTCCCCCAAATCTCCCGATAAAAATGATACCTCACTTGTGTAGTTAGGCCTAGTGCCCGCATCAGGAAATGCCCCAAAATAAAACATCAACACATCACATTTTCACAAAGAAAACAGAGCTGTTTTTTCCAAAGCGCCTATCTGTGAATTTTGGCCTCTAGCTCAGCCGGCACCTAGGGAAACCCACCAAGCCTGTGCATTTTGTAAAACTAGACACCTTGGGGAGTCCAAGATGGGGTGACTTGTGGGGCTCTCACCAGGCTCTGTTACCCAGAATCCTCTGCAAACCTCGAAATCTAGCTAAAAAACACTTTTTCCTCAAATTTCAGTGACAGAAAGTTCTGGAATCTGAGAGGAGCCACAAATTTCTTTCCATCCAGCGGTCCCCAAGTCTCCCGATAAAAATGGTACCTCACCTGTGTGGGTAGGCCTGGTGCCCGCGACAGAAAATGCCCCAAAACACAATGTGGACACATCGAATTTTCCAAAGAAAACAGAGCTGTTTTTGGCAAAGTGCCTAGCTTTGGCTTTTGGCCTCTAGCTCAGCTGGCACCTAGGGAAACCTAACAACCCTGTGTATTTTTGTAAAACTAGACACCTAGGGGAATCCAAGATGGGGTGACCTGTGGGGCTCGCACCAAGTTCTGTTACCCAGAATCGTTTGCAGACCTCAAAATTTGGCTAAAAAACACTTTTTCATCACATTTCGGTGACAGAAAGTTCTGGAATCTGAGAGGAGCCACAAATTTCCTTCCACCCAGCGGTCCCCCAAGTCTCCCGGTAAAAATGATACCTCACTTGTGTGGGTAGGCCTAGTGCCCACGACGTGAAATGCGCCACAACACAACGTGGACAAATCACATTTTCCCAAAGAAAACAGAGATTTTTTTCCAAAGTGCTTAGCTGTAGATTTTGGCCTCTATCTCAGCCGGCAGCTAGGGAGACCTACCAAACCTGTGTATTTTTTAAAACTAGACACCTAGGGGAATCCATGATGGCGTGACTTGTGGGGCTCGCACCAGGTTCTGTTACCTAGAATCCTTTGCAAACTTCAAAATGTTGCTAAAGAAACACTTTTTCCTCACATTTCGGTGACAGAAAGTTCTGGAATCTGAGAGGAGCCACAAATTTCCTTCCACATAGCGTTCCCCCAAATCTCCCGATAAAAATCATACCTCACTTGTGTAGTTAGGCCTAGTGCCCGCATCAGGAAATGCCCCAAAAGAAAACATCGACACATCACATTTTCTCAAAGAAAACAGAGCTGTTTTTTCCAAAGCGCCTATCTGTAGAATTTGGTCTCTAGCTCAGCCGGCACCTAGGGAAACCCACCAAGCCTTTGCATTTTGTGAAACTAGACACCTTGCTGAGTCCAAGATGGGGTGACTTGTGGGGCTCTCACCAGGCTCTGTTACCCAGAATCCTCTGCAATCCTCGAAATATAGCTAAAAAACACGTTTTCCTCAAATTTCAGTGACAGAAAGTTCTGGAATCTGAGAGGAGCCACAAATTTCTTTCCACCCAGCGGTCCCCAAGTCTCCCGATAAAAATGGTACCTCACCTGTGTGGGTAGGCCTGGAGCCCGCAACAGAAAATGCCCCAAAACACAATGTGGACACATCGAATTTTCCAAAGAAAACAGAGCTGTTTTTTGCAAAGTGTCTAGCTTTTGCTTTTGGCCTCTAGCTCAGCTGGCACCTAGGGAAACCTAACAACCCTGTGTATTTTTGTAAAACTAGACACCTAGGGGAATCCAAGATGGGGTGACCTGTGGGGCTCGCACCAAGTTCTGTTACCCAGAATCCTTTGCAGACCTCAAAATTTGGCTAAAAAACACTTTTTCATCACATTTCGGTGACAGAAAGTTCTGGAATCTGAGAGGAGCCACAAATTTCCTTCCACCCAGCGGTCCCCCAAGTCTCCCGGTAAAAATGATACCTCACTTGTGTGGGTAGGCCTAGTGCCCACGACAGGAAATGCGCCACAACACAACGTGGACAAATCACATTTTCCCAAAGAAAACCGAGATTTTTTTCCAAAGTGTTTAGCTGTAGATTTTGGCCTCTATCTCAGCCGGCATCTAGGGAGACCTACCAAACCTGTGTATTTTTTAAAACTAGACACCTAGGGGAATCCATGATGGGGTGACTTGTCGGGCTCGCACCAGGTTCTGTTACCCAGAATCCTTTGCAAACTTCAAAATGTTGCTAAAGAAACACTTTTTCCTCACATTTCGGTGACAGAAAGTTCTGGAATCTGAGAGGAGCCACAAATTTCCTTCCACATAGCGTTCCCCCAAATCTCCTGATAAAAATGATACCTCACTTGTGTAGTTAGGCCTAGTGCCCGCATCAGGAAATGCCCCAAAATAAAACATCAACACATCACATTTTCACAAAGAAAACAGAGCTGTTTTTTCCAAAGAGCCTATCTGTGAATTTTGGCATCTAGCTCAGCCGGCACCTAGGGAAACCCACCAAGCCTGTGCATTTTGTGAAACTAGACAGTTTGGGGAGTCCAAGATGGGGTGACTTGTGGGGCTCTCACCAGGCTCTGTTACCCAGAATCCTCTGCAAACCTCGAAATCTAGCTAAAAAACACTTTTTCCTCAAATTTCAGTGACAGAAAGTTCTGGAATCTGAGAGGAGCCACAAATTTCTTTCCACCCAGCTGTCCCCAAGTCTCCCGATAAAAATGGTACCTCACCTGTGTGGGTAGGCCTGGAGCCCGCGACAGAAAATGCCCCAAAACACAATGTGGACACATCGAATTTTCCAAAGAAAACAGAGCTGTTTTTTGCAAAGTGTCTAGCTTTGGCTTTTGGCCTCTAGCTCAGCTGGCACCTAGGAAAACCTAACAACCCTGTGTATTTTTTTAAAACTAGACACATAGGGGAATCCAAGATGGGGTGACCTGTGGTGCTCGCACCAAGTTCTGTTACCCAGAATCCTTTGCAGAACTCAAAATTTGGCTAAAAAACACTTTTTCATCACATTTCGGTGACAGAAAGTTCTGGAATCTGAGAGGAGCCACAAATTTCCTTCCACCCAGCGGTCCCCCAAGTCTCCCGGTAAAAATGATACCTCACTTGTGTGGGTAGGCCTAGTGCCCGCGACAGGAAATGCGCCACAACAGAACGTGGACAAATCACATTTTCCCAAAGAAAACAGAGATTTTTTTCCAAAGTGCTTAGCTGTAGATTTTGGCCTCTATCTTAGCCGGCAGCTAGGGAGACCTACCAAACCTGTGTATTTTTTAAAACTAGACACCTAGGGGAATCCATGATGGGGTGACTTGTGAGGCTCGCACCAGGTTCTGTTACCTAGAATCCTTTGCAAACTTCAAAATGTTGCTAAAGAAACACTTTTTCCTCACATTTCGGTGACAGAAAGTTCTGGAATCTGAGAGGAGCCACAAATTTCCTTCCACCTAGCGTTCCCCCAAATCTCCCGATAAAAATCATACCTCACTTGTGTAGTTAGGCCTAGTGCCCGCATCAGGAAATGCCCCAAAAGAAAACATCGACACATCACATTTTCTCAAAGAAAACAGAGCTGTTTTTTCCAAAGCGCCTATCTGTAGAATTTGGTCTCTAGCTCAGCCGGCACCTAGGGAAACCCACCAAGCCTTTGCATTTTGTGAAACTAGACACCTTGCTGAGTCCAAGATGGGGTGACTTGTGGGGCTCTCACCAGGCTCTGTTACCCAGAATCCTCTGCAATCCTCAAAATCTAGCTAAAAAACAAATTTTCCTCAAATTTCAGTGACAGAAAGTTCTGGAATCTGCGAGGAGCCACAAATTTCTTTCCACCCAGCGGTCCCCAAGTCTCCCGATAAAAATGGTACCTCACCTGTGTGGGTAGGCCTGGAGCCCGCAACAGAAAATGCCCCAAAACACAATGTGGACACATCGAATTTTCCAAAGAAAACAGAGCTGTTTTTTGCAAAGTGTCTAGCTTTGGCTTTTGGCCTCTAGCTCAGCTGGCACCTAGGGAAACCTAACAACCCTGTGTATTTTTTTAAAACTAGACACCTAGGGGAATCCAAGATGGGGTGACCTGTGGGGCTCGCACCAAGTTCTGTTACCCAGAATCCTTTGCAGAACTCAAAATTTGGCTAAAAAACACTTTTTCATCACATTTCGGTGACAGAAAGTTCTGGAATCTGAGAGGAGCCACAAATTTCCTTCCACCCAGCGGTCCCCCAAGTCTCCCGGTAAAAATTATACCTCACTTGTGTGGGTAGGCCTAGTGCCCGCGACAGGAAATGCGCCACAACACAACGTGGACAAATCACATTTTCCCAAAGAAAACAGAGATTTTTTTCCAAAGTGCTTAGCTGTTGGCCTCTATCTCAGCCGGCAGCTAGGGAGACCTACCAAACCTGTGTATTTTTTAAAACTAGACACCTAGGGGAATCCATGATGGGGTGACTTGTGGGACTCGCACCAGGTTCTGTTACCTAGAATCCTTTGCAAACTTCAAAATGTTGCTAAAGAAACACTTTTTCCTCACATTTCGGTGACAGAAAGTTCTGGAATCTGAGAGGAGCCACAAATTTCCTTCCACCTAGCGTTCCCCCAAATCTCCCGATAAAAATGATACCTCACTTGTGTAGTTAGGCCTAGTGCCCGCATCAGGAAATGCCCCAAAATAAAACATCAACACATCACATTTTCACAAAGAAAACAGAGCTGTTTTTTCCAAAGCGCCTATCTGTGAATTTTGGCCTCTAGCTCAGCCGGCACCTAGGGAAACCCACCAAGCCTGTGCATTTTGTAAAACTAGACACCTTGGGGAGTCCAAGATGGGGTGACTTGTGGGGCTCTCACCACGCTCTGTTACCCAGAATCCTCTGCAAACCTCGAAATCTAGCTAAAAAACACTTTTTCCTCAAATTTCAGTGACAGAAAGTTCTGGAATCTGAGAGGAGCCACAAATTTCTTTCCATCCAGCGGTCCCCAAGTCTCCCGATAAAAATGGTACCTCACCTGTGTGGGTAGGCCTGGTGCCCGCGACAGAAAATGCCCCAAAACACAATGTGGACACATCGAATTTTCCAAAGAAAACAGAGCTGTTTTTTGCAAAGTGCCTAGCTTTGGCTTTTGGCCTCTAGCTCAGCTGGCACCTAGGGAAACCTAACAACCCTGTGTATTTTTGTAAAACTAGACACCTAGGGGAATCCAAGATGGGGTGACCTGTGGGGCTCGCACCAAGTTCTGTTACCCAGAATCGTTTGCAGACCTCAAAATTTGGCTAAAAAACACTTTTTCATCACATTTCGGTGACAGAAAGTTCTGGAATCTGAGAGGAGCCACAAATTTCCTTCCACCCAGCGGTCCCCCAAGTCTCCCGGTAAAAATGATACCTCACTTGTGTGGGTAGGCCTAGTGCCCACGACGTGAAATGCGCCACAACACAACGTGGACAAATCACATTTTCCCAAAGAAAACAGAGATTTTTTTCCAAAGTGCTTAGCTGTAGATTTTGGCCTCTATCTCAGCCGGCAGCTAGGGAGACCTACCAAACCTGTGTATTTTTTAAAACTAGACACCTAGGGGAATCCATGATGGCGTGACTTGTGGGGCTCGCACCAGGTTCTGTTACCTAGAATCCTTTGCAAACTTCAAAATGTTGCTAAAGAAACACTTTTTCCTCACATTTCGGTGACAGAAAGTTCTGGAATCTGAGAGGAGCCACAAATTTCCTTCCACATAGCGTTCCCCCAAATCTCCCGATAAAAATCATACCTCACTTGTGTAGTTAGGCCTAGTGCCCGCATCAGGAAATGCCCCAAAAGAAAACATCGACACATCACATTTTCTCAAAGAAAACAGAGCTGTTTTTTCCAAAGCGCCTATCTGTAGAATTTGGTCTCTAGCTCAGCCGGCACCTAGGGAAACCCACCAAGCCTTTGCATTTTGTGAAACTAGACACCTTGCTGAGTCCAAGATGGGGTGACTTGTGGGGCTCTCACCAGGCTCTGTTACCCAGAATCCTCTGCAATCCTCGAAATCTAGCTAAAAAACACGTTTTCCTCAAATTTCAGTGACAGAAAGTTCTGGAATCTGAGAGGAGCCACAAATTTCTTTCCACCCAGCGGTCCCCAAGTCTCCCGATAAAAATGGTACCTCACCTGTGTGGGTAGGCCTGGAGCCCGCGACAGAAAATGCCCCAAAACACAATGTGGACACATCGAATTTTCCAAAGAAAACAGAGCTGTTTTTTGCAAAGTGTCTAGCTTTTGCTTTTGGCCTGTAGCTCAGCTGGCACCTAGGGAAACCTAACAACCCTGTGTATTTTTGTAAAACTAGACACCTAGGGGAATCCAAGATGGGGTGACCTGTGGGGCTCGCACCAAGTTCTGTTACCCAGAATCCTTTGCAGACCTCAAAATTTGGCTAAAAAACACTTTTTCATCACATTTCGGTGACAGAAAGTTCTGGAATCTGAGAGGAGCCACAAATTTCCTTCCACCCAGCGGTCCCCCAAGTCTCCCGGTAAAAATGATACCTCACTTGTGTGGGTAGGCCTAGTGCCCACGACAGGAAATGCGCCACAACACAACGTGGACAAATCACATTTTCCCAAAGAAAACAGAGATTTTTTTCCAAAGTGTTTAGCTGTAGATTTTGGCCTCTATCTCAGCCGGCATCTAGGGAGACCTACCAAACCTGTGTATTTTTTAAAACTAGACACCTAGGGGAATCCATGATGGGGTGACTTGTCGGGCTCGCACCAGGTTCTGTTACCTAGAATCCTTTGCAAACTTCAAAATGTTGCTAAAGAAACACTTTTTCCTCACATTTCGGTGACAGAAAGTTCTGGAATCTGAGAGGAGCCACAAATTTCCTTCAACATAGCGTTCCCCCAAATCTCCCGATAAAAATGATACCTCACTTGTGTAGTTAGGCCTAGTGCCCGCATCAGGAAATGCCCCAAAATAAAACATCAACACATCACATTTTCACAAAGAAAACAGAGCTGTTTTTTCCAAAGAGCCTATCTGTGAAATTTGGCATCTAGCTCAGCCGGCACCTAGGGAAACCCACCAAGCCTGTGCATTTTGTGAAACTAGACACTTTGGGGAGTCCAAGATGGGGTGACTTGTGGGGCTCTCACCAGGCTCTGTTACCCAGAATCCTCTGCAAACCTCGAAATCTAGCTAAAAAACACTTTTTCCTCAAATTTCAGTGACAGAAAGTTCTGGAATCTGAGAGGAGCCACAAATTTCTTCCCACTCAGCGGACCCCAAGTCTCCAGATAAACATGGTACCTCACCTGTGTGGGTAGGCCTGGTGCCCGCGACAGAAAGTGCCCCAAAACACAATGTGGACACATCGAATTTTCCAAAGAAAACAGAGCTGTTTTTTGCAAAGTGCCTAGCTTTGGCTTTTGGCCTCTAGCTCGGCTGGCACCTAGGGACACCTAACAAGCCTGTGTATTTTTTAAAACTAGACACCTAGGGGAATCCAAGATGGGGTGACCTGTGGGGCTCGCACCAAGTTCTGTTACCCAGAATCCTTTGCAGACCTCAAAATTTGGCTAAAAAACACTTTTTCATCACATTTCGGTGACAGAAAGTTCTGGAATCTGAGAGGAGCCACAAATTTCCTTCCACCCAGCGGTCCCCCAAGTCTCCCGGTAAAAATGATACCTCACTTGTGTGGGTAGGCCTAGTGCCCGCGACAGGAAATGCGCCACAACACAACGTGGACAAATCACATTTTCCCAAAGAAAACAGAGATTTTTTTCCAAAGTGCTTAGCTGTAGATTTTGGCCTCTATCTCAGCCGGCAGCTAGGGAGACCTACCAAACCTGTGTATTTTTTAAAACTAGACACCTAGGGGAATCCATGATGGGGTGACTTGTGGGGCTCGCACCAGGTTCTGTTACCTAGAATCCTTTGCAAACTTCAAAATGTTGCTAAAGAAACACTTTTTCCTCACATTTCGGTGACAGAAAGTTCTGGAATCTGGGAGGAGCCACAAATTTCCTTCCACCCAGCGGTCCCCCAAGTCTCCCGGTAAAAATGATACCTCACTTGTGTGGGTAGGCCGAGTGCCCGCGACAGGAAATGCGCCACAACACAATGTGGACAAATCACATTTTCCCAAAGAAAACAGAGATTTTTTTCCAAAGTGCTTAGCTGTAGATTTTGGCCTCTATCTCAGCCGGCAGCTAGTGAGACCTACCAAACCTGTGTATTTTTTCAAACTAGACACCTAGGGGAATCCATGATGGGGTGACTTGTGGGGCTCGCACCAGGTTCTGTTACCTAGAATCCTTTGCAAACTTCAAAATGTTGCTAAAGAAACACTTTTTCCTCACATTTCGGTGACAGAAAGTTCTGGAATCTGAGAGGATCCACAAATTTCCTTCCACCTAGCGTTCCCCCAAATCTCCCGATAAAAATCATACCTCACTTGTGTAGTTAGGCCTAGTGCCCGCATCAGGAAATGCCCCAAAAGAAAACATCGACACATCACATTTTCTCAAAGAAAACAGAGCTGTTTTTTCCAAAGCGCCTATCTGTAGAATTTGGTCTCTAGCTCAGCCGGCACCTAGGGAAACCCACCAAGCCTTTGCATTTTGTGAAACTAGACACCTTGCTGAGTCCAAGATGGGGTGACTTGTGGGGCTCTCACCAGGCTCTGTTACCCAGAATCCTCTGCAATCCTCAAAATCTAGCTAAAAAACACCATTTCCTCAAATTTCAGTGACAGAAAGTTCTGGAATCTGAGAGGAGCCACAAATTTCTTTCCACCCAGCGGTCCCCAAGTCTCCCGATAAAAATGGTACCTCACCTGTGTGGGTAGGCCTGGAGCCCGCGACAGAAAATGCCCCAAAACACAATGTGGACACATCAAATTTTCCAAAGAAAACAGAGCTGTTTTTTGCAAAGTGTCTAGCTTTGGCTTTTGGCCTCTAGCTCAGCTGGCACCTAGGGAAACCTAACAAACCTGTGTATTTTTTTTAAACTAGACACCTATGGGAATCCAAGATGGGGTGACCTGTGGGGCTCGCACCAAGTTCTGTTACCCAGAATCCTTTGCAGAACTCAAAATTTGGCTAAAAAACACTTTTTCATCACATTTCGGTGACAGAAAGTTCTGGAATCTGAGAGGAGCCACAAATTTCCTTCCACCCAGCGGTCCCCCAAGTCTCCCGGTAAAAATTATACCTCACTTGTGTGGGTAGGCCTAGTGCCCGCGACAGGAAATGCGCCACAACACAACGTGGACAAATCACATTTTCCCAAAGAAAACAGAGATTTTTTTCCAAAGTGCTTAGCTGTTGGCCTCTATCTCAGCCGGCAGCTAGGGAGACCTACCAAACCTGTGTATTTTTTAAAACTAGACACCTAGGGGAATCCATGATGGGGTGACTTGTGGGACTCGCACCAGGTTCTGTTACCTAGAATCCTTTGCAAACTTCAAAATATTGCTAAAGAAACACTTTTTCCTCACATTTCGGTGACAGAAAGTTCTGGAATCTGAGAGGAGCCACAAATTTCCTTCCACCTAGCGTTCCCCCAAATCTCCCGATAAAAATGATACCTCACTTGTGTAGTTAGGCCTAGTGCCCGCATCAGTAAATGCCCCAAAATAAAACATCAACACATCACATTTTCACAAAGAAAACAGAGCTGTTTTTTTCAAAGCGCCTATCTGTGAATTTTGGCCTCTAGCTCAGCCGGCACCTAGGGAAACCCACCAAGCCTGTGCATTTTGTAAAACTAGACACCTTGGGGAGTCCAAGATGGGGTGACATGTGGGGCTCTCACCAGGCTCTGTTACCCAGAATCCTCTGCAAACCTCGAAATCTAGCTAAAAAACACTTTTTCCTCAAATTTCAGTGACAGAAAGTTCTGGAATCTGAGAGGAGCCACAAATTTCTTTCCATCCAGCGGTCCCCAAGTCTCCCGATAAAAATGGTACCTCACCTGTGTGGGTAGGCCTGGTGCCCGCGACAGAAAATGCCCCAAAACACAATGTGGACGCATCGAATTTTCCAAAGAAAACAGAGCTGTTTTTTGCAAAGTGCCTAGCTTTGGCTTTTGGCCTCTAGCTCAGCTGGCACCTAGGGAAACCTAACAACCCTGTGTATTTTTGTAAAACTAGACACCTAGGGGAATCCAAGATGGGGTGACCTGTGGGGCTTGCACCAAGTTCTGTTACCCAGAATCCTTTGCAGACCTCAAAATTTGGCTAAAAAACACTTTTTCATCACATTTCGGTGACAGAAAGTTCTGGAATCTGAGAGGAGCCACAAATTTCCTTCCACCCAGCGGTCCCCCAAGTCTCCCGGTAAAAATGATACCTCACTTGTGTGGGTAGGCCTAGTGCCCACGACAGGAAATGCGCCACAACACAACGTGGACAAATCACATTTTCCCAAAGAAAACAGAGATTTTTTTCCAAAGTGCTTAGCTGTAGATTTTGGCCTCTATCTCAGCCGGCAGCTAGGGAGACCTACCAAACCTATGTATTTTTTTAAACTAGACACCTAGGGGAATCCATGATGGGGTGACTTGTCGGGCTCGCACCAGGTTCTGTTACCTAGAATCCTTTGCAAACTTCAAAATGTTGCTAAAGAAACACTTTTTCTTCACATTTCGGTGACTGAAAGTTCTGGAATCTGAGAGGAGCCACAAATTTCCTTCCACATAGCGTTCCCCCAAATCTCCCGATAAAAATGATACCTCACTTGTGTAGTTAGGCCTAGTGCCCGCATCAGGAAATGCCCCAAAATAAAACATCAACACATCACATTTTCAAAAAGAAAACACAGCTGTTTTTTCCAAAGCGCCTATCTGTGAATTTTGGCCTCTAGCTCAGCCGGCACCTAGGGAAACCCACCAAGCCTGTGCATTTTGTGAAACTAGACACCTTGGGGAGTCCAAGATGGGGTGACTTGTGGGGCTCTCACCAGGCTCTGTTACCCAGAATCCTCTGCAAACCTCGAAATCTAGCTAAAAAACACTTTTTCCTCAAATTTCAGTGACAGAAAGTTCTGGAATCTGAGAGGAGCCACAAATTTCTTTCCACCCAGCGGACCCCAAGTCTCCAGATAAAAATGGTACCTCACCTGTGTGGGTAGGCCTGGTGCCCGTGACAGAAAAAGCCCCAAAACACAATGTGGACACATCGAATTTTCCAAAGAAAACAGAGCTGTTTTTTGCAAAGTGCCTAGCTTTGGCTTTTGGCCTCTAGCTCGGCTGGCACCTAGGGAAACCTAACAAGCCTGTGTATTTTTTAAAACTAGACACCTAGGGGAATCCAAGATGGGGTGACCTGTGGGGCTCGCACCAAGTTCTGTTACCCAGAATCCTTTGCAGACCTCAAAATTTGGCTAAAAAACACTTTTTCATCACATTTCGGTGACAGAAAGTTCTGGAATCTGAGAGGAGCCACAAATTTCCTTCCACCCAGTGGTCCCCCAAGTCTCCCTGTAAAAATGATACCTCACTTGTGTGGGTAGGCCTAGTGCCCGCGACAGGAAATGCGCCACAACACAACGTGGACAAATCACATTTTCCCAAAGAAAACAGAGATTTTTTTCCAAAGTGCTTAGCTGTAGATTTTGGCCTCTATCTCAGCCGGCAGCTAGGAAAACCTACCAAACCTGTGTATTTTTTAAAACTAGACACCTAGGGGAATCCATGATTGGGTGACTTGTGGGGCTCGCACCAGGTTCTGTTACCTAGAATCCTTTGCAAACTTCAAAATGTTGCTAAAGAAACAATTTTTCCTCACATTTCGGTGATAGAAAGTTCTGGAATCTGAGAGGAGCCACAAATTTCCTTCCACCTAGCGTTCCCCCAAATCTCCCGATAAAAATGATACCTCACTTGTGTAGTTAGGCCTAGTGCCCGCATCAGGAAATGCCCCAAAATAAACCATCAACACATCACATTTTCACAAAGAAAACAGAGCTGTTTTTTCCAAAGCGCCTATCTGTGAATTTTGGCCTCTAGCTCAGCCGGCACCTAGGGAAACCCACCAAACCTGTGCATTTTGTGAAACTAGACACCTTGGGGAGTCCAAGATGTGGTGACTTGTGGGTGTCTCGCCAGGTTCTGTTACCCAGAATCCTCTGCAAACCTCGAAATTTGGCTAAAAAACACTTTTTCCTCACATTTCAGTGACAGAAAGTTCTGGAATATGAGAGGAGCCACAAATTTCCTTCCACCCAGCGTTCCCCAAGTCTCCCAATACAAATGATACCTCACTTGTGTGGGTAGGCCTAGTGCCCGCGACAGGAAATGCCCCACAACACAATGTGGACAAATCACATGTTCCCAAAGAAAACAGAGCTTTTTTTCCAAAGTGCTTAGCTGTAGATTTTGGCCTCTATCTCAGCCGGCACCTAGGGAGACCTACCAAACCTGTGCATTTTTTAAAACTAGACACCTAGGGGAATTGAAGATGGGGAGACTTGTGGGGTTCTCACCAGGTTCTGTTACCTTGAATCCTTTGCAAACTTCAAAATGTTGCTCAAGAAACACTATTTCTTCACATTTCGGTGACAGAAAGTTCTGGAATCTAAAAGGAGCCACAAATTCCCTTCCACCTAGCATTCCCCCAAATCTCCTGATAAAAATGATACCTCACTTATGTAGTTAGGCCTAGTGCCCGCATCAAGAAATGGCCCAAAAAAAAAACATCGACACATCACATTTTCTCAAAGAAAACAGAGCTGTTTTTTCCAAGTGCCTATCTGTGGATTTTGGCCTCTAGCTCAGCCGGCACCTTGGGAAACCCAGCAAGCCTTTGCATTTTGTGAAACTAGACACCTTGGGGAGTCCAAGATGTGGTGACTTGTGGGGCTCTCGCCAGGTTCTGTTACCCAGAATCCTCTGCAAACCTCGAAATCTAGCTAAAAAACACTTTTTCCTCAAATTTCACTGACAGAAAGTTCTGGAATCTGAGAGGAGCCACAAATTTCTTTCCACCCAGTGGTCCCCAAGTCTCCCGATAAAAATGGTACCTCACCTGTGTGGGTAGGCCTGGTGCCCGCGACAGAAAATGCCCCAAAACACAATGTGGACACATCGAATTTTCCAAAGAAAACAGAGCTGTTTTTTGCAAAGTGCCTAGCTTTGGCTTTTGGCCTCTAGCTCAGCTGGCACCTAGGGAAACCTAACAACCCTGTGTATTTTTGTAAAACTAGACACCTAGGGGAATCCAAGATGGGGTGACCTGTGGGGCTCGCACCAAGTTCTGTTACCCAGAATCCTTTGCAGACCTCAAAATTTGGCTAAAAAACACTTTTTCATCACATTTCGGTGACAGAAAGTTCCGGAATCTGAGAGGAGCCACAAATTTCCTTCCACCCAGCGGTCCCCCAAGTCTCCCGGTAAAAATGATACCTCACTTGTGTGGGTAGGCCTAGTGCCCACGACAGGAAATGCGCTACAACACAACGTGGACAAATCACATTTTTTCCAAAGAAAACAGAGATTTTTTTCCAAAGTGCTTAGCTGTAGATTTTGGCCTCTATCTCAGCCGGCAGCTAGGGAGACCTACCAAACCTGTGTATTTTTTAAATCTAGACACCTAGGGGAATCCATGATGGGGTGACTTGTCGGGCTCGCACCAGGTTCTGTTACCTAGAATCCTTTGCAAACTTCAAAATGTTGCTAAAGAAACACTTTTTCCTCACATTTCGGTGACAGAAAGTTCTGGAATCTGAGAGGAGCCACAAATTTCCTTCCACATAGCGTTCCCCCAAATCTCCCGATAAAAATGATACCTCACTTGTGTAGTTATGCCTAGTGCCCGCATCAGGAAATGCCCCAAAATAAAACATCAACACATCACATTTTCACAAAGAAAACACAGCTGTTTTTTCCAAAGCGCATATCTGTGAATTTTGGCCTCTAGCTCAGCCGGCACCTAGGGAAATCCACCAAGCCTGTTCATTTTGTGAAACTAGACACCTTGGGGAGTCCAAGATGGGGTGACTTGTGGGGCTCTCACCAGGCTCTGTTACCCAGAATCCTCTGCAAACCTCGAAATCTAGCTAAAAAACACGTTTTCCTCAAATTTCAGTGACAGAAAGTTCTGGAATCTGAGAGGAGCCACAAATTTCTTTCCACCCAGCGGTCCCCAAGTCTCCCGATAAAAATGGTACCTCACCTGTGTGGGTAGGCCTGGAGCCCGTGACAGAAAATGCCCCAAAACACAATGTGGACACATCGAATTTTCCAAAGAAAACAGAGCTGTTTTTTGCAAAGTGTCTAGCTTTGGCTTTTGGCCTCTAGCTCAGCTGGCACCTAGGAAAACCAAACAACCCTGTGTATTTTTTTAAAACTAGACACCTAGGGGAATCCAAGATGGGGTGACCTGTGGTGCTCGCACCAAGTTCTGTTACCCAGAATCCTTTGCAGAACTCAAAATTTGGCTAAAAAACACTTTTTCATCACATTTCGGTGACAGAAAGTTCTGGAATCTGAGAGGAGCCACAAATTTCCTTCCACCCAGCGGTCCCCCAAGTCTCCCGGTAAAAATGATACCTCACTTGTGTGGGTAGGCCTAGTGCCCGCGACAGGAAATGCGCCACAACAGAACGTGGACAAATCACATTTTCCCAAAGAAAACAGAGATTTTTTTCCAAAGTGCTTAGCTGTAGATTTTGGCCTCTATCTCAGCCGGCAGCTAGGGAGACCTACCAAACCTGTGTATTTTTTAAAACTAGACACCTAGGGGAATCCATGATGGGGTGACTTGTGGGGCTCGCACCAGGTTCTGTTACCTAGAATCCTTTGCAAACTTCAAAATGTTGCTAAAGAAACACTTTTTCCTCACATTTCGGTGACAGAAAGTTCTGGAATCTGAGAGGAGCCACAAATTTCCTTCCACCTAGCGTTCCCCCAAATCTCCCGATAAAAATCATACCTCACTTGTGTAGTTAGGCCTAGTGCCCGCATCAGTAAATGCCCCAAAATAAAACATCAACACATCACATTTTCACAAAGAAAACAGAGCTGTTTTTTCCAAAGCGCCTATCTGTGAATTTTGGCCTCTAGCTCAGCCGGCACCTAGGGAAACCCACCAAGCCTGTGCATTTTGTAAAACTAGACACCTTGGGGAGTCCAAGATGGGGTGACTTGTGGGGCTCTCACCAGGCTCTGTTACCCAGAATCCTCTGCAAACCTCGAAATCTAGCTAAAAAACACTTTTTCCTCAAATTTCAGTGACAGAAAGTTCTGGAATCTGAGAGGAGCCACAAATTTCTTTCCATCCAGCGGTCCCCAAGTCTCCCGATAAAAATGGTACCTCACCTATGCGGGTAGGCCTGGTGCCCGCGACAGAAAATGCCCCAAAACACAATGTGGACACATCGAATTTTCCAAAGAAAACAGAGCTGTTTTTTGCAAAGTGTCTAGCTTTGGCTTTTGGCCTCTAGCTCAGCTGGCACCTAGGGAAACCTAACAACCCTGTGTATTTTTGTAAAACTAGACACCTAGGGGAATCCAAGATGGGGTGACCTGTGGGGCTCGCACCAAGTTCTGTTACCCAGAATCCTTTGCAGACCTCAAAATTTGGCTAAAAAACACTTTTTCATCACATTTCGGTGACAGAAAGTTCTGGAATCTGAGAGGAGCCACAAATTTCCTTCCACCCAGCGGTCCCCCAAGTCTCCCGGTAAAAATGATACCTCACTTGTGTGGGTAGGCCTAGTGCCCACGACAGGAAATGCGCCACAACACAACGTGGACAAATCACATTTTCCCAAAGAAAACAGAGATTTTTTTCCAAAGTGCTTAGCTGTAGATTTTGGCCTCTATCTCAGCCGGCAGCTAGGGAGACCTACCAAACCTGTGTATTTTTTAAATCTAGACACCTAGGGGAATCCATGATGGGGTGACTTGTCGGGCTCGCACCAGGTTCTGTTACCTAGAATCCTTTGCAAACTTCAAAATGTTGCTAAAGAAACACTTTTTCCTCACATTTCGGTGACAGAAAGTTCTGGAATCTGAGAGGAGCCACAAATTTCCTTCCACATAGCGTTCCCCCAAATCTCCCGATAAAAATGATACCTCACTTGTGTAGTTATGCCTAGTGCCCGCATCAGGAAATGCCCCAAAATAAAACATCAACACATCACATTTTCACAAAGAAAACACAGCTGTTTTTTCCAAAGCGCATATCTGTGAATTTTGGCCTCTAGCTCAGCCGGCACCTAGGGAAATCCACCAAGCCTGTGCATTTTGTGAAACTAGACACCTTGGGGAGTCCAAGATGGGGTGACTTGTGGGGCTCTCACCAGGCTCTGTTACCCAGAATCCTCGGCAAACCTCGAAATCTAGCTAAAAAACACGTTTTCCTCAAATTTCAGTGACAGAAAGTTCTGGAATCTGAGAGGAGCCACAAATTTCTTTCCACCCAGCGGTCCCCAAGTCTCCCGATAAAAATGGTACCTCACCTGTCTGGGTAGGCCTGGAGCCCGCGACAGAAAATGCCCCAAAACACAATGTGGACACATCGAATTTTCCAAAGAAAACAGAGCTGTTTTTTGCAAAGTGTCTAGCTTTGGCTTTTGGCCTCTAGCTCAGCTGGCACCTAGAGAAACCTAACAACCCTGTGTATTTTTTTAAAACTAGACACCTTGGGGAATCCAAGATGGGGTGACCTGTGGGGCTCGCACCAAGTTCTGCTACCCAGAATCCTTTGCAGAAGTCAAAATTTGGCTAAAAAACACTTTTTCATCACATTTCGGTGACAGAAAGTTCTGGAATCTGAGAGGAGCCACAAATTTCCTTCCACCCAGCGGTCCCCCAAGTCTCCCGGTAAAAATTATACCTCACTTGTGTGGGTAGGCCTAGTGCCCACAACAGGAAATGCGCCACAACACAACGTGGACAAATCACATTTTCCCAAAGAAAACAGAGATTTTTTTCCAAAGTGCTTAGCTTTAGATTTTGGCCTCTATCTCAGCCGGCAGCTAGGGAGACCTACCAAACCTGTGTATTTTCTAAAACTAGACACCTAAGGGAATCCATGATGGGGTGACTTGTGGGGCTCGCACCAGGTTCTGTTACCTAGAATCCTTTGCAAACTTCAAAATGTTGCTAAAGAAACACTTTTTCCTCACATTTCGGCGACAGAAAGTTCTGGAATCTGAGAGGAGACACAAATTTCCTTCCACCCAGCGGTCCCCCAAGTCTCCCGGTCAAAATGATACCTCACTTGTGTGGGTAGGCCTAGTGCCCGCGACAGGAAATGCGCCACAACAGAACGTGGACATATCACATTTTCCCAAAGAAAACAGAGATTTTTTTCCAAAGTGCTTAGCTGTAGATTTTGGCCTCTATCTCAGCCGGCAGCTAGGGAGACCTACCAAACCTGTGTATTTTTTAAAACTAGACACCTAGGGGAATCCATGATGGGGTGACTTGTGGGGCTCGCACCAGGTTCTGTTACCTAGAATCCTTTGCAAACTTCAAAATGTTGCTAAAGAAACACTTTTTCCTCACATTTCGGTGACAGAATGTTCTGGAATCTGAGAGGAGCCACAAATTTCCTTCCACCTAGCGTTCCCCCAAATCTCCCGATAAAAATCATACCTCACTTGTGTAGTTAGGCCTAGTGCCCGCATCAGGAAATGCCCCAAAAGAAAACATCGACACATCACATTTTCTCAAAGAAAACAGAGCTGTTTTTTCCAAAGCGCCTATCTGTAGAATTTGGTCTCTAGCTCAGCCGGCACCTAGGGAAACCCACCAAGCCTTTGCATTTTGTGAAACTAGACACCTTGCTGAGTCCAAGATGGGGTGACTTGTGGGGCTCTCACCAGGCTCTGTTACCCAGAATCCTCTGCAATCCTCAAAATCTAGCTAAAAAACACATTTTCCTCAAATTTCAGTGACAGAAAGTTCTGGAATCTGAGAGGAGCCACAAATTTCTTTCCACCCAGCTGTCCCCAAGTCTCCCGATAAAAATGGTACCTCACCTGTGTGGGTAGGCCTGGAGCCCGCGACAGAAAATGCCCCAAAACACAATGTGGACACATCGAATTTTCCAAAGAAAACAGAGCTGTTTTTTTGCAAAGTGTCTAGCTTTGGCTTTTGGCCTCTAGCTCAGCTGGCACCTAGGAAAACCTAACAACCCTTTGTATTTTTTTAAAACTAGACACCTAGGGGAATCCAAGATGGGGTGACCTGTGGTGCTCGCACCAAGTTCTGTTACCCAGAATCCTTTGCAGAACTCAAAATTTGGCTAAAAAACACTTTTTCATCACATTTCGGTGACAGAAAGTTCTGGAATCTGAGAGGAGCCACAAATTTCCTTCCACCCAGCGGTCCCCCAAGTCTCCCGGTAAAAATGATACCTCACTTGTGTGGGTAGGCCTAGTGCCCGCGACAGGAAATGCGCCACAACAGAACGTGGACAAATCACATTTTCCCAAAGAAAACAGAGATTTTTTTCCAAAGTGCTTAGCTGTAGATTTTGGCCTCTATCTCAGCCGGCAGCTAGGGAGACCTACCAAACCTGTGTATTTTTTAAAACTAGACACCTAGGGGAATCCATGATGGGGTGACTTGTGGGGCTCGCACCAGGTTCTGTTACCTAGAATCCTTTGCAAACTTCAAAATGTTCCTAAAGAAACACTTTTTCCTCACATTTCGGTGACAGAAAGTTCTGGAATCTGAGAGGATCCACAAATTTCCTTCCACCTAGCGTTCCCCCAAATCTCCCGATAAAAATCATACCTCACTTGTGTAGTTAGGCCTAGTGCCCGCATCAGGAAATGCCCCAAAATAAAACATCAACACATCACATTTTCACAAAGAAAACAGAGCTGTTTTTTCCAAAGCGCCTATCTGTGAATTTTGGCCTCTAGCTCAGCCGGCACCTAGGGAAACCCACCAAGCCTGTGCATTTTGTAAAACTAGACACCTTGGGGAGTCCAAGATGGGGTGACTTGTGGGGCTCTCACCAGGCTCTGTTACCCAGAATCCTCTGCAAACCTCGAAATCTAGCTAAAAAACACTTTTTCCTCAAATTTCAGTGACAGAAAGTTCTGGAATCTGAGAGGAGCCACAAATTTCTTTCCATCCAGCGGTCCCCAAGTCTCCCGATAAAAATGGTACCTCACCTGTGTGGGTAGGCCTGGTGCCCGCGACAGAAAATGCCCCAAAACACAATGTGGACACATCGAATTTTCCAAAGAAAACAGAGCTGTTTTTTGCAAAGTGCCTAGCTTTGGCTTTTGGCCTCTAGCTCAGCTGGCACCTAGGGAAACCTAACAACCCTGTGTATTTTTGTAAAACTAGACACCTAGGGGAATCCAAGATGGGGTGACCTGTGGGGCTCGCACCAAGTTCTGTTACCCAGAATCCTTTGCAGACCTCAAAATTTGGCTAAAAAACACTTTTTCATCACATTTCAGTGACAGAAAGTTCTGGAATCTGAGAGGAGCCACAAATTTCCTTCCACCCAGCGGTCCCCCAAGTCTCCCGGTAAAAATGATACCTCACTTGTGTGGGTAGGCCTAGTGCCCACGACAGGAAATGCGCCACAACACAACGTGGACAAATCACATTTTCCCAAAGAAAACAGAGATTTTTTTCCAAAGTGCTTAGCTGTAGATTTTGGCCTCTATCTCAGCCGGCAGCTAGGGAGACCTACCAAACCTATGTATTTTTTTAAACTAGACACCTAGGGGAATCCATGATGGGGTGACTTGTCGGGCTCGCACCAGGTTCTGTTACCTAGAATCCTTTGCAAACTTCAAAATGTTGCTAAAGAAACACTTTTTCCTCACATTTCGGTGACAGAAAGTTCTGGAATCTGAGAGGAGCAACAAATTTCCTTCCACATAGCGTTCCCCCAAATCTCCCGATAAAAATGATACCTCACTTGTGTAGTTAGGTCTAGTGCCCGCATCAGGAAATGCCCCAAAATAAAACATCAACACATCACATTTTCACAAAGAAAACACAGCTGTTTTTTCCAAAGCGCCTATCTGTGAATTTTGGCCTCTAGCTCAGCCGGCACCTAGGGAAACCCACCAAGCCTGTGCATTTTGTGAAACTAGACACCTTGGGGAGTCCAAGATGGGGTGACTTGTGGGGCTCTCACCAGGCTCTGTTACCCAGAATCCTCTGCAAACCTCGAAATCTAGCTAAAAAACACTTTTTCCTCAAATTTCAGTGACAGAAAGTTCTGGAATCTGAGAGGAGCCACAAATTTCTTTCCACCCAGCGGACCCCAAGTCTCCAGATAAAAATGGTACCTCACCTGTGTGGGTAGGCCTGGTGCCCGCGACAGAAAATGCCCCAAAACACAATGTGGACACATCGAATTTTCCAAAGAAAACAGAGCTGTTTTTTGCAAAGTGCCTAGCTTTGGCTTTTGGCCTCTAGCTCGGCTGGCACCTAGGGAAACCTAACAAGCCTGTGTATTTTTTAAAACTAGACACCTAGGGGAATCCAAGATGGGGTGACCTGTGGGGCTCGCACCAAGTTCTGTTACCCAGAATCCTTTGCAGACCTCAAAATTTGGCTAAAAAACACTTTTTCATCACATTTCGGTGACAGAAAGTTCTGGAATCTGAGAGGAGCCACAAATTTCCTTCCACCCAGTGGTCCCCCAAGTCTCCCGGTAAAAATGATACCTCACTTGTGTGGGTAGGCCTAGTGCCCGCGACAGGAAATGCGCCACAACACAACGTGGACAAATCACATTTTCCCAAAGAAAACAGAGATTTTTTTCCAAAGTGCTTAGCTGTAGATTTTGGCCTCTATCTCAGCCGGCAGCTAGGGAGACCTACCAAACCTGTGTATTTTTTAAAACTAGACACCTAGGGGAATCCATGATTGGGTGACTTGTGGGGCTCGCACCAGGTTCTGTTACCTAGAATCCTTTGCAAACTTCAAAATGTTGCTAAAGAAACACTTTTTCCTCACATTTCGGTGACAGAAAGTTCTGGAATCTGAGAGGAGCCTCAAATTTCCTTCCACCTAGCGTTCCCCAGTTAGGCCTAGTGCCCGCATCAGGAAATGCCCCAAAATAAAACATCAACACATCACATTTTCACAAAGAAAACAGAGCTGTTTTTTCCAAAGCGCCTATCTGTGAATTTTGGCCTCTAGCTCAGCCGGCACCTAGGGAAACCCACCAAGCCTGTGCATTTTGTGAAACTAGACACCTTGGGGAGTCCAAGATGTGGTGACTTGTGGGTGTCTCGCCAGGTTCTGTTACCCAGAATCCTCTGCAAACCTCGAAATTTGGCTAAAAAACACTTTTTCCTCACATTTCAGTGACAGAAAGTTCTGGAATATGAGAGGAGCCACAAATTTCCTTCCACCCAGCGTTCCCCAAGTCTCCCAATACAAATGATACCTCACTTGTGTGGGTAGGCCTAGTGCCCGTGACAGGAAATGCCCCACAACACAATGTGGACAAATCACATGTTCCCAAAGAAAACAGAGCTTTTTTTTCCAAAGTGCATAGCTGTAGATTTTGGCCTCTATCTCAGCCGGCACCTAGGGAGACCTACCAACCCTGTGCATTTTTTAAACCTAGACACCTAGGGGAATTGAAGATGGGGAGACTTGTGGGGTTCTCACCAGGTTCTGTTACCTTGAATCCTTTGCAAACTTCAAAATGTTGCTCAAGAAACACTATTTCCTCACATTTCGGTGACAGAAAGTTCTGGAATCTAAAAGGAGCCACAAATTCCCTTCCACCTAGCATTCCCCCAAATCTCCTGATAAAAATGATACCTCACTTATGTAGTTAGGCCTAGTGCCCGCATCAAGAAATGGCCCAAAAAAAAACATCTACACATCACATTTTCTCAAAGAAAACAGAGCTGTTTTTTCCAAGTGCCTATCTGTGGATTTTGGCCTCTAGCTCAGCCGGCACCTTGGGAAACCCACCAAGCCTTTGCATTTTGTGAAACTAGACACCTTGGGGAGTCCAAGATGTGGTGACTTGTGGGGCTCTCGCCAGGTTCTGTTACCCAGAATCCTCTGCAAACCTCGAAATCTAGCTAAAAAACACTTTTTCCTCAAATTTCACTGACAGAAAGTTCTGGAATCTGAGAGGAGCCACACATTTCTTTCCACCCAGTGGTCCCCAAGTCTCCCGATAAAAATGGTACCTCACCTGTGTGGGTAGGCCTGGTGCCCGAGACAGAAAATGCCCCAAAACACAATGTGGACACATCGAATTTTCCAAAGAAAACAGAGCTGTTTTTTGCAAAGTGCCTAGCTTTGGCTTTTGGCCTCTAGCTCAGCTGGCACCTAGGGAAACCTAACAACCCTGTGTATTTTTGTAAAACTAGACACCTAGGGGAATCCAAGATGGGGTGACCTGTGGGGCTCGCACCAAGTTCTGTTACCCAGAATCCTTTGCAGACCTCAAAATTTGGCTAAAAAACACTTTTTCATCACATTTCGGTGACAGAAAGTACTGGAATCTGAGAGGAGCCACAAATTTCCTTCCACCCAGCGGTCCCCCAAGTCTCCCGGTAAAAATGATACCTCACTTGTGTGGGTAGGCCTAGTGCCCACGACAGGAAATGCGCCACAACACAACGTGGACAAATCACATTTTCCCAAAGAAAACAGAGATTTTTTTCCAAAGTGCTTAGCTGTAGATTTTGGCCTCTATCTCAGCCGGCAGCTAGGGAGACCTACCAAACCTGTGTATTTTTTAAAACTAGACACCTAGGGGAATCCATGATGGGGTGACTTGTCGGGCTCGCACCAGGTTCTGTTACCTAGAATCCTTTGCAAACTTCAAAATGTTGCTAAAGAAACACTTTTTCCTCACATTTCGGTGACAGAAAGTTCTGGAATCTGAGAGGAGCCACAAATTTCCTTCCACATAGCGTTCCCCCAAATCTCCCGATAAAAATGATACCTCACTTGTGTAGTTAGGACTAGTGCCCGCATCAGGAAATGCCCCAAAATAAAACATCAACACATCACATTTTCACAAAGAAAACAGAGCTGTTTTTTCCAAAGCGCCTATCTGTGAATTTTGGCCTCTAGCTCAGCCGGCACCTAGGGAAACCCACCAAGCCTGTGCATTTTGTGAAACTAGACACCTTGGGGAGTCCAAGATGGGGTGACTTGTGGGGCTCTCACCAGGCTCTGTTACCCAGAATCCTCTGCAAACCTCGAAATCTAGCTAAAAAACACTTTTTCCTCAAATTTCAGTGACAGAAAGTTCTGGAATCTGAGAGGAGCCACAAATTTCTTTCCACCCAGCGGACCCCAATGCTCCAGATAAAAATGGTACCTCACCTGTGTGGGTAGGCCTGGTGCCCGCGACAGAAAATGCCCCAAAACACAATGTGGACACATCGAATTTTCCAAAGAAAACAGAGCTGTTTTTTGCAAAGTGCCTAGCTTTGGCTTTTTGCCTCTAGCTCGGCTGGCACCTAGGGAAACCTAACAAGCCTGTGTATTTTTTAAAACTAGACACCTAGGGGAATCCAAGATGGGGTGACCTGTGGGTCTCTCACCAAGTTCTGTTACCCAGAATCCTTTGCAGACCTCAAAATTTGGCTAAAAAACACTTTTTCATCACATTTCGGTGACAGAAAGTTCTGGAATCTGAGAGGAGCCACAAATTTCCTTCCACCCAGCGGTCCCCCAAGTCTCCCGGTAAAAATGATACCTCACTTGTGTGGGTAGGCCTAGTGCCCGCGACAGGAAATGCGCCACAACACAACGTGGACAAATCACATTTTCCCAAAGAAAACAGAGATTTTTTTCCAAAGTGCTTAGCTGTAGATTTTGGCCTCTATCTCAGCCGGCAGCTAAGGAGACCTACCAAACCTGTGTATTTTTTAAAACTAGACACCTAGGGGAATCCATGATTGGTTGACTTGTGGGGCTCGCACAAGGTTCTGTTACCTAGAATCCTTTGCAAACTTCAAAATGTTGCTAAAGAAACACTTTTTCCTCACATTTCGGTGACAGAAAGTTCTGGAATCTGAGAGGAGCCACAAATTTCCTTCCACCTAGCGTTCCCCCAAATCTCCCGATAAAAATGATACCTCACTTGTGTAGTTAGGCCTAGTGCCCGCATCAGGAAATGCCCCAAAATATATCATCAACACATCACATTTTCACAAAGAAAACAGAGCTGTTTTTTCCAAAGCGCCTATCTGTGAATTTTGGCCTCTAGCTCAGCCGGCACCTAGGGAAACCCACCAAGCCTGTGCATTTTGTGAAACTAGACACCTTGGGGAGTCCAAGATGTGGTGACTTGTGGGTGTCTCGCCAGGTTCTGTTACCCAGAATCCTCTGCAAACCTCGAAATTTGGCTAAAAAATACTTTTTCCTCACATTTCAGTGACAGAAAGTTCTGGAATCTGAGAGGAGCCACAAATTTCCTTCCACCCAGCATTCCCCAAGTCTCCCAATACAAATGATACCTCACTTGTGTGGGTAGGCCTAGTGCCCGCAACAGGAAATGCCCCACAACACAATGTGGACAAATCACATGTTCCCAAAGAAAACAGAGCTTTTTTTCCAAAGTGCTTAGCTGTAGATTTTGGCCTCTATCTCAGCCGGCACCTAGGGAGACCTACCAAACCTGTGCATTTTTTAAAACTAGACACCTAGGGGAATTGAAGATGGGGAGACTTGTGGGGCTCTCACCAGGTTCTGTTACCTTGAATCCTTTGCAAACTTCAAAATGTTGCTCAAGAAACACTATTTCCTCACATTTCGGTGACAGAAAGTTCTGGAATCTAAAAGGAGCCACAAATTCCCTTCCACCTAGCATTCCCCCAAATCTCCTGATAAAAATGATACCTCACTTATGTAGTTAGGCCTAGTGCCCGCATCAAGAAATGGCCCAAAAAAAAACATCGACACATCACATTTTCTCAAAGAAAACAGAGCTGTTTTTTCCAAGTGCCTATCTGTGGATTTTGGCCTCTAGCTCAGCCGGCACCTTGGGAAACCCACCAAGCCTTTGCATTTTGTGAAACTAGACACCTTGGGGAGTCCAAGATGTGGTGACTTGTGGGGCTCTCGCCAGGTTCTGCTACCCAGAATCCTCTGCAAACCTCGAAATCTAGCAAAAAAACACTTTTTCCTCAAATTTCACTGACAGAAAGTTCTGGAATCTGAGAGGAGCCACAAATTTCTTTCCACCCAGTGGTCCCCAAGTCTCCCGATAAAAATGGTACTTCACCTGTGTGGGTAGGCCTGGTGCCCGCGACAGAAAATGCCCCAAAACACAATGTGGACACATCACATTTTCCAAAGAAAACAGAGCTGTTTTTTGCAAAGTGGCTAGCTTTGGCTTTTGGCCTCTAGCTCAGCTGGCACCTGGGGAAACCTAACAACCCTGTGTATTTTTTAAAACTAGACACCTAGGGGAATCCAAGATGGGGTGACCTGTGGGGCTCGCACCAAGTTCTGTTACCCAAAATCCTTTGCAAACCTCAAAATGTGGCTAAAAAAACTATTTTTCATCACATTTCGGTGACAGAAAGTTCTGGAATCTGAGAGGAGCCACAAATCTCCTTCCACCCAGTGTTCCCCAAGTCTCCTGATAAAAATGATACCTCACTTGTGTGGGTAGGCCTAGTGCCCGCAACAGGAAATGCCCCAAAACAGAACGTGGACAAATCACATTTTCCCAAAGAAAACAGAGCTGCTTTTTGCAAAGTGCCTGCCTGTGGATTCTGGCCTCTAGCTCAGCGGGCACCTAGGGAAACCTGCCAAACCTGTGCATTTTTTGTAAAACTAGACACCTAGGGGAATCCAAGATGGGGTGACTTGTGGGCCTCGCAGCAGGTTCTGTTACCCAGAATCCTTTGCAAACCTCAAAATTGGGCCAAAAAAACTATTTTCCTCGCATTTTGGTGACAGAAACTTCTGGAATCTGAGAGGAGACACAAATTTCCTTCCACCCAGCGTTTCCCCAAGTCTACCGATAAAAATGGTACCTCACTTGTGTGGGTAGGCCTAGTGCCTGTACAGGAAATGCCACAAAACACAATGTGGACACATCTCATTTTCCCAAAGAAAACAGAGCTTTTTTTCCAAAGTGCTCAGCTGTGGATTTTGGCCTCTATCTCAGCCGGCACCTAGGGAGACCCACCAAACCTGTGCATTTTTTAAAACTAGACACCTGGGGGAATCCAAGATGGGGAGATTTGTGGGGCTCTCACCAGGTTCTGTTACCTTGAATCCTTTGCAAACTTCAAAATGTTGCTAAAGAAACACTTTTTCTTCACATTTCGGTGACAGAAAGGTCTGGAATCTGAGAGGAGCCCCAAATTTCCTTCCATCTAGCATCCCCCCAAATCTCCCGATAAAAATCATACCTCACTTGTGTAGTTAGGCCTAGTGCCCGCATCAGGAAATGCCCCAAAATAAAACATCAACACATCACATTTTCCAAAAGAAAATAGAGCTGTTTTTTCCAAAGCGCCTATCTGTGAATTTTGGCCTCTAGCTCAGCCGGCACCTAGGGAAACCCACCAAGCCTGTGCATTTTATGAAACTAGACACCTTGCTGAGTCCAAGATGGGGTGACTTGTGGGGCTCTCACCAGGATGTGTTACCCAGAATCCTCTGCAAACCTCGAAATCTAGCTAAAAAACACTTTTAACTCAAATGTCAGTGACAGAAAGTTCTGGAATCTGAGAGGAGCCACAAATTTCTTTCCACCCAGAGGTCCCCAAGTCTCCCGATAAAAATGGTACCTCACCTGTGTGGGTAGGCCTGGAGCCCGCGACAGAAAATGCCCCAAAACACAATGTGGACACATCACATTTTCCAAAGAAAACAGAGCTGTTTTTTGCAAAGTGCCTAGATTTGGCTTTTGGCCTCTAGCTCAGCTGGCACCTAGGGAAACCTAACAACCCTGTGTATTTTTTAAAACTAGACACCTAGGGGAATCCAAGATGGGGTGACCTGTGGGGCTCGCACCAAGTTCTGTTACCCAGAATCCTTTGCAGACCTCAAAATTTGGCTAAAAAACACTTTTTCATCACATTTCGGTGACAGAAAGTTCTGGAATCTGAGAGGAGCCACAAATCTCCTTCCACCCAGCGTTCCCCAAGTCTCCCGATAAAAATGATTCCTCACTTGTGTGGGTAGGCCTAGTGCCCGCGACAGGAAATGCCCCAAAACACAATGTGGACACATCACATTTTCCCAAAGAAAACAGAGCTTTTTTTACAAAGTGCTTAACTGTGGATTTTGGCCTCGATCTCAGCCGGCACCTAGGGAGACCTACCAAACCTGTGCATTTTTTAAAACTAGACACCTAGGGGAATCCAAGATGGGGAGACTTGTGGGGCTCTCACCAGGTTCTGTTACCTAGAATCCTTTGGAAACTTAAAAATGTTGCTAAAGAAACACTTTTTCCTCACATTTCGGTGACAGAAAATTCTGGAATCTGAGAGGAGACACAAATTTCCTTAAACCTAGCGTTCCCCCAAATCTCCCAATAAAAATGATACCTCACTTGTGCAGTTAGGCCTAGTGCCCGCATCAGGAAATGCCCCAAAATAAAACATTGACACATCATATTTTCCCAAAGAAAACAGAGCTGTTTTTTCCAAAGAGCCTATCTGTGGATTTTGGCCTCTAGCTCAGCCGGCACCTAGGGAAACCCACCAAGCCTGTGCATTTTGTGAAACTAGACACCTTGGGGAGTCCAAGATGTGGTGACTTGTGGGGCTCTGGCCAGGTTCTGTTACCCATAATCCTCTACAAACCTCGAAATCTTGCTAAAAAACACTTTTTCCTCACATTTCAGTGACAGAAAGTTCTGGAATCTGAGAGGAGCCACAAATTTCCTTCCACCCAGCGGTCCCCCAAGTCTCCCAATAAAAATGATACCTCACCTGTGTGGGTAGGCGCAGTGCCCGCAACAGGAAATGCCCCAAAACACAATGTGGACACATCACACTTTCCAAAGAAAACTGAGCTATTTTTTGCAAAGTGCCTAGCTTTGGCTTTTGGCCTCTAGCTCAGCGGGCACCTAGGGAAACCTACCAACCTTGTGTATTTTTTAATACTAGACACCTAGGGGAATCCAAGATGGGATGACTTGTAGGGCTCACACCAGGTTCTGTTACCCAGAATCCTCTGCAAACCTCAGAATTTGGCTAAAAAAACTCTTTTTCATCACATTTCGGTGACAGAAAGTACTGGAATCTAAGAGGAGCCACAAATCTCCTTCCACCCAGCGTTCCCCAAGTCTCCCAATAAAAGTGATACCTCACTTGTGCAGTTAGGCCTAGTGCCCGCATCAGGAAATGCCCCAAAATAAAACATTGACACATCATATTTTCCCAAAGAAAACAGAGCTGTTTTTTCCAAAGAGCCTATCTGTGGATTTTGGCCTCTAGCTCAGCCGGCACCTAGGGAAACCCACCAAGCCTGTGCATTTTGTGAAACTAGACACCTTGGGGAGTCCAAGATGTGGTGACTTGTGGGGCTCTGGCCAGGTTCTGTTACCCATAATCCTCTACAAACCTCGAAATCTTGCTAAAAAACACTTTTTCCTCACATTTCAGTGACAGAAAGTTCTGGAATCTGAGAGGAGCCACAAATTTCCTTCCACCCAGCGGTCCCCCAAGTCTCCCAATAAAAATGATACCTCACCTGTGTGGGTAGGCGCAGTGCCCGCAACAGGAAATGCCCCAAAACACAATGTGGACACATCACACTTTCCAAAGAAAACTGAGCTATTTTTTGCAAAGTGCCTAGCTTTGGCTTTTGGCCTCTAGCTCAGCGGGCACCTAGGGAAACCTACCAACCTTGTGTATTTTTTAATACTAGACACCTAGGGGAATCCAAGATGGGATGACTTGTAGGGCTCACACCAGGTTCTGTTACCCAGAATCCTCTGCAAACCTCAGAATTTGGCTAAAAAAACTCTTTTTCATCACATTTCGGTGACAGAAAGTACTGGAATCTAAGAGGAGCCACAAATCTCCTTCCACCCAGCGTTCCCCAAGTCTCCCAATAAAAGTGATACCTCACTTGTGTGGATAGGCCTAGTGCCCGCGACAGGAAATGCCCCACAACACAACGTGGACAAATCACATTTTCCCAAAGAAAACAGAGCTTTTTTTCCAAAGTGCTTAGCTGTAGATTTTGGCCTCTATCTCAGCTGGCACCTAGGGAGACCTAACAAACCTTCGCATTTTTTTTATACTATACACCTAGGGGAATCCAAGATGGGGAGACTTGTGGGGCTCTCACCAGGTTCTGTTACCTTGAATCCTTTGCAAACTTCAAAATGTTGCTAAAGAAACACTTTTTCCTCACATTTCGGTGACAGAAAGTTCTGGAATCTGAGAGGAGCCACAAATTTCCTTCCACCAGGCATTCCCCCAAATCTCCTGATAAACTTGAGTAGTTAGGCCTAGTGCCCGCATCAAGAAATGGCCCAAAATAAAACATCGACAAATCGCATTTTCTCAAAGAAAACAGAGCAGTTTTTTCCAAAGCGCATATCTGTGTATTTTGCCCTGTAGCTCTGCCGGCACCTAGGGAAACCCACCAAGCCTGTGCATTTTGTGAAACTAGACACCTTGGGGAGTCCAAGATGTGTTGACTTGTGGGGCTCTCGCCAGGTTCTGTTACCCAGAATCCTCTGCAAACCTCGAAATCTCGCTAGAAAACACTTTTTTGTCACATTTCGGTGACAGAAAGTTCTGGAATCTGGGAGGAGCCACAAATTTCCTTCCACCCAGCGGTCCCCCAAGTCTCCCAATAATAATGGTACCTCACCTGTGTGGGTAGGCCCAGTGCCCGCGACAGGAAATGCCCCAAAACACAACATGGACAAATCACATTTTCCCAAAGAAAACAGAGCTTTTTTTCCAAAGTGCTTACCTGTGGATTTTGGCCTCTATTTGAACCGGCACCGAGGGAGACCTACCAAACCTCTGAATTTTTTTAAACTACACACCTAGGGGAATCTAAGATGGGGAGACTTGTGGGGCTCTCACCAGGTTCTGTTACCTAGAATCCTTTGCAAACTTCAAAATGTTGCTAAAGAAACATTTTTTCATCACTTTTCGGTGACAGAAAGTTCTGGAATCTGAGAGGACACACAAATTTTCTTCCACCTAGCATTCCCCCAAATATCCCAATAAAAAAAATACCTCACTTGTGTAGTTAGGCCTAGTGCCCGCATCAGGAAATGCCCCAAAATAAAACATCGACACATCACATTTTCTCAAAGAAAACAGAGCTGTTTTTTCCAAAGCGCCTATCTGTGGATTTTGGCCTCTAGCTCAGCCGGCACCTAGGGAAACACACCAAGCCTGTGCATTTTGTGAAACTAGACACCTTGGGGAGTCCAAGATGTGGTGACTTGTGGGGCTCTCGCTAGGTTCTGTTACCAAGAATCCTCTGCAAACCTCGAAATCTCGCTAGAAAACACTTTCTCCTCACATTTCAGTGACAGAAAGTTCTGGAATCTGAGAGGAGCCACAAATTTCCTTCCACCTAGCGGTCCTTCAAGTCTCCCAATAAAAAATATACCTCACCTGTGTGGGTAGGCCCAGTGCCCGCAACAGGAAATGCCCCAAAACACAATGCAGACACATCACATTTTCCAAAGAAAACAGAGCTGTTTTTTGCAAAGTGCCTAGATTTGGCTTTTGGCCTCTAGCTCAGCCGGCACCTACGGAAACCTACTAACCCTGTGTATTTATTAAAACAAGACACCTAGGGGAATCCAAGATGGGGTGACTTGTGGGGCTCGCACCAGGTTCTGTTACCCAGAATCCTCAGCAAACCTCAACATTTGGCTAAAAAAACTCTTTTTCATCACATTTCGGTGACAGAAAGTTCTGGAATCTGAGAGGAGCCACAAATCTCCTTCCACCCAGCGTTCCCCAAGTCTCCCGATAAAAATGATACCTCACTTGTGTAGGTAGGCCTAGTGCCCGCGAAAGGAAATGCCCCACAACACAACGTGGACAAATCACATTTTCCCAAAGAAAACAGAGCTTTTTTTCCAAAGTGCTTAGCTGTAGATTATTGACCGCTATCTCACCCGGAACCTAGGGAGACCTACCAAACCTATGCATTTTTTAAAACTAGACACCTAGGGGAATCGAAGATGGGGAGACTTGTGGGGCTCTCACCAGGTTCTGTTACCTTGAATCCTTTGCAAACTTCAAAATGTTGCTAAAGAAACACTTTTTCCTCACATTTCGGTGACAGAAAGTTCTGGAATCTGAGAGGAGCCACAAATTTTCTTCCACCTACCATTCCCCCAAATCTCCAGATAAAGATGATACCTCACTTGTATAGTTAGGCCTAGTGCCCGCATCAGGAAATGCCCCAAAATAAAACATCGACACATCACATTTTCTCAAAGAAAACAGAGCTGTTTTTTCCAAAGCGCCTATCTGTGGATTTTGGCCTCTAGCTCAGCCGGCACCTAGGGGAACCCACCAAGCCTGTGCATTGTGTGAAACTAGACACCTTGGGGAGTCCAAGATGTGGTGACTTGTGGGGCTCTCACCAGGTTCTGTTACCCAGAATCATCTGCAAACCTCGAAATCCTGCTAAAAAACACCTTTTCCTCACATTTCAGTGACAGAAAGTTCTGGAATCTGAGAGGAGCCACAAATTTCCTTCCACCTAGCGGTCCCCCAAGTCTCCCAATAAAAATTATACCTCACCTGTGTGGGTAGGCCCAGTGCCCGCGACAGGAAATGCCCCAAAACACAATGCGGACACATCACATTTTCCAAAGAAAACAGAGCTGTTTTTTGCAAAGTGCCTGGCTTTGGCTTTTGGCCTCTAGTTCAGCCGGCACCTAGGGAAACCTACCAACCCTGTGTATTTATTAAAACAAGACACCTAGGGGAATCCAAGATGGGGTGACTTGTGGGGCTCGCACCAGGTTCTGTTACCCAGAATCCTCTGCAAACCTCAACATTTGGCTAAAAAAACTCTTTTTCATCACATTTCGGTGACAGAAAGTTCTGGAATCTGAGAGGAGCCACAAATTTCCTTCCACCCAGCGTTCCCCAAGTCTCCCGATAAAAATGATACCTCACTTGTGTAGGTAGGCCTAGTACCTGCGACAGGAAATGCCCCACAACACAACGTGGACAAATCACATTTTCCCAAAGAAAACCGATCTTTTTTTCCAAAGTGCTTAGCTGTAGATTTTCGCCGCTATCTCAGCTGGCACCTAGGGAGACCTACCAAACCTGTGCATTTTTTAAAACCAGACACGTAGGGGAATCGAAGATGGGGAGACTTGTGGGGCTCTCACCAGGTTCTGTTACCTTGAATCCTTTGCAAACTTCAAAATGTTGCTAAAGAAACACTTTTTCCTCACATTTCGGTGACAGAAAGTTCTGGAATCTGAGAGGAGCCACAAGTTTCCTTCCACCTATTATTCCCCCAAATCTCCAGATAAAGATGATACCTCACTTGTGTAGTTAGGCCTAGTGCCCGCATCAGGAAATGCCCCAAAATAAAACATCGACACATCACATTTTCTCAAAGAAAACAGAGCTGTTTTTTCCAAAGCGCCTATCTGTGGATTTTGGCCTCTAGCTCAGCCGGCACCTAGGGAAACCCACCAAGCCTGTGCATTTTTTGAAACTAGACACTTTGGGGAGTCCAAGATGTGGTGACTTGTGGGGCTCTCACCAGGTTCTGTTACCCAGAATCCTCTGCAAACCTCGAAATCCTGCTAAAAAACACTTTTTCTTCACATTTCAGTGACAGAAAGTTCTGGAATCTGAGAGGAGCCACAAATTTCCTTCCACCCAGCGGTCCCCCAAGTCTCCCAATAAAAATTATACCTCACCTGTGTGGGTAGGCCCAGTGCCCGGGACAGGAAATGCCCCAAAACACAATGAGGACACATCACATTTTCCAAAGAAAACAGAGCTGTTTTTTGCAAAGTGCCTAGCTTTGGCTTTTGGCCTCTAGCTCAGCCGGCACCTAGGGAAACCTACCAACCCTGTGTATTTATTAAAACAAGACACCTAGGGGAGTCCAAGATGGGATGACTTATGGGGCTCGCACCAGGTTCTGTTACCCAAAATCCTCTGCAAACCTCAACATTTGGCTAAAAAAACTCTTTTTCATCACATTTCGGTGACAGAAAGTTCTGGAATCTGAGAGGAGCCACAAATCTCCTTCCACCCAGCGTTCCCCAAGTCTCCCGATAAAAATGATACCTCACTTGTGTAGGTAGGCCTAGTACCCGCGACAGGAAATGCCCCACAACACAACGTGGACAAATCACATTTTCCCAAAGAAAACAGAGCTTTTTTTCCAAAGTGCTTAGCTGTAGGTTTTCGCCGCTATCTCAGCCGGCACCTAGGGAGACCTACCAAACCTGTGCATTTTTTTAAACTAGACACCTAGGGGAATCGAAGATGGGGAGACTTGTGGGGCTCTCACCAGGTTCTGTTACCTTGAATCCTTTGCAAACTTCAAAATGTTGCTAAAGAAACACTTTTTCCTCACATTTCGGTGACAGAAAGTTCTGGAATCTGAGAGGAGCCACAAATTTCCTTCCACCTACCATTCCCCCAAATCTCCAGATAAAGATGATACCTCACTTGTGCAGTTAGGCCTAGTGCCCGCATCAGGAAATGCCCCAAAATAAAACATCGACACATCACATTTTCTCAAAAAAAACAGAGCAGTTTTTTCCAAAGCGCATATCTGTGGATTTTGGCCTCTAGCTCAGCCGGCACCTAGGGAAACCCACCAAGCCTGTGCATTTTGTGAAACTAGACACCTTGGGGAGTCCAAGATGTGGTGACTTGTGGGGCTCTCACCAGGTTCTGTTACCCAGAATCCTCTGCAAACCTCGAAATCCTGCTAAAAAACACTTTTTCCTCACATTTCAGTGACAGAAAGTTCTGGAATCTGAGAGGAGCCACAAATTTCCTTTCACCCAGCGGTCCCCCAAGTCTCCCAATAAAAATTATACCTCACCTGTGTGGGTAGGCCCAGTGCCCGCGACAGGAAATGCCCCAAAACACAATGCGGACACATCACATTTTCCAAAGAAAACAGAGCTGTTTTTTGCAAAGTGCCTAGCTTTGGCTTTTGGCCTCTAGCTCAGCCGGCACCTAGGGAAACCTACCAACCCTGTGTATTTATTAAAACAAGACACCTAGGGGAATCCAAGATGGGGTGACCTGTGGGGCTCGCACCAAGTTCTGTTACCCAGAATCCTTTGCAGACCTCAAAATTTGGCTAAAAAACACTTTTTCATCACATTTCGGTGACAGAAAGTTCTGGAATCTGAGAGGAGCCACAAATTTCCTTCCACCCAGCGGTCCCCCAAGTCTCCCGGTAAAAATGATACCTCACTTGTGTGGGTAGGCCTAGTGCACACAACAGGAAATGCGCCACAACACAACGTGGACAAATCACATTTTCCCAAAGAAAACAGAGATTTTTTTCCAAAGTGCTTAGCTGTAGATTTTGGCCTCTATCTCAGCCGGCAGCTAGGGAGACCTACCAAACCTGTGTATTTTTTAAAACTAGACACCTAGGGGAATCCATGATGGGGTGACTTGTCGGGCTCGCACCAGGTTCTGTTACCTAGAATCCTTTGCAAACTTCAAAATGTTGCTAAAGAAACACTTTTTCCTCACATTTCGGTGACAGAAAGCTCTGGAATCTGAGAGGAGCCACAAATTTCCTTCCACATAGCAAATCTCCCGATAAAAATGATACCTCACTTGTGTAGTTAGGCCTAGTGCCCGCATCAGGAAATGCCCCAAAATAAAACATCAACACATCACATTTTCACAAACAAAACAGAGCTGTTTTTTCCAAAGCGCCTATCTGTGAATTTTGGCCTCTAGCTCAGCCGGCACCTAGGGAAACCCACCAAGCCTGTGCATTTTGTGAAACTAGACACCTTGGGGAGTCCAAGATGGGGTGACTTGTGGGGCTCTCACCAGGCTCGGTTACCCAGAATCCTCTGCAAACCTAGAAATCTAGCTAAAAAACACTTTTTCCTCAAATTTCAGTGACAGAAAGTTCTGGAATCTGAGAGGAGCCACAAATTTCTTTCCACCCAGCGGACCTCAAGTCTCCAGATAAAAATGGTACCTCACCTGTGTGGGTAGGCCTGGTGCCCGCGACAGAAAATGCCCCAAAACACAATGTGGACACATCGAATTTTCCAAAGAAAACAGAGCTGTTTTTTGCAAAGTGCCTAGCTTTGGCTTTTGGCCTCTAGCTCGGCTGGCACCTAGGGAAACCTAACAAGCCTGTGTATTTTTTAAAACTAGACACCTAGGGGAATCCAAGATGGGGTGACCTGTGGGGCTCGCACTAAGTTCTGTTACCCAGAATCCTTTGCAGACCTCAAAATTTGGCTAAAAAACACTTTTTCATCACATTTCGGTGACAGAAAGTTCTGGAATCTGAGAGGAGCCACAAATTTCCTTCCACCCAGCGGTCCCCCAAGTCTCCCGGTAAAAATGATACCTCACTTGTGTGGGTAGGCCTAGTGCCCGCGGCAGGAAATGCGCCACAACACAACGTGGACAAATTACATTTTCCCAAAGAAAACAGAGATTTTTTTCCAAAGTGCTTAGCTGTAGATTTTGGCCTCTATCTCAGCCGGCAGCTAGGGAGACCTACCAAACCTTTGTATTTTTTAAAACTAGACACCTAGGGGAATCCATGATGGGGTGACTTGTGGGGCTCGCACCAGGTTCTGTTACCTAGAATCCTTTGCAAACTTCAAAATGTTGCTAAAGAAACACTTTTTCCTCACATTTCGGTGACAGAAAGTTCTGGAATCTGAGAGGAGCCACAAATTTCCTTCCACCTAGCGTTCCCCCAAATCTCCCGATATAAATGATACCTCACTTGTGTAGTTAGGCCTAGTGCCCGCATCAGGAAATGCCCCAAAATAAAACATCAACACATCACATTTTCACAAAGAAAACAGAGCTGTTTTTTCCAAAGCGCCTATCTGTGAATTTTGGCCTCTAGCTCAGCCGGCACCTAGGGAAAGCCACCAAGCCTGTGCATTTTGTGAAACTAGACACCTTGGGGAGTCCAAGATGTGGTGACTTGTGGGTGTCTCGCCAGGTTCTGTTACCCAGAATCCTCTGCAAACCTCGAAATTTGGCTAAAAAACACTTTTTCCTCACATTTCAGTGACAGAAAGTTCTGGAATCTGAGAGGAGCCACAAATTTCCTTCCACCCAGCGTTCCCCAAGTCTCCCAATACAAATGATACCTCACTTGTGTGGGTAGGCCTAGTGCCCGCGACAGGAAATGCCCCACAACACAATGTGGACAAATCACATGTTCCCAAAGAAAACAGAGCTTTTTTTCCAAAGTGCTTAGCTGTAGATTTTGGCCTCTATCTCAGCCGGCACCTAGGGAGACCTACCAAACCTGTGCATTTTTTAAAACTAGACACCTAGGGGAATCGAAGATGGGGAGACTTGTGGGGCTCTCACCAGGTTCTGTTACCTTGAATCCTTTGCAAACTTCCAAATGTTGCTCAAGAAACACTATTTCCTCACATTTCGGTGACAGAAAGTTCTGGAATTTAAAAGGAGCCACAAATTCCCTTCCACCTAGCATTCCCCCAAATCTCCTGATAAAAATGATACCTCACTTATGTAGTTAGGCCTAGTGCCCGCATCAAGAAATGGCCCAAAAAAAAACATCGACACATCACATTTTCTCAAAGAAAACAGAGCTGTTTTTTCCAAGTGCCTATATGTGGATTTTGGCCTCTAGCTCAGCCGGCACCTTGGGAAACCCACCAAGCCTTTGCATTTTGTGAAACTAGACACCTTGGGGAGTCCAAGATGTGGTGACTTGTGGGGCTCTCGCCAGGTTCTGTTACCCAGAATCCTCTGCAAACCTCGAAATCTAGCTAAAAAACACTTTTTCCTCAAATTTCACTGACAGAAAGTTCTGGAATCTGAGAGGAGCCACAAATTTCTTTCCACCCAGCGGTCCCCAAGTCTCCCGATAAAAATGGTACCTCACCTGTGTGGGTAGGCCTGGTGCCCGCGACAGAAAATGCCCCAAAACACAATGTGGACACATCACATTTTCCAAAGAAAACAGAGCTGTTTTTTGCAAAGTGGCTAGCTTTGGCTTTTGGCCTCTAGCTCAGCTGGCACCTGGGGAAACCTAACAACCCTGTGTATCTTTTAAAACTAGACACCTAGGGGAATCCAAGATGGGGGTGACCTGTGGGGCTCGCACCAAGATCTGTTACCCAAAATCCTTTGCAAACCTCAAAATGTGGCTAAAAAAACTATTTTTCATCACATTTCGGTGACAGAAAGTTCTGGAATCTGAGAGGAGCCACAAATCTCCTTCCACCCAGCGTTCCCCAAGTCTCCTGTTAAAAATGATACCTCACTTGTGTGGGTAGGCCTAGTGCCCGCAACAGGAAATGCCCCAAAACACAACGTGGACAAATCACATTTTCCCAAAGAAAACAGAGCTGCTTTTTGCAAAGTGCCTGCCTGTGGATTCTGGCCTCTAGCTCAGCGGGCACCTAGGGAAACCTGCCAAACCTGTGCATTTTTTGTAAAACTAGACACCTAGGGGAATCCAAGATGGGGTGACTTGTGGGCCTCGCAGCAGGTTCTGTTACCCAGAATGCTTTGCAAACCTCAAAATTGGGCCAAAAAAACTATTTTCCTCGCATTTTGGTGACAGAAACTTCTGGAATCTGAGAGGAGACACAAATTTCCTTCCACCTAGCATCCCCCCAAATCTCCCGATAAAAATCATACCTCACTTGTGTAGTTAGGCCTAGTGCCCGCATCAGGAAATGCCCCAAAATAAAACATCAACACATCACATTTTCCAAAAGAAAACAGAGCTGTTTTTTCCAAAGCGCCTATCTGTGAATTTTGGCCTCTAGCTCAGCCGGCACCTAGGGAAACCCACCAAGCCTGTGCATTTTGTGAAACTAGACACCTTGCTGAGTCCAAGATGGGGTGACTTGTGGGGCTCTCACCAGGATCTGTTACCCAGAATCCTCTGCAAACCTCGAAATCTAGCTAAAAAACACTTTTTCCTCATATTTCAGTGACAGAAAGTTCTGGAATCTGAGAGGAGCCACAAATTTCTTTCCACCCAGTGGTCCCCAAGTCTCCCGATAAAAATGGTACTTCACCTGTGTGGGTAGGCCTGGTGCCCGCGACAGAAAATGCCCCAAAACACAATGTGGACACATCACATTTTCCAAAGAAAACAGAGCTGTTTTTTGCAAAGTGCCTAGATTTGGCTTTTGGCCTCTAGCTCAGCTGGCACCTAGGGAAACCTAACAACCCTGTGTATTTTTTAAAACTAGACTCCTAGGGGAATCCAAGATGGGGTGACCTGTGGGGCTCGCACCAAGTTCTGTTACCCAGAATCCTTTGCAGACCTCAAAATTTGGCTAAACAACACTTTTTCATCACATTTCGGTGACAGAAAGTTCTGGAATCTGAGAGGAGCCACAAATCTCCTTCCACCCAGCGTTCCCCAAGTCTCCCGATAAAAATTATACCTCACTTGTGTGGGTAGGCCTAGTGCCCGCGACAGGAAATGCCCCAAAACACAATGTGGACACATCACATTTTCCCAAAGAAAACAGAGCTTTTTTTACAAAGTGCTTAACTGTGGATTTTGGCCTCGATCTCAGCCGGCACCTAGGGAGACCTACCAAACCTGTGCCTTTTTTAAAACTGGACACCTAGGGGAATCCAAGATGGGGAGACTTGTGGGGCTCTCACCAGGTTCTGTTACCTAGAATCCTTTGGAAACTTCAAAATGTTGCTAAAGAAACACTTTTTGCTCACATTTCGGTGACAGAAAATTCTGGAATCTGAGAGGAGACACAAATTTCCTTCCACCTAGCGTTCCCCCAAATCTCCCAATAAAAATGATACCTCACATGTGCAGTTAGGCCTAGTGCCCGCATCAGGAAATGCCCCAAAATAAAACATTGACACATCACATTTTCTCAAAGAAAACAGAGCTGTTTTTTCCAAAGCGCCTATCTGTGGATTTTGGCCTCTAGCTCAGCCGGTACCTAGGGAAACCCACCAAGCCTGTGCATTTTGTGAAACTAGACACCTTGGGGAGTCCAAGATGCGGTGACTTGTGGGGCTCTCGCTAGGTTCTGTTACCCAGAATCCTCTGCAAACCTCGAAATCTCGCTAGAAAACACTTTCTCCTCACATTTCAGTGACAGAAAGTTCTGGAATCTGAGAGGAGCCACAAATTTCCTTCCACCTAGCGGTCCTTCAAGTCTCCCAATAAAAAATGTACCTCACCTGTGTGGGTAGGCCCAGTGCCCGCAACAGGAAATGCCCCAAAACACAATGTGGACACATCACATTTTCCAAAGAAAACAGAGCTGTTTTTTTGCAAAGTGCCTAGATTTGGCTTTTGGCCTCTAGCTCAGCCTGCACCTACGGAAACCTACTAACCCTGTGTATTTATTAAAACAAGACACCTAGGGGAATCCAAGATGGGGTGACTTGTGGGGCTCGCACCAGGTTCTGTTACCCAGAATCCTCTGCAAACCTCAACATTTGGCTAAAAAAACTCTTTTTCATCACATTTCGGTGACAGAAAGTTCTGGAATCTGAGAGGAGCCACGAATCTCCTTCCACCCAGCGTTCCCCAAGTCTCCCCATAAAAATGATACCTCACTTGTGTAGGTAGGCCTAGTGCCCGCAAAAGGAAATGCCCCACAACACAACGTGGACAAATCACATTTTCCCAAAGAAAACAGAGCTTTTTTTCCAAAGTGCTTAGCTGTAGATTTTCACCGCTATCTCACCCGGAACCTAGGGAGACCTACCAAACCTGTGCATTTTTTAAAACTAGACACCTAGGGGAATCGAAGATGGGGAGACTTGTGGGGCTCTCACCAGGTTCTGTTACTTTGAATCCTTTGGAAACTTCAAAATGTTGCTAAAGAAACATTTTTTCCTCACATTTCGGTGACAGAAAGTTCTGGAATCTGAGAGGAGCCACAAATTTCCTTCCACCTACCATTCCCCCAAATCTCCAGATAAAGATGATACCTCACTTGTGTAGTTAGGCCTAGTGCCCGCATCAGGAAATGCCCCAAAATAAAACATCAACACATCACATTTTCTCAAAGAAAACAGAGCTGTTTTTTACAAAGCGCCTATCTGTGGATTTTGGCCTCTAGCTCAGCCGGCACCTAGGGAAACCCACCAAGCCTGTGCATTTTGTGAAACTAGACACCTTGGGGAGTCCAAGATGTGGTGACTTGTGGGGCTCTCACCAGGTTCTGTTACCCAGAATCCTCTGCAAACCTCGAAATCCTGCTAAAAAACACTTTTTCCTCACATTTCAGTGACAGAAAGTTCTGGAATCTGAGAGGAGCCACAAATTTCCTTCCACCTAGCGGTCCCCCAAGTCTCCCAATAAAAATTATACCTCACCTGTGTGGGTAGGCCCAGTGCCCGCGACAGGAAATGCCCCAAAACACAATGCAGACACATCACATTTTCCAAAGAAAACAGAGCTGTTTTTTGCAAAGTGCCTATCTTTGGCTTTTGGCCTCTAGCTCAGCCGGCACCTAGGGAAACCTACCAACCCTGTGTATTTATTAAAACAAGACACCTAGGGGAATCCAAGATGGGGTGACTTGTGGGGCTCGCACCAGGTTCTGTTACCCAGAATCCTCTGCAAACCTCAACATTTGGCTAAAAAAACTCTTTTTCATCACATTTCGGTGACAGAAAGTTCTGGAATCTGAGAGGAGCCACAAATCTCCTTCCACCCAGCGTTCTCCAAGTCTCCCGATAAAAATGATACCTTACTTGTGTAGGTAGGCCTAGTACCCGCGACAGGAAATGCCCCACAACACAACGTGGACAAATCACATTTTCCCAAAGAAAACCGATCTTTTTTTCCAAAGTGCTTAGCTGTAGATTTTCGCCGCTATCTCAGCTGGCACCTAGGGAGACCTACCAAACCTGTGCATTTTTTAAAACTAGACACCTAGGGGAATCGAAGATGGGGAGACTTGTGGGGCTCTCACCAGGTTCTGTTACCTTGAATCCTTTCCTCCCTCCAAATGTTGCTAAAGAAACACTTTTTCCTCACATTTCGGTGACAGAAAGTTCTGGAATCTGAGAGGAGCCACAAATTTCCTTCCACCTATTATTCCCCCAAATCTCCAGATAAAGATGATACCTCACTTGTGTAGTTAGGCCTACTGCCCGCATCAGGAAATGCCCCAAAATAAAACATCGACACATCACATTTTCTCAAAGAAAACAGAGCTGTTTTTTCCAAAGCGCCTATCTGTGGATTTTGGCCTCTAGCTCAGCCGGCACCTAGGGAAACCCACCAAGCCTGTGCATTTTGTGAAACTAGACACTTTGGGGAGTCCAAGATGTGGTGACTTGTGGGGCTCTCACCAGGTTCTGTTACCCAGAATCCTCTGCAAACCTCGAAATCCTGCTAAAAAACAATTTTTCTTCACATTTCAGTGACAGAAAGTTCTGGAATCTGAGAGGAGCCACAAATTTCCTTCCACCCAGTGGTCCCCCAAGTCTCCCAATAAAAATTATACCTCACCTGTGTAGGTAGGCCCAGTGCCCGCGACAGGAAATGCCCCAAAACACAATGCGGACACATCACATTTTCCAAAGAAAACAGAGCTGTTTTTTGCGAAGTGCCTAGCTTTGGCTTTTGGCCTCTAGCTCAGCCGGCACCTAGGGAAACCTACCAACCCTGTGTATTTATTAAAACAAGACACCTAGGGGAGTCCAAGATGGGATGACTTGTGGGGCTCGCACCAGGTTCTGTTACCCAAAATCCTCTGCAAACCTCAACATTTGGCTAAAAAAAATCTTTTTCATCACATTTCGGTGACAGAAAGTTCTGGAATCTGAGAGGAGCCACAAATCTCCTTCCACCCAGCGTTCCCCAAGTCTCCCGATAAAAATGATACCTCACTTGTGTAGGTAGGCCTAGTACCCGCGACAGGAAATGCCCCACAACACAACGTGGACAAATCACATTTTCCCAAAGAAAACAGAGCTTTTTTCCAAAGTGCTTAGCTGTAGATTTTCGCCGCTATCTCAGGCGGCACCTAGGGAGACCTACCAAACCTGTGCATTTTTTAAAACTAGACACCTAGGGGAATCGAAGATGGGGAGACTTGTGGGGCTCTCACCAGGTTCTGTTACCTTGAATCCTTTGCAAACTTCAAAATGTTGCTAAAGAAACACTTTTTCCTCACATTTCGGTGACAGAAAGTTCTGGAATCTGAGAGGAGCCACAAATTTCCTTCCACCTACCATTCCCCCAAATCTCCAGATAAAGATGATACCTCACTTGTGTAGTTAGGCCTAGTGCCCGCATCAGGAAATGCCCCAAAATAAAACATCGACACATCACATTTTCTCAAAGAAAACAGAGCAGTTTTTTCCAAAGCGCATATCTGTGGATTTTGGCCTCTAGCTCAGCCGGCACCTAGGGAAACCCACCAAGCCTGTGCATTTTGTGAAACTAGACACCTTGGGGAGTCCAAGATGTTGTGACTTGTGGGGCTCTCACCAGGTTCTGTTACCCAGAATCCTCTGCAAACCTCGAAATCCTGCTAAAAAACACTTTTTCCTCACATTTCAGTGACAGAAAGTTCTGGAATCTGAGAGGAGCCACAAATTTCCTTTCACCCAGCGGTCCCCCAAGTCTCCCAATAAAAATTATACCTCACCTGTGTGGGTAGGCCCAGTGCCCGCGACAGGAAATGCCCCAAAACACAATGTGGACACATCACATTTTCCAAAGAAAACAGAGCACTTTTTTGCAAAGTGCCTAGCTTTGGCTCTTGGCCTCTAGCTCAGCCGGCACCTAGGGAAACCTACCAACCCTGTGTATGTTTTAAAAGTAGACACCTAGGAGAATCCAAGATGGAGTGACTTGTGGGGCTCGCAGCAGGTTCTGTTACCCAGAATCCTTTGCAAACCTCAAAATTTGGCTAAAAAAACTCTTTTTCATCCCATTTCAGTGACAGAAAGTTCTGGAATCTGAGACGAGCCACAAATTTCCTTCCAACCAGCGGTCCCCCAAGTCTTCCAATAAAAATGATACCTCACCTGTGTGGGTAGGCCCGTTGCCCGCGATAGGAAATGCCCCGAAACACAATGTGGACACATCACATTTTCCAAAGAAAACAGAGCTGTTTTTTGCAAAGTGCCTAGCTTTGGCTTTTGGCCTCTAGCTCAGCCGGCACCTAGGGAAACCTACCAACCCTGTGTATGTTTTAAAACTAGACACCTAGGGGAATCCAAGATGGGGTGACTTGTGGGGCTCGCAGCAGGTTCTGTTAACCAGAATCCTTTGCAAGCCTCAAAATGTGGCTAAAAAAATGATTTTTCATCACATTTCGGTGACAGAAAGTTCTGGAATCTGAGAGGAGCCACAAATCTCCTTCCACCCAGCGTTCCCCCAGTCTCCTGATAAAAATGATACCTCACTTGTGTGGGTAAGCCTACTGCTCGCGACAGGAAATGCCCCAAAACACAACGTGGACAAATCACATTTTCCCAAAGAAAACAGAGCTGCTTTTTGCAAAATGCCTGCCTGTGGATTCTGGCCTCTAGCTCACCGGGCACCTAGGGAGACCTACCAAACCTGTGCTTTTTTTAAAACTAGACACCTAGGGGAACCCAAGATGGGGTGACTTGTGGGGCTCGCAGCAGGTTCTCTTACCCAGAATCCTTTGCAAACCTCAAAATTGGGCCAAAAAAACTATTTTTCCTCGCATTTCGGTGACAGAAACTGCTGGAATCTGAGAGGAGACACAAATTTCCTTCCACTCAGCGTTTCCCCAAGTCTCCCGATAAAAATGGTACCTCACTTGTGTGGGTAGGTCTAGTGCCTGCGACAGGAAATGCCCCAAAACACAATGTGCACACATCACATTTTCCCAGAAAAAACAGAGCTTTTTTTTCCAAAGTGCTTAGCTGTTGGTTTTGGCCTCTATCTCAGCCGGCACCTAGGGAGACCTACCAAACCTGTGCATTTTGTAAAACTAGACACCTAGGGGAATCGAAGATGGGGAGACTTGTGGGGCTCTCACCAGGTTCTGTTACCTTGAATCCTGTGCAAACTTCAAAATGTTGCTAAAGAAACACTTTTTCCTCACATTTCAGTGACAGAAAGTTATGGAAACTGAGGGGAGCCACAAATTTCCTTCCACCTACCATTCCCCCAAATCTCCAGATAAAAATGATACCTCACTTGTGTAGTTAGGCCTAGTCGCCTCATCAGGAAATGCCCCAAAGTAAAACATCGACACATCATATTTTCCCAAGGAACTCAGAGCTGTTTTTTACAAAGCGCCTAGCTATGGCTTTTGGCCTCTAGCTCAGCCGGCACCTAGGGAAACCTACCAACCCTGTGTATTTTTTAAAACAAGACACCTAGGGGAATCCAAGATGGGGTGACTTGTGGGGCTCACACCAGGTTCTGTTACCCAGAATCCTTTGCAAACCTCACAATTTGGCTAAAAAAACACTTTTTCATCTCATTTCTGTGACAGAAAGTTCTGGAATCTGAGAGGAGACACAAATTTCCTTCCACCCAGCATTTCCCCAAGTCTCCCGATAAAAATGGTATCTCACTTGTGTGGGTAGGCCTAGTGCCTGTGACAGGAAATGCCCCACAACACAACGTGGACAAATCACATTTTCCCAAAGAAAACAGAGCTTTTTTTCCAATGTTCTTAGCTGTAGATTTTCGCCTCTATCTCAGCCAGCACCTAGGGAGACCTACCAACCCTGTGCATATTTTAAAACTAGACACCTAGGGGAATCGAAGATGGGGAGACTTGTGGGGCTCTCACCACGTTCTGTTACCTTGAATCCTTTGCAAACTTCAAAATGTTGCTAAAAAACACTTTTCCCTCACATTTCGTTGACAGAAAGTTCTGGAATCTGAGAGGAGCCACAAATTTCCTTCCACCTAGCATTCCCTCATATCTCCCGATATAAGTTATACCTCACTTGTGTAGTTAGGCCTAGTGCCCGCATCAGGAAATGCTCAAAAATAAAACATTGACACATCACTTTTTCTCAAAGAAAATAGAGCTGTTTTTTCCAAAGCGCATATCTGTGGATTTTGGCCTCTAGCTCAGCCGTCACCTAGGGAAACCCACCAAGCCTGTGCATTTTGTGAAACTAAACACCTTGGGGAGTCCAAGATGTGGTGACTTGTGGGGCTCTCGCCAGGTTCTGTTACCCAGAATCCTCTGCAAACCTCGAAATCTCGCTAGAAAACACTTTTTCCTCACATTTCAGTGACAGAAAATTCTGGAATCTGAGAGGAGCCACAAATTTCCTTCCACCCACTGGTACCCCAAGTCTCCCAATATAAATGATACCTCACCTGTGTGGGTAGGCCCAGTGCCCGCGACAGGAAATGCCCCAAAACACAATGTGGACACATCACATTTTCCAAAGAAAACAGAGCTGTTTTTTGCAAAATGCCTAGCTTTGGCTTTTGGCCTCTAGCTCAGCGGGCACCTAGGGAAACCTACCAACCCTGTGTATTTTTTAATACTAGACACCTAGGGGAATCCAAGATGGGATGACTTGTGGGGCTCGCACCAGGTTCTGTTACCCAGAAACCTCTGCAAACCTCAAAATTTGGCTAAAAAAATCTCTTTTTCATCACATTTCGGTGACAGAAAGTTCTGGAATCTAAGAGGAGCCACCAATCTCCTTCCACCCAACGTTCCCCAAGTCTCCCGATAAAAATGATACCTCACTTGTGTGGGTAGGCCTAGTGCCCGCAACAGGAAATGCCCCACAACACAATGTGGACAAATCACATTTTCTCAAAGAAAACAGAGCTTTTTTTCCAAAGTTCTTAGCTGTAGATTTTCGCCTCTATCTCAGCCGGCACCTACGGAGACCTACCAAACCTGTGCATTTGTTAAAACTAGACACCTAGGGGAATCGAAGATGGGGAGACTTGTGGGGCTCTCACCAGGTTTTGTTACCTTGAATCCTTTGCAAACTTCAAAATGTTGCTAAAAAAACACTTTTCCCTCACATTTCGTTGACAGAAAGTTCTGGAATCTGAGAGGAGCCACAAATTTCCTTCCACCTAGCATTCCCCCAAATCTCCCGATAAAAATTATACCTCACTTGTGTAGTTAGGCCTAGTGCCCGCATCAGGAAATGCCCCAAAATAAAACATTGACACATCACTTTTTCTCAAAGAAAACAGAGCTGTTTTTTCCAAAGCGCATATCTGTGGATTTTGGCCTCTAGCTCAGCCGTCACCTAGGGAAACCCACCAAGCCTGTGCATTTTGTGAAACTAGACACCTTGGGGAGTCCAAGATGTGGTGACTTGTGGGGCTCTCGCCAGGTTCTGTTACCCAGAATCCTCTGAAAACCTCGAAATCCTGCTAAAAAACACTTTTCCTCACATTTCAGTGACAGAAAGTTCTGGAATCTGAGAGGAGCCACAAATCTCATTCCACCCAGCGGTCCCCCAAGTCTCCCAATAAAAAATATACCTCACCTGTGTGGGTAGGCCCAGTGCCCGCGACAGGAAATGCTCCAAAACACAATGTGGACACATCACATTTTCCAAAAAAAACAGAGCTGTTTTTTGCAAAGTGCCTAGCTTTGGTTTTTGGCCTCTAGCTCAGCCGGCACCTAGGGAAACCTACCAACACTGTGGATTTTTTAAAACTTGACACCTAGGGGAATCCAAGATGGGGTGACTTATGGGGCTCTCACCAGGTTCTGTTACCCAGAATACTTTGCAAACCTCAAAATTTGGCTAATAAAACACTTTTTCATCTAATTTCGGTGACAGAAACTTCTAGAATCTGAGAGGAGACAGAAATTTCCTTCCACCTTGCGTTTCCCCAAGTCTCCCGATAAAAATGGTACCTCACTTGTGTGGGTAGGCCTAGTGCCTGGGACAGGAAATGCCCCAAAACACAATGTGGACACATCACATTTTCCCAGAAAAAACAGAGCTTTTTTTGCAAAGAGTCAACCTGTGGATTTTGGCCTCTATCTCAGCCGGCACCTAGGGAGACCTACCAAACCTGTGCATTTTTTAAAACTAGACACCTAGGGGAATCCAAGGTGGGGAGACTCGTGGGGCTCTCACCAGGTTCTGTTGGCTTGAATCCTTTGCAAACTTCAAAATGTTGCTAAAGAAACACTTTTTCCTCACATTTCGGTGACAAAAAGTTCTGGAATCTGAGAGGAGCCACAAATTTCCTTCCACCCAGCGTTCCCATAAATCTCCCGATAAAAATGATACCTCACTTGTATAGTTAGGCCTAGTGCCCGCATCAGGAAATGCCCCAAAATAAAACATTGACACATCACATTTTCCCAAAGAAAACAGAGCTGTTTTTGACAAAGCGCCTATCTGTGGATTTTGGTCTCTAGCTCAGACGGCACCTAGGAAAACCCACCAAGCCTGTGCATTTTGTGAAACTAGACACCTTGGGGAGTCCAAGATGGGGTGACTTGTGGGGCTCTCACCAGTCTCTGTTACCCAGAATCCTCTGCAAACCTCGAAATCTGGCTAAAAAACACTTTTTCCTCACATTTCAGTGACAGAAAGTTCTGGAATCTGAGAGGAGCCACAAATTTACGTCCACCCAGCGGTCCCCCAAGTCTCCCGATACAAATGATACCTCACTTGTGTGGGTAGGCCTAGTGCCTGCGACAGGAAATGCCCCAAAACTCAACGTGGACACATCACATTTTCCCAAAGAAAACAGAGCTGCTTTTTTCAAAGAGCCTACCTGTGGATTTTGGCCTCTATCTCAGCCGGCACCTGCGGAAACCTACCAAACCTGTGCATTTTTGGAAACTAGACACCTACGGGAATCCAAGATGGGATGACTTGTGAGGCTCTCACCAGGTTCAGTTACCCAGAATCCTTTGCAAACCTCAAAAAGTTGCAAAAAAAACACTTTTTAATCATATTTCGGTGACAGAAAGTTCTGGAATCTGAGAGGAGCCACAAATTTCCTTCCACCCAGCGTTTCCCCAAGTCTCCCGATAAAAATGATACCTCACTTTTGTGGGTAGGCCTAGTGTCCGTGACAGAAAATGCCCCAAAACACAACGTGGACACATCACATTTTCCCAACGAAAACAGTGTTGTGTTATGCAAAGTGCCTACCTATGGATTTTGGCCTCTGGCTCAGCTGGCACCTAGGGAAACCTACCAAACTTGTGCATTTTTAAAAACGAGACACCTGGGGGAGTCCAAGATGCAGTGACTTGTGCCGTTCTCACCAGGTTCAGTTACCCAGAATCCTTTACAAACCTCAAAAAGTGGCCAAAAACCACTTTTTAATCATATTTCGGTGACAGAAAGTTCTGGAATCTGGGAGGAGCCACAACTTTCCTTCCACCTAGCGTTCCCCCAAGTTTCCTGATAAAAATGATACCTCACTTGTGTGGGTAGGCCTTGTGCCCGCGATAGGAAATGCCCCAAAGCACAACGTGGACACATCACATTTTCCCAACGAAAATAGTGTTGTGTTTTGCAAAGTGCCTACCTATGGATTTTGGCCTCTGGCTCAGCCGGCACCTAGGGAAACCTACCAAACCTGTGCATTTTTAAAAACTAGACACCTTGGGGAGTCCAAGATGGGGTGACTTGTGCCGTTCTCACCAGGTTCAGTTACCCAGAATCCTTTGCAAACCTCAAAATGTGGCTAAAATCACTTTTTTCTTACATTTCGGTGACAGAAAGCTCTTGAATCAGAGAGGAGACACAAATTTCCTTCCACCCAGCGTTCCCATAAGTCTCCCGATAAAAATATGATACCTTACTTGTGTGGGTAGGCCTTGTGCCCGCGACAGGAAATGCCCCAAAACACAATGTGGACACATCACAGTTTCCACAGAAAACAGAGCTGTTTTTTGCAAAGTGCCTAGCTGTGGATTTTGACCTCTAGCTCAGCCGGCACCTAGGGAAACCTGCCAACCATGTGCATTTTTTAAAACTAGACACCTAGGGGAATCGAAGAAGGGGTGACTTGTGGGGCTCTCACCAGGTTCTGTTATATAGAATCCTTTGCCAACCTCAAAATATGGCTGAAAAACTGTTTTTCATCACATTTCAGTGACAGAAAGCTGTGGAATCTGAGAGGAGCCACAAATTTCCTACCACCCAGCATTTCCCCAAGTCTCCTGATAAAAATGATACCTCACTTGTGTGGGTAGGCCTAGTGCCCGTGACAGGAAATGCCACAAAACACAACGTGGACACGTCACTTTTTCCCAAATAAAACAGAGCTGTTTTTGCAACATGCCTACCTGTGGATTTTGGCCTCTATCTCAGCCGGCACCAAGGAAACCTACCAACCCTGTGTATTTTTTAAAACTAGACACTTAGGGGAATCCAAGATGGGGTGACTTGTGGGGCTCACACCAGGTTCTGTTACAAAGAATCCTTTGCAAACCTCAAAATTTGGCTAAAGAAACACTTTTTCATCTAATTTCGGTGACAGAAAGTTCTGGAATCTGAGAGAAGCCACAAATTTCCTTCCACCCAGCGTTTCCCCAAGTCTCAGACAAAAATTATACCTCACTTGTGTGGGTAGGCCTAGTGCCCGTGACAGGAAATGCCCCAAAACAAAACGTGGACACATCGCAGTTTCCCAAAGAAAACAGAGCTGTTTTTGCAACGTGCCTACATGTGGATTTTGGCCTCTATCTCAGCCGGCACCTAGGGAAACCTACCAAACCTGTGCATTTTTGGATACTAGACGCCTAGGGGAATCCAAGATGGGGTGACTTGTGCAGCTCTCACCCTGTTCTGTTACCCAGATTCCTTTGCAAACCTCAAAATGTGGCTTAAAAACACTTTTTAATCATATTTCGGTGATAGAAAGTTCTGGAATCTGAGAGGAGCCACAACTTTCCTTCCACTCAGCGTTCCCCCAAGTCTCCTGATAAAAATGATACCTCACTTGTGTGGGTAGGCCTTGTGTCCGCGATAGGAAATGCCCCAAAACACAACGTGGACACATCACATTTTCCCAATGAAAACAGTGCAGTTTTTTGCAAAGTGCCTAGCTGTGGCTTTTGGCCTCTAGCTCAGCCGGCACCTAGAGAAACCTACCAACACTGTGGATTTTTTAAAACTTGACACCTAGGGGAATACAAGATGGGGTGACTTGTGGGGCTCTCACCAGGTTCTACTACCCAGAATCCTTTGCAAACCTCAAAATTTGGCTAGAAAAACACCTTTTCATCTCATTTCCGTGACAGAAAGTTGTGGAATCTGAGAGGAGCCACAAATCTCATTCCACTCAGCTTTCCCCCAAGTCTCCAGATACAAACGATACCTCACTTGTGTGGGTAGGCCTAGTGCCTGCGACAGAAAATGCCCCACAACTCAATGTGGACACATCACATTTTCCCAAAGAAAACAGAGCTTTTTTTCCAAAGTGCTTAGCTGTAGATTTTGGCCTCTATCTCAGCCGGCACCTAGGGAGACCTACCAAACCTGTGCATTTTTTTATACTAGACACCTAGGGGAATCCAAGATGGGGAGACTTGTGGGGCTCTCACCAGGTTCTGTTACCTTGAATCCTTTGCAAACTTCAAAATGTTGCTAAAAAAAAACTTTTCCCTCACATTTCGTTGACAGAAAGTTCTGGAATCTGAGAGGAGCCACAAATTTCCTTCCACCTAGCATTCCCCCAAATCTCCCGATAAAAATTATACCTCACTTGTGTAGTTAGGCCTAGTGCCCGCATCAAGAAATGGCCCAAAATAAAACATCGACACATCACATTTTCTCAAAGAAAACAGAGCTGTTTTTTCCAAAGCGCATATCTGTGGATTTTGCCCTGTAGCTCAGCCGGCACCTAGGGAAACCCACCAAGCCTGTGCATTTTGTGAAACTAGACACCTTGGGGACTCCAAGATGTGGTGACTTGTGAGGCTCTCGCCTCGACTTTGTTACCCAGAATCCTCTGCAAACCTCGAAATCTCGCTAGAAAACACTTTTTCATCAAATTTCGGTGACAGAAAGTTCTGGAATCTGAGAGGAGCCACAACTTTCCTTCCACCCAACGCTCCCCCAAGTCTCCCAATAATAATGGTACCTCACCTGTGTGGGTAGGCCCAGTGCCCGCGACAGGAAATGCCCCACAACACAACGTGGACAAATCACATTTTCCCAAAGAAAACAGAGCTTTTTTTCCAAAGTTCTTAGCTGTAGATTTTCGCCTCTATCTCAGCCGGCACCTAGGGAGACCTACCAAACCTGTGCATTTTTTAAAACTAGACACCTAGGGGAATCGAAGATGGGGAGACTTGTGGGGCTCTCACCAGGTTTTGTTACCTTGAATCCTTTGCAAACTTCAAAATGTTGCTAAAAAAAAACTTTTCCCTCACATTTCGGTGACAAGAAGTTCTGGAATCTGAGACGAGACACAAATTTCCTTCCACCTAGCATTCCCCCAAATCTCCCGATAAAAATGATACCTCACTTGTGTAGTTAGGCCTAGTGCCCGCATCAAGAAATGGCCCAAAATAAAACATCGACACATCACATTTTCTCAAAGAAAACAGAGCTGTTTTTTCCAAAGCGCATATCTGTGGATTTTGCCCTGTAGCTCAGCCGGCACCTAGGGAAACCCACCAAGCCTGTGCATTTTGTGAAACTAGACACCTTGGGGACTCCAAGATGTGGTGACTTGTGAGGCTCTCGCCTCGACTTTGTTACCCAGAATCCTCTGCAAACCTCGAAATCTCGCTAGAAAACACTTTTTCATCAAATTTCGGTGACAGAAAGTTCTGGAATCTGAGAGGAGCCACAACTTTCCTTCCACCCAACGCTCCCCCAAGTCTCCCAATAATAATGGTACCTCACCTGTGTGGGTAGGCCCAGTGCCCGCGACAGGAAATGCCCCACAACACAACGTGGACAAATCACATTTTCCCAAAGAAAACAGAGCTTTTTTTCCAAAGTTCTTAGCTGTAGATTTTCACCTCTATCTCAGCCGGCACCTAGGGAGACCTACCAAACCTGTGCATTTTTTAAAACTAGACACCTAGGGGAATCGAAGATGGGGAGACTTGTGGGGCTCTCACCAGGTTTTGTTACCTTGAATCCTTTGCAAACTTCAAAATGTTGCTAAAAAAAAAATTTCCCTCACATTTCGTTGACAGAAAGTTCTGGAATCTGAGAGGAGCCACAAATTTCCTTCCACCTAGCATTCCCCCAAATCTCCCGATAAAAATTATACCTCACTTGTGCAGTTAGGCCTAGTGCCCGCATCAGGAAATGCCCCAAAATAAAACATTGACACATCACTTTTTCTCAAAGAAAACAGAGCTGTTTTTTCCAAAGCGCATATCTGTGGATTTTGGCCTCTAGCTCAGCCGTCACCTAGGGAAACCCACCAAGCCTGTGCATTTTGTGAAACTAGACACCTTGGGGAGTCAAAGATGTGGGGACTTGTGGGGCTCTCGCCAGGTTCTGTTACCCAGAATCCTCTGGAAACCTCGAAATCCTGCTAAAAAACACTTTTCCTCACATTTCAGTGACAGAAAGTTCTGGAATCTGAGAGGAGCCACAAATCTCATTCCACCCAGCGGTCCCCCAAGTCTCCCAATAAAAAATATACCTCACCTGTGTGGGTAGGCCCAGTGCCCGCGACAGGAAATGCTCCAAAACACAATGTGGACACATCACATTTTCCAAAGAAAACAGAGCTGTTTTTTGCAAAGTGCCTAGCTTTGCTTTTTGGCCTCTAGCTCAGCCGGCACCTAGGGAAACCTACCAACACTGTGGATTTTTTAAAACTTGACACCTAGGGGAATCCAAGATGGGGTGACTTGTGGGGCTCTCACCAGGTTCTGTTACCCAGAATACTTTGCAAACCTCAAAATTTGGCTAAAAAAACACTTTTTCATCTAATTTCGGTGACAGAAACTTCTAGAATCTGAGAGGAGACACAAATTTCCTTCCACCTAGCGTTTCCCCAAGTCTCCCGATAAAAATGGTACCTCACTTGTGTGGGTAGGCCTAGTGCCTGGGACAGGAAATGCCCCAAAACACAATGTGGACACATCACATTTTCCCAGAAAAAACAGAGCTTTTTTTGCAAAGAGTCAACCTGTGGATTTTGGCCTCTATCTCAGCCGGCACCTAGGGGGACCTACCAAACCTGTGCATTTTTTAAAACTAGACACCTAGGGGAATCCAAGGTGGGGAGACTCGTGGGGCTCTCACCAGGTTCTGTTAGCTTGAATCCTTTGCAAACTTCAAAATGTTGCTAAAGAAACACTTTTTCCTCACATTTCGGTGACAGGAAGTTCTGGAATCTGAGAGGTGCCACAAATTTCCTTCCACCCAGCGTTCCCATAAATCTCCCGATAAAAATGATACCTCACTTGTATAGTTAGGCCTAGTGCCCGCATCAGGAAATGCCCCAAAAAAAAACATTGACACATCACATTTTCCCAAAGAAAACAGAGCTGTTTTTGACAAAGCGCCTATCTGTGGATTTTGGTCTCTAGCTCAGCCGGCACCTAGGAAAACCCACCAAGCCTGTGCATTTTGTGAAACTAGACACCTTGGGGAGTCCAAGATGGGGTGACTTGTGGGGCTCTCACCAGTCTCTGTTACCCAGAATCCTCTGCAAACCTCCAAATCTGGCTAAAAAACACTTTTTCCTCACATTTCAGTGACAGAAAGTTCTGGAATCTGAGAGGAGCCTCAAATTTACGTCCACCTGGCGGCCCCCCAGTCTCCCGATACAAATGATACCTCACTTGTGTGGGTAGGCCTAGTGCCTGCGACAGGAAATGCCCCAAAACTCAACGTGGACACATCACATTTTCCCAAAGAAAATAGAGCTGCTTTTTACAAAGAGCCTACCTGTGGATTTTGGCCTCTATCTCAGCCGGCACCTGCGGAAACCTACCAAACCTGTGCATTTTTGGAAACTAGACACCTAGGGGAATCCAAGATGGGATGACTTGTGAGGCTCTCACCAGGTTCAGTTACCCAGATTCCTTTGCAAACCTCAAAAAGTGGCAAAAAAACACTTTTTAATCATATTTCGGTGACAGAAAGTTCTGGAATTTGAGAGGAGCCACAAATTTCCTTCCACCCAGCGTTTCCCCAAGTCTCCCGATAAAAATGATACCTCACTTTTGTGGGTAGGCCTAGTGTCCGTGACAGAAAATGCCCCAAAACACAACGTGGACACATCACATTTTCCCAACGAAAACAGTGTTGTGTTTTGCAAAGTGCCTACCTATGGATTTTGGCCTCTGGCTCAGCCGGCACCTAGGGAAACCTACCAAACTTGTGCATTTTTTAAAACTAGACACCTGGGGGAGTCCAAGATGGAGTGACTTGTGCCATTCTCACCAGGTTCAGTTACCCAGAATCCTTTACAAACCTCAAAAAGTGGCCAAAAACCACTTTTTCATCATATTTTGGTGACAGAAAGTTCTGGAATCTGGGAGGAGCCACAACTTTCCTTCCACCCAGCGTTTCCCCAAGTTTCCTGATAAAAATGATACCTCACTTGTGTGGGTAGGCCTTGTGCCCGCGATAGGAAATGCCCCAAAGCACAACGTGGACACATCACATTTTCCCAACGAAAATAGTGTTGCGTTTTGCAAAGTGCCTACCTATGGAGTTTGGCCTCTGGCTCAGCCGGCACCTAGGGAAACCTACCAAACCTGTGCATTTTTAAAAACTAGACACCTTGGGGAGTCCAAGATGGGGTGACTTGTGCCGTTCTCACCAGGTTCAGTTACCCAGAATCCTTTGCAAACCTCAAAATGTGGCTAAAATCACTTTTTTCTTACATTTCGGTGACAGAAAGCTCTTGAATCTGAGAGGAGACACAAATTTCCTTCCACCCAGCGTTCCCATAAGTCTCCCGATAAAAATATGATACCTCACTTGTGTGGGTAGGCCTAGTGCCCGCGACAGGAAATGCCCCAAAACACAATGTGGACACATCACAGTTTCCACAGAAAACAGAGCTGTTTTTTGCAAAGTGCCTAGCTGTGGATTTTGGCCTCTAGCTCAGCCGGCACCTAGGGAAACCTGCCAACCGTGTGCATTTTTTAAAACTAGACACCTAGGGGAATCGAAGAAGGGGTGACTTGTGGGGCTCTCACCAGGTTCTGTTATATAGAATCCTTTGCCAACCTCAAAATATGGCTGAAAAACTGTTTTTCATCACATTTCAGTGACAGAAAGCTGTGGAATCTGAGAGGAGCCACAAATTTCCTACCACCCAGCATTTCCCCAAGTCTCCTGATAAAAATGATACCTCACTTGTGTGGGTAGGCCTAGTGCCCGTGACAGGAAATGCCGCAAAACACAACGTGGACATGTCACTTTTTCCCAAATAAAACAGAGCTGTTTTTGCAACATGCCTACCTGTGGATTTTGGCCTCTATCTCAGCCGGCACCAAGGAAACCTACCAACCCTGTGTATTTTTTAAAACTAGACACTTAGGGGAATCCAAGATGGGGTGACTTGTGGGGCTCACACCAGGTTCTGTTACCCAGAATCCTTTGCAAACCTCAAAATTTGGCTAAAGAAACACTTTTTCATCTAATTTCGGTGACAGAAAGTTCTGGAATCTGAGAGAAGCCACAAATTTCCTTCCACCCAGCGTTTCCCCAAGTCTCAGACAAAAATTATACCTCACTTGTGTGGGTAGGCCTAGTGCCCGTGACAGGAAATGCCCCAAAACAAAACGTGGACACATCACAGTTTCCCAAAGAAAACAGAGCTGTTTTTGCAACGTGCCTACATGTGGATTTTGGCCTCTATCTCAGCCGGCACCTAGGGAAACCTACCAAACCTGTGCATTTTTGGATACTAGACGCCTAGGGGAATCCAAGATGGGGTGACTTGTGCAGCTCTCACCCTGTTCTGTTACCCAGATTCCTTTGCAAACCTCAAAATGTGGCTTAAAAACACTTTTTAATCATATTTCGGTGATAGAAAGTTCTGGAATCTGAGAGGAGCCACAACTTTCCTTCCACTCAGCGTTCCCCCAAGTCTCCTGATAAAAATGATACCTCACTTGTGTGGGTAGGCCTTGTGTCCGCGATAGGAAATGCCCCAAAACACAACGTGGACACATCACATTTTCCCAACGAAAACAGTGCTGTTTTTTGCAAAGTGCCTAGCTGTGGCTTTTGGCCTCTAGCTCAGCCGGCACCTAGGGAAACCTACCAACCCTGTGGATTTTTTAAAACTTGACACCTAGGGGAATCCAAGATGGGGTGACTTGTGGGGCTCTCACCAGGTTCTGTTACCCAGAATCCTTTGCAAACCTCAAAATTTGGCTAGAAAAACCCATTTTCATCTCATTTCTGTGACAGAAAGTTGTGGAATCTGAGAGGAGCCACAAATCTCATTCCACTCAGCTTTCCCCCAAGTCTCCCGATACAAATGATACCTCACTTGTGTGGGTAGGCCTAGTGCCTGCGACAGAAAATGCCCCACAACTCAATGTGGACACATCACATTTTCCCAAAGAAAACAGAGCCTTTTTTTCAAAGTGCTTAGCTGTAGATTTTGGCCTCTATCTCAGCCGGCACCTAGGGAGACCTACCAAACCTGTGCATTTTTTTATACTAGACACCTAGGGGAATCCAAGATGGGGAGACTTGTGGGGCTCTCACCAGGTTCTGTTACCTTGAATCCTTTGCAAACTTCAAAATGTTGCTAAAGAAACACTTTTTCCTCACATTTCGGTGACAGAAAGTTCTGGAATCTGAGAGGAGACACAAATTTCCTTCCACCTAGCATTCCCCCAAATCTCCCGATAAAAATGATACCTCACTTGTGTAGTTAGGCCTAGTGCCCGCATCAAGAAATGGCCCAAAATAAAACATCGACACATCACATTTTCTCAAAGAAAACAGATCTGTTTTTTCCAAAGCGCATATCTGTGGATTTTGCCCTGTAGCTCAGCCGGCACCTAGGGAAACCCACCAAGCCTGTGCATTTTGTGAAACTAGACACCTTGGGGACTCCAAGATGTGGTGACTTGTGAGGCTCTCGCCTCGACTTTGTTACCCAGAATCCTCTGCAAACCTCGAAATCTCGCTAGAAAACACTTTTTCATCAAATTTCGGTGACAGAAAGTTCTGGAATCTGAGAGGAGCCACAACTTTCCTTCCACTCAGCGCTCCCCCAAGTCTCCCAATAATAATGGTACCTCACCTGTGTGGGTAGGCCCAGTGCCCGCGACAGGAAATGCCCCAAAACACAACGTGGACAAATCACATTTTCCCAAAGAAAACAGAGCTTTTTTTCCAAAGTGCTTACCTGTGGATTTTGGCCTCTATATGAACCGGCACCGAGGGAGACCTACCAAACCTCTGAATTTTTTAAAACTAGACACCTAGGGGAATCTAAGATGGGGAGACTTGTGGGGCTCTCACCAGGTTCTGTTACCTAGAATCCTTTGCAAACTTCAAAATGTTGCTAAAGAAACACTTTTTCCTCACTTTTCGGTGACAGAAAGTTCTGGAATCTGAGAGGACACACAAATTTTCTTCCACCTAGCGTTCCCCCAAATCTCCAGATAAAAAAGATACCTCACTTGTGTAGTTAGGCCTAGTGCCCGCATCAGGAAATGCCCCAAAATAAAACATCGACACATCACATTTTCCCAAAGAAAACAGAGCTGTTTTTTCCAAAGCGCCTAGCTCTGGCTTTTGGCCTCTAGCTCAGCTGGCACCTAGGGAAACCCACCAAGCCTGTGCATTTTGTGAAACTAGACACCTTGGGGAGTCCAAGATGTGGTGACTTGTGAGGCTCTTGCCAGGTTCTGTTACCCAGAATCCTCTGCAAACCTCGAAATCTCTGTAGAAAACACTTTTTCCTCACATTTCAGTGACAGAAAGTTCTGGAATCTGAGAGGAGCCACAAATTTCCTTCCACCTAGCGGTCCCCCAAGTCTCCCAATAAAAATGATACCTCACCTGTGTGGGTAGGCCCAGTGCCCGCAACAGGAAATGCCCCAAAACACAATGCGGACACATCACATTTTCCAAAGAAAACAGAGCTGTTTTTTGCAAAGTGCCTAGCTTTGGCTTTTGGCCTCTAGCTCAGCCGGCACCTAGGGAAACCTACCAACCCTGTGTATTTATTAAAACAAGACACCTAGGGGAGTACAAGATGGGGTGACTTGTGGGGCTCGCACCAGGTTCTGTTACCCAGAATCCACTGCAAACCTCAACATTTGGCTAAAAAAACTCTTTTTCATCACATTTCGGTGACAGAAAGTTCTGGAATCTGAGAGGAGCCACAAATCTCCTTCCACCCAGCGTTCCCCTAGTATCCCGATAAAAATGATACCTCACTTGTGTAGGTAGGCCTAGTGCCCGCGACTGGAAATGCCCCACAACACAACGTGGACAAATCACATTTTCCCAAAGAAAACAGAGCTTTTTTTCCAAAGTGCTTAGCTGTAGATTTTCGCCGCTATCTCAGCCGGCACCTAGGGAGACCTACCAAACCTGTGCATTTTTTAAAACTAGACACCTAGGGGAATCGAAGATGGGGAGACTTGTGGGGCTCTCACCAAGTTCTGTTACCTTGAATCCTTTGCAAACTTCAAAATGTTGCTAAAGAAACACTTTTTCCTCACATTTCGGTGACAGAAAGTTCTGGAATCTGAGAGGAGCCACAAATTTCCTTCCACCTACCATTCCCCCAAATCTCCAGATGAAGATGATACCTCACTTGTGTAGTTAGGCCTAGTGCCCGCATCACGAAATGCCCCAAAATAAAACATCGACACATCACATTTTCTCAAAGAAAACAGAGCTGTTTTTTCCAAAGCGCCTATGTGTGGATTTTGGCCTCTAGCTCAGCCAGCACCTAGGAAAACTCACCAAGCCTGTGCATTTTGTGAAACTAGACACCTTGGGGAGTCCAAGATGTGGTGACTTGTGGGGCTCTCACCAGGTTCTGTTACCCAGAATCCTCTGCAAACCTCGAAATCCTGCTAAAAAACACTTTTCCTCACATTTCAGTGACAGAAAGTTTTGGAATCTGAGAGGAGCCACAAATCTCATTCCACCCAGCGGTCCCCCAAGTCTCCCAATAAAAAATATACCTCACCTGTGTGGGTAGGCCCAGTGCCCGCGACAGGAAATGCTCCAAAACACAATGTGGACACATCACATTTTCCAAAGAAAACAGAGCTGTTTTTTGCAAAGTGCCTAGCTTTGCTTTTTGGCCTCTAGCTCAGCCGCCACCTAGGGAAACCTACCAACACTGTGGATTTTTTAAAACTTGACACCTAGGGGAATCCAAGATGGGGTGACTTGTGGGGCTCTCACCAGGTTCTGTTACCCAGAATACTTTGCAAACCTCAAAATTTGGCTAAAAAAACACTTTTTCATCTAATTTCGGTGACAGAAACTTCTGGAATCTGAGAGGAGACACAAATTTCCTTCCACCTAGCGTTTCCCCAAGTCTCCCGATAAAAATGGTACCTCACTTGTGTGGGTAGGCCTAGTGCCTGGGACAGGAAATGCCCCAAAACACAATGTGGACACATCACATTTTCCCAGAAAAAACAGAACTTTTTTTGCAAAGAGTCAACCTGTGGATTTTGGCCTCTATCTCAGCCGGCACCTAGGGGGACCTACCAAACCTGTGCATTTTTTAAAACTAGACACCTAGGGGAATCCAAGGTGGGGAGACTCGTGGGGCTCTCACCAGGTTCTGTTAGCTTGAATCCTTTGCAAACTTCAAAATGTTGCTAAAGAAACACTTTTTCCTCACATTTCGGTGACAGGAAGTTCTGGAATCTGAGAGGTGCCACAAATTTCCTTCCCCCAGCGTTCCCATAAATCTCCCGATAAAAATGATACCTCACTTGTATAGTTAGGCCTAGTGCCCGCATCAGGAAATGCCCCCAAAAAAAAACATTGACACATCACATTTTCCCAAAGAAAACAGAGCTGTTTTTGACAAAGCGCCTATCTGTGGATTTTGGTCTCTAGCTCAACCGGCACCTAGGAAAACCCACCAAGCCTGTGCATTTTGTGAAACTAGACACCTTGGGGAGTCCAAGATGGGGTGACTTGTGGGGCTCTCACCAGTCTCTGTTACCCAGAATCCTCTGCAAACCTCCAAATCTGGCTAAAAAACACTTTTTCCTCACATTTCAGTGACAGAAAGTTCTGGAATCTGAGAGGAGCTACAAATTTACGTCCACGTAGCGGCCCCCCAGTCTCCCGATACAAATGATACCTCACTTGTGTGGGTAGGCCTAGTGCCTGCGACAGGAAATGCCCCAAAACTCAACGTGGACACATCACATTTTCCCAAAGAAAATAGAGCTGCTTTTTTCAAAGAGCCTACCTGTGGATTTTGGCCTCTATCTCAGCCGGCACCTGCGGAAACCTACCAAACCTGTGCATTTTTGGAAACTAGACACCTAGGGGAATCCAAGATGGGATGACTTGTGAGGCTCTCACCAGGTTCAGTTACCCAGATTCCTTTGCAAACCTCAAAAAGTGGCAAAAAAACACTTTTTAATCATATTTCGGTGACAGAAAGTTCTGGAATCTGAGAGGAGCCACAAATTTCCTTCCACCCAGCGTTTCCCCAAGTCTCCCGATAAAAATGATACCTCACTTTTGTGGGTAGGCCTAGTGTCCGTGACAGAAAATGCCCCAAAACACAACGTGGACACATCACATTTTCCCAACGAAAACAGTGTTGTGTTTTGCAAAGTGCCTACCTATGGATTTTGGCCTCTGGCTCAGCCGGCACCTAGGGAAACCTACCAAACTTGTGCATTTTTTAAAACTAGACACCTGGGGGAGTCCAAGATGGAGTGACTTGTGCCATTCTCACCAGGTTCAGTTACCCAGAATCCTTTACAAACCTCAAAAAGTGGCCAAAAACCACTTTTTCATCATATTTTGGTGACAGAAAGTTCTGGAATCTGGGAGGAGCCACAACTTTCCTTCCACCCAGCGTTCCCCCAAGTTTCCTGATAAAAATGATACCTCACTTGTGTGGGTAGGCCTTCTGCCCGCGATAGGAAATGCCCCAAAGCACAACGTGGACACATCACATTTTCCCAACGAAAATAGTGTTGTGTTTTGCAAAGTGCCTACCTATGGAGTTTGGCCTCTGGCTCAGCCGGCACCTAGGGAAACCTACCAAACCTGTGCATTTTTAAAAACTAGACACCTTGGGGAGTCCAAGATGGGGTGACTTGTGCCGTTCTCACCAGGTTCAGTTACCCAGAATCCTTTGCAAACCTCAAAATGTGGCTAAAATCACTTTTTTCTTACATTTCGGTGACAGAAAGCTCTTGAATCTGAGAGGAGACACAAATTTCCTTCCACCCAGCGTTCCCATAAGTCTCCCGATAAAAATATGATACCTCACTTGTGTGGGTAGGCCTAGTGCCCGCGACAGGAAATGCCCCAAAACACAATGTGGACACATCACAGTTTCCACAGAAAACAGAGCTGTTTTTTGCAAAGTGCCTAGCTGTGGATTTTGGCCTCTAGCTCAGCCGGCACCTAGGGAAACCTGCCAACCGTGTGCATTTTTTAAAACTAGACACCTAGGGGAATCGAAGAAGGGGTGACTTGTGGGGCTCTCACCAGGTTCTGTTATATAGAATCCTTTGCCAACCTCAAAATATGGCTGAAAAACTGTTTTTCATCACATTTCAGTGACAGAAAGCTGTGGAATCTGAGAGGAGCCACAAATTTCCTACGTCCCCGCATTTCCCCAAGTCTCCTGATAAAAATGATACCTCACTTGTGTGGGTAGGCCTAGTGCCCGTGACAGGAAATGCCACAAAACACAACGTGGACATGTCACTTTTTCCCAAATAAAACAGAGCTGTTTTTGCAACATGCCTACCTGTGGATTTTGGCCTCTATCTCAGCCGGCACCAAGGAAACCTACCAACCCTGTGTATTTTTTAAAACTAGACACTTAGGGGAATCCAAGATGGGGTGACTTGTGGGGCTCACACCAGGTTCTGTTACCCAGAATCCTTTGCAAACCTCAAAATTTGGCTAAAGAAACACTTTTTCATCTAATTTCGGTGACAGAAAGTTCTGGAATCTGAGAGAAGCCACAAATTTCCTTCCACCCAGCGTTTCCCCAAGTCTCAGACAAAAATTATACCTCACTTGTGTGGGTAGGCCTAGTGCCCGTGACAGGAAATGCCCCAAAACAAAACGTGGACACATCACAGTTTCCCAAAGAAAACAGAGCTGTTTTTACAACGTGCCTACATGTGGATTTTGGCCTCTATCTCAGCCGGCACCTAGGGAAACCTACCAAACCTGTGCATTTTTGGATACTAGACGCCTAGGGGAATCCAAGATGGGGTGACTTGTGCAGCTCTCACCCTGTTCTGTTACCCAGATTCCTTTGCAAACCTCAAAATTTGGCTTAAAAACACTTTTTAATCATATTTCGGTGAAAGAAAGTTCTGGAATCTGAGAGGAGCCACAACTTTCCTTCCACTCAGCGTTCCCCCAAGTCTCCTGATAAAAATGATACCTCACTTGTGTGGGTAGGCCTTGTGTCCGCGATAGGAAATGCCCCAAAACACAACGTGGACACATCACATTTTCCCAACGAAAACAGTGCTGTTTTTTGCAAAGTGCCTAGCTGTGGCTTTTGGCCTCTAGCTCAGCCGGCACCTAGGGAAACCTACCAACACTGTGGATTTTTTAAAACTTGACACCTAGGGGAATCCAAGATGGGGTGACTTGTGGGGCTCTCACCAGGTTCTGTTACCCAGAATCCTTTGCAAACCTCAAAATTTGGCTAGAAAAACACCTTTTCATCTCATTTCCGTGACAGAAAGTTGTGGAATCTGAGAGGAGCCACAAATCTCATTCCACTCAGCTTTCCCCCAAGTCTCCCGATACAAATGATACCTCACTTGTGTGGGTAGGCCTAGTGCCTGCGACAGAAAATGCCCCACAACTCAATGTGGACACATCACATTTTCCCAAAGAAAACAGAGCCTTTTTTTCAAAGTGCTTAGCTGTAGATTTTGGCCTCTATCTCAGCCGGCACCTAGGGAGACCTACCAAACCTGTGCATTTTTTTATACTAGACACCTAGGGGAATCCAAGATGGGGAGACTTGTGGGGCTCTCACCAGGTTCTGTTACCTTGAATCCTTTGCAAACTTCAAAATGTTGCTAAAGAAACACTTTTTCCTCACATTTCGGTGACAGAAAGTTCTGGAATCTGAGAGGAGACACAAATTTCCTTCCACCTAGCATTCCCCCAAATCTCCCGATAAAAATGATACCTCACTTGTGTAGTTAGGCCTAGTGCCCGCATCAAGAAATGGCCCAAAATAAAACATCGACACATCACATTTTCTCAAAGAAAACAGATCTGTTTTTTCCAAAGCGCATATCTGTGGATTTTGCCCTGTAGCTCAGCCGGCACCTAGGGAAACCCACCAAGCCTGTGCATTTTGTGAAACTAGACACCTTGGGGACTCCAAGATGTGGTGACTTGTGAGGCTCTCGCCTCGACTTTGTTACCCAGAATCCTCTGCAAACCTCGAAATCTCGCTAGAAAACACTTTTTCATCAAATTTCGGTGACAGAAAGTTCTGGAATCTGAGAGGAGCCACAACTTTCCTTCCACTCAGCGCTCCCCCAAGTCTCCCAATAATAATGGTACCTCACCTGTGTGGGTAGGCCCAGTGCCCGCGACAAGAAATGCCCCAAAACACAACGTGGACAAATCACATTTTCCCAAAGAAAACAGAGCTTTTTTTCCAAAGTGCTTACCTGTGGATTTTGGCCTCTATATGAACCGGCACCGAGGGAGACCCACCAAACCTCTGAATTTTTTAAAACTAGACACCTAGGGGAATCTAAGATGGGGAGACTTGTGGGGCTCTCACCAGCTTCTGTTACCTAGAATCCTTTGCAAACTTCAAAATGTTGCTAAAGAAACACTTTTTCCTCACTTTTCGGTGACAGAAAGTTCTGGAATCTGAGAGGACACACAAATTTTCTTCCACCTAGCGTTCCCCCGAATCTCCAGATAAAAAAGATACCTCACTTGTGTAGTTAGGCCTAGTGCCCGCATCAGGAAATGCCCCAAAATAAAACATCGACACATCACATTTTCCCAAAGAAAACAGAGCTGTTTTTTCCAAAGCGCCTAGCTTTGGCTTTTGGCCTCTAGCTCAGCCGGCACCTAGGGAAACCCACCAAGCCTGTGCATTTTGTGAAACTAGACACCTTGGGGAGTCCAAGATGTGGTGACTTGTGAGGCTCTTCCCAGGTTCTGTTACCCAGAATCCTCTGCAAACCTCGAAATCTCGGTAGAAAACACTTTTTCCTCACATTTCAGTGACAGAAAGTTGTGGAATCTGAGAGGAGCCACAAACCTCATTCCACTCAGCTTTCCCCCAAGTCTCCCGATACAAATGATACCTCACTTGTGTGGGTAGGCCTAGTGCCTGCAACAGGAAAGCCCCAAAACTCAACGTGGACACATCACATTTTCCCAAAGAAAACAGAGCTGCTTTTTTCAAAGAGCCTACCTGTGGATTTTGGCCTCTATCTCAGCCGGCACCTGCGGAAACCTACCAAACCTGTGCATTTTTGGAAACTAGACACCTAGGGGAATCCATGATGGGATGACTTGTGAGGCTCTCACCAGGTTCAGTTACCCAGAATCCTTTGCAAACCTCAAAAAGTGGCAAAAAAACACTTTTTAATCAAATTTCGTTGACAGAAAGTTCTGGAATCTGAGAGGAGCCACAACTTTCCTTCCACCCAGCGTTTCCCCAAGTCTACCAATAAAAATGATACCTCACTTTTGTGGGTAGGCCTAGTGTCCGTGACAGAAAATGCTCCAAAACACAACGTGGACACATCACATTTTCCCAACGAAAACAGTGTTGTGTTTTGCAAAGTGCCTACCTATGGATTTTGGCCTCTGGCTCAGCCGGCACCTAGGGAAACCTACCAAACCTGTGCATTTTTAAAAACTAGACACCTTGGGGAGTCCAAGATGGAGTGACTTGTGCCGTTCTCACCAGGTTCAGTTACCCAGAATCCTTTACAAACCTCAAAGTGGCAAAAAAACACTTTTTAATCATATTTCGGTGACAGAAAGTTCTGGAATCTGGGAGGAGCCACAACTTTCCTTCCACCCAGCGTTCCCCCAAGTTTCCTGATCAAAATGATACCTCACTTGTGTGGGTAGGCTTTGTGCCCGCGATAGGAAATGCCCGAAAACACAACGTGGACACATCACATTTTCCCAACGAAAATAGTGTTGTGTTTTGCAAAGTGCCTACCTATGGATTTTGGCCTCTGGCTCAGCCGGCACCTAGGGAAACCTACCAAACCTGTGCATTTTTTAAAACTAGACACCTTGGGGAGTCCAAGATGGGGTGACTTGTGCCGTTCTCACCAGGTTCAGTTACCCAGAATCCTTTGCAAACCTCAAAATGTGGCTAAAATCACTTTTTTCTTACATTTCGGTGACAGAAAGCTCTTGAATCTGAGAGGAGACACAAATTTCCTTCCACCCAGCGTTCCCATAAGTCTCCCGATAAAAATATGATACCTCACTTGTGTGGGTAGGCCTAGTGCCCGCGACAGGAAATGCCCCAAAACACAATGTGGACACATCACAGTTTCCACAGAAAACAGAGCTGTTTTTTGCAAAGTGCCTAGCTGTGGATTTTGGCCTCTAGCTCAGCCGGCACCTAGGGAAACCTGCCAACCGTGTGCATTTTTTAAAACTAGACACCTAGGGGAATCGAAGAAGGGGTGACTTGTGGGGCTCTCACCAGGTCTGTTACATAGAATCCTTTGCCAACCTCAAAATATGGCTGAAAAACTGTTTTTCATCACATTTCAGTGACAGAAAGCTGTGGAATCTGAGAGGAGCCACAAATTTCCTACCACCCAGCATTTCCCCAAGTCTCCTGATAAAAATGATACCTCACTTGTGTGGGTAGGCCTAGTGCCCGTGACAGGAAATGCCACAAAACACAACGTGGACACATCACTTTTTCCCAAATAAAACAGAGCTGTTTTTGCAACGTGCCTACCTGTGGATTTTGGCCTCTATCTCAGCCGGCACCTACGGAAACCTACCAAACCTGTGCATTTTTGGAAACTAGACACCTAGGGGAATCCACAATGGGATGACTTGTGAGGCTCTCACCAGGTTCTGTTATCCAGAATCCTTTGCAAACCTCAAAAAGTGGCTAAAAAACACTTTTTAATCATATTTTGTGACAGAAAGTTCTGGAATCTGAGAGGAGCCACAACTTTCCTTCCACCAGCCGTTCCCCCAAGTCTCCCAATAAAAATGATTTCTCAGTTGTGTGGGTAGGCCTAGTGCCCGCGACAGGAAATGCCCTAAAACACAACGTGAACACATCACATTTTTCCTACGAAAACAGAGCTATTTTTTGCAAAGTGACTACCTGTGGATTTTGACCTCTAGCTCAGCCAGCAGCTAGGGAAATCTGCCAACCCTGTGCATTTTTTAAAACTAGACACACAGGGGAATCCAACAAGGGGTGACTTGTGGGGTTCTCACTGTGTTCTGTTACCCAGAATCCTTTGCAAACCTCAAAATTTGGCCCAAAACCCCACTTTTTCCTCAAATTTCGGTGACAGAACGTTCTGGAATCTGAGAGGAGCCACAAATTTCCTACCACCCAGCGTACCCCCAAGTCTCCCGATAAAAATGGTACTTCACTTCTGTGGGTAGGCCTAGTGCCTGCGAAAGGGAATGCCCCAAAATTCTATGTGGACACATCAAAATTATCAAAATCAAAAGTAACTGTTTTATGGGGGTGATGGACCTGCGTTTTTGGTCCTGGGCTCAGTAGCCATATAGGGATACCTACCAAACCCAAACATTTCTGAAAACCAGATACCCAAGGGAGTCCAGGGAGGTGTGACTTGCGTTGATCCCACAGTGTTTTCTTACCCAGAATCCATTGCAAACCTCAAAATATGGCTAAAAAAACACTTTTACTTCACATTTCGGTAACAGAAAGTTCTGGAACCTGAGAGGAGCTACAAATTTCCTTTGATCCAGCGTTCCCCCAAGTCTTCCGATAAAAATGATACCTCACTTGTATGGAGGCCCAGGTGCCTGCAACAGAAAAGGTCAAAAACCTGTAGAGATTGAAGGGATAGCACAGCAAGTTGATAAGCACATATTTTTCTATTATACATCTTTAGGCTGACTCTGCTTTGGGGACCACATAAGTGAGGTATCATTTTACTTGGGAGACTGAGGGGAACGCTTGGGAGTAGGAAATTTGTGCCGGGGCGGTGATCCTACAAAGAAAAATGAGGAAAATTTGCTTTTTTAAGCAAATTTTGAGGTTTGCAGAGCAGTCTGAATAAGAAAATGTTGAGGGATCCACACAAGCCACACCTCCCTGGACTCCTTGGGGTGTCTAGTTTAAAAAAATGTCTGGGTTTGGTATGTTTCCCTAGATGGAGCACGCACCCGGGACCAAAAGCATAGGTGCCCTTCCCCCCCAAACACAAGTAGTTTTGTAATATATCATTTTGACGTGTCCAAGTGATTCTGTGATGTTCCAAACACTAAAATTGTGAAAAGAAACGCACTTAGGTTATGTTAAAAAGACCCCTCACCCACCAACCAAGTTGGTGGCATGCTTCATCATCAGGGTTCCACCTGAGACACCTAGCGTGTCACAGGTGTGCTGCGACGCCTGATTACAGCGGAGCAGGTTTTGTCATTTTTACCACACATTCTGGTTGGATTTGGCACAAGGGTGAGTGATGGCTCAGTAGATCAAATTTTATTAACAAGACATTTCACAAAAATGAAATGCACTGTTAATAACTGAAAGGCCAAAAAACTGAACCAATGACTCACAGCTCGTGAGCTGTAAAGCGGCGTCAAGGCACCAACCGCTTTACAGTCCATTCACCCACCTTTCATACATGACATGCACAAGACCATTCATGTCGTCAGCCACGGCCTTAGCACATTACAACACTCACATTGACAGACAGCGCCATTCAAGGGCTTATCACTTACATACGCCCACATGCCTGATACAACAATCACACTAGCTGATGGGAGTGTGTGTACTGATGTTTGGCTGGCACCGCCAGCCATGTGCCACTCCACAAACCCCGCCAGCCAAGCGCCACCTCACGCACACCGCCAGCAAGCGCCACCCCATGCACACCGCCAGCCAAGCACCACCCCACGCACACCGCCAGCCAAGCCCCACACAGCCATCCAAGCGCCATCCCACGCACCCCAGCCAAGTGCCACCCCACGCACACTGCCAGCCAAGTGCCAGCCCACGCACACCGCCAGCCAAGCACCACCCCACGCACACTGCCATAACTTTTTTTTGTTTATAAACAACAAAGAAACCACTAACTAATTATAAAAAAGTACAAAACTACAAACACAAAAGCTCTAACTGAAAACATGACAGAAATGTGAAACCCGACATCTGAAAATATAAAACAGGCAGTTTACACTCACTGTATTTCCCACAAAACATTTTGGGTGTGGTTACTCCTGAAACAGCAGGCACACATAGCCCAGGCTTTGAAGGGCAATCGGGACAGTACATCCGAATCTCCCTTTGGATACCTCTTCGGGCACATACTCCACATCTCTTAGTGGGCAAGTCTTTTTTTGGGAGTGGGAGGAATGTGATCTGGAAAGTGGCAATCTTTCAATCTAGCTACATCCTCCATCATTGCTACTTCAGGAACTCTTGCCTGTTCCACCACAATAAGGCTCTCTATCACTGACTCCTGAAATTTAACAAATTTCATCCTTAATTCAGGTGAACAATCCTTGAACACAATAAACCGTTAAAAGTTGCCAAATGAAATAAATGTATGGACAACTTTTTATGCCACACGTAAGACTTATGAAGAGCAGTGTAAGGTTCCAACCTCTGATCTACTCTATCAACACCACCCATGTGCTTATTGTAGTCCAAAATGCACGCAGATTTGCGCACTTCGGCAACCTGACCCCAAACAGTCACATTGGAAGTACTCTCATCATGGATGGTAGATAGCATGTACACATCCCTCCTGTCTGAACATTTCAGAGCTAGCAGCTCATTATTCTGCAAGGCACTGCACTGTCCCCTCTCATTTTTTTTACAGACAAGCTCCCTTGGATAGCCTTTCCGGTTAGAACGGATTGTGCCACAAGCAACAGTGTCCACTCTAAACAGCTCCTTGAACAACTGCACTCCAGTGTAGAAACTATCTATGTACAAATGGTGACCTTTGTTAAACAGTCGTCTACCAAGTTCCCACACAATTTTCTCGCTAACTCTAAAAGTGGACGGACAACCAGGGGGGTCAAAACTGGAATCCCTGCCAGTGTAGACCCGGAAATTACACACATATCCTGTACTACTTTCGGACAGCATATACAATTCAATTCCATACCCTGACATCTTGCTAGGAATGTACTGCTTAAAAACCAAACACCCCTTGAACAGGACCAAAGGCTCGTCCACACTTATCTCTTTGCCTGGAACATACACCTCTGAAAACCGATCTACAAAATGATCAAGGACAGGCCTAATCTTAAAAAGACGGTCACAATCAGGGTGATCTTGTGGCAAGGCTAAAGAATTGTCAACAAAACACAGCATCCTAAGAAGAAGCAAATAGCGATTATGAGTCATAGTTGCAGGAAGTATAGTCGTTGCCATCAAGGGAGTAGTAGACCAATAAGAAGCCAGTGACAGCTTCCTTATCAACCCCATCAAAAAAGTCAAACCTAAAAACTTTTTAATCTCTTCCAGGTTTGTGGGAACCCACTGGGTAGCTCTAGACTGAGGCCTAAGTCTGGCAGCGTTGTCCCTCAAATATTGCTCTGCATACAAATTAGTCTGCTCAACAATCTCTTCTAAATACACATCGTCAATAAACAAGTGAAAGAAATTGACAGGCAAAACGTTTTCCGTATTGACTCTACACCCTGGGAGACCAGTAAATGCAGGTAACCGTGGCTGTTCTATGTTTGGGGCAATCCAGGTGTTAGGTCTTCTAATGGGAAACCCTTCAGCCACAGGCTGCTGTACTTTTGGCACATTAATGTCCTCCTCTAAAACAGGCCCTTCATCTGCACTGAGAGTGGCTTCCTCATCAGAAGAATCCTCTTGGACAGAAAACTCACTGTCAGAATCTCTCACTTCACCCTCTGCCTCAGATGCAGAGTCAGTCTCATAATCATGGTCAAAAGAAGACTCAAAAAGCATGCCAACAACCTGCTGAGCGGTCACTCTGCGGCTAGACATTATCCTTTCTAAGAACAAATGGATTGCCAAAAACAACCAGCACTGTCTAAAATAGGTAATAAACAAAGTGTAGCTTTATCACAAAGAGTTATGTATTAAAAAACGATTCCACTCACTTGCCTGAAAAAGTTAGACTCACCAGCCTACTATGCACAGACACAGCAATCACCAATGATGTCCCACTAAAAAGAAAAAAGAAAATTAGGCATAAGACAACACAAATATAATTGTGCGCAAATCTAAGGACAATTTCACACACAATCCTGAATTTAGTACACCACCTACAAACTTGTCATAAATGCATGTCAATAATACTCCTTTGGAGTAAATTGCTTTCACTTACCTAAAACATGCAACTATGCAAACCCCAGGACAACTACTGCAAAAAAACGCAAGGATCCACAGCAAAGGAAGCAAAAGCTTTGAACTAGAACAAAAAGAAGAAATAAACTGTTATAATCACAAAAACAAATACTTTGACAGTTGACAAACACCCCTCCACCAAGAACTTAAAAATTTTCCCTGGTGCCTAAGTTGCTTCTGCCCCCCTTGGGGGCAGATGGGCCTAAAAAGAAATTGGCCCATCTGCCCCAAGGGGGGCAGAAATGGCCATCAATAATGTGCCCCCCACACAAAACACTCACACACGCACAAGATCCCTGGTGCCTAACTGGATTCTGCCCCCATTGGGGGCAGATGGGCCTACAAAAATAGGCTGATCTGCCCCGGGGGGGGGCAGAAATGGCCTACAGCTCTGTGCCCCCTTTGGGGAGTGGCGACCCTTGCCAAAGAGGGCACCCCCCAGCACAAAACAACAAAGGGAAACAAAAAAAAAACTCCCTGGTGTATTGGTGGCTTCTGCCCTCTTTGGGGGCAGATGGGCCTAAAAAAATAGGCCACCACTAATTTCCCCCCCTTTGGGGGGCGACCCTTGTCCAAGGTGTGCCCCCAAGACCAAAAACACACACACACAACACACAATCCCTGGGCCTAGTGGGTTTTGACCCCACCCCCGGAGGGCAAGATCAGACAAAAACATGGCCGATCTAGCCCTGGGGGGGCTGAAACATATAAATAAATATTGCCTCCAGGGCAGCCACCCTTGCCTAAGGGGTATCTGCCCAAAATCATCACAAACAATATCATGCCTGGTTTCCAGTGGGTTTTGACCCCCCGGGGGCAGATCAGCTGAAAAAATGGCTGATCTGCCCCCAGGGGGTCCAAAACACAGATTGTATATTGCCCCCAATGGAGCGACCATTGCCCAAGGGGTCGCTCCCCCCAAAAAAAAACTATTGTGGAGCAGGAATCCATTGAAAACAGGCACACGGGGAAAGGAAAAACTCTTTCCTTTCCCCCTGTGTCTGTTTTCCACCCCAAAACCCCCAAAAAGAGAAGGACTCACCTCTGGGACGCCCTCTCTCTACACGCGCTGGAAGCAAATGGCTTCCAGCGCGTGCTCTGCAGCATTTGATGACGTTGGCGCGCTGTGAGCGCTCTGATGTTATCAGATTGCCAAAGGAGGGGAGTTGGGGTGGAAGGGGAAGCGATTCCCCTTCCATCCTTGATTGGTGGGTGTGGGAGGGAGGCCCACAGGGAGCGCTAATGCTTCCCGCGTGGGTTCGGTGCTGGACTAGCTGGTCTCGTCCCAGGCACATGTCAACCGTGTGCCAGGACGAAACCAGCTCGCCCCAGGCACCCATGGGTTTAAAGGAAGAGAGCAGAACAGCAGTACTGCGATTTGGTGCGTTTTGCCTCTCTTCCTGCGCTGTCGCATTTCAGGCTGTCATGCTCCAACGCACACACTCTTGCGCCATATTGCAAGGTTTTGTGTATTCTGCAAGGGATCATTTTTGTACTGGAAGGGGACCATTCCAGAACAAAAACTATTCTTTAACAATTGTCTGGCTTCCTATGCAAAATAGGACAAAAATCTAAGAGAAATGAAAACATTTCTCCTCGTTACCACTGCCTCAACGAGGCGTAAGAATCATAAGATTTTGGTACAGACCTCTATCCACAAATGTTTGCAGATATGGATGTACATCAAAACCAATGGGTGGTTGCATGGGAATGTCCATGTACCGCCCATGGAACGCCCCTTGACACAGAGTATTGCAGAGCAGCACGTACCACAGCTTTGCGTTCATTTGAGAAACTATCCAATGCAATGATTCATGTTGGATAGTATATCCCTGTTAGGGTTTGTGCACAGCAAAGAGCATGTCCCCTCTCACTGCACTAGTGGGTTCTGTAATAGCTCCCTTTTAAACTTACTATTGAAAGCCTTTCTTGTTATCTCACCTTCCCCCCCCCCCCCCAGGCTTCTGTGTATGTTGTTTAATGTGCTGTTTTGTTTACACATTGGGCCTTGCTTTTACCAAGGCTTCCTTAAAACACTCCTCTCTAGGCCATGTGTTAATTTAACTCATTTGCATAATAACTGAAACTCTGCACACCTTTCAAGAACATGTGCAGCATGTGAGGACCACACCCAGCTCTTCAAACCACACCCAGCTCTGCACACCTTTCAAGAACATGTGCAGCATGTGAGGACCACACCCAGCCCTGTCTATAAAAGGCAGCCCCCGAGCCTCGCCCAGTGCTTGTGCTCGTCTACCTCCCGCTTACCTGAGGACAGATCCCTCGGCGCTGGCACTCCTGCTCTCTACAGACTTTCATTGGCTTCAATGGGCGCAGCTGCTGGCTCTTCCTTCTTCCGGTTTCCGGTTCCTCCTTGCCTCAGCCTCTCTCCTACAAGCAACCTGCAAAAGAAAAAGAAGACAAGGTTAGACTGATCAGTATCTCTTGCCAGCAACAAGTAAGTGCAAAACTTTTATTACCTGAAAGAACTTTGACTACAATTTCTGGATTCGTGTATAGACAATTTGAAACAAGATACCTTCCACGAACATTGTGATTCAAACTCTTTGTTACAACAATACTTTGCGGAACTTTGTGAAGCAAACATTTTTTTATGGAACTTTTAAAAATCGAACCGTGGAAACCATTAACAGCAAAGCAAACAGTAAATCAAGGACTTGCACAAATTACATGCTGTATTTTGACGTAAAAGTACAGTATTTGTTTTATAAAAGATTCTGGAAATATGGGAAAAGTGAGTCTGCTATTGGCAATTTAGGCTTTAGTTATATTAAGATGAATGTTTGATATTGATAATTCTGATAACGGTATTTGTTTAATGTTTTAGAAGCTTTAGAGTAATAGAAAGCACATCCCAGAGCAGTAACACATTCCAAAACCTGGAAACTAGAGACCAGGATCCAAGAGGTACTTTTAGAAGAAAATTTCTAATAAATAAAGGGATAGTCAGGAACCCAGTTAGGAATAGGATGTACTTATCTGTTCTTTGTTTATGTTTCATTAGGCACCAGTTTCTACAGAAGTCAGAGAGGGCCGCAGATTTGTGCAGCACTTCAACAGTGGAAACGCAAGAACGCTGTTGTCTCTTTATTTTATTTTATCCACTTCCCCCCTTCCCTTGAGCTTCTGTTCTTAGTGCACTGTTTTAAAAACTAGTGTGCTGGAACAAGCAGTTTCAGGGTGGGGTCGGATTGTCGTCAACCTCCATCAGAACTGAACAAGGACTCAGGTGAACTGGGCTTTGACAGAAGCACAAGCCTTAAATAAAAAAAAAAATTCAGTTCTGGTGGACGATGAATATCGGGGAAGAAATAGAGGGTATTGACGTCACGGATATGGCGCAGGCCCTAAATGAGGACTTGGCTCATAATGAATCAGTGTCTGGCATCTTGCAACATATGCAAGAGGAAATAGAGAGATTAAAGATGGAGAATACCTCTTTAAAACAGGATTTAAGCAGGTATAAATTTAGGGTATCTCAGTGGAACACAGCTTTTACGCCTTTGTTTAAAACCTCCTCAGAGACAGGGGCGCCATCAAAACATACAACTTTGCCTCCCCCAGTTGAGGTCACTGTTAATGTTCCTAATGCTGTGCCCTTAGCAGCACCTGAACGTTTTCATGGAGATAGTAACAAATTCCATGTTTTTATCAATCAATGTCAATTACACTTCGTTTGTAAGCCACAACAGTTCCCTACTGGTGCTACGAAAGTGGCATTCGTCTTGTCTTATTTGGGTGGCACAGCAGCCAATTGGTCAATTCCTTTCGTGGAGAGAGATGATCCCATCCTCCATAATTGGAATCAATTTAAACGTACCATGACCAGCCTTTTTGCAAAACACACTTTCATGCAGGCAAGTGATAATGAGCTTTTAAATCTTAAACAAGGTAACAAGGATTTATTGACCTATCTCACTAGTTTTAATCGTTTCCTCACCGAGACACACTGGCCAGAAGAAAAGCGTGTCTCCCTTTTCTATAAAGGTTTGAGAGACGAGTTAAAAGACGCGCTGGCTCATATCGTTGATTTGCCAGAAGACTATTCGGACTTTGTAGATTTAGTTGTGAAATTAGAACATAGACTAGGAGAAAGAAAGGGAGATAAATACAAACTGGAATCACGGTTAACTTTTATTAGACACGAGAAGAAAGACCCAGATAATAAACTCCCTGAACCTGAGCCTATGCAAATAGGGACACTCAGAGGTTCACTCACATCAGAGGAAAAAGAAAGAAGGAGAAAACTTCAATTATGTTTATATTGTGGAAGGGCAGGTCACTTTGCCAGAGAATGTCCAGTAAAGCCTAAAAATCCACGAAAGGGTGCTGTTTCCTCCACCTCCTCAACTGAATCGGGAAAGGATTAAGCTCGACAAGGGGAGAGGTTACTTGTTCGAGAAAACATCTTAATCAAACCTCTAATGCTGCAGCCTTCATGGTACCCCACATACCTAGACATTTCATAATTCAGGTCGTTTTAATTGTTACTACCCAAGTGAGGCATTCTCTCCCTGTCCTACTGGACTCAGGCGCGACAGGAAATTTTGTGGATAATAAGTTAGCTGAAAACTTAGGACTTCCTATGTGCCTAAAGCCTTGTCCAGAAGCAGTATGTGCAGTGGATGGGTCAGAATTGACCTCTGGATTAATCACAAAACAAACAAGTCCACTTGTTATGGTCTGTCAGAACGGGCACACAGAGGTGATTAGCTTTGATCTGATAGATACTCCTAATTTTGGTTTGATTCTCGGGGTACCCTGGTTAACAACTCATAACCCAAAAATTGATTGGGTGAATAGAAATGTTACTTTGGATTCCTCTTTCTGTAGAACCAATTGCTATCAAGAAGCAGGTACAGAACAGAGCACAGTATTACACTGTGCTAGTGTTATACAAGATGAACCAAGTCTCCCTCCTGAATATTCTGACTTTAAAGACGTCTTTGATCCAGTAAAGGCTAGTGTGCTGCCCCCACATAGGTCTTATGACTGTCGTATAGATCTTATCCCAGGGGCCCCTTTACCTAATAACAGAGTATATGCTTTGACTGACGAAGAAACCAAATACTTAAGAACCTACCTAGATGACCTACTACAGTCTAGGTTCATCCGTCATTCCACATCTCCGGTGTCATCTCCACTCTTTTTTATCCCGAAGCCGGATAAATCCCTGTGCGCGTGTATCGATTATAGAGGACTAAATAAGGCTACAATAAAGAATAAATATCCTCTTCCTCTAATACCTGTGTTGTTGGATCAGTTAAGACATTCTACTGTATACACTAAACTAGATCTGCGGGGAGCTTACCACCTGGTCCGAGTAAAAGAGGGGGATGAGTGGAAGACAGCTTTCAAGTCAAAGTTTGGTTTATTTGAGTACACAGTAATGCCCTTTGGGTTATGTAATGCCCCTGCGGCCTTTCAGTTCTTTATAAATGAGGTCCTACACGAATTCCTGGACGTTTGTGTCATAGTATACATAGACGACATCCTCATTTACTCTAAGAACTCAGAAGAACATACCCAACATGTTCGTGCAGTATTATCAAAGTTAAAAGAAAATCATCTTTTTGCTAAGTTAGAAAAGTGTACTTTTAATGTCAGCAAGGTGGACTTTTTAGGATACTGCCTGTCACCTCAAGGAATAACTATGGATGTAAAGAAAATCAGTGCTATTGCTGATTGGCCAGAACCATCCTCTGTAAAAGATATTCAGAAATTTCTGGGTTTTGCCAATTTTTATAGGAGGTTTATTGCACATTTTGCAGACATTGCGGCCCCAATAACTACCTTGTTGCGGAAAGGGCAACGATTTATTTGGACTGATGAGGCGGCACACGCCTTTCAACTCCTAAAACAAAAGTTCACTTCAGCCCCAATTCTGAAACATCCTGATCCTGACTTGCCTTTTTTTGTTGAAGCGGATGCTTCACAAGTAGCTTTAGGAGGAGTTCTCTCTCAACGAGATGCAGTAGATGGCCAGTTACATCCTATAGCCTTCTATTCCAAAAAGTTATTACCAGCTGAACAAAATTACACTGTGGCTGAAAGGGAACTACTAGCTATCAAAGTAGCCTTTTCAGAATGGAGGCACCATTTAATGGGAGCCAAGTACCCAGTTACAATCTTTTCTGACCATAGGAACCTACAGTTTTGTGGATCACTTAAAGCACTAACACCACGTCAGATGCGCTGGTTAAATTTTTTTAGCACATTTGACTTTGTAATAACCTATAGACCAGGTGCACAACAAATTCAATCTGATGTGTTATCTAGATACGGACATACTTCAGACATGAAACAAGATAAAATAGGAGAACCCATTATTCCTCCCCAAAAGTTTTTGGCACCAGTACAACAGAAGGATTTCATCACAGATCTATATAATGCACACATGCAAATAGCACCTCAGGATTGGTTAAAGGATTCCCATAACACAATACAACAAGGTTTATTGTATCACGACAACATGCTGTTAGTGCCCACCTCTGAATTACAAACACAGGTGATAATTTGGCATCACGCCTCACCGTTGGCAGGTCATCCTGGTTGGGTAAAAACCCTGGAAAATGTGCAAAAACACTTTTGGTGGGACACTATAAGAAAGGACATTAAGCAATTTGTCACTACCTGTCCAATTTGTGCAAGACATAAATCTTCTCATAAGGCCCCTGACGGTTTGTTAATACCAATGCCAACACCCAAGCAACCTTGGCACACTGTGAGCGTAGACTTTATTGTAGGTTTACCACCTGTAAAATCTTTCACAACAGTGTTGGTTATAGTGGATTTTTTTATCTAAAATGGCACATTTTGTACCATTACGGAAATTACCCACGGCGGCAGAATTTGCCGATATTTTTATAAGGGAAATTGTGCGCTTACATGGTTTGCCAAGCAAAGTGGTGTCAGACCGAGGGAGCCAGTTCAACTCTAAATTTTGGAAAAAATTATATAAAAAACTGAAAATAGATGTGCCATTATCCACTGCTTTCCACCCAGAGACAGATGGACAGACTGAACGACTGAACCAAACCTTACTTCAAACGCTACGTTGTTTATTGGCTAATTATTCTAGTGAATGGTTGGAAGCTCTCCCTGTAGCGGAGTTTGTTTATAATAATACTGAGCATTCAGCTCTACTTTGCTCACCATTCTATTTCTTGCAGGGGTATCATCCAAGAGCTATACCCATTTTGTTAGAAGATTCTCTGTTACCTACAGTAACGGATAGACTAACAAGGTTAGGTGACATACAAGACAAAGCCAGGAAACATTTATTAAAGTACAAGGAAAGCATGAAAAGACAAGCAGACAAACACAGATCTGAGGCCCCAATGTATAAAATCGGTGACAAGGTATGTCTCTCCACAAAGAACCTAAACATAGAGGGATCCCGAAAGCTGCAACCACGTTTCATTGGACCCTTTAGTATAACTGCCATAGTAAACCCGGTAACAGTAAAATTAGATTTACCAAAAGAATATCCATTACATACTACATTCCATGTGTCCTTGCTTAAGCCGTACAATCCAAAAACCCGACCTGAACCACCACCTCTACCCATACCAATTAAGGGAAATCTAGAATATGAAGTGAAAAGCATAAAAGACTCAAAAAGAATTAGTGGACGTCTGTTTTATTTAGTAGAATGGAAAGGATATGATGAATCTGAGAATTCATGGGAACCAGCATCATATGTACATGCCCCACAGCTGATTAGACGGTTTTATTTAAAAAATCCAGGAAAACCCCGTCCTGTAGGAGGGCCTTTGAGGGGGGCAACTGTTAGGGTTTGTGCACAGCAAAGAGCATGTCCCCTCTCACTGCACTAGTGGGTTCTGTAATAGCTCCCTTTTAAACTTACTATTGAAAGCCTTTCTTGTTATCTCACCTTCCCCCCCCCCCCAGGCTTCTGTGTATGTTGTTTAATGTGCTGTTTTGTTTCCACATTGGGCCTTGCTTTTACCAAGGCTTCTTTAAAACACTCCTCTCTAGGCCATGTGTTAATTTAACTCATTTGCATAATAACTGAAACTCTGCACACCTTTCAAGAACATGTGCAGCATGTGAGGACCACACCCAGCTCTTCAAACCACACCCAGCTCTGCACACCTTTCAAGAACATGTGCAGCATGTGAGGACCACACCCAGCCCTGTCTATAAAAGGCAGCCCCGAGCCTCGCCCAGTGCTTGTGCTCGTCTACCTCCCGCTTACCTGAGGACAGATCCCTCGGCGCTGGCACTCCTGCTCTCTACAGACTTTCATTGGCTTCAATGGGCGCAGCTGCTGGCTCTTCCTTCTTCCGGTTTCCGGTTCCTCCTTGCCTCAGCCTCTCTCCTACAAGCAACCTGCAAAAGAGAAAGAAGACAAGGTTAGACTGATCAGTATCTCTTGCCAGCAACAAGTAAGTGCAAAACTTTTATTACCTGAAAGAACTTTGACTACAATTTCTGGATTCGTGTATAGACAATTTGAAACAAGATACCTTCCACGAACATTGTGATTCAAACTCTTTGTTACAACAATACTTTGCGGAACTTTGTGAAGCAAACATTTTTTTATGGAACTTTTAAAAATTGAACCGTGGAAACCATTAACAGCAAAGCAAACAGTAAATCAAGGACTTGCACAAATTACATGCTGTATTTTGATGTAAAAGTACAGTATTTGTTTTATAAAAGATTCTGGAAATATGGGAAAAGTGAGTCTGCTATTGGCAATTTAGGCTTTAGTTATATTAAGATGAATGTTTGATATTGATAATTCTGATAACGGTATTTGTTTAATGTTTTAGAAGCTTTAGAGTAATAGAAAGCACATCCCAGAGCAGTAACACATTCCAAACCTGGAAACTAGAGACCAGGATCCAAGAGGTACTTTTAGAAGAAAATTTCTAATAAATAAAGGGATAGTCAGGAACCCAGTTAGGAATAGGATGTACTTATCTGTTCTTTGTTTATGTTTCATTAGGCACCAGTTTCTACAGAAGTCAGAGAGGGCCGCAGATTTGTGCAGCACTTCAACAGTGGAAACGCAAGAACGCTGTTGTCTCTTTATTTTATTTTATCCACTTCCCCCCTTCCCTTGAGCTTCTGTTCTTAGTGCACTGTTTTAAAAACTAGTGTGCTGGAACAAGCAGTTTCAGGGCGGGGTCGGATTGTCTTCAACCTCCATCAGAACTGAACAAGGACTCAGGTGAGCTGGGCTTTGACAATCCCAACATAACATGCATCAGGTGTGCATCACAAAAGTAAGAGAGGCCCAGTGAAAAGCATTAATAAAACTGATCCCCTGTGTCTCCCCATGTTCTGCACACATACTACTTCAGCCAAAAACTGGGGGAATCTATATGTAGAAAAACCTCCTTGATCAGCAAAAAACATGGGGAAAAGGGCCTTGTTCTTCTTGGCCTCACATGTTACTGCCCATTCCAGACATCCAGACTCAGAATTGCTTGGTATGGGTGCAGGCATACTAGCAAGAATTTATCATTTCAAAGCCCATGTCTCCTGTACTGTACAATTCAAAATTGGGACGCAAGTCTCAAGGATATACTTGGGCTGCAATGATCAAAAGTTCAAAAAGCATTCCAGTAAAGAGAATAATGAGTACACGATTCACACCAAGGTTAAATAAAAAAGGAAAGTATTAACCTAATCTCACCAAAATGGTGAAAACCCATAAAACTGGGAATATAAATTTTCTAATAAACTAAATGTGGACAACTGTTAACAAAGAAGGCTAGGTTTGCTGACTCGTGAAAAGACAAATTCAAACTGCCATTTGGGATCGGGACTGGAAAAGTTATCCTCAAACTTAGGGCCCGATTTAGAGTTTGGGAATGTAAAATCCTACAACTTGTGAAGACGTACACAACTGGAGGAGAATCTACAGATAGAATTCCTTCTACTGTACTATTTCTATGGTGCAGGAAATTCCACCAATACAATCCTTGATTAAATCAACACTTCATTCACAAAAAGGAAGAGTCTTCTGCTAACACAACTCTAAATCAGGCCCCTTGGAGTTTTATGCTCTTTTGTAGTGGTCATCTTAAGGTAGTGGTAACGCGTCCTTCTATGTCAGTTTATACACATTAGGACTTGTTTTAGGCTGATGAATCTTTTGACCCAGTGGTGAGACACCGTAAGATGAGGTAACTGATCAATATGTCAAGCAATATATCAATAATATTATCAACATATATCACCACAATATATCTCAATTTAGACATTGGTTAAAACTGTCGGCGCAACCATGACCTTTCAGTCATGAATAACCACACCTTTGTTGAAGTTTTGTGAATTTTATTCCCTATTGATTACAATCTAACAGCAGATGTATTAATCTCAAAACCAAGAAGCAAAGGAGCACAATCACGATATGGCAATTGTGATAAGATTTTGACAATGTAAAGATCAGAACCATTAAGACACTAACATAAGAGACACACAAGTCAGAATGCATAGAACATCATATAAGCCCAGTTCAGCATAGTACAATGTCAGTCATGTCCTTTTGTCAGTCAAGGTGAATATCTAATCTAACCACTGATTAGCATCAGCATGTTGGACTTCATGCAAAAACAATTTAGAACATGAATTTGAAAAACATCTAACTAAGGTCTCTAATCAAAAATACAGCAGTTGGTACCTAGAAAGGAAAAGCGAATAGACAAATTACAAGAGCAACTGTCATAATTACCCTCCTCGGAATGAGTCAGCATACAGGATCAGTCTTCGTCTTCAGGACATCAGTTGAATCACCGTCAGTCTATCTATTCTAAGGGCAGGGGACACTTCCCTCATAAGGAAGAAAAGTGTAATGGGGCGACTAAGGGTGAGGATGGTTTATTAAGTCTCAAATCACCAAACAGAGTGACAGAGCTTCTGGATGCAATCAATATCATTCCCTACCTAGTTCTCTCGAGTCTCCTGTGTCATGGGTTTTTATCCCCTTTTGGCAATACCTTCCCCCAAAATTCTATTGGATAGTCATTTCATCCCACTATCTGTAACCTATCAAATTATATATTAAGTAATGCACTTGCCATTTCATGATTAACATTTTGATTGGTCTTCATAATTGATGTTTTTCGTAGGTGGCACATCCGGGGTTACTTCATTCTCTGGCACATTCTTCGTGTCAAAAGTTCTCTTTTCCATGGTAGAATGTCCTTAAAAGTTTCCATATTTTGTTGCAAAGCGTATAAATTTTATACTAAAGCAGCTAGCATGCGGATGAGAAAAACTAGCATTGTTGCAAAAACGAAGAAAAGAACAAATGCTGGGTCATGGCCCTTTTTCAAGTCAGCACACTGGAGAAACAGAAAAAATATGCTTTAATATGAGAGCTACACAGCTAATTCTTCGACTCACGCTAACTTAAGGCTTATGGATTCTAATAAATGCAATCTTCGTAAGTGTTAACATATTCAATTAATCAAAATACAAGTAATCATTTCTTCTTATTAATATTAGTATATGCGTACAATAATTCTTCACGTTTAAAATACATTTCAATGAATAATATTATTAATGCAGCATTGTTAAATATAAGCATTTCACATCTAAAATAGGTAATATTTAAACTACGCTCTCTCAGTCCCTCCTCTGATGACGCTCGTCATCACAAATCTTTTCTTCGATCTAATTTTTCACCTTGCGCTTGATGCGCATTTCAACATCTTGCCCTTTATGAGAACTCTCCCATATTTCATTGAACATTTCCTCTCTTTCACTTTCTTCATTTCGTCTGGCTCTTTTAGTCCAATTTCTTTTTACTTTGTCATTATTTTTACATGCCCCCCATAATCCTAATAGACAAACCAAAACAATTAATAGACCCATCAAAATTTTTGCAAGTACCCCATTCCAAATATTGGTAAACCAGCTTCCCACTTGGGCAATTCCTTTCCCAAATTTCTCCCAAACACCAAGTTCTTTCAGATCCTTCAAATCTGTACTATCTCTAGTAAGGTTAGTAAGCATGCTTCTAATTTTCTTATTGTTATCTGGAATGAATGAACAACAATGACGCTCATTAAGCATTTTGCAGACACCTCCACTCTATGCTAAAAGAATGTTTAAAGCAAGCCGATTTTGAGGAGTCATAGCTCTTTCTGCAGCAAGTTCAGTATCCATCAGGAGTATGGCTCCTGTAAAGTTTGTCAGCATGTTATCCACAATAGTAGACAACTTTTGAATTTTCATAGAATTCAAGATAACCCCTACTGATGGGATTATGGCTCCAAATATATCACCAATGACAGCCGCCACTGATTCTCGTTTTTGTCTAGAATGTTGCAATTCAGACGTCTTAGGTATTCGTTTTAAATCATCAATCTGGTATATCTTTGGGAACACTATTCCCAAATAACATGTTCCATACCATCCCTTAGGGAGACGGTAATAAGCATTTAGCCCACAAATGTAATAGATTCCAGGAATCGCTGGATCTTGTCCATTCAACATAAAGGTCCATTTACTCTGAAACAAAAACACATGCCTACACTCACTCGTACCCACAAACAAATTGTCTTGATCAGAGTTTGGCCTATATACACAGAGCCTACCTACGTGTAATGCATATATAGCTAGTTTGCCTTGCGTTTTGATTGCAGTATAAGCATAATCATTTGCATAGGTACGTTTTTCTAATCCTTTCTCTAACCTTTCTTTTAATATTTTGCGTCTATCATCTGTGTGATCTAGGAAGCTCTTTTCTACAGGCGACAGTAAGCAAGTCAAATTGTTGCGATGTGCATAAGCAGTTCCAAATGTAAGTGTTGGCTCAAAGAATCCTCTAACTATTTTTATATCATGCTCTTTAGCTAGTTTATTTAAGAATTCAATCACAGGCACAAAGGAAAACACAACATCCAAATTCAAATAAAAGTATTGCACATGCTCTTGATTATAGAATCTTGTTAGTAGCAAGCTGCAACTAATTCCATAAGTAAGAGGGAGGCTATGATAGGTAACTCCCTCCTGCACAGACGAAGGAATTTTAGTACATACAGAACAATCTTTCGCATCCATGGTTTCCACATACTCATTTAGTAAGCGATAGAAGACATTAGTAGAAAGCTCCCCTTTTGCATTAGTTCCCTCATGCATATGTCTTGCATCCTGTTCAAATCTCTCCCACGGTGTTAGTTTAGTAGTAGTTTCAGGTTTTGAAGTTGCGTTAATAGTTTCTTTCTCTCTCCATGGCATTCCCACAATCACTCCTACAACCATTATTGCACACACAACACCTATTATAAGACCTAACCAACCACACACTTTACTTCCCTTGCTACTATTTCTATTGTAAGCCATGTTTGTATAGAATCAGAATAGCAGATCAACAATCAGCTTGAGGAAAAACTTTTTCTCTCTTTTTTTTTTTTGCGTATATTAAAGCGTCTTCACTCACTCCAGGACCCTTTTCGTCAATTCAGGTTAGCAGCTTGTCGTAATCAGGTTTCTTTTCAAGTCAAGTCCGGTTTTAGTGCCACTTCCAGTAATTTTCTAGCGTTTCTTTCTTTTAGTTTACCAAATTTTCAAACTTAGCCAAGTCTTCCTTGAGTTTTGTTCAGGTACCGTAATACTGGCCTGGTACTTCTCGATCAAAACAGAATGCTAGGAATTCTTTTTGCCATTCAGACGTTGTAGCATATGCCCATTCAGGACCTGTATATCTTCTGTTTGCAATTCTTTTCCTCTTTACTCGTCGTTCTCCTTGTTGTTCTCCTTCACTCAGATCATCAGCTTGTGTGGTATCACTCTCTTCTATTATGGTGTCATTCGATACCTCTCTTATTTTAAGATGCGATTTGTCTGGCCAATTATCACCTCTATGTGTCTTTTCTCGACGCTTCCCTTCAGGACGTTGGACAGCGCCCTCCTCTTGTGATATGGTGTTTTCTCTTGACGGACCTGCAACTGGTTCGGGAGATTCTGACATGTTTTGATTTGTATCTACAGTTTCTCCTTCTCTTTCTCCTTCTAGTTCTGTGTTGGGTTCAGATTCTAACCCGTATTCGTCTACTTCTGGGAGAACCTCTCCTTGGCTTAGTTCTCCTGCTGCCTCTACTGAGATAGGCACTCTGTCACCTCTCTCGAACTCATTGACAGCTTGAGGGACAAGGCTGTTCTCAGTAGGCTCTCCAGTAGTCTCAGTTCCTTCTTGACTGATCTCTGACTCTGAGACTTCTCTTCCTGAAGTTGCTGTACCGGAAACTTCAAGTTCCTCTTCAACAGGACACGTTACCTTTTTAGTGTTACTGGCATGTATCCAGTTGGGAACCCCGGCACACTTCACAGCAGTGGTAGTCGTCAATATTACTTGATACGGTCCTTTCCAACATGGCTCTAAACACGATTTTCTCACGTGCTTCTTGACAACCACCCAATCTCCAGCTTGCAGAGAGTGGCCTGGATCGCCAATTGGTGGCAACGTGTTAGCTTCCACCTGGTGAGAAAAAGAGCGAATCACGTCAGCCAAACCTTTGCAGTAATCCAACACCATATCATCTGTAATATTCACTAGTGCATTTGCAGGTACTGCTGGTAATCTCATTGCTCTGCCCATGAAGATTTCATGAGGGGACAGTCCCGTTTTCTTGTCTGGGGTATTTCTCATACACATCAGTACTAGAGGTAAGGCATCTGTCCATTTCATGTTTGTCGCTGCACACATTTTTGCCATTCTTGATTTCAGAGTACCATTCATCTGCTCAACTAGTCCTGATGCTTCAGGGCGATAGCTACAATGCAGCTTTTGTTCAATGTTGAGTGCAGCGCACAGGAGTTTAATCACCTCATTGTCAAAGTGTCTTCCCCTATCTGATTCTATAGAAACCGGAAACCCGAATCTTGGTATCAGTTCCCTGAGTAATAGTTTTGCAACTGTAAGACTGTCATTCCTAAGTGTGGGATATGCCTCAATTCAATGACTGAAAACACACACAATCACCAACACGTACTTCAATCCTCCACAAACAGGCATCTCGATAAAATCCATTTGCATTTTGTTGAATGGACCTCCAGCTCTCCCAATGTGGCTCAAAGTTACCACAGTTCCTTTTCCAGCGTTCATCTGTTGACAGATGACGCACCTGTGGCAAGTGATTTCTGCAGCATGTCTGAATTTTGGATTGAACCAATCAATCTTAAAGGACCTGATCATGGCATCTCTTCCTAGATGTGCCTGCCCATGGTATAGCCGGGCAAACTGTGACAAAAGGCTATTTGGCAAGACCAATTTTCCCTCTTCTGAAACCCATAGGTCATCAGCTCTTTGTACACATTGCATTCTTTGCCAAGAGCGTTTCTCCTCTTTGCTCGCACAACCTTGTAATGTTTTCAGTTCATCGACGGTGTCAACCACTCATAATGCCATATTTAAGTGTGTGTTGTTTTCAGATTGTGGTAACAATTCCCATTGTTCCTTAAACGATATACAGTTCAATGCACAAAATCTTGCGACTTGATCTGCATAGCCGTTTCCCATAGACACAAAATCTTTTGACCTAATGTGAGCACTGCACTTCACCACGGCAATTTCTTGAGGTAACTGAATCGCATGCAACAAATCTCTTATTTGTTCACCGTTTTTCACAGGAGAACCAGAGGAGGTCATGAAACCCCTCTGTGACCAAAGTTGGCCGAAATCATGCACAATTCCAAATCCGTATCTGCTATCAGTATAGATAGTGACTTTCAAATTTACAGCTGCATGGCATGCCTTAGTAAGGGCAATTAATTCTGCCACTTGTGCAGAGAACATTCTCTCGAGCCAGGAGGCTTCGACGATGCCAGTTATGGTACATACTGGGTAACCGGCTCTCAGTGTTCCGGCAGAGTCTCTAAGACAGGACCCATCAACAAACATGATGCAGTCATTTTCTTTCAATTGAGTGTCCTGAATATCTGGACGAGGTTTGGTGCACAACTCTGTCACCTCAAGACAATCATGTTCAAATTCTTCCCCGTCTTTGATTTCAGTGTTTTCATTAGGAAGCAAGGTTGCCGGGTTCAGCACAGTGCATCTTTTAAGAGTGACATTCGGTGACCCCAGCATGATCGTCTCATTCCTAGTGAGACGTGCATTTGTCATGTGTTGAGTCTTAGTTCGTGTCAAGAGAATTTCAACTGAATGTGGAACCATTACTGTCAGAGGGTATCCCATGACTATGCCTTCACATTGTAAAAGGCTCTGACCCACTGCTGCGACTGCCCGCAAACAACCCGGTAAGGCTGCTGCGACAGGGTCCAAAGTAGCTGAAAAATATGCTACAGGGCGATTTGCATCTCCGTGGACCTGTGTTAAGCCAGACAAAGATCAAGCATCACGTTCATGACAAAACAACAGAAAAGGCTTTTCGTAGTCTGGCATTCCCAATGCTGGTGCCCTGCACATGCATTCTTTTAATTCTACGAATGACTCAAGCTCCTCTTTTGACAAAGTTATTGTGTATGGCTCATCCTTGACTTCCTTTCCTGTCAATTTTATTAACAGCTTTGAGATGATGGAGAAGTTGGGTATCCACTGGCGACAGTAGCCCACCATTCCCAAAAACATCCTGACATCTCTTTTTGTTGTTGGAGGATTCATTTGCAAAACTGCTGTTATTCTTTCCTTTGATATTCTTCTGGACCCTTTCTCAATCAAATGTCCCAAGTATTTCACTTCCTTCTGACAATATTGTAACTTTCTGGGCGACACCTTGTGTCCATTCTTTCCCAGATGATTCAGTAATGCAATGGTGTCGTATTTACAACTGTCTCTGGTTTTGGATGCAATTAGCAAATCGTCGATGTACTGCACAAGAGTTGAATTAAAAGGCAGCACAAGAGGTTCCAAATCCTTTTTCAGTATCTGATTGAAGATGGATGGTGACTCTGAGAACCCCTGAGGAATTCTGCACCAACTGTACACTTTATCCAGGAATTTGAAACTGAACAAAAAATGGCTATCCTCATGAAGAGGTATTGAAAAGAAAGCTTGCGATAGGTCTACTACGGTAAACCATTCAGCATCACAGGGAACTTGAAACATTATTACCGCTGGGTTAGGTACCACAGGGCAGCATTTTATCACAATTTCATTTATTTTCCGCAAGTCTTGCACAATTCAAACTTTCCCACAGGGCTTCTTTAAACCCATGATGTGTGAGTTACATGGACTGCTCAAGACTCCTTTCAGAACTCCTTGTCTGAGAAAATCCGCAATTATTTGTGACACCTCAATGAGGACATCTTGGGTCATGTGATACTGTGATACTTGTGGGAACACTGTATTCGGTTTGATCTGAACTTTGACTGGTTCTACTCCTTTTATTAATCCCACTTCCTTTCCGGTCAAATCCCACACTTTCTCTGTCACTGTTCCCTGTAATTCAACAGGTAAATCAATCAATGTATTCATTGGGAACAAAGTAATCAAAGGATAGTCTTCATTTGTTCCTGCTTCTTCCTCTACAAATTGACTCTCAACTCCCTCACCGTCACTGATTGTCTGTACCTCAATTCCATCATTGGAACAGGTAATCGAACATTTTGTCTTACACAGTAAGTCCCTTCCTAGTAAGGATACTGGACTTGAATCACAAACAACAAATCTATGCAGCCCTTGGAAGTTGCCAATTTCAACTTGCACCGGATCAGTAATCGGATTAGTCAGGTACTGATTTGCTACACCAACCACTCGTATAGTACGCCCTGAGAGAGGTAATCTTGGGACTTCTGCACTTCGAACTGTAGAGCGTGTAGCTCCTGTGTCGACCAAAAATGAAACCTTATAGCCCATTACTTTTCCCTCTACATTTGGGCCTCTCTGATCCACCTCTAGGGATGCTGCAGGCCTGCACTCTTCACTGTCTGAGCTGTCATCTGACCAATCCTCATTCATGCCATTTTCACCTCGTAATGGGAACTGTTGTACAGTGTTATTTTGATTTGTTACTTGACCAGTGACCTGCTGAGGAAGCATCACCTGTTGCTGTCCCACTGGAGCCATTGGTATTTGCATTTGCTGTCTAGGCACCATAGGAATCTGCTGTTGCACTGGTTTCATTTGTATTGACTGAAAACGCTGCATTTGCATCTGCTACATGGGCTGTACCCCTTGCATTTGTACCAAATTATTCTGAAAATTCGGGTTTTGATGTCTCATCTTTGGACCTCTTAAATTTTGTAACGTACCGACATTAGTGTTCTGCTGAACTGCACCATCCTGCACCACATTCGGACACTCCCGTTTCCAGTGCCCCACGACCCGCACGCGTGACATGGTGACATATTTTTCAATCCTTGAACGTCATTTTGAATAACAACATTATTCATGTCCGAACCGCGGTTCACAATCCCTCGACCTCTGCCTCTCGGCTGTGCCTGAAACACACCATTCATTTGCGGTTGTTGTTGTATCATTTGCTGAACTCCATTTCCCTGTATTCCAGCCTGTGCAGCCCTTATCTGCATCACCATCACCTTTTCCTTTAGCTTTTTCTGCTTCAACTCGATCACATCACTACAGTACTTTGCATACTGCAATACCTCATCAATCGGTTTAGCTTGCCAACAAATCAAATGATTCTTAATCATTTGGCTAACTTCTGGTCTCAATCCTTCGACGAATCTAAACACAAGGTAATTCATGTCTTTTGGTTCAATTGTCTCAGTACCACTGTAATGCTTAAATGCTTTCAACAATCTCTCATAATAAGCATGTATTGACTCTTTAACCTCTTGAGAGGTCCGGTCGATTTTCTGCCAATCAGTCACGTTCGGCGACACCTTCTGTTTCAAAAACTCAATCATTTTATGATAATATTTCATCACCTCTTCTGAAGGTGCTCCGGTCACCTTATCTCTTGCCTGCTCCTTTGTCGGCCAATCTACCCCTCTCTTGCACTCGATCCACAAATCAGGCGGTACAATGATCTCAAACAAAGTATTCAAATCTTCCCAGAGACATTTTGCAAGTTTCACAAACCTGTCTGTTTGTTGATACCACTCAATCGTCTTCTCTCTTAGCCTAGGATAATCATTTGTAAAGGATAAAATGTCTCCTCTAGTCCATGGCACATGCACTAAAACACCACCAGCTGTTTCTCTCATAGGCAATATTTTTACCGAATCCAAATCAGGTGAGGTCCTAGCTTGATTAGACCCTGGACTATCACTCTTTCCCTTATCTCTTTTCTTTGCCCATCTGCCTTCCCACTTTTCCAATGTACCCCAAATTTGTGCACTCTGCAACAATTCTCTCAAATGTGCTTTCATGCCTGCAGATCTCATGTGTTCAAAATCTTTTGAATCAAAATCTAATCTGTAACTCCTTTTCAAATGCTAAGTGTTTCCGATATCGATATTGTATTTGTCTGCTAAGTTTGCCAATCTCTGATGTACTTTGCCTACCTCCTTAGTAATTTTGGGACACAAATATCGCAATTCTGCCTCTGTGTATGACTCCAATCTATTTACTCCCATTGTCCCTTCTACTAACTCGTCAGCTTCTGTCCCTAGCCGTACAAGGTTCAGGTATTCGTCTTGTTTCTCTTTCTCTGGTTCAACTGTGGTCACTGTAGTCTTTTGTGAAGTATAGGTTTTTTCAAACCATTCGTTTAACTGTTGTACCGTAAATCCCTGCAGTGAAATGTTCCCTGCATGTATCATTGGAGAATGCAAAGAATTCGTACTCATGGTTTGGGGAGTTAAAACTCCTAATCCTGCTTGACGCATTGCTTCGAGAGGTGCCCCCACTGGTCTAAGGTCCATTAAGGGTCTCGGTGTCTCATTTACTTGCTCTCCAGGGGCCATTATCTGTGGAGTTCCCATAGGCCCTCCTCTTATCGCTTCCTGAGTCATCACTCTCTGATCGCACACCCCTGTTTTACCTTGTGCATACAACGGCACTGGGGGACCAACAGTAATAGGTACTGATATAGCAGCAGGTGTCTGACCCGGACCCAGACTTCTTGGAGCCTCCACTCCATAGGTCTGTTCCAATGTACCTGGAACTGGTACTAATGGCGGTCCCGCTACAGGATTATACCCTGGTATCAACTGTGGGGGTTGGGACATTAACTTCGGAGTTGATTCAATCTGTATTAACTTTGGCTTTGTGTATATCGGGTCTGGCGGCACTATCAAATTCGTGGTAGTTTCAAGCACCGGGACATCAGGATAGATTCTCTTTATCTGTGGTGGTGGTTGCAATTGTATCGGCATGTCGGGTGCAGGGAGTACACTGACATCATTTTGTGTCAAAGCTGTATCGTTAGTCTGTACCGTAACAGTAACTCCCTTTTCCTGCGTCTGGTTTCCAGGATCCAAGCTAGTGCTCGGAGCGCTGTCGCTCACCGCATACGGTGGCGGACGATCATGTAACAACCTATCCATAAATTCCTCATCGTCTGAATCATCGTCCTCTTCCCAGGATCTTTTATTTTCTTTAGATTTGCCTGAGTCTTTGTCAGTTTTACAGGAGGCTTTCTTTCCTTGTGTTCCTTCTCCCTGAGTTATTGCTGGGAATAACTTCAACCCATCTACGATTCCCCTTCTCCACATTTTACTCTTGTTGTCCCACCTGGCCTCTGCATAGGATTTTTCCGCCCTTCTCAGTCTTCTCTGAAACCTTTCTTGTCTATGTTTAAGAGCCATTAAGTCCCAAATCGCTAAAGCCTCATATTGTGCCGGTCTTGGAGGTGGCTTTTGTGTACTTAACATCCACCTCAGATTTTCTAGTACCTTTAGATTGAACGTCCCATGTTCTGGGAACGCTAAACACCCTTCTTTCTCTGTTAATTTGCGCCACTGTTTCATCCATAAACAAGGCGCAACACCTTTCTCTTCCATAACCGTATAAGCTGGCGTACCCTCAGGTGGTGTAGGTTCCCCATCAGTTGCTACAATATATACATCTCCCTTTAGAGCTCTCTTGAATGCTTTGACAAAATTCATTTTTGGGATTCTCTTATTTTATATTTGATCAGAAATGGCTTAGTTCTAAGGACACTCTTCACCCGCCCTTTCTCAACCTATTGCCTCTCACGGACGGCAGCCAATCCATGCGCGACCCTTCTCGACATCCGACCTATCTCAGCGCAGCACCACTGACGTCACACTCACATACACAGCAGCTGACAAAGTCTTGCGGCTTGTCCGCTCCTCACTGACCCTTACAACTCACACAAACTAATGCAAATTATTGCGAGCACCTTAAAATGACAACACAAATCTGTCGGTTTACTACAGGAAGGGTAACACATTCGCTTCAGAACTTTACAGAGATTTCACTTAAAGCCTCGGCCGCTACTTTCTCCTTATCAGTTCCTGCATACACAAGCAGAATTCGACCCGCAAATTCTACTCTCGACTTGTCAATGACTCCTTCTAGTGCACTTTAGAATTTGTCAAATCTCCATCGAAGGTTTCATGCATGCATTATAACTCAAACTCGATTTGTCAACCATGCCCGATTGACCTATTAAACCGCACAGATTACAACATGGACCACATTTATCTTCATTCTCCGGAGTCTTAGACCTCAACAGGTCCGTACACAACAACCAACCACGTGGATAATTTTGAGCAACAAGCGCTACATTCACATGAAGTACGCCGACTTCCCTACTCTCATACTGTGGAGTACGCCTACCCCTTCTAAACAACACTTAATTTGGCCTAATTCACACAGATTTTCACAAAACACCTGCAGATTGCATAAGCTTAGGCAAGCGCAAAAGACCATAACCACACATATTATGGCGCCAAGAACATTCCCAACTCATTTAGGCAGGCTCCGAGATCCCAGGAAAGCCATGGCGAGCTTAGAAACCCATCATACCTCCGAATTGCATTATCACAGAAAATCAAATTAAACAATGAATCTCCGTCTTAGGCCCCCCAAGGGCCAAACCGTCGCTCTGCTACCAGAACTGGTAACGCGTCCTTCTATGTCAGTTTATACACATTAGAACTCATTTTAGGTCGATGAATCTTTTGACCCAGTGGTGAGACACCGTAAGACGAGGTAACCGATCAATATGTCAAGCAATATATCAATAATATTATCAACATATATCACCACAATATATCTCAATTTAGACATTGGTTAAAACTGTCGGCGCAACCATGACCTTTCAGTCATGAATAACCACACCTTTCTTGAAGTTTTGTGAATTTTTTTCCCTATTGCTTACAATCTAACAGCAGATGTATTAATCTCAAAACCAAGAAGCAAAGGAGCATAATCACGATATGGCAACTGTGATAAGATTTTGACAATGTAAAGATCAGAACCATTAAGACACTAACATAAGAGATACACAAGTCAGAATGCATAGAACATCATATAAGCCCAGTTCAGCATAGTACAATGTCAGTCATGTCCTTTTGTCAGTCAAGGTGAATATCTAATCTAACCACTGATTAGCATCAGCATGTTGGACTTCATGCAAAAACAATTTAGAACATCAATTTGGAAAACATCTAACTAAGGTCTCTAATCAAAAATACAGCAGTTGGTACCTAGAAAGGAAAAGCGAATAGACAAATTACAAGAGCAACTGTCATAATTACCCTCCTCGGAATGAGTCAGCATACAGGATCAGTCTTCGTCTTCAGGACATCAGTTGAATCACCGTCAGTCTATCTATTCTAAGGGCAGGGGACACTTCCCTCATAAGGAAGAAAAGTGTAATGGGGCGACTAAGGGTGAGGATGGTTTATTAAGTCTCAAATCACCAAACAGAGTGACAGAGTTTCTGGATGCAATCAATATCATTCCCTACCTAGTTCTCTCGAGTCTCCTGTGTCATGGGTTTTTATCCCCTTTTGGCAATACCTTCCCCCAAAATTCTATTGGATAGTCATTTCATCCCACTATCTGTAACCTATCAAATTATACATTAAGTAATGCACTTGTCATTTCATGATTAACATTTTGATTGTTCTTCATAATTGATGTTTTTCGTAGGTGGCACATCCGGGGTTACTTCATTCTCTGGCACATTCTTCGGGTCAAAAGTTCTCTTTTCCATGGTAGAATGTCCTTGAAAGTTTCCATATTTTGTTGCAAAGCGTATAAACTTTATACTAAAGCAGCTAGCATGCGGATGAGAAAAACTAGCATTGTTGCAAAAACGAAGAAGAGAACAAATGCTGGGTCATGGCCCTTTTTCAAGTCACCACACTGGAGAAACAGAAAAAATATGCTTTAATATGAGAGCTACACAGCTAATTCTTCGACTCACGCTAACTTAAGGCTTATGGATTCTAATAAATGCAATCTTCGTATGTGCTAACATATTCAATTAATCAAAATACAAGTAATCATTTCTTCTTATTAATCTTAGTACATGCGTACAATAATTCTTCACGTTTAAAATACATTTGAATGAATAATATTATTAATGCAGCATTGTTAAATATAAGCATTTCACATCTAAAATAGGTAATATTTAAACTACGCTCTCTCAGTAGTATCTACAATGTCTCTATGCCAACATGTAGGCCAAGAATGTGGATATGGTTATGGATTTTGATCAAAAATTCGAATACATAAGAGTGAAGTGGACATGAAACACATCCAACCCTTGTAGGTCATCGGATGTGCTTACCAGCTCCCTTGAGTCAGTTTGCCTGTTGCATCTTTTACTGAACCTTCATTTCTAGAGTGAGAGATGGTCACGGGCTGCAGCTAAACTAAGTTACAGGGCGTCATATGGGACTTGGAGCTTAGAGTAGGAGGCCTTGTGAGGATGAAAGATGTAAGAGTGGAACTTAATGTAAGTGAAGGCTGACATATTTGGAAGCGTTGTTCTCAGCTAAGTCAGCAGAGCGGGAACACAGCACCGGGGTTATGATTGAATTTGCTCCTCGAGCCAGGTTCAGCAGTGCAGGGGTGGCCGTCCTTGAGTACAACGTCCATAGCACAAACAGAGGTCAGTACCAAAAGGATTGTGCCAAAGGCGTACCCCTGTACCCAGCTAAAGGCAGGTCGTTAGCACAGAGCTGTCAGCTTCACGATATATTTTGTTTTCCAGTTTTCACATCCATTGAATGTACTTGCTCTTCTTTACTTCGATGTCAGAAAAAGGTTTACTTCTCAGTTGGAGCGTCTGCTAAATCCTCCACCTGAAGATTTGTTAGAAATGGCCTTGGTCAGGAGTGTTGGCTCAGAGTACACTGTAGCCTTGCATGCATTATCAGTGCCAGGGTCAGACATGCAGCTAGCATTCTCATGCTTAACCTTTCTCCAGCAGCAGGATTTGTGCATCACTTCATGGCAGAAGCCCTGAGGATTGGGAGTCGATCTAAAAGGCACCATTTCCATTTAGGACCCACCTATTTTACAATACCATGCACTAGATGTGAGTAGAGTAGATTTAAGTGGATCGGGTTAAATAAAAAAGGTTGAAAATAATGACTGGGGAGCATATGTTTGATGTAATTAAGGTAAATGTCTCATGGGATGCTTTGTGATGTTTCAAGATGATAGAAAAGGCAAGCAGAGATTTTATCACTGTAGAAGGAGTCTGGGCTTTTAGCAGGGATGACTGTGCCATTTGCCCACAGGAGGTTGTAGAGCGATATGTAACTCATGTGAGCAGTGTAACTGTCCTATAATAAGTTGGAACTCATCCCAACCTATCATGAAAAATTTGTCTGTGAGGGTTTGATAAGAAGAAAGAAAAAGCACAGTGTACCGCACTTCTTCAACTTCAAGAAAGGGTGCTGGATTCTCTGATATTGGAAGCAGACAGAGCATTTAGCCACTAGGGTATGAATCTGATTTATCATTTGCGTTTCATAAACAGATTTAATGAGGGGTTGTGTTTTTGTAAGATACATGATTTCGTATTGTGCTAATGGTTTAGAAGGACTGTTTTTATTGAGGAAATCTTTGTTAAAGTGTTGGTTCGGGGTCAATTATATTGTTGGAAGTAATGAAAATGTATTCGTGGCTGCTCATTGCCCATCATTCAAGAGTGACACTATTCTCCTCCCCATTGGGAAGTGTGGATGAGAGTGGAAGTAAACTTTAGGATGTGTGTATCATATTTCAGCCTGACCCAGTGTTTCTTGGGCCCTCATTGTGAGTGGCCTGGTGAATCTCAATGAGAGCAGCATCAGGAGTTACCAGTTGAATCGGGAACGCAAGTCATGTAAAAACATTGCATCCTCAATTTCTCATGTATTTTTAGAATGAATATAGAAGTTGGTGTGACAATATTCCCCTTTTGTCAGTGTTTACCTTGTACTGGCCCTGTCATTTCACATCCCTGTACTTCCTGATGCCCTCGGGTATCAGTAACTTCAGTAAGCTTGCAAATCAAAACTCTGTCGTACTTGTGATGGGGGCGTTCTAAGGTCTTTCAGATGCCTTGGAATTGTGCATGCCAAAACAACCACATGGGAAGATCAGAGATTACCAGAGTTCCCATTTGGGAATAACTACGTGTGATGCATTGGATTTCATGGGTAAGTGGAACACGTACAAGTAAATAAGAGTAAGCTTAGCTGCAGCTATAAATGAATTGTCACTGTACAATCTCATCCGGGTAACTTTACATAATTCGTATAACTTTCAGTTTTCTCCACTTTCCTACAAGCCTGTTAAGAGTTTAGCCAGACGATGCTCCCAAGGTGTGTTTTTTCACCTAATGATGCAAGATGCTGTAACAAAAACCTGGTAGAAGAATATGTTTCCACTGAGGCTTAAGGAATAAGAACTTGCCTCAGAGATAGTTAGATTTCGCCTCGAACAGGCCGGCATTCCTGAGCTTCATGGTCCCATTCGGAGTATTGGCGTTCCTGAAGAGGCTGCAGTGTCTTAGGAGGGTGAGTACAGGTAGAAATATGCATTTTTAGATTATGAGTAAGGTTCCCAGTTTTCCATTTTTACTGTTTTGTAGGGATACATACAATGTGTCTCCTGTCTGTACAGAAATAGTGCTTCTTGTGGGTGACTCTCCATGCTGTATTTCATGATTTCTATGGCAACAGCTGTGCAGATAAACAGCATGGACGTTGAAAACAGGTGCGATTATCCTAAATACAGGCATATGTTAACATCTGTTTGTACTATAATAAGCGGCAGCTCCTTTGTTAGGAGGAGCATCGCCCCGCGCCACCAGCAAAAGCTGCAAGACCTTTCACAACAAAGGAAAATAAACTGTTTATTATCCTTTCGTTCTGAAAGGGTCAGGCATTGGGGGTGACAAGCAGTGAGGGGAGTGCACTGTGATCTCCCCTCGGCATCTATTATTGGATGTACTGGGGATTAAGGAAAATATTACTTTCAAACCTAAGGTAACATACTGTAGAGGCAGAACAATAAGATATTCGCTATGCTCAAGTTATGTAACAGATATTGGAGTGACTAACACATGGCTGTGCGAATCAAACAAGGGATTCTACACATGTATTGAATGTCACATGTGTGGGCATGGCAAAAATAAGATCAAACAATTTTGTTCTAACATAGGACGCAAATACAGCATACAAAATTACAATAATTGCAAAGCTAAATTTGTGACATATGTTATTGGCTGTGGATGCGCCTGAGATATGTTGGTAGTTCTGTGAGACCCCTCAAGATACGTATACAGGAGCATATCTGATAGAGACTTCTAGCTGCAGATTCCTTACCTTTGAATCCCTGGTGTCAGCTTTGAATCCGGAATCTTTTTGTGGAGCAATACCCTGCGTGCGCCGTCGGGTGGTGTTGTTCAGATCCATGTGCGTCGTCCGGCTCCGCATGGCTTCGTCAGCCTGGGTGGAGCCATCTGTGACATCACAGTCACCTATAAAGGCACCACCCCGGGGCACGTGTGTCAGTTCTTATCCTTCCACGACGGTTCAGCGCAGGTCTGGGATCGAGCTACCCTTTGCCTTTATTAGCAAGCTTTTTTTCGACATTTTGTCAGAGATTTTTGTCGTCTATGCGAGGAATATGTTATCTAGGAAGACGCAGTTCAAGCCGTGTGGTGCCTGTCATCGCGCCATGTTGGTGACGGACCCTATCAGGTAAGTCTCTGGTGCCTCGAAGTCGCGCTCCGACAGCGGTGCAATGGCCCGAAAGATTTGAGGGAGTGGTCCCCAAAGCTCCTACTGGCACAGCAGTCGAATTCGGTCGGCGTGACTACTCAGAGATCACAGTCCCGCTCAAGGAGGACATCGCGGAACCGCTCCAGGATCCCCAAGTCCTCTTTGTCTCATTCGTGGTCCTCTGGGCACTCAGGGAAGAGGCACAAGAAGAAGAAGTCCAAGCAGACTTCAACTTTGGCATGCCTGTCAGCCGACGAGGCATCTCGGGAACGTCGATGTTCCGAGCATGGTTCTGCGGAGCCGTTGCCAGGGCCGACTTTGCACCCCCCCCCCCTTTCCGGGAGCCGGAGCAACCCTGCTCAAGTAAAAGAATTTTACGAAGCCATGTGCCACTGACCCTGTGGGTGGGTCTATGGACCCCGCAGAGTCAGCAGGGGCCCCATAGGGTTCAACGCTGGCGACTTCAGCCTCGGTGCCGTTGGGACCCCAGGATCTGATACTGGATCCAGACCAGCGCCGTTTTTTCACAGTCAGCCTCCTCTGGTGCCGGGCCTGACGTCAACGCTCTCTCCACTGCCGGCACCCACTGGTGGTGGAATCCCCATCCTCATTCCTGATTAACCGGAGCTGGAACGACATTGTATGATGCTGATTCCGACTTCAATGGTGCCGATTAGGCCCAGATCAGTGCCTGAGGCTTTTTATGAACAGCCAGGCACAGGTGAGGAGTGGGAGGGGTCTGAGGACCCTTTAGAGTATGGTTTGGAGCAACAGGATTGGTATGACGATCTAGGAGAAGCCAGTGGACTGGATACTTCTCCAGATGCTGGTATGCTCTCACCTCCTACTGTGGCTACGGAGGAGGGAGCAAAATATGCTATGGTGGTGCGTAGGGCAGCTGAGGCCTTCGACCAAGACTTGCCTATGGTGCCAGTCAGGACTAATCTCCTGACAGAGGTGCTTCAGCCGGGAGTTGCTACATCGGAGCCAATGTTACCCTTCAATGAAGCCCTTACAGATGTCCTACTAGGGACGCAGACCAAACCCAGCACAAGGGCTCCTGTGAATTGAACAATCAGCCACCGCCATCGACCAGCTCCTTACAACCATAGTTTTCCCACCCAACACCCCACCCCGAGCTTGGTGGTCCAAGCCTCCACTTCCCATGGTGCCTTCTCTTCCGCTCCCCTGGATAGGGAATCCAAGAGGCTGGACCAACTTTGGAAGAAGATGTTTTCTTCCTCCAGCCTGGCATTGAGGTCGGTAAACATCTCTTGCCTTTGGGCCATTTTTCACATACTTTATGGGATATGGTGGCACAGGTGCTGCCCCAGGTCCCGGAGGGCGTACAGGATACTTTCAAGGACGGGAGAGATGCCGCCAAGTTTACCATCTGGTGTGGCTTGGACACGACCGACTTGCTGGGCAGGGCGATTTCTTCGACAGTGGCCCTTCGACCCCACGCCTGACTGCGTACCACTGGCTTTTCGGAGAATGTCCAGGCAAATTTGATGGACATGCCTTTCGATGGCTCGTCCTTTTTGGTGAGAAGGCAGACTCCGCGCTTGAGCGGTTTAAGGACTCTTGAACCATGGCCAGATCCTTGGGCCTTTCAGTGCCCGTTCACCAGCAGTCTGCCTATCGCCCCTTTCGAGGCTTTGTGAGGCGTGCGGTACCACGCCTACCAGAGGTTAGCCAGCGCCCTCCGGCTTCACAGCATCCAGTGCGAAGACAAGGTCGTGGTACTGTCAGACCCAGATGGTCTAGCCAGCGGTCAGCCACCACCCAGCACCACTCTTCCGCAACGCCCAAGCCCTTCTAGTATGTTTCTACAAGACCATGCCCGCCCAGTTGGAGGGAGGATTCAATTTCATCTCCCTCACTGGCTGTCCATAACTTCAAACAAATGGGTCTTGCAGATCATCCAGAAGGGCTAGTCCCTGCCCTTCTAGTCTTTCCCTCCTTCTATCTCTCCATTGAAAGAACTGCTAGTGGAGAATTATTTAATCTTGGTCCGCGAGGAAGTTACAGCACTCTTGGCCAAGGGAGCCATAGAAAGATCCCCGATGTCAGAAGAAGCAGTGGTTGTTATTCCCGCTACTTTCTGATTCAGAATAAGGGTCTTCACCCTCTCTTGGATTTATGGGACATCAATCTCTTCCTCAAAAAGGAGAAATTCAAGATGCTCTCTCTTGCTTAGGTCTTGTCTGCCCGAGACCAAGGAGACTGGATAGTAGCGTTGGACTTGCAGGATGCGTATTTTCATATCCCCATCCTGCCCGCCTACAGGCGCTACTTGCGGTTCTTGGGGTTATGGCTTCCGTATCTATTCAAAGGTAAGCAATCTGCAGCTAGAAGTCTCTATCAGATGAACAAGTTACTTACCTTTGGTAACGCATTATCTGGTAGAGACTCTAACTAGCTGCAGATTCCTTACACCACCCATGCCTCCCTGCTCTGTGGAAATGTCTCGTAGGGTTAGGGCTTACCTTTTTCAGGGCCCTAGTTTTGCAAAGACAAATGTTGGTTCTATCCATGACTCTGCGCTTCTGGTGTGGAAGTGTTGTGGATAAAAGAACTGACATATGCGCACTGGGGTGGTGCCTTTACAGGCGACCGTGATGTTCAAGGTGGGCTACAAGCACTTTTCAGTTTACCGTGCTCCTCTTCAGTCTCACCAGTGCCCCTTTGGTGTTCACCAAGGTGATGCGTTGGTGGCAGCTCATCTGTGCAGATTAGGGATTTCAGTTTCCGCTACCTCGGCGACTGGCTGTTGAAGGCTCCTATGCCCCAGGCTCTTGTCACCCACCTTCAGACTACGGTGGACCTCCTGCATTCACTGGGGTTCACTATTAATGTGCCAAAGTCACACCTGACTCCCTCTCAGAAGCTCCCTTTCATTGGAGCTGTTCTGACACAGTGCAGTTTCGAGTTTATCCTCCCGAGCAGCGAGTTCAGGATATTCACGTTATGATACCGATGTTTCGGCCTGTATCCTGGATTTCGGTGAGCCAGACTCTAAGGCTATTGGGACTCATGGCTTCCTGCATCCTTTTAGTTAAGCATGCCAGATGGCATATGAGGGCTCTGCAGTGGATCCTGAAGTTCCAGTGGGCGCAGCATTAGGGAAATCTTACCAACACTGTTCAGATATTGGAGGGAACTGCAAAAGTCCTGAAGTGATGGTTAGTGAACTGCGATTTTGTCAAAGGCAGACTCTCTTCCCCAGCCAGATCTCATAGTAGTGACAGATGTGTCACTTCTGGGATGGGGAAGCCACATGGGAGAGGCAGAGATCAGGGGCCTTTGGTCTCCAGCAGAATCTGGGCTCCATATCAACTTATTGGAGCTTCGGGCGATCCGGCTAGCATTGAAAGCATTTCTTACTGTTGTGAAAGGGAAGGTAGTGCAGGTGTTTACGGACAACACCACCCCAATGTGGTACTGCAACAAGCAGGGCAGTGTGGGGTCGTGGATTCTTTGTCAAGAGGCTCTGTGTCTCTGGACATGGCTGGAACAGCAGGGTACTGGCAGGTTCTCTGAAGGCCAGGGTGGACGGACTCCGTGTTGGAGTTTCCAAGGCAGCAATTGCTCAGCGACGCTTTTCACCATGAGTGGAATTCAGGCCTTCTATACGCTTTTCCGCCCATAGAACTTCTGCCCAGAGTTCAGGAGAAGATCAAGAACGACCGGGCCCAAGTAATCCTAGTGGGCAGTTGCAGTTGCTGGCAGGAGCTGAATATACAATGTTGTAGAAGTCGTCTTTGCTTCTTTGTTGCAGTTTGTAGAGTTCTTGGAGGGCCCAGATGCAGTTTCTTCAGTAAGAAGGTGAAGTAAAGGATGCAGAGGATTCCTGCTGGAGTCTTGCAATCTGAATCTGAAGAACCACCCAAGAGAGAGACTCTAAATAGCTGAGAAAGGGGGATTGGTCAGCTAAACAGGTAAGCACCTATCAGGGGAGGGCTCTGAAATCACCTGCTGGCACTGGCTATTCAGATTCTTCCAGAGTTCCCTGCCATTTTGGAATCCAAGATGGCAAAACCCAGGGACCCTCTGGAGGAGCTCTGAGCACCACCCCTGGGGTGGTGATGGACAGGGGAGTGGTCACTCCCCTTTCCTTTGTCCAGTTTCGTGACAGAGCAGGAACTGGGGGTCCCTGAACCGGTGTAGACTGGATTATGCAAGGAGGACACCAAATGTGCCCTTCAAAGCATTTCCAGTGGGCTGGGGAGGCTACCCCTCCCAAGCCTGTAACACTTATTTCTGAAGGGAGAGGGTGGAACACCCCTCTCCCAAAGGAAGTGCTCTGTTCTGCCTTCCTGGGCTCGAGCTGCTTGAGCAACAGGAGAGCAGAAACCTGTCTGAGAGGTGGCAGCAGCTGGGGCAACTTGGAAAACCTCAGAAGGCTGTAATGGCTGTACTGGGTGTCCTCTAAGGAGCCCCCAGAGTGCATTGAATCATACAACCAATGCTTGCAAAAGCCTTGGGGTATGATTTCAACATGTTTCATACCAAACATGCCTATGTTCGGAGATACTATTATGTAGCTGGACATAGGTAGTGACCTATGTCCAGTACATGTGTAAAATGGCGTCCCCGCACTCACAAAGTCCGGAAAAATGGTCCTGGAGTTCGTGGGAGCACCTCTGCTAGTACAGTGGTGCCCTAACACATAGGTACTTTGCAGCCTGCCCTTAGGGTTGGAGGGCCTGCTATAGGGGTGACTTATAAGTGACCTGGGGCCATATGTACGAACACATTTTTCCATAGACACAGAATGGGCAAAACTGCTTGCTACATCTGGCCCCTGGTGCAGTGTAAATGGCAGTGAAAGGGTGCATACACCTTTTCACGCAGGCTGCAATGGCAGTCCTGCAGAACCCTTTGCATGGGCTCCCTATGGGTGGCAAAAGATATGCTGCAGCCCATAGGGATCCCTTGGAACCCCAATACCCTGGGTGCTGCAGCCCATAGGGATCCCTTGGAACCCCAATACCCTGGGTACCTCAGTACCATATACTAGGGACTTATGAGGGGGCACCAGTATGCCAATTCTGGGTGAAATACTGGGTTAGCAGGAAAAAGGTACTAGTTCTACTGTACCTACTATATGCAGACAACACTATCTTACTTTCTAGAACACCTAATGGTCGTAGCCTTTTATTTCAAGAATTTGCACCCTTTATGGGGGTCTTTCGGCTTGGTTACTAATCAAGCAAAAACCTATATTATTGTCTGCAAGCCTACACTGCATTAAATGCGTGGTATATTTTTATAAAGCCACCCTGTTACCCAGACTCAGACTTTTTTCTTACTTGGGTATAGTTCTGGATGCAAGGAGCCTGTGTTGCCAGCATGCATCAATACGTTTTAAGTGCCTCCCAGTCATTACTTATGGTTATTGAATTTGTTGGTATTCAAATGCAAGCCCCCTTCAAGGATGAGCAAAACAAAGTATTTAGATGAATCCAGGGTCTTTCACCTGCCTTCTCTAACTACACCATGCACCAGGAGCTGGGGATGGATTACATTGAGGATACAATCAGGTTTGCCCCCCTGCTTCTGTGGTGTTCAATCTGGGCAAATCAACAGGCTTCACTTAATTGGGAGGGCATTAAGGCTTGCTTCTTGCATGAGAGAGAATTGAAAACCCCCTGGTTCTGCCCTGTCAAGTTAGAACTGACGAGGTTGGGCAGGTCGACTTTTTTTACCAATCGAAATACTACATCTAAAACGGACTTAGCCATGGTTAAAACAACTTGTATGCCAAGAATGAAAGACCTCAGGAAAGAACTAGAACTGAGCAAGCTGACTGTTAGTGAGGGCATAGACTTGTATAGTTCCTGGATCCATATTGGGAATGGATTGATGTTTCCTGGGACAGATTATTATTAACTAGGAATAGGCTGGGTTTCGCGTGGTGGCACCTCAGGTTTCCCCTTGATCAATTCAAGCCATCCAAAGCATTAATATGCCCTTGTGGAATCCTCCCCACAAAGACTGCCGCATTTTACTGTCGTCTGTCAATTTCTTCTGTTCTTACTAAAAGGTTTCCAATTCCCATTATTAACAGGCAGAGAATCAGACATTCCAGATTAGCGCTGGTCTGTCTACAGCAACTTGATTCCCCATCTAACTGTGTCAATATTTGTTCCTTTTTAAATTTAAAATCTGCCATCAATAGAAGGAAATCATTGATTTTTTAACAGGATGGAACCTTTTAGTTGGCTGAAATTTTGGTTTTGTGGAGGCAGCTGTTAATTTTTAATGGAATGTGATACGGCCATGTAACCAGTGTCTATGTAAGAAGGGCAGAAATGAGCACGTGATCCAACGATATACGGTTGAATGCAGGACTTTGGTGTGAACTAGTCCTGTAAGCTAGGACTATGACAATACGTGGTTTTGTTTGCTGTTTGTTTTTCTGATAAGGATGTGCACTTGTTTTGTTTTTATGTGCTTTTATGGCTATGTAACCAAAATAAAGTGAATTTGAATTTGAGTCATGAGCAAGTGTGGGTGATTAGCCCTCAGGGGAAATGGGGTTGGGAAACGGAGAAGGGGAATCAATAAGATGTCCTCGATAGTCTCATTTGTAGCTAAGTTGGCACCGCTAGGTTTGGGTGCTGAGAAGGTCTTATCTCCACGGGTCAGGTGCTCTTAGTCTCTCACTCAGCTTCCCTTTTGCAAAAGGAAACACAGGTAGGACGTTACCATCATGGGAAGCAAAGACACTTTTCAATAATCAGTAATTCAACAATTCAAAATATTATAGTGCTTCATACTGTAAGTCACTCACCAAATGCAAATGCGAGTTGCTTGTTCACATGTGACATATTACAGTAGGTAAGATGTTCATAAATGTTGGTTGTTCTCCTATTTCTCCATAGGAATACCTGGAGCCAAGTTCTGAACTAGTTCTATTATTCGCAAAGGGAGTAAACTCAGTCCTTCTTTTTGAAAGTTCAGAGATAAAAGTCTTAGTGGCCACCTAAAGCATCAAATGTCTTTGTCTTGTTTTTTTATGGATGCAGTGCATTGACTTTATTGTCCTTGCTGTATCACGCTGTTGCTTGGGTCACCTTGTAACTCCTTTCTTTTTCTTTTTCCTCGCAGGTGTCCTTTGTCGAAGTATACTCAACAGAGGGAAGGAGTGAGGATGCAGGAAGGCTTGAAACGTGGAATTTGTGGATACTAAGCTGCGAGGTGCTGGAATAGGGAGATCCTTCTCCTAGGTAGGTCTGAACCCAAGCGATGGACTGAATCTCGCAAGATCTCGCAAGATCTTGATTCCTGCTTTTACAGGCATGGTGAGGTAAAAGGAGGCTATAGGGAAATGTAGGTTCAGGGAGGGACAGTGAAGGGGCAGTAAAGGGCACCATGTCCCCAGAGGTTGAAAGAAAGTGGGATCTGCTGAGTTACCTCTATGGACTCTTAGTTAAGAGGATGTGGTGGGTTCTGCCTAGGGGGTCATCTAGGATGGATGAATAAGGATCTGTTGCACATGAAGCACACGATGTGCATAATGCGTGAATCTTAACAGTACTTCTCACCAAGGATCCGATTGAAGGGTTGAGGCTTGGTGGGACTGCGGATGTGAAATTAGCTTACCATACCATGTGACATGTGCATGATTTGCTTGTTTCTACGATTGTTCTACTGGGGGAAAACTTTCTAGTCCACAAGATAAAATGATCACCCTTGCCACTTCTGAGAATCAATCATGTATGTGATTTTCCTCAATCTCTTCATGGCTGTCTAGGATCAAAGAAGAAGGAGGATTGACAGAATGAGTAGATGGGGCAAAGGGATTTAATAGGGAGATATGGAAAATAGGATGGATGAAGTGCTCATCTGGTAATTCTAGTTTCATGGTCACTGTATTAATCAATTTGAGACCATTGAAGGGCCCAATATAGAAAGGCTGACGATGTTTGGGAATATATAAAGGCAGATTCATTATAGTCAACCAAACATAGTTTCCCACTGCTTAAGAAGGTGCTGGCGTCTGTTTTGATCAGCCTATTTCTTCATAAGTTCTTTTTGCTACCAATAGCTGTCTCTTGACATTAGCCCAAATGTTTTTGAAGTCTTTGGGAAAAGTTTCAACAGCTGGCACTTTTTGAGACAAATGTATTTGGATGACTTGTTAACGTCCCAACCACCTCCCTATCATACTGTGACAGTGGCAGAAGTGCTTCTGGAGATCAGTGTCTCCCAGAGGGAGGTTTGCCCCTTCTTGCTTCAGATATATTATTGAAAGCTACTGTTATCATTACAACTACAGGTAAATCTACTATCACTACAGACCCTGTTGATTGTGGTATTGACACCACCCTTGATTTGCAACCTCAAACAGGAGGATCTCCACTTGTAAGTGTTCTTGTCGTTGAGGTTAAGGATTTTGTCGGCTCAGTTCAGTTCATAAATTATGTTACTTTGAGACCTAATTCTCCTAAACCATGCTACACCAATCCCTTAACAAAATGAAAAACCACAAAACATTTAAATATACAGTAAAATAAAATAGTACCAAAGATATCTAAAACAATTACCATGTATATGATCAGGGTAAAACATCTTTCAACATACTTAAAAATCTAGCCAGGGCACAGGTTACATCTATATCTTGCATTACAAAGAGGAATTTCCTTGTTGCCTATCTCAATCTTATATTATAATTTAAAACAATTGGTTTTAAAAAATTAGCTCACAAATACAAACAATCTAACACAGAGTGCTACTTCATAAGGAGGCCGCCCTTGAGGTGTGAGAGTGGAGAATATGGAGTTCTATTCTGATTCTTACTGTTGTATTGCACACTAGACCATTAGGCAAGCCGTGTAAATGCAGAAAGAAGGAACTGGTTTCCCCAGCTGCTTCTCTATCTTCTTTACCCAACCCAACTCAATTCTGTTTATTTCATTGCTACAAAATGTAGCTACTTTGGGTTGCTCCCACATTATTAATTTGCCCCAAAGTCTCACAAATCGAAGTACAGCAAAAGATGACAAGGAGTGCAAGCCTGATTCCATCCTGATTGCTGGAGCCATAGCACATTTTGGGATGGATAACATTTTTTAGACAAACACCTTGCATCCTTTTCCAGTCTAAGTGACCATTCAGAGACCGGACCGCCACCCCTTACAGAAATTGAGGAGGAACCATTGCACATTAAGCCGCAAATACTGGATAAAGGGTGGTCTCTATGACTGTTTTTACATTTTTCTTGGCCTTCAATAGCTAAAAATGCTTTGGGTTTTAATGTTTGTTGTGCAGGCTCTAGGATACTGTAGAGATCTCTTAAGATCATCTCTAGATACTTGTATTCAGACACTTCCTCACCCTGAGTATGCCCTGTGGCCCATATATATTCGGGTTGCTTTCTAACAAATGTCAGAACGTTGGTCTTATTAAAATGAATTATTAAAGTATTACTTTTGCAGTACTTATGGTTTCCTCTCTCTTATCATAGCCATGTGTGGATAATCTTACCAACTTCCAAAATTTGTGGACATCATCTGCAAACATTGGAGACATTATTTTCTCCCAGTTTTCCTTATGCTATGATGCCTTATTATTACGGTTTATTCTTGATATATAATGCTTAAGCATTTCACAGTAAACAGAGGACTCCTTAGTGAGCTTCTTTGATCATTGTAACATCCTTAATTTTTTTCAGCACCTGACATTCAGGGTCAAACCACCTGGTTCTATTTTGGCCCTTGAAAATGGAAGGACATAACAGCTACTAAATTATATTCCCAAGCTTTGATCAAACAACTAACCACATTTTTTATAGTAACCACATACGTATTGATTGGGTCCCCATCAAGCTATTCCAGACAATTCTGGTTTATATTTTTTTAGAAGTCCACCAGCAACTGTATATGATGAGAACTAATTTGAGTAGTAAGGGACCTAGGGAATTCTACATCCAATGGCATAACTGTGTCTCTATGCATGCAATATTTTTAGCTAAGATTTAGCTCCTATGGGAAAAAGGTCACTACTTTGATGAGCAAGCACTTGTACATCTTGGAATATGAATTGCCAGGTTTGTGTGTGAATGTAATCTATAGACCCAAGAGATTTGCCCTGACTGAAAGTCCAGCTAGCTGGTGCATCTATATCGCAATTCTTTATTGGTTTTCATACATTACATCATATATGCCACATTTGTACTTAGGAATAATCACATACATAGGTATAGAACAGTAGTGCAATGTAAAAAAAATAAAACATTCAAGTTTCCAGTAGGGAAGAAATTAACAATAAATTCCACAAAGATACATGTGGTCCTCCCATTCCCCTTGTGGGGGTAATAACCATAAAAAAAAATCAACCATCGACAATAAACTTTTTGATTTGCATAGGAAGTTGTTAGCTAGAGTCCCCCTGGGTCGATTTCCCCAATCTGAAGGTAGTTGGGAGACAATGTGCATTCTTGGCAGTCCTGTTTAATTCTCAAGCATGCCTTCAGGGGTGATAGTGTCGCTCCATATATGCATATGTTTGATTGGTATCTGTGTCACCATGGTAGGCCACCTCGTCCTAGCACAAATCTATTACGGGACATTCTGTCCAATGAGTACCATAGTGTATGTTCCTGGTTCAGTCAGGGGTGGTCAGGAATGGAGGAATGCACACCATATCTCATCAAATCTTTGAAGTTGGTCATTGAGTTTGTGAATTATCTTTTCATACAGGGCCATCATGTGCATGTTGTAGAACCATGTTAGGTAAGGGGGTGGTGTAGTGGTTTTCTAATGGCACAGTATAGGTAGGATTGCAGGGCAGTGAGAGAACGGTTGAGGTGTCATGAAGTGAAGCCACGCAGCTCGTCAGTACAGTCTGCACCCCCAAATAGTTCCAGAGCAAATCCCAGACTTGTTGCCAGTAGTGGGAGAGAGAAATACATTCTCACCTGATATGAACTATGGCCCTCATTATGAACTTGGTGGTAATCATCACCAACCGCTGTGGCGACAGTGAACAGAAGACCGCCAGTGGCGGTGGACTGCACACCGCTGCATAATGATGTAAAAAAGTAAAGCCTCCAAAAATCGTGCAACCTCCACCCACCACCAGGTCCTACAACTGCGGAAAGGCATTACACCCTACCCCACCACCGCTATGCAGACAAATCCTCTGCCCACCAAATAATGATGCACAAATCAGCGTGGCGGATAGTGAATACTGAACGACCATTGGCGGTACGGACCACCACAGCCAGTAATGGGACCCACCAACAACAAAAGCACACATTGGCAACTTTGAAACCCACACACCTGACACACATCCACAACACTATAAAACACTCCCACACATATCCCACAATCCTTTGCATCGCCAATAGCACTACAGATATTGACAACACAACAGGTATACACTGAACCCAACATCACACAAGTCACACACACAAATACACCACCAAAACACATACAAACCCCAAACACCTTTACAAGCCACACACACAACCACACAACATCACCCTCACCAATACACCCACAACACACACCATGGCACGCCCCTAAGCACGCCCGCTTCACAGGTAGGAAGCTAAGGACCATGGTGGACAAAATACTCAGGGCCGAGCCACAACTATTCGGACACAGGTGCAGCAGACACCCGTGGCCAGGAAGATGGAGCTATGGCAACGGATAGTCAACAAGGTCAACTCAGTGGGAAACCATCCATGCACAAAGGGATGACATCCGGAAGAGATGGAACGACCTGCGCAGGAAGGTTCGGTCAATGGCATCCAGGCACAACATCGCCGTACAGAAGACTGGTGGCGGTCCCCCACTTACTCCCCCCGAATACACCGACTAGAAGGAGAAGGTCCTGGCGATCCTGCACCCACAGGGCCTCACTGGACTCACAGGAGGACTGGACTCAGGTAAGTCAACTACAATACCTTAACAGTCACCCCACCTATAATGCATGTATCACCACTCTCACTACTACCAGGACCCCACCCCCTACCCAGTCCACAACACCCACATCCAACTCCCCTGCATGCCCACTATCCCACAAACAGACCTCCATCCAGGCCCCTGTGCACAGTCACCTACCCCTGCATGGTTTCCCAGTGGCACTACAGCACCCACAATGCTTCTCCACCCCCCCACATAAAATGCAAAGAAATGTACACAAAGGGACCTTGCATGCCACAACAGGGGAATGTAACCATCAAATAGGGCAGAGCAGTGCAGCAATTGCCGAAAAAGCATCTGACACCCACATGTCCATTACCTCCCACACAGACACCACCACCCATGCCACCCGGATGGAGACCCCAAGGAGTGCCAGCGCCCCACCTGAAGACAGACACCCCACTCAGGAGACTGCAGAGGGATGTCTGGAAATAGAGGAACTCCCTGGCCCATCACATGGTCCTGGACTGTCACCCTCCAGCAGCCCCACCCAGGATACCCCTACCACCCAGCCACCATCATCAGCCTTGGCCAAACGACCCCACACCAGTGTCTCCCGGCCACGGACTGGCAGCCCACATGTACAGAGGCCAGAATCTCCACCCACCAATGGGCAGGATGATGAAGGGCCAACTGCAAGTGGGACTGCCAGACCTGTGAAGGGGACACATGCACAGGGGTCTAGGGCCAGTGGTAGAGCCTCAGTGGCCCAGGGAAGTGGCCAAAAGATGGATGTAGCAGCCCAGGAGGTGATATATGAGGTCCTGGGAGCATACCATTATACCCAGGACAGGATGGGCCAGATCCTGGCCACCTTAGAGCAGACTCAGAGGCTGCAGGTAGCACACCGCCAGGAGGCCACGGAGCAATGGAAACAGCTCAATGCCACCATGGCCTCCATTGCAGGGGTGCTGCAGCACCAATACCACAGCCAGCCTGAGTCCTCCACCTACCTGCAAGCCCCAACCACTAGCCAGGATACTGCCCTGCCTTCTACATCTGCAGCAGCTACTGGACTGGTGACACTAGCAGAGGACACAGAGGAAACCAGCACCCCTACCCCTGCAGCCCAGCTCCAGTTTTGTAAACGTGCCGTCAGACCCAGACATGCCACTGATACACCAGCCAAGACCAAGCCCAGTGCTAGGAAGTGACTCTGCTCTGAACTGTCTCTCTTGTGTGCCACTGTGCTACCTTGTTGACATGCCACTGCCATCACACCATCTTCCAATGGCCACATGGACCAAAACCCAGTGCTACCAACAGCTGAGCATATGTACCTGAGTATGTATGTGCACCATGTGCCCCCTCCCTTTCACTGTCCCAACACATATGTATATTTTCCCATTCAATAAATACACCAATGCACTCAAATCATATGTCCCTCGTCAATATGATATATGAATTGTGAGTGTGTATGCATTAGCCAGTTACTGTCATAATCACACCTTTATTGCAGGAGGAGATCCAACGGACTGTAGTGTCTGAAGTATGTCACACTGTACATAATATTGGGTTTCCTGGGACATGCCACTTAAGTCATCATTTAGCATTGCCACTGACAATAGACACCACTGTACTTATTACATGAATCAGACTGAAACTATGCAGTGAATACATCAGCATCATTAAGCAGTACCTTTGAGTCACTGGAAGTATAGGCTAGGCTGATTAGCTGAGTCCTGGAGTTGAGATCTTCCCCCTCTTCTTCCTCACCATCACTCTCATCCCCTCTCTGAGGCTGCAGGGCTGGTTGGTCAGCACCCTCCTCTTCCAGAAGTGGGATAGCTTTCCTCACAGCCTGTATGAAAGTACCATCTTGCCTGGCATGTTACCCCCATATTTCACTGTATATATGTTGTTTTAGTGTATGTGTCACTGGGACCCTGCCAGACAGGGTCCCAGTGCTCATAAGTGTGTGCCCTGTATGTGTTCCCTGTGTGATGCCTAACTGTCTCACTGAGGCTCTGCTAACCAGAACCTCAGTGGTTATGCTCTCTCTGCTTTCCAAATTTGTCACTAACAGGCTAGTGACTAAATTTACCAATTCACATTGGCATACTGGTACACCCATATCATTCCCTTGTATATGGTACTGAGGTACCCAGGGTATTGGGGTTCCAGGAGATCCCTATGGGCTGCAGCATTTCTTTTGCCACCCATAGGGAGCTCTGACAATTCTTACACAGGCCTGCCACTGCAGCCTGCATGAAATAACGTCCACGTTATTTCACAGCCATTTACCACTGCACATAAGTAACTTATGAGTCACCTATATGTCTAACCTTCACCTGGTGAAGGTTGGGTGCAAAGTTACTTAGTGTGTGGGCACCCTGGCACTAGCCAAGGTGCCCCCACATCGTTCAGGGCCAATTCCCTGGACTTTGTGAGTGCGGGGACACCATTACACATGTGCACTATACATAGGTCACTACCTATGTATAGCGTCACAATGGTAACTCCGAACATGGCCATGTAACATGTCTAAGATCATGGAATTGTTGGCCCAATACCATTCTGGTATTGGGGGGACAATTCCATGATCCCCCGAGTCTCTAGCACAGAACCCGGGTACCGCCAAGCTGCCTTTCCGGGGTCTCCACTGCAGCTGCTGCTGCTGCCAACCCCTCAGACAGGTTTCTGCCCTCCTGGGGTCCAGACAGCCCTGGCCCAGGAAGGCAGAACAAAGGATTTCCTCTGAGATAGGGTGTTACACCCTCTCCCTTTGGAAATAGGTGTGAAGGGCTGGGGAGGAGTAGCCTCCCCCAGCCTCTGGAAATGCTTTGATGGGCACAGATGGTGCCCATCTCTGCATAAGCCAGTCTACACCGGTTCAGGGATCCCCCAGCCCTGCTCTGGCACGAAACTGGACAAAGGAAAGGGGAGTGACCACTCCCCTGACCAGTACCTCCCCGGGGAGGTGCCCCGAGCTCCTCCAGTGTGTCCCAGACCTCTGCTATCTTGGAAACAGAGGTGTTGGGGGCACACTGGACTGCTCTGAGTGGCCAGTGCCAGCAGGTGACGTCAGAGGCTCCTTCTGATAGGCTCTTACGTCTCTTGGTAGCCAATCCTCCTAACTTGGTAGCCAAACCTCCTTTTCTGGCTATTTAGGGTCTCTGCTTTGGGGAATTCTTCAGATAATGAATGCAAGAGCTCACCAGAGTTCCTCTGCATCCTCCTCTTCACCTTCTACCAAGGATCGACCGCTGACTGCTCCAGGACGCCTGCAAAACCGCAACAAAGTAGCAAGACGACTACCAGCAACATTGTAGCGCCTAATCCTGCCGGCTGTCTCGACTGTTTCCTGGTGGTGCATGCTCTGGGGGTAGCCTGCCTTCACCCTGCACCTCTGAAGTAATCTCCTGTGGGTCAACGGAATCTTCCCCCTGCTAACGCAGGCACCAAAAGACGGCATCACTGGTCCTCTGGGTCCCCTCTCATCCCAACGAGCATGGTCCCTGGAACACAGCAACTCTGTCCAAGTGACTCCCACAGTCCAGTGACTCTTCAGTCCAAGTTTGGTGGAGGTAAGTCCTTGCCTCCCTACGCTAGACTGCAAAGCTATGTACTGCGTGATTTGCAGCTGCTCCGGCTCCTGTGCACTCTTCCAGGATTTCCTTTGTGCACAGCCAAGCCTGGGTCCCCTGCACTCTGTCCTGCAGTGCACAACCTTCTGAGTTGTCCTCCGGCGTTGTGGGACTCCCTTTTGTAACTTTGAGTGGACTCTGGTTCACTCTTCTTCCAAGTGCCTGTTGGGGTACTTCTGTGGGTGCTGCCTGCTTCTGTGAGGGCTCTCTGAGTTGCTGAGCGCCCCCTCTGTCTTCTCCTGCAAAAAGCAACATCCTGGTCCTTCTTGGTCTTCAGCACCACCCAAAAACCTCTACCGCAACCCTTGCAGCTAGCAAGGCTTGTTTGTGATCTTTCTGCATGGGAATACCTCTGCAAGCTTCATCGCAACATGGGAATTCTGTCTTCCAAAGGAGAAGTTCCCAGTCCTCTTCTTTCTTGCAGAACTCCAAGCTTCTTCCAACTGGTGGCAGCTTCCTTGCACCTTCAGCTGGGTTTTCCTGGGCTCCTGCCCCCCCTGGACACTGTCGCGACTATTGGACTTGGTCCCCTTGTCTTACAGGTACTTAGGTCTGGAAATCTGTTGTCAGTGCACTGCTGGTGTTTGTTCTTCCTGCAGAATCCCCCTTTCACGACTTCTGTGCTCTCTGGAGGTAGTAGGTGTACTTTACCCCTATGTTTCAGGGTCTTGGGGTGGGGTATTTTCTAACCCTCAATGTTTTCTTACAGTCCCAGCGACCCTCTACAAGCTCACATAGGTCTGGGGTCCATTTGTGGTTCGCATTCCACTTTTGGAGTATATGGTTTGTGTTGCCCCCATACCTATGTGCTCCTATTGCAACCTATTGTAATTCTACACTGTTTGCATTACTTTTCTTGCTCTTACTTACCTAATTTTGGTTTGTGTACATATAACTTGGGTATAGTACTTACCTTCTTCCTGAGGGTACTCACTGAGATACTTTTGGCATCTTGTCATAAAAATAAAGTACCTTTATTTTTAGTAACTCTGTGTATTGTGTTTTCTTATGATATTGTGCATATGATATAAGTGGTATAATAGGAGCTTTGCATGTCTCCTAGTTCAGCTTAAGCTGCTTTGCCATAGCTACCTTCTACCAGTCTAAGGTGCTAGAAACACCTCTTCTACACTAATAAGGGATAACTGGACCTGGCACAAGATGTAAGTACCTCTGGCACCCACTACAAGCCAGGCCAGCCTCCTATACAGCCACGTTGTGCAGCATGCAGCAGGCCACCACTATCCTACTCACCTTGTCAGGGACATAGCACAGGGATCCCCCAGAGAGATGGAGGCAACAAAATCTAGCCTTCTGGAGACCTATAGTGCGCTCAATCACTCTCCTAGTACGTCCGTGGGCCAAATTATAATTCCTCTCTGCATCTGTCCTGGGATTCCTCACAGGTGTCAGGAGGCATTGCAAGTTGGGGTAGCCAGAATCACCTGCAAAAGTGGGCGAAACAGGACCTTAACAAACTGACTTTACTTGCATACAGCCTGGCTGTCGGCTACGTACTGATCCAGTGTCATACACACTCACCTGGGAGCCATCCTCTGTCCCCTTGTAGTTGTTCCATCATGTGTGGTACACTGCTGTTTACCAGGACAAAGGAATCATGGACTGAGCCTGGGAACCTGGCATTGACGTGATATGTACTGTTCAGCAGTACACACCAGTTGTACATTCATCGAGTGATAGTTCTTTCGATTCCTGTACACCTGTTCATTCACTCTTGGGGTATGAGAGCTATGCGGGTTCCATCAATAGCACCTATCACATGGGGGATATTTGCAAATGCATAAAATCCAGATTTGATGGCGGGAAGTTCAGCCCTTTGGGGAAACTGGACATATGTTTGCAAATGTTGAACGTAGGCATCCAGGAAGTTGGACAGGATGAGGCTGAACATTGGCGTTGAGACCCCTGCACCCATGCCCACTGTCACCTAAAATGAGCCTGTGGCCCAAAAATGGAGTACAGATAGCACTTGCACAGTTGTAGGGATGGCATGCTGATTACGATTTGCTGGTCTCAGTATAGGATCCATTAATGCACAGAGGTCATGGATAGTAGCTCTATTGAGTCTGTAGGTGATAATGATGTGATGTTACTTCATAGATTCCAGATCAACCAGGGGTCTGTATACAGATAGGGCCCTCCCTCGCCACATGGGTCTGTACCTATGGGGGAGGAAAGAACTGAATCTGAGTGTCAACTTACACTTGCATCCCGTGATGTCACTGTATTTTTGTAAGTGCAACACATAGGTACACTAACGCAAAGTATGTAAGTACACCGTCAGGCAAATGCGTGCTGAGTTAACTCTGTCATAATGGCATCCCAGTGTGGACACACTTCTAAAGATGGGTACATGTGAGGATCATAGACTCATGTCAGCAAGCGAAGAAGAGCAGAGAGGTTGAGGCCCTGGATGATGGCTATGGTGACGTGGTAGTAGCAAAATGGCAGCCTCCCGCCATCCAGGTATGATAGAGTGGAAGTGACTTGATTCCGCTGGCGTTAGCCGTCATGGCGGAAAGCGGTGTTCACCACCGTGCACCTTCTCATTGGATTACATGGTTGTCAATGGGGAACCTGGGCCAATGATGATCGCCGCCGGCGGTGACGGAGCATACCGCTGCGGTACCTACGCCATTTTTTCAGACCTGTGACTCCTGATTCCTGTGCAGGGTAGTACTCCACTGCGTGTGCTGCTGTGTCCTGACTCTGGTCCCGGAGATGGCACGGGTTACAGAGGAACGGGCCCTGGCCTTCATTGCAGAGGAGCTGGAGAAGCTGGTGGACGGGGTCCTACCCCTGTATGCAAAGTTGTATGGGCGACCAGAGGAGCAGGTGAGTTGGCATCTGTCATCCTTAGATGTGTGTGATTGTGGAGGATGCATGTATGCATGTGGGTTCGACGTGTATTGCCCAGCCATAGATTGTCTGGCATGTACTGTCTGTGAGTTGAAAACATGCCTTTTAACAATGATGCTCCATAGGGAATGACATGTCATCTGTATTGGGTGCACACATACTGACATCTGTTTTTTTGCTCTGTGTGTCCCATGCAGGTCACCACCCATCAAAAGAAAAGCCTGTTGCAAGCCATTGCCAAGGAGGTGCAGACCCTGGGGGCCTACAACCGGCGGAGCACCAGCTGCAGGAAGCGGTGGGAGGACCTGAGATGCTGGGCCTGGAAGACCAGAGAGGCCCAGCTGGGGAAGGCCTCCCAACGAGGAAGGGGTGCCCGCCGGACCCTGACCCCTCTAATGGCCCGCATTCTGGTGGTGGCCTATCCGGATTTGGATGGGCGCTTGAAGGCAGCACAGAAGCCACAATGGAGTGAGTACCAACACTGTTGTGATACTGCTTTGATGGATGGATGTTGGTGCTGTGCTATGTATGCATTCTAGTGCCAGCCACTTGGACAGGTGTGTTCCTGAAGTCCTGTCCCATCAAAGTCCCTGGGATGGTGTGAGGGCTAGTTTGGGCAGTCTCTATAGGCCCATGGGGGGTCCCCTTTCTGTCATCTGGTATGCATTGTGGCCTCATGGACTTGTAAGTGCATTGGCTGGGCATGGTCTCTCATGGGTGTACCTCACACAGTGTATCAGGTCCATGTTTCATGTGGGTTATGTGGTCTATTCTGGGGTAATGGCCACTAGTCAGGGGCACAATCATGTTGTATGTTGTATGTCCTGAGCATAAGTGTGTGACCTGGATGGGAGTGTGTGTGAGCCAGAGGTGTACATATATTCATGTTTTGACAAAGTTCTCCCTTGTTTTGTCTCTTCACCCCTGTGCTCTTGTGTCCTTTGTGTACAACAGCATCATCTGGCGAGGGAGCAGTGGCACTGGCGAATGGGGATGCAGCAGCCTAGGGTTCCAAGGAGGTAGAGTCGACGGACGGCAAGGGGGCCAGTTGGTTGGAGGGCAAGGGGAGTACCACGGTGGAGGCAACTACCACTGGAGGAAGTGAATCTTATACCTCCTCAGATGGGAGCTCCCTGGTGGTAGCTGACCCTACCGGGCACACCCATTCTATACCATCTTTCGCCACCCCCATGCCATCACCGCCCTCCGAGCTGCTCCCCACCCAGTTTCCTGTGCCCACTCACCCAGGAGGGTGGGCGTCTCCTTCGCCCCAGGCACCTCATCCCCTGCCCCAGGCAGCCCTGCTGACCTCACGGAGGAGGCTATAGACCTCCTGAGGACCATCTCTGTAGGGCAGACAACCATTGTGAATGACATCAAGGGTCTAGCATCCCAGATGCAGCAATGCAATGCATACCTGGAAAGCATTCATGGTGCCATGTCTGGCCTACAGAGATCTTTTCAGGCTCTGGCCTCCTCTTTGACGGCAGTCAGTGTCCCTGGTCTTTCTGTCCCCCCTCCAACCACCTCTACCCCTTCCAGCACCCCACTCCCCTCACCCATCCCAAGCACACATATAGACAGCCATGCACACAGATCAACACACAAGAAGCACACAGAGAAACACAAGCACCACGCTTCCCACCACAGGCAGGCACACACCCAACATACCAAAGCACACACAACAACATCCACTTCCCCCAGTGTATCAACCTCCATGGCCACCCTGTCTGTCACCTCACAATGCACACCCACATGTACTGCACCCTCAGTCACTGCTGCTGCCCTCATTCATGCAGTCACCTCAACATCTGACATCCAGACATGCACCCCAGACCCCACACCTGCACTCACCACAACTACATTGACAGACAGTTGCAGCACACTCACCAGACCTGCAGACACTCAGACAACATCCATGTACACTTGTAGCCTGTCTTGTCCCACTGTGTTCACCCCCCTCCTCCCAAAACACTCAAACATTCACACACATCCACACCACACACATCAACTACATATCAGCATACTTTACAGGCACCTGCATCGATGTCCGGCACACAAACACTTGGTACAAGCACTCCCTCAAACTCCATTCCTAGACCTGCCTCCAAACCCCTTCCAACTGCACCTAAGAAGGTTTTCCTCTCCTGTGTTGACCTGCTCAAACCCACTGGCCCACCCCGTCTTGGCCCTAAACGTGCCCATGTCCTTGCCCAGTCCACTCCTTTCACATCCAAGTCCGCCCCCGTCCGCCCTTCCCAATCCCATGCCCCTTCCCCAGGGAGGAAGAAGCCCTGTGTTACCCCTGGTCCCTCTGCCACCCCCTGGTCCAAGCCCACTCCCCCTCCTTCCAAGGGCAAGCCCAAACCCCCTCCACCTCTCACACCTAAGCCCAAGCCCCCCCTTCCAGACATAAGTCCCCACCCCCACCACCCCACACCCCTGTTCCCTGAGGAGCCTGGCTGCCCCATTGATGCCCCTTTCGAGTGGAGTACCCTTTGCACATGTGGGAGTCAAGTTCAGCCTGTTTTGGCCCTTCAGGCTATTTGTAACGGACTGGCCAATGGCCTTATTTGGACATGACGTAATGTCTTTGTAAATAAAGTTTCAGTGCCCAGTAGTACTGTTGGCACAATATGGTGACATTGTACAGCGTTTCACTATAGAGGGGTGATGTGCACATGTGTGTACTTTGGTGCAGGTCTTTGTTGGCTTGTGTCTGGTAAGTGCATTTTGTTATGGTATGTTTGGCTTGGGATGTGGAAGGGGCCTGAAGTGCGTTACAGCGTGAGTGGGGTGGGTATGTAACTGTGCCCTTTCTTCCCATGTGTACTAGGTTGCAGTACTTACCGTCGTCGTTTTCGTCATCGGCCACGGTCCTGGAGGAATATGACAACTCTCTCTCCATGTCTGCGTCGGCGTGTTCTGTGTGCCTACGGTGAGTGTGTCCTTTTATATTGTTTGTTTCTGCCACACTTTGCCTGGCAGAGGTTCCCACCCCAGAATTGATGGCGGTCTTGTGATTCATTATTTGGTGGGTGGGTAGGACCTTTCCGCCGGCCTGTGGGCAGCCTCGTCGGGACTACAAAGATGGCGATGTGTGGATGGACTGCAACTTGTTTTTTATTTGCTTTATTATTTGCCGGTCCGGACCACCAGCTTGTTAGTGGTAGTTACCGCCACCGCTGCAGGTGCGGTGTTTACCGCCATGTTCATAATGACCACCTATGTCTTAGTCACGAGAAGACCATCAACAGCATTTGGAGTCGAACTGCATGCATGTTCCATGCAATTTGTCTGGCGACCAATGAGATTGAAGTTGAATTTTGAAGTGAGTCTGGCTTCTCTGAGTGTTTTGTTATGGTCTTCAAGTATATCAAGTAACTCAACATTGGGATGAAAAGATCTAATCTGGGTTCCTACCAAATATGTAGAGTGCGTGCCGTGGGTAATGAAAAGTATGCCTGTTAATGTAAATGTCAAGCCCCGACATAGTTCTCTTGAAGTTTTTCCATGTTGTAATATGCTAAAGGAGGGTGTCTAATTCCAATGTGTAAGGTGTGGAGCCTAAAGTTGGCCATAGGTTGTGCATGAGTTGAGTGTATTGCCATTGCTGTGAAGGCAGTGGCCCATGAATGCAAGTGATTTAAATGAGAGGGAATTGCCCTCATTCAGTAAATCTTCTCAGTGGAGTACACCCTTGACTCTCCATACTGACCATTTAATGTCTCCCCCACATTTTTTGATGTTCATGGTCCTTCAAATAGGGGTGTGAAAATAAACAAAGTCTGGGGTTCCAAACAGTTTGCGTTCTCACTCCTATAATTATCAAGAGGTGTGCAATATTGTATTACCGGTGGGGTTAGTTTGAACGTAGCCAGTGTAGTACACTGTCAGGTCACCTTAGGCTCAAGTGTTTTTCTAGTGGGTTGAGAAGCCAGCCCATATGGTACCGCATGCAGTAGTCATAGACCTCCAGCAGGAATTTTAGCATAGAACTCTGAAGCTTTGAGACACGGCTTGCATCCGCTCCATATGAAGTTCCTAATGAGGCGGTCAATCTTCTGCAGTAAAGTAAGTGGGATCTTAGGGGAGGCATGCCAAAGACATAATTGAAACAGGATATCATATTCATTTTTATGATCTGCACTTTGCTCCATAATGACAATTGGAGTTTGGACCAGTTTTCAATTTTTTTTAGTGAGTTTGTCAATGACTGGGGTGATATTATCCCTGATGAAGTTAGTAAATCCCACGCCTAGGTATAGGCTGAGGAATTTAAGGCATTTTGTGTGCCAGGAAAATAGTGACATTCCCAAGGGTGCTTTAGTATTGTGTTTGTCAGAGGCACTGCTTCGCACGAGGTCCAATTTATTTTATAGCCTAAGTATTCAGAGAAAGACTGTACGACATTCATCAGAGCTGTGAAGTGGGATCGGTTGGACAATATAGCCAGGATATCTTTTGCATAATAAAGGCTTTTTGTTACCCCCCTGCAGTTTGCACCTCATGTATGGTGTGTGTGTGTTTTGTTTAGTTGCTGCCAGTGGTTACAGCTCTAGCAAGAATAATAGGGGGACAGCGGACATCCTTTTTTCGTCTCATGACTTATGTAAAAGAAATTGGAAGAAAGCATTCACATGTGACTGAGGTGGTGGTAGAGTTGTACAGCCATCTGAATTTTTCAATAAAAGAGGTTCCTAGACCCAGGTGTGTCAAAACCCTCAACAAGTATGGCCACCCCATGCAGACGAATGGCTTTTCGGCATCAAGTGAGATGAGAAACCATTCATCCCTGTTATGTCTGATGTGCTATAAAATATGTGAGACAAAGGCAAAAACAACAGATGATGGACGGAATGCAGAGCAAATCAGACAGACAGACAAAATAACTTTATTCGGTCTCACTTGAAACCATAAATGTACACAGAATATAATTTCAAACATCAATCATTATATATGTGACGAATAATCTTAAAATCTTAAAACAGTTAAATAATTTTAAACATGACTATAAAAGATGTACAAACAAGAAATCTATTTGTTTATATTTCTTCTAGACCCAATATATACAATAAAAAATCCTTACGAAAGAATCGATGCATCAAAAAATATTTTTCAGCTCTATTCATATGGAGCACATTTTGGGGGTGATTTTAACCTTGGCGGACGGCGGAGGCCGTCCGCCAAGGTACCGCCGTGAAATGACCGCACCGTGGGTCAAAAGACCGCGGCGGCCATTTAAACATTTCCGCTGGGCCGGCGGGCGCTTCCTGAAAGAGCGCCCGCCGGCCCAGCAGAAATGCCCCTGCAACGAGGACGCCGGCTCAGAATTGAGCCGGCGTAGTTGCAGGGGTGCGACGGGTGCAGTTGCACCCGTCGCGCATTTCAGTGTCTGCAAAGCAGACACTGAAATACTTTGCGGGGCCCTCTTACGGGGGCCCCTGCAGTGCCCATGCCATTGGCATGGGCACTGCAGGGGCCCCCTGGGGCCCCGCGGCACCCCCTACCGCCATCCTGTTCATGGCGGGTTTCCCGCCATGAACAGGATGGCGGTAGGGGGTGTCTGAATCCCCATGGCGGCGGAGCGCGCTCCGCCGCCCTGGAGGATTCAATGGGGCAGCGGTAAACCGGCGGGAGACCGCCGGTTTACCCTTTCTGACCGCGGCTGAACCGCCGCGGTCAGAATGCCCTCGGGAGCACCGCCAGCCTGTTGGCGGTGCTCCCGTGGTCGGTGACCCTGGCGGTCACCGGCCGCCAGGGTCAGAATGACCCCCTTTATGTCTAATTGAATAGTGGCTGTGCAAAATAGCAAAACATCTAAGTCAATTCCAGCAATACCTTTGTTCTAATCATACAAAATAGCATCCCTAAAACCGTTAATTTTACACAATTAATACACCATAGGACATATCTCAATTTAATTCTCTTAAAGTGCATTTTGCATGAGGTTGAATAATAACACAAATATAAAAATCAGTCTGCCTTAAAGATTCACAGGCCCGTACCATAGACTTTCTGTTTTTGGACGCAATAATAAAACTCACAACAGCAAAACATATTTCAGAAGAGGAAACAGATTGCAAATATCTTAAACCATTTTTATATGATGGGGGTTGCAAATATTTAAGAACATGGCACAGGAAGCGAGCCCGATAAACAGAATAAAATTTACAAAAAAGCATAAGTGCAATGTAGATTGAATAGAGATGTTATCACATGGACAACAAGAATACATGGGTATTCTAATCCCTGCTACTGGAAAAGCTACCAGGTAGTGAATCAAATTTAGCTTCAGCCTTGTTATATAATACCTATGCTGAGAATTAGGTAGCCATGACAAGTATGTATTCACCCCTGAAATATTTTCAAGCTGCATGAAGTTCATCACTGACGCCATGTTAAGGGCTCTCACAATACACCCTTCTTCCCTGTACGCCACGCACTGTTTTTTAACCCGGTCTTTAGTTTGTACACAAATATTCACAGGATGATCAAAAAGGGCCTGTAAGCCAAGATCATAAAAAAATCTTTTGATATATGCCAGCCAAGGGATTGCTTGCCATTTGGCCAATTTTATCCAATCTGCTAACACTAACCGAGAAAATTACCCAACCAAGAATCTTTACTGTGGAATCTAGCAAGGAGATTGAATGATAGCACGTGGGGAGACTTCGGTCTCCTTTTTGAAAAATCGGAACAATAATTGCCCCTTTCCATGAGTCTCTAAGATTGCTTTTAACAGCGGCTCTGAGGACATTAGTCAATAGAGGGGCCCATAAATTAATATTGTGTTTATACAGGTCGATTGGAATCCCATCTGGGCCTGGAGCCTTGTTGTTTGCTGCACTTTGAATTGCATTAACTACAGAAGGTAAATGAATAAGATCAGCTAACCATTCTTCCCCTGCTAAATTGCATGGAAGGGGTAAGGCTTACCCCTGAGTTAAAGAAGCCTCCTCAGATTTAAAAATATTGGAAAAATGATCAATGAAATCCTGACTACTGATATGACACTCGATTCCTTGGGTCAGATTATTATTAAAAAACTGATGATTAACAATCTCCCAAAAAAGTTTGCCATCTTTTAATTTGGCTGCTTTATCCAGATCTTCCTATGCTTTGGTCCTCAGGTCCTGGTTCCTTTTTAGTAGTGCCTGCTTATAAGCCCTTCTGGATCTGGTTATAATCTCCTGATTACGTGGGATGTTGGCAGTCGCCTTTTTAAGTGCTTTGATTGCATTTCCATGCATTAGTGCATCAGAGCAAATCAAACATTCACCCCCAGTCACAGATCTGGGTTTAATCCATCAGTTATTTTACTTGTCATGACATTCCAGTTGGGACCCAGCCATATGCAAATCAGTCTTGACCTTGTACCCCATTGGAACAGTCCAGCCCAAACTGCCATGCCAGGTCCTCCCTGGACCAGAAACAAGCATCCTGGGACTGGGGTTTCAGGGTATCACCCTTCATCAGCCAGGCTAGCTTGGATCCACGTCTGGGCATATCCTTCCCACTTAGGGTGACAAATGAAAAAACAACAGATGATGGATGAAATGCAGAACAGATCTGGACTGGGGGTGAATGTGGTACTTGGTGGGCAGTTAACAACAGGCTATGTAGGTGGCGAACCATAACTTGTATACAAAAACATAAAGAAATAAATGGCTAAAATATGTCACACATGCAGGAGATTGAAATGTCTCTTCATTTGCAGGTTGCGGAGAACATGTCTTCAGGTCTCTTTGTTTGTTGGCTTGTTTGTCTGTACTTTCATTCCATAGCCCTGTACATGCAACTCACAGTGGAGGGAGAAGAGCCTATGGAAATTTGCTCAAAGGCGTAGGCTACAGTGAGTTATTCTCAAATATTCAGAATGGTAAGCAATCAGTTGCAGGATTGGAGGGCTAGGCTTAAAAGTTTTCCCATTAGGGTTTCAGAGGAGAATTGGATTTATCCCTTAGCGCTCCTTCTCCTTTTGCTGTTTCCCTCCTCCTGTCACCCACTTTTGGGGGACTCTAGCCAGTCTGTGCCTTTTTTCCTGGTCATCAGACAGGCGGTCCTCGATGAGTCGGTCTTCAGTCATTCTGTGTGTCCCAGAAGATGGATTGGAGTCATGAGTGTCCATGTTCGACGTGTCTAGGGAATCCAAAACTTTCTCCAAGTCCCCTGACTCCTTGCATTTTCTGATCCTGCCATTAACAGTTAATAGCATCACTGCCAGCTCTAAAAGACCATAGCATAAATCATGTTTCCAGAGGTGGTGCCAATAATTGTTTCCGTTTGATTTTAGTGTCTTGTGAGAAGGCAGCTGACAGATAAATTTGAAGGTTCTCAAGTTGATAGGGACTATATTTTGTTGCTATCAGTATAATCTTACGTGCCCGTTGCTGCAGGATGAATTCCACATTAGCCTGAGGTGCCTGAGAAGTGGATGGGGCACAGGGTTTCACCTTACAGGTTTCCTGTATCTTCAGTCGCGTGGTGAAAGACAGTCCCGAAAGTAATGATAGAAACTTACTGAGAAATTCATTCATGTTGCTCCCTTCCTTTTTTCTGGAATGCCCGTGATATGGACGTTATCTCATCTGCTCCTGTCCAAGACCAAGAAGTATTAACATATCATGCCTGCCAGTATAGATGATATGTGACTCCTCGACCTTGGAACATCATACTTTTATGTAACTTTCCTTGTATATTTGTGAGTCATTATGTAATATGTGTGTGCATGTGTGATATAAAGGACTCTGACACTGTACCCTTACCATGGGATGAGTAGCGCTACAAAAGAAATGACATTTAAAAAGTACCATTTAAATTATTATTAGTGTAATTAATCATTCAGAAAGATACATCTGACATTCTTATAGTGCATTCATATTTCATATATGTGGGTCAACAACACAGTCAAAACCTGCCTCCACATCATAGTTTCTCTTATGCACTTGTGACATGATGACAAGCTAAATGCTTTTGCACTCTGTTGCATTGCATATAGGTTTTAATTTCCAGATAGCTCCCAACCAGGATGAGATACTGACAAAAGGAGGGCTGATGGTCTTTTAAGTGAGTCCTTTGTGTTAGTCCCAACTGGAATGAAAATAAGAACCACCTATTTTACTCTACAGATTGCTGCTCTGAAAGAAAGCAGACAGGTTGCGGGTGCTGCTGAATGAGCCCTACTTTGCCAAACTACACTGGATAAATTCAGCATATTCCACAACACTGGCTTGGATCCAGGTCAAAAATTCCTGCAGGATCTGGCTGTGGGTCCCCATCAGATCCTACACTGACGAAAGGAAATACCTAAAGAAGGGAAAAGTTAAAAGCCTGCACTGAAGATGAAAAAGATGACATATGAGATATGGAGATATGCAGGGGGAAGATTTCAGAAAGATGAAGGGGGGAGGCTACACAACCCTTGGCTTTTTTCCTTGCTCTTATGGGCATACAACACTGGCCTTAGCCCAGATTCCAACTGCAAGGGTGCAATTTACATGTGACCATCATTTTGTATGTTCTGCAGAGAGGGCAAGGATTGGATGTGCATGTACTCTAAACTCTTTAATGTTAATAGCCCACTGGCAAGCACTATGAGCAGTGGTGGCCACAGCAAATTTCTAGGGGAGATGGGACGGGGATGGGGAGGGAATAAAAAATATTTTTATAAAAACTTACCTCTTCCTATCGCCGCCACCACCTACTGCCTTGATCCCCTTCTGCTGTCCCAGCATTCACTGGGACACCAGCACAGGCTCCCCACCAATGCTGGTGCTGCTTTCATGCAAAAGCTAGCACAAAAGCAGTGTCAGGCTTGGTCTGAGCGGCTTGGACTGCCACTCAGACAGAACCCTGGGGTCTGTGCAGTTTCTCCAGCCCGGCTGTTCAATACAGCCGGGCTGAAGAACCCTAAGTGTGCATGTGTGTTTGGCTGGCTTGAGACGGCCGGCCAGACATGCATGCACACTTAGGTGCACTCTCTCCACCTCCTCCTACCACCTTCAATGGCCCAGCCCGCCCCTCCCTGAACATGCTGCTGGCTGAACCAGGAGGTGAAAGATAAAACAATAAATAAATATTGTTTTATCTTTCAGCTCCTGGCTTATCCAGTGGGAGACACTCCTTCACCATTGGGAAGGAGCCACCCCTGACTATGAGAAACTCACAATAATTTTGTTATCAGAACCCTCAGTTGTGCCCTATCATAAACAACCACCCACACAGTAAACACACCAAGACTCCTGGAGGTCACCCAGTTCACAATGCAACAGACAAGAATCATATGTTGCAAGAAAATAAAACTATAGAAACACATTCAGAAAAAGCAAATACTCTTAGGAAAAGAAGGATGAAATGAAAATGAAGGTGAAATGTCAATAAGCACTGCTTTGCTGACGTGGATTCCCTTAGGGTAATGATAGGGACATTGATCATCGCTTTTGCCTTTAAATTTGAGGGCATGAATATAGGACCACTTGGAGACCCATTTCAAAGTTCATTTTAGGACCTGTTCCACTTGAAGCAGTGGGTGGGTGATATGTTTAAAGGAGCTGCACAGCATGAGATTGCATGGGTCATCCGTGATGTAAGAGGGAGTGTGCTTATAATGAAGGGGAATTAAATTTGAGGGGATAAGTGGAGCAATTACAGTGTCATCAGACTTGAAAGAGTTTTGGTGTTGGAATGTTGGTGAAGGGTATCACCTAAAGGTTTGGGACAGTGGTCTTTTTCCTTTCTGCTCCATTAGCCTTGGTTTAATCTAGTCAGCGGATAAACCCATCTACTTCTTGACAAAACGGAGAGCTTTAGGCTAGTCTTTGTTGAACATGAAGGCAACGATGTAGGACCTGCATAACTGTTAGTGTCACAGTAGGTGGTGTTGCTAAAAGACTTTGGCCCTCATTATGACATTGGTGGTAAATCCCACTTACGGCCATGCTGACTGCTGCCAACATTTCTCCACTGCTGCGGATATCCGTTTACTAAAATATGACAAACACACACCAATCCATCACTATTCAGACACAACTCCGCCACACCAAAGGTCAGTGATAAACCTACGGTATCAAAACCCACGCCGTTACACCAACAGAATTATACCCATCACATTATGACCCACTGTGAGAAAGTAGCCTCTTTCTAACCTGGTTACCCCCACTTTTGGCCTGTTTGTGAATGTGTGTCAGTGTGTTTTTACTGTGTCACTGGGATCCTACTAGCCAGGACCCCAGTACTCATAGATAAAAACCTCTACGTCAGTGTGTTTTGCTTGTCTCACTGGGATCCTGCTAGCCAGGACCCGAGGGCTCATCGTTTGTGGCCTAATGTATGTGCTGTCAGTAGTGCTTGATTGTGTCACTGAGGCTCTGCTAACCAGAACCTCAGTGCTTATGCTCTCTCTGCTTTTAAATTTGTCACTGTAGGCTAGTGACTTCATTTAACAATTTCAATTGGCACACTGGACCCCCCTTATAAGTCCATAGCATATGGTACCTAGGTACCCAAGGCATTGGGGTTCCAGGAGATCCATATGGGCTGGAGCATTTCTTTTGCCACCCATAGGGAGCTCAGACAACCCCTTCCACAGGCCTGCCATGGCAGCCTGCTGAAATAACGCACACATTATTTCACAGCCATTTTCACTGCATTTAAGTAGTTTATAAATCACTTATATGTCTAACCTTCACTTGCTGAAAGTTGGGTACAAAGTTACTAAGTGTGAGGGCACCCCTGCACTAGCAATGGTGCCCCCATATAGTTCAGGGCCATTTCCCGGCACTTTGTGAGTGCGGGGACACCATTACACGTGTGTACTACATATAGGTCAATACCTATATTTAGCTTCACAATGGTAACTCCGAATATGGTCATGTAACATGTCTAAGATCATGGAATTGTCCCCTCATTCCAAATCTGGTATTGGGGAGCTAATTCCATGCATCCTGGGGGCTCCACTATGGACCCCCAGTACTGCCAAACCAGATCTCTGGGGCTTGCCCTGCGGCTACAGCTGCTGCCACCTCACAGACAGGGTTCTGCCCTCCTGGGTTCTGAGCAGCTCAGTCCTAGGAAGACAGAACAAAGCATTTCCTTTGAGAGCAGCGTGTTACACCCTCTCCCTTTGGAATAGGTGTTACAGGTTGGGGAGGGGTAGCCTCGCCCAGCTTCTGGAAATGCTTTGAAGGGCACAGATGGTGCCCTCCTTGCATAAGTCAATCTACACCGGTTCAGGGACCCCTTGTCCCCTGCTCTGGCGCAAAACTGGACAAAGGAAATGGGAGTGACCACTCCCCTGTCCATCACCACCCTAGGGAGGATGCCCAGAGCTCCTCCACTGTGTCCCAGACTTCAGCCATCTTGCTTTGCAATGTGTGGGGGGACTTTGGAGGGCTCTGAGTGCCCAGGGCCAGCAGGTGACATCAGAGACCCTGATAGGTCCTTACCTGATAAGGTGGCCATTCTCCTCTCAGGGCTATTTAGGGTCTGTCCTGTGGGTTTTCTTCAGATTCTGCTTGCAAGTTTCCTTCAGGAATCCTCTGCAACTACTACTTCATCCTCTGACCTCGGGTCAACCGCAGCCTGCTCCAAGACCCACTGTAACAGTAACAAAGTATCCACAAGTGATACTTTTCCTCTGCAACTTCAGCTCCAGCCAGCAACTGCAACAGTTTCCACAGTGTGCATGCTCTAGGGACTCCCTGTCTTCGCCCTGCACCAGAAGGACCGAAGAAATCTCCTGTGGGGTGATGAAGTCACTCCCCTGATCACGCAGGCACCTTCTAAGGCGATGACCAGTAACCTTGGACTCCTTGCACAGCAACAAGTGTGCTCCTAAGTACACAGAGTTTGGACCCCATCGACATAGACTGTCTTGAGGTCCTGCTGATGCAATTTGGAGGAGGTAAGACCTTGCCTTCCCTGAGAGCGACAGTACCCCTGTGTACTGCGTCTTCCTCACCTCCTGAGGCCTCTGTGCACTATTTGCAAAATTCCGTCATGCACAGCCTGGCCCAGGTCCCCAGCACTCCATCCTGTGACGCTCAACTCGCTGAGTTGTTCTCCGGCGGCGTGGGACCTTCCTTTGTTGTGTAACACCAACTGCATTTTACACCTTCTTTGTCCCCGTGTCCTGGGACTCCCGTGGGTGCTGCCTGGCATTCAGAGAGCTCTCTAAAGTGCTGAGAGCCCCCTCTTCCTCTTCACACAGAGGTGAGGCCCCTAGATCCCTCCTGGGTCCAACCAGCGCCATTTTGGCGCAAAATACATATTTGTCGTAACCAAGGCTTATTGGCGACTTTCAGTACGAAATCATGTCTGTATCCATCTTCATGTTGTGGGACATCCTTTGCATCATGCAGGAACCCGCTGGCATCTTCCTAGGGTACATTCCTGCAGTCTTCGTCCAACCGGGGACTCTTCTTTTGCACCTTCTTCTGGGTTGGCAGGGGCTCCTGCCCTTCCTGGAACTTCTTTCGACTTCTGGACTTGGTCCCCTTCTTTTGCAGGTCTTCAGGTCCAGGAATTCAGCAGTTGTTGTTTGCAGACTTGGTTGGTTACTGCAAAATCAGAATCACGAGGTGTATTGTGTCCTAAGGAAACTTTCAGTACTGTACTTTTCTGGGCTCTGGTATGGGGTAATTTACTTACCTTTACTGTATTCTTATACTCCCAGCGATTCTGCACACACTACACTTGTCTAGGGGGGATTCGTGATTCGCATTCCACTTTCTTAGTATATGGTTTGTGTTGCCTCAGACCTATTTTCTCCCATTGCATTCTATAGCATTTCCTATTGTTTGTACTATCCAATGTCGAATTACTTACCTTATTTTGGTGTTTAGTGTATATATTGTGTAATACTCCAGAAGGAGTATAGTCTCTAAGATATTTTTTGTACTGTGTCACTCAAATAAATACCTTTATTTTTGGTAACACTGAATATTGTCTTTACTTGTGTATAAGTACTGTGTAACTATAAGTGGTATTGCAAGAGCTTTGCATGTCTCCTAGTTCATCCTAAGCTGCTCTGCTATAGCCACCTCTATCAGCCTAAGCTGCTAGAACACTACTACTTCACCAATAAGGGATAACTGGACCTGGTATAAGGTGTAAGTACCCAAGGTACCCACTACAAACCAGGCCAGCCTTCTACACCCACGAATCACCAAGGCGGACATTCAAAGGCAGTAACCATTGGCGATACATACCGCCGCACTCACAATAAGCACACACAAACAAAACAACACCACATTGGACTATTCAAACTACACACACCTGACACACATATACACACCACACTCACACCACTATAAAATACACACCCAGAGCACCCACAACCCTTTATGCCTACAATTGCCACAAGATAGACACCATGATCGCAGACAAGGCCAGAGCCAGACAAGGCCAGAGCCACACATCACCATCACCCATATACCACCCACGCACCCCACTACACACACCCCAACACATCACCCTACACACCCTCAACCACACTACTCACACACCACCCATGGTACCACAACGACACCCCAGATTCTCTGAGGAGGAGCTAAGGGTCATGGTGGAGGAAATCATCAGGGTAGAGCCTCAGCTATTTGGAACACAGGTGCAGTAGATAGCCATTGCTAGGAATATGGAGCTACGGCGGAGGATTGTGGACAGGGTCAACGCTGTGGGACAGCTTCCAAGAACAAGGGATGACATCAGGAATAGGTGAAACGACCTACAGGGGAAAGCACGTTCCATTGCAGCAAGACACCAACTTGCTGTACAGAAGACTGGCTGTGGACCCCCACCTCCTCCCCCACAACTAAGAACATGGGAGGAGCAGGTCTTGGCAATCATGCAATCTGAGGGCCTGGCAGGAGTAGGAGGAGGACTGGACTCTGGTAAGTCAACTCTATACTACTTTTACCCCCCTACCTGCATGCCATCACATACCCCCACCTTCACCCTCACTCCCATCACTCCACTCCATCCCACACACCCCACCATCACAACTCACTCATCCCAATGCCGAGCCCTGCATGCCATACCAATGCATGGACACCACTCACAAACCTGCATAGACACCTATCACTAAAGCACGCACACTAGAGAGAACTAATCATCCCACCATACACCAACGTACACAAGTGAAAGCTGCCAGGACAAATACAAACAAAAAGGGCAACCCACCCATGCACAATATGTCACACACAGAAACAATAACACTGCATATATATCCCCACAGGTATCCCAGCCAATGTCAGTGGAGAAGAGGTGCCAGCACTATACAGTCCCCCCACAGAAGAGGTCCACAGTGATGACAGCGACTCTGCTTGCCTGGATCTGGATGACCAGCCTGGCCCATCAGGGACCTCTGGACAGTCGGTTACACAGGCACAAACCCACACCTCCACAGAGCCTCCCCCCTCAGGAAACACCACAACAGCACCCACCCAGCGTACCCATAACTCTGTCCTCAGGACACGTCAATTAGCAGTGTGTCCACCACTACAGGGACCTCAGGGCACACCTCATACCCAAGACAATCAGGGACCTGGGTTCAGTGACAGTGGGCACACGGTTCAGGGGACAGAGGCACAGGACAACCGGGAAGCTGGGAGGACTGCTGTGCGCCAGGGGGAGGACAGACCCAGGGAACCAACTCTCCAGGAGGCCATCACTGAGATACTGGGGGCATACCAACATTCCCAGGATACGCTGAGAACAGGCAGCTGCAGGAGGGACAGTACCATGGGATCAGGGAGGACTCGAAGGCCATCAACACCACCCTGGTCTCCATTGCAGGGGTGCTGGTAGACATGGCAAACATTATAAGGGAGGCAGTCTTACAACAGCGGGCCCCTGCCACTAGCCAGACATCTGAACTGCCTTCCACCCCTGATGCTGCTAGTGGAGAGGAGGCCACGCCACAGGTCCAACAGGCCACCAGCACCCCGCCCCCTGCAGAAGGAGAACCACACCACAAATGTTCCCTCTGATCCAGGCAGAAGCCAGAGACTATTGCCAAAACCCCGGCCAGGAAATGAGACTCTCCTGATTGTCACCCTTGTGTCCCACTCTGTCACCCTGTCCACCTTGAACTGCCATTGCTCCCCTTACTATGTCCCCTTGGACAATGCACCTACAAATAGACTGGAACAATACCCTGGACTTTCCTCCATCATCGCCCAAGCCCATTGCTCATCCCCCTTTTCTTCTTAGCACTGCAATAAACACACTTTGAAAAAATACAAGTATGGAGTATATCAAATGATTTAAGTATGTATTCATTTAACAAGGTTTAAACAATGCATTTCAACTGTACAGTAATGTTCACATAGGAAAGACCTGTAGATGAATGCAGTGAACACACCAGGAGAGATAGTGGAGCACCAACATCTGCTAAAAGAGTTGCCAAAGGGTACAGTGAGTGGGCATAGAAGGGGGAATTCACAGCATGCCAGTGACAATGTGAAACAAAAAAATGACAATGAAATGTGAAGTTACACTATCTTACCTGTGTTTCATTGGAAGTATTGTCTAATCACTGCAGTTCTGTTGTCCTCATCCTCATCCTCTGCCTCCTCATCTTCACTGTCCACAGGGTCCACTGCTGCCACACAGCCATCTCAAGCCTCCTCCTCCTGCAGAAAAGGCACATGGCGTCTCAAGGCAAGGTTATGCAACATGCAGCATGCCACGATTATCTGGCAGACATTCTTGGGTGAGTAGCACAGGGATCTGTCACCTGTCAGATGGAGGCACCGAAACCTGGCCTTCAGGAGGCCAAAGGTACGTTCAATGATCGTTCTTGTTTGCCCATGTGCCTCATTGTAACTTTCCTCTGCCCTTGTCCTGGGATTCCTCACAGGATCAGTAGCCATGATAGGTTGGGGTAACCAGTGTCACCTGCAAATATTGAGAGACAACATTTAGCCACACACAATCCCTTATGGCTTACACCATAGGCATAAACCAACATCCACTGGGTGGGAACCAGGGCTCACTTATTAGCCAAACCTGTGCCTCTAGAGTTGGGACATCACATTTGGGATGCTGCTATTCCTCAGGATAAAGGCATTATGCACCGACCCAGGGTACTTTGCATTGACCTGGGAGATGTACTGGTCCGCCAAGCACACCATCTGGACCTTCATGGAATGAAAACTCTTTTGATTTCTGAATACCTGTTCATTTTGCCGGGGGGGGGGGGACAAATGTAATATGTAATCAATTGCCCCAATTATGTTGGGGATATGTCCCATTGCATAGACGTCAGCCTTCACAGTGGCCAAATCTTCCACCTGGGGGAAAACAATGTAGCTGCACATGTGTTTAATCAGGGCAGACAACGCTCTGGTCAGCACTATTGAGAACATTGACTGTGACATTCCTGCTGCCAAGCCCACTGTCACTTGGAAAGAACCAGTTGCCAAGAAATGGAGCACAGATAGCACTTGCACAAGAGGTGGGATCCCAGTCGGGTGACGGATAGCAGATATCAGCTCAGGCTCCAGTTGACCCTGTCAAGTCTGTATGTGAGGATAATGTGCCTGTCCTCCATTGTTGCCAAGTTTACGAGGGGTCTGTACACAGGAGTATGTCTCCATCTCCTATTCATCCGCAGCAGTTGCAATCTATGGGGCAAAAGAGTGAGGGGCCGGTCATAAACTGTACATTGTAGCCACAACAGTACAATGCATGATGTGAAATTGGGATGTATAACTGGCATTTGTCCTATATGTACAATTGTGAACTGCAACGCAGTTCTAATCCAGGGCCTGCCCCACCTCCTGAAATGGCATCCGCCTGTCCTGTGGAGGGACAGGTGGAAGTGAGGTAATTCCGCTGACAATGTGCGCTGTTGTGGGAGGCGTTCGGGAACCACCGTGCAACACCTCATTGGATAATATTGGCCCCTATGGGTTACAGTGGCCAATGGTTATGCACGCCAGTAGTGACGGTATGCACTGCTGCAGATGTCACCACCATTTTCTATCCGTTCACTCCCTTGCTACCTGACCTTCAACAGGAGAGGACCTACACTGCATGTGCTGCTGTGACCTGTGTCTGTAACCTACCATGGCCCGTGTGACTGGGGAAAGGGCCCCTGCCTTCACCTCAGCAGAGTTGGAGTGACTGGTGGATGGGGTCCTACCCCAGTACGGACTGCTGTATGGGTCGCCAGACCAACAGGTGAGTATACTGTGAGAACGATGCATTGGGCATGAATGCATGGAGTGGTGTGTGTGAAGGCCTCGTGTAGGGGGGTTGGTGGATGTCCCCTAGGTGGCGTGTAGCTTATGTACTGGGCCATGTCTGTGCAAATTGGGATGGGAAGAGGTCTGGTGGGCCATGAGTGTAACATGCAGTACGGTCTGCCTAATACCTTTCCCTGTGTGTATTGCCTCTGCAGGTCAGCGCCCATCAAAAGAAGGGTATATGGTGTGCCATCGCCAAGGACGTGCGGACCCTTGGGAAAGGCGGAACACCCACTGTCAGAAACAGTGGGAGGACCTGAGACGCTGGGTGCTGAAGATGCCGGAGGCCCAGCTGGGGATGGCCTCCCAACGAGGAAGGAGTGCCCGTCGAACACTGACCCCCCAATGTCCCGCATACTGGCGGTGGCCTATCCGGAGCTGGATGGGCACTTGAGGGCATCACAGCAGCCACAAGGGGGTGAGTACAGTGCCCATCATTACTACTCACGCATGGTGGGGTGGTATCCGGGTGGGGGATGTGTGTCTGTGGGTGCACCTAGGCCAGGCCTGAAATTGCAGAGTAGGTCCCATGTTGGGCAGGGTTCTGATTTTATATTCCTCCTACCTAACTACTAGGCATCCACTACTGGACAGGGCTGTGTGGGTCCCAGGTATGCTGCAGTTGGCCGTATGTGTCCCTCCGCATGCCCTCGTGACTAGCATTGTTATTGGTAGTGCATTGCTTATTGCGTAGGGCTGTTCCCTGTGTGTGAGTGTGCTGTGTACGCCAACAGTGGTGTTGGTGCAGCCATTGACCAAGTGTTTCCTTTGTCTCTTCCCCCCTTTTTGTTTTGTCATCCTGCCCTTATGTGCGTTAGCATCATCTGGCGGAGGAGCAGAGGTACCGGTGACGGAGGGAGCTGCATCCCACAGTACCCAGGAGGCAAAGTCCACCGACAGTGAGGGCACCAGTGGGAGGAGGGCGAGGGGAACACCACGGCAGAGAGTGGAGGGGACAGTTCGGACACAGATACCCCCTCCGATGGAAGCTCCCTGGTGGTGGCAGACACCACTGTGCCCACCCCAACTACAGGTACAGCCGCCACCCCGTAGAAGCACCGCCCTCCCAGCAGCCCCACAGTGAGTTGCCCGTGCCCGCTCACCCAGGAGGGTGGGCATCTCCTTCGCCCCCAGGCACCTCAGGCCCTGCCCCAGTGAGCCCTTCTGCCCTGAGTGAGAAGGCTATTGACCTCCTGCGATCCATCTCAGTTGGGCAGTCAACCATTGAGAATGCCATCCAGGGGCTGGCAACCCAAATGCAACAAACCAATGCATTTCTGGAGGGCATTCACACTGGCTTGGCCGCCCAACAGAGATCAATCCAGGCTCTGGCCTCCTCTCTGATGGCAGCCATTGTCCCTGTTTCCACCCTCCCCCCTCCAACTTCCTCTTCCCAATCCCATTCCCCTCAACCCCAACCTATCCCAAGCACACAAGCAGACCAGCATGCACACAGGACAACACAGAAGAGTGGCACAGGCAAACACAAGCACCACACTTCATCCCACAGGCACTCACACAAATATCATCCAGATGCAGACATACCAACATCCACTGCCTCCACTGTGTCACCCTCCTCCTCGTCCTCCACCTCCCTCCCAGTTGCATCTACACTCATACCTGCATGCACTACATCCTCATCCACTACCGCCGTCACACCACACCTATCAGAACGCACACCCCACTGGCAGACACCACCCCAACAGCCATTCACACGTCTCTTGTGTCCTCTCTCACCGTGTCTGTGCCCCACCAAGGTACACAAACGCAAGCACTCAGACAAACCAACAGCCATCCACCCCACAACAGCATCCAGCCCATGCAAATGCACCCAAACACAGCAGAGACCTCTTACAACCACTCCCTCTTCCTCCACTCCCAAACCTTCTCCCTCTCCCCGCCCCAATGTCCCTAAGAAGTTTTTCCTCTCCGCCATTGACCTCTTCCCTCCCCCCGTCCTTCACATTTGGCCAGGGTGGCTAATACCCAGGGAAGCACCTCAGCCACCCAGTCCATGGGCCCAGTAGTGTCCACAGCAACTCGTGGTGGGAAAGTATCCAGGGCACCAGGCAGCCTCATGGAAAAGGTGCCTGCCCCAAGTGCTGGCCAGAAGGGCAAGGAGCCATCCCCAGCTGCTGCCAGGGAGGGCAAGGAGCCATCCCCAGATGCTGCCAGGAAGCAAGGAGCCATCCCCAGCTGCTGCCAGGAAGGGCAAGGAGCCATCCCCAGCTGCTGCCAGGAAGGGCAAGGAGCCATCACCAGCTGCTGCCAGGAAGGACAAGGAGCCATCCCCAGCTGCTGCCAGGAAGGACAAGGAGCAATCCCCAGCTGCTGCCAGGAAGGGCAAGGGGCCTGCACCAGCTGTTGCCCTGAAGAGCAAGGATCCATCCCCAGCTGCTGCCAGGAAGGGCAAGGGGCATGCACCAGCAGGCAGGAAGGACAAGGGGCCTGGTGCAAGGACTCAGTCGGAGCACCCACTACCAACCATTGAGGTGCAGCCGTCTGAGCTGCGGGGGATGGGCAGGTGCCTCCCCCCACCACCAGCAGCAGCAGCACCAGTGAGCAGCCATCCAAAGCTGCAGGGGATGGGCAGGTGCCTCTCCCGACCACCAGCAGCAGCAGCACCAGTGGGCAGCCGTCCGAAGCAGGTGCTTCCCCCCACCACCACCACCACCAGCAGCACCACCACTGAACAAATCCTGTGTGTATGACACCCACCTGAGAGACTGTGACCTTGCACTCTCCAAGATCTGCATCAGGGGGCTCAATGCCACCTCCAGAACCAGTGGGTATAGCACCCACTCACCCCACACTCCCCAGGATGAAGATCACAGGACACAATGCCTCCTCCAGAACCAGTGGGGAAAACACCCACTCACCCCATCCTCCCTAGGATGAAGATCACAGGCCACAATGCCCTCTCCAGAACCAGTGGGGAAAACACCCACTCACCCCATCCTCCCCAGGATGAACATCACAGGGCACGATGCTCCCTCCAGAACCAGTGGACAAATCACCAACTTGAGAGACTGTGGCCTTGCACTCCCCAGGACCAAGCAGTGGGCAACTCACCCACTTGGGAGACTGTGGCTTGCACTCCCCAGGACCAAGCAGTGGGCAAATCACCCACTTGAGACACTGTGGCCTTGCACTCCCCAGGACCAAGCAGTGGGCAACTCACCCACTTGAGAGACTGTGGCCTTGCACTCCCCAGGACCAAGCACAGGGCATGTTGCCCCCTCAAGGACCAGTGGTGTTGTTCATCTGTCGGCTGACGTGCCCCGTTCCCTGTCCCCCTGAGGTGCCTGCCTATTTTCAAACTGATGCCCCTGCAGTGTTCTCCCCATGTTGTTGCAGGACACAAGGGACTTTGCCATGTGGCCATGTGGCCCACACACATTGAGGACTGGGCAGTGTCCCTTGATTTGTACATATGTATATACTTTTAGATTGGTTGTACAGATTTTTACTGTAGATATATTATTACACTCACTTTCATCTATTTGTGTTGTCCTTGCATCATTGTTGAGGGGTGCAAGGTAAATATGTTTTCTAACTGCATCTGATTGTGTGTATGGTGCTGGGGGTGGGGGGGTGTCACTCTCTTTTTCTTCCCTCCCTCCCCTGTGTGCTAGGTGGCTGAACTCACTGTGGTCGTCTTCGCTGTTGTTGGTGTTCGTGGTGGAGCGGGACATAGAAGTCCATAGAAAAAATCTGCAGCTCGGGCTCCATGGCGGCGTGGTTCTTTCCTGAGTCTCCAAAGGTGAGTCGTTTCCCTTCTGTGCAGTGTTTCCACCAGGCTTTTGATGTCGTTGGTACCACCCCGGAAAAGGTGACGGATTGGAGTGTCATTATATGGTGGGCGGAACATTGGCTTCCGCCTGGATGTAGGCGGCTGCCACAGTGGTGGCTGTTGTTTTCGCCCTAGCGGTCGGAAAAGTGGCAGTCTATCTGAGTTCTCACTGCCATGGTCATAATTTGGCAGTATTTACCGCCAGCCTTTTGGCGGTATTGCTGCCACTTTATCACCGACCGCCAGGGTTGTAAAGAGGGCCTTTGTATTGAAGGGCAAGAGACTTGTCAGAGTATGTAAATATCTCCTTTCTGCCTTTGTAAATTTTTACTAGAGGGAGCGGGCCTCGCGTTTCAGCTTGCAGAACCAGGTGTGCTGAAATTGCTTTTACCCCAGACTGGTTTCTTTATATGTGTATTATTGTGTGGTGTTAATTCTGCAAGATCTATTAATTGTACTGTTTTAACAGCCACATTTTAAAAGAGTTTCAACGGTCCCGCTCTTGGACTTCAATAACATGGGTCATAGTCTGCTCTTGTAAAGTTTGTTCATCAATGTCAGGTTCAGGTTTGGATTTGCAGTGATCAAAGTGCCAGTTAGAAGGTCAAAGTGGGGATCGATCATAAAAATCAGCTGTTATTAATAACATTTGGATTAGATTTCAGAGTGCATAGATGTCCATTTAGCCTCTTCCCACTATAAGCATGTTGAGTAGAAGTCAGCATTATGCTTAAAATGGTTCCTGAATGATGCTTTTTCCATAAACTGAGGGTTGCAACTTTGGGCTGTTTTTTGGGCTGATACTGGTCTGTGTTGGACTGCATTTGGGCGTGAACTTGGAAAACCTAGGGCCTGGGATGGGTCTCAAAATCTGGCAACACTGCTTGTGTCTCAGGTAGCCCTGGGAGTGAGCTTGTGCAGTTGCAAGGCTCAGTGTAATAGGCGCTCACCGCAGGAGGGTAGTTCTCTGATAGTTGTCACCTACCCCATGGTAGGCTGCTCTGTGTGCCCATGCTACAAGCCAGTGCATGCTTTTCAGCCTCAGGAGGAGTTGTTGGACGCTTGTGCACATCCCTGATGGCGAGCTCTAGTGGCACTGGGAAGACAAGACCCTGAGGTCCGGAGCATTGTAGCCTTTTCCTGCTTCTCACCGCTTCCTGGAAGCCCAGGTGTTCTGGGGTGTCACTGCGGGCCCTGGCAGTTGTGAGGGGATCCACTAGTATTAAGGCAGCATCCCCACTTCTGATATGCGTAGTGGTCGACCAGGGTCCAAAGTGCCTGGGAGCTTCAACGAGATGCGATCCTGCTCCTTGGTGTACAATTCCGCCTCCCTATTTGGCGAATCTGAAAATAAATTACTATTTAGACAAAAGAAACTCCTGCTCTCTAAGAATATTTGAAATTTCCTAGATAGTTTAGATTTGTGACACTCAGAAAAAATAACAGGAAATGTCTTTCAGTAACTTTTCAGAGTATGCTTCTTCTTGATATGGTTTCAGTCGCTTATTTAAATCACCCAGAATTAATATTAAGTTGCTAGAAAACAATGACCAAGTATGGCCAAGATCATCTTCCAGCAGTACATATTGATCTGAATTACACACATTTTCCCCCAAACGTATATGCACATTGTTACCATGCTCCTTACTACTTTGTTATTTTTGTACAGATCTATCATGGCTGCATGCATCTGCGTGACCCCTTTTGCAATTTGGGTAGAAATGAACATACTTAGGACCAAATGTGTTGCTCCCCCCCCCCCCCCACCAGCTAATGACACCATGGGTGCGTCGTATTTACAATACAATGCACCATGGCGCATGTTAGGCCAGTAGCGTCAAAAAGTTTTATGCTAATGTGGCGCTTTGCTAAACTAGCATCAAACATTTTGACGCTAGTGCAGCAAAAGTGCAAGGAGGCCCATTGACTTCAATGTAGATTTTATTGCAACATTTTTGCGGGCCTCCTAACGCCGGGACGCCCACTTTGCATACATTATGCCTGATGCATGCATAATGTGTCACAAGGGGTCACAAGTGGAACAATGCATGCTTTGTGCCACTTTGTAAATATGGTGCAGCAATTTTTGCCTTTTTGTGCCACATTAGCGTAGAAAAAAATGATGCTAATGTGGCGCAAGGATGCAGTAGGGCCTTGTAATGTGGCCCTTAGTCCTCCTGGGTTGCAGCAATAAAGATTTGGTGTAATTTAAGAATAAATCGGGATGAAACCTAGGAAAACATTTACCTCAATACTCAAATTTCTCAAGAACATTAATTCACATTTCAAATATATTCTTAGCTCATGTACATTCCATACAAATAGTAATAGGCTGTCGGGGGCATTTTACCATCATCCATGTCGCTGAGCCTGCTAGATTCCTGTCATGCTATTTCATCTGGGTTAATCGGGGTAAATCTATTTTGCTCAGTCACTGCAAATGTCATTTATAGGTTGTCTTTATTATATCATTACTATTCTTGCAATAATTTCATATGTGTTGTTTCAGAGCAAAATAGACGTCTTGTGTCAAGTCCTGCCGGTCAGTTTATAAAGGGTCTTATGAGCATAGTTTTTTTTCACAGGGTTTAGGAACATACTAATCCCTTAGGAGGCTAATTCTTTCCCTGCTACCAGGACAGTAGAATAAAATGACTGCTGTTATTTGCATTGAGGGGGCACCCTGGAGAAAACGCACTTGCCTGAGATCATTCAAGTATGTATTTTTGAACGAGGGGCAATTTTTGAATATCTGTTAGAAGTTTTGATCTATTACGAGGTCTCACCTTATCAGTTTCAGTCACATATCCCAGAGAGAGTCAATTTAAAGCGACTGATGATGAGAAGCTCATCAAAGGAAATCTTGATTTGGGATTTATAGATGAGAACAAGGAGAAACTTTTGTTCGTTAGTAAGGCAGCTGCTGGATGTGTTTGGAAACCCATGAAACATTGGAGGGGTTAGCTACATAGTTTGGGATCAATTTGTCTAAATGTCAGAATTAAAAGAATTTTAGAATGTTCAAAAGCGAAGATACTATGTAGAATATGTGGACAGCAGGCATTAAATTACATGAGTAGGAAGTAGTTGGTAGTATTTAGAAGTGGAGTGACATTCAAAAGATCAAGGGCCAGTGGACTAGAGAGAAAAGAAAACAGAAAAAGAAAGACAATAATGGAGGGCCAAACAGGAAGACTAGTAAAAGCAATATGGAGGCCAAGACTTGTGCATTGAGAAAGGTGCATGGAGATGGATTTGTGCATGTACTTTGGAGTCATGGTGATCTTTTCACATTTACAAATCAATTTCCAAAACTATGAGAAAATTCTAACCTGTGGCACACCCAAATTGAGAGGTTTGTGAAGATTCCAAATGTGTTTTGGGAGGATCTGAATACTTCCTTTGATATTGTAGTCTCTAATGATCTGTGAGCAGAGTGCAAGGTGGCTGTACAATGGCCAGCTGCTGAAGGATACTCAGACTCACTGTCTCCTGTTGTTATGGAAAAGTAGAAACAGTTGGTTGCTCCTTTCAACAGAAAGAGATTGATTGACTGAAAATATTAAGGACTACCCAAGAGTCTGATAATGCTGATTATGAGTGCAAGTTTTCAGATAGCATAGTGGTGTCTAAATTCCAGAAAGATGAAATCTTAGTAATTTTGCAGTTTGTTATTGGTATGCACCCAGAGATTAGCTCTCATCTACAACGGAATGTGATCTGTTCGCAGTCAATGCCCCTTAACGAGATCCTGTGGCACATAAAGAATTACAGTGATGATTTGGAAGCTAGACAAAAATAATTAAGTAGAAATTCATGGTAGGACAAAATAATTGGCACATAAATTATTTCAGAATGTCCTGTATGTTCAAAATTCAGTTTATATTTTTGGTGTTGGCACATGAATGAAGGGAGTTGCCTTTCAAGGTGGTGGTCAGATGATGCAAAATGGGAACACTGTCCCACCTGGTGAAAGATGAGGAATGCCTACTAACCAGAATTTAGAGATGGACATAGCCAAGTTGAAAAATAATACTTCATGTCTTTATAGTAACAAGGTGGGGCACTGGATACACAAATGTAGGCTAAATCCAAACCAAATGCAAAATAGTATTCAGATGTCAAACATTAATGCGGTGCCAGTAGAAAGCAGGCAAATTAGAAGACCTCATAATGACAATATGCCCCAAGCTCCATTGATGAAAGAAAATATAGCCAACTCCGGTTTAATTCAAATCCTAACCCAAGGGTTCAGTACATTCCTTACATGAGCCCTGAAAGTTTCCAACAGTTCTCAGTTTTCGATAGTCTTGGGGATCTAAGTTCTAATCAATCATTATGACGGTGCTTGAGAGGGCAGGAAGTTTTGTCTTCTGCACAGTAGACCCGAGTGGGCCATATGCAGATGGATGGTGAATGGCCACCTGTATAATTTTTGATTGATATTGGAGCTACCAACGCTACTGTTAGAAATGTAAAGGTCGCTAACCTATCCCTCTCAGACAAGCATGTTTAAGTTGTAGGCATTTCCAATAAAAAGACTATGAACCCATTTTCAGCTAAAGTCCCTCTTGAGGGAGAGCACCAATTTGTAATATACAGTTCGAGTCCAGTCAAACTATTTTGCAGGGTTCTACTATGCAAACTTAATTGTGTGATCTATTGCACACTGGATAGTGGTTGTTAGAAATTGGATCTCTAGTTGGCAGAGGTATACTACCTGTCCAAGTAGGGACAATATTCCTCGTCAAGGCAAGACAAGCACACAACCTAAATTAACCTGTGCTCCTCCCTGTTAGAGTGGCACAGAGCATGCTTTTTTAACTTATAAATCAATATGTAAAATATTTGTGCAACACGCGTACAGTGATAACAATGTGTGAAAAAGTAGCCTCTTTCTAGCAAGGGCTCCCCCCACTTTTGGCCTGTTTGTGAGTGTTTGTCAGTGTGTTTGGCCTGTCTCACTGGGATCCTGCTAGCCAGGACCTCAGTGCTCATAGTTTGTGGCCTATTTGTGTTCTCAGTATGCTTAACTGTGTCACTGAAGTTCTGCTAACCAGAACTCCAGTGCTTATGCTCTCTCTACTTATCAAATGTGTCCCTATAGTTTAGTGACCCCATAGTCCAATTCTGATTGGCACACTGGACCCCCCTTATAGGTCCTAGTATTTGGTACCTAGGTACCCAGGGCATTGGGGTTCCAGGAGATCCTTATGGGCTGCAGCATTTATTTTGCCACCCATAAGGAGCTCAGACAAACCTTTCTTCAGGACTGCCACTGCAGCCTGAGTGAAATAGTGCACACACTATTTCAACGCCATTTTCACTGCACTTTATTAACTTATAATTTACCTATATGGCTAACCTTCATTTACTGAAGGCTAGGTGCAAGTTACTGTGTGTGAGGACACCCTTGCACTAGCAAAGGTGGCCCCACGTTGTCCAGGACCAATTTCCCAGACTTTGTGAGTGCAGGGATACCATTACACGCGGGCACTACATATATGTCAAGACATATATGTAGCTTCACAATGGTAACTCCGAATATGGCCATGTAAGGTGTCTAAGATCATGGAATTGTCCCCCCATTTCATATCTGGTATTGGGGGGGGGCAATCCCATGCACCTTGGGGGCTCCACCATGGACCCCCAGTACTGCCAAACCAGCTCTCTGAGGTTTCCACTGCAGCCCAAGCTGCTGCCACTTCACAGACAGGTTTCTGCCCTCCAGGGGACTGAGCAGATAAATCCCAGGAAGGCATAACAAGGCATTTCCTTTGGGAGGAGGGTGTTACACCCTCTCCCTTTGGAAATAGGTGTTACAGGCTCGGGAGGAGTAGCTTCCCAGAGCCTCTGGAAATTCTTTAAAGGGCACAGATGGTGCCTCCTTGCATAAGTCAGTCTACACCGGTTCAGGGATCCCCAGTCTGTGCTCTGGTGTAAAACTGGACCAAGGAAAGGGGAGTGACCAATCCCCTGTCCATCACCACCCCAGGGGTGGTGCCCAGAGCTCCTCCAGTGTGTCCCTGGCATTAGCCATCTTGGATTCCAAGGTGTGGGGACACTCTGGAAACCTCTGAGTGGCCAGTGCCAGCAGGTGACCCCTCCTGATAGGTGCATACATAGGTAGATAGCCAATACCCCTCTCAGAGCTATTTAGGGTCTCTCCTCTGGGTGGTTCCTCAGATTCAGCTTGCAAGACTCCTCCAGGAATCCTCTGCATCCTGTGCTTCAGCTTCTGACTGTCAAATCAGCCGCAGATTGCTCCAGGAACCCATGTAACTGCAACAAAGTATCCAGAACAACTCCTGTAACCTGCAACCTCAGCTCCAGCCAGCATTTGCAACAGTTTCCAAGGTGTGCATGCTCTGAGGACTGCCTGGCTTCACCCTGCACCAGAAGAACCAAAGGAATCTCCTGTGGAGTGATGTAGTCACTTCCCAGCTTCTGCAGGCACCTTTCTGCGATGACGATCAGTACTCTAGAACGCCTCTCCTGACAATGAGCATGCTCCCTGGAACACAGGTGGTAGACTGAAGTGACCCAGACTATCCAAAGGTCCAGCTGTCCAAATTTGGTGGAGGTAAGAGCTTGCCTTCCCGTGCTGCGATAGTACCCCTGCGCACAGTGTCTTCTCCAGCTCCTTGGGCTTCTGTGTACTTCTTCCAAGAATCCTTCATGCACAGTGTAGCCCAGGTCCCCAGCACTCCATCCTGCGATGCACGACTCGCTGAGTTGTTTTCCGGCGGTGTGGGACCTTCCTGCGTAGTGCTGTGACAACCACACTTTGCATCTTCTTTGTCCCCATGTTCTTGGACTCCCATAGGTGCTGCCTGGTCTTCTGAGGACTCTCTGTAATACTGAGAGCCCCCTCTGTCTCCTCAGTCTGAGATGAGACCCCCAGGTCACTCCTGGGTTCAGGCAGCTCCTTTTTGACACAAACAGTGTACTTGCTTGAACCAAGGCTTGCTGGCGGAATCCAGCGACACAAACAGCCTGCATCCAACAACTCGACGTTGGAGATCACCTGCACCATGCAGGAACCTGCAGCTATCTTCTTTGGTGCTCTTCTGTACTGTTCTTCTTACCGGAAAATCCACTTTTACACCATCTTCTAGGTTGGCAGGGGCTCCTGTCTTTCCTGGACTCTTCTTCGACTTCTGGACTTGGTCTCCTCTCTCCACAGGTCTTCAGGTCCAGGAATCCATTGTTTGTTGGTTGCAGTCTTGCTTGGTTCTTTCAGAATCCTTTATCACAACTTGTAGTGTGTCCTGAGGAAACTTGCTGTACTTTACTCCTGCTTTCCTGGGCTCTGGGGTGGGGTACTTTACTTACCTTTGGTGTTTTCCTATACTCCCAGCCCCCTTCTACACACTACACTTGCCTAAGGGGGTATTCGTGATTCACATTCCACTATTTTAGTATATGGTTTGTGTTGCCCCTAGGCCCATTGCAATCTATTGTATTTTCTACTGTTTGCACTATTCTATGACTGTTTACTTAACAGATTTTGGTTACTAGTGTATATATTATGTATAATACTTATCTCCAAAAGGAGTATTGCCTCTAAGATATTTTTTGCCTTGTGTCACTAAAATAAGGTACCTTTATTTTTGGTAACACTGAGTATTGTCTTTTATTGTGTATAAGTACTGTGCAACTACAGGGGTATTGCAGGAGCTTTGCATGTCTCCTAGTTCAGCCTAAGCTGCTCTGCTACAGTGCCCTCTAGACAGTCTAAGCTGCTAAACACTGACTACATTTCACTAACAAGGGATAACTGGACCTGGTATAAGGTGTAAGTACCTTAGGTACCCACTACAAACCAGGCCAGAGTCCTACACAATGACACACTACAAAAAGTATTAAAAATAGTGGTTATTTATCTGAATAGATTAAGGGGGTCATTCTGACCCTGGCGGCCACCGACCACGGGAGCACCGCCAACAGGCTGGCGGTGCTCCCACGAGCATTCTGACCGCGGCGGTTCAGCCGCGGTCAGAAGCGGAAAGTCGGCGGTCTCCCGCCGACTTCCCGCTGCTCGGGGGAATCCTCCATGGCGGCGGAGCGCGCTCCGCCGCCATGGGGATTCTGACACCCCCTACTGCCATCCTGTTCCTGGCGGGTCTCCCGCCAGGAACAGGATGGCGGTAGGGGGTGCCGCGGGGCCCCTGGGGGCCCCTGCAGTGCCCATGCCAATGGCATGGGCACTGCAGGGGCCCCCGTAAGAGGGCCCCACTGTGTATTTCAGTGTCTGCAATGCAGACACTGAAATACGCGACGGGTGCAAACTGCACCCGTCGCACCCCTGCAACTACGCCGGCTCGTTGCAGGGGCATTTCCTCTGGGCCGGCGGGCGCTCTTTTGGAGAGCGCCCGCCGGCCCAGAGGAAATGTATGAATGGCCGCCGCGGTCTTTTGACCGCGGTGCGGTCATTTGGCGGCTCCCTCCAGGCGGGCGGCTCCCGCCGCCCGCCAGGCTCAGAATGAGCCCCTAAGACCAGAAACAAAAATCCAAATAATATCCACTTTCAAAAGGTATCACATTAGGCGCTGCAGCAAAGCTGAAATTTTGAGTAAAAAGGATCAGCAGGTTACAGCGAAGCTGCGCTGAAATCTTAAGTAAAGGGGAATGGCAAGTTACAGCAAAGCCACGCTGAAATCTTGGTTAGATGAGCGGCAATCTGCAACGAAGCCTCGCTTAAGGTCTTTGATGTTCCAGAGACCTGGCGTAGAACTAAGGTCAAGTTGGTAAGCCCTAGGAGTCACTCTGAGGGTGATGGTTGAGTCTTGAGTTGCATGGCAAAGATCGGTAGGCATCAGGGCAGCTCACGAAGGCAAAGCAACAGTTCCCTGAAACTGTCCGACACTGCAAAGTGATGATCCTTCAGCACAGCAGTCTGTACTCCAGCGGAGTTTCCTGAGTCCACAAGTGTACTGATCTTAGCTGCTCAGAGGCCCAGTACTTATACTAAAAAGTGCCTTTGTTGTTGGGAATGACTTAAAAAGTTTTCTGTGAAGTACACAGGTCCTCTTTCGGTTGAGCCCAGGCTCCAGACTATCAGTGGGGGGTAATCAGCCCCTTTGTGAGGGCCTTAGCCACTCCCCTTTGAGATGTAAGTGGGAACCCTTCATAGCTGTCTAGCCAGGAAGACCTATTAGCGTGCAGATGAATGCGTTTGTGGCTGAGTATCTTGTGTTGTAGGTGTCTGAAGGAAATGCACAAATGGAGCTGTCACCTAACCCAGGCCAGATGTATATTGGAGATAGGCTGTAGACATACAGGGCAGTGCGAGCAGAGAAAGGCCTACTTTCTAAAAGTGGCATTTCAAAACTAGAAATGATAAATCTGATATTACCAGTAAACAGTATTTACCATGACCATTCCAATGATACTAAACATGATGCAGCTACTCCTCTCAGATCAGGAATTACAGGTTAAAAGTATTATAAGGAATCCCAAATGCTGGCCTATGAGAGGTACAGGGCTCACAGTAATGAAAAACAACTTGGGCTACCGAGGGCCTACCTTAGGGGGGATTTATATGCAAGAAAAGGGGAGTTTCAGCCTTGCAAGAGGTTTTGAGTGTCACATCGGGGTGGCAGTGACACTGCATACACAGGCTCTGCAGTGGCAAGCCTGAGACATATTTACAGGGCTTTCTAGTGGGTGGCACAACCACTGCTGCAGGCCCACTAGTAGCATTTACTTTACTGGCCCTGGGTATATGGTATACCACTTTACAAGGGAGTAAATTAAATATGCCAATTGTGGATATACCAGCGTTACCATGTTTTAGGGGAGAAGCAAATGCACTTTAGCACTGGTTAGCAGTGGTAAAGTGCATAGGGGCCTAGGGCTAACAAAACAATTACAGCCACAAAACAGGAGGTAAAGGGAAAACATTTGGGGTAAGACCACCCTAAATATGCCAGGTCTAACAGTGTTAAATTTCAGATGCAACAAGTGAAGAGAATGGGAATTGAGAATGTGGTTAATCTTTGGATATAGTCAATGCTGAGCTTCAGCAATGTTTGAACCAGGAATGCATGGCTGTAGCATCACAAAATGGTACGCTTCATATTGAATACACAGGAGGGAGACATAGGCATATAATTTCAACTCCTTCTGGTGCAATTTCTGAGCTTCATCTTTTTTTGCATTTTGAGCTAAAGCTACAAATCGAATTAACATTTGGCAAGTTGGCCACAGAAACTTGACTACCTACTGGTATAATGATTTGAAATGTCTTTGGAACTCTTCAGTCACAAACTAAAGGACTTTGTACAGAGGTTGAAATCATACTAAACTTTATCTGTATTTACCTGAGTCAGTTGCAGGGTCAGAGCATACATTTTCTGCTTGCTTAATACTTGAGTGCATAAGGTAATGTAGTAAACAGGCTAATGCACTTGACCCTAATGCATGTGCATAGTGACAATGTGTATAGCCCAAATGTCAGGTTTTTTTATGCAAAGAGTCATCAGTATTACACAGGAGGATAAAGTAACACTTGGATAATACACAACCAAATGTTTGTCTACACATTTTAGATTGACCTAAACTATTTTACAAGTAAAGATGCAAATATAAATGTAAATAAAACTTGGCACAATCTAGTTCTAGGCTGAGTGCCTTTCCTGTTCTCAAGAGAGTGATGTGTAGGCATAGCCTTACAAGTCCGAAAGAAAGTTACTTCAAGTTCAGAATCTTTTATGTGCCAGAGAGTTACTTCATGTTCAGAGCCTTACAGATTGTGAAGAAAAGTAATTTAAGGCTGAGCTTAGAAAGATAGTTTAATATCACTGCCTAATGTACAACACAGAGGGGGTCATTTTGACCTCAGCGGTCTTTTTTAAAGACCGCCGAGGGACCGCCGTGCGGAAGACTGCCAGTGGTGGCGGTTTGCCGTTCGGCCTATTATGACTGTTGGCAGCTCTCCGTCCTTTTACGGACAGAGAGCCGCCAACAGCCATACTGGCAGGAGGTGGGGAAGTGGAGGTTGCTCCACCTCCACCGCCAACAGAACACCGCCCAGCGAATCACGTCCTGTGATTCGCCGTGGCGGTGTTCTGTTGGCTGTGTGGTGTCGGCGGAGCTGCCCCCATGGCTCCCGTCCCCTCCTGGAGGATCGTCGGACCAGGTAAGTCGACCGTCCGTGAGGGGAGAGGGGTGGGGGGGGTGTTGTGTGTTGTGTGGGTGCATGGGGGTATGCGTGTGTGTATGTAGAGGGGGTGTGTGAGTGCGTGTATGCCTGCGGGGGTGTTGTGTGTATGGGAATGTATGTCTGTGGGTATGTCTGTATGGATGTGTGCGTGTATGTTTGAATGTGGGTTTGCATGTATGACTGTGTGTGTGGATGTAGGCATGTATGTCGGCGTGTAAGTATGTAGGTGGTGCCTGCGTGCGTGTCGTGTGGGTATGGGTGAAGTGATGTTGGGGGTCGGGGTGGGGAGAGGGGCCCTGCCACCTTTGGGGGGTTGCAGGGGTGGTGGGGGGGTAGGGGAGGGAGTCGGGGTGGGGGAGACCCCTATCAGTGCCAGGGAAGGAATTCCCTGGCACTGATAGTGCTTACCGCCATGGATTTCATGGTGGTTTAAACCGCTGGAAATCCACGGCGGTAAGCCGGGTCCAAATACTGCCGGCGGTATAGTGACGGCCGCTGGGCTAGAGACCCAGGTCTCCAGCCCGGCGGGCGGAACGGAGAACCGGCGGATGACCATGGCGGTAACCGCCATGGTCATAATTCCACAAAGTAAGACCGCCAGCCTGTTAGCGGTCTTACCGCCGGTTCTCCACCTTCCGCCAGGGTCATAATGACCCCCAGAGAGTCTAAAGTGTACTACTTAAGGTGTGAATTGTACCAGTGCCACAGAAAGTTACAAGAAAAAAGAGGTACACTGTTCCAAACACTAAATCACTGGGATCCCAACGAAGGAGAAACAAGCCTTACAATCTTTAGCATCTGATCCTTTCATTACTATCAAACAAGCCGACAAAGGTGGGGCAATTGTAATCATGGATACAGAAGACTATAGAAATGAATGTTTACGTCTGTTAGATGACACTACCTATTATTCAAAAATCACCATCGACCCGACCAAGAGATTACAGACCCAGATCAGAAGTTTCCTAGAAGAAGCTAAAACCAATGCTTGGATCTCCGCCAAAGAAGCTGAATTTCTCTACACGACTGACCCTAAAGTACCCTACTTTTACTGTTTACCAAAAATTCATAAACACACACAACCTCCCCCGGGCCGACCTATTGTGTCAGGCATAGGCTCTGTCCTAGAACCATTGTCAGTTTTTTGTGATAATTTGTGATAATTTTTTACAACCTATCGTAAAAAATTCTTCTACTTATTTGCAGGCCACCAAAGATGTCTTAAGACTTATTGAAAATGTCAATCAAACTGGGTCAATCCACGGTCTCATTACCCTGGATGTCGAAGCACTCTACACGAATATTCCTCAGGAGGCTACTTTACATGTAGTGGAAACAGCATTGCTGAACCATTCTGCCTCTCTCTCTACCCCTACATCTTTCATTATGCAATGTGCTACTCTGGCTCTGACTGAAAATTATTTCAAATTTGAAGATCAATACTTCCACCAGATCAGAGGTACATCGATGGGCAGCACTTTTGCGCCTAGTCTTGCCTGTCTATATATGTACCACTTTGAGAAGACATTTATTTTGACGACAGACAATCCCTTTCAGAGTGACATTAAATTATGGAAACGTTATATAGACGACATATTGGTCATATGGCAAGGACCACTAACCTCAGCAGACGCATTCATAACCTGGATTAATTCCCTTGACCCTCATTTGAAATTCACTGCTTCAATATCATCGACCCACTTACCGTTTCTTGACCTTCTGATCACCATAGATAATGGTAGTTTGACAACCAGCACATACCATAAATCTACGGATCGGAATAGTCTTCTCCTATATGAAAGCTACCACCCCAAAGCATTAAGGGACAATTTACCTGTTGGCCAATTCCTACGAATTCGACGGAACTGTAGTTCGCTAACAGAGTTTGACCAACAAGCAAGTTCACTACAGGCTAAACTTCTTGAACGCCACTATCCAACCAAAGTTGTCAATTTGGCACGAAAAAGAGCCAGGAACAACCATAGGGAAAGTCTATTAGAACCTAAAGAGAAGACTCCTCAGACATTCATTACTTGCGTCTCGACGTTCACTCCGCTCTCCAATGACATTAAGAAACTGATCAATAAACGTTGGTCGATATTGGAAAGTGGCGGTATTCAAATGCCAAAACCCTTATTTGCCTTCAGACGGACCTCTAATATTAAGGACATAGTGGTCCACACCCGTCCACGTGTATCTCATGACAACTCTACACAAAGAACACTATGGGACCTTCCTCCAGTTGAAGGTCACTATCCATGCGGTAATTGCAATGTGTGTGCATTGACTAAACAAACAAAGTCATTGGATCTTGATCCACTTGGAAGATGGTTCCTAAAGAAACATACTAATTGCAATTCCAAGAATTGTATCTATATGATCACATGCCCCTGTGGACTACGTTACATAGGGATGACAACACGCCCTGTGAAGATACGTATCAATGAACACAGGAGTAATATCAGATGCTGCAGAGTAACCACCAAACTCTGTGCTCATTTCATAGATTTTCCCCATACTCCAGATGAGTTACGGTGGGTGATTTTGGAAGCCCCTAGAATCACACAGAATGTCACTCAGTCTCTTTTTAGAATTGAGCAACGTTGGATTTTTAGATTGGGTACTTCTAGTCGGGGATTAAATGATGAAATCCCATGGTCCTCCCTTTCTCTTAGATAAACTAAGTCATGTGATCAGTAAATGATATATTCTGATGACTGTTTGCACAGATCCCGTTTTAAAATAATTCACATCATTTCTATACTAATGACTTAGGTATATCCAGTCATTTCACCAGCAATGGATACATTCTGACCACTGGATATTCAATTTTTTTAGAGGATTTGTACTAACATTTCTGTACTATTATTCCTCTTTCCTGCCAATTTTTAGTACTACACTATTTGGCTTATATATTCACATATCTGATGCTTTTGCTATGTTTTCTGGAGTTAGCAATGCTTTTCTAAACAAGACTTTGTATTTACGAGCTTTTATTCTTTTTTCCGCCCTTTTTTTGACTCATGAATTACGATTTTGAATTGCTCGGTGCCTTCCCAATATGGCAATTCACATATCTGATGCTTTTGCCATGTTTTCTGGAGTTAGCAATGCTTTTCTAAACAAGACTTTGTATTTACGAGCTTTTATTATTTTTTCCGCCTTTTTTTGACTCATGAATTACGATTTTGACTTGCTCGGTGCCTTCCCAATATGGCGACCGAACATTAGTCCTTTCTCTATTTCCACAACCCTAGACGCATACGTCTTCCGAACCCGGTTGGACTTCCGGGTTCGAGTACGCGTACTTTAGGACTCCCGACAGCGCCCGCCTTCGTCTTGCGGGGACGCTGTCGGGAACGTAGGTATAATGCCCTACGGATCGTCGCTACAAGTAAGTGCCCACCATATTGCACATCTCCCCCGTCGCTTTTACTGCCATTTCATGGCAATTACCGGGGCGATTCTACCCTATTTAAAGTTTTAGATCTCGTAGTATATAAGGCGCGTGGGTTATTGGTCATCCATACGACGGTTGTTCTCTATTAGCCTGTGGTCTACACCCACTCCCTTAATTTTGGAGGGGTGTTTTTGGGATCCTATTACAAGACAAGCAGTGTTCCTCTCGTTTTTCAACAGTTATAGCATATCTGATTATGGCACATTACATTTGATTGTGCTTGCCATCTTCCCCTAAATATTTTCAGTTTTCACACTATTATTACTCCCAGATTGTAGTTCCGGTTCCTGACATTTGATTCCCAGGGGCTCTGTCCACAGACCAGGGATGGTAAGCCTTTTGAAATTTTATTTCATGAAAATATTTTCACTTACTGCACAAGATGTATTTTACTAGTATGTGTTTGTGTGCAATCACTTGGGACTTTATTTTCTACACACTGTTGCCTTTTTAATTTTCAGGGCGACCTCGATTGACATATTGAACAATTTTACAGTAATTTACTGTGCTTTCTCTATCTATTTTTGACTCCTACTGAGATTTTTTGTATTTTGGAGAAGAAATTTTCACTTTGGTCCTGATGAAGCGTCGAGGGATCCGGACGGACCATTAGACGCGAAACATGTAGACCCCTACTTTAGAGGAGCCACTTTTGGGTTTACCCTCTTTTACATACTGTACGTGCGAGTAGATGAGCATTATCACTCAAATTTTACTCCCATTTTGTTTTTATTTTTGGTCTCCATCACATTATTACTGATTAAAATCATGATTCTTGATTGTTGATGGATAACCAATTTTATTTTTGCTATGTTTTCTCTCCTATATTGCTCGGGCATCTAGTAACCAGATACCCTTCTAGATTGATTATTTTTCTCTAACCAACTGTAGAGCATATACGGTTAAGAGCCCCCTCAGTGGAGCCCGTTAGGCATTGCAGCACCGGCCTAACGAGGAGCTTTCCCAATGATGAAACCAGTCATCCAATGTGATGCTTGAGGGTTCTCGCTCCTGTAGAAACTAATCCCAGTGATTTAGTGTTTGGAACAGTGTACCTCTTTTTTCTTACTACTGTACATGGGAGACTGTACACTGGACCACTAACCTCCCAGGTCCCTCTTCTTTGTATTTTTGTTCCACAGAAAGTTACTTCATGTACCAGAAAGTTTTTTTCAAACTCCGAATCATAAAGGTCCCATTAGATGCTACTTCAATTCTGAACCTAACACGTATTAGATACAATGACTCCAAATACGGAATTGTAAATGTACCAGAGAGGTATGCTTCACATGTAGAGCCTTATGCATGCTAGTGAAGGGTCCTACAAGCTAAGAATCCCTATTACCAGGCAAATAAGTTTCAGATTCAGAATTCCATATATCATGCCTGAAATGATACAGGAAAGTAAGTTACTAACAGCTATTGTGGAAGGTTTCTCATCAATCAGAAAAAAGCTGGTGTATTATGGTAAAGGACAATAGGGAATGATTTGCTCATAATGCACAGCCTTTGAGAGACATATTTACAAGGCTCTACATAGACAATTTGATCAGGCTGCCTACAAGCACCCAACTGTAAGGTTGGGTGATTATAGGGGGTTGGCCTCAGGTCATGGCCGCAGGCCAGGCCCTGCAGCCAACCTTTGCAGCGCATGGCCAGAGGCTATGAACGGTTGTGGTTGGATTAACAGATAGTAATGAAAATGATTACACGTTTTCACTGAAAAAAACAAAGGTTACAGGGATGTTATAGTTAGGAAATGGAATTAAAACAAATAGAAGTTCACTGAAAAAACAAAGGTTACACGGACGTTATAGTTATCCTCACACTTTAAGCATACAAAACAATAGAAATTCACCTGTTGGAGTTACCTCAAGTGACTATAACATGTGCCCTAAGGTAATTATAACCGCGCCCTCGCCATGCCCTACTAAGAACCTCACAAATTACGGCACTCATGACACCTTTGATAACATCATTGTTAATTGATAATATCAATGTAATATTTGCAGTAGAATTGTTGATGAAAAACCTTAGGGCACAAGTTATAGTTACTTCAGATAACTCTAAGTAGAACAGGTGAATCTCTATGGTTTAGTATGTTTAAAATGTGAGCCTAACTATAACATCTCTGTAACCTTTGTTATTTTAAGTGAATATATATATATATTAGCTAATGGTGATCGCTAGTACGTAGTTATGGTTAGGACCTAGTTTCCATTGAAAATAAAAAAAATTGACTTGCCTTTAGGTTTGGTGCAGTTTGATGAATTTTCACAAAGTTTTCTCAAAAAAGTGTCAAGTTGGGTCTTGTTGTGCATGGAAAGTTTCAGTACAATATGTCAAGTGGAGGTTGAGAAAAAGGGGGGAGGTAAAAAAAAGTGATTTTCCCATATTAATTGCTGTAGACTCTTTAGACATGACTACAGCCCGAACCCCTGGGTGGAATTATACCAAATTTGGCAGAAAGATAACTTTTTTGTTATTTGGTGTAAATTCGTTCAGTAGTTTAAGAGATATTAAAGAAAATCCAAATGTGTATTTCTAGGATTGTGACAACTTTGCAAATACTTCAGCCAGGAAATATCGGCATCCATTTTGCCCCGGGGCCACAATAAAGAAATAAAGCAAGGGTGTTTGGTCCCCCTGGACCTGGGGACCACCCCCTCCTCAGGGCTGCTGGTAAAATATGATGGACGGGGGGGTGTGCACCCCGGCCAGGGATCGCCACCTCTCAAAGGCCAATAAATATAAAAAATATAGAAGGGGGCAACACAGCCCCCCTCCTGGGCCATATACAGCCTCAGAGACCACCACCTTCCTGGGGGCAAGCCCGTGCCACTGAAAGGAGGAGGGCTGCGCAACGCCCCTCCTGGAACCATATATGGCTCTGGGGTCTGTCACCCTCCAGTGCCGGCTCCTCCTACCTCCCAAGGTGCTCACTCTTGGGAGGTAGCTGTTTGCTGTTGCTTGGCTCCTACCAAACAAAAACAAACACTCCACTTTCAGCAAGCGGGAACTGTAAAAATGCTCCCACTTGCTGAAAGTGGAGTGTTCACCTCTTTCCCTGCCCGCAGACATGCTTTAGGACTGTCGCTCAGTAGGTTGAAGGTTCAAATCCTGATATCTCATGACAGTGTGTCTGTTTATTTGCCTATGTTTTGAATGTTAAACGTTCCTAGTGATGGAACATTTACATCTTTTCCCCATCACCATCTTTGGATTGAATGTCATACAGATGTCTGGACACTATATTGTAAAGAGTCACCTGCAACCTAGTGGTTAAGTTCTCAGACCTTTACACAGAAGTTTTGGGGTTACAGCCTAAGTGTGTCAGTTGTAATTTCTCAGCTTAAATTCTTTTCAGCTTCAAGTATTTATGGTACATACAGAAAGGTGATCTCACTTTTATCTTTTACTTATCAAATAATTTTTAGGTGGTTATAGGGTGTTGACCGCGTGGTGGCCCACCTATGTTGCGCACAGCAAAAGGCCATGCACAGGGGGTAGTTGGATTAACATATAGGCCCTCATTACAATCCTGGCGGTAAATCCTGCTTACTGCCGTGCAGAAGACCACCAACATACCGCTGCGGCCGCGGAATTCCACTACAGGTATTACGACCCACAGCTCGGAATCCGCCACAATACAGACACCCACATAAGTCCGCCACACCAAAGGTCAATGATAAACTGGCGATAACAAAACCAACACTGTGACGCCAACAAGAATACACCCACCATATAGCGACCCACGAATCAAAGCAGCCGACTTTCAACCACAGTAAACCATTGGCGGTACACACCGCTGCGCTCAAAATACACACACATATACAAAACACCACCACATTGGACAATTCAAAATACACACAACAGATACACATACACACACCACACCCACACACCCAATCCAGTATAAAACACACACCCACATTACCCACAAACCTTTACTACCAGAAATTTGAAAGCAGGCCAGAGAGAGACACTACCTTAAACGACACCAGCATCCACAGACACACAACACCATCACTTACACAACATCCACGCACCTCAAACAACATACAACAACACATCCCCTCACACATCACAACACACACCATCTCACACATCACCCACACCACATCATGGCACATCAACGACACCCCAGGTTCTCTGAGGAGGAGCTCAGGGTCACAGTGGAGGAAATCGTCCGGGTAGAGCCACAGCTATTCGGATCACAGGTGCAGCAGACAACCATTGCAAGGAAGATGGAGCTATGACAGAGAATAGTCGACAGGGTCAACGCGGTGGGACAGCATCAAAGAACTAGGGATGACATCAGGAAGAGGTGGAACGACCTACGGGGGAAGGTGCGTTCCGTGGTCTCCAGACACCAGATTGCAGTACAGAGGACTGGTGGTGGACCCCCACCTCCTCCCCCAGAATTAACAACATGGGAGGAGCAAGTCTTGGCTATACTGCATCCTGAGGGCCTCGCAGGAGTAGCAGGAGGACTGGACTCGGGTAAGGCAATTCTTTACTACTTTATCCCCCACCCTACCTGCATGCCATCACATACCCCACCCTTACCCTCACACCCATCACCCCATTAATCCACAGATACCCCACCAACACAACCCACACATCCCAAAAACAAGCCCTGCATGTAACACCAATGCATGGACACTCATCACCAAAGCATGTCAAGTACAGATACCCACACAGACCCCAAACCAACTATCACACAAGGACCAAGGCAAGAATGTAAGCGCTGGAGTAGAGGGTCACTCACCCATTGCACACGATGGCACACACAGATACAATAATCATGCTTTTACACCCATACAGGACCCCTACCCAACGTCACCGGACAGGAGGTGCCAGGCATATCCAGTTCCCCCACAGAAGAGACCCACAGTGATGACAGCAGCTCTGCACAACTGGATCAAGATGACCAGTCCGGTCCATCAGGGACCTCGGGACAGTCGGTTCCCCTGACACAGTCACAAGCCACCACAGACCCTCCCCCCTCAGGAAACACCAGCACAAAACCCACCCAGCGGGCCCATCCTTCTGTCCCCAGGACACGTCAATCAGCAGTGTGTCCACCACAACAGGGAACCCAGGCAACCCCACTAACACAGGACGATAAGGGACCTGGGGGCAGTAGGCACACGGTTCAGGGGATAGAGGCACAGGACAACAGGGAAGCTGGGAGGACTGCTGTGCGACAGGGGGAGGACAGGCCTAGGGAACCCACTCTCCACGAGGCCCTCTCCAACATAATGGGAGCTTACCATCATTCCCAGGAGACGATGGCAACGGTACTGGACAATTTTCAGGAGACCCAGCGGCTGCAGGAGGAACACTACCTTGGGATCAGGGAGGACTTGAAGTCCATTAACAACACCCTGGTCACCATTGCAGGGGTGCTGGCAGACCTTGTCAACACCAGGAGAGACACAGTGGCACAACAGGGGCCCGGACACTAGCCTGGACGATGAATAGCCCTCCACCTCCGCCGGAGCTAGTGGACAGGAGGCACCGCCACAGGAACACGACACCAGCACCCCGCCCCCTGCAGATGGAGAACCACCCCGCAAACGGTCCCTGATATCCAGGAACAAGACAGAGAACATTGCCAAGACCCCCGTCAGGAAATGAGACCCGCCTGAATTTCACCCTTCTGTCCCACTTTGTCACCCTGTCCATCCTTAAACTGCCATTGCTCCACTTCCTATGTCCCTTTGGACAATGCACCTGTGAAACAAATAGAATGGACTCTGCCATGGACATTCCTCCACCATCACCCCAGCCCACTTTACAACCTCCTCCACTTATTAGCACAGAAACAAACACACTTCAATCACAAAACAACCTGGAGTCAGTCTGTGCTTTCACAAATGTGTAATTGCAATAACCATGGAATATAGTACTGTCAATTTACTTGTGCACATACCAATGTAACACAGCTGTAGACCAGGAGGAAATATAGCAGAGGTCACAAAGTGGAACCCACATCTGTAAAGGCAAAGTGACAAGTCAGGGTCCATACACTGAGTGAAAATGAAAGACTTATGCTAGCTCCAACAATAGTATGAGATGTGGGAGCCAGTGACATCTTCTTACCTATGTCTCACTGGAAGTATTGCATGATTATGTTGTTTTGGTTGTCGATATCCTCTTCTTCTGCCTCCTCTTCTTCACTGTCTACAGGCTCCACAGCTGCCACAAAACCACCAGCTGGACCATCCTCCTGCAGAAAAAGGCACCCGCCATCGCAAAGCCAGGTTGTGCAGCATACAGCAGGCCACGATGATCTGGCACACCTTCTTTGGTGAGTAGTATAGGGAACCACCTGTCATATGGAGGCACTGGAATCTGGCCTTCAGGAGGCCGAAGGTGCGTGCGATCACCCTCCTAGTTCGCCCATGTGCCTCCTTGTAGCGTTCCTCTGCCCTTGTCCTGTGATTTCTCACTGGGGTCAGTAGCCATGACAGGTTGGGGTAACCAGAGTCACCTGCAAATATCGAGGGACAACTGTTAGACACACACTAACCCTTAGGGACAACCCAATACCCAGACACCTATGTCAACTGTATTAGGTCCTTGGCCTCACCTGTTAGCCACACACGGTGCCTCTGGAGTTGCCCCATCACATAAGGAATGCTGCTATTACTCAAAATGTAAGCGTCATGCACTGAGCCAGGAAACTTGCCATTCACATGGGAGATGTACTGGACTGCCAAACACACCATCTGCACATTCATCGAATGGTAGCTCTTCCGGTTTCTGTACACCTGTTCACTCCTGCGTGGGGGTACTAATGCCACATGTGTCCCATCAATGGCACCTATGATGTTGGGGATATGTCCCAGGGCATAGACGTCACCATTCACTGTGGGCAAATCCTCCACCTGAGGGAACACGATGTAGCTGTGCATGTGTTTCAGCAGGGCAGACAACACTCTGGACAACACGTTAGAGAACATTGGCTGGGACATCCCTGATGCAATGGCCAATGTTGTTAGAAAGGAACCACTTGCCAGGAAATGGAGTACTGACAAAACCTGCACTAGAGGGGGTATCCCTGTGGGTTGGAGCTGACATCAGGTCTGGCTTCGACTGGGCACACAGTTCCTGGATTGTTGCATGATCAAGTCTGTATGTGACTATGATGTGTCTCTCTTCCATTGTCAACAGGTCCACCAGGGGTCTGTACACTGGAGGATGCCGCCATCTCATCACCTGCCCCAGCAGACGTGCCCTATGGAGGAGAACAGTGAGCAGAGAGTCAGCCAACACTGAGGTATCACAAAATGTCATTTGCAGAAATGTATTAATCTGCAATGTGCCTGTAACTGTGTGTATTCCAGGCCTAGATAGGTGTGACACAGTTATTATTAATGCCATGTGGCCCCCTGAAATGGCTGCTGCCTGACCTGTGAAGTGGGACAAGGGGATATGAGGTAACTGCCCTGGCGTTGTACAAAGTCGCGGTGGGCAGTCGAAGACCGCGGCGCAATTCAGCATTGGTTAACATTGGGCCCTATGGGTCCCAGGAGGCAATGACGATGTACGCCGGTGGTGACGGTACGCACCGCCGCGGACGTGACCACCATTTTCTGTCTGTTCACTCACTTGATACCTGACCTTCAACAGGAGAGGACCTACACTGCAAGTGCTGCTGTGACATGTGTCTGGAAGTGACGATGGCTCATGTGTCTGGGGAAAGGGCCCCTGCCTTCACTTCGGAGGAGTTGGAGAAACTAGTGGATGGGGTCCTCCCCAGTATATGCAACTGTACGGTCCTCCAGACAAACAGGTGAGTACACTGTGAGCATGCTGAATGGGCAATGCCTGCTTTAAGTGGTGTGGCTGTTAGATAAATGGGGGGGCTGAGGCCTACATGTGCGGATGGTGAGTGTATGTGCGTCATGGCATTAGTGGGAACTGGTGGGCAATGAGTATGACGGTCCGGCTGGGTGAGTAATGTCCTTTCCCCCTGTACCATTCCCCTAGGTCAGCGCCCACCAGAAGAAGGCTAATTGGCGTGCCATCGCCAAGGACGTCTCGACCCTGGGGGTCTACCACAGACAGAGCACCCACTGCCGTAAAAGATGGGAGGACCTGCGCCGCTGGAGCACGAAGACGGCGGAGGCCCAGCTGGGGATGGCCTCCCAACGTGGGAGGGGTGCCCGTCGCACCATGACCGCCCTGATGTTTCAGATCCTGGCGGTGGCCTATCCGGAGTTGAATGGGCGCTTCAGGGCATCACAGCAGCCACAAGGGGGTGAGTACACTCTCATTCAGCTGACTCTGCGTGCATTACGAGGTGTCTTTTCCCCTAGGCCAGGGCGATCTTGATAGGCAAGGTCCCTTGTGAGACAGGCTATGTGGCACCCCTACCCCACTAGTGGTAAGAGCCATCTACACCTAGTCAGGCTCCTGTGACTTCCTGGTGTGCAGCAATTGGGCTTAGGCCCCGTACCCCATGGGCATGTGAAAATCTATGAACTATAAGTGCATGGCGTAGTGCAGAGGGCTGCTCACTGTCTGTTGTGTCTGCCAACGGTAGTGGTGTTGCATGCACTGAACATGTCTTTCTTCTGTCTTCCCCCCCTTTTTGTGGTCTCCCTGTTCTTGTGTGCAATAGCATTATCAGGCGGAGGAGCATTGGCACTGGAGCAGGAGGGAGCTGCATCCCACTTGGCCCTGGAGGGTGAAGCTACAGAGTCTGAAGCCACCAGTGGGACAGAGGGCGAGGGGAGCTCCACGGCGGAGACAGGAGCAGAGACCAGCGACAGCGACTCCTCCTCTGATGGGAGTTCCCTTGTGGTGGCAGGCCCCTCTGTGCCCACTGCATCAACAGGTACAGCTGCCACCCTCCCTACCAGCACCTCCCTCCCAGCAGCCCCTCAGCGTCTGTCCCGTGCCTGCTCACCAAGGAGGGTGGGCATCTCCTTCGCCCCAGGCACCTCAGGCCCTGCCCCAGTTAGCCCTGCTGCCCTCAGTGAGGAGGCTATTGACCTCCTGAGATCCCTCACTGTTGGGCAGTCGACCATTCTGAATGCCATCCAGGGTGTTGAGAGGCATTTGCAACAAACAAATGCATACCTGGAGGGCATTCATTCTGGTGAGGGAGCCCAACAGAGAGCATTTCAGGCTCTGGCCTCAGCACTGATGGCAGCCATTGTCCCTGTGTCCAGCCTCCCCCCTCCAACCTCCTCCACCCGGACCCAATCCCCTGTACCTCTGCCTATCCCAAGCACACCCTCAGACCAGCATGCACACACATCAACACACAAGAGTGGCTCAGGCAAACATAAGCACCACACATCCCACAGGCACTCACACAAGCAACATACCCATGCACACATACCAACATCCACTTCCTCCACTGTGTCCCCCTCCTCCACGTCTCCCTCCTCCCTCCCAGTCTCGTCTCCACTCACACCTGCATGCACTACATCCTCAGCTACTACCTCCGTCACCAGCACGCTTATCACCACACACCGCTCACGTGCAATCACCACCCCCACTAACATTCACACATCCCCAGTGTCCTCTCCCAGTGTGTCTGTGAGCCCTCCTCCCAAAGTATACAAACACAGGCACACACCCACCCAACAGCCATCCACCTCACAACAGCCTCCAGCCCATGCACCTTCACCCAAATTCAGCAGACGTACACCTCCTACAACCACTACCTCTTCCTCCACAACCAAACCCCCTCCATCTACCCGTCCCAGTGTGTCTAAAAAACTTTTCCTGGCTAACATTGACCTCTTGCCTACACCTCCCCCCCCGTCCTTCCCCTAGGGCCAGGCTTTCCAGGTCCCAGCCCAGCACCTCAGCCACCACATCCCCAGGCACAGTGGTACCAGCAACTGCGGGGTCATGGAGTGCACCAACCATCAGGGCTGCCAGTGTGCCAAGTAGCAAGGGCAAGGACATTCCGCCACCTGCGAAGGTGAAAAAGGTGCCCACATCCCAGAGGGAGAAGCCGAAACCACCAGCCATCAAGGGGTCATCGAAAACAAAAGGGGATAGTGGCAAGACAACTGCACCACCATCCAAGGGAGGGAAGGGCCAAAAACAGAAGGGCAGGTCAGGAGAGGGCATGGTGACAAAGACTGAGGGACCAGTGTCACACCTTCTGTCCACGCCAACCTGAACGGCTGCGAACACCGCCACCTGCACCACCACCTGCACCGCCACTGGCACGTCTACAGCCGCTGCGACTGTCCCCAGACTCTTCCCCGGTGGGCAGCCCTCCGAGGCTGCAGAAGACATTCTGCTTTCTTCCTCAGCAGGTGCTGACACATGCCCCACCGCCAGCCCCGTCACCTCAGACCCCGCCGCCAGCACTGCCACCACAGACCTTGCCGCCAGCCCCCCCACCACAGACCCCACCACCAGCACCGCCACCACAGACACTGCTGCCTGCACCGCCACGACAGACACCATTGCAAGCACCGCCAGCGGTTCCGCGACATTCTCGGACAGTGGCACCACCGCTGACATGCCTACCATCCCCAGTGGTCAGTCGTCCGAGGCTGGTGGTGAGTTCCAGGACCCTGGGCAGCTTCCATGAAGCATTACTGTCATCACTGTCAGTACCTGCAGGTGGAATGCGAAGCCGCAGCAGTGTGGGGTATGTCGCTGCCTCCATGTTGTATCATGCTACCTGTACCTCGCCAATGTCGTGCCCCACACACCCAGGTGAGTGAATTGTACTGGCCACACTGCACGTGGAGCACTCTGGGCACCAGGCCCCCTCCAGAACCAGTGGAGACTCACATCCACTACCTCAGTCCTTGGCAGGATGAAGCACTCTGGGCACCAGACCCCCTCCAGAATCAGTGGAGAATCACATCCACTACCTCAGTCCTTGGCAGGATGAAGCACTCTGGGCACCAGGACCCCCCCAGAACCAGTGGAGAATGACATCCACTTGAGAGACTGTGGCTTTTCACTACCCAGGATAAAGCAGTGGGCAAACCACCCACTGGAGAGACTTGAGAGACTGTGGCTTTGCATTCCCCAGGATAAAGCAGTGGGCAAACCACCCACTTGAGAGACTGTGGCTTTGCACTCCCCAGGATAAAGCAGTGGGCAAACCACCCACTGGAGAGACTTGAGAGACTGTGGATTTGCACTCCCCAGGATAAAGCAGTGGGCATGGAGCCCCCTCGTGTAGCAGTGGCGCGTGCGTTCATCTGGCTGAGGTGCCCCGCTCCCCCTGAGGTGCCTGTTTCATTTCGATCTGATGCCCCTCCAGTGTTCTCTCCGTTTCCAGTCAGGTATCTAGTGTGGGCTTCGCCCATGCATTTTGGGCCCAGTGGTCCACGGACAATGATTGGTGTACATAATTGTATTTACTGGATTCTGAACTTTGATAATGAGATTTCACATGATTGCATTTGTTCAAACCAATTCCTTTTGTCCTTGCATTCTCCCAGGGTGTGGGGGAGTGTATGTGTACTGTTGCTGCATGTATTTGTGTGTATGGTGTTATGGGTGAGGGTGGGGGTGTTGCATGTTGCATGTGTGTGTCACTCTCTTTTCCCTCCCCACTCCTCTGTGTTGTATGTGCAGTACTCACCGTGGTCGTCGCTGCCGTCTTTGGTGCTCCTGATAGAAGAGAAGGAAGACTCGCATTGGCAGTATCTGCAATTCGGGCTCCATGGCATCCTGGTTCCTCGTGGGGTGTGGAGAGATGAGTGTTTTCCCTTCTGTGTACTGTTTCCGCTGTGTTTTTGTTCGCGTTGGTTCCACCCCGGAAAAGGTGGCGGATAGGCCTCTTGTGAAACGGTGGGCGGTACATTGTCTTCCGCCTGTCTGTTGGCGGTTACCGCCACAGTGCTTATTTCTACCGCAGTGGTGGTCGGAGTGTCAAAGTGGCTATCTATGTTGGCGGTTTCCGCCATGGTCATGATTCCATTTTTTTTTCCGCCGGCCTGTTTGCGTTATACCGCCGCTTTAACACTGACCGCCAGGGTTGTATTGAGGGCCTTAGTGATTAAAATGACTTTATGTTAAAAATCATAGAAATTTACTGAAAAAACCCAAGGTTATTGTTAGGTTCTGAATTTACACATTCAAAACGATGGAAATTTAGCAGTTATAGTTAGAGCTATTTCAAGTAAATATAGCTCACACCCTAAAGTAACTATAACTCACTCCCTCACCAAAACATAACTTTTACTGTTCACTGTATAAATTGAATGTTCAAAGCCTACTCCAAGTAATGAAGTCACTAACTTGTTATTTGCAAAGGCTACAATTATTTAAATGTGAGCTCAACCCTTGGTTTCTATGGCATGGAGCAGACACCCTCAACATAAAGATAATAAGTATACCATTTAGAAATAACACATCAGTAAAGAAGTCAAAGATGCACCACAGTAAAAAAACATACTCTTGTTGTTAAAAAAGTCCAAAATTCAGTAAGCAAGGTGACATCAAATTGACAAAAATGCAATGAGTGGAATCGGACATATGAATTTTAAACTGTAAAGATAAATGTAGTGCCACAAAGCTAAAAAAACAATGGTAGTCTATGGTATTGGTTGACTGGGACCTAGGTATGATTTGAGGCTGACTGCAATGGAGTCCTGGTCAGGTGCACCAAGTAGATTAGCCCTGATCAAAGTATAGAAGCCAAAAATTCACAAAAAATATCAAAGTGTCTTTGCAGAAATAGACCTAGAAGAAATGACAGCATTTTGTGTCAAAAAACTTGACAAAGGGCCTCATTACGAGTTTGGCAACTGACCGCCATGCTGGCAGTCCTGAAAAGACCGGTAAGCTGGCTTTCAGACCGCTCTCTTACGAGTTGAACAGGCAGACCACCAGCACCGTCAGTACAGCGATCAACCACTGAGCATATTACAAGCACACAGTCACTGTGGCAGTCAGCCAATGAAGGTCTGAACCGCGGTGGTTCACGGTCAGCAAAGTAACAGACAACTGCACATTGGATAAATTTGAAAACAACACAGCTGACACACATTGGCCAAGTGATAGGAAAATCAAAATGTGGGACAGGATCGTTGGCGGAGTGAATGCTATAGGCACCACCCTACGCACAAAGGAGGACATCAGGTAGAGGTGGAATGACCTCAGGGGCAAGGTCCGTTCCCTGGTCTCCAGTCAAGGACAAAGTCCCTTCCCTGGACTCCAGGCACCAGCTGCAGGCCAAGGAGACTGGTGGTGTCCCTCCCAGTGCCCCATTACATCTCTTTCCCTGGGAGGAGAAGGTCTTGGCCATCCTGTATCCTGAGGGCTTGACAGGAATACCTGGGGGAGTGGAACATGGTAAGTCACAACACAAAACATGGTAAGTCACAACACAAAAAGTGTCACAAAATGCCATGTCATGCATGCTCATAGCTCACCTTTTATCACTGTCTTTTTCATGTACCCCACCAATATTCAATTCCAGAGTATCTGGGTGTTGACACTGTCAATCTGTACTGCTGGACCCAACATCACAGCTACTAAGGTCCATCACATGCCACTGATCCAAATGGGGCCTGCAAGTCTTTCAATATTCAATAATAATCCCAGGATGCATGGTATGTCTCAACAGGTAAATGTATGCACAAACCTAATGCAGTTTGCATACAGATATGTAATGCCCAACATTTGCTTAGGGTTTGTAGTAGAGAGAATTACCTGATCGCAACTCTCAGGAGGCCCTGTTTCTCTTAACTCGAACCACCTCACCAGTGTTCACTTGTCCAGATACCCCTGTTCCTCAACTTTCAATTGAAGTGTACTCACCTGGGAGGATACCATGTGTAGAGGGTGTGTAGTAGAGAGAGTGACATGACTGCAACTCCCAGGAGGCACTGTTTATATAATCCCAAACACCAGCCCAGTGGTCACTTGTCCAAATACACCTGTTTGTGATCTCTCTAATGCTCTACACTCATCTGGGAGTATACCATTGGTCAAGTGTTGGGACGTAGAGAGAGTGACCTAACTGCAAATCCCAATAGGCTCTGTTTATCTAACTCCAACCACAAGGTCAATGTTCACTTGTCCCAATACATCTGTTTGGCAACTCTCAATTGAAGTGTACTCACCTGGGAGGATACCATGTGTATAGTAGAGAGAATGACATGACGGCAAATCCCAGGAGGCACTGTTTCTGTAACTCTGAATACCAGTCCAGTGTTCATTTGTCCAAATACCCTTGTTCCTCAACTATTAATTGCAGTGTACTCACGTGGGAGGATACCAGGCATATAGAGTATGTAGTAGATAGAGTGACATGACTGCAACTTCCAGGTGGCCTTATGTCTCTAACTCCAAACACCAGACCATGGAACGCTTGCCAAAAAACCCTGTTTGGCAACTCCCAATTGAAGTTTACTCGCCTGGGAGGATACTGTTTGTCAAATGTTTGAAGTGGAGGGACTGACCTAACTACAACTCCCAGCAGGCCCTGTTTCTGTTCCTATACACACCAGACCAGTGTTCACTTGCCCAAATACACCTGTTTGTTGACTCACAAATGCTGTTTACTCACCAGGGAGGATACTATTTGTCAATTGTTTGAAGTAAAGGGATTGACCTGACTGCAACTCCCAGCAGGCCCTGTTTCTGTTACTACAAATACCAGACCAGTGTTCACTTGTCAAAGACCCCTGCTCCTTAACTCTCAATTGAAGTGTACTCACATGGGAAGATACCATTTTCCAAGTGTTGAGAAGCAGAGGGAGTGACCTGACTGCAAAACCCAATAGGCCCTGTTGCTCTTACTTCAACCACCAGCACAGTGGCTACTTGTCCAAATACCCTTGTTTGTCAACTCTCAAATGAGTATACTCACCTGGGAGTGATCAAGCACAGATCATGCCCAAATCAGAGACATAACTATCAACATAGCTCAATCTTGACTTGCTAACCCAATAGGAAATATTTGAGGACAGGAATGACACCTTACCCAGTGTGAATAACGCGTATTCATAAGGCCTCAAGATGCCTCACCACATTGGTATTGGCAGCAGACACATTTACTCTGTAGTGTGCACATGATGACTCTAGTCACATATACAACAAAGTCCTGGGTTTGTCTGCATCACACACAACTAGGCTTCCAAATGGACAAAGCCATATCTTGCCTAGCCACTGTTATTTCTGCACTGGTGGCAAGATATCTTTTTCAGGCCATCCTCCAAAGTACAAATGGTCTGCACATTTGACAGCTGCTTTAGTCAAAATGAATTACCAGGCTTCACACACGTCATGTCAATACCCCCAATACCATGGTTACTTGGCACAATCGGATTAACTGCAACTTAACTTTGTACAAGATCTCTGCTCACTGTGACTTTAAATTGTTGGAGGTAGATGTCACAATACAAAAAGTAACATTGTATCTTTTACATCAATAGGTGGAGCTGCCGCTGGGCACACAGAGGCCACAGAACAGACTGCCACTACCCCCCTGGATGAAGCCCTCAGTGAAGAAAATACTCCTGGACATCTGGACATGGAGGACAGTTCTGGCTCATCTGGGCAACCTGGTCAGAGGACAACAGTGAGTCTCACTGTGCCCACAACTTCACCTCTCAGCCCGGTTGCCTCAACATCACAGGCAACCATTCGCCCCTCAACCTGTGTACCTAGGCAGTATTTACCAACTCGTGCCCCGCCCCCCAGTCCTGGATCCTGAGCTGCAGCACAATACTTCCAACGATGAGGGTCCAGGAACAAGTTGAAGAGGACACCCAGTGGCAAGGACACAGGCCAGTGGGGGTAGGATGCGTGGGAGGGATGCTGTGGGCCAGAGGGATGAGGCCACTGGGGGTGATCTTGGCCTGGAAACCAGCAGCCATATCTTGGGGGTCTATCAGAAGTCCCAAGATGTGATGGGCCAGGTGTTGACCAAACTCCCGGAAATCAAGTAACTACCGAAGGACATGCGCAGAGACATACTGGAACAGATGGAGGCCCACAATAACTACACGGCCTCCCTAACAGGGGTGCTGAGGGACATACATACCACCCTGAGCAGGGTTTTTCAACAATAGTCTACCCCTTCCTCTGGCTCATCAAGACCAGGCACATCAACATCAGTGCCAGCCACTGAAAGGGAGGTCTTGTCAGAGGAAGAACCAGCCCCAGAGACTCCTGCCTCTGTAGCAGCAGATCCCCCATGCAAGCCAGAACATCCAGCAAAGAATCCAGGAGGTGCGGATGGTAAGACACCCACCAATGCAAGCAAGTGACCTCTGCTTAAAGGACATCATTTGTGTGCAGCACATTCACTATGATCCTGACTGATTCTGAACCACCTACCAGTTCCAATGGGGGACTAATCTGAACATTAAACTCCCAATGGTGTGGCATCTACTCCAGTGATTTCATTCACCATGACTGATCCCTTCACTTTACATTTTTGTTTTTTTTCTGTCCAAAATGTATTTTCTGTATTAGCATTGTAATAAAGCCACCCATCACAAGCTAATTGTCTGCTTGCTTAAATTTCTCATTTAGCTATGTAGAGATGTAAGACCACATGAACCATACGATGAAGATATAAACTACTTGTGTAAGCAGGGATATGATACAGGTACACAGTGTCCAGCTTAGGATTAAAACCATTAAACATAAACACATAGATACAAGTGTCTGGTCAAACCAAAAATGTTATTACAGTTTTCAGCACTTAGGCTGTCAATATGTCTGAACTATTGGAAATCAACAATGAATGACTTCACAGAGTAAATTAACATATTTATAGGTACCGAGCCCCAGACCACGGAAGGAAGGGATTTGTCAGGCACTGTCCTGTAGAATAGGCAAGCATTAAAGTGGTTGATATCAGCAGCTTGAGTCTTATCACATATCACACCAAAGTAATCTAACATCACATAAGCTAGGATACAGACAGATGTCAGTACAGCAGTCCCTGATCACAGGGACATCATACTTCGATTCCCATGCTTCTGGTGTTAAGACATAAACATATGTGAGTATTGTGGCCGAGGCACTGTGGTCTGCAATGATGAAACACATCTACAGTTATATACAGGTCATGAAAAAGAGTGTTTAGCCAATGTGAAGGAAGAATAACTTGGTCAAAAGCTAGGACTGCATATTTTCTAACCACATGATGACACATATGATGCATCAGACCCAACACAAAATACAAAACAAGTGCAATGGGCACTTTTGTATCTCCATCCAAACACTATGCAAGCTGTCTTGGTACAGGTCTCATACATCCAAACTCTGTGACCTACATTACCTGGATCAGTCCATGTCCACTTTGCATGCCAGAACTGCATCAGATAACCGCCAGTGTCACAACTCTGAAATGCCCACATGAAGACGTCATGGCAGAAGGTACCTGTACAAAGAACAAAAAAAGGAGTATAGGCTTGAAACCATACCTATGACACAAGTCACATAGCAATCAACTGGAAAACAAAGTACATTGCAAGGAAACTGACACAAACAAAGCAACAGCATCACGGTGGGGATGTGTCATAAGCTATCTTATCAAGGCGTCTTTGGCTGAATATTGCAGAGTATCAGCGTCCTAGCTGTTTCCAAAACCCTCAACTCCACACATTAATTGTATCACATGATATACTTACGCTCATGAAAAGTAGCTGTTGAGATCTTCTAGTAAGCCAGCTTCTTCCTCTTCACCACTGTCATCCACACTTCGCATTTCAGGAGTCTCTCGCACTACAGGCTCCCTCGCCTCTGGGATGTACAGGATATTCCTCCACAGGGTGATGTTGTGGAGCATGCAGCATGCCACAGTGATCTGACACACTTTCCCGGGAGTGTAGAGGAGGGCTCCACCAATCCTGTCAAGACACCTAAATCTGGCCTTCAGGAGCCCAAAAGCCCACTCTACTGGTCAACTTGTTCCTCCATGGGCCTCATTGAAGCGGACTTCCCCCGGCATAGTTGGATTCATCAGCGGCGTCAACAACCAAGGATGGTTTGGATATGCAGAGTCTCCTGTTAAGGAACGGGACATAAGTGCAACAATGAGTCACTGCATGATTGTAGCACCTGACATTGCACACATACAATCAGGACTGACATGACTTACCAACCAGCCAGGTCCTCTCTGGGTGCAGTTGTGACATCAGCTGGGATATGGAGCTGTTTAGCATTATGATGAGATCATGGGCTAATCCACTAACTTGCACTTGATGGAATGGAAGTTCTTTCTGTTGCAATAGACTTGTTCACTGGCCTGCGGTGGCACCAAGCCAACATGTGTGAATCAGTGGCCCTGCCCAGATAAACGTCAGCCTTCCCATTGACTAAATCCTCACATCGGGGGAACATGATACAGTTGTCAATGTGTTTCAACAGTGCTGAGAGAGAATCTTTCAACACTAGGCTGAACATAGGTTTGGACATTCCAGCAGATAGGGCCACTGTATGTTGGAAAGACTGGCTAGGAAGTGCAATACTGACATGACCTGTACAATGGGTGGTATACAGGTTGGATAACTAATAGCTGGCACCAGATCTGTCTGCAACTGACAACATAAGTCCACTATTTTTTGCCTGTACAGGTGGGATAACATAATTATATGCCATTGCTCCATGGTCTTAAGGTCTGGCAGTAGACGGTAGACTGGAGACTGTTGCATCCTTCCTCTCCCAGGGTACCTATGTGTGACAAGATATGATTTGTAACATTAGTCAGTGTGTCCACACCAACATACATGATGAATGCCAATAATATTGTGTGGCAAAGCATTTCTGACACATGACAACCAGTACACATCACAGCTGGCAACTACACAAGGGACACATGTGATTCCCATGGTTGTCAACACATGTGTCCACAACATGGATTTGAATACATCTCAAAGATGTGCTACCCAATTTCCCCTCGAAATGTGACTGTATAGTCCGACCTCCAAAATGACCGTCAGTGGTGGTGGACCGTACACCACCATCAAATGCCATCTGTGCCATCCAACACACTACACTGGTGGTTGTGTAGAAGGACCTACATGACAAGGCAAAATGAGGAAGTTTGTGATGCTACAACACATATTACAGGTGTGATGCAGTTTATAAAGCCAAATACGGTATTACAGGCTGACAAAAATGGCAGATGCCTGACCTACTCCACTGGACATTAGAAACTGTCTGTGACCATTGCCAGAAGTCGTTAGGGTGGTTCCAACTGTGGCGGACACAGCCATAGGCTAACCTTATTGCCTGTGGCGGTCAAGGCCCATTGGCTGTGTCTGCCGGCAATGATGACTGCATTGGCGGCAGACTTGACTGCCATGTTGTGCACATTCACTAACTTGACTCCTGACACTGCTGCCAGAAACACCTTCACTACCTGACCTGCTGTGTGTCGCCTCTAAGAGCAATCATGCCATGTCCGGCACGTGGTAGGGCCCCTGCCCTCCCTCTAGGGGAGCTGAAGAAGCTTGTTGATGAGGTGTACCATTGTATGAAGAGTTTTATGGCTCACCAGAGGAGCAGGTAAGAATCTCATGGGCTTAATTGATTCTGTTTGACACCATCCTTTCCCTCCTCACAGGCTACATTGTGCCCCTGTGTGCCAGTAGAACCTCTTGTGTGCCTATTGTTGCGGTCTGTGTGGCATCAATGAGATGTACATTGTACCAGTATTAGTGGCCAGTACTATATACTAAGTTCAGTCACATTGTGTTGTGTGAGGTTTGTGAAGTCCTAGATCATGGGTACTCACAAACTTTTTCTCGGGGCCAAAATTACAGTATTGTTTGTGGCGGAGGGCCGCACCAATGGGTCAGTGTGTGGCGACTGGGTCGTGGGCCGAGCTACTAGGGGGTCACAAAACAAAATCCCCTCCTTTTCAAAACATTACTAGACAATGCTGTATTATGAAGCCAGATATAACTACAAAGCAACAAGAAGGACATTTAGTAAAACATTTTTATTATCAGACAATAGCAATCTAAAGAGGCACTGCATGGTAAACCTTGTTAACTGGACAGGTCCAATGCAGCACCGGTTTATCTGAGTCCGAAAAATAGGTATGTCAAAGGAAGATATATCAAGACGTTATTGTACACTTCATGTCTCCTGTTAGTGTCTTGTAATCTGATATTATATCAGAAATGGCAAGCCTTAAGAGCTAATCCAGATGCAAGTCTGTTAGACTATTTCTGAGTTTACTCTTCAACAATCCCATTATGGAAAACAAGCTTTCACAAACATATGTTGACCCAAACATACAAATTACTTTCTGAGCCACTGTAAAAAGAACAAGTAATTTGTCAGAAGGCACAATGGTCTGGAATTGTTCTGGTGCCTTCTTCAAAAAAGATGCTTTGAGAGCTGAATGCTATCAGCTCTGTTTGTGCTTGCATTATTTTCATGTCAATAAGTTGAACAACATCAAGAGTTCATGCACTCACCATCCGGGGGTTTTCAACCAGCCTGAACAGATCTCCCCAGAAATGTCCTCAAAACATGCACCACGTTTAGGAATGGCAGCATTTCTTGTGCATTTGGAAACCTCTGAGTCACAGCCAACAGTTTTGGAAAGTGAATGAAGTCAGCAACATCCAGTTGTTCTTTGAATAGCACAAGCTTACTTTCAAATTAGTAAATACCATTTATCATGGACCACACAAGCTGTTGTTTGCCTTGCAGCATCAAATTGAGAGCATTGAAGTGTGCAAATGGATCTGAAAGAAATGGAGCATTAAAAGCCATTTCACATCCTTTAGTTCTAGGAATGATTGACCTCTACTCTTTACAAAGTGTTCAATTTCAGGAAGCAAAGCAATGAACTGCTCCAGAACGTTCCCTTTGCTTATCCATCGCACTTCAGTGTGCATCAAGAGGTCTGTATATCCAGCTTCAGAATCCTGTAGTATAGCTCCAAAAAGTCTATGGTTAAGGGCTATGGCACAAATAAAATTAACAATTTTCATGGCATGTTTTAGGACATTCTCCAAGCTTTTATTTTGCACACAAAACTTCCTGATGAATAACGCAGTGGCAGTCTATGACAGTCTGTCTGGTGAGCTTTGTTTTAAGCAGAGATACAAAGCCTCTGTCAAGGACTACCATGTGTTCTGCTTTCCTGCTCTTATCTCATAACCGAGCTTACAGAACCTCTCTGGAATGCACTTCTGAGTTTAAAGAAGACATTTATTGTTATTATTTCTTCACCGCAAGGTTCTTAAGAGACGAAATTAGTAGATTGGAAGCACACGTTCAAAGGTAGTCGCAGCAATGAAAGCAAAATATATCAAAGTACTTCTCAGTTGCAATGTACACAGCAAATATATGTGATTATATTATAGCATAACTTCAAAGCAAAGCATAAAAGTCAAAATTCATCACCGTAGGGCCTATAGCTCAGCTTCATCTTTCTGGGGTCTGCAAGTTGATGACTCCGGTCAACTGCGAGAAAGAGATTTTCTACCCAAACGGGAGACAGGCAACTGACGTCTATGTTCCTGTCTGAAGTCAAGCAGATTCAATCTACCTCTGCTGTAGTCCAGAGTCATCCTTAAAAGCAAATTCAGTGTGAGAACCGAAGAAATCTGGAGAGTGGCCAATTCTCCCCAGATCCCTCGCTCTCAGACTGGAGTGTGAGGTAAACACAAAATCTACTTGCTCTTATCAGCTAAGGTCTGGTGTGAACAACACTGCTTGGTCTACCATGTAGAAAAACACAGCTCATCTGCAATGTCTCAACTGCAATGTCTAACACCACGTTAAAGCCAATAGGCAGCTAACCTAAATATCAAATGTAATGTCTAATGTCATGTCAAAGCCAATAGGCAGCTAAACTGAATACAGAATGTAATGTCTAATGCCATTTCAAAGCCAATAGGCAGCTAAACTGAATACAGAATGTAATGGCTAATGCCATGTCAAAGCCAATAGGCAGCTAAACTGAATGTCTAATGCCATGTCAAAGCCAATAGCCACTGGAGCTCTTCTTTGTGGCAATGCTGAAGAATGGTGACTCTCTGACTGCTTTGATCACCTGTTCCTGGACATTTTCACCTATTGCTTCTATTCTGCGTGCACAAGTAGAATCAAATAGCTGTAATGCACCGATTTATTTTAAAATGCTGGCTTTGTTGCTGTAGTTTTCAAACAAAATTTCAGCTGCTGAAAGGAAACATTTCTTCACCAGCTCTGCCTCCGTAAATGGCTTCTAATGTTTGGCAAGCAAGTAGCATATTTGAATGATGTTTCTGTAACAGCCTCAGATCCCTTCACTTGGCAAAGGAAGAGCTTCTGCTGGGAAAGAAGCGATTGCTTTAACGATGCCACTTCTGCTGAATGCAGTTTTGATTGCAATAGGAAGTACTCTGTATATCCTGCGAGTTCAGTATTTTAGTGCCATTCCAGGCTATGGCCCTAATTACAACCCTAGCGGTCGGTGATAAAGCGGCGGTAATACCGCCAACAGGCCGGTGATAACCAAAATGGAACTATGACCACGGTGGAAACCATTCAGACAGACAGCCACTTTAACACACCGACCGCCACGACGGAATCAACAAGCACCACGGCGGTAACCCCCAACAGCCAGACAGAAGACAATGTAACGCCCACACTATTATGACCGGCCTATCCGCCACCATTTCCGGGGCGGTACCAATGACATCAAAAGCATGGCAGAAACAGAGCTCAGAAGTCAAAGGACTCACCGGTGGAGACTCAGGGAACATTCACAATGCCATGGAGCCCGAGCTGCGCATATTTCCGATGCTCGTCTACCTTCTGCTGCATTATGAACAGCAACACCGGTGAAGACGACTGTGGTGAATACTGCTGCCTAGCATACAAGGGAGGGTGGAGGAAAAAGAGAGTGACACTCGCAACACCCCCACCCCAACACCATACACACAACCAGATGCACTAACAATACATATTTCCCCCGTACCTCCCAGGAATAATGCAAGGACAAAAAGATTTGAAGAAAGGGTAATATGATAAAAGAACATGAATAAGTGCATCAAAATACAAACGTATATACATATGTACAAATGGAGGGACACTGCCCAGTCCTCAATGTCTGTGGGTCACAAGGCCACAACACATAGGCCAAGGCCCCACCTCACTTCTGCAACAACACAGAGAGAACACTGCAGGGGTATCAGGTTGAAAATACACAGGCAACTCAGGGGGACAAGGAATGGGGGGGGGCACCTCAACCGGAAGATGTTACAACGTCACTGGTCCATGAGGGGGCAACATGCCCTGTGCGCTGTCCTGGGGAGTGTAAGGCCACATTCTCTCAGGTGGGTGGTTTGCCCACTGCTTGGTCCTGGGAAGTGCAAGGCCACAGTCTCTCAATTGGGTGGTTTGCCCACTGCTTGGTCCTGGGGAGTGCAAGGCCACAGTCTCTCTAGTGGGTGGTTTGCCCACTGCTTGGTCCTGGGGAGTGCAAGGCCACAGTCTCTCTAGTGGGTTGTTTGCCCACTGCTTCGTCCTGGAGAGTGCAAGGCCACAGTCTCTCTAGTGGGTGGTTTGCCCACTACTTGGTCCTGCGGAGTGCAAGACCACAGTCTCTCTAGTGGATGGCTTCTTTCACTGGTTCTGGAGGGGGCATTGTGCCCAGTGTGCTTCATCCTGGGAAGGATGGGGTGAGTGGATGGCTTCACTGCTCGTTCTTGAGGGGGCTTTGTGCCCAGTGTGCTTCATCCTGGGAACGATGGGGTGAGTGGATGGCTTCTTCCACTGGTTCTGGAGGGGGCATTGTGCCCAGTGTGCTTCATCCTGGGAAGGATGGGGTGAGTGGATGGCTTCTCCACTGGTTTTGGAGGGGGCATTGTGCCCAGTGTGCTTAATCCTGGGAAGGATGGGGTGAGTGGATGGCTTCTCCACTGGTTCTGGAGGGGGCCCTGTGCCGTGTGATGCAGATCTTGGGGAGTGCAAGGTCACAGTCTCTCTAGTCGGTGGTTTGCCCACTGCTTGGTCCTGGGTAGTGCAAGGCCACAGTCTCTCTAGTGGATGGCTATTTCCACTAGTTCTGGAGGGGGCATTGTGCCCAGTGTGCTTCATCCTGGGAAGGATGGGATGAGTGGATGGCTTCTCCACTGGTTCTGGAGGGGGCATTGTACCCAGTGTGCTTCATCCTGGGAAGGATGAGATGAGTGGATATCTTTTTCCACTGGTTCTGGAGGGGGCATTGTGCTCAGTGTGCTTCATCCTGGGAAGGATGGGGTGAGTGGATGGCTTCTCCACTAGTTCTGGAGGGGGCATTGAGCCCTGTGATGCAGATCTTGGGGAGTGCAAGGTCACAGTCTCTTACCTGGGTGTCAGACCCACAGGATTGGCAGGGGCAAGGATGCACAACAGCCCATGGATCCAGGACTACACACTGTCCGCCGGCGGTGACGGCTGCTCAGTGGTGGCAGTGGTGGTGCTGGTGTCCAGGCTCGCAGTGGTGGGGGGAGGCTCTAGCCCATCCCCTGCAGCCTCGGACGGCTGCCCACTGGGGCTGCTGCTGCTGGCAGTGGTGTTGGTGGCAGTGCTGGCAGTGGTGGAGGGAGGCTCCAGCCCATCCCCTGCAGCCTCAGACGGCTGCCCACTGGGGCTGCTGCTGCTGGCAGTGGTGCTGGCAGTGGTGGGGGGAGGCTCCGGCCCATCCCCTACAGCCTCGGACGGTTGCCCATTGGGGCTGCTGCTGCTGGAAATGGTGCTAGTGGTGGTGCTGGTGGCGGTGCTGGAGGGTGGTGGGGGGAGGCTCCAGCCCATCCCCTGCAGCCTCGGACAGCTGCCCACTGGGGCTGCTGCTGCTGGCAGTGGTGCTGGCAGTGGTGGGGGGAGGCTCCAGCCCTTCCCTTGCAGCCTTGGATGGCTGAACCACCATGGTTGGTCGTGGGGGCTCCGAATGAGTTCCAGCACCAAGCCTCCTGTCCTTCCTGCCTGCTGGTGCATGCCCCTTGCCCTTCCTGTCAGCAGCCGGGGGTCTCTCCTTGCCCTTCCCTGTTGCAGCTGGTGGTGCCTCCTTGCCAATCCTATGCGCTGCTGGTGGTGCCTCCTTACCCTTCTCTGTCGCAGCTGGTGGTGCCTCCTTGCCCTTTCTTGTCACAGCTGGTGGTGCCTCCTTGCCCTTCCTAGACGCTGCTGGTGCAGGCACCCTTTCAGTGTTGCTGCCTGGTGCCCGGGATCCTCTCCCACCTGCAGTAGCTGTTGACACTACTGTGGCCGTGGACAGGGTGGCTGAGGTGCTTGTCTGGGTTCTGACCACCCTGGCACGACGTGAAGGACAGGGAGGGAAGCGGTAGGGAAGAGGTCAACGGTGGAGAAGAAAAGCTTCTTAGGGACATTGGGGCGGGAAGAGGGTGAAGGTTTGGGAGTGGAGGAAGAGGAAGTGGTTGTAGGCGGTGTCTGCTGTGTTTGGGTGCAGGTGCATGGGCTGGATGCTGTTGTGAGGTGGATGGCTGTTGGGTGTCTGTGTGCTTGCGTTTGTGTACTTTGGGAGGAGGAGGCACAGACACAGTGGGAGAGGACACAGGGGACGTGTGCATGGATGTGGGGGTGGTGACTGCCAGTGAGGGGCGTGTAGTGATGGGCGTGATGGTGATGGTGGGAGTGGATGAGGATGTAGTGCATGCAGGTGTGAGTGTAGACACAACTGGGAGGGAGGTGGATGAGGAGGAGGAGGGGTACAAAGTGGAGGCAGTGGATGTTGGTATGTCTGCATCTGAATGGTGTTTGCGTGAGTGCCTGTGGGATGATATGTGGTGCTTGTATTTTCTTGAACCACTCCTGTGTGTTGTCTTGTGTGCATGCAGGACTGCCTGTGTACTTCGAATAGGTTGGGGTTGAGGGTAATGGGATTGGGTAGAGGAAGTTGGAGGGGGAGGCTAGAAACAGGGACAATGGCTGCTATCAGGGAGGAGGCCAGAGCCTGGATTGATCTCTCTTGGGCCGCCATGCCAGAGTGAATGCCCTCCAGCAATGCATTTGTTTGTTGCAAATGGGCTGCCAGCCCCTGTATGGCATTCACTATGGTTGACTGCCCAACAGAGATGGATCGCAGGAGGTCAATGCCTCCTCACTCAGGGCAGCAGGGCTAACTGGGGCAGGGCCTGAGGTGCCTGGGGCGAAGGAGATGCCCACCCTCCTGGGTGAGAGGGCACGGGAAACATGCTGAGGGTCTGCTGGGAGGGCGGTGCTGGTACGGGGGTGGCGGCTGTACCTGCAGTTGGGGTGGGCACAGAGGTGTCCGCCTCCATCAGGGAGCTCCCGTCGGAGGAGGTATCACTGTCAGAACTGTCCCCTCCAGTCTCCACCATGGTGCTCCCCTCACCCTGCGTCCCACAGGTGCCCTCACCGTCAGTGGATTTGGCCTCCTGGGCCATGTGGGATGCAGCTCTCCCCGTTGCCAGTGCCTCTGCTCCTCCGCCAGATGATGCTAATGCACATAAGGACAGGATGACAAAACAAAAAGGGGGGGAGAGACAAAGGATACCCTTGGTCAATGGCGGCAACAACACCACCGTTGGCGTACATGACACACACACACAGGGAACAACCCTACGCACTAGGCAATGCACTAACAGTCACAATGCTAGTAACCAACCCATGGACAGGGATATCTACCGCCAATTGCAGCATACCTGAGACCCACAGACCCATGCCCAGTAGTGGATGCCTACTACCTTGGTTGGAGGAGGTCTCCATCAGACCCTGCCCAACATAGGACCTACCCTTCAATGTCCTGCCTGGCCTAGTGGCACCCACAGGCCCACATCCCCCACCCGGAAGCCACCCCACCACACGCAAGTAGTATATTGGGGCACTTTACTCACCCCTTTGGGGCTGCCGTGATGCCCCCAAGCGCCCATCCAGCTCCGGATAGGCCACCACCAGTATGCAGGCCATCAGAGGGGTCAGGGTTTGACGGGCACCCCTTCCTTGTTGGAAGGCCATCCCCAGCTGGGCCTCCACCGTCTTCCGTGCTCAGCGTCTCAGGTCCTCCCACCGTTTGCGACAGTGGGTGCTCTGCCTGCCTTAGACCCCCAGGGTCCACAGGTCCTTGGCGATGGCACGCCACATACCCTTTTTTTGATGGGTGCTGACCTGCAGAGAAATACACATAGGAAAAGGTATCAGTCAGACCGTTCTGCCTGCTACACTCATGGCCCACCGTAGCCCTCACATCCCCTTACGCACCGACATTGCCCACCATACATGCAGCACGCTGCCCAGGGCCCTTCCACCAACCCCCCCCACACTAGGCCCTCACACACAACCCCATGCGTTCATACCCCATGCATCGTGCTCACAGTGTACTTACCTGTTGGTCTAGAGGCCCATACAGCATTCAGTACTGGGGCAGGACCCCATCCACTAGTCTCTCCAACTCCACAGCGGTGAAGGCAGGGGCCCTTTCCCCAGTGACACGAGCCATGGTTGGTTCCAGACACAGGTCACAGCAGCATGTGCAGTGTAGGTCCTCTCCTGTTAAAGGTCAGGTAGCAAGTGAGTGAACAGATAGAAAATGGTGGTCACGTCCGCAGCGGTGCGTGCCGTCAACTCCGGCGTACATTACCATTGTCCACTGTAACCCATTGGGCCCAATGGTATCCAATGGGGAATTGCACGGTGCTTCTCGACCGCCTCCCGCAACAGCACAAAATGTCAGCAGAATTACCTCATTTCCACATGTCCCTCCATACAGGACATGTGGACGCCATTTCAGGGGTGGGCAGGCCATGGAATCTAACTGTGTCACAGTACACATAGGCACCATTTGGGCCTATCCAACAATATACTGTTACAGTCACAACATGCAATGCAGTGTAGTGTTTGTAAATATGGAATACTGACCAGCTACTCACCGTTTTGCCCCCCTAGATTGCAACCGCTGCGGATGAATAGGAGATGGAGACATCCCCCCATGTACAGGCCCCTGGTGGACTTGGCAACATTATCCTCACCTATAGACTGGACAGGGCCACAATCACAGTGCTGTGTGCAAAATTGGAGCCTGACCTATCCTCTGTTATCTGTCAGCCCACCAGGATCCCCCCTTTTGTGCAAGTCCTATCTGTGCTCCATTTCCTGGCAACTGGCTCCTTCCAAGTGACAGTGGGCTTGGCAGCAGGAATGTTTCAGCCAATGTTCTCAATACTGCTGACCAGAGTGTTGTCTGTCCTGGTTAAACACATGCACAGCTACATCATTTTCCCCCAGGTGGAAGATTTGGCCACAGTGAAAGCTGATTTCTATGCAATGGGACATATCCCCAACATTATTGGGGCTATTGATAGTACACATATTGCATTTATCCCTCCCTGGAGAAATGAACAGGGGTTCAAAAATCAAAAGAGCTTTCACTCCATGAATGTGCATATGGTGTGCCTGGTGGACCAGTACATCTCCCATGTCAATGCAAAGCATCCTGGGTCTGTGCACGTTGCCTTTATCCTGAGGAATAGCAGCATCCCATATGTGATGGCTCAAGTCCAGAGGGTGTGGCTAATAGGTGAGCCCTGGTTCCCACCCAGTTGGTGTTGGTGTATGGGTATGGTGTGGGCCCCAAGGGTTAGTGTGTGGCTAACACTTGTCCCTCGATCTTTGCAGGTGACTCTGGTTAGCCCAACCTCTCATGGCTACTGACCCCTGTGGGAAATCCCAGGACAAGGGCAGAGGAACGTTACCATGAGGCACATAGGCGAAGAAGAAGAATCATAGAGAATACATTTGGCCCCCTGAAGGCCAGTTTTTGTTGCCTCCATCTGACAGGTGGATCCCTGTACTACTTACCCAAGAAGGTCTGCCAGATCATCATGGCATGCTGTATATTGCACAACCTTGCCTTACATCGCCAGGTACCTTTTCTGCAGGAGGATGAGGGTGGAGATGAGTGTGTGGCAGCAGTGGACCCTATGGACAGTGAAGATGAGGAGGCAGAGGTTGAGGATGAGGACAACAGAAGTGCAATAATACAACAATACTTTCAATGACACACAGGTAAGACAGTGTGACTTCACTTTTCATTGACAGTTTTGTGTTTGACATTGCCTGTGGCAGGCTGATTTTCCCACTTCTATGGCCACTTACTGTACCCTTTGGCATCTCTAATTTTGGATATTTGTGCCCTACTATTGCTCCTGGTGTGTTGACTGCAGCCAACTACAGGTCTTTTCTATGTATACATTACTGTACAGTTGTATTGCAGTGTTTAAAGCTTGTTAAACGAATACATAGTTCAATCATTTGACAGACTCCATACTCAAATGGTGTTTATTTAAGTGTCAATAATTAGAGGGGGATGTGCAATGGGCTGGGGTAATGGTGCAGAAATGTCCAGGATAGAGTCCAGTCTGTGTGGATCACAGGTGCATTGTCCAAGGTTGAAGAGGAAGTGGAGCAATGGCAGTTCAAGGTGGATAGGGTGACAATCAGGAGAGGGTTATTTCCTGGCGGGGGTCTTGGCAATAGTCTCTGGCTTCTGCCTGGATCGCAGGGACCGTTTGCAGGGTGGTTCTCCTTCTGCAGGGGGAGGGGTGCTGGTGGCCTGTTGGTCCTGTGGCTGGGCCTCCTGTCCACTAGCGGCAGCGGAGGAGGAAGGCTGTTCAGTGGTTTGGCTAGTGTCATGGGCCCGCTGGTGTGCCACTGCCCCCCCTATGGTGTTGGCCATGTCTGACAGCACTCCTGCAATAGTGACCAGGGTGGTGTTGATGTCTTTCAAGTGCTCCCTGATCCCCAGGTACTGCCCCCCTTGCAGCCGCTGGGTCTCCTGCAACTTGTCCAGTATTTGGCCCATCGTCTTCTGGGAATGGTGGTATGTTTCCAGGATCTTGGTGAGTGCCTCCTGGAGAGTCGGTTCCCTGGGCCTGTCCTCCCCCTATCGCACAGCACTCCTCCCAGCTTCCCTGTTGTCCTGTGCCTCTGTCCCCTGAACCGTGCACCCACTGCCACTGACCCCAGGTCCCTGATCGTCCTGTGATTGTGGGGTTGCCTGGGGTCCCTGTAGTGATGGACACACTGCTGATTGACGTGTCCTGGGGACAGAGGTATGGGCCCGCTGGGTGGTTACTGTGGTGGTGTTTCCTGAGGGGGGAGACTTTGTGGTGGTATGGAACTGTGCCTGGGTAACTGACTGTCCGGAGGTCCCTGATGGGCCAGGTTGGTCATCCAGATCCTGGCGTCCAGAGCTGCTATCATCACTATGGGCCTGTTCTGGGGGGGAGGACTGGATATTGCTGGCACCTCCTCTCCTTTGACGTTGGGTGGGAGACCTTTGGGGATGTAAATGCAGTGTTCTTGTTTCTAGGTGTGATATCTTGTGCATGGGTGTGTTGCCCTCTATGGCTGTGTGAGTAGTTATTTGGTGGGCTAGGTGATTCTCTCTAGTTCTCATGCTTTAGGGATGGCTGTCCATGTAGGTCTGTGATGGGGGTCCATGCATTGTTGTTACATGCAGGGCTTGGTATTGGGAGTGGTGGTTTGTGATGGTGGGGTGTGTGTGAGGTGGTGGAGTGATGGGAGTGAGGGTAGGGGTAGGTGATGGTATGCAGGTAGGGGGTGATAGTAATAGAGATTTGACTTACCAGAGTCCAGTCCTCCTTCTACTCCTGCCAGGCCCTCAGGATGCATGATTGCCAAGACTTGCTCAGAAAATCTGGGGTGTCGTTGTGATGCCATGGGTGTAGTGTGAGTGGTGTGGGTGAAGGTGTGTAGGCTGATGTGTTGGGGTATGTGATGTAAGGTGCGTGGATGGTGTATAGGTGATGTGGTGTGTGGCTGTGGTCCTGGCTGTGGTCTTGCTATCTCTCTTGTGGCACTTGTTTGCATTGGTAAAGGGTTGTGGGTAATGCGTGTGTGTGTTTTATAGTGGTGTGGGTGTGTGAGTGTGGTGTGTGTATGGCTGTCAGGTGTGTGTTATTCGAATTGTCCAATATAGTGTTGTTTTGTTAGTGTGTGTGTATTTTGAGTGCCGCGGTATGTAGCACCAATAGTTTACCACCATTGAATGTTTGCCTCGGTGATTCATGGGTCATAATGTTGTGGGCAATAGTTCTGTTGGTGTAACAGTGTGGGTTTTGCTACCGCCAGTTTATCACCGACCTTTAGGCTGGCGGACTTGTGTGTGTGGCTGTATAGTGATGGATTGCTATGTGTGTGTCATAATATGGGTAGCGGTAATCTGCTGCGGCGACGGTATGTTGGCGGCAGTCAGCATGGCGTTAAGTGGTACTTACCGCCAATGTCATAATGAGGGCCTATATCTCTTAAGAACATTTACTTTCTCTTTGCAATGCAAATAGGTGACTTTCTCTTTTGGCCAATCAACGAACAAGTACTCTTCTTCCCTTGCTGCCTGGAATGACCTGTGTTCACTTTGTATGGATCTACATCATTTGCAGGGCTAAACTATAGGCCAGTGCAGAGCTCTCACGTGGGTTTGTTACTGTGCAATGAGTAACAAGGATCAGGAATTAGATTTTCCCCTCACGGCCAATGGACCAACACCGCCTCATGACCAATACCACCTCATGACTGATGGACCGACACTGCCTCTCGCTAGAGACCTCTGTGAGCAAAACCAAAGTAATGTTTTGTTTAAACATACAAAATGATGTATAAAAAGGAACATTCAACCCTCAAACGTCACTGGGTTGGGAGGAAATATTGCCTAGAAAAATAGGAGGTAGTAATCTTAGACAAATGGGTATTAAACATCATCAATAAAGGCTACTGCATGGAGCAGACACAAAAAACGTCTAATGTCAGACCATAATATGCACACATCTAAAAGATCTTCATCTACTCATATAGTAGGTGCTGAAATGTATGCTCAAATGAGCAATAAAGGCATTAACACACAAGCAGTGAATTGAGGAGTTTAATCTGTGTGCATGCTCATAGCAATTGAAGAATTACCACAGAGACCAGTATGCAACCTAAGAATTAAACAAATATGAGTCACCATAGAACTTAGAGACAACCATCTTGCAAGATGTAACACCTCTGCTGCTCTAGAAGTATCTCATGGTGAGAGAAGCTCATTTCCATGTCCCCATGCATCCAAAGCAATGGGAATGCCTCAGGATTACAATTTTGAGGGCATGTGGTAGGCAGGGAGGTTGGCGAATATTACCAATTCAAATACGTCAACACCTTTTGTTATAAAATCAGCACAGAGGGTATTCACACAAGTTTCCCGCTGTAGTGGTGGTACTTCTTGGGTGACAGTCAATATATATGTACCCATATCTCATCAAAATGTAACAATGCCAGGACAGTGTAAACCAGGTGACTACATTAGTGTACTCTGGGTTTCAGTGTCAGTCAGAAGAAATCTTTGCCCACACCATCTCAACATAAGATATCTTTGGGACCATAGACAGACATGACCACAGAGAAGATTGCAACATCAAAGAGAGATTCCAGGCATTTCAGTAACGGGCTTACTGTTACCACACATCACAGTAGCTGTCACTGAGAACAGTTATGAAGTTGATGGGAATGACGGTATTATATAACAACTTGATACTGTATGCTTCCTTACACATGTGCCCAAAACAGAACTTGCTAATGAACCAGAGGTGTCAGGGACAGGGAACATTAAGGGAGTCAGTCACAAAGTGAAGCACTGGACACATGATAAGTACCAGTCTCTATAATAACAATACCAACAGATGCCTCACTGTAAGAAAGTACCATCTTTCTTGGCATGTTACTCCCAATTTTACCTGTATGTCAGTATGTTTTTGCCTGTCTCACTGGGATCCTGCTGGTCAGGACCTCAGTGGTTATAGTTTATGGCCTAATGTGTGTGTCTGTATAGTGCTTAACTGTGTCACTGAGGTTCTGCTAATCAGAACCTCGTTGCTTATGCTCTCTTTGCTTTTAAATTGTCACTGTAGGCTAGTGACTTCGTTTATCAATTTCAATTGGCACACTGGTCCCCACCTATAAATCCCTAGTATATGGTACCTAGGTAACCAGGGCATTGGGGTTCCAGGAGAAGATCCTTATGGGCTGCAGCATTTTTTTTGCCACCCATAAGGAGCTCAGACAAACCCTTGCACAGGCCTGCTATGGCAGCCTGCATGAAATAGTGCACACACTATTTCACAGCCATTTTCACTGCACTTAAGTAACTCTTAAGTCACCTATATGTCTAACCTTCACTTGCTAAAGGTTAGGTGCAAAGTTACTAAGTGTGAGGGAACCCTTGCACTAGCAAAGGTGCCCCGACATAGTTCAGGGCCATTTCGAGTGACTTTGTGAGTGCGGGGCGCCATTACACATGTGCACTATATATAGGTCAATACCTATATGTAGCTTCACAATGGTAATTCCGAATATGGCCATGTAAGGTGTCTAAGATCATGGAATTGTCCCCCCATTCCAAATCTGGTATTGGGGAGCCAATTCCATGCATCCTGGGGGCTCCACCATGGACCCCCAGTACTGCCAAACCAGCTCTCTGAGGCTTGCACTGCAGCTACAGCTGCTGCCACCTCACAGACAGGATTATGCCCTCCTGGGGTCTGAGCAGCTCAGTCCCAGGAAGGCAGAATAAAGCATTTCCTCTGAAAGCAGGGTGTCACACCCTCTCCCTTTGGAAATAGGTGTTACAGGCTGGGTAGGGGTAGCCTCCCCAGCCTCTGGAAATGCTTTGAAGGGCACAGATGGTGCCCTCCTTGCATAAGCCAGTCTACACCACTTCAGGGACCCCTTGTCCCCTGCTCTGGTGCGAAACTGGACAAAGGAAAGAGGAGTGATCACTACCCTGTCCATCACCACCCTAGGGGTGGTGCACAGAGCTCCTCCAGTGTGTCCCAGACTTCAGCCATCTTGCTTTGCAAGGTGTGGGGGCACTCTGGAGGGCTCTGAGTGGCCAGTGCCAGCAGATGACGTCAGAGACCCCACCTGATAAGTCCTTACCTGATAAGGTAGCCAATCCCCCTCTCAGAGCTATTTAGGGTCTCCCCTGTGGGTTCTCTTCAGATTCTACTTGCAAGTTTCAAGCAGGAATCCTCTGCAACTACTGCTTCATTCTCTGACCTCAGATCAACCGCAGCCTGCTCCAGGAACCGCTCTAACAGCAACAAAGTATCCACAAGGGGTACTTTTCTTCTGCAACTTCAGCTCCAGCCAGCAACTGCTACAGTTTCCATGGTGTGCACGCTCTGAGGACTCCCTGTCTTCATCCTGCACCAGAAAGACCGAAGAAATCTCCCTTGGGGTGACAGAGTCACTCCTCTGCTCCAGCAGGCACCTTCTAAGACGTCAACCGGTACCTTTGGACTCCTCTCACACCAACAAGTGTGCTCCTAAGGACACAGAGGTTGGACCCCATCGACACAGACTGTCCTGAAGTCCTGCTGATGCAATTTGGAGGAGGTAAGACCTTGCCTTACCTGAGAGCGACTGTACCCCTGTGTATTACATCTTCTTCATCTCCTGAGGCCTCTGTGCACTATTTGCTAAATTCCTTTGTGCACAGCCTGGCCCAGGTCCCCAGCACTCCACCCTTCAACGCTCAACTCGCTGAGTAGTTGTCCGGCGGTCTGGGACCTTCCTTAGTTGTGCTGCACCAACCGCATTTTGCACCTTCTTTGTACCCATGTTCTGGGACTTCCATGGGTGCTGTCTGGCATTATAAGGGCTCTCTAAAGTGCTGAGAGCCCCCTCTTCCTCCTCACAGAGAGTTGAGGCCCCCAGGTCCCTTCTGGGTCCAGCCTGCGCCATTTTGACGCAAAACGCAATTTTGTCATAACCAAGGCTTGTTGGTGACTTCCAACACAAAATTATGTCTGCATCCATCTTCACGTTGTATGAAATTTTTTGCATCATGGAGGAACCCGCTGGCATCTTCCTAAGGGTGCATTCCTGCAGTCCTCGACTAACCGGGGACTCTTCTTTTGCACCCTCTTCCGGGTTGGCAGGGGCTCCTGTCCTTCCTGGAACTTCTCTTGACTTCTGGGCTTGGGCCCCTTCTTTTGCAGGTCTTCAGGTCCAGGAATCCAGCAGTTGTTGTTTGCAGACTTGGTTGGTTACTGCATAATCCCAATCACAAGGTGTAGTGTGTCCTAAGGAAACTTGTGGTACTTTACTCCTGCTTTTCTGGGCTCTGGGGTGGGGTAATTTACTTACCTTTCCTGTATTCTTACACTCCCAGCAATTCTGCACACACTACACTTGTCTAGGGGGGAATTTGTGATTTGCATTCCACTTTCTTAGTATATGGTTTGTGATGGCCCTAAACCTATTTTCTCCCATTGCATTCTAGTGTTTCCTATTGTCTGTATTGTTCTATGACTATTTCCTTGTCTAATTTTGGTGTCTAGTGTATATATTGTGTATAATACTTACCTCCGGAAGGAGTATTGTCTCTAAGATATTTTTGGTACTGTGTCACCCAAATAAATACCTTTATTTTTTAGTAACACTGAGTATTGTCTTTACTTGTGTATAAGTATAAGTGGTATTGCGTGAGCTTTGCATGTCTCCTAGTTCAGCCTAAGCTGCTCTGCTATAGCTACCTTTATCAGCCTAAGCTGCTGGGACACTACTACATTTCACTGATAAGGGATAACTCGACCTGGTATAAGGTGTAAGTACCCAAGGTTCCCACTATAAATCAGGCCAGCCTCCTACACCAGGGTCTTAGCCCAGGTTCATCATCAACGAGCTTCCCTGGTTCTAGTAACTCCCTATTGGCAAACTCAGTCTTGGTTCCCTTTGGTTCTGGAGAAGTCAATCGATTTTCCAGTTTTAATTCCAACCTTTCCCAGTCTTGTTCTCAACCGGGAGGGTCGTCCTCACAACATGATTCTCAATCATACACTGACTTTGGTAGCATGGACAATTTCGGGACAGCCTGGAGAACCCCCGGTATTTCGGAAGAAGCTGCCCAGTACATCTGCCACTCTTGGGCTCCAGGAACAACAAAAGCTTATAAGTCCGCCTAGCTGATCTGGTGTAGCTGGTGTTTGGACAGGAACTCAAATCCCTTTTCAGCTGATGTAACTTTAGTCATTCATTTTTTAGCTTCTCTGGCTTCCCAATGTAAGGCATGCAGAGCAGTAAATACTTATAGGTCTGCTATTTCTGCTGAGCATATTGAAATGAATGGAAAATCTGTAAGTGAACATCTTTTGAAAGGAGTGAGATTTTCCAATCCTCCAGCTTCTAAATATAATCATTTGTGGGATATCGATTTAATTTTTAATTTGTTTAATTCTGGGCAAGATAACAAATTTCTTTCTCTTAAATGCCTTTCAGCAAAGTTAACAACGTTGCTATGTTTAGTTTCATTGAAACCTGTATCTGATGTTAAGGTTTTAGATGTATCCTCAGTGCAGTTCTCTCCTACTGGTGTGTCTTTCAGAATTCATAGAAGAACGAAAAGAAATCTGTCCAAGGTTCATTATCCGTACTTTCCTTGACATCCTAAACTCTGGGCGGGTGTTCGTTTGGAGGACATTCTTAGATTGGCCAACTGGTCTAATGTTTCCACTTTTATAACTTTTTATTGTAAACCAATTTCAAATGTTGCTGATTCTGTTTTTAATATGCTTTAAACAAGCATAATAGGAGCCTCCGTTCTTCTAATAAAATTCAGATTTTCCTAGCTTTAGTGAAGGAAAGTCTAGATTTTATTAAAGACACGGAGGCGAGTATTATCCCACCGCTTCTTCATAACCCTCCCTTTATTCTATTTCAGTGCCGGTTTCCCCTGCACCACTTAATTCATCATAAGGCCATCCATTCCACCACCAAGCTCTTTCCTCAAGACGTCTTTGCATCTTTACCTCTACATGGATGCCGTCCTCTGGCCTCCTGTCGTCATCTGGAACAACTGAACTTGGTTTCTCCTTCAGTTATGGACTTTGTGAAATACTTTTTTATGCTGTTACTGGGGGTTTCTATTGTGTTGGTTATTATTCCATTGTTCTATTCCCCTTGACATGCTCTCGCAAGAAAAAAGAGCGCTTGTTGCTCGCGGTTAAGACATTTATTATGCATATGATCTTTCTATTGTTCGTTCGTTTGTGACTTAATATATGACACTTTCAATGGTTCATGGGATATGTAGTTCTCGTTTTTTTGTTTTTATCTTGGCTGCTATTGAAATTAAAGCAAGAAAAGGAAGCATAATACTCGCCTCCGTGTCTTTAATAAAATCTAGACTTTCCTTCACTAAAGCTAGGAAACTCTGAATTGTAAAGGTATATTAAAGAAACAAAATATTTGTTTGTGGTGGTGTCTGATGATGTAACTCTTAAGGTCTTTCTAAAATGGGAGCCAGTTAGTGTTAGGTTTTATGTTTATCAGAAGTTTTTAAATGTCATTCCACACAGTAGGAAATGCATGTTGAGAATTTGAGTTTTCGTGGCTTGGGAGATTTTTAGGAGAAGTTGGACTTTGTTGCTCCTATTTCTTTCCCTCAAGTGGTTCAAAATTTCTCCTTAAGGTTGTTTTGTTGTCCGATGTGCAATGTTTTATGCGTGATACAGAACATTTTGAAAACAATTGGGACACTGGGGACACTGCTAGAGCAGGTGTTTTAATTTAAATATTAATGAATATTCAAGTATTCTGAGTAATGTATTTGCGAAGAAAAAGTAATAATATAGAGAAAAATAATGCGTGCATTTGAAAATGTGTCCATGTGAGTGGCCTTCAATGTTCATAAAGTATACTTATTAATGGCTTATTAATATGAAATATGGAGCTTATGTTTGACTAAATGTAGTACTACATCATATTAAGGGTTATGCATTATGTCTTAGCTTTATTAATTGAAGGCCTTAACTCAGTGGAGGACTTGGCCTAGTTGCACGGCCTAATGCCAAGCTATATTTTTAAACCGATGAATAAAATGTCTGCTCAGAGAATTCAATTGTTATTTTCCACTGTGCTGACTAAATGTGCTCATAGCTAAAAGTCTTTCTCATGAGAACTGCTTGCTTGAAGTCGCTGTTCTTGCTAAATGTAACAACATAAGTGTAATGTGTGTAAGGTTGACTTTCTCAGGAGGAGAACAATGGAGACACTGACTGGAGTATAAGCTGCAACAATATTGTTACCTGACGAGCCGGACGATGAGGACATTACAAGAGAAACCAATCAGCGACATGTGAATTGTGTACTAGTAGAAATTATAGATTTGATATTTTAGTTTTATTGGACGAAGTGTGAACATGCGATCCCTTGACCAATAGGGACTTGGGAAGTAATTTTAGGAAATCTAACTTAGTTGGACTGCACTGATGGAAGACAGAGCATTTGCCCATTTTAATTCTTGCCGAAAGGCCTTTACTTTACTGAGTGTCTAGAGACGTGCTTAACTTTAATGCTTAAAGACTTTGGGGGTCATTACAACCCTGGCGGACGGTGTTAAAGCTGTGGAAATACCGCAAACAGGCTGGCGCAAAAAAAAATGGAATTACGACCCTGGCGGTAACCGCCAACAAAGACAGCCACTTTAACACACCGCCCGCCACGGCGGTACAGACAAACAGCCTGGCGGTCACCGCCAACAGACAGGCGGAAGACAATGTACCACCCACAGTATCATAACCTACCAATCCGCCACCTTTTCCGGGGCGGATTCTCTGTGGATAAAAACACAGCGGAAACAGCTTTTGCTATGGGAAAACGCTCACCTTAACACACTCCATGAGGAATGACGACTCCATGGAGCCGGAACTCCAAATCCTACCTGCCCTTGTCTTTCTGCTCCTCTACGAACAACAGCGACGTAGGCGCAGAACATACCGGTGAGTACTGCATCTACGACACGGGGAGGGGGGAGGCAAAAGTTAGGGGGACACCCACTAAACACCCCCACCCTCGCATATCACAACATACACACCAATGCAGTCAAAAATATCACATGAACAACCCACAATTCCCCCGGAAGAATGCAAAGACAAAGCGAATTGCGGGCAAACATTGTAATGTGCCAATATACATGTCATATAAAAATGTACAGAATAATATCTCGAAATCTGTCATAATTATATATACAATACAAGAAGTAGTGCAGATATGTACACAACAATGTCCGTGCACCAACAGTCCAAAAATGCATGGGCGAGGCCCACAATAGATACCTGACCAAAATCCGAGAGAACACTACCGGGGCATCAGATAGAAACACTACAGGCACCTCAGGGGGAAGGGAAGGGGGGGCACCTCAGCCGAATGAATGCAAAGCCAGATCCACGACGGGGCTCCATACCCATTCATGTATCCTGGGGAGTGCAAAGCCACAGTCTCACAAGTCTTTGCAGTGGGTGGTTTGCCCACTGTACCATCCTGGGGAGTGCAAAGCCACAGTCTCAAAAGTCTTTACAGTGGGTGGGTTGCCCACTGTACCATCCTGGGGAGTGCAAAGCCACAGTCTCAAAAGTCTCTACAATGGGTGGGTTGCCCACTGTACCATCCTGGTGAGTGCAAAGCCACAGTCTCAAAAGTCTTTACAGTGGGTGGTTTGCCCACTGTACCATCCTGGGGAGTGCAAAGCCACAGTGTCAAAAGTCTTTACAGTGGGTGGTTTGCCCACTGTACCATCCTGGGGAGTGCAAAGCCCCATTATCGCAAGTAGATGCAGTTCTCAACTGGTACTGGGTGGGACTGGTGCCCTGACTGGATGAGTCTCCCCGTGAAAGTTCCTGTTCTGTCACTGTCCCAGCTGCACATGGGATAAGGATGCCTGATGTGGCGGCCTATTCATACCCACACGGTGTTTGCCCTGTTCAGCGGTCTTCACCTTGGCGGCCTTGGCCTTGTTCAGCGCTGCTTAGCCATGGCAGTCTTTGCCCTGTTCAGCGGTCTTCAACATGGCGGTCTTTGCCCTGTTCAGCGGTGCTTAGCCATGGCAGTCTTTGCCCTGTTCAGCGGTCTTCACCATGGCGGTCTTGGCCTTGTTCAGCGGTGCTTAGCCATGGCAGTCTTTGCCCTGTTCAGCGGTGTTCACCATGGCGGTCTTTGCCCTGTTCAGCGGTCTTCACCATGGCGGTCTTTGCCCTGTTCAGCGGTGCTTAGCCATGGCAGTCTTTGCCCTGTTCAGCGGTCTTCACCATGGCGGTCTTGGCCTTGTTCAGCGGTGCTTAGCCATGGCAGTCTTTGCCCTGTTCAGCAGTGTTCACCATGGCGGTCTTTGCCCTGTTCAGCGGTCTTCACCATGGCGGTCTTTGCCCTGTTCAGCGGTCTTCACCATGGCGGTCTTTGCCCTGTTCAGCGGTCTTCACCATGGCGGTCTTGGCCTTGTTCAGCGGTCTTCACCCTGGCGGTCTTGGCCTTGTTCAGCGGTGCTTAGCCATGGCAGTCTTTGCCCTGTTCAGCGGTTTTCACCATGGCGGTCTTTGCCCTGTTCAGCGGTCTTCACCATGGCGGTCTTGGCCTTGTTCAGCGGTGCTTAGCCATGGCAGTCTTTGCCCTGTTCAGCAGTGTTCACCATTGCGGTCTTTGCCCTGTTCAGCGGTCTTCACCATGGCGGTCTTTGCCCTGTTCAGCGGTCTTCACCATGGCGGTCTTTGCCCTGTTCAGCGGTCTTCACCATGGCGGTCTTGGCCTTGTTCAGCGGTCTTCACCCTGGCGGTCTTGGCCTTGTTCAGCGGTGCTTAGCCATGGCAGTCTTTGCCCTGTTCAGCGGTTTTCACCATGGTGGTCTTTGCCCTGTTCAGCGGTCTTCACCATGGCGGTCTTGGCCTTGTTCAGCGGTGCTTAGCCATGGCAGTCTTTGCCCTGTTCAGCGGTCTTCACCATGGCGGTCTTGGCCTTGTTCATCGGTGCTTTGACATGGCGGTCTATGGACTGTTCAGCGGTGCTCTGACATGCCGGTCTATGGACTGTTCAGCGGTGCTCTGACATGGCGGTTCGGATACTGACAGTGGTGTGTGGCATGACGAACTCCACACTGGACATTGGTGTGTGGCATGACGAACTCCACACGGGACATTGGTGTGTGGCATGACGAACTCCACACTGGACATTGGTGTCTGGCATGACGAACTCCACACTGGACATTGGTGTGTAGCATGACGAACTCCACACTGGACATTGGTGTGTGGCATGACGTTCCATCATCGCCCAGCAGGGCTGTGGGATCCTGGTCCCTCCTGGGCACTGACTCCGGCGGTGGTCTCCTGACCAGTAACGATACTTGGGCCCTCCTGGGCAATGACTCCGGCGGTGGTCTCCTGACCAGTAACGATACTTGGGCCCTCCTGGGCAATGACTCCGGCGGTGGTCTCCTGACCAGTAACGATACTTGGGCCCTCCTGGGCAATGACTCTGGCGGTGGTCTCCTGACCAGTAACGATACTTGGGCCCTCCTGGGCAATGACTCTGTCGGTGGTCTCCTGACCAGTAACAACAGTGCTGGCGGTTGTGTCTGGACCGCCGGAAATGATTGCGCACTTCTCCGCCGTGACACTCACAACAGGCTGGGCAGACTTCCTCGGGACCTTCCCCACCTTCTTTGGAGTTACAGCTGACTCACCAATCGCCTTCGATCCCATTTCAGTTGTTGTCCCACCAGGAGTCTTGACACGGTCCCGTCGTCCACTCTCCAATTTCGGAGCCTTTACAGGGGGTGGGCTGCCAGTGCCTTGGCTCCGGGTCCTACTGCCTGCCCTGGTGGACGGTGCACTCCAAAAACCTGGAACACACACCACTGGCACTGGAGGCTTTTTGGCTGAGGCGCTACGACGGGACTGATGAACTGGAGGGGGGGGGTGGGGGCAAACAGGTCAATTTGACAGAGGGACAGTTTCTGACGGACACTGGGATGGGTAGCTGGAGGGGGTCTGGGAGTGGAGGTAGAGGAGGTGGTTGTAGGAGGTGTCACTTTAGCTGTTTTGGGTGCAGGTGCAGGTACTGGAGGCTGTCGTGAGGTGGATGGATGTTGGGTGAGTGATTGCCGGCGTTTGGGTACTTTGGGAGGGGGCGTCACAGACACACTGGGAGAGGACACAGGGGACGTGTAAATGGCAGTGGAGGTGGTGAGTGCAGGTGAGCGGCTTGTGGTGCTGGGTGTCCTGGTGCGAGTCCTAGTGCCTGTAGATGTGGTGCATGCAGGTGTGTGTGTAGACGACACTGGGAGGGAGGAGGGAGAAGAGGAGGAGGGGGACACAGTGGAGACAGTGGATGTTGCTGTGTCTGTATGGGTGTGATGCTTGTGTGAGTGCCTGTGGTGTGTGTGCTGCCTATGTTTGCTTGAGTTACTTTTGGGTGTTGACTTGTGTGCCTGCTGGTCTGTAGGTGTGCTTGGGATGGGCTGGGGTACAGGGGATTGATTCTGGGTGGAGGAAGTTGGAGGGCGGAGGCTGGACACAGGGACAATGGCTGCCATCAGTGCTGAGGCCAGAGATTGCAGGGTTCAACAGCCTGACCAGAATGAATGCCTTCCAGGAATGCATTACCATGTTGCAACGCCCTTTCTACACCCTGGATGGCATTCACAATGGTAGACTGCCCAACAGTGAGTGACCTGAGGAGGTCAATGGCCTCCTCACTGGGGGCAGCAGGGGTGACTGGGGCAGGGGCTGAGGTGCCTGGGGCGAAGGTGATGCCCACCCTCCTGGGTGAGCGGGCACGGGGCGAACGCTGAGGGGCTGCTGGGAGGGCGGTGCTGGTAGGGGAGGTGGCAGCTGTACCTGTAGAAGTGGGGCACACAGATGGTGCCGCCACCACAGGGGAGCTCCCATCCGCGGACGAGTCTGTGTCGCTGGTTGGTGATCCTGTGGCCGACGTGAAGCTCCCCTCGCCCTCCGTCCCACTGGTGCATTCATAGTCTGTGGTGTGGCCCTCCATGGCCATGTGGGATGCAGCTCCCTCGTGCTCCGGTGCCACTGTACCTCCGCCTGATGATGCTGATGTACAAAAGGACAGGGAGAGCAGGAAAAGGGGGGGAGACAGAAGAAAGAGAGTTTTAGTGCATGGCATACCGCTACAGTTGGCGGACAAGACAGACGCAGCAGCCCCATGCATTACGCCGTGCTCCTGCCCTCTGCACATGCAATTTCTGGGATATGGCCTACATGGCAATGGTAGAAATCTGCGCACATGGATGGCAAAGGGGCAACTATACATCAACTTGCCTCTGTTCTGAGCTGGGGTAGAGTCCCACATGGCCTACATTATGGAGGGGCCTTGCCTACCTAACTCGCCCTGGCCTAGGGACACCCACAGCCCACCTCCCCCACCCAGACACCTCCACTGCACGCAAAGTCCACAGAATGAGGTTGTACTCACCCCCTTGTGTCTGCTGTGATGTCCTTAAGCACCCATCCAACTCCGGGTAGGCCACCGCCAGGATCCGGAACATCAGGGGGGTCATGGTGCAACGGGTACCCCTCCCACGTTGGGAGGCCATCCCCAGCTGAGCCTCCGCCGTCTTCTTGCTGCAGCGGCGAATGTCCTCCCATCTCTTACGGCAGTGGGTGCCCCGTCTCTGGTGGGCCTCCAGGGTCCGGACTTCCTTGGCGATGGCACGCCAAATATCCCTCTTCTGGTGGGCACTGACCTACATGACATGCACAAGGAAAGAGGAACAGTCATTACCTACTGCACCGACAATGTGAGTGGCCCCCTCCCAACTCTGTCCATGTGACCCATTCATCCCCATGCATAACTGTTCTATGTACTCTGCCCCCTTCCCTCTTCCACCCAGTCCTCTCCACCCAGGCCTAGCCCATACAACGTGCTCCCTGTGTACTAACCTGTTGGTCTGGAGGACCGTAGAGTAGCGTGTACTGGGAGAGGACCCCATCCACAAGTTTCTCCAACTCCTGTGCAGTGAAGGCAGGGGCCCTTTCCCCAGACGCAGCAGCCATCGTCGCTTGCAGACCGAGGTCACAGCAGCACTAGCAGTGTAGGTCCTCTCCTGTCGAAGGTCAGGTACCTAGTGATTGAAGAGATAGAAAATGGTGGTGACGTCCGCGGCGGTGACGTCCGCGGCGGGGCGCATCATCACCGCCAGCGCACCTGTTCATTGGCTCCTGGGACCAATGGGGTCCATTTTAACCAATGCAGCATTGCGCCGCGCTCTACGACCGCCTACCGCGACGGTGTCCAACGCCAGCGCAGTTACCCCACAATTCCATTGTCCCAGTTTAGAGGTCAGGCAGCCGCCATTTCAGGGGCCCACATGGCTTCATTTACTACTGTGTCACACATACCGAGGCCTACACTCCAAACAGTTCCCGGATGGGTTAATTGTCTGTTGTAGTCTTGTGTGTGACTGTGGGTACATACCTGGAGGAATGCTGACAGTTTCTTCGCTGTTCGTACACAAAATATTAGCAGGAAAGGGACAAATTCAAATAATTATGCAGAACCAATAGTGACTCTTGGTTCAAAAAGGGTAAAACTATTTCCCTTCTTTATTTCATTTAATCATACACAGCAGCAACAGAGTCACAGGACAAATGCCTATCTATAAACTAATGACACTAAGGTGAACCTATATACAGTAATATATACACATATACATAAATATAAAGCTTATGAAACAAACAATACATACACTATTCAAAACCAAGTGCCCTACTCCAACATTTAGTAAGATAGTCACAACAAAACAGTGAACGTAGTGATCACAAATCACATATTTGAAGGGGGGTTGTGAAATGGGGATGGGTTATGGTGGAAGAATGTCCATGGCAGAGCCCAGTCTATTAGTCTCACAGGTACATTGCACATCTGCCCATTGGAAGTGGAGCTGGGGCAGTTCCGATTTGGACAGGGTAACAAAGTGGTACAGTGGGGGGACAACCAGGGTGGTCTTATTTCCTGGCGGTGGTCTTGCCATCTTGCTCTGTCCTGTTCCTGGATCTCAGGGCCCGCTTGCGTGGTGGTTGTCCGTCTGCAGGGGGTGGGGTGCTGGTGTGTTGGTCCGGAGGCGGGGCGTCCTGTCCACTAGCGCCGGCGGAGGTGGTGGGCATTTCATCGTCCTGGCTAGTGTCAGGGGCCCCTTGGAGTGCCACGGTGTCCCTCAAGGTCTTTTGAATGTCCGTCAGCACCACTACAATGGTGCCCAGGGCGGAGCCGATGGTCCTGAGCTCCTCTCTGAACCCCAAATACTGCTCCTCCTGCAGACGCAGGGTCTCTTGCAACTTGCCCAGTACCGTTGCCATCGTCTCCTGGGAGTGGTGGTATGCTCCCATGATGGAGGAGAGGGCCTCGTGGAGAGTAGTTTCCCTTGGCCTGTCCTCCCCCTGTCGCACAGCAGCCCTCCCAGTTCCCCTGTGTTCCTGTGCCTCTGTTCCCTGGACCATGTGCCCACTACCACTGCCCTCAGGTCCCTGTTGTTGTTGGGGTGTTGGGTTAGCCTGGGTTCCCTGTAGTGGTGGACACACCGCTGATTGACCTGTCCTGGGTAGGGAGGTATGGGCCCGCTGGGTGGGTGCTGTGCTGGTATTCCCAGAGGGTGGAAGTTCGGTGTTGGGCTGTGGCTCGGCAAGGGGAACCGACTGTCCTGAGGCCCACGATGGTCCGGGCTGTTCATCAAGATCCAGTGGGGCAGAGCTGCTGTCATCACTGTGGGCCTCTTCTGGGGGTGGAGTGGTGTTGTCTGGACCCTCTGGTGTGGTGACGTTCCTTCGGGTTCCTGCGGGGGTATGAGTACATGATTATTGCATGTGTGTGTTTCATGGTGTGCAATGGTTGGGTGTGCGTGTACACCAGTGCAGGCATTCCTGTGTGGGGGCTTGTGTGCTGTTGTTTGGAGGGTGTTGTTGATCTGTGCAGTGGGCATGCTTTAGTGATGGGTATCCATGCTTGGTTATGTCATGCAGGTCTTGGGGTTGGGATGGGTGGTTGGTGTCATGGGTAGATTAGTGAGGATTTGGGGTGATAGGTGAGGGTGTGAGGGTGGGGGTGTGTGATAGCATGCAGGTAAGGTGGGGGATATGATAGTTAAGATTTGACTTACCAGTGTCCGTTCCTCCAACGACTCCTGCAAGGCCCTCAGGATGCAAGATGGACAAGACTTGCTCCTCCCATGTTGTTAGTTGTGGGGGAGGAGGTGGGGGTCCGCCGCCAGTCCGCTATACCGCGATGTGGTGCCTGATACCATGGAACGCACCTTCCCCCGTAGGTCGTTCCACCTCTTCCTGATGTCCTCCCTATTTCTTGGGTGCTGTCCCACTGCGTTGACCCTGTCGACTATTCTTTGCCATAGCTCCATCTTCCTGGCTATGGATGTGTGCTGTACCTGTGAGCCAAATAGCTGTGGCTCTACCCGGATGATTTCCTCCACCATGACCCTGAGCTCCTCCTCGGAGAAGCGGGGGTGTCTTTGGCGTGCCATGGGGTGGTGTGTGTGAGATGTGTGAGGTGGTGTATGTGTTGATGAGTGTGGTGAGTGTAGTGGTATGTGGTGTTTTGTGCGTGGATGTTGTGTGGGTGATGGTGTAGTGTGCCTCTGTGTGATGGGGTTCTCTATTCTGTGCTGTCTCTCTCTGGCCTTCTCTCAGAAATTCTGGTCGTAGGGGTTTGTGGGTGATGTGGGTGTGTGTTTTATATTGTGTTGGGTGTGTGGGAGTGTTGTTTGTATGTGTATCAGGTGTGTGTATTTGGAAGTGTCCAATGTGGCGGTGTTTTGGAGGTGTGTGTGTATTTTGAGCGCGGCGGTGTGTACCGCCAATGGAATACCGCGTTTGAAAGACCGCCGCGTGGATTCGTGGGTCGTAATAGCATGGGCGTGTTTCTGTTGGCGTGGAGGTGGAGGATTTGTTTCCGCATGTTTATCGCTGACCTTTGGTGTGGCGGAGTTGTGTGGGTGTCTGAATTTCGGCGGATTCCGTGATGTGGGTCATAATAGCTTTGGCGGAATTCCGCGGCCGCGGCTGTGTGTTGGCGGTCTTCTGCACGGCGGTAAGCGCCTTATACCGCCAATGTTGTAATGACCCCCTTTGTGTTTTCTGTACTTTGATGCTGAATCCTGGTGCCTTGCTGGCCAAACTGATGTCCTGACGACAAAGACTATCTTAGCCTGCCGATCCAATTGAGGAGAGGTATGCCGTTACACATGTGTTTTATTATGCCTATTTACTTTTTCTTTTTAGGTGCCACCCACACTATTTGTGTTGACTAAAATTGTTTTGCATGAAGCCCAACATGCTAATGCTAATTTGGTGTTAGACAGGGATCCTCACTAATGAAAATTTGCTATAGGGAGGAACAGTCGATCTCTTTCCTTTGCTGAATATAAATGTATGTAATATTGTTTGCTCAATTGTTCTTGTTATTAATTTGCACTGTAACCTTAAAATGTGCAATTATTCAAGCTTTGATTAGCTTACGTTTCTTTTGCTGCTTTGGGCAGCCAGTGATGTTTCTGTATGTTTATCATTTGATTTTGAGATTATTTTACATGACTTTAGCATTGTTAATATAGAGAAGTAAATAGTCTAATTTATACTAAAAGGTGTGGTTATTCGTGACTGATAATTCGTGGGATAATTACTGACTCCTATTGATTACTAATGCTATTAATCATCATTGATTAATAATGTTATTGATTGATTACTGATTATTGATCTGCATTCATTTAATCTATGGTGGGAACATCTTAAATGCGAGTCAAAAGGTTCATCAACCTATTCGTGTCCCCTTGTCAGTTTACTTATTAAGGTCCGACACGCTAACAACACCAGTAAATTTATTTTCGAATGATGTGAAATGATCTGGTTAATTTGCTCATATGGTAAGTCAAGCTGCTGAATGGAGGATAACCTTAAGGACAGTAGGTTTTAGATATATGAAAGCAAGCTACTTTTGCATTGTCATTTTTTAGGCGGCTAAGCACTAACGTTTGTCCTGAAGTATGAGGACTGGGTGAGAGTTTTGAGTTTCCTTAGCAAGTGTAATTGGAAGAATGAAGATTCGTCTTCTTGAAATATGTGGACCCATAGTTAGGTTCTGATTAATAAGGAACCTTACTGATTTTGCATGGGGGACATTCCGGGAGAGATTTCATGTCAAGTTAGTATTTCAAGCTTTTGTTGTAATGGAAGGGGGACTTTTTTCTGTAGATGATGAGGAACTCTGTCTTTGTTACGTTCAGTTCCAGCAAGAACGAGCTCATCAAACAGTTTTAGTTTTTAGTTTTTCGATAATGTTTTTAAGGGTTGACATACTTTAAAGATACTTTAAATGTTCAATGTCAGCAGTGCACGATTTCACATGCTATACGTTGTGCTCTGTTCTCAGGTTTCCTAGTGGTCCACACAGTCCCTTGAAGGTTTATCAGCCCAGGTATTGAATTGAAGCTTTGCTCAAAGGTCAGCATTATTAGTGAAGGAAGTTTACATAAAACCACAGTGGTCTAAAAAACACCTGTCAATAGGAAAAGCAGAAAAAAAAAAATTGATCTTTCAGTGGAAAGAGGAAGATAGTTTTCCACATACTTTGCATAAGTTAAAAGTGCTACAGCAACAATTTCTAGGGGATTTCATGAAGCAGTTTAGGAGAGGTTTTTTTACCATTTCACATGTGAACTTCTTTGTCAGAGGAAAATTGGGTCCATTCCTATTTAGTTTTTAATCTAGGGATTGTGGAGAAATGCAATGGGTAGTTTTAGTTTAGAAAATCTAAATGTAAGCAAAGTATTGTCATCCATTGCCATTGTTTCTGTTACTTTTAGCTAGGAAACGTCGAAACGACGTTGTCAAAGGCACGCCATTGATCTTTGCAAAAAAAATATATAAACATAAAAAACAGATTGATATTCGTCAGTTACGGACAACTGCATTTCTGCAATGCTTATGCCCTGCTCTTTACCTAAAACATGTTATCAAGGAGGAAAACACATCTGCAGAAGCGTCCCTGTTGTCATCACATATTGAATTAGCAAAGACATCAGTCAGCAGTGGCGTCACTGTAACCGTTAAGCACCCATATCCCTTTGATCTTGACTTTCGGCTGTGCCAGAAAACATAGGGAGTAAGACTTGATGAATTATCTATTTTATATTGCATCCTTACTGTTCGTTTCGTTTTGAGAGCATTTGCTCATATCTCAATATTTCCAGGCACACAAACATCATTGTGCTTTCTGACATCAAAGGAATAGCATTGGTGAGAGTCCTTTTTCTAGGGGGATCTTGTCAGCCTCCACCCAAAATGCTTCAACCCCAAAAATCAATAATAAATGAGTATGTTTACCCAAAACTTTAAACACTTCCCACAGAAGAACTATTCCACGTGTGATAAAGACCATGGGGCATATTTATACTCTGTTTGCGCCGGAATTGCGTCTTTTTTTTTTACGCAATTCCGACGCAAAACTAACTCCATATTTATACTTTGGCGTTAGACGCGTCTAGCGCCAAAGTCCATGGAGTTTGCGTAATTCTTTAGCGTGGACACCTACTTTGCGTTAATGATATGCAAGGTAGGCGTTCCCGTCTAAAAAATTGACTCCGAGGCATGTGCGCCGTATTTATACTCCTGGGCAAAACTCACGCCCGGGAGTGGGCGGGTCAAAAAAAATTACGTCCAGCCGCTTTTGCGTCGTTTTTTAGCGCCTGGTCAGGGCAGGCGTTAAGGGACCTGTGGGCTCGGAAGGAGCCCAGAGGTGCCCTCCCATGCCCCCAGGGACCCCCCCTGTCACCCTTGCCCACCCCAGGAGGACGCCTAAGGATGAGGGACCCATCCCAGGGAACATAAGTAAAGTTCAGGTAAGTAATATATATATATTTTTTTGTGGCATAGGGTGGCCTGATTTGTGCCCCCCTACATGCCACTATGCCCAATGACTATGCCCAGGGGACATAAGTCCCCTGGGCATGGCCTTTGGACAAGGGGGCATGACTCCTGTCGGCGCAAGCATTCGTTTGAGTGCCTACCTATCTGTGATGTACGTAGGCCACACAGATGCTTCGCTTTAGACTGCAACTCTATCCGTCTGGTTACATAGAACCTAAAGGTTCAAGGCTCGGATATCAAATCAATATTTATCTGTACATAACTTAGTTGTTCAAATATGTGACAGCACAGCTATCACTCATGTGCCACAGAGGTTTCAAGCCCAAACCTCAGAAAGCAGGTCTAGCTCAGAGGCCCAGGACTCAGAGAGTCGAGCTGTCACTGCGTTGTACTTTTCCAATAATCGGATGCCTTCAGGTAGGAAGTGGCTCTCTAAATATACCTATGTTGAAGATTAAGTCTCTTTTCATTTTGGGAGCACTTGGATGACTTCAGGTAGTATGGTGCTCTTTAAAAACAATTATAGGGGTCGGGGTGGAGAGGGAGCGTGGCCAGCCAAGATCGCCTGGTGGAAGTTAACCAAAGGGGCTCCGCTACAGACTTTTGCACAGTTCACATCAATCTACAGAATATTGACTTGAACCCAAGAAGACGATCGGGGGAAGATGCGGGCATAACAGGGTTCATTCAGCCTGTACTGCCTGGATGACCCAGTGAACCGAAGATTTAAATTAGACTGGAGCGCAGTGGCCAAAGACAATTTGGTGACGGGACGAGGCAGTCGAGATCCTGGATCTCCCATCCTCTGAAGAGCTGTTCATTTAGCCAACTAGAGCTGCAGTAAAACCCTAAGGGGAGCCCCCCATTGCACACTAGGGACGGAGGGGAAGCCCTAACCGTTCCGACACCGGCGGGTATGTCCCTTTGTGACAGTTTACGTGCATGCACGCTCGGTGACATCTGCAGATCACGGTTGCCTCGCCCCTCACAGTAGTGGGCACCGATATGCAGAGAGAGGGCCATGGAAGCATAAGCAGAGCCCTGCTGAGATAACTACTGACAATACCGCCATGAAACAGGTGCCGAAGCTCACACAATACACTTTGCCTGACCCTGACCATGACCCTGTAATGGCGGCAAGTGAGCTGGGACTAAGCTGAAAGAGGGTAAGAAAACTTTTCCTGATTAATCCAGTGACTGATTAGCCCCACAACACTCTTGTTCCTCACCAGTAAAGGGCCTGGCCACAGATCATCACCCTTTCCTTTACTGGGCCATCAAGCTCAGTGCCCGACTTTAAGTTTGCACTTGGAGTCAGAGCATAGCTATAGCTGTATAGGCATTCGGCAGTCACAAACTTTTTTGCACCAGACATCAGATGAGAATCTTTCTACTCCAATTGCTGTGAGAACACAGATCTGTCCATCCATACCTCCTGTGAACAAAGGGGGAAGACAACTTGACCATGACAGACGCAATCCTACCAATATAACCCTCTTGAGTGCAAGTCACGAATCTTTATGGGGCAGTCACCACATAATTTTTCAAGAATTGCGTCACTGCACTAGAACCTGCACGAACCAAAGGCACAACAGTTACCTACCTATGACGCCTTCTGACGGTCCTGCCTGACGACCTACTACCTTTATCCCTCCAAAGAAGCAGCAACTCAACAAGGTCTCCAGCTACTTCACCCCAACCAATCCTAGGGATAATACTGCGGTATCACCCATGGCAGCCAACTCACCGTGCTCGAAGAAGACGTCGATTTAGTGGACACTCGAGTATGGACCATGAAACAAAAATAAATGTCTTAGAACAGATGGAGGAATCGTTCGAAGCACTTCAACAGCAGCTGCCTACAGCCCTCCTCAAACGTGAAGATCTTGAGAATAGATCATGCTGCAACAATATTTGTTTCAGATACCTGGAGGAGGGGGTAAAAGGCCAAGATTTGGAGACCTACGTAACAGTCCTTTTCTCGGAGATCCTGGGAGATTTGTTGCCAAAAGTAAAGAAAGATAGGGTCCATTGGGTTGGTTCACAATCATTGGGCGAGAGAAAGTGTCTACGAGATGTCCTGGTGAAAGTGCACTCATTCAAGACTAAAGAAGCCATCTAAGTGATGGTACGCGAAATGGAGACAATCGCATATCAGGGGCTTCTTGCTCTCTTTTTCAGGATATTGCTCCAGCGACATTACTTAGGCAACAAAAATTCTGTCCAGTAACTAATAATCTGAGGACTGACCATCTCAAATTCTGGTGGACATACCCTTTTGGTTTGGCTTTTGAACTTCACAACAAACCATGCCATGGCATCGGTCTTACGGAGGCCTTGATGCTCTTAGACATCCAACTGCCTGCTGCTTCACCAGCTGAGGAGTCGCCAAGCACCTCCAGTGGACAAAGTCGCAGCTCTCACACTGCAGCCCAGTCATACATGTCAATCAAAGAAGCATTGAGTGACCAACACTGGTTATGTTTGACTTAGGTGCCTCACTCCAGCTATTCCACTTTGTAAAAATCTAAACAATCTGGTTGGACAATCAAGAGGATGGGCTCTAGCACGCTGAATTTCAGAGACGCCGCATGCTACTTAAAGAAGCATAGATAAGGTTGGAGAAGAACTCTGACAGACTGTTGCTGCCTTGGGATCCTCATCTCAGGTCTACCCTTTCAATTTCTGTTCAAAACCTTGGCTAATAATGCTAACTGATATCGCCTATTATATTTGATGTTTATCTCTAAGGGGTCCCTTGTTGGGGACTAATATGTTGTAGTGGTTATTTATTCAACAGTCTTTCTTTACATATTTTTCAGTAAACTGAGGTACTGGGTTTTTCAGAACCGGTACTGATCCGGTAACCCAGCGGTGCCAGGGTACACCCAAAGACCTCGGGTACTTTCCTGATTCAGACCACAGAAACTCAGAGTCTTCGAGGTGAAGTCAAAGATCAAATTTATTGGCTGCAACCAAGTAACAAGCGTCCTAGAAGTACAACAGCACGGTTTGTATGTTCTCAGGAGACTGTCTGTCAATGCAAAATCAGGTTTCCTTATATACAGTTTTTTAAGCTTCAGGCAAACATTCTTGACATTTTGGTTGGTCATTCACATGTTTTCACTACAAAGGAAAAAACAGTGTCATGATGAAACCTCATATTTCATGTCATCCAACCCATAATAAATTACCCGGCAAGGCCTAGTATTTTACATCAGGTAAGTGTGGACCCCCAATAAAAACGGGCACCTCCCCCTCGTAAAGTAAGAAGAAGAAAAGAGCAGGTGCAGGTGTGAGCAAGATTAGGCAGGGTGTGTGAGCGATAATAAGGGTTTTATGGCATGGTGTGCCTTGATGCTATCTAATTCGGCCACTGGGAGAGGGACTGACCAAACAGGTTTGGCCTGAGGCAATGGTTCCAGCTTGCCCAGGTCATAGAAAAGTCAATCAAGGTGTACGTGTCCTTGGAATCAAATCTGACTGTATTATGAGCCTATGTGAGGGCAACTTTTAAAAATGGGAGCCACGAGTGCAGGACGAAAATGGCAATTTCAAGGTGCAAACGCTGCTGGAATTGAGCGATAATGCTCATGCTTAGTGTACTAGTCATTATCGGTCTTTTGATACTAAAATCGTACTGCTGTGACAAAGTAAATTACATGGGTCCAGAATTTTTAGAACCACAAACCCTCCTTTTGCCCTTACATAGGCAATAAACCTATTCTCATGCTAATCTGAGTCCAGGTCTATGTTTCTAAAGTCGTTGAGATGTTGCTGTAACATCATCCTAGTATTTAGCTCGTCTCTTGGTGCAGGTTTCCTTATGCATGATGTAACACAGAAACCACATATCGCAGGAGCACACTGCACGCATAGACAGAACAGGAAAAGAATGGCCAAGATCATCCCAATGACCATCAGAATCTTCCATCCCCATGCTGATATCAGTTCCCAGAACCATCCCATTAATGACCAATCTCCTTTATCTAAATGAATAGATTCGGAAATTCTATGCAGTTTGGAGATGGCCTGGTATACTGTTGGAGCGTTATCTGGGACAAAAACACAGCAACTCGATTGGATCAATGTACATACTCCACCCCGGTCTGCAAGTATGACATCTAATGCGACCCTGTTCTGAAGGGTCATAAGACGATCCGACTGGAGCTCAGCAGTCAAGTTACCAAGGGCACCAGCGGTTTCAGCCACGGTGGATTCAACCACTCTTATCAATTGCCTTATGCTCCTGCTGTTACTTATTTGTCCCCAGAACGGCAGAAAACCCTTTACGAAGTCCCCAAATTCTTGTCCTGCAGTGTCTTCTTCACTGAAGACGCCTCTAACTATCCTTGTCTTGTGGTAATCTGCTGCTGCTGTGTAGGTAGGGGGCAACAGGAACGAAACGAAGCATGTGCCCGAAAAGTCAGGGGGCAACCATGTAAAGGCTCTATCATGGCAGATGAAATAGGTACCCTTAGCTGCCAAGAGTGGAGGGGAGGTCTGAGATGCGAAGACATATGTCTCAGTGCAGACGCTTTCCCCTAGCTGAGCTCTGGGATTCTTGCCAGTACCTTGCAGACACAGGTGACCCTGATGGGGTACAACCCAAATCAGGGAAGATATCTTAGCTTGCTGTTTCTCACTCATTGTGGCTTCATATCCGGTCATGTTCCATCCTATATATGCCATTGTCTCATCTCTGGGGATAGTCTCGTAGAAGATATTGTCCTTCATCATGTCTATGATACCTTTTACTAAAGCATCTTTCTTAGGGTTGTCTTCCGCAAAACGTAGGGGGTAGTGTGCATAGATGAATATCGTTCTGAATGCCCACACGGAACCATTGTGGCTGAAAGGCAGGATCAGATAAGGGATACCTTTATCTGCTGTGTGAGGCATAAGGCCACACACCCAACAGTTAGTTGTATTTATCACTAGTTGGTGTTGGTTCAAAAGCTGGATGAAGGAGTTAATAATGAACTCTAGTCTCCTAGCAGATTCATGTTTAGGGAGGAGTTGAAAAGAATGTGGGGAAACAGTGGAAGGAGGAGGTGTAGACGAGGTAGTGGGTGCCAATATCACGTTAAAACAGAATAAAATATATCCTATAAAAAACATAAGTATACTAAATAACATAAAAATGCACAGCAGCAAAAACCGTTTCCTGGTTATCGTTTCACATATTCTCTTCTTGAAACTCAGTCTTTCAACATGTTCTCCATTTTGGAAAGATTCCATCCTCTAACCGTTGCCGTTCGTGGCGGTTGGTTTACTTCACTTAGGAGTGTTCTGAATGTTCCAGGCCGCCCTAGAACAAACCAGACCTGTAGACCTTGTGTCCATAGGCTACCCCCCTAAGTCTTTTCAGCCACGATCCTACAGCTGAACCCGGATGGAGGTTCAAAAAACACAAAAAAAAGCAAAAAGTCATTCAAAAATAATTTTCCATAATGGAGAACTTTGCTAAAGGGAAGAAAAGTAAACTGTTTTATTTGTCCTTTATTCTTGGTCGTAGATTATAACGGTTAGTCCCAGGTATCGTGTGGTCCTGAAAAAGGAGTTCAGGTTCTGTAGTGTCCAATCGAACTGACGGTGATACTGCTGATTGTAAAATGTCATCACTTTCTTTCTCAGTGAGTGTTCCTTTTATTCGTGCATCGCTGAAAGGCAGAAAACGTGGCACGGTTTCAGTCTCTGAGTCGGCGACACCTTCCTGGACCCACCGGTCATATGGCAGAGGTAGGGGTACCCTTTTGCAATGGGTCCCATGGATCCAGTGTTTCTTCCCTTCTACTCGAACAGCTGATCTTGTGGAGAGAAGAACGAGGTGCGGTCCGGTCCACCTGGGCTGCTCGTTTTTGGTTCGCTGAAAGTTCTTTATTAAAACCCAGGATCCAGGCTCAATGGGATGACCTGGAGATTCAGAGACCGGAGGCAGGGTGTTGTGGACCTGTTGATGTAAGACACGCAATTTAGCCGTCAATTCATACAGATAGTCAAGCAAAACAGGATGCTCTATCTCGCTAAACTTCTTGGGCCTAGGCACTCCCCATATATTGGCCGGGCGGCCGAAGACTATTTCATAAGGACTAAGTTTCACTTGTGAATGCACAGTCATTCTGGTTGATAGGAGTGCTAAGGGTAGAGCGTCAGGCCATTTGAGACCAGAGCTCGCTTGTATCTTGGCCAATTTTAGCTTTAGAGTGCCATTATAGCACTCCACTAATCCAGCTGATTGGGGGTGATTTGCAGCGTGAAACTTTTGGCTTATGCCTAGCCCTTCGCATACTTTCTTCATCAGTTGACCCACAAATTCACTTCCATTGTCACTCCAGATCATTCTCGGCATTCCGAATCTAGGGAAGAACTCTTTCACAAGGGCTTTGGCTGTGGATAGCGCAGTATTGTCTTTTAGGGGATAGGCTTCCACCCATCTTGAAAAGGCACAAACAACAACGAGTACGTATTTTAAGTTGTTGCACCTCTCCATGTGGATGAAATCTAGCTGCAAAACCTCAAACGGATACGTAGGAGGTGCAAAATGACCAGCTGGAGTTGGGGTTCCTCTACCAGGGTTGTGTTTCAGGCATACCATGCAATTTTTAACCACATTTTCTGCGCACTTGGGAATTCCTGCATTTTGCCATACTGGGGCCAACAACTTACAAATCCCTTTCACACTGATGTGAGCCATTCCATGAGCCATTGTAACTACTGCAAGCACATACGCATCGGGTAGCAACCATCTTTGATGTTCTGACAACTCGACCCAACAACCATTCGCATCCAATTTACCCGTACTTTCTCTCCACACACTCAATTCTCTCTCTGTGGCTTCAGCTTGAATCGATTTCACGCTTTCTATCGTGTCTTCACACATTCCAACATCACCAATCCATCTTGCAGGGCCCGCGACATACATTCGGCTCATCACATTCCTTGCCGTTTCTTTTGCGACCTCGTCAGCAAATGCATTCCCACGACCAACATCATCAGTCACCTTTTTATGTGCGCTACACTTCACAATCGCAACTTGCAACGGTAAAGTAAGTGAATCAAGGAGCTCATTTACCAACTGACCATGCTGTATTTTAGATCCATGCGAGGTCAGGAACCCACGTTCCTTCCACAAACGCCCAAAACTATGGGCCACACCAAACGCATATTGGCTATCGGTATAGATCGTCACTTTCATTCCTTTTGATACTGTACATGCTCTTGTTAGGGCTATTAACTCAGCTGCTTGGGCTGAATTATGTGGGATACGTGCAGCTTCAACAATCGTACACAAAGTTGTCACAGCATACGCCGCAGTCGTGTCACCATTCGGGAGCTTAAAGCATGAACCATCCACCCACAAAGTACCATCACTCTTTGCAATGGGAGTGTCCAGAAGGTCTATTCTCCCTTTCGTTTCTTCTTCTGTTCTATGGAGACAATCATGTTGTTCAGAAGTATCTAACTCCGTCACAATTGGCAATAACGTAGCTGGGTTAAGTGTAGTGCATCTTTTTATATGTACATGGCTTGCTAACAATGTCAACTCGTAACCTGACAATCGAGCACTAGTTAAATGCTGTGTCTTGGTTCTGTTTAACAACGTGTCCACTGCATGTGGAACCATTACGATTAATGTGTTATTCATCACTAAACCAGCAGACTGTCGGATAGAAACAGCAGCTGCCGCTGCCGCTCTTAAGCAGCTCGGTAGTGCCTTAGCTACTGGGTCTAAGGTTGAAGAGAAATAGGCGCATGGACGCTCCCTGTCTCCAAACTGTTGTGTCAAAACTGCTAACACACAACCTTCTTTCTCATGGACATACAATGTAAAAGGCTTGCTGTAGTTGGGGGTACCCAACACAGGAGCTGAACATAATGCATCACGTAATTCGACAAAACTTTTCTGACAATCTTCAGACCATGGGACGGGATTTGGTGTATCTTTACAAGTTAATGCCACCAAGGGTTTGGCTATTAACGAAAAATTAGGTATCCATTGTCTGCAATATGATGTAATACCCAAGAAAGCACGCACTTCTCTTTGTGTTCTTGGAACACTCATTGCTGCAACAGCCCTGATTCTCTCTGGGGTCAGTTGCCTTCCCTCCTTCGAAAAGAGATGACCTAAATAGGTCACTTCTTTTTGACAATACTGTAACTTTGAAAGGGACACTTTGTGGTGTAAATCAGACAAATTACGCAATAATGACAATGTTGCTTCTTTGCAGATCTCCTTAGTATCTGCGGCAACTAGCAAATCATCGACATATTGAATGAGAGTGGCGCCATCAGGTAACATAAGAGTGTCAAGTTGTGCTTTCAAAGCCTGACTATAGATAGATGGACTTTCACAATAGCCTTGAGGAGCTCTCTTAAATCTGAAGCTTCGTCCTCCCAAATTGAAGCCAAAAATGTCCCTGCTCTCTTCTGCAATAGGGATGCTGAAGAATGCATTTTTCAGGTCTATTACTGAAAACCAAGTGGCTGAAGCTGGAATCATTGTCAACAATGCAGTGATATCGGGGACGACTGGAAACTGTGGCACAACTATTTTGTTCACCTCTCTAAGATCAATTACAAACCTATAAACAGGTGGCTGAGTAGGGTCAGTATGCTTCAAGACAGGCAAAACAGGACTATTGCAAACGTTGCCTCTTGTCTCTTCAATTACATCCTTCTCAATCAGATCACGAATAATTGCCAACAACGCTTTTTCCCCTTCACTAGAGATCTTGTATTGGGGAATACGTGGCATTTTAACATTGGCTTTTAATGTTATCACATATGGCTGAATTTCCAAAAGACCTGCATCATTAGGTCCAGTAGCCCAAAGAGTATTAGGAAGAGACGAAAATTCTGGTGGAAATCTGTCCTTTGACAAATACATTGGTGAAACCACTTTCTTACCCAATGTGAGTTGCACTCCAGAAGGAGAGCAATACAATGTTGCATACAATCTCTTTAACAGATCTAATCCTAACAAGTTCTCGCCACAACCTGTCGTCAAAATAAGGGGTGTTTCAAATTTACAAGGTCCAACAGAAAGAGATATAGGGTTAGAAATCGGATTTCTAACTGGGGCGCCGGAAAACCCTACTGATACATTTGTTTCGCCAGACAAAGGTGCGCCAGGGAGTTTTGAGTGCATAATAGAACTCTTGGTAGCACCAGTATCCAACAGAAAAGGTTCTGACACACCTGATGCAATCACCTTAACATAAGGCCCACTCTGATCTACTGGAACTGAAACAACTCCCTCTCTTTGTCTATGGCTGTCCTAGCAATCATTACTGTCCAAATGCTCATCCTCTGTATAGTAATCATCAGTATAGTACTGAGCCGTCCTACCAGATGCATTAACCTGTTGATCAAATCTGTTCATTGAGTTTTGAGGGAGGAATGGGCGCGCGCTCTGGGGAACATATCCACGTCCTCTTCCTCTAGGTGCTTGTGGAACACCTCGACCTCTTAAACCGGAAGTACCATTTGCACGCCGTAGCAAAGCAGGGCAACTATACTTGAAATGACCCTCTTCCTTGCAATATGAACACTGATTGGGACCTACTGGGATACATGGTTGAGCATACTCGGCTCTTTGCGAGTTTCTCTGAAACGGTTGGGGCTGATAGTTATTCTGATAGTTGTTCTGTGCACCACTATTCTGACCACCATGTGGCGGGTACGCTTGTTGTAACAGAACCTTCGTTTTCAATTCTTTTGTTTTCTTCTCTACTCTATCTCTCTCAGCTTTATCTCTATTTTCGTAGTACTGTGCAGTAGCCATTATCTGTGCTGAAGAGGAAACTGCCCAAGAACTTTCTGAGTCTTTTAACTTTTTACACAACTCAGGAAGCAGATTATGCACAAATTTATCGACGAACAAACGTTGACCACCTTCCGTGCTCATATCTTGACCACTGTGGTCCACAAACGTTTCTTCAAACCTGGTGAAGAAATCTGATACCGTTTCTTCTTTCTTTTGCTTACATGCAGACAATTTATCCCAGTTTACACGCATCGCAGGCATTATAGTTTTCATGTAATCAATAATCCTACCAGGAAGCTCTGTCACTAAAGGCTCAGGTTTAGCACCACCAATTTGTCGGGCATCTGCAGCAGCAATATTAGCCCATGTGTCACCTAACTCTTGAGCATGGTCTGTATGGCGAATCTTTCCCCATAAAGGCTGTGGAACAACATTCCCAAACAACATGTCTATGTCAGCTAAATTCATAATGCAAGACCCCGCAGTCTGTGACAATTCCTTGTAATACCCTGTAGGATTCTTACGGGGATCAGGCAATGTCTGCTTAAGGGCTAAAACTTCAGCTCGCTTCCATGGAACGTGTACCCATACACGCTGGAAATGAGGCAGGACAGGTGGATTAGCATTTGGGTCCCCTTCCCTCCACTGTGGGGGAACTTCTCTCCCTTTCTTTTTAGTAGAAGAATCATATTTAAACAATAACCTGGAAACACCTTCAGTCCTAAACGACAATAACATCGCAACTGCTTTCTCGACATCTGAACCCACAATCAAACCTGTCGCAAAATCGAACCGTACACGACACAACTTAGGCGGATTGGGCTCCAAACCATTTTCCTCTAAATCCTCAGAAAGAAAAGTACACATTTTTTCAAAAACGTATCTCTGTTTCGGTTCTTCCCACTGATGGAAGACATCCATAACAGACTCTAGTTCATATCTCGCTGGTTCAGTAACCCATTTATGCGCCAAATAATTCAGTGTCTCTTTCTCCATACCATCAGGCAATTGGCTACGCAATTGTTTACGCTCTGAAACTGGGGTCGTAGCTAATGACCCAAAGAGAGGGGGTAAAAGACTAGTCACAGTGTTTGTCATTCTCTGACGGATAGAGGGAGAGGTTGACAAATGAACAGGAGGAAAAACAGAATGAGACAAGGCAGAGACAGAAGCAGTGTCAGAAACAATACCAGGAGTGGTAGTCGCCATAGTAGTCAAAGTTGCAGGAAGTAAAGGCAGAGCAGATGTCAAAGCCGGTGGCCCTTGAGGAGGCTGCACCGGAGGAATGGGAACCAACTGAAGAATAGCTGGTGGGTGCTGGGGAGGAGCAGGAGGCAATGCAACCACTGGTTGTGCAACTAGAGGTTGCGGAGGTGCCGTTGCATTCTGCGCATAGGGTGGTGGCGAACTTAGCAAATGCGACATTAGGGGATCTTTTTCAGAGTCTTTTGCTGCATCTTGCTGAAGAGGCGGCAAAACTGGATAGCATTTATCTACTGTCATTTTATGTCGCCTATGCAACTGCTCATTCAACTGTTCTACTTCGTTATCTTTAAACTGTATAGCAGCTTGCATAATCGAAATACCTTTTTCTCTCTTATTTTTCTTAGCTAATTTAATTTCCTTTTGCTTGGCTTCCTTACGCCATAAGCGGAAAGAATCAAACATTGCCGGCCGGGCTTTCTTCTTAAAAAGTCTAACTTCGAGGTTATCTAAGATTTCTGTGTCAAAGCTACCATTTTGGGGCCATTTTAAAACACCATCTTTTCTGGTGTAACGGATCCATACTTCATTATATGTGATGGGGCCTACTCCGTGCTTCACATATAATTCATAGGTTGGAGTTCCAATCGGAGGAACCGGACATGAGTCCTCCAACCGGGAGTCCCTTTTACAACCAAGACAAAACAAATTTCCAAGTCTGCTAAGACCAGGCATCTTCGCTCACTAGTCTAGCTTCAAACTTCAAAGGATTATCGTTTACGATAGTTTCGTGAATACACGAGTCCTTCGGCTTTGGTACTTGCAAGTTCCAAATCAAAGTGATCCCGAAGGGATACCAAACCAAATGTCCAACTAAGGACCAAACCAAGTGTCCAACTAAGGACTGGGAGACGCTCCACTGATACTTAACTGAAAATATCGATGACGTCACCAGAAGACTTGTCTTATCGTTTCGCTCTACCAAACATCAAGGGTCCAAATCAGGGCGACAGCCAGTGCAGCAGTCCTTCGTAGCCGTCGGGAAGCGGGGAACCTCGCAGAAAAGACTTTCGGACCACGTCGACATGCAGGGGTCGATGAAGTGGCGGCCTTCCTCCAGAATTTTCACACGAAGCTCCTCACGGACCTCAGGCTTGGACCGGTACCGCTGGTATCGCCCCACGTTGGGCGCCAACTGAGGTACTGGGTTTTTCAGAACCGGTACTGATCCAGTAACCCAGCGGTGCCAGGGTACACCCAAAGACCTCGGGTACTTTCCTGATTCAGACCACAGAAACTCAGAGTCTTCTAGGTGAAGTCAAAGATCGAATTTATTGGCTGCAACCAAGTAACAAGCGTCCTAGAAGTACAACAGCACGGTTTGTATGTTCTCAGGAGACTGTCTGTCAATGCAAAATCAGGTTTCCTTATATACAGTTTTTTAAGCTTCAGGCAAACATTCTTGACATTTTGGTTGGTCATTCACATGTTTTCACTACAAAGGAAAAAACAGTGTCATGATGAAACCTCATATTTCATGTCATCCAACCCATAATAAATTACCCGGCAAGGCCTAGTATTTTACATCAGATAATTGTGGACCCCCAATAAAAATGGGCACCTCCCCCTCGTAAAGTAAGAAGAAGAAAAGAGCAGGTGCAGGTGTGAGCAAGATTAGGCAGGGTGTGTGAGCGATAATAAGGGTTTTATGGCATGGTGTGCCTTGATGCTATCTGATTCGGCCACTGGGAGAGGGACTGACCAAACAGGTTTGGCCTGAGGCAATGGTTCCAGCTTGCCCAGGTCATAGAAAAGTCAATCAAGGTGTACGTGTCCTTGGAATCAAATCTGACTGTATTATAAGCCTATGTGAGGGCAACTTTTAAAAATGGGAGCCACGAGTGCAGGACGAAAATGGCAATTTCGAGGTGAAAACGCTGCTGGAATTGAGCGATAATGCTCATGCTTAGTGTACTAGTCATTATCGGTCTTTTGATACTAAAATCGTACCGCTGTGACAAAGTAAATTACATGGGTCCAGAATTTTTAGAACCACAAACCCTCCTTTTGCCCTTACATAGGCAATAAACCTATTCTCATGCTAATCTGAGTCAAGGTCTATGTTTCTAAAGTCGTTGAGATGTTGCTGTAACATCATCCTAGTATTTAGCTCGTCTCTTGGTGCAGGTTTCCTTATGCATGATGTAATACAGAAACCACATATCGCAGGAGCACACTGCACGCATAGACAGAACAGGAAAAGAATGGCCAAGATCATCCCAATGACCATCAGAATCTTCCATCCCCATGCTGATATCAGTTCCCAGAACCATCCCATTAATGACCAATCTCCTTTATCTAAATGAATAGATTCGGAAATTCTATGCAGTTTGGAGATGGCCTGGTATACTGTTGGAGCGTTATCTGGGACAAAAACACAGCAACTCGATTGGATCAATGTACATACTCCACCCCGGTCTGCAAGTATGACATCTAATGCGACCCTGTTCTGAAGGGTCATAAGACGATCTGACTGGAGCTCAGCAGTCAAGTTACCAAGGGCACCAGCGGTTTCAGCCACGGTGGATTCAACCACTCTTATCAATTGCCTTATGCTCCTGCTGTTACTTATTTGTCCCCAGAACGGCAGAAAACCCTTTACGAAGTCCCCAAATTCTTGTCCTGCAGTGTCTTCTTCACTGAAGACGCCTCTAACTATCCTTGTCTTGTGGTAATCTGCCGCTGCTGTGTAGGTAGGGGGCAACAGGAACGAAACGAAGCATGTGCCCGAAAAGTCAGGGGGCAACCATGTAAAGGCTCTATCATGGCAGATGAAATAGGTACCCTTAGCTGCCAAGAGCGGAGGGGAGGTCTGAGATGCGAAGACATATGTCTCAGTGCAGACGCTTTCCCCTAGCTGAGCTCTGGGATTCTTGCCAGTACCTTGCAGACACAGGTGACCCTGATGGGGTACAACCCAAATCAGGGAAGATATCTTAGCTTGCTGTTTCTCACTCATTGTGGCTTCATATCCGGTCATGTTCCATCCTATATATGCCATTGTCTCATCTCTGGGGATAGTCTCGTAGAAGATATTGTCCTTCATCATGTCTATGATACCTTTAACTAAAGCATCTTTCTTAGGGTTGTCTTCCGCAAAACGTAGGGGGTAGTGTGCATAGATGAATATCGTTCTGAATGCCCACACGGAACCATTGTGGCTGAAAGGCAGGATCAGATAAGGGATACCTTTATCTGCTGTGTGAGGCATAAGGCCACACACCCAACAGTTAGTTGTATTTATCACCAGTTGGTGTTGGTGCAAAAGCTGGATGAAGGAGTTAATAATGAACTCTAGTCTCCTAGCAGATTCATGTTTAGGGAGGAGTTGAAAAGAATGTGGGGAAACAGTGGAAGGAGGAGGTGTAGACGAGGTAGTGGGTGCCAATATCACGTTAAAACAGAATAAAATATATCCTATAAAAAACATAAGTATACTAAATAACATAAAAATGCACAGCAGCAAAAACTGTTTCCTGGTTATCGTTTCACATATTCTCTTCTTGAAACTCAGTCTTTCAACATGTTCTCCATTTTGGAAAGATTCCATCCTCTAACCGTTGCCGTTCGTGGCGGTTGGTTTACTTCACTTAGGAGTGTTCTGAATGTTCCAGGCCGCCCTAGAACAAACCAGACCTGTAGACCTTGTGTCCATAGGCTACCCCCCTAAGTCTTTTCAGCCACGATCCTACAGCTGAACCCGGATGGAGGTTCAAAAAACACAAAAAAAAGCAAAAAGTCATTCAAAAATAATTTTCCATATTGGAGAACTTTGCTAAAGGGAAGAAAAGTAAACTGTTTTATTTGTCCTTTATTCTTGGTCGTAGATTATAACGGTTAGTCCCAGGTATCGTGTGGTCCTGAAAAAGGAGTTCAGGTTCTGTAGTGTCCAATCGAACTGACGGTGATACTGCTGATTGTAAAATGTCATCACTTTCTTTCTCAGTGAGTGTTCCTTTTATTCGTGCATCGTTGAAAGGCAGAAAACGTGGCACGGTTTCAGTCTCTGAGTCGGCTACACCTTCCTGGACCCACCGGTCATATGGCAGAGGTAGGGGTACCCTTTTGCAATGGGTCCCATGGATCCAGTGTTTCTTCCCTTCTACTCGAACAGCTGATCTTGTGGAGAGAAGAACGAGGTGCGGTCCGGTCCACCTGGGCTGCTCGTTTTTGGTTCGCTGAAAGTTCTTTATTAAAACCCAGGATCCAGGCTCAATGGGATGACCTGGAGATTCAGAGACCGGAGGCAGGGTGTCGTGGACCTGTTGATGTAAGACACGCAATTTAGCCGTCAATTCATACAGATAGTCAAGCAAAACAGGATGCTCTATCTCGCTAAACTTCTTGGGCCTAGGCACTCCCCAAATATTGGCCGGGCGGCCGAAGACTATTTCATAAGGAATAAGTTTCACTCGTGAATGCACAGTCATTCTGGTTGATAGGAGTGCTAAGGGTAGAGCGTCAGGCCATTTGAGACCAGAGCTCGCTTGTATCTTGGCCAATTTTAGCTTTAGAGTGCCATTATAGCACTCCACTAATCCAGCTGATTGGGGGTGATTTGCAGCGTGAAACTTTTGGCAACTTTTAAAAATGGGAGCCACGAGTGCAGGATGAAAATGGCGATTTCGAGGTGAAAACGCTGCTGGAATTGAGCGATAATGCTCATGCTTAGTGTACTAGTCATTATCGGTCTTTTGATACTAAAATCGTACTTCTGTGGCAAAGTAAATTACATGGGTCCAGAATTTTTAGAACCACAAAATGGATAGTACCTTTTAAGAAGGACCAGAGGGAAAGTAGGGGGGCATGTTGAGGAGGGGGTCCTACAATCAGGAGGGCCATGGGTCTGGACTGGGGCATTGAGGGAAGGGGAACGCAAAGAAAACTTTTGGTGAAGCTGGATTTGACCCAATCGGACCAATCGGGCTTCATTAAGGGCAGACAGACTCATGTTAATCTGCGACAAGACATTTACTTAATAGAGAAAGCTACAAAGAAGGGGATACCAGAGGTAAAAAGATATTACCTATCTAGGTATTAAAATCACACCCAAATTAACTAGCCTATACATGGCCAACTACCCCCCACTCTTACGTCAATTGAAGACGGATCTCAGACGATGGCCTCCTCTGTATACTTCATGGCTGGGACACATCAATGCTATTAAAATTACTGTATTGCCTAAAGTTCTTTACCTTTTTCAGTCCCTTCCTATTGCCCTGGAAAGAGAATTTTTACCAATACTGCTCACTTTTATTACCCGCTTCATTTGGCAAAACAGTATAGCCCGGCTATTGTTCAGAATTCTTAGACTACTGAGGGATGGGGGAGGATTAGCTCTTCCTGATTTCCACCTCTATTAAAGGGCAGCTCAACTGCACGTCATAACTGAGTGGTCCCTCTGGGGATCATATAAGCGCTGGTTACATATGGTTAGTTGGACGGGTTGTCCGTGATATATTGTGGAAAACTAGAGCAGAACGACCACCTAATGCATATTTGAGCACCCCCCAAAAATATGACTTTAAAAAACTTGAGATGAATTAAATAGAACCAAAGAATGGAATTTTTTCCTCTCCCCGTTTACACCAATCCACTACAACCGGCCCTTTCCCCAAGCGTGGAGTGAAGTTGACTGCCTGAAACTTTCAGACCGTTTCCATAACTGGGATATTTTGGCTTTTGAGAATTGAAAATGCAATTTTGACCTAGCCGACTCCGAACGCTACCATTCTACCCAACTGAGACATTAGGCATTATGCCCAGATGTTAGAGAAGCCTCCAGTAGGGACAACACTCCCTTCGAACAATTTGTGAAGTGAGCCGGGAATGCATTATTGTTCATTACTGAACAAACTCCAGAATCCAGAGCCACAACATATTGAGTTTTGGGAACATATACTAGGGTCCAACACCCCAGAAGCAAAGTGGAGTACCCTATGGATAGAAATTCAAAAATGCAACCACTCAATAGGCATGAGGGGTGCACACTATAAAATCATGTACGACTGGTACCTGTAGCAAGGTAAACTAAAAAAGATATTCCTTGATACATCTGATTTATGATGGTGTTGTGGACTCCTGGGCGACTTCCATCACATCTGGTGGGATTGTCCAATGATTCACCCATTTTGGGACGAGATTATTACGTGACTGAAAGACATTTTGGGTTACCTGATCCCGGAAACACCAAGCTTCGATCCTCTGGGCCTGAGCGATGACAAGTTGAAACATCAAACTATGGGGGATAAAGCGATTATGTAGCTGTGCCTGGGGGCGGGAAAACTAGCAATAGCTGCAACCTGGAAGGAAAAGGATGCCCCAAAATTAACTCAATGGCATGCACCTTTGTAGCAAGCTCTCACAATGGAAAGGATGGCAGACAACTTTTGAGGCCATTAAAAAAATTTGTGAATATACCTTGGCCCCTTTTGTATCGCATTTCTCAAAAGATTGCCTCGGGTGGCCTGCCCTACCAGAACAAGGGCACGCCACCTCTGTTCTGACACAACCAGGGTCCACCCCTACTTTCCGGAGACTAGATCAGTTCTAATACTGTAGTCTCTTACAATCGTTCTACTCAATCTATGCAGTATAAGCAATATACTTTCACATATCTATTTACTGTCCTTATGTTCTTTTAGTCTTTTCATTTTCCTATGTTTCGAGTTTTGGCTTTTACATTTTGATCTCTAGCTCCTTTGATGATTGATAGGGATCAAGGAATTTGGAGGAGGGGGGGAATTTGTCAGGGGGAAAAGTTTAACTTGTACTGTGTCGTTTAGATAACAGCTGAGTTATTATATAGCTGACATGTACCAAACCAGTATTTGCAATTGATAGACTCAGTTCAGTACTATGGATAGTCGTTGACATGACGTTATGGTTAATGTATTTTCTTCAGTTGGTTTCTGTGATGTACAAGGAAAAAACATCTTTCAATAAAAGTAATTTTGACAAAAACCCCAAATATGATGGTGTTTCTTTTATGCTTGGAAAATGCTGCACGATTCCAGTTTCCAGCGCATAAACAGTAGTCAAGCGTTCTATAAATGCAGTTATGTTTTTACACATTATTATTACACTCATGTCATATTGACAAATTTGTGGCGGTACATACCAGAGATACCCGCTGTTCCCGTTACATCACTTATTAAACATAACTTAAATCGACTGGTTCGGTTATTTTGGTTAATTGTGATTGGAGTTTCAGCTGTATAGCAAATTATCTCGTCACATAATGAAGCATTTATGCAAAATCTCTCCGATAGTCTGTTTTTTCTTGTCTCTTTTTAGGGTCAGGGGCAAGTGCTCTGGCCACTGTTGTAATCTCTCTGTGGGCTTTCAACCACGCCCAGCACACATGCTTCTATGTCATTGGTTTGTGGGCTTGCCTTTTAAAAATCTCTTGATTTCATTTGTGAAAGGCATGCATACGTCATGCCTTTTCCAGTGTTTAGCCCTCTTCTAGAGCACTGGTAAACTACTGAAAACATACAAGGCTCCTTGTTTTCCGTATGGCTTCTGGACTATGTTTTCTTTTTATTTCCTATGTAGCTATCTCGCTGGGCAGTAGTTGAGCGCTTTGCATGACCTCAACCCTGTTACATGGATAATTGCTTAACTGCCAATAGGCTTGACTGCGAGCAAACTTCTGTTTCCTTTTTTGTGCTCCTTCACACTCATGACGTGGCGCTTTAAATCGGCTAGTTTTATCTCTAGCAACCACATTGTGCTTGTTGCTTTCCCTTCATTCCCACCACCTCACTCCCGTCGCTTCATGCATGCCCTTTCCCTCACTGTTCCTAGCTAGTAGAGCTGCTCTTTGACTGGAATTAAATATTTAAAGTGCAAAACTAACTGCCCACTGTCTCCTGAGGTAGATTTATCGGGCCTCATTAAGAGGTAGTAGGCTGAATTCAGAGTGTTGCTTTGAATTCATTGTTATGTGTAATGTATATTTGTGTCCTACACTTATCTTTAGCGGGATCACTAACTGTGTTCTGTGGAGACAGAGATTGCACCCCAGCCTCTTCAGCAAATGCATTCACTCTGCTTCTCGCAGTGCTGCACTGATGACTGCCGCCAACCACGTCCTTATGGGCTCCGCATGGGTATATTTCCATTTGAGCAATGATTGTGCGCATCTTCCACTAAGACTTCTCCTCCTGTACACGGTGTAACACACTCAATGACAGATTATTTATGCACACAGAGCCCCACAGCTCCCACCTGATGAATTTGTTCTTATGCACAATTAACCTTGGCTACACGTCACTAAAGTTCTTCCACTGCACTATACATGGGTTGTGCGATCACTTTATTACTGATCGGCTGCGTATGGGGGCCCACTTCCAGTTCCCTGGAAAACTCTGTGGAATAAAGCAGTTTCTAGTGTTAATCAGCTTGAGTTTTGAGAATGACCAAGGACCGTTCTTCATAGACTGGACTCTACTCTCACTTTCGTCGCTGCATGCATGCACCTTCCCCGTTCGTTGCTTGCAGAGCTGCTTTTCGACAAGTAGTGGTAATCCTTTCAGTAATCCCTTTGGGAGCGCGTAATTCACTGAGCTATCCCAGTGGTGTGCATGGGCATAGGAACCTTGTCATGGTCAATTATGTTGCTGCTGTCAGACTGCACACAGCCTTTTGACAGCGATTTAATCTCCAGATTCATCTATCTGTAAAATGTTAATCTTACACTCTCTCTTTGTGTATTTGTGTATATGGAGCTAGGCTTACATATAGATGTAGATGTATACATATATTAGGTACATATTCATATGTGTTTGTAATACAGGTGTGGAGAGTGGGATTGACTATTAATTATGATTGTTGAGTGAGGGTCATGAAGCCCCTCCCCTCACAGATACTGGTAATAAATAGTATATTACCAAGCAATCCGTGACACAGTTAACAGGATTTTTCTCATGTCCCTTTCACATATATAGTAATGGTAAGAAGAAATAAAACATTTGCTCTGTAATTCTAAATGTATGAACATGCATGTATTGTGTATCTATCTATCTACACACACACACACACACACACACCCACGCACGCACTCTCACTCTCTTTGTCTCTCTCTCTCTCTCTCTCTCTAAAAAAGCAAAGGCTAAAGGGACGTTATAGTTAGCTGAATAGGTGACCATGGCAGGTAAACCATACAATTTTAAACTAACAAAACCACTGAAATTCATCAGTTGTAGTTAAGAAACTAAGGGCCAAATGTATGACCCCGAGTTTTGCGACTCGCAATTTGCAACTCGTTTGCGACTCACAAATTGCAAGCCGTAAAACCTTATGAACAACAGTGTACTTTACACTGTTTGTGATTCACAATTGGGCCGCAAATAACCTACGTCATGAATATTCATGAGGTTGGTCGCAATTTGCGACCCCATTGGGAATGGCCGTGGACCCCTACCTCCTTCCCCACAACTAATAACATGGGAGGAGCAAGTCTTGGCAATTATGCATCCTGAGGGCCTCGCAGGAGTAGCAGGAGGACTGGACTCTGGTAAGGCAAATCTTTACTATTATATCCCCCCACCCTAACTGCATGCGATCACAAACTCCTACCCCTACCCTCACCCCCATCACTCCACCACCTCACATATACCCCACCATCACAACCCATACATCCAAATACCAAGCCCTGCATGCAACAACAATGCATGGACACCTATCACAGACCTGCATGGACACCCATCACCAAAGCATGTCCAAGAGAGAGACTCACCCAGGGCACACAATCACCACTCACACAAGGGCCAAGGCGATAGTGCAAGCACAGTAATTGAGGAAAACACACCCATTGCACAAGATGGCACACACAGATATAATAACAATGCATTTACACCCCAACAGGACCCCTACCCAACGTCACCGGACAGGAGGTGCCAGCCATATCCAGTCCCCCCACAGAAGAGGCCCACAGTGATGACAGCAGCTCTGCACGCCTGGATCAAGATGATCAGCTCAGCCCATCAGGGACCTCTGGACAGTCGGTTCCCCTGCCACAGTCCCAAGCCACCGCAGAAACTCTCCTCTCAGGATACACCACCACAGCACTCAACCAACGTGCCCATGCCACTGTCCCCAGGACATGTCAATCAGCAGTGTGTCCACCACTACAGGGACCCCAGGCAAACCCACTAACCCAAGACAATCAGGGACCTGGGGTCAGTGGGCACACGGTTCAGGGGACGGAGGCACAGGACAACAGGGAAGCTGGGAGAACTGCTGTGCAACAGGGGGAGGACAGGCCAAGGGAACCCACTCTCCACGAGGCACTCTCAAACATCATGGGAGCTTACCACCATTCCCAGGAGGCCATGGGCACGGTACTGGCCAAGTTTCAGGAGACCCAGCGGCTGCAGGAGGGACACTACATGGGGATCAGGGAGGGCTTGAAGTCCATTAACACCACCCTTGTCACCATTGCAGGGGTGCTGGCAGACATGGCCAACACCATGAGGGAGACAGTGGCATACCACCGGGCCCCTGACACTAGCCCAACCGATGAACAGCCTTCCACGCCCGCCGGCGCTAGTGGACAGGAGGCCCCGCCATAGGACCAACAGGCCACCAGCACCCCATCCCCTGCAGAAGGAGAAACACCCCACAAACAGTCCCTGCGATACAGGCAGAAGACAGAGAACATTGCCAAGACCCCCGCCAGGAAATAAGACTCTCCTGAATGTCACTCTCCTGTCCCACTCTGTCACCCTGTCCCTCCTGGAACTGACATTGCTCCCCTTCCTATGCCCCATTGGACAATGCACCAGTGCTACCAAGAGACTGGACTCTACTATGGACCTTCCTCCACCATCACCCCAGCCCCTTCCACATTCCCCTATACACATTAGCCGATAAATAAACACCCTTGAATCACAAACCAATCAGGAGTCAGTCTGTTCTTTCACAAATGTATAATTACATCATCCACTAATATCAATGTAAATGTTCATTTCCTCATAACATTGTATGACAGTTGTTGGGCAGCAATAAATATAGCAGAAGGCAGAATGAGGTACCCAGATCTGTGAAATGAAAAGCCAAAGTGAACTGTCAGTGTCCATAGACAGGGGGTTAAGAGGCTGACTCATACAATGTCCTACAGTAGTCAGATATGATAGGAGCAGTGGCAGTCTCTTACCTGTGTGTCATTGGAAGTACTGCATGATGACGTTAGCTCGGTTGTCAATACCTTCTTCCTCTGCCTCCTCTTCCTCACTGTCCACAGGCTCCACAGCTGCCACAAGACCATCATGAGGGCCATCCTCCTGCAGAAAAGGCACCTGGCATCGCAATGCCAGGTTGTGCAACATGCAGCATGATACGATGATCTAGCACACCTTATTCAGTGAGTAATATAGGAAGCCACCTGTTAGATGGAGGCACCGGAATCTAGCCTTCAGGAGGCCGAACGTCCTCTCAATAATACGCCTAGTTCACCCATGTGCCTCATTGTAGCGTTCCTCTGCCCTTGTCCTGGCATTCCTCACTGGGGTCCGTAGCCATGAGAGGCTGGGGTAACCAGAGTCACCTGCAAATGTCTAGGGATATCTGTTAGACACACACTAACCCCTAGGGACTACCCCATACTCAGACACCCATTCATACTGTGTGGGGACCTTGGGCTCACCTATTAGCCACACCCGGTGCCTCTGGAGTTGGCCCATCACATAAGGGATACTGCTATCCCTCAAAATGTAAGCGTCAGGCACAGAGTCAGGATACTTGCCATTCACATGAGAGATGAACTGGTCTGCCAAACACATTATCTGCACATTCATAGAATGGTAGATTTTTCGATTTCTGCACACTTGTTCATTTCTGTGTGGTGGGACAAATGCCACATGTGTACCATCAATGGCACCAATGATGTTGGGGATATGTCCCAGGGCATAAAAGTCAGCCTTCACTGTGGGCAAATCCTCCACCTGGGGGAAAACGATGTAGTTGCGCATGTGTTTCAGCAGGGCTGACAACACTCTGGTCAACACTTCAGAAAACATTGGCTGAGACATCCCTGATGCCATGGCCACTGTAGTTTGAAAGGAGCCACTTGCCAGGAAATGGAGCACTGACAGGACCTGCACTAGAGGGGGTATTCCTGTGGGATGGCGGATAGCTGACATCAGGTCTGGCTCCAATTGTGCACACAGTTCTTGGATTGTGGAATAATCAAGTCTGTAGGTGATAATGATGTGTCTGTCTTCCATTGTCGACAGGTCCACCAGCGGTCTGTACACCGGAGGATGACGCCTTCTCATCATCTGCCCCAGCGGATGTGCCCTATGGAGGAGAATGGTGAGCAGAGGGTTATGTACCACATAGTTTGCACAAGTGTGTTTTCAGTAATGTGAGTAAATCCGTGTGTGGGGTTGTTTGTCTGTATATCAGTCAAATAGTGCTGTGACGCAGTTAGGTGCCATGCCATGTGCCCCCCTGAAATGGCGGCTGCCTGACCTGTAAGGAGGGAGAAGGGGAAATGAGGCAACTGCACTGGCGTTGTGCAGTGTCGCTGTAGGCAGTCAAAGACCGCCGCGCAATTTAGCATTGGTTATCATTGGGCCCTATGGGTTCCGGGAGCCAATGACGATGTACTCCAGCGGTGACGGTACGCACCACCGCAGACGTGACCGACATTTTCTATTGCTTCACTCACTTGATACCTGACCTTCAACAGGAGAGGACCTACACTGCAAGTGCTGCTGTGACCTCAGTCTGGAAGCGACAATGGATCATGTGTCGGGGGAAAGGCCCCCTGCCTTCACCTCAGAGGAGTTGGACAAACTGGTGGATGGGGTCCTCCCCCAGTACATGCTACTCTACTGTCCTCCAGACAAACAGGTGAGTACACTGTGAGCATGATGCGTGGGCAATGCCTGTTTGGAGTGGTGTGGATGGAAGATACATGTGTGTGGGGGGGTCTGAGGCCTGTATGTGAGGATGGTGAGTGTATGTATGTCAGGGCATGGGTGGGAACTGGTGGTCAATGAGTATGATGGCCCGGATGGGAGAGTAATTTCCTTTCATCCTGTACCTTTCCTCTAGGTCAGCTCCCACCAGAAGAAGGGTATTTGGCGTGCCATCGCCAAGGAAGTGCGGACCCTGGGGGTCTACCATAGACAGAGCACCTACCGCCGCAAGAGATGGGAGGAACTGCGCCGCTGGAGCAAGAAGATGGCGGAGGCCCAGCTGGGGCTGGCCTCCCAACGTGGAAGGGGTTCCCGTCGCACCATGAGCCCCCTGATGTTCCGGATTCTGGCGGTGGCATATCCAAAGTTGGATGGGCGCTTGAGTGCATCACAGCAGCCACAAAGGGGTGAGTACAGTGTCATTCAGCTGACTCTGTGCGCTTTACAAAGTGTCTGGGTGGGGGATTTGGGCTGTGGGTTCCCCTAGGCCAGGGCGAACTTGGTAGGGTAGGTCCCTTGTTAAGCAGGCTCTGAGGCACTCCAACCCCAATAGTGTAAGTGGGCATCTACAACTAGTCAGACTCCTGTGGGTTCCAGGTGTGCAACAAATGGTGTTAGGCATAGTACCCCATGGGCAGGTGATTTTGTTACTAACTGCAAGTGCATGGCCTAGTGCATAGGGCTGCTCCCTGTGTGTTGTGTCCGCCAACAGTAGTGGTGTTGCTGGAATTGACCATGTGTCTCCTCTGTCTCTCCCCCCTTCTTGTTTTGTCACCCGGTCCTTGTGTGCATTAGCATCATCTGGCGGAGGAGCAGAGGCACCGGCGACGGAGGGAGCCGCATCCCAAATGGCCCTGGAGGGTGAATCCACGGAGTCTGAAGGCACCAGTGGGACGGAGGGCAAGGGGAGCTCCACGACGGGGACAAGAGGGGACACAGGGACAGCGACTCCTCCTCTGATGGGAGCTCCCTTGCGGTGGCGGGCACCTCTGTGCCCACCACAACAACAGATACAGCCGCCACCCCCTCTACCAGCACCGCCGTCCCAGCAGCCCCTCAGCGTGTTTCCCGTGCCCTTTCACCCAGGAGGGTGGGCATCTCCTTCGCCCCAGGCACCTCAGGCCCTGCCCAGTCAGCCCTGCTGCCCTCAGTGAGGAGGCTATTGAGCTCCTGAGATCCCTCACTGTTGGGCAGTCAACCATTCTGAATGTCATCCAGGGTGTCGAGAGGCATTTGCAGCAAACAAATGCATACCTGGAGGGCATTTATTCTGGCGTGGTGGCCCAACAGAGAGCATTTCAGGCTCTGGACTCAGCACTGATGTCAGCCATTGCCCCTGTGTCCAACCTCCCCCTCCAACTTCCACTGCCCAGCCCCAATCCCCTCTACCTCAGCCTATCACAAGCACACCTTCCGAACAGCATGCACACACATCGACACACAAAAGTGGCTCAGGAAAACATAAGCACCACACATCCCACAGGCACTCATACAAGCAGCATACCCATGCAGACACACCAACATCCACTGCCTCTACTGTGTCCCCCTCCTCCACGTCCTCCACCTCCCTCCCAGTCTCGTCTCCAATCACACCTGCATGCACTACATCATTAGCCACTACCTCCATCACCAGCACACCCATCACTACACACCGCTCACATGCAAACACCACCCCTACTACCATTCACACATCCCCTGTGTCCTCTCCCAGTGTGTCTGTCAGCCCTCCTCCTAAAGTACACAAACGCAGTGTAGGATGCTGGACTGGCTTGTAGTGAGTACCAAGGTGTACTTACACCTTGCACCAGGCCCAGGTATCCCTTATTAGTGTATAGGGTGTCTAGCAGCTTAGGCTGATAGATAATGGTAGCTTAGCAGAGCAGCTTAGGCTGAACTAGGAGACGAGTGAAGCTCCTACAGTACCACTAGTGTCATATGCACAATATCATAAGAAAACACAATACACAGATATACTAAAAATAAAGGTACTTTATTTTTATGACAATATGCCAAAAGTATCTCAGTGAGTACCCTCAGTATGAGGATAGCAAATATACACAAGATATATGTACACAATACCAAAAATATGCAGTATAGTATTAGAAAACAGTGCAAACAATGTATAGTTACAATAGGATGTAATGGGGACACATAGGGATAGGGGCAACACAAACCATATACTCTAGAAGTGGAATGCGAACCACGAATGGACCCCAAACCTATGTGACCTTGTAGAGGGTCGTTGGGACTGTAAGAAAACAGTGAGGGTTAGAAAAATAGCCCACCCCAAGACCCTGAAAAGTGAGTGCAAAGTGCACTAAAGTTCCCCAAAGAGCACAGAAGTCGTGATAGGGGAATTCTGCAGGAAAGACCAAAACCAGCAATGCAACAACAATGGATTTCCAGACGAGGGTACCTGTGGAACAAGGGGACCAAGTCCAAAAGTCACGACCAAGTCGAGAGAGGGCAGATGCCCAGGAAATGCCAGCTGTGGGTGCAAAGCTGCTACTGGACAGTAGAAGCTGAGGATTCTGCAGGAATGACAAGGGCTAGAAACGTCCCCTTTAGAGGATGGATGTCCCACGCCGTGGAGAGTCGTGCAGAAGTGTTTTCCTGGAGAAAGACCGCAAACAAGCCTTGCTAGCTGCAAGTCATGCGGTTAGGGTTTTTGGATGCTGCTGTGGCTCAGGAGGGACCAGGATGTCGCCAATTGCGTCAGGGGACAGACGGGGCGCCCAGCAGGACAAGGAGCCCTCTCAGAAGCAGGCAGCACCCGCAGAAATGCCAGAACAGGCACTACGAAGAGGAGTGAAACGGTGCTCACCCGAAGTTGCACAAAGGAGTCCCACGCCGCCGGAGGACAACTCAGGAGGTCGTGCAATGCAGGTTAGAGTGCCGTGGACCCAGGCTTGGCTGTGCACAAAGGATTTCCACCGGAAGTGAACAGAGGCCGGAGTAGCTGCAAAAGACACGGTTCCCAGCAATGCAGTCTGGCGTGGGGAGGCAAGGACTTACCTCCACCAAACTTGGACTGAAGAGTCACTGGACTGTGGGAGTCACTTGGATAGAGTTGCTGGATTCAAGGGACCTCGCTCGTCGTGCTGAGAGGAGACCCAGGGGACCGGTGATGCAGTTCTTTGGTGCCTGCGGTTGCAGGGGGACGATTCCATCGACCCACGGGAGATTTCTTCGGAGCTTCTAGTGCAGAGAGGAGGCAGACTACCCCCACAGCATGCACCACCAGGAAAGCAGTCGAGAAGGCGGCAGGATCAGCGTTACAGAGTTGCAGTAGTCGTCTTTGCTACTTTGTTGCAGTTTTGCAGGCTTCCAGCGCGGTCAGCAGTCGATTCCTTGGCAGAAGGTGAAGAGAGAGATGCAGAGGAACTCTGACGAGCTCTTGCTTTCGTTATCTAGAGAATTCCCCAAAGCAGAGACCCTAAATAGCCAGAAAAAAGGGTTTGGCTTCTTAGGAGAGAGGATAGGCTAGCAACACCTGAAGGAGCCTATCAGAAGGAGTCTCTGACGTCACCTGCTGGCCCTGGCCACTCAGAGCAGTCCAGTGTGCCAGCAGCACCTCTGTTTCCAAGATGGCAGAGGTCTGGAGCACACTGGAGGAGCTCTGGGCACCTCCCAGGGGAGGTGCAGGTCAGGGGAGTGGTCACTCCCCTTTCCTTTGTCCAGTTTCGCGCCAGAGCAGGGCTGAGGGGTCCCTGAACCGGTGTAGACTGGCTTATGCAGAAACGGGCACCATCTGTGCCCATGAAAGCATTTCCAGAGGCTGGGGGAGGCTACTCCTCCCCTGCCTGAACACCTTTTTCCAAAGGGAGAGGGTGTCATACCCTCTCTCTGAGGAAGTCCTTTATCTGCCTTCCTGGGCCAAGCCTGGCTGGACCCCAGGAGGGCAGAAACCTGTCTGAGGGGTTGGCAGCAGCAGCAGCTGCAGTGAAACCCCTGAAAAGGCAGTTTGGCAGTACCCAGGTCTGTGCTACAGACCCGTGGGATCATGGGATTGTACCAACAATGCCAGCATGGCATAGAGGGGGCAATTCCATGATCTTAGACATGTTACATAGCCATATTCGGAGTTACCATTGTGAAGCTACACATAGGTAGTGACCTATATGTAGTGCACGCGTGTAATGGTGTCCCCGCACTCACAAAGTCCGGGGAATTGGCCCTGAACAATGTGGGGGCGCTTTGGCTAGTGCCAGGGTGCCCACACACTAAGTAACTTAGCACCCAACCTTTACCAGGTAAAGGTTAGACATATAGGTGACTTATAAGTTACTTAAGTGCAGTGTAAAATGGCTGTGAAATAACGTGGATGTTATTTCACTCAGGCTGCAGTGGCAGGCCTGTGTAAGAATTGTCAGAGCTCCCTATGGGTGGCAAAAGAAATGCTGCAGCCCATAGGGATCTCCTGGAACCCCAATACCCTGGGTACCTCAGTACCATATACTAGGGAATTATAAGGGTGTTCCAGTATGCCAATGTAAATTGGTAAAATTGGTCACTAGCCTGTTAGTGACAATTTGAAAGAAATGAGAGAGCATAACCACTGAGGTTCTGATTAGCAGAGCCTCAGTGAGACAGTTAGTCATAACACAGGTAACACATACAGGGCACACTTATGAGCACTGGGGCCCTGGCTGGCAGGGTCCCAGTGACACATACAACTAAAACAACATATATACAGTGAAATATGGGGGTAACATGCCAGGCAAGATGGTACTTTCCTACACAACCCCCCACCAAACGAAGGACAATAAGACTAGCCATGACCTGATGAGTCTTCATTGTCTAAGTGGAAATATCTGGAGAGTCCATCTGCATTGGAGTGGGTACTCCCAGGTCTATGTTCCACTGCATAGTCCATTCCCTGTAGGGATATAGACCTCCTCAACAATTTAGGATTTTCACCTTTCATTTGTTTTAGCCAAAGTAGAGGTTTGTGGTCTGTCTGAACAATGAAGTGAGTGCCAAACAGGTATGGCCTCAACTTCTTCAGTGCCCAGACCACATCAAAGGCCTCCCTCTCTATGGCAGACCAACGCTTTTCTCTAGGGGTCAACCTCCTGCTGATAAAAGCAACAGGTTGATCCTGGCCCTCAGAATTAAGTTGTGAAAGGACTGCCCCTACCCCTAATTCAGATGCATCAGTTTGGACAATGAATTTTTTGGAGTAACAGGGGCTTTTCAGGACAGGTGCAGAGCACATGGCCTGCTTCAGCTCCTCAAAAGCTTTCTGACAGCTAGCTGTCCACAATACCTTTTTAGGCATTTTCTTTGATGTGAGGTCATTAAGAGGGGCTGCAATGGAGCCATAGTTCTTTATGAACCTCCTGTAATACCCAGTGAGGCCTAAGAAGGCTCTCACCTGGGTCTGAGTTGTAGGGGGAACCGAATCTATAATAGTTTGGATTTTCCGCTGAAGTGGTGCAATCTGTTCTCCACCTACCAGGTGTCCCAGATAAACCACCTTCCCCTGCCCTATCTGGCACTTTGAAGCCTTGATAGTGAGGCCTGCCTTTTGCAGGGCCTCCAAAACTTTCCATAGGTGGACCAGGTGATCATCCCAGCTGGAGCTAAAGACAGCTATATCATCTAGATATGCTGCACTAAAAGCTTCCAGCCCTTGCAAGACTGTATTCACCAACCTTTGAAAAGTGGCAGGTGCATTTTTCAATCCAAAAGGCATTACTGTGAATTGGGAATGGCCTCCAATGGTGGAAAATGCAGTTTTTTCTTTTGCATCTTCTGATAATTTGATCTGCCAATACCCTGCAGTCAAGTCAAAAGTGCTTAGATACTTGGCAGATGCCAGTGTATCTATGAGCTCATCTGCCCTGGGTATAGGGTGAGCATCAGTTTTGGTTACTTGGTTGAGACCTCTATAGTCAACACAAAACCGCATTTCCTTCTTTCCATCTTTGGAATGAGGTTTTGGTACAAGTACCACAGGAGAGGCCCATGGACTTTCAGAGTGCTCAACCACTCCTAGTTCAAGCATTTTCTGCACTTCTTGTTTTATGTAGTCTCTGACATGGTCAGGCTGCCTATAGATCTTACTTTTGACAGGCAAGCTGTCTCCAGTATCTATAGTGTGCTCACACCAAGAAGTGGTGCCTGGCACAGTAGAGAAGAGTTCAGAAAACTGACCCAGGAGAATTATGCAGTGGTCTTTCTGCTCAGCAGTAAGACAATCTGCCAGTACTACACCTACCACTAGAGAATCTTGTTCTGTGGAAGAGAAGAGATCAGGGAGAGGGTCACTCTCTTCTTCCTGTCCCTCATCTGTTTTCATAAGCAGGGTGAGATCAGCCCTGTCATAGTAGGGTTTCAGGCGATTGACATGGAGCACCCTAAGGGGACTCCTGGCAGTGCCTAAGTCAACTAAGTAGGTGACTTCACCCTTTTTCTCAACAATTGTGTGGGGTCCACTCCATTTATCTTGGAGTGCTCTTGGGGCCACAGGCTCCAAGATCCACACTTTCTGCCCTGGTTGGTACTGGACCAAAACAGCCTTCTGGTCATGCCATTGCTTTTGGAGCTCTTGGCTGGCCTGAAGGTTTTTACTGGCCTTTTTCATGTACTCAGCCATCCTTGATCTGAGGCCAAGTACATAGTCCACTATCTCTTGCTTTGGAGAGCTTTTAAAGGTTGTTCCCAACCCTCCTTAACAAGTGTTAGAGGACCTCTCACAGGGTGTCCAAATAGGAGTTCAAAGGGGCTGAAGCCCACTCCTTTTTGGGGTACCTCCCTGTAAGCAAAAAGGAGGCAAGGTAACAGGATATCCCATCTCCTGCGGAGTTTTTCAGGGAGTCCCATAATCATGCCTTTGAGAGTTTTGTTAAATATCTCCACCAGTCCATTTGTTTGTGGATGATAGGGTGTAGTGAACTTGTATGTAACACCACACTCCTTCCACATGGCCTTTAAGTAAGCAGACATGAAATTGTTTCCCCTGTCTGATACCACCTCTTTTGGGAAGCCCACCCTGGAAAAGATTCCCAGGAGGGCCTTTGCCACTGCAGGAGCTGTAGTGGTCCTTAGAGGAATTGCTTCAGGATATCTGGTGGCATGGTCACTACCACCAAGATAAACCTATTGCCTGAAGCAGTAGGAGGGTCAAGGGGGCCAACTATGTCAACCCCTACCCTTTCAAAGGGAACCCCAACCACAGGTAGTGGAATAAGGGGTGCCTTTGGAGTGCCACCTGTCTTGCCACTGGCTTGACAGGTTTCACAGGACTCACAAAATTCCTTTGTGTCCTCTGACATTCTAGGCCAATGAAACAAGGGGACAAGCCTGTCCCAAGTTTTCATTTTCCCCAAATGTCCAGCTAAGGGAATGTCGTGGGCTAGAGTTAGGAGGAACTTTCTGTACTCCTGAGGAATCACCAATCTCCTGGCAGCTCCAGGTTTTGGATCCCTTGCTTCAGTGTACAAGAGGTTGTCCTCACAGTAAACTCTGTGAGAGTCACTGGCATCCCCATTTGCTTGTTTGACAGCTTGCTGCCTTAGACCCTCTAGTGTGGGACAGGTTTGCTGTGCCACACTCAGCTCCTCCCTGGCAGGCCCCCCTTCACCCAAAAGCTCAGCAGTGTCTGCTTCCAGCTCCTCTGGTGTAGGTTCTGCACAGGGTGGAAATTCTTCTTCCTCAGAAGAAGAATCCACTGTAGAGGGAGGGATAGTAGGTAGTGCTTTACTTCCACTAGCCCTAGCTTTAGGGAGCACTTGGTCCATTCTTCCAGGATCCAAGTCACCCTGTCCTTTTTGATTTTTGGCCTGAGCCCTGGTTAAAGCAAAAATATGCCCTGGGATGCCCAGCATTGCTGCATGGGCCTCCAACTCCACAGCTGACCAAGCTGATGTCTCTAAATCATTTCCAAGTAGACAGTCTACAGGTAAATCTGAGGCAACCACAACTTTCTTTGGACCAGTAACTCCCCCCCCCCAGTTGAGATTTACAACAGCCATGGGGTGGCTAAGTGTGTTGTTGTGAGCATCAGTTACTTGGTACTGGTGACCAAGTAGGTGTTGTTCAGGGTGGACCAGTTTCTCTATTACCATTGTAACACTGGCACCTGTGTCCCTGTAGGCCTGAACCTCAACACCATTTATTAGGGGTAGTTGCTTGTACTTATCCATGTTAAGGGGACAAGCAACTAAGGTGGCTAAATCAATAGCCCCCTAAGAGACTAACACAGCCTCTGTGGTCTCCCTAACAAGACCAACCCCAACTAAGTTACCAAAAGTGAGCCCAGCTACTCCCTTGGATTGGCTATTAGTAGGTTTGCTCCCACCACCACTGCTATTAGTAGGGACACTAGGTGTAGCAGTAGGGGTTGTAGTGGTAGGAGGCTTGGTGCTTTTCTTTGGACAACTGGGATCTGTTGTCCAATGGCCTTTTATTTTACATAAATAGCACCATGGTTTCTTTTATTTGTTTTGATTTGAAGAGGATTTGGACCCACCACCCCCACCAGAGTGTTTTTGTGGGCCTGATAAAGACTCATTTTTAGATTTGTCCCCACCCTTGTCAGAAGACTTACCATCCTTCTTCTTGCCATCTTTGTCACCCCCTGTATGAACTTTTCTGTTCACCCTTGTTCTGACCCATTTGTCTGCCTTCTTTCCCAATTCTTGGGGAGAGGTCAGATCAGAGTCCACCAGGTACTGGTGCAACAAATCAGACACACAGTTATGAAGTATATGCTCTCTCAGGATTAAGTTATACAGGCTTTTATAATCAGTAAATTTACTGCCATGTAACCACCCATCCAAGGCCTTCACTGAATGGTCAACAAAGTCTACCCAGTCTTGTGAAGACTCCTTTTTGGTTTCTCTGAACTTCATCCTGTACTGTTCAGTGGTTAAGCCATAACCATCTAGGAGTGCATTCTTAAGAACTGCAAAATTATTGGCATCACTTTCTTTTACAGTAAGGAGCCTATCCCTACCCTTTCCACTAAATGATAGCCATAGGATAGCAGCCCACTACCTTTGAGGGACATCCTGTACAACACAGGCCCTCTCAAGTGCAGCAAACCACTTGTTAATGTCATCCCCCTCCTTATAAGGGGGAACTATCTTGTGCAGATTCCTAGAATCATGCTCTTTTGCAGGATGACTATGGGGAATACTGCTGCTGCCACCATGGGTTTCTAAACCCAATATCTGTCTTTCTCTTTCCACTTCTAAGGACTGTCTATCCAAATCCAGCTGTTGCTTTTTGAGCTTCAGTCTGGTTTGTTCCACTCTCAATCTATTGAGCTCCCTTTCTAACACTCTGTCATCAGGGTGGGTGGGTAGGTCATTCCTTGAAACAGAAGTATGGTGAGAATGAACAGAAGGAGACCTGTTCCTAACAGATGGCACCTTAACAACTTGGCTAACAGAAACAGCACTTCTACTATGATGAGAAGGGATACTCTTACTGTGATGTGAGACAACACTATCAGTATGATGTGACTCTACATCAGTACCAGCCATGCTAGGTGGCTTGCTAGGGGGCAGGCTGGAAATCTTCCCTCCCACATCTTTTGCTAGGGGTGCCCCAGAATCAGAGTGGGAACCATCAGCTAATTTTTCACCAGAAGTGCCACCTCTGGCTTTATCTTGTTCAACAAGCATCTTAACCAACAGTTCTCTAGAGGGATTCTTCCTTACACTTAAACCTCTTTCTATGCAGAGACTCCTTGCTCCTTTCCAGTTAAGGTGATCATAAGCAAGTTTGGACAGATCAACAGTTTGGCCTGTGCCAGACATTTTAGAAAGTGTTTAAGGGATAGAAAAAGTGAGAAAAAAGTTTTTCAGAACTTTTTGGAAAGACAGAAAAAAAACTTTTAAAACTTTTTAAGAACTTTTTAGAAAGTTTAGAGATACTTTTCAGCACTTTAGAAAAGAAGTGAGAAAAGAAAAGCAAAACTTTTTGGTTAGGTGTACATAAACTGAACTTGTTTTGTATATTTTTCTCTTATGAAAAGTACAATGACAAAAGTGGTAAGTAGTTACAAAGTACTTATCCCACCGCTGCACAACCAATGTAGGAGGCTGGACTGGCTTGTAGTGAGTACCAAGGGGTACTTACACCTTGCACCAGGCCCAGGTATCCCTTATTAGTGTATAGGGTGTCTAGCAGCTTAAGCTGATAGATAATGGTAGCTTAGCAGAGCAGCTTAGGCTGAACTAGGAGACGAGTGAAGCTCCTACAGTACCACTAGTGTCATATGCACAATATCATAAGAAAACACAATACACAGATATACTAAAAATAAAGGTACTTTATTTTTATGACAATATGCCAAAAGTATCTCAGTGAGTACCCTCAGTATGAGGATAGCAAATATACACAAGATATATGTACACAATACCAAAAATATGCAGTATAGTATTAGAAAACAGTGCAAACAATGTATAGTTACAATAGGATGCAATGGGGACACATAGGGATAGGGGCAACACAAACCATATAATCCAAAAGTGGAATGCGAACCACAAATGGACCCCAAACCTATGTGACCTTGTAGAGGGTCGCTGGGACTGTAAGAAAACAGTGAGGGTTAGAAAAATAGCCCACCCCAAGACCCTGATAAGTGAGTGCAAAGTGCACTAAAGTTCCCCAAAGAGCACAGAAGTCGTGATAGGGGAATTCTGCAGGAAAGACCCAAACCAGCAATGCAACAACGATGGATTTCCAGACGAGGGTACCTGTGGAACAAGGGGACCAAGTCCAAAAGTCACGACCAAGTCAAGAGTGGGCAGATGCCCAGGAAATGCCAGCTGTGGGTGCAAAGAAGCTGCTACTGGACAGTAGAAGCTGAGAATTCTGCAGGAACGACAAGGGCTAGAAACTTCCCCTTTGGAGGATGGATGTCCCACGCCGTGGAGAGTTGTGCAGAAGTGTTTTCCTGAAGAAAGACCGCAACCAAGCCTTGCTAGCTGCAAGTCGTGCGGTTAGGGTTTTTGGATGCTGCTGTGGCCCACGAGGGACCAGGATGTCGCCAATTGAGTCAGGGGACAGAGAAGATGCCCAGCAGGAGAAGGAGCCCTCTCAGAAGCAGGCAGCACCCGCAGAAGTGCCGGAACAGGCACTACAAAGAGGAGTGAAACGGTGCTCACCCGAAGTTGCACAAAGGAGTCCCACGCCGCCGTAGGACAACTCAGGAGGTCGTGCAATGCAGGTTAGAGTGCCGTGGACCCAGGCTTGGCTGTGCACAAAGGATTTCTGCCGGAAGTGCACAGAGGCCGGAGTAGCTGCAAAAGACGCGGTTCCCAGCAATGCAGTCTGGCGTGGGGAGGCAAGGACTTACCTCCACCAAACTTGGACTGAAGAGTCACTGGACTGTGGGAGTCACTTGGACAGAGTTGCTGGATTCAAGGGACCTCGCTCGTCATGCTGAGAGGAGACCCAGGGGACCGGTGATGCAGTTCTTTGGTGCCTGCGGTTGCAGGGGGACGATTCCGTCGACCCACAGGAGATTTCTTCAGAGCTTCTAGTGTAGAGAGGAGGCAGACTACCCCCACAGCATGCACCACAAGGAAAGCAGTCGAGAAGGCGGCAGGATCAGCGTTACAGAGTTGCAGTAGTCGTCTTTGCTACTTTGTTGCAGTTTTGCAGGCTTCCAGCGCGGTCAGCAGTCGATTCCTTGGCAGAAGGTGAAGAGAGAGATGCAGAGGAACTCTGACGAGCTCTTGCATTCGTTATCTAGAGAATTCCCCAAAGCAGAAACCCTAAATAGCCAGAAAAGAGGGTTTGGCTACTTAGGAGAGAGGATAGGCTAGCAACACCTGAAGGAGCCTATCAGAAGGAGTCTCTGACGTCACCTGCTGGCCCTGGCCACTCAGAGCAGTCCAGTGTGCCAGCAGCACCTCTGTTTCCAAGATGGCAGAGGTCTGGAGCACACTGGAGGAGCTCTGGGCACCTCCCAGGGGAGGTGCAGGTCAGGGGAGTGGTCACTCCCCTTTCCTTTGTCCAGTTTCGCACAAGAGCAGGGCTGAGGGGTCCCTGAACCGGTGTAGACTGGCGTATGCAGAAATGGGCACCATCTGTGCCCTTGAAAGCATTTCCAGAGGCTGGGGGAGGCTACTCCTCCCCTGCCTGAACACCTTTTTCCAAAGGGAGAGGGTGTAATACCCTCTCTATGAGGAAGTCCTTTGTTCTGCCTTCCTGGGCCAAGCCTGGCTGGACCCCAGGAGGGCAGAAACCTGTCTGAGGGGTTGGCAGCAGCTGCAGTGAAACCCCGGGAAAGGCAGTTTGACAGTACTAGAGACTCGGGGGATCATGGAATTGTCTCCCCAATGCCAGAATGGCATTGGGGTGACAATTCCATGATCTTAGACATGTTACATGGCCATGTTCGGAGTTACCATTGTGACGCTATACATATGTAGTGACATATGTATAGTGCACGCGTGTAATGGTGTCCCCGCACTCACAAAGTCCGGGGAATTTGCCCTGAACAATGTGGGGGCACCTTGGCTAGTGCCAGGGTGCCCACACACTAAGTAACTTAGCACCCAACCTTTACCAGGTAAAAGTTAGACATATAGGTGACTTATAAGTTACTTAAGTGCAGTGGTAAATGGCTGTGAAATAACGTGGACGTTATTTCACTCAGGCTGCAATGGCAGGCCTGTGTAAGAATTGTCAGAGCTCCCTATGGGTGGCACAAGAAATGCTGCAGCCCATAGGGATCTCCTGGAACCCCAATACCCTGGGTACCTCAGTACCATATACTAGGGAATTATAAGGGTGTTCCAGTATGCCAATGTAAATTGGTGAAATTGGTCACTAGCCTGTTAGTGACAATTTGGAAAGAAATGAGAGAGCATAACCACTGAGGTTCTGGTTAGCAGAGCCTCAGTGAGACAGTTAGTCATAACACAGGTAACACATACAGGGCACACTTATGAGCACTGGGGCCCTGGCTGGCAGGGTCCCAGTGACACATACAACTAAAACAACATATATACAGTGAAATATGGGGGTAACATGCCAGGCAAGATGGTACTTTCCTACACCGCCGTGGCGGTCGAAGTGTTAAAGTGGCTATCTGTGTTGGCGGTTTCCGCCATGGTCGTGATTCAATTTTTTAACCGCCTGCCTGTTAGCGGTATTACCGCCACTTTAACACCGACCGCCAGGGTTGTAATGAGGGCCATAATATTTAAATACATTATACGACAAGCAGGGTGCTTGAGAGGGGCCTAAGGGGCAGTGCAAAGAGAGAATAATGAGGATTGGTAGGTGTACTAAGTGAGAGAAAACATAATATTTTGTAAAATTACCAATATTTTTGACAATTTTAAAAACTGAGAGGTAGAGTGCGTGTGCGTTTTTTTCTCAATGTATGTGAAAATTCCTGGTGAAATCTGGCAGACATCTCACCATGCCGACAGAAAACATCTGCACCCAACTATTCATCAGAAAATGCATTTATTAGGGGGGTGTAGTACCCACACTCCCCAAAAGCTACACTCCTGTCTGTGGCCATTGGACACACATTGCACACATCCACCCTGCCCTTAGAACCTACTACGTATAAGTTTCAGCAACGCACAGTGGACTCAGAGCCATGCTGTAAGCCCAACCCACTATCCCCAGTGTCTGTTGGATACTAGAGGGCAGATGTACTTATTATGTTCTAGGCTTACATCACAAAGGTGAAACAAGCCTGCACTAAATATTAATTTTGGATTTACTTTCCAGCACTGCCCAAAATAACACAAAGCAGCTCTTTGTGCCTTTTTGATTACTTTGCCTCAAGGGGGGCACTCCATGGGTAGTACATGAATGTTTACATACAACCACCCACTGTTTGACACAAAGCCATTTCTATAATCAATAGTAGATAGGGGTTTTCACCAAAAAAATAAGACGTCTTTGAAGCTGGTGTTAAAAAGGAGAAATGCTCTTATTTCTCCTAACTTTTTCCAACTTGCATGGCCCCTTTTCACACATAACTCTGCATGAAAGGGACGTTTCATAGGTGTTGCTGTGGGTGTACCCACACAACATCCATGGAAGCTGACACATTCCCAGATTTACAAGGTTTTGTAAACCTGAGAATGCATCAGATTCTTACGGCACCCCAGGCGCAACATGGCTCAGGCCTGCCACAGCATAGCCTGTGTGTGCATTCCCTCTGCCACCCAAACTTGGCATTTAAAATCTCTTGTCAAGCCTTAAACTCCTCTTTTTTTTACATATAAGTCACCCCTAAGGAGCCCATAAGGCAGGTTTCCATGTACGTAAAAGGCAGGACATATACATTTAAGTTTTCAACAAGGAAACACTCCTAAATTTGTTTTTCATTACAGTGAGGCCTGTCCCTCTCATAGGCCAAAATTGGGAATTCCGTATATAACCTTTAAACTGTGATTCTTGATCTGAGAGAAAGAGTTGCATCATGTTTAGTACCATTGGAATGTTAATAATACATTTTCTTTACTGGTAAAATCGTATATGTTTAGAAATGCCACGTTTAGAGCTTGGGATTACTCTGCACTTACTGCCCTGTGTGCCTACAGCCTATCTCCAATACTCATCTGTCTTGGGTTAGATGACAGCTACACTTACACTTGTGCATTCCCTTCAGACACCCACAACACAGGATACTCAGCCACATCTGCATACTGATAGGTCTTCCAGGGGAGGGGGTTGGGAAGGGCTCTCACTTATACCTCAGAGAGTAGTGACCCGGTACACACAAAGAGGCTGATTGCCTTTTACTGATAGTCTGGAGCTAAATCTGACCTGAAAAGGAGGCCTGTGCACTGCACAAAATCTGTTTGTAATCACCCCCCATATCAAAGGCACTTTCTAGTATAAGTACTGGCTCCTTGACCCACTAAAATCAGTACATTTCTGTACTCAAGGAAATGCTGCTGGAGGAAAGACTGCTAAATGCCAGGATTGCCACACTGCCAGGATTGACTGCTCCCAGGAACTGCTGCCATGCTTTGCTGCACCGCCCTGCTGCCTGCTGATCGCTGCCCTGTAGCTCAAGACTTGTTCACCAAACCCAGGGTGACTCTGAGAGGCTTTTCCTTTCCTTTGCCGCTCGCTACTTCAATCACCCCGAGTAACTTTGCCAAACTCTGCAGCTTGCATCTGATCACCCGGAGCGGCCCTGCTGAACCTTTGCCACTAACTGCTTCCATCAACCTGAGCGGCTTTGGCAAACTCTGCCGCTTGCAACTGTCATCTCCCAGAGCGGCCCTGCTGAACCGTTGCCAGGCAATACTGAAGTCACCCAAGAGACTTTGCCAAACTCTGCTGCTTGCAACTGTGATCACCCGAAGCGGTCCTGCTGAACCTTTGCCTCTCTCTAATTCAATCACCCCGAGCGGCTTTGCCAAACTCTGCCACTTGCAACTTTGAACACCCAGAGCAGTTCTGCTTAACCTTTGCTGCCAGCTACTTCAATCACCCCGAGCGGCTTTTTTAAAATCTGTCCCTTGCAACAGTGATCACCTGAAGTGGCCCTCCTGAACCTTTGCTGCTTGTTACTTCAATCACCCTGAGTGGCTTTGTCAAATTCTGCAGCTTGCATGTTTGATCACCCCGATTGGCCCTGCTGAATCTTTGCCACTTGCTACTTCAATCACCCCCAGCGGCTTGCTAAACTCTGCCTCTTGCATCTTTCGTCATCCGGAGCGGCTCTGCCAAACTTTGCTGCTTATTGCTTCAATCACCCGAAATGGCCTAGCCCAATTTTGCTGTGTGCAGCTTCGATCACCCAGAGTGGCCTTGGTAGCTGTTGCAGCCCATATTCTCCCTGCACCAGGAGCGGTACTGCTAAACCTGGCTGCCACACCGTTCCCTCGCAGTCCCCACCTGCTTCCCTGGTGACTGCGTCTAGGTATCACTCATCCGATCCCCCAGAGGAGCGCCACCAGGACATTACCGTAGTCTGTGGAATCAACTCGCACTCATGCCAAGGAGACCCCGGCAGCACCTCTTCAATCTCATCATGGATCATCAACCCTGTTTTATTTTGAGTCTGCAAAGCAAGTATTTAACATTTACATTTTGGATCTGTATCGTTCTGATCTTAAATTAACCAGATAAATGAGCTTTATTTTTCTACATCTGTGTGGAATCTTTTTGTGGTGTACCTCCTGTGATCATTGTGTGTGTGTTGCACAAATACTTTACACATTGCCTTCTAAATTAGGTCTGCCTGCTCTGCGCCAAGCTACCAGAGGGGGAGCTCAGGCTAATTTATGTTGTGTAATTGCTGTGACTAAAATTGTGGTTCCTACTAGGACAGGGTGCATAATCTGCCAACTAGAGACCCAATTCCTAACACTACCATACCACTCAAGTGCTTATCACAGAATTTGAGTGTCATCACCTCAGGCTGATCAACAGACACATGCAGCAAACACTTATGCTCACAGACAGACACAAATTTACATAAACATTCACACATGTTGAGAACCCCTGTTCACACATACATACAGGAACTGCAATCCCACGTTGCTCACTCTCACCAACCACTATCCAACTTTTCCTCCCAGCATACTGCTCCTCTACTTATGTAATCTATGCAATCCATGCTGTCAAGAGGCCATACGGTATTAAACACAAACAAATAAATAAAAGGAAGAGGTATGGTTGTCACATGGGTCAATATGGGTTGACCTGGGGGAAGTAAGATTCCTTTCAAGGGCCATAGCGGTTCTCCGCAATTGGGGGAAAAACTCTTAGGGTAGTGCTGACAATCCTTTTCTTTGCTCCTGGGAGTAAAATGAGGCTTTTAGGAGCTCCAGGCAGTCTCCAGTGGCTCTTTGGGGCTTCTGCATGTTAAATGGAATGAAGGTGCCTCCGAAGACGTTGTTAGATACTGGGGCCCATATTTATCAGGACTCATGCAGTGCTGTGTTGCACTGCTTGAGGAATCCTTGCATTGCGTTTTTCTGCTTTCTTGCCTTATTTTCTATCAGATGTACCACGACACAAAGATGACACAACTACCACACAGCATGTTTTTGTGCCGTAATGTGCTGCAATGCAATTTCTTCTTACATGGTAGTTAGATATTGGGCTTCTGGTTGCCAGAAGTATGCTCCCTGAGCAAGCAGGAACCCCAATCCTCATCAGGGTAAGTCACAAATACACCCTAATGCGATTGAGCACATGCTGGGTACAGGTACCCAGTTGAAGCCGCTGAAACAAAGTACCTTAAAGTCCTAGGGGAATATTTACAAGCAACTTAAACTGCCGGGTGTCATTTTTTTGATGCGCTGGCAGCGCAAGCTGCAGACCCATATCTACAAGTCCATGCAAAGCCACTTTGCATGGCTTTTCATGACCTTGTAGATATGGAGTAAGGCACTGCAGTGTAAGTTGCTGCAGTGCCTTACTATGTATCAAAGAGGCATTCCATGGGTGTGTAGGGTGGGTCTTCCCAAGAAACATCCATGGATTTTGATGTATTCCTAGATTTACAAGGATTTGTAAACATGGGAATGCATCAAAAGCCTACTTCTCCCCAGGGGATGTATAACGCAACTTTATTTCTCCTTGTTTTTCCTCTTTCTATGTGTCCTGCATTCTGCAGCACATATAGAAGGAGGAATACGCCTCCAGTGATTGTTTTTGTGCAGGAAGGAATCCCTTCCGGCACATAAACAATAATTCCTATAACGCAGACACCATTGCACCATGGTGCAAGGGTACCGGCATTGGTGAATTGCAGCCAATTGTGTGCCAGTGCAGTGGAAGAGGACAGGAATGCACTGTATCTCATAGATACAGCACATTACTGCCATTTTTTTGACAGAGGGCAGTGCAGAAAGAAGCCTTGTGGCACTGCCCTGCACCAAAGTATTGCAAGTAAGCCCCCTAGTGCAGAACTGTTGCAGTGGTTACAAGCCACGCCGTCAAGGATATGCTTCAAATATCCCCACATAGTCAAGGAAATGTGTTGAAGTTCCCCATGCAGCAGTGGCAATGCATGGGAGCCGTAGTGCGATGGAGTCCAGGTGCCAACCTCATCGACATAAAGGCAATGTGCTAATTCCGAAGAGCGCAGAGGCTGCGATGTGGAGTGCGGCATTGTCGTTGAGGCTGTAGTTGATGGCGAAGGAGGAGCCCTGCGTCAAAGAAATTGCTGCAGTGCTGGTTCCAAAAGCAATGTGCAATAGCAGCGATGTGCCAGTTCTATCCACGTAATGGTGGCAATGTGTGGTTCTGCTGCATCAGTCCCTGAAGATGTCCAGGACTGGGGTGGCATAACTTGGCAGGTCAGGCTGACACCTAGCAGAGTCCAGTTGGGTTGGGTGGAAGTCTTTTGTGCCCCTGAGACTTCAAATAATGAGACAAGTCAGTTGGCCCCTGGAGTCACTCTGGGTCCTGGGTTCAAGAGAGGTCCAGTTCTTCTCAGCCAGACATGGAGGGCAGAACATCAGTTCAGCCAGACAGCAGTTCTTTTAGAGGAGCAGCCAAGCAGAGTGACAGTCCTTGTAACAGCACAGCAGACCTTCTTCCTGGCAGGGTATCCACAGGTCCAGAAGTGTACTGAAGTGATAGGGTCTAAGGTCCAGATCGTATACCCAGTAGTTCCTTTGAAATGGGGGATACTAAAGAAGTCTTTTAAGTGCACAGAGGTTCTCCCTTCCTGTCTCGATCCAGAGTCATTACAGTTGGGTATTCCGCCCTTCGTGTGTGGACAGGAGACAGCCTACTCTGGAGTAAGTTCTAAACAAGTGGCAGTGGCCTATAGTTCAACGCATCTAAACCCTATTTCCTACTGTAATAGAAATTAAGTAAACAGTGAAAAATTCCTTATGTGTGCACTCATACCAACACCTGCTGCCAAGGAGCACTCCTTTAAACAAGGAACTACGATCAATTTGAATAATGTTGGTGCACCATAATGAACAATATTACATAGTCCAATTCTTTAATGTAGATCCAGTTAAGTCTTCTCTTTATCTTTTTCTCTCTTAAAACAGCACACATTCATAGCAGAAACAGCCGACGCATTTTGTCCTTAAAAGAGGACTTCTTCAGTGCTGTGATACAATAATATATAATTCTATTATAGTGTGCACAACCACAAATATATTTACAAATGTACATTACAACAAGACACTAGAAGGTTAGACAAGGTATCACATATAATTTACTCAAAATCTTATTGTGAATATAAACAAAGACAAGGGAAAACTTCAATTGTGGTAGAACAAAAAATATAAACACAAGAAAGAAAAAATGATACCGACAACCTTTATAAGGAACAAACCTAAACCAAATAATTTTAAAACTGTACACCAAACTAATTTTCGGCTTTAATGATGGTGTAGATGTAGGTGAATTTAGAAGAAGAGAGATTCTTTTGTTTATTCCAATTAAAATAACAGGCCATTACTGATTTGTTCATACAATATAAACAAAATACATTCTCAAGAGACAGGAGAAAATAAGAACAGGCGTATTATAATTAATAGCATTTTCATTTTAGTTGTCTCTACCCAAAGGGAAACCCCCCGGTATAAAAATCCTTCTATAATTAATGACCATCACAAATAAATGGAGCGCACCATAAAAGATGTCATGTTCATAAGATGACAAATAGCATAGTAACAGACATGTTCCTGAATAGTGTCCACAATTATTCATTTTCCATTCTCACTACATTCAGGGACTAGTTAATCTGATTGTATATAATTTCTAACTCATACCCACAGGTAAAACAAGAAGCAAAATGTATTTAATAATACTGCTCTCTCATTTAAACCATACTTAATTATCTAAATGTCATAAGGTATAAACTGCTCCACATACCTAATGGTTCAATTCAATTTCAATCCGCCATATTCAGGAGATTATTTCCAATGTTAAAATAGTGCCAAATACATCCAATATCAGCGTCTAGTATGAAATAAGAAGCTGCATCACATCAACAAAAGGCTAATAGTCATACTTATCAACAATGCAAACACTATGGCGGCCATTTTGATCTTGGCGGTAGAGCCCACAGCCAAACATGCTGATGGTCGACGGAAGATTATGATGCCCGGAGCCTCACTGCCATTGATGGCGGTGAGAGCCACCAGGCGCCATACTGGTGGTTGGTGGTGGGGGAGGATGCTGCTCCACCCTCACAGCCACGTCAGTCCAGACATTGCCATGCCTATAATGATGCAGTCATAGGCGTGGCGGTGTATGGAGACGCAGCGATGCTGGTGGAGCAGCATCCTAGGAGCCCATTCCCTCCCGGAGCAGCGCACAGAACAGGTAAGTGGTGGCTGAGAGAGAAGCGGAGCGAGTGGGGGAGGTGTGTTGAGTGAGTGATTGCATGCATTGGGGTGTGTGTGTGTGTTTGTGTAGGGGAATGTGTGTCTGCGTGTATGAATGCATGTGCGTAAGTCAGTATATGGGTGCATGTGTATGTGGAGGTTAGGGGGACATGAACGGAGGTGGGGGTTTTGGGAATGGTGAGGGGGGGTTGTGGAGGGCCAACAGGGAGATTGGAGGGAGGAGGGATGGGGGGTCAATTTTTCAGGGTTCAGGGTGGGGGTTGGGGGCAGGTCTGGAGGATTGGGGGGTGGATGGGTGTTGTGGCAGGAGGGCCTGGCGTGTCACAAACTGGTGACAGGAATGAGAATTGCTGTCACCTGTATCCTTTCCGCCAGGGATTATCTGGTGGGGTATCCTGCCAGGAAATCCCTGCTGGAAATGGGATCATTATCCCACCGGCGGTCTGGCCTCCACCACCAGGTCGAAAGTGGCTACCGTCGGACCAGCAGTCGATTCTGGCCTGGCGGCAGGGAGTAGTGAACTGGCTGCTTTGCACTACTGTTTTCTGTATATGGTGGTCTGAACCGTAATGCCGTTAGCGGTAATTACCCCCCGCGCCGGCGGTGCGGTCATTGCTGCCAACATCGTAATGACCAACTATTTTTTTAAAGCCCATATTTAAATATAGCAATGTTAGTTTTCACAACGACGCGAACGCTACGCTATGTTATTACATCAGCATTCCGTTCTAACCAAACTTATTATTACAATTTGCAAGTATATATACTGGTCATAACCCAAGAGGGGTAATAAGGCAGTTTTATTAATCAGCAACATGTTTGCTGCCTCCTAAACTAATAGCTAAATGGGTTATTTCAATTAAAGGTTGTTGTATTGCTCTAAATTAATACCAAAAAACATCACACAATGTGTTGTTTGAATTATACAGCAATCCTTACCAATACTAAAAAATAGGATATACCCATGTAATTACCTTACTGAATAATGACATGCACAAAGATTGTTCAACATTGGTCTCAACTGTCGACAACTTATATATAAATAGAAAAGTCCCGAAAAAAGTATAAAACGCCACTAGCCTAACACCATTCTTTAGAATGGCTTTTATAAACTTTCAGGTTGGTTTATTACCTTACCTTCACTCATGCCAAAACAATGCAACAACTGACCCTCGCTACAGCGACATGTTAAAAAATTGAGGTGTTATCAGCACCCGATTTTTAAAGCCCCGACCTCACCAGTTAGCCACAATGCAACATCAAAGATATTACACCCATACTCCAACATAACAAAGTGAATAGTTATAACTTACTCACTTGTAAATTAGTCACAACCCACTAGGAAAAACTGTCTGTATAATTAAATCGGCACTACCCCTTGATGTCACTAAGGATGTGTACAGTTTTAAAATTATATGTTTTAGGTGTGTTCCTTATAAGTGTCGTTTTTTTCTTTCTTGTGTTTGTATTTTATGCCCTTTCACAATTTTGTTTGCCCTTGTCTTTTTTTTATTCACAATAGACTATTGAGTAAATTGTATGTGATACCTTGTCTAACCTTATAGTGTCATGTTGTAATGTATATTTGTAAATATATTTGTGGTTATGTACAATATAAGGGAATTATATGTATTATATTACAGCCCTGAAGAAGTCTTCTTTTAAGGACAATACACGTTGGCTGTTTCTTCTATGAATGTGTGCTATTTTAAGAGAGAAAAAATAAAGAGAGGACTCAAATGGATCTACATTAAAGAATTGGACTATTTAATAATGTTCATTGTAGTGCACCAACATTATTCAAATTACTCTGGTGCAAGTGTGACACTTTGGTCAGCTCCTCCCTCCCATCCTGTCAGGATGGGTCATCAAGGCCCATGAAGTCACACCCAAGCTCACATTATGTGTGTTTATCTAGAGGAAATACATAAAGCCCAGCTGTCACCAGCCCTAGATAAGTGATCAGAGACAGGCTGCAGGCACAAAGGTCTATGAGCAGGAAAAGCAAACTTTCTAAAAGTTGCATATTCAAAATTGTAAAAATAAATCGGACTTTACAATTAAAGAGGATTTAATATTACCATTCCATAGGTGCTAAACATGATAGATCAACCTCCACTCAATCAGGGATTACAGTGTATTAAATGTAATAAGGAATCCCCAATGTTATCCTATGAGAGGCGTAGGCCTCACAGTAGTGAAAAACTAATTTGGAAGTTTTTCTCTACCAGGACATGTAAATTGTATATCACCCAGCTCTTTGGGCTACCTAGGTTCTACCCTAGGGGTGACTTATATGTAATAAAAGGAAAATTTAAGGCTCAGCAAGAGGGTTGAAATGGCAAGTCGACATGGCAGTGGGACACCACATTCAGGTTGCAATGGCAGGCCTGCGACTAGTTTTAAAATGCTACTTAAGCACATGACACAATAAGTGCTGCAGATCCATTGGTAGCATTTAATGCACAGGTCTGGGTATATGGTACACCACTCTACAAGGGAATTACAAGTAAATGAAATATGCCAATTGGGTATAAACCCATTTGACAATTTTTTGGGGAGCGAGCACAAGCACTTTAACACTGGTTAGCTAGGTAAAGTGCACAGAGCCCTAAGGCCAACAAAACAAATTCAGCAAAACTTAAGGCAAGTAGGCAAACATTTAGGGGAAGACCAGCCTACGACTGGCAGGTCTAACAATGATGTAATGCAATTTTTTTTGTACCACAAGTGACAACTGTGTGGCCCAACTTTGATTTACATCATGCAAGAGGAAAATGCATCTAGCTACACTACAATAAATGAATCATTTTCCAACATTGTTTTTCATTCTTATAACATATCTAGTATGGATTAAACTACTGCCTGGAGGGTGCAAGCAGAGATAGAGGTGCTCTCCTGTAGGGTACTAGATAAAAGAACGTCATAAAATGAGAAAAAGCTGATTTTCATATCAGGGGTCACAAAGCCTGAAAAATACCTCTTTTTCACTTACAAATTACCCTTAGCTAAGAAAAAGCCTTTATCGCTAGCCATTGTGGGCAAAATAAATGTTGTAGCATCAAAAGAAGAACTGCAGTGCAATGCAAAAAACGGCAACATGATCATAAACGCAGGACTAAGGAGACACTGGCCAGAATCATAAAGGCTGCAATGACTACAGGAGGAGGGCCAGAACTCCAGGAGGACTTGACCCCAATGGCGGAGCAGGTGGCATCACTCATATTACCAAAATATTTTGTCAAAACATTTCATACAATGTAGCACAGCAATAGCAATAGTCTAGCCCATAAGTATTCAAAGTGTGGAGTGTGCCCCCCAGGGGGGGCGCAGCATCTTCTCTGGGGGGGGCGCGTACTCCACCTCACCTGTTCAGCTCCCATTATTGCTTTTGACGTAGAAAGAACGGTTTCTTCAGTGTTTCTTCAGTTGTTTTAAAATCGTGCTCTCCGATTGGTGTAAATATGCACAGCAGCCAATCAGCTTGCGGCACTCTCAGCAATTACATCAGCACTGACGTTTCACCAATCAAATGGACAGCCAGCAGCACAGATGCAGGAAGTGCCGGGAATGTTGGTGCATAAAGCTCGTAAATTGGCTGCTAGAACAGTGCTTCTTCACTGCTGCACTTTGCTTCCTGTTTCACCTCACGTCTCTTCCTGGGTGCTGCCTTCACCCTCGAGGATACTTTGATTCATCTTTAGCATTTCCCCTTCTGATTTTCACTGTCTGGCTGCAAGGTAGTTTCCAGCGGCTGCATTCTGCACAGGCAGGTAAGCATTTATCCTTTTCTCTCCCTGCTATTGGAATGTTCGATGTTTGGGAGAGAAGAGGATGTTACAGTTTGGGCCAGGGCTGCTGATTTTCGTTTTTTGTGCCCCCAGCTCTCGTTTTTTTTGTTATATTTATTGTTCTGCCTCACACATGCTCTTATCTAAATTGCAAATTGGAGCAGGGCTTAGGCTGGCAATATGTGTGCCAGTAAAACATGCAAATCTGGGGATCCTGGAGACTGGTTTATGTTTGTCTGTTTGTAAATGCAATATAATAGCTGCCAGGTTTTATTTTGCTTATGTGGGACATGTCCATGTTTTGGTGAACTTGTGTGCAACTTTCCCATTTTTCATGTAATGATTGAGAAAGCTGCCTTACAGCACCTGCTGCACGCCTTAATTACTTTTGCAATGTCACTAGCTTAATTCCCTTTTCTATCAGGGCTTGTGGTGCCATCATAAACAAAATACAACAACAACGCACACTTAATGTAAGGTCATTGTTTATTTTATAACTAAGGCTCCCAGTTTTCAGTTTTTACTGATTTTTAAAGATAAATACAGACAGAAAACAATGTTTCCTGTCTGTGCTTATTTTTAAAGTGGAAAAATATTGAACATTGAGCTCCTTGTGAGCAGCTTTCCATGCTGTCTTTCATGAATTACATGCCAACAGTTAAGCAGATAGAGAGCATGGGGAATTAAAAACAGAATAAGATTCCCTCAAATATACCGTGAGTGTGTGCATTTATATATACACGTTTTGTGATATGTCTTTTAAATTAGCAAAAATGCGAAAGGTATCAAAGTATAAATGAATGTTCATCAGTTAAATAAATGTGGAAATATACCATTTTGCGACATCATTTATTAAAAAATCAAAAAATAAATATGGATAAATACCAATAAGAGGGCCAAAAACTAAATATGGATAAATACAGATGGAAATGTTAAATAAATATATACCATAAAACCGGGACCCTATTTATGATAGGGAAAGTCATGAACGGAGATGAAGCGCATAAGGGTTATTGTTAAAATGGCTTTAGAACCATTTTCCTCTTCAACATGACGTACATGTTATTAAAGGCACCCTCCAGCACTAGACTAGCAGGTGTCCCATGCATGTTGGGTTAACTGTTGTCATAATAAGTGTACACTTATGGATGGTTTATAGTTTTCTTAAATTGAGCCCATCAAAAACAGAATTTCTGATCACAAAAACATGACCAATGGAACATGGCTTACTGGTCCGCAGGGATGGAGTATCTCCCTCCTTCTGTTAAAGCCGGTATTCACCTTGTAATGGACTTTTCAGTGGGATGCAGATGTCCGAGGTAGCCAAGCCGTGTGCAAATACCTCATCTATATTGCATCAGAACACCACACCCCTATAGTTGCAGCATTAGTGCAGCCACGTTTGGACTATGTAAACTCAAAGTGCCTTTTGGCCCTGGCCTTCCCACGGTGATATGGCATAGGCCCACAAGTAAAAGCCAGGGCCCCATGCAAATTATATAGAACTCCTGTGTCTCTCAGAGATGGGTCCATGCTTACACAAGCAAAAAATCATCCGGGCTTCTGTGTTCTGAATGTGTTGGAATCGAGCCAGAAGATTGATGCCAGTAATCACAAAGTTGGCAGTAGTGAGTGTGAGAATGAACAAACACATTGAATACTGGACCCAGATGCTGGATTGTTGCAAAAGGGAAGACATGGTGAGCCGTGCAAAAATGATAAAAGTAGTTCTTTGGCACCACTGACACATGGATCCATACTGAGATCTCTGGAGTTAACACTAAAAGGTAGAGAAAAGTGTTCACAGTGCCTGTCACTGGGTCATAACTTTGTTCAGAATACATGTTCATACCACTGTTGGCCTCTGCAGAGCCCACATTTCAGTTGTCACAGATGCCAATTTTAATTGTGATTCCATGCAAAAGCATGTGAAGGAAATAGACTGTTGTTGAAATATTGACAAAGTAAAGCAAATTCTGTTGTTAAAGGAGTGTGTGTGAGGGATAAAGAAGTGAAGGAGCTGCTAGGAAGTATATGAAGGATCAAACTTGAAAGAATGGAAGGCTATTCTGGCCCTGCCAAAATTAAAAGTCTTAACTTTATTTCATAGAAAACATATCTTATTGGCACTTAGGACTTCATATTACTTAAATATCACTGCATGATTTTATTGGCCTTTCGGACCAGGCAGCAGCAAATTTGTAGGCATGTCATTCACTCTCTTACCCATCACTATCATTGTGGTCTCAGTGGGAGCTGTAATGGTGCCTCACACGGGAACATACAAATAACTTTTCTTAAACTTTCTCTCATCGTTGCAAGGGAAAAAACACTTGATCAGTAGACAGAGAACTGCTATTCGAACTGCAGGATCATCAGGAGTGAAATCCAATCTGCCCAAGGAAGGCAGTGCAATAAGAAGGTACGGATTTGTTTTGAGTGATGGCTGAAGGAGCAGTGCTGAAGTATTTCCTCACTAAACTTTGAAAAAGTAACTATCAGAGCTTCATTGGCAGTGTGTGCGTAAACATACTGCAGCAGTTTTGGGAGCACCCACAGAAAGCTTGAATCAGCTGGAATTAATGTTTATCCATGCACCATGGAACTATTCTTTAATCCATATTTTATTTTATATGGAAGAAGATATTTTTGTAGAGACTTTTTTTTTAAACTGTATTTTAAAACCCTACTCTACTTCATGCGGCTGTAAAAGTGCAGTCATGTGCTGTTAATTAACATGCAGCTTTGGCATTTTGTGCTTTAGGTAAAGCACACATCAGACATGGATCGTTTTCTGCTGCCAAAAAACAGTAGGGCTCCCAAGCGAAAGGCTGAAACAGAAACAGATGGAGAGAGAAAAACTGTGAAATTAAGGAAGTATGATGCCTCCTACTTGGACCGATACTTTTATGAAACAGTAATATTGGAAGACTTTTTATTCTGCAAGCCAATCAAAGGACGAGCAACAGCATCTGACTTATTTGACATTATCAATGACTTCCTGGGTCTTCATGGCTTAAAATGGGAAAACTGTGTCGGGATCTGCACAGATGGTGCTCCTTCCATGTGTGGTGCTAGAGCTGGCCTGAAAGCTAAAGTGTTTGCAGCGGCTCCACATATTCTGTGGACCCACTGTATGATACACCGGGAAGCCCTTGCTGTCCGAAACATGGATGGTGAACTTCAGGGTGTATTGAATTCTGCTGTTAAAATAGTCAATTTCATAAAGACCCACCCAACAAGAGCTTGCCTATTTGCAATTTTATGTGCAGAAATGGGAGCTGAACATGATGGGTTTGCTGCATCACACAGAAGTCCGATGGCTATCCAGTGGAAAAGTGATGAATCGCATTTTTGAATTAAGGAATGACGTACAGCAATTTCTTCTGGATTTGGACCCCTGCAAAGCAGAACAATTATGTAGTCCCCACTGGCTTGTGCTTTTAGCATACCTTGCTGACATCTTTGAGAAATTAAATTCCCTGAATCAATCTTTGCAAGGAGCTGATTTCACTTCCTTTACCATGAATAAAAAAATATCTGCTTTCAAGAAGAAGTTGGAATTATGGAGGAGAATAATTGAAGTTGGCCAGTTTGAGCCATTTCCATGTTTAGCCGATGCTATTGAGGAAACAGAATATAATCTTCAAAATGTTGCAGAGTTAATAAAAAAAATCACCTGACATCACTCAGCGACAGTTTTCACAAGTATTTTCCTGAGGAAAACAATCATATTAACGACTGGGTCTTTCAATCATTTCTGGCAGATGGGGGTATCCATCTCCCAATTCGCATGAAGGAAAAACTAATTGATCTCCAGGATGATCGCACACAGCAGATGCAATTTAGCAAACTCTCCTTGGGGGAGTTTTGGCTGAAAATGCCTGCAGAACATTCAGCTTTGAGGGAAAGTGCTATCAAAACTCTCTTGCCTTTCAGCACATCATATTTATGCGCGATTGAGTTCTCAGCACTTGCGGTATTGAAGACTAAGTATCGCTCAAGACTGGAAGTAGAACACAACCTCAGGCTTTCAGTAGCAAAAATTCATCCACAAATTGACTGTCTCTGTGGTGAACAACAGGCACGCCCGTCACATTAGTTTTGAAAGAATTATGTAAAATTCTGTGTCTTAGTGAAAAATAAAGCCGCAATGCAAATTGTTTTGTGCAAAAATGTTCTTGCAGGCTTTTCATTTGAACTGTGTAATAAGCATCTGTCACCTAGCCACTGGTGGTCCCAAACCTTCAGTTTACTAGACACTCTGAATTTGTATAATAATGTTTCCCATATATGGTCTGTATTCTGCGGGTGGGGGTTGCCGTTGATGATGCAGAGTACCAACTTTTTGTCAGGTGGTTGGGAAGGTGGCTCGATGAATAAAAATGTTTAGAAGGGGGGCTCAGTATGAAAACGTTTGAAGACCTCTGGTCTAGCTGGTGAAATGTGTTGCGTCAAATGTAGAGAGCAGAACTGGGCCTTGTATAGAAAGATATGGTCCTAACAGTGGTGCATTTGAGGGGTGGGCGGAGCTCAAGAAGTTCTACTCCATGGGATTTCACAGAGTTAGCTAAGAACTCAGTGAAATTCTATAGAGTTCTCCCTGGTCTACCATCCTGGCCTGAATGTGCCCTATCTCAGAAGCGCTAAGCAGGGTCGGGCGCACCGACCCTGCTTAGCACTTCTGAGATCAGGCACATTCAGGCCAGGGTGGTAATGTGGTATGCCATATGCAGCAAAAGCTGCCATTTCAGACCTCTTGTCCTGACACAGCCCACTGGCCTGGAGCCTGCTGCTCTCAACCACACCAGCACACTTCCCTTCACCAACTGCCCTTCTTCACGAACTTGCTACGAAAGGCCAAGCACACACCCCCAGCCTTGCAATCGCTTTCTCTGCACTTAAACACAGCCTCAGACCACCCTTTGTTTAGGGCCCAGTATTAGCAGCAGCAAAATAGCTCACCAACGGCAGCCTGGTATTTTCACAAAGTGCATAGCCTTGCTTGCCATTGGGCTCTAAGGCACTCTCTCAAGCCACACACATTGTTTCTATGTGGCAGGGGCCTCCGGTCTCTAATTCTCCCAGCTGGCCTCAGCACCGTACCACATAACACCACTTCCTTTCCCATTCACTTTAGGGAGACAGGTTCTTTTCAAGTGGAGCTCTGACTGCAAGTTTCCTTTTTTCCAAGCACAGACCCCTCTCATATGAAAATACTTTCCATGCCCAGTGCCGGACCCCATGTGCACATAGAAGAGAATTCAAAATAAGGGTCTTACCTGCTGGGTCCAGGGTCCCCATTGCCAGCGGCCTGGCTCTCTGCTCCTGATTCCGGGCTGCTGAGGACATGGAAAGGAGGGAGGCTTGGATCCAGAGCTGGCGCTGGTGCAGCCCCTCAGCAGTAGCTTTCAGCAGCTCCACGCCGACTGGCAGAAAGCAAAGCCTTAGTTGGGGGTCTCCTTGTCTGTCATAGGGCAAATGTTGTATTCATTTTGGGTCAAGTGTAAATTGAAGCCCAGTTATGGGCCACACAGCGCAAGCGCAGACTGCACTTGCGCTTTGTGGCCCTTAAATGGGATGCAGTGCGCATGCACATTGGTAAGCTCCACTCTGCTGCTGGGCTAGAAGAGTTTTTGGCCAAACTCTGCATGCAAAGCGGAGTGCAGAGTGCCAAAAACTCAGTTAACTCCATCAGTGGAGCAGAGCTCACTGCCCACCCCTAGTGCATTTGTGATTTCCTAGTGCAGATGCAGACACCCATGAGCCATTGCCTAAAAGAGCCAGTGTTATGATCAGGATAGTTTATGTGCCTGAAGGTGATCATTCTGCGCATAAATTATACTTTGAGGCTATTTTGTCTTAGTATGTGTGCTAAAAAATACACCACACATGGAAAGAATAAATAACATTGTGTAAAAGAAATATGTTGTCTGACTTACCCCAGGATAGGTGTTTTATGTGATTGTGTGGATGTGCAGCTACATTACTGAGTCTAAGCATGTGAAAGTACAAGACCCATCCATGGTATTGAGGCCATGTACAAACTAAGGCAATGCAGCATCAATGTAATGCATTTTCAACAATGTTTCAAGTCATATTGTTCAAATGTAATTTGCACAAGTTTAAACCTAATTTTAACATATGTTATTATTATTAAAGATGTGTTTAAATCTGACAGATGTTTGACATTTGTACCATGATTATTCACTCTAGAAAGAGTCCAGTGTCTGAGGCCCCAACAAGGGATTGGCTATGGCTATTAAAGACACCCATTGTTGGCTCCGTGGAACTGATGAGTTTCTAGTTGACATTGCTGGTGTCATGAGGGAGATGAGCAGACAACAATAGCCTTCTCCCTCATGCACTAGTGATGTTGTCAACCAACTAGAGATCATCAGTTCCTCCATCCAGTCTTTTCAACATGGAATGGAGTCCAAGATGGATTCCTTCATTTCTACCAAGTGCCCTCAACAGCAGCTTTGTTGCTGTGTTTCCAAATAAGCAGTTCCTTGCCAGGGATTTTCATGCAACCTTCAGAGCACTCATTAATGTTTTAGGTACCCTGCAAGCTAGATCTTTTTCCTCTGATGAATCTGCATTAGACAGAGGCACGCTTATGTCAGCTCCTTAACCACAACATTAGAAGCATACACCATAAGATGATGAAGAGGTAGGAGTCACTACTTGACAACACAGGGCTGTTAAATAAACATTAATGAGTTGCTCTTGATCACTTCTTTCCTTGGGTCTGTTATTGTCATCATGCCATCATTTTGATTTTCCTCTGCAGTCCACTGTTGGTGTTACGATGTTTAGTTTGCCCATATGTTGATGCCACAAAGTATCCTTCTTGGATTAGGCTATTTCGATCAATTACATTTCTCATTTTGCATCAATACTTTGGTTTATATTTCAGACTTTTTTTTTTTTAATAGTTTTCCTGTTCTGTAAAGTTGAATTTCCTTTCTGTGTCAACAATGACATTATACCTAAAATGTCATAAACCAAGACGTTTGGCTACACACAAATATATTGTGACTGTGTCTTTAGTCCTACTAGATTTATTGTCATGTTTCCTGTTCTTGGTGTAAGCATTAGTGTACTTTAAAAATACTTGATACTTAGTGATAGGAATCACAAACAGGAAGCAAAATATTAAAGCTAAAAGACAGTTTGAGCAAACTGTTGGTTAATCAGTCAAAAATACAAAAAATCCTTCAGGTTAAGGCATGGCAATTTTTATTAATAGCATGAGCATACCAATAATACTCTTTTTAGTTTACCTATGTTCACATATGTTCCTGCTTCTTATTTAATATATATCTTAAATGGTAAATACATATCATGACTTGTATTTAAACACTCAATATGAATCCCCAAATTTGCAGGCCAAACAACAAAATATTGATATTTCCTGCTAATAGGTAGTTAAATGCTGTGCTGCATCTTTAATTATTTTACTTTTAAAAAAACACATGCTTGCCATTTGTGAATGCCCTAAGGGTCAAGGATAAATTTCTAAATTGCCTGGGCCTCTATTTTAACTATATACATTGTTCAGCACTGCACCTGCATTTATCCTGGCATACCACAATATACAGCTTTGCCAGATCTCTTTACGGATTTGTACCTGTCTGATTCAATACTTGAGACAGTCATGTCCTCAGAACATTTTATTATTTTACTCACATGGTAGGTGAAAGCAAGGTCCAGAGTCTCAATAATTATGAAGTCTAGAACATATTTTGAAAAGGATGTACTAAATATAATATTTTAAAGATGGATGTCTGTTCCCTGGGGAATGCATCATTTTCTTTTTGTCACATACTTTACAAATGTAATGTATTAGTTGTTCAAAACCCTGGACATGACTCTTTGAGTGCTGTAACAACAGCTCATTATTCATAAATATTTCAGATATGAAGGTCATTATCAAAATATTCAAGTAAACTATTCACTTGTGATGCTTCATGCATCTTATTCTTAAATATTTAGTTGTCACCTCCTATTTCTTTGACCCCATTGTATTGAATTATCAACTACTCAAAGAACCGGTACAAATGTCAGGATTTAAGAAAGTTTGTGCAATGCAACACAGCAAGGCAAGTTGCTGCACTGTGTTGTGTGAGATGAAGAGAGAAGAAATGTGCCATATCTTCTAGGATATTGGGCACACCTGCTCTCTCCTTGCACTGGTGCACTTGATGCTGCCTAGTGACAACACCAGTATGTTTGTGCCCGACGCAAAGGTACTGGTGTTGCAGACACAATATTTTTGTGCAGAAAAGGACACCTTCCTGCACAAAAACTATTCTTAGACGCATATTCCTATTTGTGTGTGTGTGCACACATTCAATGAAGAATTATCAAGGAGAAATAAAGATATTTATCCTTGTTACACCAATGTTCGGTAACCACACCATTAATGCACAAACCCAGGTTTGCTTCCTTTATTAATTCTAGAGTTCCATTACAGTACATGGATGGATGCATGCAAGTGCCAATGCATTCACAAAGCTACACAAGGCCACCAAATCAGGCTTTTCTTGGTTAACTAAACAACTAAATCACCAAAGAAGTGGTACCACTATAAAGCAAAATGTTAGTGAATCTGGCCCACAGTGTTATGGGCATGTGGCGGTGTTATAGTTCCTTTGACAGGATGCACTAGGGGATGAGTCACTTTAGAAATGTACTTCTACAAGATTACCAGATTTTCACAGCCAACATTGTATTACAGCTTGGACTAGAACATTGTTTATATATTCTACTCAGTCTGTGTACAATCACAGTGTCAGTAGGAGTGACAACAAAGAAAAATGTTGCCATTTGCATGTACATCAGTTAGTGTCTGTACATTATTTATAACAAAAATGTATTATTATTCGTACATAAATTGTTTTTTGTGATGTAATTTGTTTTCTAGTAATTCACACATGAACTGCAGGACTAGTGTTTATTTTGACTTATTATAAATATCTTCACATTTGTTATGGTGTGTCCAGGGGAGGAACATATACATAGGCTGTTCCTGAACATATATGTTTTTCTTAAATTACCTAAAAATAATGGTCAAGGGACTTTACAAGACATGAAAAAGGAATATACAAGCTGTATGGCACCTCTGAAGAGACATCAGAAACTATCCTTGGCATCTGTGTTCCCTTGCCAACTGAAGTAACTAGTGTCCATATTCTTTATTCATTTAGTTTGTTCTACCTACTGTGCTTAGCACAAATACAGTAGAAATACAGTTAGTACTTCATTGGACGTTCATCCTGCCGCTGTATGCCCATAGGCCTTGTCTGGACTTATGTTGTCATAATTGTAACCTAACTACAAATATCTTGCTTCAAATAATGTGTACTTTGTCAATGGATTTATGTTTGACAGAAACATACATAGTTGTTCCAACAAAGGTGCATTGTTGTTCAAACAATGATTGCTGCAGCTTTTACTCTAGGTTTTACCACTTTTTTGTTTTATGTTTACAAGTGGTCACTCACGGCAACAGTATCTTCCCTCATGGCTCACTCCTTGTCTACATACTGTAGTCTTTTTCTAAACACCAATAGATAGCTGTGCAACTGTAATTTTAATATTGGTATACTGTAAAATTAAAAAAGATTATTTAATTACTCATTAATTAAAAAGTGTGTTTTAAATTATACAAATTCAAATGTCTCCAAAACATTAGCTCTGTCATAATGTTTTATAATGTTTTACTTCTTATAAATCTTTAAAATGTGTTATAAAACTTAATTGGCTATATTTGCCATTTTACTTTAGATACCAAGTATTTATTAATATAAACACATGTACTACATTAAACATTTGTATATATAACAATGACACCCTATCATCCAAAGTAAATCTTATCAAATCTTTTTTGTGTATATTGCTGTAAAAATTGGAAATTTAAATGGCTTTTGAAAGTATTTTTATTTTATGTAATAAAATATACAATTATTAAATGTAATTTTCTGTGAATGTTCTTTACTTAGCATTTTATTTGTTACTATGTTATGAATTTTATATTATTTTGTTTACAAATATTTTTCATACACCTCGCAAATGGTGTTTTTATTTATTTTGTACTTTATATGTCTGCATACATTTAATTTTAATACAATTATTTTGTATTATGTAATAACATTTATTTTTTATATATATTGAATGTGTTTGTGTCAAAAATATACATATTCTCATAGTCTGTGCAATATTAATTTATCAAATGTATTTCACAACATTTACATTCATATTTAAATGATTTGCGTGAAGATGTGGCACTTTTCACAATGCATTGTCAAGCATCTACTGATTGCATGACATTGGTTGGAAAAGCTCATGCAATACAATGCAAATCATCATTGCACATCCCAGAAATTATACAAAGGGTGTGTAGACCCTGGAACATGTTTTTGCATGTTACTTTCACTTTCTCTTTTTTGTGCTGGCAAGTTGGAGGTGTGGATCATTTGTGAATTGTCATAAATCTCACAAATGTTTTTTTTTTTCATTATTTAGTCTCTACTTTACAAGTGCACATAATTAAAAAAAAAAAAAAAAATTAGTGCATATTATTTCAGAACTGTTGAAAATGTTTTTATCCATATCAAATGTTTTTATATCAAAAAATACATATTGTGTGTAATATTAATTTATAAAAAGTATTTTACAAGATTTGCTTTCAATTTTAAGTGACTTGCCATGATGATGCTTCACTTTTCCTGACTCATTGTCAAACATCTACTGATCTTGCATAGAATTGCATGGGAATAGTCACGCAATAAGGAGCAAATCATCATTACTCACCACGGAAATGTTGCACAGGGCTTGCAGAACTATGAACACATTTCTGCATGTGAATTTCACTTTCTGTTTTTTGTGTCGACCACTTGAAGGTAATTGGGGTGGAACATGTGGAGTGTTGCTTTGAGAATTGTGAGGTGTAGAGTTGTTTTAATTTGTCACATTGTGCTGTGGATGTTCTGTTTCATTTGTTTATTACATCATTTAAGGTTTTGTCCAATTGGGGATGTGTTTTTTTACATAAGTTACTCTGTGCCTGTCTGGTCTTGTTAGTATATTCTTTGCGCTTCAAGTTTGTTTTAGGGGGGTGTTTGGGCGAGGTTGGCATTAGTATAGGGTTTTGAATTATTGTTAGTGTAGGTTGTCTAGTAATGAAAGGAAGGAACATTTGTGGAATGCACGGTAGGGGACCTGGTTTGACTTGTCATCCAATCTTCCGCAGATGTTAGCTTCTGGATGCAGAGATGCCCCAGGTTACACTTTGAAGAAGTGCCAGGAGTGGTGTGACAGTTTATAACATTACTTAACATATGCGTTAAGAATGGAGGTCACAGAGTAGCAGGTGCAGCATCGCTGGTCAGACGTTGTGTCCTGAGAGGAAGACCTGCAGCACTGAGCAGTGATACCCTGAAACTGTTGCTGGGAAGACCTGGTATTGCAGTTCAGGCTGGACTGTTCCCATGGGGAGCAGGGTCAAGACTTGTTTGCACATGGCTGGTCCAAACAGGAATGCAGCAGTGATAAAAAAAACTGATGGATTTAGGCCTAGATCTCTTATTGGTGTGAATGTTTGTCATTTTTTCAGCATTCCGTCTATCATCTGTTCCTTTTGCATCTGTCACCTAAGTGGGAAGGGATTGCCCAGCCGTGGGTCCCGTGCTCACCATGCCACCAGATTCAAGCTAGCCTGGATGATGAGAGGTGATACCCAGAAACCCAAGATGCTTGTTTCCGGTCCAAGAAGGACCTGGCTTGGCAGTTCGGACTGGACTGTTCCCATGAAGAGCACGGTCAGGACTGATTTGCATATGGCTGAGTCCAAACTGGAATGGTATGGTGAACAAAAAAACAATAGATTTAGGGCCTGATGTCTGAGTGGGGGTAAATGTTTAACATTCTTAAGAATTCTGTCCATCATCTGTTCTTTTTGCTGCTGCACCATCTAGGCATTGAAGTTGCGGATCGCTAGGTGAGATATAGATGTGTGTGTGTAAAAAATATGTATTTAATATATTTATTAGTTATTTGAAGTGCAAAAACAAATAAAGTAAAAATGTGTTATTTACTGCTTGGTCTTAAAGATATTTCTTAATGAATAAGCACGTTTTTACATCCAGGTTATGTGGATTTTTTGAAGATCCACCTCGTTAACATAGAAACACAAACTGATCAACATTTGTTTAACATTTAAATTAAAACAAATGTAGTATATAGTGCTGCCTTGCATCATCTTTCATCAAGTGTCCATTACATGAGTTGTGCTTAGGTGTACTTATGCATCTATACACATATTTTGACTGAAAACCTTATTAACAAAGATTTAGAAAGATCCATTGTGCCCATATTGGTGTACCTATACACTGAGTACTTTTTAAACACTTTTTTCTCTTTGTTACTTCATATGTGTGTGATGCATTCTGCTGCACACCTACCAAGGGGCTTACTTACAATATTTTGGCACAGGGCAGCGCTGCAAGGCTTCTCCCTGTGCTGCGTTGCATCAGAAGAAAAGGGCAGGAATGCGCCGTACCTCTGAGATAAATCGCATTCCTGTCCCCTTCCACCATGCTAGTGCACAATTAGCTGCCTGGCACACATGCACTCACCCTTGCACCCTGATGCAAGGGTGTCTACATTGAACAAGTGATTGTTTTTGTGCAGGAAAGGACACATTCCTGCAGGAAAAACAATCAATGGAGTCACTTTCCTCCTTCTATGTCTGCTGTAAAATGCAGTACATATAGAAAGAGGAACAAATGAGGAGAAATTAAAGCTATTTCTCCTTGTTACAAAGGCTTTTGATGCATCAGGTTTACAAATCCTTTTAAATTGGGGAATACATCAAAATCCATGAGTGTTGCATGGGAAAACCCACTGCAGTGCCTATGGAAAACCTCTTTGATGCATAGTAAACAATGTAGTGAATTGCTCTTCATTGCCTTACTCCATAGCTACAAGGCCATGAAAAGCCACTCAAAGTAGCTTTGTGCAGCCTTGAAAACATGGATCTGCGATCTGGGTCTCCGGTACATCAAAAAAGGTGATGCAGCGAAAGGCACTTGTAAATATGCCCCCAGGTGTCCTTGTTTCTTTTTAAACCATTTTTATTGATGTTTCAGTATTGCAGACACATTACAGAATAAAATGCAGGAACATTGGACATTGGGATATGTGCATACCCCATTGTATACAAAACAGGATATGTGAAAAGATTACAGAAGTAAACAGTTCATTTCTTATTTGACACAAACAGTATAACAACAATTGAACTAGAATGTGATGAGCTCTTCCCCCTTGTTACCGACTTCCAAATACACAGCCCCCTCAGCCAGCTCTTGAACTATACCAATATCTCATGTTTGCCCCAATGTGTGGTGGTGTGTAGGGCATGGTACCCTTCGCTCTCGTCATCAGGGACTGTGCGTGGCCTGATTGTTTAACAGGAGGATCGTTTGGTGTTGTCCTGAGTGGTAATAAGTGTCAGGGGAGGAGTACGAAGATCAGCTAACAATGTTTCCCATTCTGCAGCTCTGGGGTATTTCTGGAGGCCTCTGTTCTCTTCTCTCCTCAATGCTACTGCTTCTGCTCTGCCCCACTTAAGTGTCGCTGCCCGCCAATGGTCCATACCGGGTAGTATTTGGGATTTCCAGTGCATAGTTATAAGTCTACGGGCCACTAGAAGCTCCAGATCAATAAATCTGTTATTGGTCTTAAGGGGTCAGTGATTTTCAGAAGAGGTCCAGCGTTAACCCTTCCATTGAGCACAAGTCTGAGTGCCACGTAACCTTCTCTATTTCATTATGTATTTAGGCCCATTAACTTACTACGTCTGAACAGTTCCAGAACATATGTTTCATGTCAGCCCGGGTAGGTAGCATCGTGGACATGCTGATGAAGAGCCAAACATGCAGGAACGTATGGCAGGTGTAAGGTACGCTCTATGCACAATATTATGCTGTATATACTGAAATTTCACATTCTGCGACACTCGCCTGTGGTATTCCATAGCCATCTCCCATTCCTTAACCGTGAGTTCTTTACCTAGGTCCCCTGCCCACTCCCTACGTGTTGCAACTAAGGGGTCCTGCACAGCATGCGCAAATGCACGGGCCAGCCACATAATCAATTTACGACCATTACCCATTATACACAGCAATTGCACTATTGGGTGGGGGTCCGCTCTGTGTCAGTGATGGCTGATAAATGGAGCGCCTCCGCTAACAGCTGCGCATGTGCCAGGAAGTGTCCCGCAAGTAAACATGTCTCCTCCTGCACCTGCTCATATGACAAAAGCGTGTGCTCCCGAAATAGAGAACCCATCACATCCACACCCACCTCCACTTACATGGAGAGCCCCAATTCTCCAAGCATCTCATGAAAAGTAAAAAATGACTGCAGTTGTGTAGCTGGCGAATAAAGCGGGATCTTTGGTAAGAGTTTCAGTCTACTGCGAAAGCTTTTGAATGCAATCTTCAATAAGCTGTTCGCCATCATCGGGATATGTACCTGCGGTACAAAGAAATGGTGCATCTCTACCCACATCCGTGCAGGGCCGAGGGAGCCTACCTCCTTTGTGTGTCGCCCCACCAACCAATATGTGGGCCATTGCAACTGCGCCGCTAAATAATAATGCTCAAAGTTGGGGGTGCCCAAAACACTTTTTGTTATGGGGAGTGGTAGTTTCTGGAGTGCTACTCGACGTCTCCCCTTATTCCAAATGAAGGACCCCAATGTAGGATGTAAAGCGTGGAATGTGGATTTGGGTATATTGTGTGGTAGATTCTGAAAGAAATATAACAGCCGGGGCAACATCATCATTTTTGCCAATGACACCCTACCCTGAATGGTAAGGTCAGCATGCTCCAAAAGGCCTTCTGAGGCCTCAATGCTGCCACTGCTTTTGTAAAATTAACGTCCAGTAAATCTTGTTTACCATGGTAAATATTAATGCCCAGATACCTGAACGTGTGGGGATCCCATTTCAGTTGATGGCCCTTAACTTGAAAGTCTTGTGGAGGGTAATGAGGATGTAAAGGGAACAGACAAGACTTTGCCCAGTGCACTCTCAACCCAGAAGCCATGTGAAAGTCCTGCAGAAGAGACTGGATTGGGGCAAAGCTGTTATGGATATCTCGCATGTATATCAGGACATTGTCCGCATATAGGGAGATTATGTGAATTTCCCCAGATAGCGCAACACCCCACTCTCCTCCCATTTGGTGTAATTTCTATGCTAAGGGCTCCATGGCCAATGCGAATAATAGAGGTGACAGCGGGCAACCCTGACATGTCCCACGTTTAATCCGCAGAGGGAGAGAGATGCACTGTCCTTTCCTGACTCGTGCCATAGGGTTAGTATAAAGCAGTCATATCTGCGCTTGAATCCTCCCCATAATCCCAAACTTTGTCAGTGTGGAGAAGAGGTAGACCCAATCCACAGTGTCAAATGCCTTCTCCAGGTCTAGGACCAGGCATGCAGTGAAGGGCCAGTGAGGGGGGGGGCCTGTTCCATTACCCTGTACAGTCTGCAAATGTTCAGCACTGTTGTGTATAGTTCAAGTAATATAGGGTCAAGTTGGTGTTTGTACGCATTGTAAAATTCGATAGGAAGTCAATCTAACCCTGGTGTTTTGTTGGTGGCTGCTCCTCTGATCGACCCTCTGATCTCCTGTAATGTAATATGGATATTGAGATCCTCACTCTCCAGTAGGGTTACTCTAGGGAGGTTGACCTCTTCCAAAAACCCACATATGTTGTCTTGCCTAGCAATTTGAGGGGGATCATATATTGTATGCTATAATAATTTGTGAATGCCTCATGAATCTCTGTCTGTTGAAGGGCGAATGTTGTTTGAGAGGTGCGGATTAGCACGACAGGCATGCGAAAGTCAGCATTATGGAGCAGCCAGGCCAGGAGGTGACTGGACTTGTCACTCTCCGTATGCATTTTAGCCTGGTAAGTCAACCCTGCGAAACTGTTTCAACAAGGGTGTGTGCTTGACCAATGCTGCATCTAAATCAGTTTGTGCTACAGGGTAAGTTCTGGCTCTATCTTCCAATACTTTCAAGGATGCCTCAGTCTGTGACAGGTCCCTGTGTATTGTTGCCCTCACTCTGACCACCATGTGAATAAAATGGCCCATATTACACCTTCATGGCTTCCCAGTCAGTTAGTTTAGAGCTGGATGTACCCAAGTGGACTTCAAAGTAGTGTTAGTATGATGTTTGCTTCATCTCTAAGTCCCTGATCTTCTAACAAGTTCGGTTGTAACGTCCGTGTGGGAACTATCGGCCGGGCAGTTCCCCATTCCAGTTTAACTGTAGAGAGTTGTGGGCAGAGAAGGTCTTGCCCCCGTTACTAATAGCTTTTCTACTAATTCTGTCTAATCTAACATGTTGGTCATGTGCAGCTGAGTAGTATGAATCGTCAATCTTTTTCGGATACAGGGACCTCCAGCAGTCTAAAAGCGGCCTATGTTGAAGCCACTGGACAACTAGTGTGGCTGTTGACACAGCCGGGGAGCTCAAACGTGGGGGGTGTGAGAGGTCCAGTTGTGTATCAAGCATGCAGTTAAAGTTGCTCCCCAGTATCCAAGGGATGTGAGTCTTACGTGTTAAAAATGCTGAAAGTTTAGAGAAGAAGGCCGTCTGTGCCACATTAGGGACATATATGCTACTTAAATAGCACTGCCTTACTATACAAGAGACCCTCCACCAACACATACCTACCCTCTGGGCCAATGTCTACTGAGAGTAGCTGGAAGGGGACCCCCGGATGGATCCAGACTAAAGCTCCCTGTGCAAAGGCGGAGTATGTGGTACTACATCACTGACCTTGCCACTGCTTCTGCAAGCGTACCTCCTCTCCTCCTGCCACATGTGTCTTCTGCAGGAAGGCTATTTGTACTCCCCTTCTCCTTAAATATTGTTGCTCTGAGTTTCTCTTCCTGGTAGTACCCATCCCCGGACGTTCCATGTTAGTACCTTAAGTGGAGCCATCTATCCAGCAAAGGTGTAAGAGGAGCCCAGTTAGGGCTTTGGCTGCAGGGCCGCGGTCCCCACCCCCAGTGTAGAGCCCGCAGAAGCTCAAAGAAAAGAAGGGTCCTTAAAACATCACATCCTTTAACTGTGTGAACAATCTGAACTCTCAACTCCCACCCCAGGCAACTCCAAAATGGACAGTCGTCCAAACTAATAAGATCGTAACCCATGGATGGGGTACGCCCATGCAAGCCTTCATCCGGACAGCTGCACTTAGGAGTCCGATAGAGTGGAGAGGAGCGGTCATTCCAATGCAGACGTGTAGAAACGTAACTGCTACCGACCCCAGCCAGCTTGTGAGCCATAGACCCAGGGACCCATGTGAACAACATAACTAGCCATTCAGTGTTTGTGTGGTGCCCCGCCCATCCCCTGTCTCACAGTGTAATACTGTATAAGCAAAATAACGTCTCCAAGTTAGGAGTCATAGGATCTCATCTGCCATTTGAGGCGTCGCATCTGGCAGGAACTGTTAGGTCATGCTTTCTTCTGAGTTAATGGAGGTAGGTTCGGCAGCCTCATTGTCCGGGATGGTCTCCGGGGGCGAATGCCTATCCACCCACAGAGTGCCAGCAGCACTCAATGCCGGGGATTGTCCTGTCTTGGCTTGCTCTGGTGTGGGGGTACCCAGGACCGGGGCCCTCAGATGCGAGCACAACACCCACTTTCCCCTGTTCGAGTCTTTGGTGATGTGACGTTGGTGCACCGGTGAGAGAGGTGAAGAGGCCTCACATTGGTGCTGTTCCACCCAGTCCCAGGCATCTGTTGGCTCAGTGAAGAAGGTTTCAGTGCCAGTCATTACCTTCAACTTTGCTGGGAAGTGAAGTGAATAGCAGAGGCCTACTTGCTGTAGCTTGCACTTCACTCCAAGAAAGGAGGCTCCATGATGCTGCATTGACAGCGTATTCTCTGGGAAGTGGTACACTTTGTTATTGTCGTGATGAAGTGGGGATGCCGTCCAGGCCGCCCACAGCAGGATCTCTTTGTCTCTATAATTCAGTATGCGCACCATCACAGATCTTGGGGTCTCCCCTGACGACCGATGCCGCACAGGCACTCTGTGGGCACGTTCCACTAGGAAATGTGCAAATAATTGGGCCGGAGTCACCTTCTGTGCTAGCCATTGTTCAAAATAGGACTTAGGGTCGGCATCCTCAGCTCCCTCTGATGCGGACGTTGTTCTGGCGGGATCTCCCTTCTGAGTCCTCGGCTCTAGTGTCTAGTTCCCGCACTTTGGCTATTAATGGGCATACCTGTTCTACCAATCATTTGTCTTCTGGGTTGAGTTCTGTAATGCTGTGTTCCATATGTGTGACTCTGCTCGTCAGTTTCTGCGGTCAGCTTTAGGAGTCCAAGTTCAATGGCTACAGCTTCTTCCTTTGTGCTTAGCTCCTGTTTAGTAGCTGCTATGGACCCTAGTATTTGATCCAGCTTGGCCTCTGTGCTGGGCACCATCTCTGACATAAGGGGGCAGACAGCTGACACCCCAGGGATCAGAGCCCCCTTAGTCCCAGACCTCCGGAATGGAAGTCCTAGTCCTCCTCTCTGGCCCATTCTCAGAGCTGGTGCCAAGGGGCAGTGCTTCTCCTCTGGAGGTAGCTACTCGCCACCAGCGACCTGCAGCTGGAAGGGGCTACAGAGCTGTGTCTGTGCACTGCATGCCACACACCGCTCTATGCTGGACATTGGATTGGAGCTGTTGCCAGTCCCGTGATAGCACCACCACCAGACCCCTGTAGTAGTCCCCTCTCCGCTCACAGCCATTGCCAGGATCCCAGCAGGATCAGCATGTTGTGCAGGCCATTGGTCGCGCCGCGCCAGATTAGCCGTGGGAAAAAGCAACTACCCTCAGTGTAGGTTGGCCTGCGACTGTTCAATAAAGGAGACGGGACACAGCGCTTTGCTTAATCACACACGAGGAACTGCTCATCGCAGTTCCGGCTTTATTTTTATACTCGTGCTCTGCGCCCCTCCTGGCCACGCAGAGCACATAACATTTGAGAGGAGAGCCCGAGTGGCTTTCCTTACACTCTCTACATCCCTCCCATGTTTTACTTCACACAGATAAGAATGGTTTTAAGAACGTATATTATCCAAACAAAACTTGGCCCTTCAAACCCCAACCAGGGAGAAGGTGCTAGGGAAAATAAGAGAAAGAACAAACAGAACTAAGCAAAACAAACTCGAATGAAAGCCCAATGTCACGTATGATATCACTGTTCACTTTGACTACTGGAAACGTCTCCACACCCTAGATATCGGCTGCCATCAATGTTCAGGCGTAGAAGGCTATTAACCCCTAAAATGCGGGCGACGGCCAGTGGCCGACGCCCACACTACCTCCCTGGTGCGGGTCACGACCAGTGGCCGACACCAGGGAGGGTGTTAAGAAATCCTCGGGTGCGTTGCACCCGAGGATTTTATTTTTTTTAAAAACATTTCCCGGGAGACACAGAAGCTTCCGTGTCTCCCCCCCGTCCCCCACCCGCCCCCCACCCGCCCCTTTGTGACGTCAGCGCGCCGCGAGGCGCGCTCACGTTACAAAGTTGTTTTCCCCATCGAAGCAGGAAGCAGCCTTGCGGCCGCTTCCTGCTTCAATGGAGAAAACGGCCTTCCCCACGTTCGGGAAGGCCTCGTAAGAAAGGGGAGAGTCTCCCCTTTCTTACGAGGCCTTCCTGAAAGTGTTTCCTGGCCCCCGGTCGCAGCTGTGCTGCGATCGGGGGGCCAGGAAACACTTTCAGGTTTCCTGGCCCCCCGATCGCAGCACAGCTGCGATCGGGGGGCCAGGAAACACTTTAAAAAGGCCTCGTAAGAAAGGGGAGAGTCTCCCCTTTCTTACAAGGCCTTCTGAAAGTGTTTCCTGGCCCCCGATCGCAGCACAGCTGCGATCGGGGGCCAGGAAACACCACTAGACGCCAGGGATTTCACTTTGGGGAGGCGGCCCCCTCGGAAAACAGGCCGCCCCCCCCGGGGCATATTTTTTATTTTAAAAAAAGGTAGGTGCCCCCTGGGGGGCCCATGGTAATTTTTTTTTTTTCCCCCAAAAATAAAATAAAAAAATAAAAAATAAAATAAAATGACAGGGGGTCGCCCATGGGCAGGGTGACCCCCTGTGGGGGCAATTTTTTTTTGGAGATGTTGTAGGGTTTCCCTGGGGGCCATTTTGGCCCCCAAGGAAACCATACAACAACTAAAAAAAATATATATATATATAGATCTATCTATGTAGATAGATATATCTATGTACATGGATATATCTATAGATATATCTATGTACATGGATATATCTATAGATATATCTATGTAGATAGATATATCTATATATATCAATCAAAGAGATTTATAAAGCGCGCTACTCACCCGTGAGGATCTCAAGGCGCTGGGAGGGGTACGGTGGGAGGGAAAGGGGCTGGGAGGTTCATTGTTCGAAAAGCCAGGTTTTGAGGCCCTTCCTGAAAAGAAGTAGGTTTTGGGTCTTGCGAAGGTGGGTTGTGAGGGCGTTCCAGGTTTTGGGTGCAAGGTAGGAGAAGGATCTACCCCCGGTGGTGGTGTGTTTGATGCGGGGGACAGAGGCGCGAGAGAGGTCAGCTGAGCGGACGTTTCGTGTGGGGGTGTGGAAGGTGACTCTCGTTGAGGTAGGCAGGGCCTGTGTTGTGGAGTGATTTGTGTGCGAGGATGAGGATCTTGAAGGTGATCCTTTTGTCAATGGGGAGCCAGTGGAGGGATTTGAGGTGTGGAGAGATGTGTTCGTGTCGGGGGAGGTCGAGGATGAGTCGTGCTGCTGATTTCTAGATGCGTGTAGTTTGCGCTTGAGTTTTAGAGTGGTGCCGGCGTAGAGGGCGTTTCCGTAATCAAGCCTGCTGCTGATGAGTGCGTGAGTGACAGTTTTTCTGGTCTCTGTGGGGATCCATTTGAATGTTTTTCAGTATACGGAGTGTGTTGAAGCATGAGGAGGTGAGAGCGTTGATTTGTTGGGTCATCGAGAGGGAGGAGTCTAGGATGATGCTGAGGTTGGGTGCGTGGTTGGCAGGGGTGGGTGCAGGGCCTAGCGTGGTGGGCCACCATGAGGGGTCCCAGGTGTTTTTGTGTGGGCCAAAGACGATTATTTCGGTTTTGCTTGAGTTGAGTTTCAGGTGGTTGGCTGTCATATATATATCACTTTTGTCAATATGTGTGTGGTTTCCCTGGGGGGAAAAGGGTCCGACTTGTCTAGTGGCACTTTTAGTGCCATAAAGAAGCGCAGAAGGTTTATATGCCTACTGCAAAGAGCAAATCTGTATTTTATGTAAATAGCTGAGTACATTAGTAAAGTCAGCCATTACCTGTGCTATAATACCAATGAAATGTATGTGCGGGGTGGAGGGCGGCTATGGAGAGATGAAGGGCACTTTTGCTGGGTGGTAATGAGGGAATCCGAGGAGGAGGGAGTGGGAGCACCAATAATGATTGTTGGACTGGGCGCAGGAGGTGCTAAAGACTGTGACGAATGGTATGTGACAAGGTGTTTTTTGAGGGTCTTGAAAGTACGTGCTGATTGAGGGAAGAAGCGCAGGTAAGGTGGCTTCTACTGTTGCACGTATCTCACACACACCATCGATTTTGTGACTGTCTACGTAGGCTAGTGTTTTAGAGCAACAGTTTAGCCAATAGCAGAGATGGCATCTTGATGGATGACTGCTGCCTGCACTCGGGTTATAGAGGACCGCTCTGACATAGGATCAGAGACTGAGACATCAGATACTGAGACAGCATCTGAGGGATAGGACAATGGCGCAGACTCTGGGAGTGATTTTTCACTCAGAGGAGTCCCATTCGATAACTCCTCTTCCAGTACATTATGAGGGAGGTGATGAGGATAGTCCTGCTGGAAAACGTGTTATTTTAGCCATATTTTGAGTTTTGCAAAGGATTCTGGGTAACAGAACCTGGTCAGAGCGCCACAAGTCACCTCATCTTAGATTCCCCTGGGTTTCTAGTTTTCAAAAATGTGCTGGCTTGCTAGGTTTCCCCAGGTTCCAGCTGAGCTAGAGGCCAAAATCCACAGGTAGGCACTGTTTTCTATGAAAAAATGTGGTGTCCACGTTGTGTTTTGGGGCATTTCCTGTCACGGGCGCTAGGCCTACCCACACAAGTGAGGTATCATTTTTATCGGGAGACTTGGGGGAACGCTGGGTGGAAGGAAATTTGTGGCTTCTCTCAGAATCCAGAAATTTCTGTCACCGAAATGTGAGGAAAACTTGTTTTTTTAGCCACTTTTTGAGGTTTGCAAAGGATTCTGGGTAACAGAACCTGGTCAGAGCCCCACAAGTCACCCCATCTTGGATTCCACTAGGTCTCTAGTTTTCAAAAATGCACAGGTTTGGTAGGTTTCCCTATGTGCCTGCTGAGCAAAAGGCCAAAATCTACAGGTAGGCACTTTGCAAAAAACAGCTCTGTATTTTGTCAAAAAATGGGATGTGTCCACGTTGTGTTTTGGGGCATTTCCTGTCGCGGGCGCTAGGCCTACCCACACAAGTGAGGTATCATTTTTATCGGGAGACTTTGGGGAACGCTGGGTGGAAGGAAATTTGTGGCTCCTCTCAGATTCCAGAACTTTCTGTCACCGAAATGTGAGGAAAACTTGTTTTTTTAGCCACTTTTTGAGGTTTGCAAAGGATTCTGGGTAACAGAACCTAGTCAGAGCCCCACAAGTCACCCCATCTTGGATTCCCCTGGGTCTCTAGTTTTCAAAAATGCACAGGTTTGGTAGGTTTCCCTATGTGCCAGCTGAGCTAGAGGCCAAAATCTACAGGTAGGCACTTTGCAAAATACAGCTCTGTATTTTGTCAAAAAATGGGATGTGTCCACGTTGTGTTTTGGGGCATTTCCTGTCGCGGGCGCTAGGCCTACCCACACAAGTGAGGTATCATTTTTATCGGGAGACCTGAGGGAACGCTGGGTGGAAGGAAATTTGTGGCTCCTCTCAGGTTCCAGAACTTTCTGTCACCGAAATGTGAGGAAAACTTGTTTTTTTAGCCACTTTTTGTGGTTTGCAAAGGATTCTGGGTAACAGAACCTGGTCAGAGCCCCACAAGTCACCCCATCCTGGATTCCCCTGGGTCTCTAGTTTTTAAAAATGTGCTGGTTTGCTAGGTTTCCCCAGGTGCCAGCTGAGCTAGAGGCCAAAATCCACAGGTAGGCACTGTTTTCTATGAAAAAATGTGATGTGTCCACGTTGTGTTTTGCGGCATTTCCTGTCGCGGGCGCTAGGCCTACCCACACAAGTGAGGTATCATTTTTATCGGGAGACTTTGGGGAACGCTGGGTGGAAGGAAATTTGTGGCTCCTCTCAGATTCCAGAACTTTCTGTCACCGAAATGTGAGGAAAACTTGTTTTTTTAGCCACTTTTTGAGGTTTGCAAAGGATTCTGGGTAACAGAACCTGGTCAGAGCCCCACAAGTCACCCCATCTTGGATTCCCCGGGGTCTCTAGCTTTCAAAAATGCACAGGTTTGGTAGGTTTCCCTATGTGCCGGCTGAGCTAGAGGCCAAAATCTACAGGTAGGCACTTTGCAAAAAAACACCTCAGTATTTTGTCAAAAAATGGGATGTGTCCACGTTGTGTTTTGGGGCATTTCCTATCGCGGGCGCTAGGCCTACCCACACAAGTGAGGTATCATTGTTATCGGGAGACTTGGGGGAACGCTGGGTGGAAGGAAATTTGTGGCTCCTCTCAGATTCCAGAACTTTCTGTCACCGAAATGTGAGAAAAACTTGTTTTTTTAGCCACTTTTTGAGGTTTGCAAAGGATTCTGGGTAACAGAACCTGGTCAGAGCCCCACAAGTCACCCCATCTTGAATTCCCCTAGGTCTCTAGTTTTCAAAAATGCACAGGTTTGGTAGGTTTCACTATGTGCCGGCTGAGCTAGAGGCCAAAATCTACAGGTAGGCACTTTGCAAAAAACAGCTCTTTATTTTGTCAAAAAATGGGATGTGTCCACGTTGTGTTTTGGGGCATTTCCTGTCACGGGCGCTAGGCCTACCCACACAAGTGAGGTATCATTTTTATCGGGAGACTTGAGGGAACGCTGGGTGGAAGGAAATTTGTGGCTCCTCTCAGATTCCAGAACTTTCTGTCACCGAAATGTGAGGAAAACTTGTTTTTTTAGCCACTTTTTGTGGTTTGCAAAGGATTCTGGGTAACAGAACCTGGTCAGAGCCCCACAAGTCACCCCATCCTGGATTCCCCTGGGTCTCTAGTTTTCAAAAATGCACAGGTTTGGTAGGTTTCCCTATGTGCCGGCTGAGCTAGAGGCCAAAATCTACAGGTAGGCACTTTGGAAAAAACAGCTGTGTTTTCTATCAAAAAATGGGATGTGTCCATGTTGTGTTTTGGGGCATTTCCTGTCGCGGGCGCTAGGCCTACCCACACAAGTGAGGTATCATTTTTATTGGGAGACTTGGGGGAACATAGAATAGCAAAACAAGTGTTATTGCCCCTTATCTTTCTCTACATTTTTTCCTTCCAAATATAAGAGAGTGTGTAAAAAAGATGTCTATTTGAGAAATGCCCTGCAATTCACATGCTAGTATGGGCACCTCGGAATTCAGAGATGTGCAAATAACCACTGCTCCTCAAAACCTTATCTTGATCCCATTTTGGAAATGCAAAGGTTTTCTTGATACCTCTTTTTCACTCTTCATATTTCAGCAAATGAATTGCTGTATACCCAGTATAGAATGAAAACCAACTGCAGGGTGCAGCTCATTTATTGGGTCTGGGTACCTAGGGTTCTTGATGAACCTACAAGCCCTTTATATCCCCACAACCAGAAGAGTCCAGCAGACAAAACGGGATATTGCTTTCAGAAATCTGACATCGCAGGATAAAGTTACAGAGTAAAACATAAAGAAAAATGGCTGTTGTTTTCAGCTCAATTTCAATATTTTTTTATTTCAGCTGTTATTTTCTGTAGGAAAACCTTGTAGGATCTACACTAATGACCCCTTGCTGAATTCAGAATTTTGTCTAGTTTTCAGAAATGTTTAGCTTTCCGGGATCCAGCCTTGGTTTCACACCCATTCCTGTCACTAACTGGAAGGAGGTTGAAAGCACCAAAAATAGTAAAAATGGGGTATGTCCCAGTAAAATGCCAAATTTGTGTTGGAAAATGTGGTTTTCTGATTCAAGTCTGCCCGTTCCTGAAAGGTGGGAAGATAGTGATTTAAGCACCAGAAACCCTTTGTTGATGGCATTTTCAGGGAAAAAATCACAAGCCTTCTTCGGCAGCCCTTTTTTCCAATTTTTTTGGAAAAAACGAAATGTTCACTGTATTTTGGCTATTTTCTTGGTCTCCTCCAGGGGAAACCACAAACTCTGGGTACCATTAGAATCCCTAGGATGTTGGAAAAAAAAGACGCAAATTTGGCGTGGATAGCTTATGTGGACAAAAAGTTATGAAGGCCTAAGCGCGAACTACCCCAAATAGCCAAAAAAGGGCTCAGCACTGGGGGGGAAAAGGCCCAGCAGCTAAGAGGTTAATAAAAACCCAGTTCACCCACAACCTGCCTTGCAGACAAAGGCCCTGATTCTGACCTTGGCGGACGGCGGAGGCCGTCCGCCAAGGTACCGCCGCCAAATGACCGCACCGCGGTCAGAAGACCGCGGGGGCCATTCAGACATTTCCTCTGGGCCGGCGGGCGCTCTCCAAAAGAGCGCCCGCCGGCCCAGAGGAAATGCCCCTGCAACGAGGACGCCGGCTCAGAATTGAGCCGGCGTAGTTGCAGGGGTGCGACGGGTGCAGTTGCACCCGTCGCGTATTTCAGTGTCTGCAAGGCAGACACTGAAATACTTTGCGGGGCCCTCTTACGGGGGACCCTGCAGTGCCCATGCCATTGGCATGGGCACTGCAGGGGCCCCCAGGGGCCCGCGGCACCCCCTACCGCCATCCTGTTCATGGCGGGTTTCCCGCCATGAACAGGATGGCGGTAGGGGGTGTCTGAATCCCCATGGCGGCAGAGCGCGCTCCGCCGCCATGGAGGATTCCCCCGAGCAGTGGAAAGTCGGCGGGAGACCGCCGACTTTCCGCTTCTGACCGCGGCTGAACCGCCGCGGTCAGAATGCTCGTGGGAGCACCGCCAGCCTGTTGGCGGTGCTCCCGTGGTCGGTGGCACTGGCGGCCACCGGCCGCCAGGGTCAGAATGACCCCCAAAGTCCTTCAGATGAGAGCTGGGGGCAGGATTGGGGCGTAAATCGTACCGTGCATTCCTGGCTCGTAAACCCCCACACCTAGGAACATCTCCCAGGATGGCCTGCTCACCCAACGTTGGCCCCTGGACACTCACAGTCTCTCCCGGTCTACTCGGCGAGCCACTTATGGCGTCTTCCATCTCACCTTCTTCTTCCGCAGGGACAACGACACCAGCTCCACGAAAATGTGACACATTACGTGTAACTCTCCGTCTTCCTCTTGCCGCTGTTATCATGGCGCCTTTTACTCCTATAACTTCCCAGACTTCGGGTTCAAATGTTGTCCGGAATTTTCCTCCTTCTCTTCTATTTTTCACTACCACTTGATCACCTTCCCTAAAGTCTCGATACTTTGCTCTTCGTTTTCCACTTGCTTTCTGATTGGTGATCTCCTGTCGTCTCTGAGTGGCCTTCACGTCCAACACAGGCGGCTTCCACATTGGACCGTCTGGGATACAGTCACGTGGAGACACCTTAAACATCAAAACAGATGGGGCACACCCAGTGGTGCTATGAGGTGTTTGACGGTATGCACTCAAAAATTGTTGTAGGCACTGCTCACTTTCCTCCCTTTGCTCCACTCCAATTCTGAGAGCCCTATTTAAAGTTCGCATAAATCTTTCAACATCACCGTTCGCCTGAGGCCAATAAGGCATGATCTTGCGATGCCGTATAGCCAACCCATCAAGATACGAACGAAATTCTTGCCCCTGGAATGGAGGCCCATTGTCTGTCCTGATCTCATCGGGCAACCCAAATAATGCAAAAGTCTTCTGAAGAATTGGCCGAACATTTTCAAATGCTGTTGATGCAACGACTTCAACCACAGGGAATTTGGTATACGAATCCATTATGACGACAGTCAGTCTTCCATCTGGAAAGCTCCCAAAATCCATGCTCACCTTGGACCATGGTTTCAAAGTGGCTGGTTCCGTCACCACCGGGCAACTTGGCGGGTCCACCGATGTGATGATACATGAGTGACACTTCCCCACCACTTCATCAACTTGGACATCCATCCCCGGGAACCACACTTTGGCACGTAATCTGGCTTTTGTTTTGGCCGCACCTTGATGCCCTTGATGAGCCAATTTGATCACCGTAGACCACAGACATTGAGGAAGTACAATTCTTCTGCCCCTTAGGACCAGTCCAGTATTATCTGTAGACAACTCATGACGCACCTTCCACATGCCTTGCATGGCCATTCTCTGGTCTGAACTGGCAGCCTTTGTCTTTTCTAGAAAGTGTTTCCATTTCTTATAATTTAACACCTCCTTTACCTCACTCAGCACAGCATCATCCTTAGTGGCGTTCACAATGTCAGTTATGAGAATGGCTTTGGGACATGCCGACTGCACGACTATGCTGACAAAAACCTCAGTGCTCTCTTCGTCTTGTTCTTGATGAGAATCCAGCATCTGAGGCGACGGATGACGAGACAGATAATCTGCCGGATTATTTGCACCAGGTCGATAAATGACTGTAAACCGATAAGGCTGAAGTAGAACTGTCCATCGTTCAATCCTCGGAGGGGCGAGACGTGGGCTACCTGCAAACAAAGAGACTAAAGGCTTGTGATCAGTTACTACTTGAAACTCATGTCCATACAGATGAAAATGCCGGCAGGCCCACCGAATCGCGAGAGCTTCGCGCTCAATCTGCGCATATCGTGTTTCAACCGCCGATAAAGCTCGACTGGCATAGGCAACAGGAATCCACTCTTGATGTCTTTTCTCCTGAAGGAGGACCGCCCCAAGTCCCACAGGGCTCGCATCCACCACCACTTCTGTCCGTCTCCCCGGGTGAAAATAAGCCATAGTTGACCTATCCAGCAGCGCTGCCTTAATGTCCTCGAACGCCTTGTGAGCGTCAGGAGTCCAGTCCCACCGGCGTTGTCCTTTAGTGAGTTGTCGAAGAGGCTCTGACATAGTGGCAAGCTGTGGTATGAACCTCCCACAGTACGTGGCCATCCCCAAAAAGCTACGAACTTCCGTGGGATTTTGAGGAATTGGGGCTTGACGAATCGCTTCAGCTTTACGAGGATCCACCTGCAACCCATCCTTTGAAAAGATGTAACCAAAAAATTCGACTGATGTTTGATAAAATGCACACTTCTTTTTGTGAAGGGTCAGTCCAGCTTCCACTAGTCTTTTTAACGTCGCTCTGAGATGCCGGTGATGTTCTTCCCTCGTCCTCGAATGTATCAGGATGTCATCACTCAAGTTGATAACTCCCGGTAATCCAGATAAAGTCTCTCTGATAGCATTTTGGAACACCTCGGCAGCTGAGGACACCCCAAAACTCAGCCTCTTATATCTCCTTGGCCCCACGTGCGTTGAGAAGGTGGTGATGTTCCTGCTTTCCGGATCTAACTCTAGCTGATGATATCCAGCATTCAGATCGAGCTTTGAGAACCACTGCACCCCATTCAGATCCGCAATGATGTCATCCATAGTGGGCGTAATATGTCTCTCCCTCCGAATGGCTTTGTTGGGCAAGCGCATGTCCACGCAGAGACGAATAGCTGCAGGTTGCTTAGGTTTCGGTGCTATCACCAGCGGTGAGACCCAAGGCGTAGGCCCATCCACCTTTTCAATGACCCCTTGATCTTCTAGCAATTGTAGCTCCTTTTCTACAGCAGGCCGTAAGTGGAAAGGCACACGACGATGCCTCAGCGCCACAGGGACAATGTTCGGGTCTATGTGAAGCTTGACCCGCTTTCCTTTTAACCGCCCTAATCCCTCAAACAGTTGCGGAAATTCACTAAGGAGACGTTCTCCCTGAGAGTCGTATATCTGACGTGCAAAGAATACCAGCTCTAAGTCTTCAGCAGTATGACACCCCAACAAAGTGCCTCTATTTCCTGCTACCACATAGAATTTTTTATTTGCTGACCGATCTCCACTGGTCACTGACACTTCCACAGTTCCTTTTAGAGGCAGAAGCTCTCGTCCACCATAATTGTATATCCGTGTCGCAGTCGGGATAAGTGGTGGCATGGGTGTTAACTGCTGATAAAGGTTCTCATCCATGACGTTGACTGAAGCTCCGGTGTCAATGAGTACTGACGTCAACGTGCCATTGACTTGTACCTCACTCATGGGAGGTGGTCTCTTTTTTTGTTGCCTCCCACCCGTGAATGAGATTACAAAAATGTCCTCTTCCTCATGAGATTACAAAAATGTCCTCTTCCTCATCTTCCTCAAAAATGGGGCTACTTGACGGTATCTGGTCTCTTACCTCCTCAGCACTTTTGGACACACACCGGACATTGGCATCCTTTCCCTTTTGATCCCCTGGCTTATTCTTCCTTGACCTGCACACTTTTGCAAAATGGTTTGCTTTGCCACAACGGTTACAGGACTGACCTTTCGCCGGACACCCCATGTTACCTCTATGTTCATAGCCACAGCTCCCACAGACACGTTCATCAGGTCTGACAAGATTTGGCCTGCGCAGCATTGCAGGGCGCGTCTGAACAACATCTACCTGCTCCTCTTTCACTTGGACTGAACGGGTAGATGACGCTGCAGCTAACGATTGACCTCTCACAGCCGCCGTTGCATCTGCTCGCACCGCAGACAGTTCATGAGACCGTGCAAGGATTAGAATTTCGTCAAGGGACATTCCTTGCTGTCGAAGAATACGTTTTCTCAAAGCATTGGATCTGCAACCCTGAATAATCTGAGCCCGGATCTCTTCTTCCTGGTTGAGTCCTGTGCACGAGCTCGCTAACTTCCTCAACCTGGTGTAAAACATGTCCATTGACTCAACTTCCGTTTGCTGTGCTTGTCTAAGTTTGAAACGTTCATAGTCTGAGTTGAGTTGAGGATCAAAATGTCTTTTCAAAGCGGTTACAGCCGCATCAAAGTCAGATTTATCCCCTGTGTCTGGGAGGGAATCAAACAGCTCTTGTAGTTCATCCCCGCCCATCAACAACATTAAAGACCTTCATACTGCCCCATCCGTTTTTCTTGTAGCACAAAAGTAGTTGTCTAGTCTATTTATCCATAGGCGCCATCTTGGCACAGCAGTAGCCGGATTAATTAGTTGGCTGAAAGGAGGTAGCGATGTGACTGAAGAATGAACACTATTATTTACCTGCGCAGGGAGCAGGGGATTACCAGGTTGGTGTGGTTGTGGCACGTTTACATTTTCTTGCTGAGGAGCACTCATGTTTACACACTCTCACCGCACTGGTGTCAAAGATAAAAGTTTTTTTTTTCTGTGCTTATTTGTTTTCTTGATGCACCCCTTTATAACAGTGTTGTTGCTTATGTATTTTTCTCCTTTTATTTCTTTGTCACCTTTTCTTTTCTTAAATATATATATTTTTTTCCTTACTAAAGCTTTGCTCATTTTATACTGTGTTATCCCTTTTACATTTTTCTCCTCTTCTTTCCTTGTCACCCTCTTTTTCTTTTTTTTTTCAAGTACTGTCCTTTTATTTACTTTTCTCCCCTTCTTTTTTCTGGCTCTCCACTGGAGCCCCAGGCACACACAATCCTCCAAATCTTCCTGTGAAGGGACACGCTCCTTCACTCGCTTCCCGCTCCTCACCGGCGTTACACTGTTGCTGTTTCCTAGCAACAGAACGCCTCACGGTGAGAGCGCTCCGCTCCACGTGCCAATTCCTCTGGGGGCGGGGCGGGGCGTGGCTCACCTTTAAATCTTGTCCCGGCAGGGAGCCGGGAAAGCAGGTGCCGCACGCTCGTCAAACCAAAGGGCCTCGAGAGCCCGGAGCCGCAATCGCGCTGCTCCACTTCTTTCACCTCAGGGTGAAAACGCCGCCACTGTTGCCGTTCTTCACGGCGGGAGAGCGCCTTCTCACCAACGCCGTGCTGCACACGCGGTGAGTATACGCCAGAGAGCGTTTTCTTCACTTTATTGGGGTTTTTTTTCTCTTCCAATGTCGGCTGGCCGCAGACCCGTGGCGTGCGCCAAAGAGAGGGGAACCGTAACAGAAGAAAAATGAATCCCTACTCGTCGCCAATGTAGGTTGGCCTGCGACTGTTCAATAAAGGAGACGGGACACAGCGCTTTGCTTAATCACACACGAGGAACTGCGTCATCGCAGTTCCGGCTTTATTTTTATACTCGTGCTCTGCACCCCTCCTGGACACGCAGAGCACGTAACATTTGAGAGGAGAGCCCGAGTGGCTTTCCTTACACTCTCTACACTCAGGAGGCCCTCTGACAGGCGGCACTTCAATCACCATAGCAGGGAGGGGGGAGCCACCCTGGAGCCACAAGTAAATCCATATACTGGGGCCAGGGGGGTCACAAACCGATCACACAGGAGCGGGGATAAGATCGGTTGACTCCTTGCCCAACCCCCACTCCCGTAAGGATTACAGGTTGCTGGCTGTAGTGGTCACTGCAGCCACTCCCTCATCATCCGGGCCCCCCACAGCCTCCTACCATCCTTCAGGTGCGGCGTGACATCCGCAGCCCCTATCGTCCGCCTCACTTTTCTGCGGCTCTACATGTGCAGACCCCAGCTCCCCAGCCTTCGGCGGCAGGTGTGTGCAGATCGTGCTCTTCTGCCTTGGGGGGCTGACCGCTCACCACCCTAGCCTCCCACTGGATCCTCTACCCGAGGCCACACATGCAGCCTGAAATGGAGCAAGGGATGGCCGCAGGCCCCACAGAAGCTTGAGTCCGCGGTCGGAGCGGCACTAGAATCTGACCACCATTTTGCACTGCTGACCACGCCCCATATGCCCCCAGGTGTTCTAATCCCCAAAAGATAGCTTTTGTTCACAAATGTAATTCTTCCCCCATAACGCTCCTTGCAACACAACACAGCATTCCTTGCTCCAGGGTGCAAGATTGTCTGCATTGTGCTACTCAGCTACAACTCACACAGTGCTATGAGACATCATAACAGCCCGATATGCTTATCACTGTTGAGCTGTTCTTCTCTGTCGCATTCATACAATGCAGCACAGCAAATTGACTTGCTGCTCTGTTTTTGTGGGAATGTTAAATGTCACTAAATATGGCAGCTAATGAAACGTGTGTATTGCAGTTATGGAATGTGGAGTGAACAGGACTACCTTCCTTGAATCTTGTTGCACTGATGGCTATGTTCCAATGCACGCACGCTTACAAGATTTTGACTGTGAGTGTGTGTTAAGGCCAGTAGGTTTATTTTTTATGAGTAGTTAGCGTTACACACATGTTATGCCCATGTTCCTTTACAATATTTGCATGGTTAATGTTCTATTCAGCACATTTAATAGAATTAATGGTGGGAAACATATACAGCTGCGTAGCTTTGTTATGCCTGCCTCAAGCTGCCCTGTAGGATAGGTTTTAAAACATGGATCATATTCTTTGAAAATAGTTGTAGAAATAATTAATAATGTATGTTTACATATGAAGTATAACTCAATGCATAAAGGCTAGTGAAAAAAAAGTAGCATGATCTAATACTGTTGTGTACTTAGTTAAAGAACAAAATTACTTTCTATAGCCCGGTTGTTTGTGAAAGGACAAATCCGTGTTCATAGATTGTCTGCCTTCCTGATCTTTATCTAAGCCATGAGAACGTTTAAAAATGTTTTTTTTTATTTATTTTTTTACTTTTGTTACCCTTAAATAAAAAGCAGATCTGCATTTGCTTAAAAACAAAAACAGTACACATTTCACAAGGCATAGTTGGATGTAGCATGAAAAATCATAAGTATGAGGTACATGGTGCAATTGACTTTACATTCAATTATTTGAAGAATTAATTAATTAATATTTTTTATTGATCGTTATTTTAAACTTTTACAAATAAAATCAGGCCAATAGCACCACATAATTGGGTGCACCATTTCCACTTAAACGAAGCTTAAGAAAGATTTCCAAGTACTTTTAAAGAGCAATTTGTGCAAAATCAGCAACACCTATTTTTTATCAAAAAAAGAATTGTAAACAATTGATTAACATTTTTACAATTAAAATCTGGGTGATTGCCACCAAAGATTCAGTATATAATTGCCATTTATCAAAATGTAAAAAAGATTTATAGCAATTTTAACACGTAATCTGTGTCAAAAAGGTGAGAACAGCAGCTTTTGTAAAAACAAATAGTAGCAGTACTTTAAATGATGATGTAATACTTATAAAATCAGTATTGGTAGTTGCCAGTTACAATTTTCTGATGATACACAATTAACCTCCACTATTCACACAATTGTACAGAATAAGATATCGATTATATTCATTTGCTACAGTAACATATTAAAAGCTTTGTCAATTGTAAAACATCACGAATTGAAAGTCCCAAAGTTGCTTTTCAAGCTATTCCACCTTCTCTTGCCTGACTGGGGGTTGAGACACAGTTATATGAAGAGATATCAGAATTTTCATCTAATTTAAATATCACTCTGAGGTGGTGCATTGTAAATATACTGCAAAGTAGATAGTCATCCTAGTACTATGTTTCTAAAGCAATACCTAGCAGCATGGGGACGTGAGTGGTTTTGTTGATAATTTTTAACACAAACACTTATGTTTTGGAGTATTAACAGTTAACCCCATTCATGCAGTAGACGGCTGAGCTCCGTCTGACGTCGTGGTGCTCATGTGCATCAGACTACTCCGGCATCAGAGGGATTTCCTTTAGATATTTTCAGAATGGGCACAGCAATGAAACCAAAATAGGCACTGTTTTTCTGCCCTTCTGGGGCAGCAGATGGGGGTTATCATTCCCAATCTGCCTGCCAGGTGGGGCAGAAAGCCCACTAGGCACCAGGGATTAGTATTAGGTTTTTTTCTTTGGAAAAGTCTAGGGGTGGGGGCTGCCCAGAATGGGTACGGCAATGCCCCCCAAAGAAAATAGGCAAATTCTTTCTGTCCCCTGGGGGGGAGGTGTAGATTGGGGGTTATTACTCCCAATCTGCCCAGATGGTGGCAGAAAGCCCACTAGACACCAGTGATATCTTTTTTTAATGAAAAGAGGGGCATGGCTGCCCACCATAAGCATGGCCATGCCACCACCCCACATGCATCGGGGCCAAAGTCTTTCTGCCCTCCCCTGGGAGGCAGATTGGGTAATTACCCCAGATCTGCCGCTGCAGGGGGGTAGAAAGCCCGCTAGATGCCTGGGAATACTTTTTTTTTAAATAAAAGAGGGGCGGGGTGGCCACCAGGGGTAGTGCCATGCCCTCACCCAAATAAAGGGGGACACAGTCTTTCTGCCCCACTGGGGGGCATATGAAGGTAATTCCCCCCAATCAGCCCCTTGGGGAGCTGACAGCCCACTAGATGCCAGGAAATAAAAGAAAAATAGAGGTGTGGGGGCTGTCCATTGCCATGGGCATGGTTATACCCCACCACCTGAAGTGGACAACAGTCTTTCTGCCGCCCCGTTGACTCACCATGGCAAGCAAGAGGACATTTGACTCTTTTGGGTTTTTATTTCGCATATGGGCCAAGAGAGCTTGGCTAACTCCCAATATCATCCCACTTGCAATGGTGAGCGGCTGCACTTTTTGAACTTCGGTATGCTGCCATCTCAAAAAACATACCAGAACCTCCAACTTTGCCTGAAATCGCACATTTTCCCTACATTTCTGTGAAAGTTCCAGAATCCACATGAAGCCACAAAATTTCTACCATCCACCATTGTCCCATCTGTACCGATAAAAACTCTGCCCAATTTATGTGGCTGTACCTATTACCAGTGACAGGAACAGATCCAACTACGGTCAATAGGAGTCTTCAATCAAGGACTCCTGTTGTCCTTAGTTTGAGTCATTCCTGTTGCGGCTCTAGGCCCAGCTACACAAGTGAGACAGCATTTTAATTTACACAGGTGGGGCAATGCTGGGTGGGAGCAATTTTGTGAATTTCTGCGTATTTCGGATGTTTCCTTCAAAGAAATGTAAGGAAAAAGCATAATTGCAGGCAAAGTGAGATTTCCAGGGCATTGTGTGTAAAAAAAACTAATGGGATCCACTAAAGTCATGCCGTCCTGGATTTATCTAGGTGTATAGTTTTCAAAATTACAAATTGGCTAGGTTTCCCTAGGTGCCAATTGAGCTGAAAAAGCTGCTATCCATGTTGCATTTTGGGCTGTTTCCTGTCATTGGCACTAGGTCTTCCTGCAGAAGTGAGCTACCATTTTTATTGGGAGTCCTGGGGGAATGCCTGGTAGAAAGAGGTTTGTGGCTCCCCACAGTTTCAAGAACTTTTCATCACAGAAATATGAGGAAATTGTGTTTGTTTAGACAAAGTTTAGGGTGTGCAAGGGATTCTGGGTAAGAAAATGTAAACCAAAGTCAGCCTGCCCTAGCTACCCCTAGGTGTCTAGTTTTCACAAATGTTCAGGTTGGCTAGGTTTCCTTAGGGGCCAGCTAAGCTGGGGTCCAAAATCCAAAACTACTCACATCGGAAAAAGAGGGGCAGTTTTTGGTGGTATAATGTGATGCTTCCATATTGCGTTTTGGGTCGTTTCCAGTTGTGGGTACCAGGTCTACCCACACAAGTGAGGTACCATTTCTATCGGGAGACTTGTGGTAGCACAGAAGAGAAGAACATTTGTTATCACCAATTGGATTTTGCTACATTTCTGCCTTTCAAATATAAGTGTATAAGAAAGATAACATTGTGAAAAATACCCTCCAAATCATACGCTACTACAGGGACCCACAAATTCAGAGATGTAGAAATACCCACTGATCCTAAACTCTATGGCCCTCATTACAACATTGGCGGTAAAAGCCGCTTACCGCCGTGCAGAAGACAGCCAACACACTGCCGTGGCTGCGGAATTCCACCACAGCTATTATGACCCACAGCACGGAATCCGCCAAAATTCAGACACACACACAAGTCCGCCACACCAAAGGTCAGTGATAAACTGGCGAAAACAAAACCTCCACTGTCACGCCAACAGAAATACGCCCACACTATCACGACAGACGAATCCACGTGGCGGTCTTTCAACTGCGGTATTCCATTGGCGGTACACACCGCTGCGCTCAAAATACACACGCATTTACAAAACACAGCCACATTGGACAGTTGGAAATACACACACCTGATACACATACACACACACAATACAATATAAAACACACACCCACATCACCCACATACCCTTGCTACCAAAAATACCGAAAGAAGGCCAGAGAGAGACACCACAAACAATTACCAAACGTCCACAGGCACACAATACCATCACCCACATATCTTCCACGCACCTCACACAACACACCACTAAATATCACCTCACTTATCACTATACACACTACCCCACACACCAACCACACCACCCCATGGCACGGCAAAGACACCCTAGGTTCTCTGAGGAGGAGCTCAGGGTCATGATGGAGGAAATCGTCCGGGTAGAGCCACAGCTATTCGGATCACAGGTGCAGCACACCTCCATAGCTAGGAAGATGGAGCTATGGCGAAGAATAGGGGACAGGGTTAATGCAGTGGGACAGCACCCAAGAAATGGGGATGACATCAGGAAGAGGTGGAATGACCTACGGGGGAAGGTGCGTTCCGTGGTCTCAAGACACCACCTTGCGGTTCAGCGGACTGGCGGCGGACCCCCACCTCCTCCCACACAACTAACAACATGGGAGGAGCAGGTCTTGGCGATTCTGCATCCTGAGGGCCTCGCAGGAGTAGATGGAGGAATGGACTCTAGTAAGTCAAAGCTTTACTATTACATCCCCCACCCTACCTGCACGCTATCACATACCCCCACCCTCGCCCTCACTCCATCACCCCAACACCTCACAAATGTCCCACTATCACAACCCACCCATCCCAACACCAAGCCCTGCATGCAACAACAAAGCATGGACACCCATCACCAAAGCATGGCCACTCACATACCCATACACCCCCCTAAACCACAATCACACAAGGTCCCACACAGGAATGCAAGCACTGGGGTACATGTTCACCCACCTATTGCACACCATGGCACACAGATGTAATAAACATCATTTTAAACCCCTGCAGGACACCTACACAAAGTCACCGCACAGGAGGGTCCACACCACCAACAGAAGAGGCCCACAGTGATGACAGCAGCTCTGTCCAACTGGATCCAGATGACCAGCCTGGCCCATCGGGGACCTCGGACAGTCGGTTCCTCTCACACAGTCACAGGCCACTACAGACCTTCCCCCCTCTGGAACACCAGCACAGCACCCACCCAGCGGCCCCATACCTCTGTCCCCAGGACACGTCAAGCAGCAGTGTGTCCACCACTACAGGGAACCCAGGCTAACCCACCACCCCAACAACAACAGGGACCTGGGGGCAGTGGGCACACGGTCCAGGGGACGGAGGCCCAGGAACACAGGGGAACTGGGAGGGCGGCTGTGCGATAGGGGGAGGACAGGCCAAGGGAACCCACTCTCCACAAGGCCCTCTCCTCCATCATGGAAGCCTTCCACCACTCCCAGGAGACGATGGCAACGGTACTGGCCAAGTTTCAGGAGACCCAGCGCCTGCAGGAGGAACAGTATTTGGGCTTCAGGGAGGAACTCAGAACCATCAATTTCACCCTGGGCACCATCGTAGGGGTGCTGAAGGAAGTACTCAACACCCGGAGGGACACTGTGGCACTACAAGGGGCCCCTCACACTAGCCTGGACGATGAACTGCTCACCACCTCCGCCGGCGCTAGTGGACAGGAGGCACCACCACAGGACCACCACACCAGCACCCCACCCCCTGCAGAGGGAGAACCACCCCGCAAACGGTCCCTGAGATCCAGGACAAAGACAGAGCACGATGCCAAGACCCCTGCCAAGAAATGAGACCACCCTGAATGTCATCTTTCTGTCCCACTTTGTCACCCTGTCCATCCTCAAACTGCCCCAGCCCCACTTCCTATGCCCATTTGGGCAATGCACTTGTGAGACTAATAGACTGGACTCTGCCATGGACATTTCTCCACCATCACCCCTCACCATTTTACAACCCCCTCCAATATTGAGCACTTAAATGAACACCCTTGAAGCACAAAACAATCTGGAGTCAGTCTGTGATTTCGAAAAGTGTATTAGCAATTACAGTGACAAAATGCTCTTTCAATTGTAATGTCAACATACCTATGTCACACAGCTCTAGTCCATGAGGAAACAAAGCAGATGTCACACAGTGGGCCCCACATCTGTGAAATCGTAAGGGAAAGTGACAACTCAGTGACCATACACTGGGTGAAAACGACAGACAGTAGAGAGGTAGTAGTGTTAAAGTACATGTAGTAGGCAGGTCTGTATTCTTACCTGTGTCTCACTGGAAATATTGCAGGATCACTGAGTTCCTGTTGTCCATGTCCTCTTCTTCTGCTTCCTCGTCTTCACTGTCCACAGGCTCCACAGCTGCAACAACACCGCCATCTGGACCATCCTCCTGCAGAAAAGGCACCTGTCGTCACAAAGCTAAGTTGTGAAGCATACAGCAGGCCATGATGATCTGGCACACCTTCTTTGCTGAGTAGAATAGGGATCCACCTGTCATATGGAGGCATCTGAACCTGGCCTTCAGGAGGCCGAAGGTCCTCTCTATAATCCTCCTAGTTCGCCCATGGGCCTCATTCTAGCGTTCCTCTGCCCTTGTCCTGGAATTCCTCACTGGGGTCAGTAGCCATGACAGGTTGGGGTAACCAGAGTCACCTGCAAATGGCGAGGGACAACTGTTAGACACACACTAACCTGTAGGGATATCCCCAGACCCAGACAACCATTCCCACTGACTTGCTTCTAGGTGCTCACTCAATAGCCACACACAGTGCCTCTGGAGTTGACCCATCACATAAGGGATGCTGCTATTCCGCAGGATGTATGTGTCATGCACTGAGCCAGGGAACTTGGCATTAACATGGGAGATGTACTGGTCTGCCAAACACACCATCTGCACATTCATGGAATGATAACTCTTACGGTTTCTGTACACCTGTTCACTCCTGCGGGGGGTACCAAAGCCACATGGGTCCCATCAATGGCACCTACGATGTTGGGGATATGTCCCAGGGCATAGAAGTCACCTTTTACTGTAGGCAAATCCTCAAACTGAGGGAAAACGATGTAGCTGTAAAAAAAGACTTGTAAACTTCGTACTTGTATAGCACTCTTTTACCCTGAGGGCATCTTGGAACTTTTACACATACCGCTGTGGAACCCTTCCTGGCTTTCCCTGTGAAGTGCCCACTCCTGGGCACCCCCAAGGTGAAGCCAGGCATCCCTAGCGCTGTTGTGGAGATTAAGCAAGCTATTGCCCAGAGTTACAGAGTGGGACCCCACAATTAGATTGGCACCAACGCGAGAGTTATCAGGTCTGAGGAAATTGAGCCCAAGACCCGCTGAGGCGGGAATTGAACCCTGGTCCTAGGCCACACCTCTGCATCAGGGTCTGCCGCTCTAACCATTGAGCCACACTTCTCCACTTGTTTTTCAGCAGGGCAGACAACAATCTGGACAACACGTTGGAAAACATAGGCTGGGACATCCCTGATGCTATTGCCACTGTTATTTGAAATGACCCACTTTGCAAGGAAATGGAGTACTGACAGCACCTGCACTTGAGGGGGGATTCCTGTGGGATGGCGGATAGCTGACATCAGGTCTGGCTCCAGCTGGGCACACAGTTCCTGGATTGTGGCATGGTCAAGCCTGTAGGTGATGATCACATGTCTTTCCTCCATTGTCGACAGGTCCACCAGCGGTCTGTACACCGGAGGATGCCGCCATCTCCTCACCTGCCCCAGCACACGGTGCCTATGAAGGACAACAGCGAGCACAGAGTCAACCAACTCAGAGGTACGTACCCACAGCTTACACAGAACACTAATCATAATCCGAAAATTGGCCTGTGTGTGTGTTGAGGCTAGGCCTAGGTATGTGTGACACAGTAAAAAATTAACCCATGTGGGACCCTGAAATGGCGGCTGCCTGACCTGTAAAGTGGGACAATGGGATGTGAGGTAATTGCGCTGGCGCTGTACACCATTGCGGTAGGCGGTCGAAGACTGCGGCGCAATGCTGCATTGGTTAACATTGGACCCTATGGGTCCCAGGAGCCAATGATGATGTACGCCGGCGGTAACGGTACACACCGCCGCGGAAGTGACCGCCATTTTCTATCTGTTCAATCACTCGATACCTGATCTTCGACAGGAGAGGACCTACACTGCAAGTGCTGCTGTGACCTCGGTCTGGAAGAGACAATGGCTCGAGTGTCTGGGGAAAGGGCCCCTGCCTTCACATCGGAGGAGTTGGAGAAACTCGTGGATGGGGTCCTCCCCCAGTACACACTATCCTACGGTCCTCCAGACAAACAGGTAAATACACTGGGAGCATGCTGTATGGGCTATGCCTGTGTGGAGTGGGGTGGATGAAAGATGGGGGCGGAGATTGAGGCGTGCATGAAATGACAATGAATGCATGTGCCACATGGCAAGGGTAGGGATGGGGCCAATGACTGTGACAGTGCATTTGGTAATAGCTTTTCTTTTCCCCCTGTACAATTCATGTAGGTCAGCGCCCACCAGAAAAAATATATTTGGCGTGCCATCGCCAAGGACGTCCGGACCCTGGGGGTCTACCACAGACGGAGCACCCACTGCCGTAAGAGATGGGAGGACATTCGCCGCTGGAGCAAGAATACGGCGGAGGCCCAGCTGGGGATGGCCTCCCAATGTGGGAGGGGTGCCCGTCACAGCATGACCCCCCTGATGTTCAGGATCCTGGCGGTGGCGTACCCGGAGTTGGATGGGCGCTTGGGGGATCACAACAGCCACAAGGGGGTGAGTACACTCTCATCCTGCTGATTTAGCGCGCAGTGGAGGTGTCTGGGTGTGGGAGGTGGGCTGTGGGTTTCCCTAGGCCATGGCGAGTTTAGTAGTCAAGGTCCCTCTGTAATGCAGGCCATGTGGCACCCCACCCCACCTGTGTATAGTGCCAAGTACACCTAGTCATGCTCCTGTGTCATCCATGTGTGCAGATGTCGTCCATGGCCTTGTAGGCCATGTCCCAGGGATTGAACAGTGGAGCCCAAGTGCGTGGCATAGTGCAGGGGGCTTCTGTGTCTGTCGTGTCCACCAACGGTAGCGGTAATGCATGCACTCAACATGTCTTTCTTCTTCCCCCTCCCACTCTTTGTGGTCTCCCTGTTCTTGTGTGCATTAGCATCATCAGGCGGAGGATCAGCGGCACCGGAGCAGGAGGGAGCTGCATCCAACATGGCCCTGGAGGGCGAGACTATGGACTCGGAGTTCACCAGTGGGACGGAGGGCGAGGGGAGCTCCATGGGTGGGACAGGAGTTGACACCAGTGACACAGACTCGTCCTCTGATGGGAGCTCCCCTGTGGTGGCCGGAACATCTGTGCCCCCCGCATCTACAGGTACAGCCGCCACCCCCCTACCAGCACCGCCCTCCCAGCAGCCCCTCAGCCTTTGCCCCGTGCCCGCTCACCCAGGAGGGTGGGCATCACCTTCGCCCCAGGCACCTCAGGCCCTGCCCCAGTCACCCCTGCTGCCCTCAGTGAGGAGGCCATTGACCTCCCCACATCCCTCACTGTTGAGCAGTCTACCATTTTGAATGCCATCCAGGGTGTAGAAAGGCAGTTGCAACAAACAAATGCATTCCTGGAGGGCATTCTTTCTGGTCAGGCGCCCCTTCAGCGAGCTTTTCAGACTCTGGCCTAAGCACTGATGGCAGCAATTGTCCCTGTTTCTAGCCTCCCCCCTCCAACTTCCTCCACCCAGACCCAATCCCCTCTACCTCAGCGTACCCCAAGCACATCTTCAGACCAGCATGCACACACGTCAACCCACAAGGGAAGCTCAGGCAAACATAAGCACCACACATCCCACAGGCACTCACGCAAGCATCACACACATGCAGACACACCAATACCCACTGCCTCCACTGTGTCCCCCTCCTCCTCGTCTCCTTCCTCCCTCCCAGTCTCGCCTACACTCACATCTGCATGCACTACATCTAAAGCCACTACTGCCATCACCAGCACACACACCACCACACCCCGCTCACGTGCAGTCACCACCCCCACTGCCATTCACACGCCCCCTGTGTCCTCTCCCAGTGTGTCTGTGACGCCACCTCCCAAGATACACAAATGCAGGCACACATCCACCCAACAGCCATCCACCTCATGACAGCCTCCAGCGCATGCACCTTCACCCAAAGTCACCAAACGAACACCTCTTACAACCACAACCTCTTCCTCCACTCCCAAACCCCCCCAGCTACCCGTTCCAGTGTTTCCCAAAAACTTTTCCTGTCCAACCTTGACCTCTTTCCCACACCTCCCCCACCCCGTCCGTCTCCTAGGGCCCGACTCTCCAGGTCCCAACCTAGCACCTCAGCCACAACATCTCCCGGACCAGTGGTGCCTGTAGTCACCGGAATCTGGAGTGCACCGGCCACCAGGGCAGCCAGTGTGGCACGGAGCCACAGCACGGACAGTCCCCCACCTGTCAGTCATCAAAAGTTGGCCAGTGCCCGGCGGGAGAGGGGGAAGACTCCAGCCACCAAAGCTGCTCACAGGGTCCAGGTGGGAGTGTGGAGTCTGCTGCGACACCTTCCAAGGTGGGGAAGGGCCACAAGAAAGTCAGCAGGTCTGGGAAGAGCAGCACGGTGGAGAAGACCGCCATCATTCCCGCTGCCTAGGAGGCCACCGCCACCAGCCCCGCTGGACCAGAGAGGACTGCCAGCACCAGCCCCACTGGGCCAGAGAGGACTGCCAGCAGCAGCCCTGCTGCCCAAGAGGCCACCGCCACCAGCCCCTTTGGGCCAGCGAGGACCGCCAGCACCAGCCCCGCTGGGCCAGGGAGGACCGCCAGCACCAGCCCCGCTGGGCCAGAGAGGACCGCCATCACCAGCCCCGCTGGGCCAGAGAGGACCGCCAGCACCAGCCCTTCAGCCCAAGAGGCCACCGCCACCAGCCCCGCTGGGCCAGACACGACCGCCAACACCAGCCCCTCTGGGCCAGAGAGGAACGCCAGCACCAGCCCCACTGGGCCATGAAGGACCACCAGCCCCACTGGGCCATGTAGGACCGCCAGCATCTGAGGCACTGCAAAGAACCCCGCCGCCACAAGCACCGCTGAACGGGGCACCGCCGCAACAAGCACCGCTGAACAGGGCACCGCCGCAACAAGCACTGCTGAACAGGGCACCGCCGCAACAAGCACCGCTGAACAGGGCACCGCCGCAACAAGCACCGCTGAACAGGGCACCGCCGCCACATGCACCGCTGAACAGGGCACCGCCGCCACATGCACCGTTGGCCCATTAACACCAAGGGCACTGACGCTACTGAGTCCGTCATGAGCAGGATGAAGCACTCTGGGCACAAAGCCCCCTTCAGAACCAGTGGAGAAAGGCATCCACTACCTCAGTCCTTGGCAGGATGAAGCACTCTGGGCACAAAGCCCCCTCCAGAACCAGTGGAGTATCACATCCACTACCTCAGTCCTTGGCAGGATGAAGCACTCTGGGCACAAAGCCCCCTCCAGAACCAGTGGAGAAAGGCATCCACTTGAGAGACTGTGGCTTTGCGCTCCCCAGGATGGAACAGTGGGCAAACCACCCACTGTAGAGACTTGAGAGACTGTGGCTTTGCACTCCCCAGGATTGAACAGTGGGCAAACCACCCACTGTAGAGACTTGAGAGACTGTGGCTTTGCACTCCCCAGGATTGAACAGTGGGCATGTGGCCCCCTCGTGGATTTGGCGTCGTGCACTCAACCGGCTGAGGTGCCCCCCCTTTCCCTCTACCTGAGGTGCCTGTTTTATTGCTATCTGATGTTCATGCAGTGTTCTCTCCATCATGGTCGGGGATCTTGTGTGGGCCTCGCCCATACCGTGTGGGCCCACTGTTCCACGGACTTCAATGGAGCACCACCTGGACTACTTTCTTGGTGTATATATTTGTTAGTAGTGTATATAAATTTTTGCGTACTGGATTTTAATATATTACAATGGTTACACTCATTTCCTTTTGTCTTCGTATTTTTCCAGGGGGGGTTGGGGGGTGTAACTGTAATGTATCATGCTGTATTAGTGTGTGTGTTGTGGTGGGTGAGGGTGGGGGTGTTGCATGTTGTTTGCGTGTGTCCCTGTTTTTTCCCTCCCCCTCCCCTGTTTCGTAGGTGTAGTACTCACTGTGGTCTTCGCCGCCGGCGTTCGTGCTCCTGGTAGAGGAGCAAGAAGATAAGGGCTGGCAGAATCTGCAGCTCTGGTTCCATGGCGTCCGGATTCCTCGTGGGGTGTGTAGAGGTGAGCATTTTCACTTCGAAGTCCTGTTTCTGCCGTGTTTTTGTCCGCCGTGAATCCGCCCCGGAAAAGGTGGCGGATTGGTAGGTTGTGATACTGTGGGCGGTACTTTGTCCACCGCCTGTCTGTTGGCGGTGACCGCCGCGCTGTTTGTTTGTACCGCCGTGGCGGTCGGAGTGTTAAAGTGGCTGTCTTTGTTGGCGGTTTCCGTCACGGTCGTAATTAAAAAAAAATTACCGCCGGCCTGTTGGCGGTCTTACCGCCGCTTTAACACCGTCCGCCAGGGTTGTAATGACCACCTATATCTTGTGCCCATTTCAGAAATTCATCCGTTTCTTTGATACCCATTTTTCACACTGCCTATTTCGCTATAAGAATTTGGTCTATACCGGTACTCAATGAAAAACCATTGTATGTTGCAGCTCAGTTGTTTGCTCAGGGTATCTTGGGTTCTTGGAGAACCTTCAAACCCCTTTATATCCCCGCAACCACAAGGATCTAGCAAACATAATGGTATTTTGGTTTTGTCAATTGCCCATTGTGACAAAAAGTTACAGATTGAACTTTTGTCACAAATGCCCGTTTTTCCTAATCTTTTTTAATATTTCTCTATTTCAACAGTGTTTTTCCTTGTGAAAACCTTGAAGATCTACACATATGACCCCTTGCTGAATTTAAAATGCTGTCTACTTTACAGAAATCTATAGCTTTTTCCATGGGTTTCACACACTAGTTTCCACCACAAACTGGAAGTAAGTTGAGAGTGCAAAAAATAGGGAAAATAGGCTACCTCTTATAAAAATCCCCAAACTGTGGTACAAAAGTAGTCTTTTTTTCAATCAGCTCAGCATGTTCCTGAAAGCTGGGAAGATGGAGACTTTAGTACAGAAAACCGTTAGTGGATGCCATTTTTAGGGAAAAACCCAGACACTTATGTTGAGCACTTTTTCGCTATTTAAAAAAAAAAAAACTCAAACATTTGCTATAGTTTGTTGGTATCCATAAACTCTGAGCACCTTTAGAGTCCCCAGGATTATGGAAAAAAACAGAACACAAATTTGGCATGGATAGCGTATGTGGTTAAACCGTTATGGAGCCCTAAGCGCAAGCTACCCCAAATGGCTATAAAAAAGCTTAGCACTGGGGTGGGGGTGCGAAGCCTAACAGCGATAGGGTTAAAATGAAGACTATAGGTCTGTTCTATAAACTAAAGAAGAAAGAATATAGTCAAATGTCGTTAAGATGTAGTCTATAAACGATATTATTGGTACAAGACTAGCGTACCAATTTACATTCATTGTGTTTAATGTTTTTAATAATTTTATGTTCATTTTCATGTTATGTTTTTACATTTATTTATTTAATAGCTGGCTCACAACCCTTTGAAGACTCAGATATACCTTTCTTTAACAATCCTGCAGCTACTGGGAAGATACTTTCTTAAATGTAATAATGTTAAAGTAGAGTAGTTCGAAGGAGGTCTGTTTGCCTGAGCAATCTTTCGGCAATAATTATGAACATAGAAAAAGATGATAAGGAATCGCAAATGTTTGTGTGAAAGTGTTGTAGTGTATTATTTCATTTTCTCTTGTATATATTATGTGTTAATTGATAAATGATGTGACAACGGAAACCACTTTCACTGTAGACACACACAACAGGCCTGTGTTACAGATGCTTTGAGCCATAGTTAATAACTTTGTCACATATTTACCAAGCATCTGTGCCTTATTTAAGTCTACTCAAGGCAGCGCAAGCATGCATAGGAGGCTTATAAAGCCCAGACAATCAATATTTGTGTGGCCTTCCGTCACCTTTCAGTTGCAAAGTTATGCAATCCAGCCAATGGCGCTTCCTTGCTTTAGCTTGCATTTTGTGGGTGTTACATGTGTGGAACATTGCCATTCCAAGATTTAATGAAGATGTTAATGCAGGCTTTAGAAAAAAACTGAGCACCTACCCGAGAACAATGTAACAGAGAAATATCATGTTCTGCAACTGTAGGAGGCTGGACTGGCTTGTAGTGAGTACCAAGGGGTACCTTGCACCAGGCCCAGTTATCCCTTATTAGTGTATAGGGTGTCTAGCAGCTTAGGCTGATAGATAATGGTAGCTTAGCAGAGCAGCTTAGGCTGAACTAGGAGACGTGTGAAGCTACTACAGTACCACTTAGTGTCATATGCACAATATCATAAGAAAACACAATACACAGTTATACTAAAAATAAAGGTACTTTATTTTTATGACAATATGCCAAAGTATCTTAGAGTGTACCCTCAGTGAGAGGATAGGAAATATACACAAGATATATATACACAATAGCAAAAATATGCAGTATAGTCTTAGAAAACAGTGCAAACAATGTATAGTTACAATAGGATGCAATGGGGAAACATAGGGATAGGGGCAACACAAACCATATACTCCAAAAGTGGAATGCAAACCACGAATGGACCCCAAACCTATGTGACCTTGTAGAGGGTCGCTGGGACTATTAGAAAATAGTGAGAGTTAGAAAAATAACCCTCCCCAAGACCCTGAAAAGTGTGTGCAAAGTGCACTAAAGTTCCCCTAAGGACAAAGAAGTCGTGTTAGAGGAATAATGCAGGAAAGACACAAACCAGCAATGCAACAACTGTGGATTTCCAATCTAGGGTACCTGTGGAACAAGGGGACCAAGTCCAAAAGTCACAAGCAAGTCGGAGATGGGCAGATGCCCAGGAAATGCCAGCTGCGGGTGCAAAGAAGCTTCTACTGGACAGAAGAAGCTGAGGTTTCTGCAGGAACAAAAAGGGCTAGAGACTTCCCCTTTGGTGGACGGATCCTTCTCGCCGTGAAGAGTCGTGCAGAAGTGTTTTCCCGCCGAAAGAATGCCAACAAGCCTTGCTAGCTACAAATCGTGCGGTTAGCGTTTTTGGACGCTGCTGAGACCCAGGAGGGTCCAGGAGGTCGCAAATTGGACCAGCAGAGAGAGGGGACGTCGAGCAAGACAAGGAGCCCTCTCTGAAGCAGGTAGCACCCGGAGAAGTGCCAGAAACAGGCACTACAAGGATGCGTGAAACGGTGCTCGCCGAAGTTGCACAAAGGAGTCCCACGTCGCCGGAGACCAACTTAGAAAGTCGTGCAATGCAGGTTAGAGTGCCGTGGACCCAGGCTTGGCTGTGCACAAAGGATTTCCGCCGGAAGTGCACAGGGGCCGGAGTAGCTGCAAAAGTCGCGGTTCCCAGCAATGCAGCCCAGCAAGGTGAGGCAAGGACTTACCTCCACCAAACTTGGACTGAAGAGTCACTGGACTGTGGGGGTCACTTGGACAGAGTCGCTGGATTCGAGGGACCTCGCTCGTCGTGCTGAGAGGAGACCCAAGGGACCGGTAATGCAGCTTTTTGGTGCCTGCGGTTGCAGGGGGAAGATTCCGTCGACCCACGGGAGATTTCTTCGGAGCTTCTGGTGCAGAGAGGAGGCAGACTACCCCCACAGCATGCACAAGCAGGAAAACAGTCGAGAAGGCGGCAGGATCAGCGTTACAGAGTTGCAGTAGTCGTCTTTGCTACTATGTTGCAGGTTTGCAGGCTTCCAGCGCGGTCAGCAGTCGATTCCTTGGCAGAAGGTGAAGAGAGAGATGCAGAGGAACTCGGATGAGCTCTTGCATTCGTTATCTAAAGTTTCCCCAGAGACAGAGACCCTAAATAGCCAGAAAAGAGGGTTTGGCTACCTAGGAGAGAGGATAGGCTACTAACACCTGAAGGAGCCTATCAGAAGGAGTCTCTGACGTCACCTGGTGGCACTGGCCACTCAGAGCAGTCCAGTGTGCCAGCAGCACCTCTGTTTCCAAGATGGCAGAGGTCTGGAGCACACTGGAGGAGCTCTGGACACCTCCCAGGGGAGGTGCAGGTCAGGGGAGTGGTCACTCCCCTTTCCTTTGTCCAGTTTCGCGCCAGAGCAGGGCTAAGGGGTCCCCTGAACCGGTGTAGACTGGCTTATGCAGAATTGGGCACATCTGTGCCCAACAAAGCATTTCCAGAGGCTGGGGGAGGCTACTCCTCCCCTGCCTTCACACCATTTTCCAAAGGGAGAGGGTGTCACACCCTCTCTCAGAGGAAGTTCTTTGTTCTGCCATCCTGGGCCAGGCCTGGCTGGACCCCAGGAGGGCAGATGCCTGTCTGAGGGGTTGGCAGCAGCAGCAGCTGCAGTGAAACCCCAGGAAGGGCAGTTTTGGCAGTACCAGGGTCTGTGCTACAGACCACTGGGGTCATGGGATTGTGCCAACTATGCCAGGATGGCATAGAGGGGGCAATTCCATGATCATAGACATGTTACATGGCCATATTCGGAGTTACCATTGTGAAGCTACATATAGGTAGTGACCTATATGTAGTGCACGCGTGTAATGGTGTCCCCGCACTCACAAAGTTCAGGGAATTGGCTCTGAACAATGTGGGGGCACCTTGGCTAGTGCCAGGGTGCCCTCACACTAAGTAACTTTGCACCTAACCTTTACCAGGTAAAGGTTAGACATATAGGTGACTTATAAGTTACTTAAGTGCAGTGTAAAATGGCTGTGAAATAACGTGGACGTTATTTCACTCAGGCTGCAGTGGCAGGCCTGTGTAAGAATTGTCAGAGTTCCCTATGGGTGGCAAAAGAAATGCTGCAGCCCATAGGGATCTCCTGGAACCCCAATACCCTGGGTACCTCAGTACCATATACTAGGGAATTATAAGGGTGTTCCAGTAAGCCAATGTAAATTGGTAAAAATGGTCACTAGCCTGTTAGTGACAATTTGGAAAGAAATGAGAGAGCATAACCACTGAGGTTCTGGTTAGCAGAGCCTCAGTGAGACAGTTAGTCACTACACAGGTAACACATTCAGGCACACCTATGAGCACTGGGGCCCTGGGTTACCAGGGTCCCAGTGACACATACAACTAAAACAACATATATACAGTGAAAAATGGGGGTAACATGCCAGGCAAGATGGTACTTTCCTACACAACCCCCCCCCCCCCCAAACGAAGGACAATAAGACTAGCCATGACCTGATGAGTCTTCATTGTCTAAGTGGAAATATCTGGAGAGTCCATCTGCATTGGAGTGGCTACTCCCAGGTCTATGTTCCACTGTATAGTCCATTCCCTGTAGGGATATGCACCACCTCAACAATTTAGGATTTTCACCTTTCATTTGTTTTAGCCAAAGTAGAGGTTTGTGGTCTGTCTGAACAATGAAGTGAGTGCCAAACAGGTATGGCCTCAACTTCTTCAGAGCCCAGACCACAGCAAAGGCCTCCCTCTCAATGGCAGACCAACGCTTTTCTCTAGGGGTCAACCTCCTACTAATAAAAGCAACAGGTTGATCCTGGCCCTCAGAATTAAGTTGTGATAGGACTGCCCCTACTCCTAATTCAGATGCATCAGTTTGGACATAGAATTTTTTAGAGTAACAAGGGCTTTTCAGGACAGGTGCAGAGCACATGGCCTGCTTCAGCTCCTCAAAAGCTTTCTGACAGTTTGCTGTCCATAATACCTTTTTAGGCATTTTCTTGGATGTGAGGTCATTAAGAGGGGCTGCAATGGAGCCATCGTTCTTAATGAACCTCCTGTAATACCCAGTGAGGCCTAGGAAGGCTCTTACCTGAGTCTGAGTGGTAGGGGGAACCCAATCAATAATTGTTTGGATTTTCCCCTGAAGTGGTGCAATCTGTTCCCCACCAACAAGGTGTCCCAGATAAACCACCTTACCCTGCCCTATCTGGCACTTTGAAGCCTTGATAGTGAGGCCTGCCTTTTGCAGGGCCTCCAAAACTTTCCATAGGTGGACCAGGTGATCATCCCAGCTGGAGCTAAAGACAGCTATATCGTCCAAATATGCTGCACTGAAAGCTTCCAGCCCTTGCAGGACTGTGTTCACCAACCTCTGAAAAGTGGCAGGTGCATTTTTCAAACCAAAAGGCATTACAGTAAACTGGTAATGTCCTCCAATGGTAGAAAATGCAGTCTTAGGTTTAGCATCTTCTGACAATTTGATCTGCCAATACCCTGCAGTCAAATCAAAAGTGCTTAGATACTTGGCAGATGCCAGTGTATCTATGAGCTCATCTGCCCTGGGTATAGGGTGAGCATCAGTTTTGGTTACCAAGTTGAGACCTCTATAGTCTACACAAAACCGCATTTCCTTCTTTCCATCTTTGGAATGGGGTTTTGGTACCAGTACCACAGGAGAAGCCCATGGACTGTCAGAGTGCTCAACCACTCCTAGTTCTAACATTTTCTGGACCTCTTGCTTTATGCAGTCCCTGACATGGACAGGCTGCCTATAGATCTTACTTTTGACAGGTAAACTGTCTCCAGTATCTATAGTGTGCTCACACCAAGAAGTGGTACCTGGCACAGTAGAGAAGAGTTCAGAGAATTGATCTAGGAGATTTATGCAATTATCTTTCTGCTCAGCAGTAAGACAATCAGCCAAAACTACACCTTCCACAATAGCATCTTGTTCTGTGGAAGAGAAGAGATCAGGTAGAGGATCACTGTCTTCTTCCTGTCCCTCATCAGTTGCCATGAGCAGGGTGAGATCAGCCCTGTCATAGTAGGGTTTCAGGCGGTTGACATGGAGCACCCTAAGGGGACTCCTGGCAGTGCCTAAGTCAACTAAATAGGTCGCTTCTCCCTTCTTTTCAACAATTGTGTGGGGACCACTCCATTTATCTTGGAGTGCTCTTGGGGACACAGGCTCCAAGACCCACACTTTCTGCCCTGGTTGGTACTGAACCAAAACAGCCTTCTGATCATGCCATTGCTTCTGGAGCTCTTGGCTGGCCTGATGGTTTTTACTGGCCTTTTTCATGTACTCAGCCATCCTTGATCTGAGGCCAAGTACATAATCCACAATATCCTGCTTAGGAGTTTTTAAAGGTTGTTCCCAACCCTCCTTTACAAGTGTGAGTGGACCCCTAACAGGGTGTCCAAAAAGAAGTTCAAAGGGGCTGAAGCCCACTCCTTTCTGGGGTACCTCCCTGTAGGCAAAAAGGAGGCATGGTAGAAGGATATCCCATCTCCTGCGGAGTTTTTCAGGGAGACCCATAATCATGCCTTTGAGAGTTTTATTAAATCTCTCCACCAGTCCATTTGTTTGTGGATGATAGGGTGTTGTGAACTTGTACGTTACACCACACTCCTTCCACATGGCCTTTAAGTATGCAGACATGAAATTGCTTCCCCTGTCTGATACTACTTCCTTTGGGAAGCCCACCCTGGAAAATATTCCCAGGAGGGCCTTTGCCACTGCAGGTGCTGTAGTGGTCCTTAAAGGAATAGCTTCAGGATATCTTGTGGCATGGTCCACTACCACCAAGATAAATCTATTGCCTGAAGCAGTAGGAGGGTCAAGGGGGCCAACTATGTCAACCCCTACCCTTTCAAAGGGAACCCCAACCACAGGCAGTGGGATAAGGGGTGCCTTTGGGGTGCCACCTGTCTTGCCACTGGCTTGACAGGTTTCACAGGACTTACAAAATTCCTTTGTGTCCTCAGACATTCTAGGCCAATGAAACAGGGGAACAAGCCTGTCCCAAGTTTTCATTTGTCCTAGATGCCCAGCTAAGGGAATGTCATGTGCCAGTGTTAGGAGGAACTTTCTGTACTCCTGAGGAATCACTAATCTCCTGGCAGCTCCAGGTTTAGGATCCCTATGCTCAGTGTACAAGAGGTTGTCCTCCCAGTAAACTCTGTGAGAGTCACTGACATCCCCATTAGCCTGTTTGACAGCTTGCTGTCTGAGACCCTCTAATGTGGGACAGGTTTGCTGTGCCACACTCAGCTCCTCTCTGGCAGGCCCCCCTTCACCCAAAAGCTCAGCAATGTCTGCTTCCAGCTCCTCTGGTGTAGGTTCTGCACAGGGAGGGAATTCTTCTTCCTCAGAAGTTGAATCCAGTGTAGAGGGAGGGATAGTAGGAAGTGGTTTGCTTCTACTAGCCCTAGCTTTAGGGAGCACTTGGTCCATTGTTCCAGGATCCAAGCTTCCCTGTCCTTTTTGCTTTTTGGCCTGAGCCCTTGTCAAAGCAAAAATATGCCCTGGGATGCCCAGCATTGCTGCATGGGCCTCCAACTCCACATCTGACCAAGCTGATGTCTCCAAATCATTCCCTAATAGACAGTCTACAGGTAAATCTGAAGCTACCACAACTTTCTTTGGACCAGTAACCCCCCCCCCCAGTTGAGATTAACAACAGCCATGGGGTGGCTAAGTGTGTTGTTGTGAGAATCGGTTACTTGGTACTGGTGACCAAGTAGGTGTTGTTCAGGGTGGACCAGTTTCTCTATGACCATAGTCACACTGGCACCAGTGTCCCTGTAGGCCTGAACCTCAACACCATTTATTAGGGGTAGCTGCTTGTACTTATCCATATTAAGGGGACAAGCAACTAAGGTGGCTAAATCAATAGCCCCCTCAGAGACTAACACAGCCTCTGTGGCCTCCCTAACAAGGCCAACCCCAACTAAGTTACCAATAGTGAGCCCAGCTACTCCCTTGGATTGGCTATTAGTAGGTTTGCTCCCACCACCACTGCTATTAGTAGGGACACTAGGTGTAGCAGTAGGGGTTGTAGTGGTAGGAGGCTTGGTGCCTTTCTTTGGACAACTGGGATCTGTTGTCCAATGGCCTTTTATTTTACATAAATAGCACCATGGTTTCTTTTCCTTGTTCTGATTAAAAGAGGATTTGGGCCCACCACCCCCACCAGAGTGTTTCTGTGGGCCTGATGAAGACTCATTTTTAGATTTGTCCCCACCCTTGTCAGAAGACTTACCATCCTTCTTTTTGTTGCCATCTTTGTCACCCCTGTATGAACTTTTCTGTTCACTCTTGTTCTGACCCATTTGTCTGCCTTCTTTCCCAATTCTTGGGGAGAGGTCAGATCAGAGTCCACCAAGTACTGGTGCAACAAATCAGACACACAATTATTAAGAATATGCTCTCTCAGGATCAAGTTATACAGGCTGTCATAATCAGTAACTTTACTGCCATGTAACCACCCCTCCAAGGCCTTCACTGAATGGTCAATGAAATCAACCCAGTCTTGTGAAGACTCCTTTTTGGTCTCTCTGAACTTTATCCTGTACTGTTCAGTGGTTAAGCCATAACCATCCAGGAGAGCATTCTTAAGAACTTGGAAATTATTAGCATCATTTTCTTTCACAGTAAGGAGCCTATCCCTACCTTTTCCACTAAATGATAGCCATAGGATAGCAGCCCACTGCCTTTGAGGGACATCCTGTACAACACAGGCCCTCTCAAGTGCTGCAAACCACTTGTTAATGTCATCCCCCTCCTTGTAAGGGGGAACTATCTTGTGCAGATTCCTGGAATCATGCTCTTTTACAGGATGACTATGGGGAATACTGCTGCTGCCACCATGGGTTTCTAACCCCAGTTTCTGTCTCTCCTTCTCTACTTCTAAAGTCTGTCTATCCAAATCCAGCTGTTGCATCTTGAGCTTCAGTCTGGTTTGTTCCACTCTCAATCTATTGAGCTCCCTTTCTAACAATCTGTCATCAGGGTGGGTGGGAGGGACATGCCTTGAAACAGAATTATGGTGAGAATGGACAGAAGGAGACCTTTCCCTTACAGAAGCCACCCTAACAGCTTGGCTAACAGAAACATCACTACCAGTATGGTGAGAATAAATGCTTTTGCTATGATGTGAGACAACACTATTTATATGGTGTGGCTCATCATCATTACCAACTATGCTAGACTGTCTAGTAATGGGCAGGCTAGGAAGTTTCTTTCCTGAATCTTTTCCTGGGGGAGTCCCTGGATCAGATTGAGAACCATTAGCTACTTTTTCAACAGATTGGGCACTTATGGCCTTATCCTGTACTCTAAGCATGTTAATTAACAGTTCTAAGGAAGGATTCTTCCCTACACTCAAACCTCTCTCTATGCAGAGATTCCTTGCTTCTTTCCAGCTAAGGTGATCATATGCAAGTTTGGACAGATCAACATTTTGGCCTGTGCCAGACATTTTTTAGAGAGAGTTAAAGTGATAGTAAAAGATAAAAAGTTTGTCAGAGCTTTTAGAAAGACAGAGAAAAAAACTTTTAAAACTTTTTAGAACTTTTTAGAAAGTTAGAAGTACTTTTCAGCACTTAGAAAAGAGTGAAAAGAGGAAATGCAAAACTTTTTGGCTATGTGTATATACACTGACCTTGTTTTGTATATTTTTCTCTTATGAAAAGTACAATGACAAGAGTGGTAAGTAGCCTCAAAGCACTTATCCCACCGCTGCACAACCAATGTAGGAGGCTGGACTGGCTTGTAGTGAGTACCAAGGGGTACTTGCACCTTGCACCAGGCCCAGTTATCCCTTATTAGTGTATAGGGTGTCTAGCAGCTTAGGCTGATAGATAATGGTAGCTTAGCAGAGCAGCTTAGGCTGAACTAGGAGACGTGTGAAGCTACTACAGTACCACTTAGTGTCATATGCACAATATCATAAGAAAACACAATACACAGTTATACTAAAAATAAAGGTACTTTATTTTTATGACAATATGCCAAAGTATCTTAGAGTGTACCCTCAGTGAGAGGATAGGAAATATACACAAGATATATATACACAATAGCAAAAATATGCAGTATAGTCTTAGAAAACAGTGCAAACAATGTATAGTTACAATAGGATGCAATGGGGAAACATAGGGATAGGGGCAACACAAACCATATACTCCAAAAGTGGAATGCGAACCATGAATGGACCCCAAACCTATGTGACCTTGTAGAGGGTCGCTGGGACTATTAGAAAATAGTGAGAGTTAGAAAAATAACCCTCCCCAAGACCCTGAAAAGTGAGTGCAAAGTGCACTAAAGTTCCCCTAAGGACAAAGAAGTCGTGTTAGAGGAATAATGCAGGAAAGACACAAACCAGCAATGCAACAACTGTGGATTTCCAATCTAGGGTACCTGTGGAACAAGGGGACCAAGTCCAAAAGTCACAAGCAAGTCGGAGATGGGCAGATGCCCAGGAAATGCCAGCTGCGGGTGCAAAGAAGCTTCTACTGGACAGAAGAAGCTGAGGTTTCTGCAGGAACGAAAAGGGCTAGAGACTTCCCCTTTGGTGGACGGATCCCTCTCGCCGTGGAGAGTCGTGCAGAAGTGTTTTCCCGCCGAAAGAACGCCAACAAGCCTTGCTAGCTGCAAATCATGCGGTTAGCGTTTTTGGACGCTGCTGAGACCCAGGAGGGACCAGGAGGTCGCAAATTGGACCAGCAGAGAGAGGGGACGTCGAGCAAGACAAGGAGCCATCTCTGAAGCAGGTAGCACCCGGAGAAGTGCCAGAAACAGGCACTACGAGGATGCATGTAACGGTGCTCGCCGAAGTTGCACAAAGGAGTCCCACGTCGCCGGAGACCAACTTAGAAAGTCGTGCAATGCAGGTTAGAATGCCGTAGACCCAGGCTTGGCTGTGCACAAAGGATTTCCGCCGGAAGTGCACAGGGGCCGGAGTAGCTGCAAAAGTCGCGGTTCCCAGCAATGCAGCCCAGCGAGGTGAGGCAAGGACTTACCTCCACCAAACTTGGACTGAAGAGTCACTGGACTGTGGGGGTCACTTGGACAGAGTCGCTGGATTCGAGGGACCTCGCTCGTCGTGCTGAGAGGAGACCCAAGGGACCTGTAATGCAGCTTTTTGGTGCCTGCGGTTGCAGGGGGAAGATTCCGTCGACCCACAGGAGATTTCTTCGGAGCTTCTGGTGCAGAGAGGAGGCAGACTACCCCCACAGCATGCACAAGCAGGAAAACAGTCGAGAAGGCGTCAGGATCAGCGTTACAGAGTTGCAGTAGTCGTCTTTGCTACTATGTTGCAGGTTTGCAGGCTTCCAGCGCGGTCAGCAGTCAATTCCTTGGCAGAAGGTGAAGAGAGAGATGCAGAGGAACTCGGATGAGCTCTTGCATTCGTTATCTAAAGTTTCCCCAGAGACAGAGACCCTAAATAGCCAGAAAAGAGGGTTTGGCTACCTAGGAGAGAGGATAGGCTACTAACACCTGAAGGAGCCTATCAGAAGGAGTCTCTGACGTCACCTGGTGGCACTGGCCACTCAGAGCAGTCCAGTGTGCCAGCAGCACCTCTGTTTCCAAGATGGCAGAGGTCTGGAGCACACTGGAGGAGCTCTGGACACCTCCCAGGGGAGGTGCAGGCCAGGGGAGTTGTCACTCCCCTTTCCTTTGTCCAGTTTCGCGCCAGAGCAGGGCTAAGGGGTCCCCTGAACCGGTGTAGACTGGCTTATGCAGAATTGGGCACATCTGTGCCCAACAAAGTATTTCCAGAGGCTGGGGGAGGCTACTCCTCCCCTGCCTTCACACCATTTTCCAAAGGGAGAGGGTGTCACACCCTCTCTCAGAGGAAGTTCTTTGTTCTGCCATCCTGGGCCAGGCCTGGCTGGACCCCAGGAGGGCAGATGCCTGTCTGAGGGGTTGGCAGCAGCAGCGGCTGCAGTGAAACCCCAGGAAGGGCAGTTTTGGCAGTACCAGGGTCTGTGCTACAGACCACTGGGGTCATGGGATTGTGCCAACTATGCCAGGATGGCATAGAGGGGGCAATTCCATGATCATAGACATGTTACATGGCCATATTCGGAGTTACCATTGTGAAGCTACATATAGGTAGTGACCTATATGTAGTGCACGCGTGTAATGGTGTCCCCGCACTCACAAAGTTCAGGGAATTGGCTCTGAACAATGTGGGGGCACCTTGGCTAGTGCCAGGGTGCCCTCACACTAAGTAACTTTGCACCTAACCTTTACCAGGTAAAGGTTAGACATATAGGTGACTTATAAGTTACTTAAGTGCAGTGTAAAATGGCTGTGAAATAACGTGGACGTTATTTCACTCAGGCTGCAGTGGCAGGCCTGTGTAAGAATTGTCAGAGTTCCCTATGGGTGGCAAAAGAAATGCTGCAGCCCATAGGGATCTCCTGGAACCCCAATACCCTGGGTACCTCAGTACCATATACTAGGGAATTATAAGGGTGTTCCAGTAAGCCAATGTAAATTGGTAAAAATGGTCACTAGCCTGTTAGTGACAATTTGGAAAGAAATGAGAGAGCATAACCACTGAGGTTCTGGTTAGCAGAGCCTCAGTGAGACAGTTAGTCACTACACAGGTAACACATTCAGGCACACTTATGAGCACTGGGGCCCTGGGTTACCAGGGTCCCAGTGACACATAAAACTAAAACAACATATATACAGTGAAAAATGGGGGTAACATGCCAGGCAAGATGGTACTTTCCTACAGCAACACACACACAAAGAGAAATAAGCCTTTAAGGATTCATTATATGCAGGAAGGTATCCCTTCCTGCACAAAAAATGTAATTACCACACTGTAGGCCCCCTTGTGCCGTGACACAAAGGTGTCTACATTGAAGCTAGGCGTGCACCAGCACAATGAGAGGACAGAAGTTCACCATCTCTTGGTAAATATGTTGCAGGTATGATCTCCCCCTTTCACGCAAGGCAGATCAGCAGTTTACTTGCTATATGGCTTTGCGTGGAAGGTTATTAACTAGGGCTATACCCACAAAGCTGCACCACAAGTAAATTAGTTATGCTAAGATTTTGTGCTAGAGAACAGAACTGACTTTTAATCTAATTATGTTGGTCATCTTACATATCTCATGGTGCTTCCTGGTGCCACGGATGAACATTCGTGCCATGCTGGAAGTGTGCATGTGCATCTGATGGATATTTTCATTCATGATATAGTGCATCAAACAATATTATCCTTTGAGGCTATTTTCACACATCAGACATGAATGGAGGGAACACCAATGACTACTTAAGAAATTAGTAGCTGTTAATTCAGCCTCTCGTTGGAGCACTATTTCATCGCAAAAGCATTTTTACAAGTCTGGATAAAGATAGGATTGATAAGAAATCCTTGTGGGAATGCACAGGAATCCTCACCCAATAGTGAGGTTCAGTGAAGATATTTGTATGAGGGTATTTGAAAGTGCTTTCTTGATAGCCTGTTGTTTCGCAACAAGTTATTATTATTGTTAGACATAAGGCATATTTATGAACCTCCTGATTAGAGTTCCAATTTCCCTGTCCATGTGCAGAGAGGCAACGTTGTAACATTTCATAGGGCTGGGACCACAGCTATCCCTCTACATGGCCCCTAGGTACCTTCTGCTGATACTGCGGACACGTGACTTTTTCCTGCCTTTTCCGTGGCCCTTCCCCACCTTGGAAGGTGTCCAAAGGCCAAAGCTCTATGGAAATCTTCTTGTCCTGAAACTTGTTCTTTCTGCTGTCTAATTAAATGAAGAGGACTGGCATGGGTACAATACTAGTCTACTGCAACCTCCAAAGTAGACTTACTTCTTCAGCCTATTCGCTCCCCACAAGCAGCCTTGCAAACTGTCTGACAGCAAACAATTACTTTTGTCATACTTTCCACACTTACTCTTCCTATAGACAGAAAGCATGTTCCCTTTCTTTTCACTTTCCATATGCGTCATGCCTTTTCCACCAATACACCATCAGTTTCACTACTCTTTCCAGATATTCTTTCACATTAGCTTTATCCACTTACCCACTCTTCCCACCACATGGTCTGTATCACACGTTTCCTCCACTCCTACCATATGCTTCGTGCTTCCTTGTAGTGGATCCTATTTAGTTTTATTGGGAATCAGGAGTTCCCATAACCTTCTGGCTTGCAGGCCTGTGCCCTGTCACCTTGTGACTTTTAACCTACTTAGCCAACTCTGTTTTAGTGCATTTAATAATTTCTTCTAAGATGGCTGCTATGTTTATAATTAGGAAGATGTTTTGATTCCATGTTATCAGTGCCACTCTGTGAAAGCATCACTATCAGTGTCAGAGACAACTGATATATGTAGGTATTCACATCATGTCCCTTTCCCACTTATGTGGGAAAGTTACATAATGTACTTTTAGAGGGAATTGTTTATATAATTGCCGCCCCAAGCACGCCTTCTTATCTATTGTTTTGGAACATGCCTGCATCAGGGGTCCTACAAGATCTGTGTAAATACATCCCACACAGAGGGATTCCTATCAGATGCCATCAATGCTATTTATGCTATATGTTGATTTGAAGCAGACCCAGCCTTCGTCTGATCTAGAGACCTCATTGCAAGGTAATAAGGGTTCGGGGATCTTCTCATGGACATGGTACTCCCAGATTAGGTTTAACACACCTAGATCGTTTAAGATTAAAGATTAGGTTCTCCATGTTACGGTATTAGGGCCTATTTCACATCTCATGTTATTGCAGGATGGTGGGGGTCTTTATATTCACGACTCTTGATTTACAAATATGTTTCTTGCATTGTTCATTATCCTAATCATTGCACCTCATGGATTTTACGTTAGATTGCAGCCTTGGTAATGAAACCTAATTATAACTTTACTGCATCTCCTTCATTGCCTGCGTGTGACAGAGACTTGTTTCTCATGTGAGAAAAGGGTAATCCCCGTTTAACCACGACTCCCCTGAGATGTCACACTCTTGATTGCATGCATAAAGGCCGACCACAAATCACCTTTTACTGTTTGGGTTTTTGGTGAAGTTCTGCTTGTGAGCTGGGAGGGTTAGGCCAACAGTTGCGACTTGTTGTAGGACTGGATTAGTCGCCTACAAACAAAAGTGCTGTCATCCCTAAACCAGCAGTCTTTCCTAGAGCAAAAGTCCAATTACGATATGGCACCACCAACAATGGTGTTTTGGCACTAATTTACGGATGCCCTGAGTATCTCTGTCTCACACAATACAGGTACCCTAAGTACCATTTTATGGAAATGTCCAAGGTTTTTGGAATAAACCTCCTCAGCTGAACAGGCAGCACACAGTAAAAAACATCACAAAAATACACCACACAGGTTTAGAAAAATAGATATTGTTTATCTCAATAAAATAAGGTCAAAACGACAAATATCCAATAAGCACAAGTTGAAATATCACTTTTAGAAGGTTAAAAGGTCTTAATCCTTAGAAATAAATAGTTGTCTCTTTGTTACACACAGTACCTGGTATGCGTCAAACATAACGACGCACGGAGACCGCAGGGGAAGAGATGCATGGAAAAATAACGTGTGTGTCAGATTTTCTGATGCAGCACAGATGATGCGTTGTTTCTTTCCAAACTGCAAGGGGCTTTTGTTGTTTTGAGTCAGTGTAATGATTAGAAAGATGTATTATTACAACATTATCAAAGCATTGCAACGTTTATGTTCAGTGAAATATACCACAGGATGACCTTTGGTGGGCAGCAGTACATATAACAGTCTCTAGAATGGGGTACACAGATCTGAACATAGTGATTCCAAAGGGAACAGACAGTGTCCATAGACAGAGGGTAAGAGGATGCCATGTACAATGTCCAAATATACTGAAATGTAAATTTGAGTTACAGTCTCTTACCTGTGTGTCAATCGAAGTACTGCTGTATAATGTTTGTTCTGTTCCTCACTGTCCACAGGCTCCACCGCTGCCACAAGACCATCTCCAGGCTCATCCTCCTGCGGAAAAGGCACCTGACGTCTCAAGGCCAGGTTGTGCAACATACAGCATGCCACGATGATCTGGCACACCTTCTTGGGTGAGTAGTACGGGGAGACACCAGTCAGATGAAGGCAGCGGAACCTGGCCTTCAGGAGGCCGAAGGTTCTCTCAATAATCCTCCCTGTACGCCCATGTGCCTCATTGTAATGTTCCTCTGCCCTTGTCCTAGGATTCCTCACTGTGGTCAGTAGCCATGAGAGGTTGGGGTAACCAGAGTCACCTGTAAATATCAATGGACAACTGTTAGACACACACTAACCCTTAGGGACAACCCCATACCCAGACACCTTCCTATAGTGGGTGGGGACCTTGGGCTCACCTATTAGCCGGTGCCTCTGGAGTTGGTCCATCACATAAGGGATGCTGCTGTTCCTCAAGATATAGGCGTCATGCACAGAGCCAGGATGTTTGGCATTCACATGGGAGATGTACTGGTCCACCAAACACACCATCTGCACATTCATCGAGGGATAGCTTTTCCTATTCCTGTAAACCTGTTCATTTCTCCAGGGGGTAACAAATGCCACATGTGCACCATCAATAGCACCAATGATGTTGGGGATATGTCTCAGGGCATAGAAGTCACCTTTCACTGTGGCCAAATCATCCACCTGGGGGAATACGATGTAGCTGCGCATGTGTTTCAGCAGGGCAGACAACACTCTGATGAACACGTTGGAGAACATTGGCTGAGACATTCCTGATGCCATGGCCACTGTAGTTTGAAATTAACCACTTGCCAGGAAATTAAGCACTGACTGAACCTGCACTAGAGGGGGGATTCCTGTGGGCTGGCGGACAGCTGACATCAGGTCTGGCTCCAATTGGGCACACAGCTCTTGAATTGTGGCACAATCAAGTCTGTATGTGATGATAATGTGTCTGTCACCCATTGTTGACAGGTCCACCAGGGGTCTGTACACCGGAGGATGCCACCATCTCATCATCTGCCTCAGCGGCTGTAGCCTATGGAGGAGAACGGTGAGCAGAAGGTCATATTTCCACATAGAATGCACAACTGTTGCTGAAGTTAGGTCACAGAAGCAGTATGTGAAGTCGATAGTCAGTTGATGGGCCAATGTCTGCTGTGACGCAGTTAGGTGCCATGCCATATGCCCCCTTGAAATGGCAGCTGCCTGACCTGTGAGGAAGGACAAGTGAAAATGAGGTAAGTGCACTGGCGTCGCGGTAGGCGGATGATGACCGCCATGCAACTTCGCATTGGTTATCATTGGGCCCTATAGGTTCCAGGAGCCAATGGCGATATACGCCAGCGGTGACGGTACGTACCGCTGCGGATGTGACTGCCATTTTCTAACTACTCACTCACTTGCTACCTGACCGTCAACAGGAGAGGACATACACTGCAAGTGCTCCTGTGACCTGAGTCTGGAAGCGACAATGGCTACAGTGTCTGGGGAAAGGGCCCCTGCCTTCACTGTGGAGGAGCTGGAGAAACTGGTGGATGGGGTCCTACCTCAGTACCCGTCACTCTACGGTCCTCCAGACAAACAGGTGAGTACACTGAGAGCATGATGTGTGGGCAATGCATGTTTTGAGTGGTGTGGATGTAAGCCACATGTTGTGGCGTGCTGAGGCGTCCTAGCCTGAGTGCTGCATGAGAGGTGGTCAGTGTATGTGCGTCAGGGCATGGGTGGGAACTGAGGGCAATGAGTATGCCGGTCCGGACGGGTGAGTAATTTCCTTTCCTCCTGTCTTTTCCCTCTAGGTCAGTGCCCACCAGAAAAAGGGTATTTGGTGTGCCTTCGCCAAGGAGGTGCGGACCCCGGGGGTTTATCACAGGCGGAGCACCCACTGCTGCAAGAGAAGGGAGGACCTGCACCGCTGGATGAAGAAAATGGCAGAAGCCCAGCTGGAAGGGGTGCCCGTCGCACCATGACCCCCTTGATGTTCCGCATCCTGGCAGTGGCCTATCCAGAGTTGGATGGGCATTGAGGGCATCACAGCAGCCACAAGGGGGTGAGTACAGATTCTGATTCCTGACTTTGCGTGCTTTAGGAGGTAGCTGAGTGGGGCAGGTGGGCTGTGGGTGACCCTAGGCAAGGGCGATCATGGCAGGGTAGGTCCCTTGTGTACAAGCTCTGAAGCACTCCAAACCCAATTGTGTAAGTGGGCATATGCTACTGGGCAGGCTCCTGTGGGTGTCAGGTGTGCAGATGCTGGCGTTAGCTGCTGTACCCCATGGGCTTGTGACTACCTTAGTGACTGGTTGGGCATGGCCTAGTACATAGGGCTGATCCCTGTGTGTTGTGTACGCCAACGGTTGTGGTGTTACTGGCATTGACCAAGTGTATCCTCTGTGTCTTCCCCCCTTTTTGTTTTGTCGCCTTGTCCTTGTGTGCATTAGCATCATCTGGCGGAGGAGGAGAGGCACCGGCGACGGAGGGAGCTGCATCCCACATAGCCCATGAGAACGAATCCACTGAGGTTGAAGGCACCAGTGGGACGGAGGGCAGCCCATTTGCAACAAACAAATTAATTTCTGGAGGGCATTCACTCTGGCATGGTGGCCCAAAAGGCTCTGGCCTCCTCCCTGATGGCAGCCATTGTCCCTGTCTCTTGCCTCCCCCCTCCAGCTTCCTCTACCCAGTCCCATTCCCCTCAACCCCAAGCTAGCCCAGAGACACCTCTATCTCAATGGCTATCCCAAGCACACATTCAGACCAGCATGCACCCAAGACAACACACAGGAGTGGCTCAGGCAAACACAAGCACCACACATCATCCCACAGGCACTCACACAAACACCATCCAGATGCAGACATACCAACATCCACTGTCGCCACTGTGTCCCCCTCCTCCTCCTCGTCCACCACCCTCCCAGTAGCATCTCCACTCACACCTGCATGCACTACATCCTCATCCACTACCCCCATCACCATCACGCCTAACACTATACACCCCTCACTGGCAGTCACCACCCCCACATCCATGCACACATCCCCTGTGTCCTCTCCCACTGTGTCTTCGCCCCCTCCTCCCAAAGTACAAAAAAGCAAGCACTCAGACATCCAACAGTCATCCACCTTAGAACAGCATCCAGCTCATGCACCTGCACCCAAACACAGCAGACACCTCCTACAACCTCCTCTTCCTCCACTCCCAAACCTTCACCCTCTTCCCGTCCCAGTGTCCCTAAGAAGCTTTTCCTCTCTGCCGTTGACCTCTTCCCTACCCCTCCCTCCTGTCCTTCATGTCAGGCCAGGGTGGTCAGAACGCAGCCGAGCACCTCAGCCACCCAGTCCACGGCCACAGTAGTGTCCGCAGCTACTGCAACCATCAGCACTGACAGTGTGCCTGCAAGGGAAGGGCAAGAAAGCACCGCCAGCTGCCAAGGGGAAGGTCAAGGATGCACTACCAGCTTCCAAGGGGGGGGCAAGGAGGCACCACCAACTGCCAAGGGGAGGGCAAGGAGGCACCACCAGCTGCCAAGGGGAATGGCAAGGACATTGAGGACTGGGCAGTGTCCCTCCATTTGTATATATGTATATACTGTCTTGATTTTGAAGCACGAATTTCTACTATTTTTTCTTATTACACTCACTTTAATCAATTCCTTTTGTTCTTGCCTTATTCCTGAGGGGTACAGGGTGAATATGTAATGTTAGTGCATCTGGTTGTGTGTATGGTGTTGAGGGTGGGGGTGTTGCGCGTTGCGTGTGTGTGTCACTCTCTTTTTCCTTCCGCCTCCCTTGTGTGCTAGGTGGCAGTACTCACCGTGGTCATCTTCGCCGGCGTTTCTGTTCGTAATGCATGAAGAGGTATACAAGCATGGGGAAGATGTGCAACTCTGGTTCAATGGCGTCGTGGCTCTTCCTTGAGTCTCCAGATGTGAGTCCTTTGCCTTCTGTGTACTGTTTCCGCAGTGCTTTTGATGTTGTTGGTACCGGCCCGGAAAAGGTGGCGGATAGGCCTGTTGTAATACTGTGGGTGGTACATTGTCTTCCGCCTGGCTGTTGGCAGTTACCACCGCGGTGCGTGTTGCTACAGCCATGGCAGTCAATGTGTTAAAGTAGCTGTCTGTGTGGGCGGTTTCCGCTGTGGTCATACTTCCATTTTTTTTACCGCTGACGGTATTACCCTCGTTTTATCACAGAACGCCAGGGTTGTAATGAGGGCTTGAGTGTCCTGTGGTTGTCTGGGTGAAATGCACAAGGGAGCTGTCAACAGCACAGACCAGACATTGATTGGAGACAGGCGTTTTCATACTAGCATCCGAATTACAGGGCGTTTCTCAAATAGACGTCTTTTTTACACACTGTCTTACATTTGGAAGGAAACAAATGTAGAGAAGGACAAGGCGCGATAACACTTGTTCTGCTATTCTGTGTTTCTCCAAGTCTCCTGGTAAAAATGATACCTCACTTGTGTGGGTAGGCCTAATGCCCACGACAGGAAACGTAACATGGACACATCACATTTCTACATTGAAAACTGACGTGTTTTTTGGAAAGTGCCTATCTGTGGATTTTGATCTCTAGATCAGCCGGCACCTAGGAAAACCTACCAAACCTGTGCATTTTATAAAACTAGACACGTAGGGGAATCCAGGATGGGGTGACTTGTGGGGCTCTCACCAGGTTCTGTTATCCAGAATCCTTTGGAAACCTCAAAATTTGGCCCCAAAACACTTTTTCCTCCATTTCGGTGACAGAAAGTTCTGGAATCTGAGAGGAGACACAAATTTCCTTTCACCCAGCGTTCTCCCAAGTCTTCCGATAAAAATAGTACCTCAGTTGTGTGTGTAGACCTAGCGCCCGCAACAGGAAATGCCCCAAAACACAATGTGGCCACATCACAAATTTCCCAAACAAAACAAACCTGTTCTTTGCAAAGTGTCTAGCTGTGGATTTTGGCCACTAGCTCAGCCGGCACCTAGGGAAACCTACCAAACCAGCACATTTTTTTTAAAACTGGACATCTAGGGGAATCCAAGATGGGGTGACTTGTGGGGCTCTCACCAGGTTCTGTTACCCAGAATCCTTTGCACACCTCAAAATTTGGCCCCAAAAAAAAAACACTTTTTCCTTACATTTCGGTGACAGAAAGTTATGGAATCTGATAGGAGGCACAAATTTCCTTTCACCCAGCATTTCCTCAAGTCTCCCAATAAAAATGGTACCTCACTTGTGTGGGTAGGCCTAGTGCCCATGAAAGGAAATGCCCCAAAACACTATCTGGACACATCAGAATTATCAAATGCAAAACTACCTGTTTTTGCGGTGGACCTGAGCTTTTGGTCCTGGGCTTAGCAGCCATTAAGGAAAACCTACCAAACCCAGACATTTCTGACAACTAGACACCCGAGGGAGTCCAGGGAGGTGTGACTTGTGTAGATCCCCCTGTGTTTTCTTATCCAGAATCCTCAGTAAACCTCAAATTTAGCTAAACAAAACACATTTTTCCCACATTTCTGTGTGGGATCACCGCACCTGGACTAATTTCCTACCACCCAACGTTCCCCTCAGTCTCCAGGGAAAAATGATACCTCACTTGTGTATGTGGGCCAAGTGCCTGTGACAGGGATGCGCCAAAAACATGTCAAAATTCAGGGGAACCAAAGCGGGCCCAAAAGGGCAGTTTGAAAAAAACATTTTTAGGCTGTGGGGCAGAATTTTTATTTGTATAGATGAGACAATGCTGGGTGGTAGGAATTTTTGTGGATTCCTGCAGATTCTGGAAGGTTCCATTACAAAAATGTTGGAAAAATGTTTGATTTCCAACAAAGTTGGGGGTTTGCAGGGCATTGTGGGTAAAAAAAAATGGTGCAGGGTGCCTGTGAAGCACACCACCCTAGACTCACCCAGATGTTTAGTTTTCAGATGTGTATAGATCTTGTGGATTTTTCAACATGGCAGCATCCCAAAGTCCAAAAAGTGCAGCCCTCACCATTCCAAGTGGGACGGTTTTGAGAGTTAGCCAAGCTCTCATGGTCCAAATTTAAAACCAAAACCCAAAATAATCAAATGTCCTCTTGCTTGCCATGGGATAAGATGTTTTATTGTGCTGGGGGAGAGCTGAAAGACTGTTACACCCTTCAGTTGGAGTCGGGGCATAACCATGCCCATACTGGTTGGTGGCCACCACCCCACTATTTTTAAAAAAAATTCCTGGCATCTAGTAGGCTTTCTGCCCCCCTGGGGTGTTGATCCGGGGTAATGCCCCATCTGCCCACCGGTGGGCAGAACATCTTTGGCCCCCTTTATTTGGGGTGGGGGTATGGCCACCCTGGTCTCTGGTGGTCGATGGGCCTTCTATAAATAGGCCGGTCTTATGGGGAGCGACCCTTGCCCAAGGGGCTGCCCCCTGAACAAAACACACACATACACACACAACAAATCCCGGGTGCCTAAGTGGTTTCTGCCCCCCTCCCCCTGGGGGTAGATCGGCCTAATAGAAATAGGCCGATCTGCCCCCAAGGGGAGCAGAAAAGGCCTGAAATAAATTTGATCCCCCCAGGGGAGCGACCCTTGCTGAAGGGGTTGCTCCCTGTGGCGGGCTGAGTTAGGGTCCCTTTCTAGTTTTATGATGGAAGGATTCGGGAGACACAATATGCTGCTTAAGTGTTCTTTATTTGATAAACTTTCTGTGATTTTAGTTCTGGTTCTTCCCCTCTTGTCCCTTTTTGTTGTGTTTCTCGAGGTCTCTTCTCTCCCTTGTCTTCCTTTGTTCTTAATTGTGTTTTCTTTTCCCCTTCAGGTTTGTCCTCCTTGGGCGTCATGGATCAACTCGGCACTCCAGGGGATGTAGAGGCGTGCTCTAGCCAAGACGACGTCTGGAGACCCAGGGAAAACAGAGAAGTAGGTAAGTGGGGATTCTAGGGTTCTCTCTTTCTTTGGGTTAGTAGTGGGGTTTTAGGGGTTTTGGTGCAGGTGGTGGGTGGTAACCAGGGGTCTGTGTTTTGTCGCCCCCCCGAAGCAAAGAAATTCTCCAGGAAAAAGTGCTCAAAACACCCGTGCAAGTCTGTGCTATTGTGATAAACGATGTGGGCGGTATTATCACCCTCCCTGAGCAGGTGTCTTGTTTTTGTATATACGAATGTTCCCCGTCTCATGCACTTCCCTCTCTGCCCTCACCAGGTTCCTTCCCCCTCTGCCTTCCCCGTCCCACTCCCGTCCTTTGTCCAGAATGAGCTATATCGCACTCGAAAGCACGACCGTACCTGAGCTAGCCACGCCGCTCCCAGGGACGTTGCCGGGTCGTTTGTGGGACGGTCGTAGTATACTTCGTTCCTCCTTGCCAGTTTCCTCACTCTGATCCTCAGGTGGCTTGCTCCTCTTGCTCTCGTCCTCCTCCCTGCTTGCCGCCGTCTTCTCCATTGCCTCCTCCTTTGATGGGCTCTCAACCCAGATATCCGGGTTACGTGCAGCGTCCTGGATGCTGTTACTCCTGTTCGTACCTCCGGGGTACAGCCCCTGCGGCCCGGGGTCGCATTCTGTGACCGGGAGCATCGTGACCTGGTTACACTCCCCTTGCATGAAATTGGCACACAAAAAAAAACGGGCCTAGTCGTTTCTGCCCCCCGGGGGCAGACCGGCCTAATAAAAATAGGCTGATCTGCTCCCAAGGGTGGGCAGAAATGGCCTAAAATAAATTTGCCCCTGAAGGGAATGGGCCTTGCCTAAGGGGTCGCTCCCCTTGCGTGAAATTGATGCAAAAAAATAAAAATCCCTAGTGTCCAGTGGTTTCTGACCCCTTTGGGGGCAGATTGGACTAATAAAAATAGGCTGATCTGCCCCCAAGGGGGGCAGAAATGGCCTAAAGACAATGTGCTCCCAGGGGAGCGACCCTTGCCTAAGGGGTTGCCCCCCCATATAAAAAAATAAAATAAAAAAATAAAAATCTCTGGTGTCTAGGGGTTTCTGCACCCCACCCTGGGGGTAGATCGGCCTCATAGAAATAGGCCGATCTGCCCCCAAGGGGAGAAGAAATGGCCTAAAATAACTTTGCCCCCCAATGGGGAGTGACCCTTGCTTGAGGGGTCGCTCCCCTTGCATGAAATTGGCACAAAACAAAAATCCCAGGGCCTAGTGGTTTCTGCCCCCCTTGGGGGCAGATCAGCCTAATTACAATAGGCCAATCTGCTCTCAAGGGTGGCAGAAATAGCCTAAAACAAACTTGCCCCCCCCAGGGGTGTGACTCTTGCCTAAGAGGTCGCTCCCCTCATGTGAAATTGCCATAAAAAATATCCCTGTTGTCTAGTGGTTTCTGCCCCCCCATAAAAAAAAACAAAATAAAAAAAAAACATGCTGTCTAGGGGTTTCTTCACCCCACCCCAGGGGTAGATCGGCCTAATAGAAATAGGCTGATCTGCCCCCAAGGGGAGCAGAAATGGCCTAAAATAACTTTGCCCCCCCAGGGGAGTGACCCTTGCTTAAGGGGTTGCTCCCCTTGCATGAAATTGGCGCACAAAAAAAACCCTGGGGCCTAGTGGTTTTGGGGGCAGATTAGCCTAATTACAATAAGCCGATCTGCTCCCAAAGGGGGCAGAAATGGGCTAAAACAAAGTTGCCCCCCCTGGGGTGTGACTCTTGCCTAAGGGGTCGCTCCCCTCATGTGAAACTGCCATAAAAAAAATATCCTTGTTGTCTAGTGGTTTCTGCTCTCCTTGGGGGCAGATTGACCTAATAAAAATAGGCCGATCTGCCCCCAAGGGGGGCAGAAATGGCCTAAGAAAAATTCCCTCCCCCCCACGTGTAAAACATAAAATAACCAACAACAAAAAAATCCCTAGTCTCTAGGGGTTGCTGATTATAATAGGCCGATCTGCCCCAGGGAAAATAATTTGCACCCCTGGGAAGTGGCCCTTGTCCAAGGGCCGCTCCCCTTATACATAAACAAAAAAAAAAAGAAATTCCCTGGTGTCTAGTGGGCATTTCTGCTGCCCGATCACATCGCAATCGGGCAGCAGAGATGCTGAGAGAGACATGAAAGGAGAGGAAAGGCCTTTCCTCCCCTTTCATGCCTCTCTCGCCCCTCCAGATGATGGGAGGAGAAATGCTTTTGCATTTCTCCTCCGATCCGCGCTGGAGGGGTAGGCCTCTGATGAGGTCATCACGCGATTAGCGCGCAGACGTCATCAGACGCCACAGGGGATTCAGGGGGCGGGGGTGGAAGGGGAAGCGATTTCCCTTCCATCCCTGCCCAGGAGAAGGGGGGGTGAGGCCCCTGGGGGGAGCGCTAGCGCTTCCCTTGAGGGCCCCTACCTGTGCTGCCCAGGACGTAACAGTTACGTCCAGGGCACCCAAGGGGTTAAGTGAAAGAAATGCTCACTTTCTAAAATTGCCATTTCTAAAATAATAATATTAAATCCAACCTCATCAGTAAGCAGGATTTTCTATTACCATTCTGGCCATACTAAATATGACCTGGTTACCCATTTCAGATCAGAATCTACCCCTCAAAAAGGAGGGCAGCCCTAATGCTAGTCTATGAAAGGAGCAGGCCTCACAGTAGTGGAAGATGAATGTAGGAGTTGTCCACTAACAGGACATATAAAACACATATGTACATGTCCTGCCTTTTGCCTACATAGCACCTTGCCCTGTGGGTTACGTATGGTCTACCTTAGGGGTGACTTTGTGTAGAAAAGGTGAGTTTAAGGCTTAGCAACTTCTTTTAAATACCAAGTCGAAGTGGCAGTGAAACTGCACACATAAGCCTTGCAATGTCAGGGCTGATACATGGTTAAGGGGCTACTTCTGTGGGTGGCACAATCAGTGCTGCAGGCCTACTAGTAGCACTTAATTTACAGGCCCTGGACACATGTAGTGTGTGTTACTAGGGACTTACAAGTAAATTAAATGTACCAATTGGGTATGAGCCAATCTTACCATGTTTTTAGGGAGAGAGAGCAGTGATAAAGTGTCCAGAGTCCTAAAGCCAGCAAAAAATTAGTTCAGAACAAGAAGAGGAGGAAGGCAAAAGGTGCTGGGAAAAACAAAAGTAAATTAAAGAAATACAAAGTCAGAGAGCAGACTCTCCGCACCCAGAGAACTCCAAAAAGAGATATAGGCCCTCATTACAACCCTGGCGGTCTGTGATAAAGCGGCGGTAATACCGCCAACAAGCCGTCAGTAAAAAAAAGAGAATTATGACCATGGCGGAAACCGCCAACACAGACAGCCACTTTAACAAACCTGCCCCCACGGCGGTAGCAACAAGCACCGTGGCGGTAACCGCCAACAGCCAGACGGAAGACAATGTTCCGCCCACTTTATTACAACGGCCTATTCGCCACCTTTTCCGGGGCGGTACCAATGACAACAAAAGCACGGTGGAAACAGATCTCAGAAGTCAAAGGACTCACCTTTGGACACTAAGGGAAGAACCACGCCACCATTGAGCCCGAACTGCAGGTGTTCCCCATGCCGATCTACCTCCTCCTATACCAGGAATACCAACGCCGGCGAGGACGATCACGGTGAGTACTGCCGCCTAGCACACAGGGGAGGGGGAAGGAAAAAGAGGGTGACACACACGCAACACGCAACACCCCCACCCCCAACATCATACACAAAAACAGATGCAACAACATTACACATCCACCCCGTACCCCTCAGGAATAATGCAAGGACAAAAGGAAGTTATTGAAGAGATTGTAATGAGATAAAATTCTAGAAATACGTCCTCAAAATTCAAAACAGTATTTACATATATACAAATGGAGGGACACTGCCCAGTCCATAATGTCTGTGGGCCATAAGGGCCACATCACATAGGCCAAGGCCCCATCTTACTCCTGCATCAACACGGAGAGAACACTGCTGGGGCATCAGGTCGAAAATACACAGGCACCTCAGGGGAATGGGGAATGGGGGGCACCTCAACCTTAAGATGGTACAACGCCACTGGTCCTGGAGGGGTCAACATGCCCTGGGCGCTGTCCTGGGGAGTGCAAGGCCACATTCTCTCAGGTGGGTGGTTTGCCCACTGCTTGGTCCTGGGAAGTGCAAGGCCACAGTCTCTCTAGTGGGTGGTTTGCCCACTGCTTGGTCCTGGGGAGTGCAAGGCCACAGTCTCTCAAGTGGGTGGTTTGCCCACTGCTTGGTACTGGGGAGTGCAAAGCCGCAATCTCTCTAGTGGGTGGTTTGCCCACTGCTTGGTCCTTTGAAGTGCAAGGCCACAGTCTCTCAAGTGGGTGGTTTGCCCACTGCTTGGTCCTGGGAAGTGCAAGGCCACAGTCTCTCTAGTGGGTGGTTTGCTCACTGCTTGGTCCTGGGGAGTGCAAGGCCACAGTCTCTCAAGTGGGTGGTTTGCCCACTGCTTGGTACTGGAGAGTGCAAAGCTGCAGTCTCTCTAGTGGGTGGTTTGCCCACTGCTTGGTCCTGGGGAGTGCAAAGCCACAGTCTCTCAAGTGGGTGGTTTGCCCACTGCTTGGTCCTGGGGAGTGCAAAGCCACAGTCTCTCAAGTGGGTGGCTTCTCCACTGGTTCTGGAGGGGGCCTTCTGCCCACTGTGCTTCATCCTGGCAAGGAGGGGGTGAGTGGAACCCTTTTTCCATTGGTTCTGGAGGGGGCTTTGTGCCCAGTGTCCTTCATCCTGGCAAGGAGGGTTTGAGTGGATGCCTTCTTCCACTGGTTCTGGAGGGGGCTTTGTGCCTAGTGATGCAGATCTTTCGGAGTGAAAAGTCACAGTCTCTCACCTGGGTGTCATACCCACATGATTTGCAGTGGGCAGGATGCATTACACTCTATGGAGGCAGGACTACACACTGCCCGCCGGCGCCAACTGCTGCTCATTGGTGGCAGTGCTGGTGCTGGTGTCGGTGCTGGCAGTGGTAGGGGGAGGCTCCAGTCCTTCCCCTGCAGCCTCCGAAGGCTGCCCACTTGGGCTGCTGCTGCTGGAAGTGGTGGGGAGAGGCTCCAGCCTTTCCCTACAGCCTCGGGCAGCTGCCCACTGGGGCTGCTGCTGCTGGCAGTGGTGCTGGTGGCGGTGCAGGTGGCGGTGCTGATGGCGGTGCAGGTGTCAGTGCTGGCAGTGGTGGGAGGAGGCTCCAGCCCTTCCCCTGCAGCCTCGGACGGCTTCCCACTGGGGCTGCTGCTGCTGGCAGTGGTGCTGGTGGTGGTGCAGGTGGCGGTGCTGGCAGTGGTGGTGGGAGGCTCCAGCCCTTCCTCTGCAGCCTCGGACGGCAGAAGCGCCATGGTTGGTGTTGGGGGCTCCTGCCTGCAGGCCCTTTGCCCTTGCCGTCTGATGGTGCCTCCTTGCCCTTTCCCTTGGAAGCTGGTGGTGCCACCTTGCCCTTTCCCTTGTAAGCTGGTTGTTCCTTCTTGCCCTTGGCAGCTGGTGGTACATCCTTGCTCTTCCCCTTGGCAGCTGGTGCAGGCACACTGCCAGTGCTGATGGATGTCTCCTTGGAGCCTCTCACACCTGCAGTAGCTGCCGAAACTACAGTGGCCGTGTACTGGGTGGCTGAGGTGCTAACCTGGGTTCTGCCCACCCTGGCCTGACGTGAAGGATTGGGGGCAGAAGTAGGGAAGAGGTCAACTCCGGAGAAGAAAAGCTTCTTAGGGACACTGGGGCGGGAGGAGGGTGAAGGTTTGGGAGTGGAGGAAGAGGAAGTGGTTGTAGGAGGTGTCTGTCTGCTATGTTTGAGTGCAGGTACATGGGCTGGATGCTGTTGGGTGTCTGAGTGCTTGCGTTTGTGTACTTTGGGAGGAGGGGGCACAGACACAGTGGAAGAGGACACAGGGGACGTGTGCATGGATGGGGGGTGGTGACTGCCAGTGAGGGGCATGTAGTGATAGGCGTGATGGAGACAGTGGGTGTGGCTGTAATGCATCCAGGTGTAAGTGGAGACGCAATGAGGAGGGAGGTGGACGAGGAGGGGGAGGGGCGGGGGACACAGTGGAGGCAGTGGATGTTGTTATGTCAGCATCTGGATTGTGTTAGTGTGAGTGCCTGTGGGATGATGTGTGGTGATTGTGTTTGCCTAAGCCACTCCTGCGTGTTGTCTTGGGTGCATGCTTGTCTGAATGTGTGCTTGGGATAGGATGGAGTTCAGGGGCATCGGACTGGGCAGGTGAAGTTGGAGGGGGGGAGGCTAGAGACAGGAACAGTGGCTGCCATCAAGGAGGAGGCTAGAGCCTGGAATGATCTCTGTTGGGTCGCCACGCCAGAGTGAATGCCCTCTAGGAATGCATTTGTATGTTGCAAATGCCTTGCCAGGCCCTGGATGGCATTCACTATGGTTGACTGCCCAACAGAGATGCATCGCAGGAGGTCAATAGCCTCCTCACTCAGGGCAGCAGGACTAACTGGGGCAGGGCCTGAGGTGCCTGGGGCGAAGGAGATGCCCACCCTCCTGGGTGAGCAGGCACAGGAAACTCCCTGAGGGGCTGTTGGGAGGACGGTGCTGGTCTCAGGCCCTCCCACCATTTGCGACAGTGGGTGCTCTGCCTGCTGTAGACGCCTAGGGTCCGCACGTCCTTGGCGATGGCACGCCATATACCCTTTTTTTTTATGGGCGCTGCCCTGCAGAGGAAATACACATAGAAAAAGGGTATCAGTCATACCGTCCGGCCTGTTACACTAATGGACCACCATAGCCCTCCCATCCCCTTACGCACATACATTGCCCACCATACATGCAGCACTCAGCCGAGCACCTGTCAACCATCCCCCCCTGATGCGAGGCCCTCACATACAGCACTCCATGCATTCATGCCCCATGCATCGTGCTCACAGTGTACTCACCTGTTTGTCTGGAGGCCCGTACAGCATTCAGTACTGGGGTAAGACCCCATCCACCAGCCTCTCCAACTCTGCAGCGGTGAAGACAGGGGCCCTTTCCCCAGTGACTCAAGCCATGGTCAGTTCCAGACACAGGTCACAGCAGCACTTGCAGTGTAGGTCCTCTCCTATTGAAGGTCAGGTAGCAAGTGAGTGAACAGATAGAAAATGGCGGTCACGTCCGCGGCGGTGCAAACCATCACCGCCGGCGTACATAACCATTAGCTACTGTGACCCATAGGGCTCAATGTTAACCAATGAGGAGTTGTGCGGCGGTACTCAACCGCCTCCCGCAACGGCGCGCAATGTCAGCGGCATTACCTCATTTTCACCTGTCCATCCACACAGGGCAAGTGGCCCCCATTTCGGGTGGGGGGCAGGCCATGGCACCTAACTGCGTCACAGCACACGTAGGCGCAATTTGGGCCTAAACATCAACATACTGTTTCTGTCACAACATGCAATGCACTGTGCATTTAGGAAATGTTGAAAACTGACCCAATGGTCATCATTTTGCCCCCTAGATTACAACTGCTGAGGATGAATAGGAGATGGAGACATCCCCCCATGCCCAGGCCCCTGGTGACTTGGCAACAATGGAGGACAGACACAATATCCTCACCTACAGACTTGATAGGGCCACAATCCAAGAGCTGTGTGCCCAATTGGAGCCAGACCTGATCTCTGCTATCCGTCACCTCACTGGGATACCCCCTCTTGTGCAAGTCCTATCTGTGCTCCATTTCTTGACAACTGGCTCCTTCCAAGTGACAGTGGGCTTGGCAGCAGGAATGTCACAGCCAGTTTTCTCAAACTTGCTGACCAGAGTGTTGTCTGCCCTGATGAAACACATGCGCAGCTACATCGTTTTCCCCCAGGTGGAGGATTTGGCCACAGTGAAAGCTGATTTCTATGCAATGGGACATATCCCCAACATTATTGGGGCAATAGATGGTACACATAATGCCTTTGTACCCCCCCCGGAGAAATAAACAGGTGTTCAGAAATCGAAAGAGCTTTCACTCTATGAATGTGCACATAGTGTGCCTGGCGGACCAGTACATCCCCCATGTGAATGCAAAGTATCCTTGGTCTGTGCATGATGCCTTTATCCTGAGGAATAGCAGCATCCCATATGTGATGGCTCAACTCTGGAGGCACCGGGTGTGACTAATAGGTGAGCCCATGGTCCCAACCCAGTGGATGTTGGTGTATGGGGTTGGCCCTAAGGGTTATAGTCTGGCTAACAGGAATCCCTCAGTATTTGCAGGTGAGTCTGGTTTCCCCAACTTCTCATGGCTACTGACCTCAGTGAGGAATGCCAGGACAAGGGCAGAGGAACGTTACAATGAGGCACATGGGCGAACAAGAAGAATTATAGAGCGAATCTTTGGCCTCCTGAAGGCCAGGTTTCGGTGCCTCCATCTAACAGGTGGTTCCCTGTGCTACTCATCCAAAAAGGTGTGCCAGATCATTGTGGCATGTTGCACAACCTTGCCTTACGTCGTCAGGTGCCTTCCCTGCAGGAGGATGAGGATGAGGCTGGAGATGGGCGTGTGGCAGCGGTGGAGCTTGTGGACAGTGAGGAAGATGAGGCAGAGGATGTGGACAACAGAACAGCAATCATTCAGCAGTACTTCCAGTGATACACAGGTAAGACACTGTAACTTCACCTACCATTGCAGTTTTGTGTTGTAAATTTTAACTGGCAGGCTGCTGTTCCCACCACGATGGCCACTTACTGTACCCTTTGACATGTCTATTTACAGATATATGTGCCCCACTCTGGCTCCCGGTGTATTGACTGCAGCAAACTACAGGTCATACCTAAGTATACATTACTGTACAGTTGAATAGCAATGTCTACAGATTGTGAAACAAATACATAGTTCAATCACTTGACAGACTCAATACTTGTATATTTTTACAATGATGTTTATTCATGTGCTAATAAGTGGATGGGGTATCACAGGTGCATTGTCCAAGGGGGCATAGGAAGTGGAGCAATGGCCGTTCAAGGTGGACAGGGTGACAGAGTGGGACACAGGGTGACAGTCAGGAGAGTCTTATTTCCTGGTGGGGGTCTTGGCAATGTTCTCTGGCTTCTGTCTGGATCGCAGGGACCGTTTGTGGGGTGGTTCTCCTTCTGCAGGAGGTGGGATGCTGGTGGCCTGTTGTTCCTGTGGTGGGGCCTCCTGTCCACTAGCGGCAGCGGAGGTGGAGGGCTGTTCATCGGTTTGGATAGTATCAGGGGCCCATTGGTGTGCCACTGCCTCCCTCATGGTGTTGGCCATGTCTGCCAGCACCCCTGCAATGGTGACCAGGGTGGTATGGATGTCCCTCAGCTCCTCCCTGATCCGCAGGTATTGTCCCTCCTGCAGTCACTGGTTCTCCTGTAACTTGCCCAGTATCTGGCCCATCGTCTCCTGGTAATGGTGTTGTGCTCCCAGGATGTTGGTGAGTGCCTCGTGGAGATTTGGTTCCCTGGGCCTGTCCTCCGCTTGTCGCACAGCAGTCCTCCCAGTTTCCCTGTTGTCCTGTGCCTCTGTCCTCTGAACCGTGTGCCCACTGCCACTGACCCCAGGTCCCTGATCATCCTGTGTTTGTGGGGTGGCCTGGGGTCCCTGTAGTGGTGGACACACTGCTGATTGACGTGTCCTGGGGGCAGAGGTATGGGCCCGCTGGGTGGGTGCTGTGCTGGTGTTTCATGAGGGGGGAGGGTCTGTGGTGGTATGGGATTGTGCCTGGGTAACCGACTGTCCAGAGGTCCCTGATGGGCCAGGTTGGCCATCCTGATCCAGGCGTGCAGAGCTGCTGTCGTCACTGTGGGCCTCTTCTCTGGTGGGACTGGATGTTGCTGGTACCTCTTCTCCAGTGACATTGGGTGGGATACCTGTGGGGATGTAAATGCAGTGTTATTGTTTCTGTGTGTGACATCTTGTGCATAGATGGGTTGCCCTTTATGCTTGTTATTGCCCTGGCAGCTTTGCCTTGTGTGAGTAGTTATTTTGTGGGCTAGGTGACTCTCTCTAGTTTGCATGCTGTGGTGATGGGTGTCCATGCAGGGCTGTGAGTGGTGTCCATGCATTGGTGGTGCATGCAGTGCTGGGTACTGGGATGGATGGGTTGTGATAGTGGGATGTATATGACGTGGTGGGGTGATGGGGTGAGGGTAGGGGTGGGGGTATGTGATGGCATGCAGGTAGGGGGGTGAAGGTAATAGAGAGTTGACTTACCAGAGTCCAGTCCTCCTGCTACTCCTGCCAGGTCCTTAGGATGCAGTATTGCCAAGACTTGCTCCTCCCACGTTGTTAGTTGTGGGGGAGTGTAGGAAAGTACCAACTTGCCTGGCATTTTACCCCCATATTTCACTGTATATATGTTGTTTTAGTCTATGTATCACTGGGACCCTGCCAGACAGGGCCCCAGTACTCATAAGTATGTGCCCTGTATGTGTTCCCTGTGTGATCCCTAACTGTCTCACTGAGGCTCTGCTAACCAGAACCTCAGTGGTTATGCTCTCCCTGCTTTCCAAATGTGTCACTAACAGGCTAGTGACTAAATTTACCAATTCACATTGGCATACTGGTACACCCATATCATTCCCTAGTATATGGTACTGAGGTACCCAGGGTATTGGGGTTCCAGGAGATCCCTATGGGCTGCAGCATTTCTTTTGCCACCCATAGGGAGCTCTGACAATTCTTACACAGGCCTGCCAGTGCAGCCTGAGTGAAATAACATCCACGTTATTTCACAGCCATTTACCACTGCACTTAAGTAACTTATAAGTCACCTATATGCCTAACCTTCCCCTGGTGAAGGTTGGGTGCAAAGTTACTTAGGTGGTCATTACAACCCTGGCGGACTGTGTTAAAGCTACGGAAATACCGCAAACAGGCCGGCGGACAAAAAAAGGGAATTATGACCCTGGCGGAAACCGCCAACTAAGACAGCCACTTTAACACACCACCCGCCACGGCGGTACAGACAAGCAGCGCAGCGGTTACCGCCAACAGACAGGCGGGAGACAATGTACCGCCCACAGTATTACAACCCGCCAATCCTCCACCTTTTCCGGGGTGGATTCACCGTGGATAAAAACACGGCGGAAACAGCTTTTGCTATGGGAAAACGCTCACCTGGACACATCCCACGAGGAAGGAGGCCACCATGGAGCCAGAATTACAAATACTCCCTGACCTTGTCTTTCTGCTCCTCTACGACCAACAGCTACGTAGGCGCCGAAGACACCGGTGAGTACTGCACCTACGACACAGGGGAGGGGGGAGGCAAAAGTTAGGGGGACAGCCACCAAACACCCCCACCCTCGCATATTACAACATACACACCAATGCATCCACAAAAATCACAGTAACAACCCACAATCCCCCCGGAAGAATGCAAAGACAATGCGAAATTCGGTCAAACATTATAATGTGCCAATATACATGTCATACAAAAATATACAGATAAATATTTGAAAATCAGTTATAAATATATATACCATACGGGAATTAGTGCAGATATGTACACAACAATGTCCGTGCACCAACAGTCCAAAAATGCATGGGCGAGGCCCACAAACGATACCTGACCACAATCGGAGAGAACACTGCCGGTGCATCAGATAGAAATACTACAGGCACCTCGGGGAAGGGAAGGGGGGGCATCTCAGCCAGATAAATGCGAAGCCAGATCCACGACGGGGCTCCATGCCCATTGATGTATCCTGGGAAGTGCAAAGCCACAGTCACTCAAGTCTCTACAGTGGGTGGTTTGCCCACTGTGCCATCCTGGTGAGTGCAAAGCCACAGTCTCACAAGTCTCTACAGTGGGTGGGTTGCCCACTGTGCCATCCTGGGAAGTGCAAAGCCACAGTCTCACAAGTCTCTACAGTGGGTGGGTTGCCCACTGTGCCATCCTGGGGAGTGCAAAGCCACAGTCTCTCAAGTAGATGCAGTTCTCTACTGGTACTGGGTGGGACTGGTGCCCAGACTGGATGAGTCTCCCCGTGAAAGTTCATGTCCTGTCACTGTCCCAGCTGCACATGGGATAAGGATGCCTGATGTGGCGGCCTTTTCATTCCTACACGGTCTTTGCCCTGTTCAGCGGTGCTTTGCCATGGCGGTTCTGGACTGTTCAGCGGTGCTTTGCCATGGCGGTTCTGGACTGTTCAGCGGTGCTTTGCCATGGCGGTCTTTGCCCTGTTCAGTGGTGCTTTGCTATGGCGGTCTTTGCCCTGTACAGCGGTGCTTTGCCATGGCGGTTCTGGACTGTTCAGCGGTGCTTTGCCATGGCGGTCTTTGCCCTGTTCAGCGGTGCTTTGCCATGGCGGTCTTTGCCCTGTTCAGCGGTGCTTTGCCATGGCGGTCTTTGCCCTGTTCAGCGGTGCTTTGCCATGGCGGTTCTGGACTGTTCAGCGGTGCTTTGCCATGGCGGTTTTTGCCCTGTTCAGCGGTGCTTTGTCATGGCGGTCTTTGCCCTGTTCAGCGGTGCTTTGCCATGGCGGCTCTGGACTGTTCAGCGGTGCTTTGCCATGGCGGTCTTTGCCCTGTTCAGCGGTGCTTTGCCATGGCGGTCTTTGCCCTGTTCAGCGGTGCTTTGACATGGCGGTCTTTGCCCTGTTCAGCGGTGCTTTGACATGGCGGTTCTGATACAGTCATTGGTGTGTGGCATGACGATCTCTAAACTGGGCATTGGTGTGTGACATGACGTTCTCTACACTGGGCATTGGTGTGTGGCATGACGTTCTCTACACTGGGCATTGGTGTGTGGCATGACGTTCCATCATTGCCCAGCGGGGCTGTGGCAGCCGGGGGCCTCCAGGGCACTGACTCCAGTGATGGTCTCCTGACCAGTGACGATACTTGTGCCCTCCTGGGCTGTGACTCTGGCGGTGGTCTCTGGACCAGTGACGATACTTGGGACCTCCTGGGCTGTGACTCTGGCGGTGGTCTCCTGACCAGTGACGATACTTGGGCCCTCCTGGGCTGTGACTCTGGCGGTGGTCTCTGGACCAGTGACGATACTTGGGCCCTCCTGGGCTGTGACTCTGGCGGTGGTCTCTGGACCAGTGACGATACTTGGGCCCTCCTGGGCTGTGACTCTGGCGGTGGTCTCTGGACCAGTGACGATACTTGGGCCCTCCTGGGCTGTGACTCCGGCGGTGGTCTCCTGACCAGTGACGATACTTGGGCCCTCCTGGGCTGTGACTCCAGCGGTGGTCTCTGGACCAGTGACGATACTTGGGCCCTCCTGGGCTGTGACTCTGGCGGTGGTCTCTGGACTAGTGACGATACTTGGGCCCTCCTGGGCTGTGACTCCAGCGGTGGTCTCCTGACCAGTGACGATACTTGGGCCCTCCTGGGCTGTGACTCCAGCGGTGGTCTCCTGACCAGTAACGATACTTGGGCCCTCCTCGGCTGTGACTCCGGCGGTGGTCTCTGGACCAGTGACGACGGTGCTGGCGGTTGTGTCTGGACCGCCGGAAATGATGGCGCACTTCTCCGCCGTGACACTCACAACAGGCTGGGCAGACTTCCTCTGGACCTTCCCCACCTTTGTTGGAGTCACAGCTGACTCACCAATCCCCTTCAAACCCATGTCAGTTGTTGTCCCACCAGGAGTCTTAACACGGTCCCGTCATCCACTCTCCAATTTGAGAGCCTTTAAAGGGGGTGGGCTGCCAGTGCCTTGGCTCCGAGTCCTACTGCCTGCCCTAGTGGCCGGTGCACTCCACAAGCCTTGAACACGCACCACTGGTATTGGAGGCTTTTTGGCTGAGGCGCTACGACGGGACTGATGAATTGGAGGGGGTTTGGGGGCAAAAAGTCAATTTGACAGAGGGACAGTTTCTGACGAACACTGGGATGGGTAGCTGGAAGGGGTCTGGGAGTGGAGGAAGAGGAGGTGGTTGTCGGAGGTGTCACTTTAGCTGTTTTGGGTGCAGGTGCAGGTATTGGAGGCTGTCGTGAGGTGGATGGATGTTGGGTGAGTGATTGCCGGCGCTTGTGTACTTTGGGAGGGGGCGTCACAGACACACTGGGAGAGGACACAGGGGACGTGTAAATGGCAGTGGAGGTGGTGAGTGCAGGTGAGCGGCTTGTGGTGCTGGGTGTCCTGGTGCGAGTCCTAGTGCCTGTAGATGTGGTGCATGCAGGTGTGTGTGTAGACGAGACAGGGAGGGAGGAGGGAGAAGAGGAGGAGGGGGACACAGTGGAGACAGTGGATGTTGCTGTGTCTGTATGGGTGTGATGCTTGTGTGAGTGCCTGTGGGATGGGTGGTGCCTATGTTTGCTTGAGCTACTTTTGGGTGTTGACTTGTGTGCATGCTGGTCTGTAGGTGTGCTTGGGATGGGCTGGGGTACAGGGGATTGGGTCTGTGTGGAGGAAGTTGGAGGGGGAAGGCTAGACACAGGGACAATGGCTGCCATCAGTGCTGAGGCCAGAGATTGCAGGGTTCGCTGAAGGACAGCCTGACCAGAATGAATGCCCTCCAGGAATGCATTACCGTGTTGCAACTCTCGTTCTACACCCTGGATGGCATTCACAATGGTAGACTGCCCAACAGTGAGTGACCTGAGGAGGTCAATGGCCTCCTCACTGAGGGCAGCAGGGGTGACTGGGGCAGGGCCTGAGGTGCCTGGGGCGAAGGTGATGCCCACCCTCCTGGGTGAGCGGGCACGGGGCGAATGCTGAGGGGCTGCTGGGAGGGCGGTGCTGGTAGGGGAGGTGGCGGCTGTACCTGTTGAAGTGGGGGGCGACGCCGACAAGATGTGGGACCACCGAAGGCGGCAATAAGGGTGACATTTGGACTGCGCTCCGACGGTCGGAGGCGCTGGGCCTGCGGCGGGAGTCGATGAGGCGGACTTTAGAGGTGGCGGCCGCCATTTTGGGGCCAGAAAGTGCCGAGAACAGAGTGAGGTGGTGCGTGAACTGGAGAGAGGCTGTGCACCATCACGGAGTCTCGTAGATACCGTGGGCGCCCTGTGGAGGAAATTGGTGCTTCAAAAAGGTGGAAGTGTTTGATCTGCCCTGAGCCATGAATAGCGCGCTCCGAAGAAGCAGAGGGGAGGCGCCTGGGGGCCTGCGAACAGTCACAGCTGGGCAAAAGGTGGAAAGTCGATAGAAGGGACAGGTGCTGCGAGGACCTGTCCGATTGTCTCGTGAGTGCGGAGGGGAGAACGTGGGGGACCCCCTTCCGCCGACCTGCGCTGGTGGATGGCATAATGGACATTGACTTGCACCCTGGCAACAGTTTTGGTTAGTTGCGGAGAGTCAATTTAAAGGAACCCAGTGGAGGTGCAAGCGGCGACATAGTGACTTGTCAAAACGGAATCGGTCGGCGCGGGCGCGGCGAGGGGGGTTGAGGTACCCAGCTGCGAGTACGCTAGAACGGAGGTGGCTGAGGGACTTAGCTAATAACTCGCGGTAGGACTAGGCGGAGCTCTCTCTGCCATGGGGAAGCACAATGCTAAACAGCCGAAGCTGAAGTTTGATCATAAGCGCTCCACGCGCCAGGGAGAGTTGGAGCAGGGGCCCCATACGGCAGAGGGGAGCGACCTGGCCGCTAACGACCAAGGCGAAGATTTGCGCACACTGATGCTTGAGATGCGCTCCAGCCTCCGTAATATTGATACTAAACTGGACAATCTCACCAGTCAGTTAGACTCAGTAAAAACCCAGGTGGCCACACATGAGACGAGGTTGGACACGCTTGAGACCCGCCAGTCAGAATGTCATGAGTTTCAAGTAGAAACAAGGGACCAACTCCTGCACATGGACAAATTATTAGGTATAATCCATGCAAAGAATGAGGACTTGGAAGCACGGTCCCGGCGCAATAATCTACGCATCACAGGAATTCCGGAGACCACTGCCATAAATAAAATGGAAACATATATCACTGAACTCCTACACGAACTGTTTGACCCCAGCCTCTCGGCGGTGTTTGCGGTTGAGAGAGCACATAGGTCGCTGAGCCAGAAGCCCCCCGTGGGTGCGCCGCCCGACCCATAATTGCGAGAATCCTGAACTACCAAGACAGAGATTTGATCCTTAAGATGGCAAGGGAAAGAGGATCCATTACGCATAAAGGAAATAACATCTCATTTTACCCTGACTTCACCCCGGCTGTACAGGCTGCCCGCCGTGAGTTTCTGCCTGCAAAGCGGCTTCTTCTGCAGGCGCAGGTCCCGTACTCCCTCCTCTACCCGGCTAAATTGAAGGTGTCCTTCGAAGGGTCTGCCCACATATTCACTGTTGCCAAGGAGGCGTTGAAGTTCGCTAAACATGTGGGGCGCAAATCCGCACAACGCTCCAGGGACGCTGTGGGGACAGAGAACAGCAGGCTCAGCGACAATGAGTAAACGTTGATCCAACCTAATATCCCCTGTGGTGAACTGCTCCTAGTTAAAAGTGCCTTCTACCCGCTAGAGATGGAGACGCATTTGTGTTGCCTGTTGTTCAACCTTGTCATCTGCTATTCTAGATAGATTTAATTACTAGGTTTTGAGCGGTGAGGATCCCCTGCAGATCTTCCGGCCACCCCATTTCACACGGGGGAGTAGCCTGCATCGCCACACCCCCTCGGGAATGTTCCCTTGCTTATTAAAATGTCTCTTTGGGGATAGGAATGGGAAGGGTAATCTACGACCCGGTTGGGGGGTTGGAGTGGGTGGGGGGAGGTTGATTGGGGTTGTTATCTCGTTGTTCATTGCCAATATCTATTATATGCTACCTGTGTGGTGTCCTGTACATACAGCCTGGTCATTGTCAACATGTCTTATTACACTTTACAAGATGTTAGAGAGAAATGCCTAGAGTGGATAAAACCTTGAACTGCCTCACCTGGAATGTTAGGGGGCTCAACGACCACAGGAAGACTAGGTTGGTACATGCATATTTGGTGCGGCATGAGATGGATGTCTGCCTATTGCAGGAAACACATTTGAACACCTCCCCTGCTCAAAGACTGCGTCACACTAGATGGGGCCATGTTTATTCAGCTATCTACTCCAACTATGCCCGAGGGGTGGCGATACTTATACGACGCGGGCTGGACTGGCGGGAGGGTGCAGTTCAATGTGACCCAGAAGGGAGATATGTTTGGGTACAGGGTATTGTGTGCGGTGTTTCGGTTGTATTCGTGGCTGTATATGGGCCTAATGCAGACTCTCCAGGGTTCTTCCATAGGCTTTGGGGGCAGGTGAAAATCACTGGATGCGACACAATTGTATGGGGAGGTGATTTCAATGCCGTACTTGATGACAGTGTGGATAGGAAGGGGGCGGCTCGCACATTGAATCTGTTGGCGGGTTCCGCCCTACGAGAAATAATGCTGGATGGCGCGCTGGTTGATGTATGGCGAGGTAGACATGGAGACCTGAGGGAGGGCACCTGTATATCGTCCTATAGCGGCGCGTGGTCCCGTCTTGACTTCTGGCTCGTGTCGCGTGATGTTGCACTGTGGACGTCGCAGGTAGAGCACATGCCCCGTACACTGTCCGATCATGTGCCCTGTATGTTGAGGTTGCTACTCCCTGGGGGTCCTTCCCCGGCATTCTCATGGCAACTCCCACCCCAGGCACTACTTGATGTTGCATTCAGAGAGGAGATACGAACCGACATTACTGACTATTTTGAGCGTAATGCGGGGTCGGTGGACACGGAGGCGACTCTGTGGGAGGCCTTCAAGGTCGTTATTAGAGGCCAATGTATAGCCCGGCAGGCAGGGATATTGAAGGCGATACGGGGCACTCTGGTAGCACTTGAAGCCGATATAAAACGAGTCGAGAGCACTTTCTTAGAGGCTGGGGAGTCAGAGGCGGCGGGGCTGTTGAAGACCAAACTATTGGAATATGAAGAGGAGGCATTGAGGGAGGTAAAGTTTCTGGGGAAATATGCGGAGGCGAGGCTGTACGGCGAAGGAGGGAGACCGGGGAAGGTCCTAGCAAATATGATTCGACCGCCGCGTCCCGCGACATATATTCATGAACTGCGCACAACTGATGGCAAACTGCTTCATGACAAGGAGAATATTGTAGGAGCATTCTCCAAGTTCTATTCCCGTTTATATACTAACACTCAAGATGAATGTCCGGAGGGGCTTATATCCTATCTAGATTCCATTGCATTGGTATGGCTTAATAATAACCACAGAGAATATATGGACCTTCCAATAGGTGCCGGAGATGTGGCACAAGTTATCAGGAGCCTGCCGCCTGATAAGGCGCCGGGACCTGATGGTCTTACAACAGCTTTCTATAAGGCATATGTAGATGAGCTGTCGCCCCGGTTGCTGGCTGTGTACGAGGAGGCCCTGGAGAGAGGGGTGTTACCTGCCACTATGCGCGAAGCGCTGATTATTACGTTGTTGAAGCCGGATAAACCTGCTGACGATCTAAACTCATACAGGCCCTTATCTCTGATTAATGTAGATGTGAAAATTTTGGCCAAACTACTCGCGAATCGGGTGCAGCCAATGCTGTCGATGGTCGCACTTCCAGACCAATCCGGTTTTATACCAGGAAGGGCGACCTCCCATAACCTGCGAACGATTTTCGCTGCATTACATTACCTACACCCCGAGGTTAGAGCTGCCGCGGTGTTTTTAGATGCAACCAAGGCCTTCGACACTATTGAATGGCCATATTTATTTCATATACTAAAAAGGATGGGTTTCAGTACGCTGCTGCTTAGAAAAATTCGCCTGCTTTACACTTTACCTACAGCCAGAGTGCGGGTGAATGGTCTGGTCTCTGCACCGTTCCCTGTTTTGCGTGGTACTAGGCAGGGTTGTCCTCTCTCCCCGCTGCTATTTGCCATTGCTATGGAGCCGCTGGCAGCGAGGATTAGGCAACATCATGCTGCAAGGGGTATAGGATTCAGCTCTAGAAATCTTCTAATATCACTATACGCGGACGATGTGACCCTTTATCTTACCAATCCTGCGGTCAACTTGGATCCCATCCTGCGGGAATTTGTCCGCTTTGAGGGGTTCGCGGGCATCTCCATCAACTGGTCTAAATCGGTAATCTTTCCCCTCACGGACGGCACTGCGGAGGTGTGCTCTGAATACCCCCTGCGCTGGGAGGCGGAAAAAGTCAAATATCTGGGGATTTGGATAAGCCGGGACCTTCAGGAGATTTGGGGCCTTAACTTTGGCAGAGCTATGATGTGGCTGAGCGAGAAAGTGAAATCGTGGGCTTCCCTGCCCCTATCACTAACTGGGCGGATCGCGTTGACAAAAATGATAGTGTTACCCAAATTCCTTTATATATTCGTAAATATACCTATACCACTTGCAGCACACTTCTTTGCCACGCTGAGGTCATACCTGGTTGAGCTGGTGTGGGCGGGTGGACAGGCCAGGGTAGCGTGGGACACGCTGGCGCTGCCACTGCGACAGGGAGGTTTAGGTGCTCCATATATAAAACTGTATGCCCTCTGTGCTCAGGCTCAGTTCCTACATTTTTGGACCCACCCTGTCCCTTTTCAGCCTCACATGGCGGTGGAGCGAGATATGGTGGCGCCCCTTCCACTTGGAGTGGCGATATGCGCTAAGGCAAGGCGTCCTAGAGAAGCTGTAGATACGGCTAGGATGCTGCAATGGGTATGGGAGGAGTTGCGTAGGAGAGCCGGGGTCCCGCTGTTATATGCTCCATCGCTGCCTCTGATGCATAACCCGATGCTGCCTTGTGTGGCTGATGGAATAGCTGGTCACCTGATTGATAAGATGAATCTCCGCACCCTTGCTGACCTTTTTCCCAATGGCAAGTTTATGCCTCCCCCAGCGCCGGAGGAGGGAGGTGCAGTGCCCTTTTCCGAATTATTTCTGTACCATAAACTACGTGCGGCGTGCCGGACACTGTGCGAGGGGTTCCCCGACTCCCCGCCGATCTTTACAGCTTTGGAGGCGGTGGTGGGTTCCCCTTCTCCTCAAAAGCTAGTAACTCGTATTTATCGCCATATGCAAAACATGACACCAGAGGTGGCGCCTAAATCTATGCTGTATTGGAACGAGGAGCTGCAGCCTGAGATTTCTGGGGAACAGTGGGAGTTCTGCTGTGGGCAGCTTGTTGAGCTTTCGCCAAATTACAAGCTGTGTTTAATACATTTAAAATACCTACATAGGTTCTACAGAACCCCCATCAGCCTGAAAAGAATGGGGCTTAGGGAGACGGATGAATGTTGGCGATGTGGGTCGGCCTTGGCCTCTTTTCTACATATAGCGTGGTCCTGCCCGAGATTGAAGGATTATTGGTCTCAGGTTTTTGTATCGGTAAACCAGATAGTGGGCCGCTCGGACGCCCCTTCCCCTCTGCTTGGGCTATTAGGATATGTCAGGGACACTCCGCCAGCAATGCGCAGGCTGCATGCATTACTTTTACTGTTTGCTAAGAGACGGGTGGCGATCCACTGGGGTAGGCGGAGGGTGCCCGCGGTGAGGGATTGGCTGGCGGATGTAACTTACGGGCATACACAGCTAACATCATTCTGGGAGTTAATGCCGGCTGCGTCTAGACCCCGCGACATCTGGGATCCGTTTGTGAGCTGGGCCTGGGGACAACAGAGCCAGGAATATGAAGGAGATGTCGTGAGTGAATGATCCCTGGGAGGGGGGTGTCGGAGGGGCTACATCGCACTCTTCGCTTCTCACATCATGGAGGAAATGCCTTTAACACTAGCATGACCCTGACCGATACCCCTGTTTTATTTCGCGGCCGCCCTCCCTAAACGCTAAGGTAGAATGTTGTGAGCCTTTTGAGCCCCTGTACCCAGTCTAGGTGCTTGTATTCTCTATCGATATGACATGTTGACTATTGTAATATGTTCCTCTTTGTAGGACACCTAATTGCATACTATATGTAACACATTAACGATGATAACTGGCAAGTTTGTTTGTTGTATTTGCTATAACGTAAAATGCTCAATAAAAATAAAAAAAAAATAAAAAAAAAGTTAAATCTCAAGTGCAGTGATGCCTTTCCTTTGGTACTGCTGAGTCTCTGGAACACTCCAGATAGAAGCAGAGGACTGTACTCCCAGGAGATCCTCATGGGAAAAGCCATCAGACTTTTCACTGTGCCTGCAGTTGCGCTTGGGAATATTAAAGATGGTATGGTTTTCGGCTACTGCAAAGGACTGGCTGACATGTTGGTCAAGGTGGAGACTCCCTTTCTGAACCAAGAATAATGCCATGATATAAGTCCAGGAGATTGGGTCCTGGTGAAGAACATGTCGGAAAGAGTTGCTTGGAGCACCACTGCATGGTCCCTATCAAGTCATCTTGGTTACAAGTACGGCTGTGCAGTGCGGTGGCCCCCCAAACTGAGTACATGTTTCTCACACTCACAGACTGAGACAAGATGGTAAAGAGGGGGTGAACACAACTACTGATTTGCAGAGTCAAACTCTAGAGCACCCAGAACGACCAGTGTGGGAGGAGAAGAGTCAATCAGAGACAAGTGCTGAGTCTGTGGTGAATGACCCAAGGGTAACCAAAGTAAACCAAGCTGAAGAGGCTGTGAAAGACAACTTTGACCCTGAAGAAGGGTGAAGGAAGGCTGCCAAAGGGAGACTAAGAAGAGAATGGTTGGCAAGAAAGGGTGAGAGACTGAGAGCTCTTGTGTCAGAGTAGAACATCTCAGAAACATTCAATAAGGAAACAGAGACAAGTGAGCAAAGGGGCAGCGATGATGAACACCCAGTAATCCGGAGATCAAAGAGACCCTAGGTGGCTAGTCAAAGGTACTGAGCTCCTGAATGGACAAACTATGTTAAAAATTAGCCTGACTCAAGCATTCAGAAGACTGAAGTTCAACATAAAGAGATTGAAAAACCTCAGTGAAAAGGGGCTCCCACAATGAAGGTTGACTGATTTTTGACTGACTTAATAAAAGTGAATTGTCCAAATGAATGGAGAACTTTGCTGAAATGTATGAAACTCCTTAGGGCTCAGGTTCTTTACTTGGCTTGCTTGAGCCATAAAGTCATACAAAGTAGATCACAACAACATGAAAATACATTTAATCGATATGTGTAATATGTTCAAAACATCTCCTAATCCATAGACCTATGAAAATGAAATTGCATCTCATTCCCAATTCTAGATTACTTCTATACAAGACTGTTATCATACAAGAATGTGGGATCAGGGCAAAAGCTATGACATCTCAGAGCAGAATGCATTCATACCATTGTCAATTCATGACACAATTTCCCATATAATAACAGTAGTAAAACAATATGTTGTGTACTAAGAATGTGTTTGTTAAAAGCATGTAATACAGCAGAGTGACATAAAATGCAATCTAGGCCTCCACTAAGCGTTTTCTAATTTTTCTGACGTCACATAAAAAAATTCCCTACTGAGAAGCAGAAAAAGTAAAAATGCAGTTCCTGGAAAAACACCAGAGCCGGTCTACATTGTGTAAAATGTAAATGGTCTAACAGAGGTCTGACAAATGCTTTACTGTGTGTCACATAAAAAACACAAAAAAGAACAAACTTAAAGTGTTTTGCGCATTTCACAGAGAGCTGAATACGATAATGCCAATTCCAAAGTTGAAACAAGAATAGGGGCAGTGGTCTTCTTGGTGAAGAAATTGTCAGGAGTTCACTAGGTCATAACAGACTTAAAGGTCATGAATGTGTTCCTAAAAACGTTACACATTAAAATGAACTTCCTTTAACAAGTAATCACATTAGCAAGAGAAGGAGATGTGTTGATGCCCATAGACCATCAGGATGCTTACTTGCATGTTTCTATCAACAAATACTATAAGACATTTCTGACATTTACTGGGGAGGGAAGCCGTTGGCCATTTTGAGTTCTTCCTTTTGGATTAAAGACTTTCTTGAGGGTGGATGCAGGTCCCTTTAGTTGCAATTCTCCATGAAATAAATGTTTAGATTTGTCTCCCACACACTAGGAAACCTGATCATGAATCTGCTGTAGGGTTGTTGGCATTAAGGAAATGTGTATTTCTTCCATCTCACAAGAAGTCAATTCTGCAAACATCAAAGATCCTGATATACATAGGAACTTTGTTCTGTACAGATGTGGGACTGGTTTTCTGCCTCAGGATCAAAAGTTCAAGTAAATTCAAAGACTATCTACTCTCCTACAGTGATGCTTCAACTCAGCAAGAAAATCCCAGCAGCTTCGGGGAGATATGTTAGATATTGCTATAGGTATAGTCAAATCAGTCTTGCTATATATTTTGCTAGGTACTAATTTTCTTTTCTTTCAACAGCCAGCATGCTTGTTTGTGTTCCCATGGTCACATCACCATCTGGGATCATTGGTTCTTCACATTCTGTGATACTGGGACCTTGCCTTGAAGAATTTCAACACTCTGGTTTAGGTTTCAATGGACGTATGTCATCAGATGGGGAGGTGCTGAAACTCTTTCAATCTGGGCAGGAGTGTTTCCCTGTCATCTCAGTCCTCAACTCTGATACCCAAAGAAGCCAGCAAGAAAGGTTTATGACCTCAGCTTGTAATTTCAGAAAACATATTTGCTTAGCATGGAGGCTGATTCTTCTTCATTTCGCTCCCTAACTGAAATGCCCTGAACTAAGCTATTTCTAAAACTCACATTTTCATTCTACAGTTTATATGCTAACAGATTATGTCACTTTATTGCATCTTCCCCCACCCCTTTACTTTTACAAAATGAACAGATAAAATACAACAAAAATAACAAGATTAAAAAAAATGTAAAAAATCATGAATGAACATTGCTCAATAAATCTTTGTTTTTTGGAACAGTCATGTAGATCTTCTAAATCCAGTGTCATGTTCATCCAGATTATTCCTTTTATGTGATTCAACTATCTCATTTGATGAATATTGTTGAGCATCAGGACTTGGATTAGCAACTGTTTCATCAGTTCAGAATTTCCTGAAATTAGATCTATTTCTGGTTGCTTCTCTGTTTTCATCTTGTGCCAAAACTATAGCTACATGTATTTTTGTTACCTACAATGGAGAAGCATGAAAATAGCTTTGTGACTTTCTTACTTGACATTGCTTCACTAGTATCATATCTCCAACTTGTGAGTACTGCACCTATGACACATGGGAGGGGGAAGGGAAAAGAGAGTGACACACACACACAACACGCAACACCCCCACCCCCACCCACTACAATGCACACACAAATACATGTTGATACATTACAGTTACACCCCCCAACCCCTCTGGAAGAATGCAAAGACAAAAGGAAATGGGGAAGGGAAGGGGGGCACCTCAGCCGGATGAATGCACGACGCCAGATCCACGAGGGGGCTCCATGCCCACTGCTTTATCCTGGGGAGTGCAAAGCCACAGTCTCACAAGTCTCTCAAGTGGGTGGTTTGCCCACTGCTTTATCCTGGGGAGTGCAATGCCACAGTCTCTCAAGTCTCTCCAGTGGGTGGTCTGCCCACTGCTTTATCCTGGGGAGTGCAAAGCCACAGTCTCACAAGGCTCTCCAGTGGGTGGTTTGCCCACTGCTTTATCCTGGGGAGTGCAAAGCCACAGTCTCACAAGTCTCTCAAGTGGGTGGTTTGCCCACTGCTTTATCCCGAGGAGTGCAAAGCCACAGTCTCACAAGTCTCTCAAGTGGGTGGTTTGCCCACTGCTTTATCCTGGGGAGTGCAATGCCACAGTATCTCAAGTCTCTCAAGTGGGTGGTTTGCCCACTGCTTTATCCTGGGGAGTGCAAAGCCACAGTCTCTCAAGTGGATGACAGTCTCCACTGGTTCTGGAGGGGGCTTTGTGCCCAGAGTGCTTCATCCTGCCAAGGACAGAGGTAGTGGATGTGAATCTTCACTGGTTCTGGAGGGGGCTTGGTGCCCAGAGTGCTTCATCCTGCCAAGGACTGAGGTAGTGGATGTGAATATCCACTGGTTCTGGAGGGGGCTTTGTGCCCAGAGTGCTTCTTCCTGCTCGTGGCGGCCTCAGTAGCGGCGATGCTTGCGGCGCTCATTGGCCTGCGATGCTGGTGGGTGGCTCAGTAAGCGTGCTGGTGGCGGCAGTGTCCTTGACAGCGGTGCTGGTGGTGGCGGTGTCCTTGGCAGCGGTGTTGGTGGCGGCGGTGTCCTGGGAAGCGGTGCTGGTGGCGGCAGTGTCCTTGGCAGCGGTGGTGGTGGCAGCGGTGTCCTGGGAAGCGGTGCTGGTGGCGGCGGTGTCCTGGGAAGTGGTGCTGATGGCAGCGGTGCTGGTGGCGGTGGTGTCCTTGGCAGCGGTGCTGGTGGCGGCTGTGTCCTGGGAAGCGGTGCTGGTGGCGGTGGTGTCCCTAGCAGCGGTGCTGGTCTTGTCCGCCTTGCAGGTTGGCGGTGACTTCCCTTTCATTCTGTGCCCCTTGCCCACCTTGGATGGTGGCACAGCTGTCTTCCCACTCCCAGCTGTAGTCCTGGGAGAGCCCTTGGTGGCAGGTGTTTTGCCCTTCTCCCTCCGGACAGTGGCCAACTTCTTATGCTTCTGAGGTGGGGGACTGTCCGTGGTCTGGCTCCTTGACACACTGGCTGCCTTGCTGCTTGGCGCACTCCAGAAGCTGGTTACTGCTGGCACCACTGTTCCCGCTGATGTGGTGGCTGAGGTGCTGGGTTGGGACCTGAAAAGGTGTGCCCTAGGAGACTGAAAGGGTGGGGGAGGTGAGGGGAAGAGGTCAAGGTTGGACAGGAAAAGTCTTTTAGACATACTGGGACGGGTAGATGGAGGGGTTTGGGAGTGGAGGAAGAGGAAGTGGTTGTAGGAGGTGTACGTTTGCTGACTTTGGGTGAAGGTGCATGGGCTGGAGGCTGTCGTGAGGTGGATGGCTGTTGGGTGGGTGTGTGACTGCGTTTGTGTACCTTGGGAGGTGGGCTCACAGACACACTGGGAGAGGACACTGGGGATGTGTGAATGGTAGTGGGGTGGTGAGTGCACGTGAGCGGTATGTGCTGATGGGTGTGCTGGTGATGGACGTAGTGGCTGAAGATGTAGTGCATGCATGTGTGAGTGGAGACGTGACAGGGAGGGAGGAGGGAGACGAGGAGGAGGAGGACACAGTGGAGGCAGTGGATGTTGGTATGTCTGCATGGGTATGATGCTTGTGTGAGTGCCTGTGGGATATGCGGTGCTTATGTTTGCCAGAGCTTCCCTTGTGTGTTGAGGTGTGTGCATGCTGGTCTGACGGTGTACTTGGGATAGGTTGAGGTACAGGGGTTTGGGTCTGGGTGGAGGAAGTTGGAGGGGGGAGGCTGGACACAGGGACAATGGCTGCCATCAGTGCTGAGGCCAGAGTCTGAAAAGCTCGCTGTTGGACTGCCTGACCAGAATGAATGCCCTCCAGGTATGCATTTGTCTGTTGCAACTGCCTTTCTACACCCTGGATGGCATTCAGAATGGTAGACTGCCCAACAGTGAGGGATCTGAGGAGGTCAATGGCCTCCACACTGAGGGCAGCAGGGCTGACAGGGGCAGGGGCTGAGGTGCCTGGGGCGAAGGAGATGCCCACCCTCCTGGGTGAGCGGCCACGGGGCACACACTGAGGGGCTGCTAGGAGGGCGGTGCTGGTAGGGGGGGTGGCGGCTGTACCTGTAGATGCAGGGGGCACAGAGTGGCCCGCCACCGCAAGGGAGCTCCTATCAGGGGAGGAGTCCGTGTCGCTGGTCTCAGCTCCTGTCCCCTCCGTGGAGCTCTTCTCGCACTCCGTCCCACTGGTGCCTTCAGACTCCGTTGTCTCGCCCTCCAGGGCCATGTGGGATGCAGCTCCCTCCTGCTCTGGTGCCACTGCTCCTCCGCCTGATGATGCTATTGCACACAAGAACAGGGAGACCACAAAAAGAGGGGGGAAGACAGAAGAAAGACATGTTCAGTGAATACAGTACTGCTACCGTTGGCAGACACTACAGACACAGAAGCCCTCTGCACTACGCCGTGCACTTAGAGTTCCCTAATTAATCACAGGGACATGGGGTCCAAGGCCTATGCCCGATTGCTGCACACATGGAAGTCACACGAGCCTGACTAGGTGTAGTTGGCTCTGAACACTGGTGGGGTGGGGTGGCATATGGCCTGCCTTACGAAGGGACCTTATTTACTAAACTCGCCCTGGCCCAGGGGAACCCACAGCCCACCTCCTTCACCCAGACACCTCCAATGCGCGCTGATTCAGCTGAATGAGAATGTAGTCACCCCCTTGTGGCTGCTGTGATGCTCTCAAGCACCCATCCAACTCCGGATACGCCACCGACAGGATCCGGAACATCAAGGGGGTCATAGTGCGACGGGCACCCCTCCCACGTTGGAAGGCCATCCCCAGCTGGGCCTCCGCCATCTTCTTGCTCCAGCGGCGAATGTCCTCCCATCTTTTCCGGCAGTGGGTGCTCCGTCTGTGGTGGACCCCCAGGGTCTGGACTTCCATGGCGATGGCACACCAAATATCCTTCTTCTGGTGGGCGCTGACCTACAGGAATAGTACAGGGGAAAAGGAGAAGATATAACCATCCGGACCGTCACAGTCATTGGCCCGCGTTCCTAATCTTGCCATGACGCACATGCACTCACCATCATTTCATGCATACCTCAGTTCCCCCCCCCATCTCCCATCCACACCACTCCACACAGGCATCGCCCATACAGCATGCTTACAGTGTACTTACCTGTTTGCCTGGAGGACCGTAGAGTAGCGTGTACTGGGGGAGGAGCCCATCCACTAGCTTATCCAACTCCTCTGTGGTGAAGGCAGGGGCCCTTTCCCCAGACACATGAGCCATTGTCTCTTACAGACTGAGGTCACAGCAGCACTTGCAGTGTAGGTCCTCTCCTGTCGAAGATCAGGTATCAAGTGAGTGAAGAGATAGAAAATGGCGGGCACGCCGCGGCGGTGCATACTGTCACCGCCGGCGTAAATCATCATTGGCTCCTGGGACCCATAAGGTCAAATGTTAACCAATGCAGGATTGCGCCTCGGTCTTCGACCGCCTACCGCAACGGTGTACAACGCCAGCGCAGTTACCTCATATCCCCTTGTCCCACGTTACAGGTCAGGCAGCCGCCATTTCAGGGGGCCACATGGCACTATTTTAAAATGCGTCACACATATCTAGGCCTTGCATCCACACTAAGACAGGCACATAGCGGGTTTAAAAATGTGTGCAATAAAGTTGTGTTTTCGTACCTCAGTGTTGGCTGACCCTCTGCTCGCTGTTCTCCTCTATAAAGCACGTCTGCTGGGGCAGGTGAGAAGATGGTGGCATCCTCCGGTGTACAGACCACTGGTGGACCTGTCGACAATGGAAGAGCGACATGTAATTGTCACCTACAGACTGGACTGTGCCACAATCCATGAACTGTGTGCCCAGTTGGAGCTGGACCTGATGTCAGCTATCCGCCATCCCACAGGTATCCCCCCTTTAGTGCAGATACTCTCAGTACTCCATTTCCTGGCAAGTGGGTCTTTTCAGACAACAGTGGCCATAGCATCAAAGATGTCCCCGCCTATGTTCTCCAACGTGTTGTCCAGAGTGTTGTCTGCCCTGCTGAAACACATACGCAGCTACATCGTTTTCCCTCAGGTGGAGGATTTGCCTACAGTGAAAGGTGACTTCTATGCCCTGGGACATATCTCCAACATCATTGGTGCCATTGATGGGACACATGTGGCATTGGTCCCCCCGCAGGAGTGAACAGGTGTACAGAAACCGGAAGAGTTACCATTCAATGAATGTGCAGATGGTGTGTTTGGCCGACCAGCACATCTCCCATGTGAATGCCAAGTTTCCTGGCTCAGTGCATGACGCTTACATTCTGAGAAATAGCAGCATCCCTTATGTGATGGGGCAACTCCAGAGGCACTGTGTGTGGCTATTAGGTGAGGACATGGACCCTATACAGTGTGACTAGGTGTCTGGGTCTGGGGTTGTCCCTAAGGGTTAGTGTGTGTCTAACAGTTGTCCCTTGACATTTGCAGGTGACTCTGGGTACCCCAACCTGTCATGGCTCCTGACCCCAGTGAGAAATCCCAGGACAAGGGCAGAGGAACGCTACAATGAGGCACATGGGTGAACTAGGAGGTTTATAGAGAGGACCTTCGGCCTCCTGAAGGCCAGGTTCAGTTGCCTCCATATGACAGGTGGTTCCCTATTCTACTTACCAAAGAAAGTGTGCCAGATCATTGTGGCCTGCTGTATGCTGCACAACTTGGCTTTGCGACGACAGGGGCCTTTTCTGCAGGAGGATGGTCCTGAAGGAGGTCTTGTGGCAGCTGTGGAGCCTGTGTACAGTGAAGACGAGGAAGCAGAAGAAGGGGATATCGACAACAGAAACACAGTGATCCATCAATACTTCCAGTGCGACACAGGTAAGAAGACATCACTGCCTGCTACATCTGATACACTTGTTCTACCTCTCATTTGTCTGTCACTTTCACCCAGTCGATGGACCCTGAGTTGTCACATTCCCTTTCGATTTCACAGATGTGGGTCCCACTGTGTGACATCTGCTTTGTTTCCTCATGGACTAGAGCTGTGTGACATAGGTATGTTGACAATTCAATGGATATTGCATTTTTCCTCAGTTATTGCAAATACACATTTACGAAAGCACAGACTGACTCCAGATAGTTTTGTGATTTAAGGGTGTTTATTTAAGTGCTAAATAGTGGAAGGGATTGTAAAATGGTCAGGGGTGATGGTGGAGGAATGTCCATGGCACAGTCCAGTCTATTAGTCTCACAGGTGCATTGTCCAAAGGGGCATAGGAAGTGGAGCTGGGGCAGTTGATGGATGGACAGGGTGACAAAGTGGGACAAAAGGATGACATTCAGGGTGGTCTCATTTCTTGGTGGGGGTCTTGGCATTGTTCTCTGTCTTTGTCCTGGATCTCAGGGACCGCTTGCGGGGTGGTTCTCCATCTGCAGGGGGTGGGGTGCTGGTGTTGTGCTCCTGTGGCTGTGCCTCCTGTCCACTAGCGCTGGCGGTGGTGGTGGGCAGTTCATCATCCAGGCTAGTGTCAGGGGCCCCTTGTTGTGCCACAGTGTCCCGCCTGGTGTTGACGAGTTCCTTCAGCACCCCTACAATGGTGCCCAGGGTGGTATTGATGGATTTGAGTTCCTCCCTGAACCCCAAATACTGTTCCTCCTGCAGCCGCTGGGCCTCCTGAAACTTGGCCAGTACCGTTGCCATCGTCTCCTGGGAATGGTGGTAGGCTCCCATGATGTTGGAGAGGGCCTCGTGGAGAGTGGGTTCCCTGGGTCTGTCCTCCCCCTGTCGCACAGCAGCCCTCCCAGTTCCCCTGTGTTCCTGGGTCTCTGTCCCCTGAACTGTGTACCAAATGCCACTGGCCCCAGGTCCCTGCTGTTGTTGGGGTGGTGGGATAGCCTGGGTTCCCTGAAGTGGTGGACACACTGCTGCTTGACGTGTCCTGGGGACAGAGGTATGGGCCCGCTGGGTGGGTGTTGTGCTAGTGTTTCCAGAGGAAAAGGCTCTGTTGTGGCTTGTGCCAGTGTGTGGGGAACCGACTGTCCTGAGGTCCCAAATGGGCCGGGCTGGTCATCTAGATCCAGTTGGACGGAGCTGTTGTCATCACTGTGGGCCTCTTCTGTGGGGGGAGTGGACACGTCTGGAACCTCCTGTCCGGTGACGTTGGGTAGGGATCCTGCAGGGGTGTAAAGGCATGATTATTGCATCTGTGTGTGCCATGGTGTGCAATGGGTGGGTACATTCTTGTGTAGGACCTTGTGTGCTAATTGTTTAGGGGGGTGTGTGGGTATGTGCAGTGGCCTTGCATTGGTGATGGGTGTCCATGCTTTCTTGTTGCATGCAGGGCTTGGTGTTGGGATGTATGGTTTGTGATAGTGGGACATATGTGAGGAGTTGGAGTGATGGGGGTGAGGGCGAGGCTGGGGGTATGTGATAGCATGCAGGTAGGGTGGGGGATATGGTAGTTAAGATTTGACTTACCAGAGTCCATTCCTCCTGTTACTCCCACGAGGCCCTCAGGATGCAGTATAGCCAAGACCTGCTCCTCCCATGTTGTTAGTTGTGGGGGAGGAGGTGGGGGTCCACCGCCAGTCCTCTGAACCGCGATGTGGTGTCTGGAGACCACGGAACGCACCTTCCCCGTAGGTCGTTCAACCTCTTCCTGATGTCATCCCGTGTTCTTGGGTGCTGTCCCACTGCGTTAACCCTGTCCATGTTTCTGCGCCATAGCTCCATCTTCCTAGCTATGGTGGTGTGCTGCACCTGTGATCCGAATAGCAGTGGCTCTACCCGGATGATTTCCTCCACCATGACCCTGAGCTCCTCCTCAGAAAACCTGGGGGGTCTTTGCGGTGCCATGGGGTGGTGTGGGTGATGTGTGAGGTGGTGTGTGTTGTGATGTGTGGGGTGATGTTTAGGGGTGTGTGGTGTTTTGTGTGTGGATGTGTATGTGTGATGGTGTTGTGTGCCTCTGTTTGGTGGGGTTGTCTTTGCTGTACTGTCTCTCTGGCCTTCGTCTAAATTTCTGGTCGTTAGGGTTTGTGGGTGATGTGAGTGTGTGTTTTATATTGTATTGAGTGTGTGGGAGTGGTGTGTGTGTGTGTGTATCAGGTGCGTGTATTTGGAATTGTCCAATATGGTAGTGTTTTGTAAATGTGTGTGTATTTTGAGCACAGCGGTGTGTACCGCCAATGGAATACCGCGGTTGAAAGACCGCCGCGTGGATTCGTGGGTCGTGATAGTGTGGGCGTATTCCTGTTGGCGTGACGGTGTGGGTTTTGTTATCGCCAGTTTATCACTGACCCACTGTGTGGGTGTCTGGATTTTGGCAGATTCCGAGCTGTGGGTCGTAATAGCTGTGGCGGAATTCCGCGGCCGCAGCGGTGTGTTGGCGGTCTTCTGCACAGCGGTAAGCGGGATTTACTGCCAATGTTGTAATGAGGGTCATAATCTCCTAACACTTGACACAAAGTTTGATTTATAGATATCTGAGCCAATTATGCTGTTTTATAGTGTTTTTATGATAGATGCAGAAACTGAAGAGATTATTTTAGCTATTGGAAATTGTGAGTATTCATCAATAACAACAAATAAATACTGTCCTGAATCTCATGAGCCATAGAAATCAGTTGCTAAGGTAGACCACACTGTTTCTCGTAACTCAGACACATGTAATTCTTCCGTATTTCTTCTTCCTCTAGTGATACAATGACATAAATGACATGCCACCCCTATTTCATCCACTAGACCATACAAACCAGGACACCATAACTTTTCACGTAAACTAAATTGCTGCAAACAATCTTTATTGACTTTCACTTGCTACATTTATCATGTTTTTGTAAGTTGTTTAGTATTATTATTCTTGTACCTCTCAACAAGATTCATGGTAGAGCTACAGTTAATTCAGTTTGAATATTGTTAAATCCATGAATATCTTTTCAAATACTGTTGCCTTGTTAATATGTCTCCAGTTATTTAGAATCATTATTTCTTTTGCATTTTAATTGTTCCATCATTCATGTCTCCCTCTCTCAATTGCTGTGTTTGGAATCCTCACATCTACACATATTCTGATATCTTTAGTATTTGTTTTAGGAACAACCACAATAGGTTACACTCAGAGTGTTAGGCCCATGCCTACTTCAATCATGCCTTGTTTCATCAATTAATTAATTGTTTTTCCACTTTTCTTGCAAATATATCAGGATCTTCTCTGTGTATGTGCAGCGGGCTATATGGATTTGTGAATATTCAAGCATATAAACAGGTCTGGATGTCTTTTAATATAGGATGTTCCATTGTGATATTAAAAGTCATAGCCAGCAGTCCTATTATTTAATCAGTAACATTACTTAGCAAACAAGGTATTGGAACCTCTCATTCTAAGACATAAATCTCTTCAATTCTGGATGTAGTTCAATAAGAGAGATTTTCCTCAACTCTGCCTTTACACAACACAGGATGTTTTGCTCCCCACTAAAAATGCTCACATAGATGAAACTAAAGTTGTTTTTGTTTGCATTTTCTTATATTATGCAACATACATGATGTTACATGTGGCTCGACTGTCAAGAACCAATGGCACCTTTTGGTGTCCAACCGTATGAATGGATGCTGCCTTTTTTGTACATTCTCTTTGCACTACATATATTTGTCCAGTGGTCTGATTGTACTTTTTGCATTATGTACAAATGTTCTACCATTGCCAACTCCTGGGAAACATTCTGTTCCTGTTCTAAACTTTCCATCTGTCTAATATGATCAGTATTTTGTTTTACTGATTATTCCCAGGGCTTGTAACCGCTTCTCCTTTCAGTTTCATATTTGAATTTAAACACTTGATTTAATTTTCCACATTCTTTGCATTGTTGAGCCATTGAAGGGCAAGTATGTGTATGTGGAAAAGACATCCGACATCTATTACATGTTCTCTTTTCCATTTGAGATAATTCAGTTTTGTAGAAATTCAGTGTTCTTGTTTTTATTTTCTAATTTAGACAATTGTTATACTTGCTCCATTGTTTTTATTCTTCCTTGTTCCATTCTTTTAGCATGCCATTTTGCTTGAGATTTAGTTCTAGCCATTTTTCAATTTGTTTGTAAGTCATGTTTTTTTTCTAACAACCTTTTCCTAAATTCTAATGAGTTGTATCCCTACATAATTTATCATCTTATTGCTTCATCTTTACTGATTTTCACAAATTTGCAAAACATGACTCATCATCTCCTTGGCAGGCATTAATAAATTTGTATCTTTCACAATCCAAGTTTATTTGCTGATCAAATCTTTCTTTTAAACATTTTAGCATTTCCACTATATGTAGCTCGCTGTTGTTCTATAAATGTGGTTATTGAGTTTTCTCCTACTAAATTAAGAAGTAAATATTTTGCTTGTTCATCAGAATGCTGTTTACAAGTGGCTTTCAAGAAATATTGAAAATGTCTCCACCAATGCTCCCATCTTTCCTCAATATTCTGGTGATCACTTATATCAAATGGTCTTTGGAAAATTGTACTACAAATATTTTCTTGTTCCTGCATTTCTATTTCTTTTATATTAGTTATTATATCACCTCTAATTTATTTTTCAAAACTCAACTTTTTTTATATTTATGTTGTTATTTCATAAAATATCCAATGGCATTTGCTGGTTGGCTGACTTTTAAATAGCATTCCCTACTGATTGTTATGAAGAATGCCTGACTTCAAGATGGCTGCTGAAAATTTTACTAGTCTTGCATGAGTCAAATTATGTTCCATGTACTTGTTTTGAGAATGCCTGACTCTAAGATGGCCACAGAGATCTTGCATATGTCTTGCATTGTTTGACACGATCAAAAGAATTTGCATCTACGGCTAGCATCTAAGTTATTTTTTAGGAGTATTACTAGTATTTAACACTGCAGCAGTAAATGTTTGCTTTGTTTAACAAACTAAGCGCTTGCTTTCTTATACAGTGATATACGTGCCTTGGATTATGCTCATAATAGTATGTCAGCATAGTATTTGGGCCACTGTAAATATCAGTATTGCTCCTTAGGTCAGCATCACCTCCAATATGCTCTTGATACCATGTCACCATTAATCTTTGCCAAAATATGCCACAGTCTTGTAATTTAAAATCTTTTTTGCTTAGTAGCATACAGTCAGCTCCTTTTTCATCACACTCCCTACTTGAACTGCCCTGAACTCAGATTTTTCTAAAACTAATATTATTCTACATTCTATATTCTAACTGAGGATGTCATATTATCACAGGACTGGAAGTATTGTTAGGATTAAAAACAGCCTACAGTCATTGGATAGTTCACCAGAGGGCTCATTATTCAAATTGGAGTGAGTTAATGGCAGCTTGTGAAGGTCTTGATTTTTTTTCTAGAAGATATATGAGAAGCAGATGCAGTAGTCAGAATGGACACTTCAATAGTCATGTCTTAACTAAACAGGCAGTTTGGAACACAGTCATTGTCTGTTAATCACCAATCTTAAACAGTTTGTAAATAGACAGAGTTGAATCTACAAAGCATCAGGACCGTTCATATAGCAAGCATTGGCAAGGCCAATCAATCTGGCCTTTCACATGACTACAGTAACTACTAGATGTCCTTTTAACTCAAAAGAAACATTGTGAAGTCTTTAACAAGTCTGCATCCCTTCAGGACTTTACTAGATGTCCCTTCAAGTTGGAAGAAACTGCTTAACAAGGCTGTAACAAAGCTGCAATAACTCATGTTGTTACTAAATGTATTTCTTGATTAAGATTCAATTGCTTCAAATGTTGCTTTCCTTCACAAAGCTTAGGTGGTGTACAAAAAGTGAACATATGCACCCAATGCGTCCCCTCCCCTAATTAAGGAGTTCTGCTGACTCCCAGTGCCTGGCCCACCCCCAGAGGTGGGGCTTTCTTTTTTACACACAGAAGCCTGTCTTATTTTTTAATTTTGCCACAGATTTGCAGATCCTCCAGAATTTCTCAGAAATATTTTTTAAAAAGTTTTTGACCCCTGGGATGGATTTCTCTTGGACTCCCCCCACCTGACCTAGAGGTATCCCTGTCCTACTTATATACATTTTTCACATTTTATCTAGAACTCTGGACTGAGTCCTGAGTCCTAAGATGGCTACCCCCAATTTCTTGGCAATCAGATCTCCTCTGGAAAACCGTCAACCCCATGGATCTTCCGACACATGAAATATGCAATTTCTTGGAGCCCTAATTGCTCAGAAACTACTGAACGGATTTACTCCAAATCATAAAAAACATACTTTCCGGATCAAGATCTAGCTTTCTGCCACATTTAGTGTAATTCCATTCAGCAGTTTTTGTGGTATCTCTGTTCGGTTTCCCCATGGAAAATAAATAGGGAAAGAGCGTTTTAGGACAAGCCCTTTTTCTCAGCCCACGCTTTACAGATCACCCCCAAATTTTGTAGGAAGTAGCTGAGGTGAATGAGACTTTTAAAAAAAAGTTTTGTGAATATTTGGCCAGTGGTATAAAAGTTCTAAGGAAATCAACAACAAAAAAAATCCTATAGAAACATGATCCTCACTATAACTACACAGTGTACAAACATAGACTCAAACCTGCAATCCCTTGAATCGTTACTACAGATCCCCCTCAAGTCAAATGCAAAATGTTCAAAATTCCTGCCCATAGCGACAGTTCCTCAAAGTACTATCCAGTCAAATTCAGAAGCATTTATATTTGTTCATGAAGGTGTAGTTCCACAAGTCGTTACTAGATGTCCCTCACAAGTTGAATGCAAAAGTACTGAAATTCTCTCATGAAGCTGCAGATGCATTACTCATCACTAGGTGTCCCTATTGAGTCAGATGCAAAAGCATTGAAATTCATACATGAAGCTGCATTTCCACTAGTTCAGGGTACTTCAATGTCGGTCCTGGAGAGCTGAATCCATGCCAGATTTTTAGCATATCTACATTGAGATGAATGTAGTTATCTTAAAATCTGGCATGGATCTGGCTCTCCAGGACCGATATTGAAGAACCCTGCACTAGTTGATACGAGGTGTCCCTTACAAGTCAAGCATTGAAATTCTTACAAGAAGCTGCAGTTCCATTAGATTTTACGAGGTGTCCCTGACAAGTCAAAGGCAAAAGCATTACATTCTGTTCATTAAACTGAAATTCCACTAATTCTTACTAGGTGTCCTTCAAAAGACGAATTCAAAAGAATTGATATTCTTACTTGAAGCTGAAGTATCACTAGTTGCCTCCAGGTGTCATTCATGTCAAATGCAACGGCATTACTATTTTTTGTGAAGACGCAATTCAAAAGGTTTACTAGGTGTCCCTCACACATCAAATGCTAAAGTAGTGAAATTCTTACATCAAGCCGCAGTTACACTAGTCATCACTAGGTGTCTCTCAGAGTCAAAGGCAAAAGCATTGAAATTCTTTCATGAAGCTGCAGTTTCACAAGTCGGTACTACTATTGTACATATATTTTGTACTATTGGAGATATAATGTGTCATTAGGGGGGCTTATTTCTGACCATCACTACATTTTGGAGGTCCCTCTCTCCCTTTACAGATGTGGGTATCTCTTCCACAAGATGGTATGGTAGTGCGGTCCTCAGGACATTGAAACAGACAGAGGACTCCTAGCATGTTGACCAGCTGAAAGTGAAGATGGACTTCTGTGCCAAAACTCTCTACAATGACAGTAAAGATGGACTCCTTGCCTCAGCACTTCTAGGGGTGGCCATCTTGTATTGATATTGGTACTGGGATATATTTTATGAACTTCTGCTTGCACTAAGTTAATAACCCTTCATTGCCTCTCTTCATGATACTACCTTTCTCAGCTAAGTTTTATTTATGACCCACTGCTTACCCAAGTTGTAAACCTTTTCACTGCCTCTCTTGATATTGCATGTCTCAGATGAGCTTACCAATCTCTCTGACTCACTGATAGAAAAATGAGTCTCTAGGCAACTTGCCTATACAATAAAAGTAACCAAGGTCTCTATGCTTCAGAGCTTAAATTATTTATAAGAAATCTGGTACAATAGTAGGAAAAATATCATCATTAGTACACCAGTGAAACCCAAAATCAGTTACTGGAAGAACAATCAATGTCTACAATTCATTTAATAATATTCTATCAAACAGTATAATAACCTAGGTCAAAACACATTAGACATTTCAAAAGACACTTACATATTATACAAAACATATAAGACAACAAAATATATTTAAACAAGCACAAACAGTTGTTCAACCATTTCAATTCATCAGAGATGTACTCCAATCGTCCTTTTTCTTTCAGAAAAATGTGGCTTTGGTCTCTACTTTATACACTGTTCTGGATGCCCTAAAATTGCAGTGTGATTGCAGCTCCTCATCCACAGTCATCAGAATGTAGACTCACTGGACCTGTTATCCTAACCATAAGTGTCAGCAATTTAGAAAAGGAAAGTAGGAAATTAAAAAATAAAATAATCAAGAGAATGTATTTCTCCCATCGACTCTTATTAAGGTCTAAGTCGGGTCTGTTGGCATGTTTGGGATTTACAAATGTGCTGCTGCAGGATTGGATTTCATAAATGCAATATGCATTTTTTTCTTACCTGCCAGGAGCCCGGAGAAAGCACAACAGTATGCAGGGAGAACATGTCAAAAATGTTGGGCACCGGCCTGCAGAAGCAGGTCACTGCCAGTGCATACTCCTAGTTCACGTAAGACCAGTCCCTGTTGGCCGAAGCCATCCTACAAATCAGATTTTTGCATGCAGGAATCTGGAATAATATCTTTTATTTTGGGTAGTCTCCTGCCTGAATTGGGAGGGTTGACATGCATGCCAAATGCACCGGCCTGGCGTTGGGACACATTCACAAACTAGAAAATTAGAAGTTGCTCAACTACTAAATGCAAATTTGTAGGTATTATGAAGGCCTTTCTGAAGCTTGGTCGGGGCTGAATGCAAGATAACAAAGTTCATGCTGGCTGTAATTCAAACCTGCTTCCTGTGCTCCAAAGTCTGAAACTCTGACCATAACGCCCGTCACTCTCTGCACAATCCTGGCAGGCCCAACACTAGCAGACCAATTGGCAGGTGAAGAAGCTGCAAGCTCTCTGAAGTTCCAAATCCAATATGCCCATTGCAGGACAGCTACTCTAATGATCAGCCTTGCAAAAGTGCTGCCATTGCTCCTCGCGCTTCCCCAAGAAAGTGATCTTTTTTGGGCAACACAAGTGTTAGATTTGAGTATCCAGCTGGTGAGTGGTTTTTGGTGTATGCGCTGGAGAAAGGCCGTGTGCGTGTATGAGCACGTGCCTATGTTAGCGGGAACTATGATCTGCACCCATAATCAAGGAAAGATTAATTGGAAGGTTAAAGATTTTTCTATCTTATATTTGACATTCTGAGGCAAGTTACTGGTCTAAAATATCTCAGGGTGTGAAAGTGCAGTGTGGGCACTGCAGTACTCACAAAGCCAGGAGCACTGAGAAGCCTTGTAATGCAGGTCTTAAGGACCATTGGCAGTTCCATTTTATGAGCAGTAACAATAGATCATACGAGGCCTCGGGTTAGTGAGCTAGAGCCATCCAGTGACAGTTTTACTGTGAAAGCCTGTTCATGGTGAGGGCAGGGTCCTAAGATAAGAAGTGCGGGAGAGACCTCTTCAAAGGCTCCATCATGCCATCAACAGAGATATGTATTTACCCTATCATGTGAGGAGGATTCTGCAGTGCTTCTTTACAGTACCACCAATTTCCTCATGAATGCCACTAGTCTCTACCGATTGGCCTCTAAAGCGTTTTGTGAGATTAGTCAAGTGTTCCTCATCAGCTATAATCATATCCTCTGAAGTCCTCCCAGTACATGGTAGAGATGTATACAAGGCCAATGAGTCCATTGTTTCCAAGTTCTCAGGTTCAGTAAATTCTTCGTTCTTTCACTTCATGGTTAGAAGCATCATCACAGGTTCCAATATCACATATCTGATGTTACAGTTGCAAAGCATTTGATCAAATTCTAAAAACGTATTTTTCTTCAAACTAGCTTTCTGTGAAGAATGATCTGACACAAAGATCCTCTGAAATTCATGAAGTAGGGGGAGACTCTGTTGTCGATCAGCTGTGATAATTTCGCATTGATGCAAGAAGCAAGCTATGATAGGTCAAGGGACATTCTTCCACTTCAGGTTCCTCCTATGGATTCTATGGTCTCTCTGAAAATTCAAAGAGGTGTCAAATGTTTGCTTAGTCAGTCTTGTCATGAATGTTGCAAGGAAGGACAAATGTCATCAAATCACCACTGCCAGGCTCATCCTGGACCTTTCCAGGTGCACCCAGGGCACCCTCACCTCAGAAACCTCCACTAGCTCCTCTTCCAGAAGAGATGTCATTTCAAGCTCCTCATGTATGCCCACAAAGCCCTACACGATTAAAGAATATGCTACATCAACCACAGTCTTAACTTCCACCAACCCACCATACATCTGCCTCTTCCTCTCTGACCATTGCACACACACCCAGAATCTGGTGCAGCGGAGGGGGCTCTGTTTTCTACACCATCGAGAAGGCCTGGAATGATCTTCCCCTCTGAACTTCACACCCATTTTCAGACTTCAGGAAGAGACTCGAGACCTGGCTCTTTGACAGAGACATCACACTGCAGTGTTCAGACACCCCCAGGGTGACAACGATGTGTTCTACAAATGAATGACTGATTGATAGTTCTTGTGCTAGGTCAATGTTATTGTCTATGTGTTCATGATGGCATTCCAACTCCACCACCTTCCATTCTGCCATATTTAGCCTTGATTGAAAGGATGCAAGTCCAGTCATAGGAACTTATAACCCCTGATGTATTGGTCATTAAATCGTCATCGACTAAGCTTGTTGTCATTTCAATTTAATTAAGGTGTTTCTAAGGTGACTTTCCCACCAACATCTCTGAGAATAGGAGTTCAAGTGAGTTTTACATTTGCACATCTTACAGGAACAATAGAGATGTGAACACTCGCAGCAGCCTGAAAGCAGCAATCAGTTACTTAAAACTTGGTTGTTCAGTAGAGGAGTTTAGGTAAAGAGTCATTTAAACAAGGGTGGACAGCAGGACTGGCATTAAAAGAGTAAGGGAGACAGTATAATTCCACTTGAAAAGGCTCTTCCTGGGGCAAAGCAGCTTGAGTCAAACGAGGACAGTGATACACCGAGGAGTTGAAACAGATGGCAGTGAGTGGCTCACTTCCTTTTCTGTAAAGTGTCAGATCACTGTATGTGGTAGGGAGACTCCAGATTTTACGGAACTGTGCCGGTAGTAGAAGAGAAGCATTGAACCTAAGGGTTCATAGCCCTCTTGTATATTTTCAGTCCAGATATTGAAAAGGAGAGTAGTGATGTAGGGGAAGAGGTAAGTGGATATTCAGGAGTCCACTGGTGCACAGCTGTCTCTGTTAGTATAGTCTTATGTTCATGGTCACAAACACAACCCAGTTGGTAACTGAAAATCTAAAGGGATACTAAGATGTCATATAAAATTGTATTCTCAAGAGCAATTAGTGAAATAGGACACTTAGTGCAATGTCTTAACACCATAATAAATGTACCCTGGTTCCTCCACCTAAGTATGCTCTAAACATTTTGCTACATATAGTGTAGTTTTACTAATTCTGTGCTTATACTTAACATTCTCTCAGAAAGTTAACATACTGTCAAATTGTGTTTTCTTCAAATACCAATGGTTTGATGTTAGAGTGAATTACAGGTTGTTACTCTTTCCTTTGCACTACATTTAATCTGAAGCAATAGTAATTGAAGACCAGAATTAACCGTCACACTCAACGTCGCTTCCCCAACTGTAGTGTCACACAAAGGATCTCCTTTGGTAGAACAGCAGTTGTCATTACTTGAAAAAGATTTGACTATCAATATCAGGTTACATCCCTCCATACCAGCAGGAAGGACATCTTCCTGGACAATGTTCACTTGAACAACGCTTTGGAAATAGCAACCTATTTTGTTGAAATGGCTTTCTTTTCCGCACTTACTACACATAGCTGGGTAACTGCAAACACCAGCAGAATAACTGCGAGAACAACAACAATAGAAACAACTTTGTTTGCACCCATATTCCTTTTGACACCCACCAGATAAAATAGGTCCAATAATGATTTATGCAAGTGGTAACTCCATATTACACACTCCCTTTCATGCCATAGCTGACTACTCTGTGCCCTTGGCAAAGTCAATAGTCTACTCTAAAATGAAAGTTTGAAAACATAGAATACATTCCTGTGTTTTTATCATAACAGTTGACGACTGTCCGAGAACAAAAATATTATTTAATTGGCTCTTCATATTCATATGTTGCTGATAAAATGTGCCACATAATTGTCGATAGACTTGTACAACATCTGTATTCTAGTGAAAAATCAATGCCTTTTCACAACAGTTCTTGGGCTACTCATGACATGGAGTTCCAGACATTCCAGATAAGTCATCCCAGCATCCAAACTCTAACGCTCCTGGAATGACATCCAGAGACAATCAAAAATCGTTTGACTCTCCCAGCTTGAAAAGTATGAAAGAAAGGTGTTCTTTTGTTCTGGTTATAACTACTTGCCATCTACAGCCGCCACAGTGTAATTGTCAAACGTCCAGTGTCACTGTTTCCATTCTATAACCGGAACACCAGGAATTGTCAGTTCATTAACATCTTGCATTTTGTCTTTTTTTATTTCATAACAAACTTGCCCAAACATCTACCTTTTGCCATAGTATTAAATGTGAATATCGTCTGGTATTGAAATGTTTAATACCGTACAATAATGGTGCATAAACATGAGCAAACTGTATGTAGCCAGTAAACTATAGAGATGTCCAGATTGTTCCTGCATCTCAAGCAATCATCAAAAAAATTGACATTAATCTGCATCTTTGACACATTAAGACATGAGCTTGAATCACCATAACATCCATTGTACACTTAAGATGGACTTTAGCCTAGACTTGCTAACATGTTTGAATTTACCTCATGCTCCTGTACAGCAGGTCAGAGGGCGATAGTCCCCTCCTAATGCCTATATGAGGCTGATTTACTCATCTTAAACACTGACGCACGTTTGGAGAAGTGTGAGGGCAAGTGTTTGAAAAAATTGCTTGGTCTGCCAAAAAGTACGATGGGCCCAGTGATAAAGCTGGAAGAGGATTTGCAGGGTTTGGAATTTCCTGGTCTATAAATCTACTCTGAGATCCTGGGATAACTTTGGCACTTGGAGGTCCAAATGGTATCGCTTCTCTGTGCAAAGGAAAGTGTGTGCAGTGAGCTAAAATGGCCTGGGCGGGTCAGGAGTAGATTAGGAAAAACTGCTTGGCCTTACAAATGGTAACTTAAAGTTGACAGAGGCCTCTCACCTCTCGAAAGGTACATTGAAAGAGGTACGTAGAAGAGCGTCAAGGCTGTCTGACCTGCCGTATGTAAAGAGTAAACCCTTACCAATTTATATGTTGTACTCCTGGGATAATCGAAGGTTGTTCCCGTATATAACAGCCTTGTTAAATGCCCAGTTGTGCCTACTACGTTTAGAATTTCGGGTCACGTTGAATATTCGGTATCTAAGACCTGAAAAGTTTAATTCACTTTTGGTTGCTGAGAACAACTGCACGAGTGGATTAGGATTTCAAAAAATGTAAATTAATTTGTTATTAGATTGTCTACAATTTTATAGGTTTTGATGTGGGATTTTAAAAACGCTTTTTATGTATGATAACATCTCTCATCATAATGAAGCACTCGCACTTTTGGCGAATATGTTCTTGAATGTTGCATGTACCCTTGCAAAATTCTTAAAAATCAGCTTGTGTTAGTAATGGAGGGATTGCAAGTTTTTAGTCAGGTTAGATTAGCTGAAGTCACATTCAACAGATTAAGGGAAAAGTATTATATAGAAATATATGTGTGTTTGAGGTTCCCTGTGTAGACCAGACTTTGTGGGGTTCTGTGAGTAGTTTCGGTCCGTGGATAGGTAGGGCAGCGAGAGAAGGGGGTAAATATATTTTTATGGGAATTGTATATATTTATTGTTTTAAAGATATGTGTCTAAACATGAATAATCCTGAACTAGACTGGATCAATACACCATTAGAAAACCACTGTCGAGGAGTGGCAAACCTTCTCCAAGGAGTGAACCTAAAACCACAACTGTACTGTGGTAATGATTGGAAGTTGCAAGCTCGTTTGTGAGGTTCTACCCGTATTACCCATCACCAAATATTATGTGTTGATGGGCACAGGAACGAGAGGGAAAAAATGTGTACAATTGTATGTAACAGCATACCCACACTTCGTTTTCCACCAGCTGTTGAAGTTGGAACCCTTGGACTGAACCACACAGCACCATGTGCACATAACAGAATGTTAAGAACAACATTACATCCTCAACCCTATTTCTTGTACCACTACTTACGGATATGAGGTGTTCCACCTCTGCTCAGACCTATGTGCTCTAGCCCTAACCAACCAAAAGGATTTTTGCGCAAGCCACACCCTCTCCCCCCGCACCTTCCCCTACAATTACCCTTTGCCATATCTAGGTATAAAGGGTCACAGAGCCCAGAAGCCTTCCTGCTTTTTTATTTCTGCATACCCATTTCATCTTATCCAGTCATAAGGTAAGCCCTTAGAGGCTGGGCCTCCTGGGGTTGGTTGTTTCCTTCTATATGCCCTGTTTGGGGCTGTGCTTGGCACTGTCCTTAGGGTTGGGTTGTTTCTCACCGATGCAGGGTTGGTTGGGCCTTCCTAGGGTAAGCTGTCTTTATTTTTGTGAACTCTTACCTGGAGCGTCGTGTGTCTTCCTGGTTGAGGACCTGGGGGACTGCAGCTGTGGTTATTTCTCCATTGCGCACTTTCTTCTGAAGGGGCGCGCTTCAATGAGATCTGGAACACTCTGTGCGGCAGGATTTTGACTAGGCACGTTTTGGATTTGTGACCATGGCCCGGCCATCTCCTTTCTGCCGAGTCCCCACTGGTGCCCCTGAGAACATCCTGTTCTCCTTGCCCTGCACTGGGCAGGAGCGTTCTTGTAGCAGGTTCCCTTCTTTATGATGCAGCGGTCTCCCCCGAACAGCAGCTGCATTTCCGTGCTGATTCTGGTGTCTTACTGGTCGACCGAAAGGTCGTTGTCCAATGAGTTGATGACGGGCTCTCTCATGTGGTGGGAGTTTATTGTTGCACCTTACATGTTGTTTTGAATTTTAATGTATTTTAGGTGCGATCAATGGGAGTTTACTGGAGTTGTTTGTTGAGGAAGAGCATTATGTTATTTTTTTTTTATGGATCAATGTTTTAGGTGTAGGCTTTGGGGTGGCTTACTATGGGGTCCTCCTTCCTTATATATTTTGGCAAGCTGTTTCTTCCAGGCAGTTCATCATGGGACACAGGAAGTGTGCAGCTAAGCGCAGCACTGCTCCAGTGCCTCTCAGGATGGGAATAAACGCCATCGGTCTGCTGATTCTCTTCCAGACTTCTCCCGGAGTATGGGTCTCTCGGAGGAGCAATTCCATGTGCTGTTATCCTCTCTCTCTCAGGTGTTTTCATAGTCCACAGACTTTGTTAGCTCTTGTTATTCTCTCTCTTATCCTACTTCATCTGTTTTTTCCTTGATGGTGTCTTCGTCCTCTTCCACTTCTTCATGGCCTACTCTTGAGTATGACAATGACATTGTTTCTCCAGGGGCTGGGGCTGTGCCCAAGTCCAAGTTGTTTTAGAAATTGGATCTATTGTCCTTCTTCAGGTATCTTGGCGAGAACGTCAGTATCCCTATGGAGGATGATGTTCCGAGTCCAAGTTTGTGACTTTTTCAGCTGTTTCATTCCAGTCCTCATACTTGCTTGGCTGTTAACAGAGAGGTTTGGATCTTCTCCTTCGTGAGTGGCAAGATCTGAGAGGACTGATCTTCCTAAGTTTTTGTTATGTCTTTATCCTGTGGCCAAGGGCGATGTTGAATTCCCTTCCTCCCTGAAGATTGATCCCCTGCTTTCTAACTTTGCTGGCCGCCCTTCTATTATGTCAGACAATGTCCCCCTGTTTGATTTTGTTGATCGTCAGGTAAAGACTTCATTGAAGAAATGTTTTCTGGTTTAAACCTTGCCCTTGGGGTTGGTCTTTATGCTATTTATGCCTCCTAGTCACTGGTTAAGGATTTCCTTTCTTTGACGGAGGCAATCCAGGAGGGGGTTGAATGCTCCTCTCTTTTTTATTCCATGGAGACTCAGGCCAAATTTCTGGTGGATGTTTCCTGTGACTTTTTTTTTTTTTTTGGATCCTCATATATCTTCCAAATTTCCCTCACATGACCAATGGGGGGTGTGGGGGGGCAGGGGCAGCAAAGGTTCTCACCCAACTTCACTCCTCCACACCCTAACCTCGAAACCCCTGTCCGGGACAAACCTTTCATCCAAAACTCTAGTGCGGAAAGCAGAGGGAAGGTTAAAATCATAGGATCACCTCCTATCTATTTATACCTCCCCACTTCCCAACCATTGCTTCAGCGGATTCCAAAATCTGATCCTCTTACAAACTTTTATACCAGTCAAACTTATAATAGTAACTTAGAGAATTTTTCCATTCAATAAAAGTAGGGGGGACAGGGCTGATCCATTTCCTACAAATCTCCCTTTTCGCCACAATCATCATATAGAACAACAGTTTAGCTCCATTTCTACCCATCTTCCATTTCTCATATGAGCAGCCAAACATCACAATTGAAGGACTTACCTTTGGGCTTGAGGGAAGAATGTCATTAATTGCATCCCCCACTTCTTGCCAAAACGTACGAAGTAAAGGGCAGTCAATAAACATATGTAAATCATCAGCTGGTGCAGAACCACACTTCTTACACCTCACCACGTTATCTTGTCTCAGCCTGGACAATTTTTTGGGAGTCCAGAAGGCTCTGCGGATAGAGAATAGATGATTTCTCCTTAACGCAGCGGGTTTAACAGTGTTATACAAAAGTGTAGTAGATACTTGCCAAAGGTCTTTAAGCTGCAACTCTGGCAAGCACTCCCTCCAGGTTTCTTCCGGGAGGTTAAATTCCCCATCCACAATATCCAACATCAGCCAATACCATTTCGCCACTTCCTTCTTCATCGAGGTATCCAGTTGCATCTGGTCCACCAGTCCATTAGTACTTCCCACATCCTCTGTTACATTCCCAACCAGGACTTCATCTGAAGGTATTTAAACTTAGACACCCCTCCTCCTACCTGAATATTAAGGTTATCAAAGTCTCTAAGTTCACCATTGTAACAAAGATGTTTCCATTGTAAAAAACCTGCCTCTTTCAGGGGAAAGCCAGGGCGTCTTTAGTCCACTCCAGGGATCCAGGAGAGTCCCAAATCGGTGCATATCCATTATAATATGACAACTTCGTAATCTTCCTCACATCATACCACAACACTGCCCAATCATATAATATCTTAAATCGAATTTTTTTGAAGAACTTCAGATCCCCAAACTTATACAAAAAACTTCTCTGAACCTCCTGGCCTTCAATCATGACAGTTAACACCTGCCCCAGCTCAGAACGATGACATGCATAAAAACTCTGTCTTACATTTTTTAACAGATATGCCCATGCATAGTACTGTATATCAGGAGCTGCCAGCCCACCTTTTTCTTTCTTTCTCCTGAGCTTTTTCCATGATATCCGAACACCTTTTGATGCCCCTGCAATTTCTTTAAAGCAACCTTGTTAAACATTAATGGCAATGCATTGAAAATAAAAGTTAATTTAGGGACTATCCCCATTTTTACCACATATTATAGTTAGTGGAAGATTTAGCCATTTCCTCAGTAAAAGGTCCACCTCCCTCATAACCAGAGCAAGGTTTATTTCCGCCATTTTACATATATCCTGTGTCACCGTAATCCCCAAATATTTGACTTCTTTTTTTACATTTACTACTTCATCCTTTAATTCCATGCCATCATTTTGGTCTTTTGATTGTTAACCGCATAACCAGAGATCCCCCAAAATCCTCAGTTAACACATGTAGAACTGGAATAGCCTGACTTAGGTCCGCTGTATAAATCATCCACATATAAAGAGACATTCTTAACCATGTCTCCACACCGGAAAGGCGGTATTCTCTTATCTCTCCTAATTCTACAGGCTAATGGTTCAATATAAAGGTCAAATAACAGAGGGGATAATGGGCACCCCGTCTCATCCCTCTTTCTATCTTTACTACAGGAGTGAGTGTACCTTTAACCAAAATTCTTGCGCTTGGGTCCTGATAGATTTTCTTCAATATTTTAATAAATTGGCCTCCAATTTTATATGATTCATTAAGTAACTCCAATTAACCTTATCGAATGCTTTTGTTGCATCCACCATTAATACCGCCAAAGGCATATGCAATGACGTAGCTAAATCAATCGACCCTACCAATCCCTGTTCAATTCATGCATATACCTCCCTTTCAAAAAACCATCTCTGGTCAGTGTGTATGAGTTTCCCCATCACCATCGCTAATCTATCAGCCAGGAGTTTAGCAAAGATTTTATACTCACAGTTTAACAGGGATATTGGGCGTTATGAATCACACTTCCTAGGGTCCTTACCCGGCTTTAGAATTAGCGTAATAATCGCCTCTTGCCAAGACAGAGGAAGATTCTCATCTCCCCCCATAATCTTGTCACATAATTGCTTCAGAATTGTTAAAATGCTGCTACCCAGAGCACGATAAACCTCCATTGATCACCCATCTGGTCCTGCTGCCTTCCCCAATTTACCTGCTGAGATGACCCTTTCTACCTCACTGAGCTGTACCGGTTCATTAACCATCCCTCTCTCCTCTTTATCCAGAATCGGTAACTCTAATTCCCCAAGCCACTCCTTCAATTTCTCCTCCGATGGCTTCAAATCTTCTGTATATAAATCCTTAAAGAAATTTAAAAAACCCTCTTCCACCTGCTCAGCCCCTTTACTAATCTCACCCGGGTCCTCATCTTGGATTTCTGTCACCCGATTCCTAACCCTATCTGATTTTATCTTCCAAGCCAACAATTTACTGCTATTCTCACTATACTCGAAATGCATCACCCTATTAGCCTCACATCTCAATGTAACCCTGCGATCCAAAAGAGCTCCCAACTCCAAACTAGCTGTCTGACATTGCTTAACAAAGTTGTCCAACTCTTCACCCTGCTCCTTACTTAACATTCCCTGCTCACATTGTCGTATTTGAGTTTCTAACCTATTTATTTCTTCATTATATAATTTCCTCCTATATGCAGCAATCCTAATCAGACATCCCCTCAAAAAGGCCTTAAATGTATCCCAAACTATCGCTAAGGGAGCTGAACCCAAGTTTATCCTAAAAAATTCTTCTGAATCCGCCTGCAATTCCGTAACCACCTCATCCTCCAGAAGCAAGGTTCTATCTAGAGTCCACCTGTTTTCCCTCCTTTTTGTTGGCACCCTAAGAACTAAGCTAACCGCCGAGTGATCTGATAAATGGGCCCCAATATGTACTACTGATTCAACAAAGTCCCTCAAACCCATATCCAACAGGAAATAGTCAATTCTGGACTGATGCCAATACTTATTATTATGATAAGAGTAACCTCTCTCTGACCCCCTTCTATCCCTCCAAACATCATACAACCCCCATTGTGACATCATTACCTGAATCTGCATTTTCTCATTTACTTTGGACCTACTACCCGCTGATCTATCGTAATTCAAAACAACATTGAAATCACCTGCCCATATAACTGTATCTAAATATTGTAAAAGAGAATCTGCAAGTTCCCTTAAAGGCCCTACATCATCCCTGTTAGGACGTAATATCCTACCAAGGTAAAGCGATGTTCAAAAGCAGACAGCTTCCCCACCACCCACCTCCCCTAGTTATCTATGGGGCCTTCCAGAAAAGTAATACTGGCATGTTTCTTAATTAAAACAGCCACTCCTCTACTACCACTTAAACAATTTGAACTGGCTATCTGCTGGACCCACCCGCATGCCTTAAAAACTTCAAAACATTCCTCCCTGGAAAGATGAGTCTCTTGTAAAATCAAGACGTCGAAGGGGACATCTCTCAAATATTGCACCAACCTTTTCTGCCTACTCTTTACCCTGAGACCATTTACATTCCAGGACAGGAGTCTCAAGTTCTTCATTGCCATTTTCCGACATCCAAACCGCCTACCTTCTTCCACCCCACCCCCTCATCCCTCCCCCACCCCCTAGGTCCACGTGCCACATTGAGGATCATTTTATCCCATCATATACTCCCCACCCAGTGCTCACCATCCCAGCCCCTCCCTCCCTTCCCCCAAACTACTTACAACAAAAATATTCTTATTTTCCACTATTATACACCCCATCCAGTGCCCCCCTCCACCCTCCTCCTACCCCCCACCCAATCCTCCTCCTCCTCCCCTGGGAACCCACCCAAACATTGACCTGACCTAGGTCAGAGGAAGATCACCGCTCCTAAGTTAGAACCTTACCCACATTACCTCCCTACCGGGGGAACACTCCAATCTTAGGCTAGACCTGCCTCATTCCTGCCCTCTTTCTTAATTTTCATAATCAGCTCGTCCACCTCCTTCCAGTCTGTAAAATTACACATCTTATTATTTACCATAACTTTTAGAGACGCAGGAAATCTCAACTGAGCTGTAACCCCCAGTTTTTTTCAGAATATCTATTCTTTTTCCCAGCTCCCACTGTTTATTCAAAGTCACGGCCGCCAGGTCTGACCTGATTTTAAAAAGGGGATCCGTTTACCATCAATGCTTTCTTTTTTAGCGCCTGGGTGAGAATATGTTCCTTCAAGGAGTATGTCTGAAAATAAACTAAGATTTTCCTTGGTCTGACCCTGTTTGGAGGCATTTTAGCCAGAACCCGGTACACCCTTTGAATATCTTTAACAATGTCTTCCTCTGATGTTTCCACATTCACCTCTTGTTTTATCAGACGCGCCATAAACCCTTTTAAGTCACCTTCTTCCAACCCTTCCGGGACCCTGAGAAACCTCAAATTATTCCTCCTCAGATTATTTTCCAGGGATTCCATTTTAGCCATCACCCCTGTTTCTCCTTCTTTTAAAATCTTATCTGATCCTTATTTGCTTTCACCGCCACTCTTAACTCCCCCACTTCCTCCTCCAAAGCGGCAGTACGACCTGCCAAATCATCAATTTTCTTCCCCAAATCTTCACAGAGACCCCTTATCTCCACATGATTGGCATTAGATGTCTCAAAGCCACTCTTCAGCTCCATAGATAATGCTTTTAACATATTCGCAATTGATTGCCCATGATCCTCTCCTACAGGTTGGGAAACCTGCACTACATTTGCTTCTGCTTGCCTCTCTATGCAATTCACCGGAAGAGGGTGCTGTAACACACTTCCCCCCATCCACCCGGAGGTCTGAGCCTCTACCCTCTGGACTAGCGGCAAACTCTAATCTGTCCATTTTGTCCATTTTATCCAACTCTTGCGTATTCGCCCCTCCGGCTAACACCCTGGGAGCGCCTGGCAGTAATCGAAAATAAGACCTAACTGAAGGGGTGACACGAGCTCTCCTGTAACTCAGCCCACCGACACTCTTTGCATCCAGTTGCCTCCCAACAGACCTATTATCTTGCTCTACTTTACTTCTCACAAAAGATGATTTCTGAGGCGGGGGGACCCGACTTTCAATTTCAACTTTGTTCTTACTTTTCTTAGTGCTACGGAGGTAATACGCTACTTGACCAACACAATTTTTAAATGCCACCTTCCCCCCTTCTTTCCCAAACCCCACCTGCCCCTTTAGCCTGTCCAACATAGGTTCTAACAAAATATCTACAGCATTTATAACATAAGCCTGAAAAAAGCCCTCCAGTCTTGGTGCCTTCCTACCTGACTCAAAAGTCCCCAAGTCCTCAGCCTGATGAACAATCCTGAAGCACCTGTTCTTCTTGCTTCCACCGATATCCACACTTGTGCTGGCTCTGCCTTGATTTCCCCAGAGGGAAACACAAGCCACTGCATCTCTGACCCGGTTGAGTTTCAGGGAGGCACTCAGCAACGGAGCAGCTCCGTGCTCCCAGAAGTGCTGTCTCCCTGCCAGCTCCTTCATCCGATGCAGCCCCACCGGATTGAAAAACGGGGAAAAACAAACCCCTTCAATCACGCTCTTCAAACGCTGCGAGCCCCCGGTAAGGATTACCTTGCTTTCAGATGATCTTTTTAGGAGCGGCGTCCTCTGCGACTGGCTCCTCAGACAGCCGCCATTGTTTCCAGCCATGCCCCCTCCACCGCGCAACCTCCTGTGACTTGTTGAAAGCCTCTGCATCGGTCATGGCTTCTTCTGTTTCAGCTCGCGCCATATCTATCTCCGTGATTGGACTGTTGGCTCTGCTCAAAAGTCTGGCCTGTTACATATGCCTTTTGCTAGCAGCCCTCTCTTTTGTGAGGATCTGGAACAAATGCTCTGCATAGACTTTAAGAATCAGAAGCATGCCCAGGTTTTTCGGTTCTCGCCCCAGGCCTGCCCCCTCTAGGAATAGTCCTCACAAAACAGCGCACAGGGGGTTACTCTGCCCGATTTTAGTCTTGGCCTCAGAAGGTGGCCGCCTTTCCTGCTCATTCCCTTTCTAAACCTCAGCCCCCCTCTGCTCCTAAAGTCGGGAAGCGTTCCTGACTATTCCACCGTCCCAGTAGGAGGTAATCTGGCCTTCTTTCTTCCCATCTGGCAAAGGCATGTGTCTGACACCTGAGTTCTACAGGTCATTTGAGAAGGTTACTTTCTCGATTTTGTATCCCGGCCTCGCCCTAGTGGCGTCATAGACTCTTTGGCCTCCTGTTCCAATCTTCCTGTGATGTCCCAAGAGATTGTGGACCTTGTCATGAAAAGGGCTGTGGTACCTGTGCCGGTGGGGCAGCGAGGGAAGGGGTGCTACTCTCCGGTCTTTTTGGTCCCAAAACCTGCACTGAAGGTCTGATTCATTTTCAATCTCAAACATCTAAACATGTTTTTGAGGATACCTCACTTCAAGATGAACACTCTACAGTGCATTATTCCCCTTATTCGCCCTGGCGAATGGCTGGCCTCCTTGGACTTGAGAAACGCTTACCTGCACATTCCCATTGTGCCATCCCATCAGAAGTACCTCCGCTTTTGTGTGGAGGTTGTCCATTGGCAGTTACGGGTCCTCCCCTTCGGTTTGCCTACCTCTCCGAAGGTCTGGCCCCTCTGGTGGCTTATCTTCATGGGTGGGGGTGATGATTCATCCTTACCTGGATGATTGGCTTCTCCATCAACCTGTTCTGTCTGTCCTTCAATCTCAGATTGTGCTGGTGTGCGAGACTCTGGAGGCCTTTGTTCTGCTTATCAATTGGTAGAAATCACATCTGTCTCCTACACAGGATATGCAGTACATCAGGCCCATTTCCAGACAGCTGTGGGTTTAGTCGGCCTTCCTCCGGACCAAGCACAGAGGCTGCACAATCTCATCATGACTCTGGGCAAAAGGGATCTGGCGCCTGTTCTAAACTGGCTCCTTCTTCAGGGACACATGGTAGGTTGAATTTGTTGTTCCCTGGTTTGTCTCATGCTGCATTCTGTTCTTCTGATTTTTTTTCTTTTACTTTTTGTGTCTTTCTTTTTCTTTTAGGCCTCCTGCGTTTTTGTCGTCCCATGGCCCTGACTGCAGTTGGGTCCTGTGGTTCGTCATCTGCTGTCACATTCCGTGCCGTGTCTTCACCCACTGGACTGTCCGGTTCCTGTCTAACAGTGCATTTGGCACTTCCTGCACTGGTGGATCGATCCCCGTCATTTGGTCAGGGGCTTTCCCTTGAGGCTGCCTCTTCCCAATGTAGTTACCACTGATGCCAGCCTACTGGGGTGGGGGATGACTCTGGGCACTCTTTCCGTTTAGTGATGGTGATCTCCTCAGGAGCGCAGGCTCTCATCCAATTGGAGGGAATTAAGAGCAATCTTGTTGGCTCTGTTTCATTTTTCTCCTTTCCTGCAGGACCAGGTGTGGTTGGTGAGGACAGACAAAACAGTGGCCATGTCCTATGTCAACAGGCAGTCCCGGACTTCTCTTGCTTTTCAGATAGGCTGTTGGGCGGAGTCTCGTCTTCTCTCTCTTTCAGCCACTTATATTCGGGGGAAGGACAATGTACAGGCAGACGGCCTCAGTCGCGTTTTTGCTTCTTCCCTAGAACTCTGTCTGGCCCCAAATATTTTCGCCCAGATTTGCCACCGGTTCACAACTCCTCAGGTCAATCTGTTTGCCTCCAGGACCAATTCCTTCCTTTCCCAGATTCTCAGAACAGAGCTGTAGGGGGAGAGATGTTGTGTCCCACAATTGGCCCAAGGGACTTCTGTATGCCTTTCCTCCCTTCTCTCTTCTTCCTCATCTCCTGGCCAGGCTTCAGAGGGAATCAGTTTTCCTCATTCTCGTGGCACCTTTTTGTCCTTGGATGAGTTGGCTTCTCCTGTTGTGTCTGCTGGTGGCTGTGCCAGAGTAGGTTCTCCCAGCCCATCTTTGTCCTCTTCGGATGCCCATTCTTCCTCCGTCCACTTGCCACAGGATGTGTCTGACAGTTTGGCTCTTGAAAGGAGGGGTTTAATGTCCCTTGGTCTTTCCGCTCCTGTGGCTGTTTTTGTTCAGAACTCTAGGAAATATTCCACCAGGAAGGCTAACGCTCATCACTGGTCTTCCTTTGTACAATTGTGTAAGAGTTATTCTTTGGATACGGCTTCTTGTTCTGTCTCTTCGGTCCTTCAATTCCTTCAGGATAGTTTCGAGAAGGGTTTGGCAATTTCCACCTTAAAGGTACAATGGGCTGCCATTCGGGCTATTTGCTAATCTTTTGGTTTGCCTGAGCTCCTTCCTTTGAGTGCCCATCTCCTTGGGAGTTTTTCTTTGCTGAAGCCTCAGGTTCATCCTGTCGTTCCTCGTTGCGACTTGCCTTTGGTTCTCAGGGCTCTTCAATCACCTTCATTTGTGCCCTTGGACACTGTAGATTTGAGGTTTCTTTCATTTAAAACTTTTTTTCTGGTGGCTATCACTTTGGCCCAGAGGTTGGAGGAGCTGGGATCTTTGTCAATCTGGCATCCCTATCTACAGGTGTTTTCTGGCTGGCTGGTTCTTTGGTTAGGTCCGACCTTCCTTCCCAGAGTTGTCTCCTCTTTTTACCGTCACCAGGAGATAACATTGCCTTCTCTTTTTCCAGATCCTGCTACTTCTGAAGAGGTTGTCTTGCACAGACTGGATGTTTTGCTGGCAGGATCCACCTTTCTCTCTTGCACCAGGGTCTTTAGTAAATGTGAGGCATCATTGTGAACTTTTGTGTTCTTCGTCATGGCCTGAAAGCTTCTACACTTAAATTGAGTCGCTGGATTCGCTCTTTGATTTCTTTAGCATATTCATCTCAGAATGTCTCTCTGCCAGTTGGTGAGCAGGGTCATTCTTCATGGGGCATGGCAGCTTCCTGGGCGGAGGCTCAGGGGGTTTCTTTGTTGGACATTTGTCAAACTGCTTCTTGGGCTACTTCCCCTACCATTGTTTCCCATTACAGGTTGGATGTTCAGGACTCCTTATCCTTTGGATCTACAGTTTTGGCTTCTGTGACTCATTGACCATCCGGTCGCCTCTTTGATGCCTTCTGGTACAAAAAAGTTTGTTTCTCCAGTATCAGGAGTTGACAGTGTCTGTTTTTGGGCATCGGGTTGTTCTGCCTTGGCTTTGATATTTCCTCATATACGTATTGGGACGAGAAATAGGGTTGAGGAGGTAATGTTTTCATTACTTACCGGTAATTTTCATTACTCCGAATACCCTGTTTCTCGTACCAATATTTACGTTCCTCCCTTCCCCTTCCTTCCTGGATCACAACCTGTTCCCTTGGGTTTTTAGGCCTGGGGATGTACAAGATGCCTTCTGGGTTCCGTGACCCTTTATACCTAGATATGGGAAAGGGTGATTGGACGGGGGTGGCAGAGTAGGGGGGCGAGGCTTTCTCAAAAATCCTTTTGATTGGTTAGAGCTAGGGAACGTGAGCCTGAGCAGAGGTGGCACACCTCATATACATAAGTATTGGTACGAGAAACAGGGTATTCTGCATAATGAAGATTACTAGCAAGTAATTAAATCATTCTAAAGGTTGTAAGCAAAACAGTGCCTAGTGTCACAGGCTAATATCATAACGATGAAACGCGTCTGTTATTTATCTTGCTTAGAAATTGAAAAAGTATGGTCTTTAGCACTATGTGCTTCATTAGTATTAGTTCTTCGTGAGCCATTGGTGAACTGATTCGCAGATGCTCTCCGGGTCACCAGCCATTCCGCAAAGGGTGCAAGTGAAGAGGAAAGAATTGAAATTTGCAAGCTACACAGATGCATCTGCAGCCAGCACCTTAATCAATACTTACTTTACTTGTACAAAATCTGTGTACTCGAGATTTCAAAAAGATTTCTGATTCAGAGGTCCACAGTTCATTTCAGTATACTTCAATGGAGATTTAATTTTGGAATATCATTTTAGTATTCGATAAACTTAACAGGTTGTGAGTCATCATATCAGATTGAATGGAACTATATCTTTTTTCAAAGCCATTTTATTTTACATCGCTGATAAAAAAGTGCACAGAGCATAAAATGAACCACATCTGCACTATGTGAGCAGTTCGCTTTTTTCTGCAGTGTATTAGGTAAAATCTTATTCCTGGAAGCTGTTGCATCTCAATCGGCAAAATATGCTACCGATACAATGTACCAGTCTCACCAGGGTGTTGCCAACTCAAAACCCATGTTCTCAACACCGCGGCAGCGCAAGACGACTATTGTAACGCCTTAAACTAAATACATCGTCCACTACCCGTGTACGTGTGAAGACCTATGTAGTGGAATGCCTGGACTCTACTTCCAAGGCTACCTTAACTCAAGAGCGAGTCTTACGTAGTATATGTGTCAGGCATCAGCTACTTCCTCATTTTACACTGGACAGAGGTTACCTCTGCTGCAAAGAGGAAACTAAAAAGGAAAGCAATTTACCGTAAATAGAACTCAGCTAAAAAGAGGAACAATGTTTGAAGATCAAGGGGTGCGGCAAAAGGCAGAAGTTTATGAACTAAACCTGCATTATTCGTCCTCCTTTATACCTTGTTAATAAACTCGCAAACCTTTAGTGGAAATTCCATGTAGACAGTTAAAAACAGTGTATAATGGATAATGTGCAGCATATGGGTTTGGGGACATTCACTACACAGGTCAAAATGCAAGGGAAATTCTACTTTTATACAAATACCACCTGAAACCAAGAAACATCCTTAAAACACCAAAATGTCCCAGGGTTTAATTGGAATCAAATGACATGTTTTCCTCGTTTAGTTAAATGGATCCGATATAAATAACCTTTGACTAGTCAACTGGAATTTTCACAGGGTAAGTATTATCCAGATCACATTTATCAGAGCATGCCAAGGTTATGATGAACTATACAAATGCTACAATACAATACAATACAAGGCCAGGCAGCGTATATGTGCTTTGCATAGCAATGTGTAAACAAATATTCATTGATAGCTATGGAATACCTCAGAAACAGGACACATTAAAAATGGTAAACAAGGGTCGTAGGATTATGGAAGTTTGCAAAACAAGATTAAAACGGTGAAATTTCCTTAAGAGTCATAAAAAAAATGAAAATCGGTGTTCAACACATCAATAAGGGTAAATGACTGTAAATAATGTTCTAAGGATGATAAATCAGAAAGTTAACTAAATGATTTACCGTCAAAAGGTATATAATTAGTATATAAATCCTATGTACAAATAGCAGTTCTTGGTATATTGGCAAAGGTGCTAAAAATAAAAGCATTAGGTTTAGCGTTGTACCAGAAGGAAAGATGGAGGAATCAATGTTACACAAAACGCTTAAGTATGGGTAAACTCAAATTTACAAAGAAAAGGCTTAGTAGTTTTGAATAGAATGTGATTTAATCCCAGTTTGACAGCAATATGCGAGGGATAGTTAGTTATTGAAGAACCAATCGTGTTTTGGGAAAATTTGGGAACATAGCCAGAGAAGGACTCAGTCATTGAACGTCACATAGAGTAAAGCCTTTTTTTTACTCTGGGTTACCAAAGGTGGCTTCAGGGATTGTATATGAGATGGCTCTTCTACAATAAGTATTTTCCACCAAAACAAGTAACCATTAAAGAAGATTGTGTTTTAAAGCTCTTAGATCTATTTACTTTCGAAAAATGCCAATATGTTCTGCTAAGTGACCTACTCACATTCTAATAACAAAATGCAACATACGAGGAAGAGGTTGTCCACTGTAGTTTAAAGTATTTCCTACATCCCATATTTCATTTTTGCATTTACTAGTGATACACACTCACGCACGTATTCACAAAAACACATGTAGACTGCTCCACCAAGGAACACCCTAGGACTCAGCAGTTTGTGCATGCTGTATGATATTATTGAGGTGGGTTAGAAATGATGAGGCTAGTCACAAAGGTAAACTTTCACAATGAGGTATTCTATACATGTAAATTTACTCTTAATTTACTGCTATAGGCTATTCACCATTTAAGAATATACATTTACTACAATGTGTAGAATTGCACGTCTCAACCGCTGAATTCAGGTGGAGTAAATTTACAAGTAGAAAGTTACTGCTTTTAAGCTTTCATACGCAGGTGGAAATCTCAGAAGATGAATTTCGTAACATTGAAATGCTGCTTTTTCACCTTCATCGGGGAGAAGTCTATAAATTATAAGTATACTTTTTAGGTCTCACCTAGAGACAGCTTTATCTGTCTGGTGAGTTCTCCTGTTATCACACACCCCACACAATACCCACTCATATACATACATACATACAGATACAAAAAGGTCATTAGAACAGCCCTTTTCAGCCATTGGCTACTGTGGTTCAGCAGGACTAAAGCATTGTCTGACAGGATTGGTCATCACCATGAGAATCAGCCCACTGCTTTTTGAAGATATGGACTACATAAAAAAGTAAGCCACACACACATTGCACTTATTCCTTGCTTTGTTTCTTTATTTTGGTAATGAGAGAGTCCATGTTATCCCTCATAAGCAGGGCCTGCTTTTGGGCGGTGCGAGCGGTGGGGCCGCACCGGGCGCCTACCTCAGGGGGGTGCTGTGTTTAGCAATAACTTCCAAAACTTGCGATTTAAAAGATTTAAAAGCACCTGCTGAAAAGTTCCTTGTGCTTCCAGACTTCAGGAAACAGTTAAAATGTCAAGATACCTCTTGTGATTAATGTTCTGCTAGGGAGAGAGATGGGAGTTTTGCCTAGTGGCAGTTGGAGTCTGGCGTTTGACGAAACACACCAACTGTAACACACGGCACTGCATATATTTGATTACATGTCCGTGTGATTTACAGTACGTAGGAATGACAACGAGACCAGTCAAGTTAAGAATTAATGAACATCGTAGCAACATTAGATGTGCACGGATTACGACAAAATTGAGTTCACATTTCCTAGAGGCTAGACATGGCCCTAATGATCTGTGGTGGACTGTTCTACAAGTACCCAGATACAATGAGAATGACCCCAAATATTTGTTCAGGATTGAACAACGGTGGATTTTCCGTCTTAAAACAGCCAAGGAGGGTCTCAATGACGATATTCCTTGGTGGACTCTATCTCGTTGACCCTCTTTTTGCTGATTGTCCCATGGAGATTATTATGATTTCCATGACCGCAGATGTTACTGTGGATTGACATATCATTCTCGATGACATCAGGGCTACTGCCTGATTATATTTAATTTTTGAAGTTTTTAAATATCATTTCACATAGTAGTCGGTTTTTTCCCCTTGACTATATATACTTGATTGTGCAGATTGACCCACACATGATAGTGAACAAGTATCACTATATTTATCATGAATAAACTCCATTCGAAGATGGCCGCCGCCTTTACTCGGCTTCGCGTTAGTCCTTTGTCGGTTTCCCCGACATCGAACAGGACGCGAATTAGGGCTAATTGTGCGAGTTTACAGCACCTGATTTAAACGTGCCCGGAACACTCGTTCCCTGTCATTCAGGGACGCGTCCCGGGGTAGACAAACAGCTACAAACACACAAAGGGTCAAGTAAGTGACACGCTGCCGGCGTATGTGCAACCCGCTTTTTTGCTAAACTGGTGAGCTTACGAGGGGGTATCACTCGGAGAGACTAGTTGGATGAGACTCGTCTCGGATACTTTTAGCTGCTACTAGAAATTACTAGGTCTCACTATTGATATGTTGCGATCAGCATCTACGGTGAAATATGGATGTTGGGCTACATACCCACATGTTTGTGCACGAAGATTTTTTCTAAATAGAAATGAGTGTATATTATATTAACAGAACCTACGTTGTGATAGAAGAAAATACTATGAGTGCATGTATCATTACCCAACAGGCGATATATGATGATCCCAGATATGGATTGCCCTCACTTTGATTCTTTTGAATGTGTTAACTTATGTACTGCTATTACGCCAATCATCTATATATATAATTTTTTTATCTAGTGAACTCACCGTGTTTACAGGGTTTACGCGTCCCTATGATGCCTTGTCCTTACATGGGATGGTAAGCCGTCAATGTTACTTTCACAATTGTCACCACTTGTCTCTTCTTTGGGACCTGATACCTATCACACTCACACCATCTTGACACCAATGTATGTCTAGTGACTGCACTTTCCTTAATTGATGTGTTTTATTTTTACACAGGGCGACTTTCTATTAGACTGACTGTGACGAATGGTCCATAGACTGTAAGTGACCTCCTAGCATTTATGGTCTTTATCTATCATTATTTTTTAGTTTAATTTTGCCCCTTTTTTTGATATGAAGGAGAAGTTATAAGTAAATGGTCCTGATGAAGCGCCAATGGATCAATTCTTGACCGAACAGGCGCAAAACATGTTGACCCAGCGGCAGGAATGAGATTCTTCCTTCCTTCCCTCCCTATAGGAGTATAGGTGACATTATTCCCTGTTTACTCCTATTAGTTTTTTAATCTTGGCCTGACTCTCATTTTAAACATTAAATTTAGCTTTCGGGTGTTCATAGCCAATTTTATTTTCCTCTCTCCTTAGCTCCTCTGTCAGCAGATTCGACGGATCAGAGCTGTTCTGTCTTACCACCTTCCGGTTGCAGAGCCACGACCTTTGTGTGGTGGCCCGTCAGACATTGCAGTGCCGGTCTGGCGAGGAGTCAGCCCGATGATGATACTCTGCATCCTATTGTGATGCTTGAGGGCACTCCTACAACACCGATTTTTCAGTCTTTCTCTTTCGCCCTTTCTTTCTTGGAACGGTGTACACATTGACTATTAGTTCACGTATAGGGAGAAAGTACACTGGACCAGTTCAATCTCCCAGTCCTCCTCGTTTAGTTAGCAGTTTTGACTCAACATAAAGTAGCATAGAGGGTTAATATGCCTGCTGCAAAAAACAAAACTATGGGGCATATTTAAGAAAAGTGGGGATGCACACAGTGCAGTGCCACTTTTCTTGCACCCCTTAGTGCCACCCTAACACCACCATGTGTGCATCATATTTAAAATATGGTGCACCATGGCAGTAGTTAGGAGACTAGTGTCAGACTTTTTTACGCTAATCCGGCGCTTTGCAGGATCAGCTTTAAAAATGTTGACGCTATCTTGCAAAGCACCCAGAGGCCCATTGTAACCAATGGAAGCCTCCTTCTAATGCTTGCTCTGACCAGGCGTTAAAAGTGCCGGAAAAAATGATGCAAAGAAATCTGACAGTTTCTTTGCATCATTTTTTGGCCTCCCTAACGGGGGGATGCCCCCTTTGCACACATTTTGCCTAGTGCAGGCATAATGTAGTGCAAAGGGTTACAAAGTGGTGCAATGCATGCATTGCGTCACTTTTTAAAAATAGGACACAGCGTTTTTGGCCTTCTAACGCCACATTAGCGTGAAAAAATTACACTAGTATGATATTAGAATGGCATTAGGGGGCTCTTAAATATGCCACTATGTGGCATATTTAATAAAAGTGGCGCTGCACAAGGGCTGCGCCACTTTTCTCGCACCCTTTAGCGCCCTCTTAATGCCACCATGTGTGCGTTATATTTAAAATATGGTGCACCATGGTGGTAGTTAAGACACAAGCATCAGAGTTTCTTATGCTAGTCCGGCGCTTTGCAGGATTAGCATAAAAAATGGTGACGCTAATCCTGCAAAGCACCCTGAGGCCCATTGCAACTAATGGAAGCCTCCTTTCAATGCCTGCTCTGAACAGGGGTTAAAAGTGCCAGAACAAAATGATGCAAAGAAATCTGTCAGATTTCTTTGCACCATTTATTTGCCCCCCCCAACGGGGGAGATGCCTCCTTTGCATACATTATGCCCAGTGCAGGCATAATTTAGGGAAAGGGTTACAAAGTGGCGCAATGCATGCATTGCGCCACTTTGTAAATATGGCGCAGTGTTTTTTGCCTTCTAAGGCCACATTAGCTTAAAAAATGACACTAATGCGGTGTGAGAATGGCACTAGGGGCTCTTAAATATGCCTCTGCAGGGCATATTTGAAAAAAGTGGCGCTGCACACAGTAATGCACCACTGTTCTTGGGCCCCCCTAATGCCATCATGTGTTTGCTGTATTTAAAATACGGCGCAACATGGCAGTAGTTAGAGGACTAGCGTCAGAATTTTTAATGCTTGTCCAGCGCTTTGCAGGATTAGCATCAAACATTTTGACACTACTCCTGCAAAGCACCCAGAGGCACAAATGAAAGCCTCCTGTTAATGCCTGCTCTGAGCATGCGTTAAAAGTGCTGGAAAAAAATGATGCAAAGAAATCTGTCAGATTTCTTTGCACCCTTTTTTTGGCCCCACTGATGTGGGCATGCCCCCCTTTGCATACATTATGCCTGGCGCAGAAATAATGTAGCGCAAAGGGTTACAAAGTGCCGCTTTGTCAATATGGCACAGCATTTTTGGTCTTCTAGCGCAACATTAGCTAAAAAAAAAAAAGACACTAATGTGGCGTTAGAATGGCACTAGGGGCTCTAAAATATGCCCCTATGGGGCGTATTTGAAAAAAGTGGTGCTGCACACAGAGCTGCCCCACTTTGCTTGGCGCCCCAATAACGCCACTATGTGTGCGCTGTATTTAAAATGCGCCGCTCCATGGCAGTAGTTAGGGGACTAGCGTCAGAATTTTTTATGCTAGTCCGCCACTTTGTAGGATTAGCGTAAACTTTTGTGATGCTAATCCTGCAACGCACCCAGAGGCCCATGGTAACCAACGGAAGCCTCCTTTTAATGCTATCTCTGAGCAGGCGTTAAAAGTGCCGGAAAAAATGACGCAAAGAAATCTGTCAGATTTCTTTGAGACATTGTTTTGCCTCCTCTCCCCCAAAGGGGGGGTGCTCTAGAACACATGAAAGTATGTGAAAGGGGAGAGATGCAGAGATGAGGAGCATATTTACCGGGTGGTAGTGAGTGAAACTGAGGAGGAGGGAATGGGGGGGCAAAATAAACTGTAGTACAGGGCGCAACTAGTCCTAAAGCCGGCCCTGCTCATAATCTCACCTTTCCATTCAAATTTTGCCAGCTCACAGATTAAAATGTACTCTTCTTTTTTTGTTCAACAAAAACTTGATTGAACTAGATTTCAGAGCTCATCAAGCCAATGGGAGCATTCATACTCCAGGGCAATCAACCCTGAGAACATAGCCACTGACAGAACACAACATTTAAATGCACAGCCATTAGTCGGCTTTGGGCCATTTCACAAGTCACTTGGTGAACCATTAGACATTCTCGGAGGTAAGGAGGAGGAAGTCAAGAGTTAGAGAGGTCAAAAGGTGGCCCACCTGAGGACTCTTTAGTACACTGAAGCCACCATTGGAAAAAGATAAGCCACCAGCAAGTAATCGGTGCCTCTTTTATTTAGGGAAATCTTTGAAACCCAGGAGAGGCCACTCATTTCACTCATGACAGCATGCGACAAGGCTGGTAATTATCTCAATAGATTTTGCCCTCTTTTGTATCCCAGGAATAAATGGCAGCCACATCCCACAACCCACAGTAATTTTGTAGCCAATCCTCATGATGAAGGGAAGGATAAATGGAGCTAAAGATGTTATCACCATCCTCTTCTACAGAATACACAGTGACACCCTATGGCAACCAGCACCTTAACTCACCACGCACTTGCAGAGGCAATGTTGGACACCTGACTATTCAATGTATGTGAGGGTGCATTCATATTTACTATGAGTCTATTTATGGTTGCTCAAATGATAACATTGATGGGCCATTCTGGGATCCATCTCCTACCATTGTTAATGTTCAATAGCACTAAAAAACCTGCTATGGAATATGACTGTATTACAAAAATAGCCTAGCATGCAGTCTTCAGGGTTGCCCTACCACCAGTTATCTCAGAATTACTTTCATTCAAAAGTTAGCATTTATAGAGCACACTTCACAAACGAAAATGCCTTTTGCTTTAGGATTTTTTACCACCTTATTACAAACTCTTTTGTTGGCCACAGAAGGAATGATTGAAACAAACGTCTATCCTTTGGAATTTTAACCTTTAACCTGCAGATTACATATGGATGTTGGGGGGGAAACTACTTCTGTGCCACTTCAAAAGAAAGGATTCAAAGTGAAGCCTTCAGGAGCTGACCAACAAAAATAGGTGCTGCGCCTGTCATCGAAGCTGATTTCATTGTAATTGTGCTTTAATGGGAGGATCATACAGGGTTAGCAAAAAATGGGGTGGGGTACTTGCACTACATACATCAGAAGTGTTCAAGAGAAATAATTATGGGTTAGTAATCAGGGCTGTAGACTGGATTCAGCCAGAGCACTCCATGGCACATTGTGTGATCTTGTACAAGCATGGTCACTCACTGTCGACTGGCATCCTGAGGGTAAGCCCTTACAAGCTTTGATCGAGTGGCAATGGCTGTATTCACGGGTGAGGTACGGCCACCACCTACAGCTCTTTCCTATGCTCAATGCCTCTCTTGTGCAGGGGGCGTTAGAGCTGCAATGAAGCCAGAGTGGCTACAGGGACACTGTGAGTATTCTAGGTTTATCTTTAGCACACCTTCCAAGTAGCACTTTCAGTCGGTCTGGTCCTGGCTTGTAAGCCGAAGGCACTTCACAAGCTGTAAATACCAAACCCAAAAGTGCAATGTTAAAAGTGAAAACACATGCTCCAAAATGTCGAGTTTTGTTAGCTTAATACAGGACTGGCTTGTCTGTCATTCACAACATTGTTTTTTTGGTTAGCTAGACCTCTTTGTCTACAGTATGATTTCAAAAGAGACTCTTCTCTAAATTGCTCCTTTTACCACCTACAAAGTAATTCAGGAAAAATAATAAAAGTCTGTTGCAAGGGCCTTAATATGGAAATAAATTGAGGCTGGCCAAGCAGGATCCTGTGTAGAAGTTCTTTAATTTGCCTCAAAAATAGGAGCCCACAACGAACATGACATGAGCACAGGTAACAAGGAGAAAACTGTCTAACCGATGTCACACTTACATTTAAAATTCAAGTTGTGCCATTCAAAATACAACATGTTACCTGCACACGAGCCATCAGCTTCAACAACCAAATATCAAACTGAAACTCACAAGACTCTCTTAAAAGAAAACACACGCTATTGAAAATAAACAGAACGTGATGCTGCAGAGAACCTGATGACGTAAACATGCAGCACACGTCACAGCAAGAGCCTGCACCAAGCACAACCGCAGGAGCTCACGCTGTGACAGCTGAAACTAAACAAACAGTAACACCTATACATCAATGTCCTAAGAAAATCTGGCATAATCCTTTCAAGAAACTGGATAATAAAATAAAACTTTAGAAATCCTGGATTGAAGTAAGTATTGTTCATTTATAAGACGTGTCACAGTAACACATTTTCATATTTTTTAAGAATTGCAAATGAGAAGTTTTACCTGATTCTGCTGGTAAAGCATTTCCTAATGCTTGTCCAGTTGGCAATATTTATAATAATTCAGATATGTGTTTGAATATTTTTTAAATGTCGGGTCGTGTTCCATCGAAGATATTCAAAAGGTTAATTAATACAATTACAAGTAATTTGAATGCCATATGTAATTTTGGGAATACTGAACTTTCAGATTCTTTTACTTCTGAGCAATGGAAAAAATATTGTCATGTAATATTTTAGGCTGGCTACCTGTATCTCTATATCAAACTAACTTTTTTTTTGTTGTTAAACTGTTTTTATTAACATTTATCGTTTAAGAAAACAGTGATATAAGCAATTTGAATCACAAATAGGCTTGAGCAATATACCAGGTGCTTCAGCCCCCTCCTTGCCCCAATGGTAATAATATTAATGTTCAACAGAGGGTGGAGCTCTATTCCAAATAGAACTCAAACATTCCCACCCGGAGTAAGTGCCTAAGCTCAGACATATGTGATATCACATACAGAAAAAGAGAAAAAAAAAGAAAGAAGAAAAACCACAGTGCAAACAACCAAACTATGGGGGTCATTATGAACCCGGCAGTCGACGGAACACTGGCGGTAATACCGCCAACAGGTTGGCAGTGTTCTGCCAGCGTATTATGCGCCATGGTCATACTGCTGGTCCCGCCAGTATACCGGCAGGCGTCAGCCGAGCGGTCATAATCCCCAGGGCAGCACTGCCAGCAGTGCTACCCTGGGGATTATGAGTCCCCAACCGCCAGCCTGTCCATGGCGGTAAACACTGCCATGGAAAGGCTCGTGGTAAGGGGGACTCGGGGTGCCCATGGGGGCCCCTGCAATGCCCATGCACTTGGCATGGGCAGTGCAGGGCCCCCAGGCACAGCCCCATCGCTCATTTCAGTGCCCGAATTACGGACAGTGAAATGCAAACGGGTGCTGCTGCACCCGCTGCACATCATCATTGCCGCCAGCTCGATTACGAGCCGGCTTCAATGTTGATGTGACTTTTCTGCTGGGCCAGCGGAAATGTCATAATAGGGGGCCAAGCATACCACCAGCACTGGCGGTAAATTGGCTCCAGCAGCTTCAGCTGTCTTTTTACAAGACCGCGAAAATCGTAATTAGGGCCTATGTGTCCCATCTCCTACAGCTCATTGTATAAAGTCTGAGGCTAGAACAGAAAAAGGCAAGGGGTTCATCTGCCCTTGAGTCACCACACACCCAATCCCTCCCCAGTGTCTCTACCCATGGACTGATTCTTACACAAGGAAAAGGTGCAGATCCTTAGGACGCAGGCTACAGGCTGTGAGCGGTATGCCCCTGGAAAGGAACCTCACCAGAGGGTCCCAAATATAGTCAAAGCTCCTCCTAGAATCGTCCAGTTCATCAGATAAGCGCTCCATAGCGAGCCCGCGCCACAGTCCAGCGTACCACAATGCTATAGAAACAGGCGGAGCCAGAGACCCTCCTCCACCGGGGACTCCAGAATCAGCTTCCAAAAGGACAAATGGCGGGGGTGTAAGCACGCTGCGCTGACGTCAACAACCTATATAGTGTGGAAATACACCCCTCACTACCCTTCCCCCACTGAACAAATCTCTCGATGGGAAGAAGATCCCTGGTGGCTGCCGTCCGCATATGGGGCTGAGTGACCCAGTGGAGTAGTTGATTAAAATGAAAACGCTCAGAAATGGGTAAATGGAAGTCTCTACAGCAGTTTTCGAATGTACATACATGTTCCCCATGGAAAAGATCAGCAATTGTCAAACAACCCCCCTCCCTCCACTTATCAAAAAGGACCTGGAGTAGCTCCCAGGGGAAAGGCCTTGTTATAGTGGATTGGGGTATATGGTGAGGTTGTGAGCCTGTAGGCTCTTGTCACTGTGTCCCATACCTTGAGGGTAGTAGCCGTGGGGGTGCTGAGATAAGCAGTCTTCTTTGCGTTTCCACAGCACATCCCATATTGTGCGCCCCATCACTGCCCAATCCATGTGCAGCCAAAACTTGTCTTATTCTCGGAGTGACCACTCATCGATAACGTGGAGCAGGAAGGCCAAACCTCCCTTGTCTCTGGGGCACTTAAGAAGTTTATTAGAGAGCCGAGCTCTTGTGTTTTGCCAAATGAACTGAGTGAACATACTCCGGAGCTCGGTATAAAAATCCATAGGAATGTCAATGGGCAGGCTTTGAAACAGATATAAAAACCGTGGGAGAACTGTCATCGTGTTGACACGACCTAACCATGAGTGCCAGAGTGTTGACCATCTCTGAAAATCCGCTCGTAGCATCCTAAGGAGGGGTGGAAAGTTTGTCTTGAATAGGTCAGCCACTCTGGGGGTGAGCCGGACTCCCAGGTATAGAATTTCTTTCTTGGCCCATACAAATGGGGAAGTGACGGCTAACACACTCATCTCAGCGGAAAGAACTGTTAAGTTAAGGATATAGGATTTCCCCCTATTCACTTTGAAGCCTGCTACCTGCTCAAAGAGACAAAACTCCTCCTGGATTGCCCAAAGGTCATACGTGGTTAAGTAACAAAAAGCAAGATTTTGTCGGCAAACAGTGAGATCTTATGTTGATCAGAACCAAATTGAATGCCTTGAAAGTTCGGATCGGCCTGTATCCGGGCTGCCAGAGGTTCCAGGCTAAGTGCAAAGAGCAGCGGGGAAAGGGAGCACCCCTGTCTGGTTTCCCTGGAGAGGTCAAAGAAATCTGAAGTCACCCCATTGACGCATATTTGTGACCTGGGACCCCAGTAGTTGCTCATTACCATCGCTATGAACTGTTCCCCAAACCCAAATTGCTGCATGGTCGCTACCAAAAAGGTCCAATCCACCCGATCGAAAGCTTTTTCAGCGTCCAGTGCCAAAAGCATAGCCAGGACCTGCTTCTTCGTCACCTTTTCCATCAGGTGGATGACCCTTCTTAGGTTATCATGTGTTTGCCGTCCCGTGGTGAAGCCTGATTGGTGGGGGTGAACCAGATTGGGCAACACCCCTTCAAGTCTCCGGGCTAATATTTTGGTATAAAGTTTTGCATCGAGATTAAGCAGGGCGATGGGCCTATAGGAGGCACAGAGCTGGGGGTCCTTCCCCTCCTTCGGAATAAGTGTGATCAGGGCTTCCCCCATAGTGGGGGAAAGTGTGTGCTCGGTTCTTATGAAATTGAGCAGATCAGCCAGGTGGGGAAGTAGCTCAGCCCCAAAAGTTTTGTAAAAATGTATAGTGAGATGAGTTGCGGAGAACTATGAGAGACTTTTTTCAGAATAATAAACCAGGGGACACTCGTCCCTCCACCACATGCATCTCTTTTGTGCAGTGAATCCATCAGGACCTGGCGCTTTGTGCAGTGAAAGGGAGTTGATGACATACATCCAAACTTAACAACACATTGGGATCCATAGTAACCTTGAGTGGTGGGTGCAATGTATGGCAGATGCATAGAGAAGTAGCTTTGGTGTAGCTGCCAATGTGACAGCTCAATTGGGATTTGGATACAGGATGGAACACAAATACGAATACTAAATTGACACTGTTCACCCATGCCAAGGCCCTGATCCCCAAGCATATGACACATGCTGTAAAGGAGTACCTAAATATTTATTTAACAGTAAAATGGATACGAAAACCAGGGGAACACCTTAACTAACCTAACCTATCGTAACTACACATTACCCACAACTGGCCCTAACTAACCTAAGCTAAACTTACTTATCACATTTAACTAAACACTCTAAACATCAACCCACCCACCCCCCTTATAAGATGGGACACATGGAGGACAACATATACTAACCTAAACACATACTATCTTATACTAAACAAATATATAAATATACATATATTTTTAAACACAAAAACCGCAGCATCATAGAACACACACCCATCCACACACATAAAAAAACATGTACAAATATTATACCCCCACCCCCAACCCACTACTACTAACTAAACTAACAGCCTATTCTAACCTAACACTAAACCCCCTAAACCCACTAATTAAAAGAACCAGGAAAGAGGGGGGGAAATATGGTTGAGGGGATCCGATTCACAAGTTCGCCCTCCACAGGGTCTTCTTGATAGCACGCACCCTCTTATTTATTTGTGACACCTCCTGCTGCAGCCTGTCCAGTCTGCGCAACATACGTTGTATAGCTCTAAAATCACCAGGGTCAAGGACTGCATCAGGGGTGGCCAGTTGTTGAGGGTTGTCCGGTTGGCGGTGCCATGCTTGGAAGGGGAGGTGCAGGTGCTGCTGTCAGTGGTCCTGGAGCTGAGGAAGTCGATGGTCCTGCAGTGGTGGCTGGCATCCTTGGTGCCACCTGGGTCGTAGTGGTGGTGCTGGTGGTGGTAGCTATTGTGGAAACCCAATGGCCCCCTTGGGCAAATGCCCTCTACACCCCAGAGGCACTTTCATGGCGATAACGCTGTGACATGTGGCAGAACCCACACTCCACATCCAGAATGTGGTGGTAACGCATCACCCGCCAATGAAACTCACGGATCTGGCTGGCATCCATATTGGCTGCTGTTAAGAAAGATAAAGCCAAATATTAGGTACTTCATTGTGTGATATAGTTACTGATGAGAATCAGGCAATACATCTAATGTAGCTGAAACAGGCCATATCATCATACAGATCACAGATTCTCCCTGAGGAAGTACATGCCAACACAGTCTACACATGTCCTATCTAACAGCACAGCAATGCCCTAAAATATGTGTACCAACTTAAATGACCTATGCATCATTATTCAGCCATTAGTCATGTAAAAAAATGCTGCAAGTCCTCCACATGTGACAGGCCAACTATTGACTATCTTCTGGATGACAATCAAGGGCCACAAGATCTGTGATTTGCAAATGGAATTGTATTGGATGGTATGCAGTTGCTAATCAAGAGTGGGTATCCTAGGCTTGGACAAGTGATTTGCAGATTTACATGTCTGTGTACTAAACTTGGATCATCACACCTAGGTACACATATTTCATAAACCTAAGCCTGTGCCTCAGGGGGGATGGACAAGCAACACATATTTTCAAATATCAAGAAAACCAAGGAAGCTTTAGACAGCTGTACATGGGTTTAGGCAGTCCACCACAGGTAAGGAGGGTGTCCAACTGGGATAGACACAAACCTTGGACAATCCCATCCACATTTATGTTTGTAATTGTAGACAATTGTCAACACCATTTGATACCACTAATACCTGTCCTACAACAAGCAGATAGATGCAAGCACACATCTGGCCATGAGCTGCATGCACACCTATGACATTGTACTCAAGTGCCACATACACGTAGCACAACATGTGGAACTAGATGCTGCTAGCATCGACATACAGTCGAACATGTTCATTAGTGTACAGGGAGGCTCACGTCTGTGGGTAAGACTTTGGCATCCCTATTCTGTGAGATTCAGGGTGTGACTTGCTGACTAAATCATGACTATGGCCCTCTGCAAAATGTTATTGATTAATGTCACCCTATTCACATGGCCATGCCTACAGGGCTGCACTACAATCCCAAAATATGACTATACGCTACTGATTGTCCAACTCAAATATGGAGAAAAAAACTGAAACTCCAGTCAAGTTACATATCAGATCATGTGACAGCACATCATACCTTGCTATGTGTCCAACACACAGGAGTCAATCACACAACAGCTGCAAACACAACACAGAACAGAAATATCAACCCTTACTGGATATGTCTGGGTCCGCAAATCGAGCCATGTCGCCAATTGTGTAAGAGGCAGGTCCACCTGTAAAGCATGGAAGGGTGAAATGTGCTCAATGTCTGTGCACTGTACAAGACTTTCAAATAAAATTACTGTGTGTAACATTATATCTGAAAGTCCTGCCTCCCAGGCATGATGATACTCCAACATACATACCACTGCAAACATGTATAGACCCTGCCACTCCAGTGAGTAATACACTCACATCTGCATACATGCAGTGGCCCTAACTATCATGTGGTGACAAACATGTTCCATCAATTGGTTGCAGACTCATTTATGGAGTGTACTCCTCTCATCATTTGTAGTAATGAGAGACATGCAAAGCCACATTCCTGGAGCACTGCAATACCAGTCACTCAGGTATTGTGGCTTGTGCGTCAAGGGACAATCAGTTACTCTGTGATGCTCATGTGGGTTGATTGAAGGTCATGATTTATTATGCTTTCTATGGTCCCTTACATGTAGGGCCTGTGTTGTGTAGGTTACATATGCTACATTTACATTGTACCCTGAGCCACATATGCCCCCTATGACACCATAATGGCAGGGATCCTGTGCATACTTGGTGATAAATTGAGGTAAGAAATGGATTTGCCATTTATCTAAATTAATACAACAAAGAAATATATGCTGACAGTGTATATTGTGGTCACCCATGACAGATTGTATGGGAACAGGTGAAGTCATTGCACCTGAAATTTGTCACTCATTGCCCTGTGTACCCATAATCGGTTTTGGAAATCACAGTTAGCTACATTCATCATCTAACATTTGCCAAGTTGGGAGATCAGCAGGTATACAGCAAACTGACACTGTCCCAATACTGAAACTTGGTTTAGCAAAAGTACTACTGTGTCAATCATGATGATGTTGGTTTCAAATTGTATGTACCTTTGGAATGGCAGCAGTCACAGGAAGGCTGGTCGTCTGACCTTAGCATACACCCATGTCTGTGATAGCCTCCATACTGGGAAGTTAGTTATTGTACATATGCTGCACTAGATCAGCAGGGGTGTACCAAACGTAAACTGCCAAAGTATTAGGGAACTTTATATGTATGATGGAATTGGTCAGGGGTCCCTTGCACGACATCATGCACGTAATACATTGTGACCATGCATTTCCCAACGTCAGGTATCCCATGATGATCCCATAACGTATGAGAAGTGCATGGCTATAGAGTAGCACAGATGGGAAATGCATTAGCTCTGTTCCAGCTATGGTGCCCAAGACCAATTTAAAACACGCAGGTACAATGACACAGGGCCAGGGATAGTTGTTAGCTCTCAATTTGCATCATTTGCTTCATGTTATATGCTACAGCTATGGAAAGTAGCACCAAACAGTTAGATATGAACCCGTGTGCATTACTTTGGCCTCCATTACTAATTTAATTGCGCCACAACCAAGTTAAACTATCAGCCTAAGATTTTACCAGAGGTGAGAAAGAAATTGGTACATATGGGCCAGAATACAGTTCAGACATGTATTCGAAATAATTGGGGAATATTAATTCTTTGAATTATCTGGTGAAAAACATCTCTTTCCTGGTACACTCACAGACCATGGATAAAAAATTTGTTAGAGCCGCATTAGCATCATCTATTGATGTGAAAGCAGCACTAATTTACAAGCTCCAGTTGTGTTTTGTAACTTAGTGCAGCTGTTGTGTCAACAAATGACGGTAATGTGTGGCAATTATTGTATAACTCAGGGCCACTGTATGTTTAACTTGCATTCCACTTTTCCTAAAACAATGCCTGCAGCATATAAACAGATCTGCTACTGTCACTACAGAGCATTTAAATGTACACATTACTCTGAATTATACTTACCAATAGGGCCACCAATGACAACACCCAGGTGGTCCAGCAGGTCTTGCTCTCTGGCAACAAGGTTAGCCCAGCGGTGCTTTAGTTGGTGGTCGTTGCGTGGTGTGTTGTAGATGCGCTGCAGATGGTACAACACCTTTGACCACCAGAACCTCCTCGCCTCTGTGTGATACCCCTGTATCACCCTGCCACCTGCTTCAATCATCAAGAGGAGGAAGTGGCACACCAGCCAAATGAATCCCCCCAGCTCCTCCTCACCCATTCTCCCCAGACGTGGCCAACCCAACATTACAGAAATAATATGAAAATTAAAGGGTACAGAGGATAATAAAGGGAAAGGATTGAAGAAAATGAAATAAAAGTAACCCTAAAACAGACCAACTATCCCCAAACTAATAAGACCCACAACAGACTCTCAACAGTACAAAGACAAAATTAGACACCAAAAATGACAATTAAACAATTACAAATAACACAGATGACAAATTGGATGGCACACAGGAGACATAGTCACAATTGGGACAGACAAAACTGTAAGCACAGCCACACAGTCTAGAAAATTCACAGACTGCAAAGTGAAAGTGAAAGTACACCCACTGTACCAATTCTGTAAACAAGATATCCTATGACATCACTTCCTGCCTCAATTGCGGTGCGTTTTTATTATGATGTGTCAAGATATTATGACATGCTTCAAAATTACCCTGCATCCATAGTTCCAAATATTTGGCACTGGTAACCAATTTCATGGGGTACAGTGTAGGAATTACCGCTCGGGGCCAATGGATGTATCATGGCTGTGAGCATCATTTTTCAACGCATATGCGGCGATTTTTGATGCATATGTGTATTTTTTTACGCTTATGCATCAAAATTTATGTCTTTTACTGGGTTTGGGTCATTTCTCACATTTTTATAGTACATGACAGCTGTAACTATACAGAGATAGGCTGTTTGCACCTACTTTGTGCATTCCAGTGTTTGGGCACATCTGGCAGATCACACTACTGCGGACCATGATACTCTAGTTGCTGTACCGGATGAGCACTCTTCACTAATGCAATAGATACCCAAACTTTTGGAATACAAATGTATATTACCGAGTTTGAGCAGGTTGTGCATCAATAGAGGATAGGAAGGCTATGGAACTTAATACATTAACGCATTACTGTGTGTCAATGTCTGTGAAGTGGCTATTTCAATATTAGTTGGCCCTCTATGTGAACATCACAAGACGTGTTTTCATAAATGTGCTTGTATGCATGTGTTGTACATGTGGATAACCATCAGAACCTATTCAGTGTAGATATGAGTCAGGAAATGTGTTTGTTATACACGTGGCAACAAATGCTGTGTGAACATCCCTGACTTTTGGGACAAAAGCATCTCCCATGACAAATTATTCACAGGATAGATAGAGGACGGGTGATGATGGCAATGTTACAAGACTAAGCCATCACATGTACTGGAATGCTGGATACCACTTCCTGGTCACTTGTTTGGATACTACCCACGAGTCAGGCATTTGAAAATGCTATGTATGTACAGTGTTTGTGACACAGAGTCCCAAAACCAATCCAAAAATATAATGTCACTCCACAGTTTGAGTCATATAAATGACCTATGTTTCTCTTGTGGCAGTGGAGGACCAGCAGACCAAGCAGCATGTGTTCACATATTTCCAGTGGTTAATTGCACAAAGGTGTCCAGTTCAAGTGTGTGGCCATGTGTACCCTGTGTCATTATTGGGGTCCATGTTGTCACAGTTACGTGTAGGTCTAGTCATGAGTCTGTGGAGCCATTCCCTGCATTAGCAGAGTATGCTTCAAAGCAGAATTGAACAAAAGCCAAAGAGGAATTGAAAACACACATGGGGATAGTCCAGCTACGGCACTGCAGGAGTTTTATGAGACTGACAACAGGGCAACCTTGGTGTGCTCACAAAGTTGATGAATCAGTAATTTTAAACCGGCAGGTTTCATCACAACATTTGTAGACAGGGTGGCCTCTAAAATTCCCACTGCAACCAGGAACTTCAGTGCCTCTGTGCTGATTAATCTCACAGCTATTCACCACGCAAGCCCCATCAATAGGTTGGGGCCGAAGTGAATCTGTGTGTGGACTGTCAGGGCACAAACATGTTTTGTCCTTTTATGCACATTAGCAAACATTGTTTGTTGTGCTGGAGGGACTATACCCAAACCATGCATACAGCCATGGTACACTGTCACTGTTTGTCACTCATGCATACATGAAACCCAGACAAGGGATGGGCTGTGATTAGGCTATTTGAAGACATGTCCCACACCATGATATGATAAGTAAACTGATTACGCTATACAATCTAGCAGAGGATTCATTGTAGACCTACCAGACGCAATAACCAGGAGGAAAGTGAGGGTAAGGAAAGCAACTATGAGACAAATGTATCCACAGGGAACCTTTATGGTAACAGAATCCTAATCAGTACATCTGCAATGCTCCATGAGGCTAAACTCTGATTATGAATCCTAGGGATATATGATGCACAAATAATTACCCAGACCATGATTTAGTGATTAGAATAGGTGTTTAATGATATATGGTAAGACAGTGGTGATGGTGACTAGAGTAAAAGAAGTTTTGTACAATGTGTTGTCTCCTGTTGCAGTGTATGGATGGTCCCCCTCATGTTGATGGACAACATTCTCCTCTTCCTCCTCTTCAGGCATTTGTGGGTCTGCTCATAGAGGGGAATGTTCCTCCTTACACATATGTTGTGCAGGATGGCACAGGTCAAAATGATCTTGCAGACCATTTCAGGTGAGTATAGGAGGCTGCCTCTGGTGATGGTGAGGCACCTGAATCTTGACTTCAGGATGCCAAAGGTCCTCTCTACTATGGTGCGTGTCCTCCAATGTGCATCATTATAGGCAAGCTCTGATTCTGTGCTTCAGTTTGCAATTGGGGTCATGATCCATGTCTGGATCCCTTACCCCTGATCAGCTGAATGAGAAAATGAGTGAAAAATTTGGATAGAGCTTGCACCATGATTATCACTTTGCATAACAGTTGTTCATTATTGGGATGTTTCAGTATCTGAACTGGTGTTTGGCTGATTGACTGATGTCAGCGCTATTTTTGTAGACTTGCAGTACATTGTGTACTCCCATGCATTATGTCATGTGAAAGAGGTGTCCATGTGTCTTAACTGGGGGTGACATAATACTTCCATACACAGAATCAATTCCACAGTGGTGGTAACACAGTTGCATCTATATGGCCTGGACATCCCATCCAATTTAACATATGCAATAGAATTTGTTAAACATCATGTGAGGCCCTTTGATTTGGCTAGGTGACAATGTACAACACATCTCCATAAGTTGGCAGCACTGACTTCTTGACAATTGACAGTGCACAAATATCCCATGTGTGACAAGTTCTCTGCAGACCTATTTATCTGCCCTTACCGTGTTGACTCATGTTCAAACGTGTACCTACACTACTGAACCTGGTCCAGTTCAGCTGGCTAACTTGGTTGTGGGGTTGACGGTTTAAGTGTCAGAAGGTCCATATGCCTGTGCATCTGTTGTGTATATGTCTAATTGTCTCAAACCCTATGTGTAGGAATATGCACTTTGCAATATTGTCACATCAATATGTGTTCTTAGCACAGTCCACTTGCTTATTGGTAGTGGGCAATGTCAGCCCAGGAGTGATGTGAGATGTTGGTACAGCCTCAATGATTCCATGTCACATTCATTAGAGTCATCATCATCATGCTATGTGTGTGTCATGGTGTTATACCTGCAGCGAAACACATTGCATACCCCTTACACTGTACATATTGTTTGGAAGGGTGCGTGATTGAGTGTTATTGATGTGATATTGTAAGTTTAATCTTCCGAATTATACTGGCAGTTTAGGCCATGTCATTGTCACTGTGTGGTTTTAAATTGTTCCCTTGTGTCTGGGGCCTAGCATCTGCTGTTATGTGCATCTGTCATTTGTCCCTAGGCGTGTATACCATTGGGTCAGGATATCAAACATGACTAGCAGTGTCACAACCTCAGTGTCTTCCTTGTCACATGTCAATGTAGTGGTGTATGTGTTGTGTGTCCTACAGGGTTGCTGTGCTGTGTGTATATAAGTAGGTTTCTGTACTTACCAACAAGTAGGCTATTTCCATATCGTCCATCCTGGAACGGTTGATTGATTTTGCAGTGGCGGAAGATGAATGAATCATGTACACTCCCAGGATACTTTGCCATGATGTTGGTGATCAAACCCCAGTGATCCACAATGGTCTGCACATTGATGGAGTGTGTGTGCTTCCTGTTGCAGTATAGATGCTCGGTTGCAGCAGGTGGCACAATCCATACATGTGTGCAGTCAATGGCACCAAGCACGTGTGGGAAGCCGTTGATTTGGTAGAACCCCTGTTTGGTCTCCTCCTGCTTCTGCTGTTTGTTGGGGAAGCTGATGTGGCGGGTGTGGGGGAGATGATGGCATCCAATACCTTGGGTAGGAAGGCAGAGAATGAGGGCTGTGAAATGCCGGCAACCAGGGCACCAGTGGTTCGAAATCAGCCACTTGCCAACATGTGGTGGACAGCTAGCATCTTGGTCTCTGGTGGAACGATGTGGAGTGTCAACAAGCCGGGTGCCAACTGTGGCTCAATGTGGCGCAGCAGCTGCTGAATGGCTTGTCAGTTGGGGCCAGATGTAGTAAAGAAGCATTTTGCGAGTTGCAAATAGCGAGTCTTAGCGACTCGCTATTTGCAACTCGCAAAATGTCAGGCAGAACGGTGTCTCAGACACCGTCTGCGAGTCGGTATGGGGTCGCAATGACCCACCTCATTAATATTAATGAGGTGGGTCGCAAATTGCGGCCCCATACTGACTATGGGCACTCGCAAACATGGAGGCCTGCTGTAGTCAGCAGACCTCCGTGTTCGTGACTGCTTTAAATAAAGCAGTTTTTTTTTTTTTAAGTGTAGCCCGTTTTCCTTAAAGGAAAACGAGCTGCACTTAAAAAAAAAAAACCGAAACCTTTAGTTTCGGTATTTTTTCAGGGCAGGGAGTGGTCCCTTGGACCACTCCCTGCCCTGAAAAAATGTTTTTGGGTCCAGTCACAAACTGGAAGGGGTCCCATGGGGACACCTTCCAATTTGCGAGTGGGTTACCATCCACTTGAAGTGGATGGTAACTGCAACACCATATGCGGTCGCAAATGGTATTGCATACCACTAGGAATCGCAAATAGGAAGGGAACACCCCTTCCTATTTGCGATTCTGAAATGCATTTTGCGAGTCGGTCCGACTCGCAGAATGCATTTCTGCATAGGAAAATGCGATTTGCAACTCGCAAACTGCAGTTTTTGTCGTTTGCGAGTTGCAAATCCTTTCCTACATCTGGCCCTTGATTCTGTACCTCTGGATGATGTCTTGTTGCCTGAGTCCCAGAAGGGTTGTCCTGGTCCGGAATATCATCTCTTGCCTTCTGCGTTGCCTTTGCGTCCCTGCTGGTGTGGTGGAAACTGCTGGTATTGGTCGTGTGCTCTGCGTCTTCGTGCATGTTGGATGAATAGCACCTCCATGTCTTCCTTTTGCTGTTGTTTCTGTGTGTTTTCCTTAAGTACTGGTGTGTTAGCCCCATTTTAATGCCTGCCCTGACCCAGGCGTTATTTTTTTACACAAATCGGGCTGTGCATCATTTTCCGACTCCACCTCCCAGCCGTGCTGGATTTTTGCGCAGTAGAACAAATATGGCGCACAGGTGTTTAAGTAATTTTTTGGACGGGAACACCTACCTTGCATGTCATTAATGCAAGGCGGTTTCACGCATCCAGAAAATGAGGCACACAGTGGAAATTTGTCATTAGCGGGGTCGGTGTCAAAGTACAAATATGGTGTAGGGTTTGCGCCGAATTCTCGTAAAAAGTTTTATGCAAATTCAGCGCATGCAGAGTATAGATATGCCCCAAAGTCATATCGCCTCACCCTTTGAAGGATGCCCTCCTTGACCTTGAATGAGCTCAATTTCACCAAGATGTCATGAGGTCTCTTATTCACAGTTGTGGAGCGACTCCCCACCCTATGCACCCTTTCAATCTGTACATCTGGGTGGTCGTCGCCCAACAGGGTGGAGAAGAGACCCACCACAAATGCCTCCAGATCTGCTCCCTCATTGCCCTCCTCCAACCCCCCACACTCTAATGTTGTCTCTTCGGGGGCAGTTTTCCAAGTCCTTGGAGTTGAGTATCGAAAGTTGGAGGTGCGACTTGAGCTGTGAGACCTCTTTCTCCAGAGGACTCACGTGTTGTTTTATCCCTTGGACCTGTGTTTCGAGATCTAAGCTACGGGTCCCCACGGAATCCACATCTACCTGAAGAGAGGTCATTCGACTATTAACGTCTGATTGGAACGCATCCAGCGCGGTCTTAAAGTCAGCCGTGAGTTCCTCTCGCAATTCCACCTTATAGGTGTGAAGAGACGACAGAAGGTCCTCCTTATATAGTGCTATGTCACCTGACTGCGGCGAAGCGAGCACCCCAGATATGGCAGGCGCAAATAACTAGAGACCATATTTAGATTGTAGCTTCCGTCAAGGCATAGGTGCCCCCCAGACCTCTCTCTCACTTGTGCTTGCCACAATATGTATCACTTCTTCTGCTGGCCCCCAGCTGCTCTTTACCAGGACATGACTCCCCACACTGAAAACGCTGGAGAAAACGTTTGCAGGCGGAGAGAAGTGTCCATCTTGCTATTCCTCCATTATGGGCCTCCCCGGGGAAGCTCTGCGTGGGCTGACAACGGGGGCTGGTTTAGGGTCAGGCAACAGCATCAGGCATGCCCCAGGACTGGGCATCTAGAGGCCCGCTGCCGCCGCCCCTCAGTCCTCTATGGGGGTTCCACTCTGCAGTCCACAGCTCACTCTCCTCGCCGGGACCGCCCTGCCACTCGCATCTCTCCAGGTGCGGCAGCGCTCTGCCCTTACCGCGCGGCCACCGGGTGCTCCTGGAGGGGCCCTACTGCCCCCCTCGCCGGTCCACCATGGGCGCCGCCATGTCTCCCAATCCAGGGGTGCCCCTCGCCTTTCTAGGCCGCCCCAAAGCTCGGGCCTCAAGGCTTCCGACCCGCGCTCTGGCCCTCTGTCATCGAGCGCCGCCCGTGCCAACGTAAATGGTCGCCGGGCTCCTCCGCCTCACCTCACTGCGCCCCCAGAACTCCCAGCCTCGTCCCGAGGGCCTGACCAGCGAGAGGCCCCCCAGACACCGGATTAATGTGTCTGCGGTGTGTGGTCGTGGAGCCTCCGGGCTTCACGACGGGTCGGCCATGTTGGCTGGCCCTACCCCCTAACTTATTTTTTTGTATATAATTAGTTATGGGTTCTTTGGAAATTGTTCAAAGCTAAATTAGCAGAAAATGCAATATTCTGACATTGATAAACTGAGGTTAGTTACTTGAAACATGTTATGGGAATGCCTAATACTGTTTGGCCCAGATTTACTAAGCTCTTTCATCATCTCACACAATTCAATGTAAGTGAACGTAAGGGCTTAAGTCACATGTACTAAGGGGCATATTTACAAGACTGTGGAGCATTGGTCCCAATACGCCACTTTTCTTGCGTCGCCCTTGCCCCACTTAATGACACCAGGGTTGCAAAGTATTTACAATATGGTGCACCATGGGAGTCGTTAGGAGAATAGCATTAACATTTTTGACGCTATTGTGGAACTTTGCTGCACTAGCGTCAAAAATGTTGACGCTGGTGCAGCATATCACAGGGAGGCCCATTGATTAAAATGGGTGCGTCAATTTAACACCTGCTCTGAGCAGGCATTAAAAATGACCGAAAAAATGGGGCAGTGAATTCTAAATTTCACTGCTCCATTTATTCAGGCCTCCCTACATTGGAACGTCTCCTTTGCATACATTATGCCTGGCGCAAGCATAATGTGGCGCAAGGGTTTACAAAGTGGTGCAATGCAAGCATTGCGCCACTTTGTAAATATGGCGTGGGAGAAAGGCCTCCTTAAAGCCAGTTTAGCACAAAACAAAAATTACACTAGGGCGGAGCAAGGTTGCGCTAGGGGCTTGTAAATATGCACCTAAGCCTCACAGTGCAAAATTGAAACACTTTTCTCTGCCTGCGTGTTGCAAGTCTTGCATTGTGTCACCATGCATCAGGCAGCTTTTATGGTATGCAAATCGGCTGTTCACGCAAATCCTAACACAAGGTTATCAAACTGGTAGTTGCATAGAAGACGCTGCATCACAAAGCCTCATGCAGTGTATTGCATAGTCGAAATAAGCCAGAATGCTGAACATAGTCCTCACAGTCACATAAAATCAAACAATGACATTACTATAAAAAGGAGTTTGACCTTACCATTTTTCTTAACCACTTTCCAGCCATGGAGGTCATTACTCTAGAAGTGAGCCCTTCTCCGCGCCAAAGCAAGCTACAGAGAAGGAGGAATACGTGGATTTTTCACGAGATGATTTTTGTATGATTAATCAGCGTTTCCAGGATACCTCCATGGAAACTTCCTCCTGGTAATCTTTATTTGAAAACTGTAGTATTATTTCTACAATATGTTTTCAAAAAATGGTTATGTTCGTGTAATGATCATGTTTTTGACAATAAAATTTGTTGCAATTTAAATGTGCTATTTTTTAAAATATTTTTAATTAACAAATACTGCCTCATTTATGAAAAATTCATGAAATGCAGTGTATTCAGTCAAGTTGGTGTGTTGTTTTGTGTGAACGGAATAGAGCTGAACATCAGTAAATTTACTATGATATTGTGCTCTTCAGCTCTCCTTGTGATGTTTCACTTGTGGCTGCCTAGCACCACCACAGGGACACATGTGACATGGCACAAGAATGCCTGTGTTGCTGTAAGAATTTATTGTAAACACGAAGGTATTATTTTATGCACCATAAAATATCATCATGGTGCACTCTTTTTTCTTTGTTTGCTGCACAATCCAGCATATACTAATAAATAAAAACAATCAACGCCATAGCTGTTCATTATTGCTGCCTTGTTTTCTTCTACATCATTAGTAATTATTCATGTTTATTATGTTCAACAAATCAGTTACATATAATCATTCATTTGGTTGATGTAGGTGAAGGGACATGTTAAAGCCATATTATTTAGGCCTTTTGCAAGGTAATGCAAGGCAGTGTTATGTGTTGGGTTTGCGTAATAATATATTTGGACATGTCAAGGTGCAATATTTATGTGTGCCTTACTTAATCACATCTCTTTATTTGAGCTGATGCTGAATCAAACAAATGATGCAACCACAATGCTATCAAAATCATTTGCATCCCAAACATGTGTAAATTAGAATATTAAGGGCCAGATGTAGGTAGGTAGGAAATTACGACTTGCAATTTGCGGGTCCGTGCGACTCGCAAATTGCAAGTCGCAATTTGGTATGCAGAAAGGTGTCTCAGACACCTTCTGCAACTCGCAATGGGGTCGCAAAGACCCACCTCATTGATATTAATGAGGTGGGTCGCAGTTTGCGACCCCATTGTGAGTATGGGCACTCATGGGGATGGTGGCCTGCTGGAGACAGCAGACCACCATGTCCAGATGCTTTTTAATAAAGCAGTTTTTTTTTTCTATCTGCAGCCCGTTTTCCTTAAAGGAAAACGAGCTGCACTTAGAAAAAAAACCGAAACCTTTTGTTCGGTATTTTTCAGAGCAGGCAGTGGTACATAGGATCACTACCTGCTCTGAAAAATTATTTTTGTTTCCATTCACAAAGGGGAAGGGGTCCTATGGGGACCCCTTCCCGTTTGCGACTGGGTTACCATCCTTTTCAAGTGGATGGTAACTGCGATTTCATTTGCGACCGCTTTCGCGGTCGCAAATGAAATTGAATAGCATTGCGAGTCGCAAATAGGAAGGGAACACCCCTTCCTATTTGCGAGTCGGAAATCCATCTTGCGAGTCGGATCCGACTCGCAAAATGCATTTCTGCATAGCAGAGAGGCTTTTGCGCCTCGCAAACGGTGTTTTTCGCTGTTTGCGAGGCGCAAACCCTTTGCTACATCTGGCCCTAAATGTGTGAGTGTGTGCGTTATTTGTTCTTGCTCCGACAAATCATCAGCATAATGTCACAATTAAAGTCAAATATTTATTACAAGTTTGATTACATGTATTACTTTTTAATGCATTATGGGGGTCATTCCGACCCCGGCGGTCAAGGACCGCCGGGGCCGGGGTTGGCGGGAGCACCGCCAACAGGCTGGTGGTGCCCCGCAGGGCATTCTGACCGCGGCGGTTTGGCCGCGGTCAGAACAGGAAAACCGGCGGTGTCCCGCCGGTTTTACGATGCCCTGAGGAATCCCCCATGGCGGCGCAGCTTGCTGCGCCGCCATGGGGGATTCCGACCCCCTCACCGCCATCCTGTTCCTGGCGGTTCCGACCGCCAGGAACAGGATGGCGGTGAGGGGTGTCGTGGGGCCCCTGGGGCCCCCTGCAGTGCCCATGCCAATGGCATGGGCACTGCAGGGGCCCCCGTAAGCGGGCCCCACATAGAATTTCAGTGTCTGCATTGCAGACACTGAAATTTGCGACGGGTGCAACTGCACCCGTCGCACCCTTCCCACTACGCCGGCTCCATTCGGAGCCGGCGTCCTCGTGGGAAGGGGTTTCCCGCTGGGCTGGCGGGCGGCCTTCTGGCGGTCGCCCGCCAGCCCAGCGGGAAACACAGAATGGCCGCCGCGGTCTTTTGACCGCGGTGCGGTCATTCGGCGGTTCCCGCCAGGCGGGCGGCTCCCGCCACCCGCCGGGGTCTGAATGACCCCCTATATCTCTATATCCACCATTGGTAGTTTCTTTTTTTATACAAGCTTGAATCTTGTTTTGCATTGAGCACATTTACTCGTAACAATGATTGTACTTTATTTTAGGCTTATTGTTGCAAATGGCTCTTCTTGCAGAGCTATCCCCAAACCTTTTGATTCTCACACCATGTTTTTGATCCTGTGCTGAATTTTGTTTTTGCTGGCTTTAGGACTTTGGGCACTTTACCGCTGCTGACCAGTGGTGAAGTGCTAAAGTGCAAGTGCTCTCTCTAGATGGTATTGGTGATTGGTTTATCCATGACTAGCATGTTTGATTTACCAGTAACTCCCTAGTATAGTGCACCTGGAGTGCCCGGGGCCTGTAAATGCTACTAGTAGGCCTGCAGCACTGAATGTGCCACCTGCATGAGTAGCCCTGCAAACATGTCTCAGGCCTGCCATTGCAGTGTCTGTGTGTGCAGTTTTAAACCTCAGATTCTACTTGGCAAGCGCACCCACTTGCCATGCCAAAACCTTCCCTTTTACTACATGTAAGTTACCCCTAAGGTTGGCCTAAGGAAGCCCCCTGGGCATGATGCAGTGCATTTAAAAGGTCGGACATGTGCTAGTGTGTTTTTCCATTTTCTGATAGCAAAATACTGCTAAATTCAGGCTTCACTGTTGCAAGGATGATGTCTCCCATAGGTTAACATGGGGCTTGTCTTGAAATATCTTTAATTACCCATTGGGAGCAGACAGAGATATGGAGTTTCTGAACTTACAATTTAAAAATACATCTTTCGGTGAAGTTGGTTTTTAAATTGTAAGTTTGAAAATGCCACTTTTAGAAAGTGGTCATTTTCTTTCTTAAACCATTGTGTGACTCTGCCTTCCATCTCTGGGTCAGACTGACAGTTGGGCTGTCTGTGAATATCTCCTCTAGACAGTGACACAAAGGGAGCTGGGTTGTATCCTGATGTGTCATCTAGGCTAGAGTGGAGGGAGGAACTGACACTTACATCTGAATGGGCTGGACCTGTCCTCACACAATGCAGTCTCCAACCCCCTGGTGTGTGTCAGGAGCCAGGCCTGGGCAAGGCAGGATCTTGTGAACAACAAAGACTTTCCTTTGAAGTGTCCCTGCTTCAAAGGCAGAAAGGGGTATAAGTAGTAGACCCAAAACCCCAGATTTTTAGATTACTTCTCGATGGAACCTCTGCCAAGGAGAAGAGATGAAGACCTGGAGGCGGAGTACTGCCCCTTTGCCTGTGACTGTGCTTTGCTGGGTTGGCCTGCAGTGGATACTTCTGCCTGAGAGAGGACAAAGACTGGACTTTGTGGTATAGTCCTGCTTGTGAAGTGTCTCCACTGGCTTGCACTGAGCTTGCCTCCTGTCTCAGCGCCATTAAGGACTTCCTCTGCCAGCACCTGGACTCTCTGCTGAGACACCTACCAAGTGGTGCCCTATCCAGTCCCTGAGCCTTTGAATGGTGAAGCTGGTAGAACAAAGGCGAAAATCCCTGCACAGAAGCTGTGCAGAGAAAAATTTGATGCACCAGCTGCAATGTGGCTGTAAAAACTATGCACCACCTGCATCACGGCTGAGAAATCAATGCACCATCGTAGCTGGGAAATCGACACATCACCTGCATCGCGGCTGGAGAAACAATGCAACACCCGCTTGCGGCTGCTGAAATTGACACAAGCCCCACACAGCGTGGTTTCTCATCACTGCGCGGCCACATTTCGCACACATCATCGCTGGCCGTCAAAATCAATAAGAACCTGCCCGGACCTGAGGTGCATGTCTAGAAATCGACACATCACGCTCTTGCGGGAGAGAAAAATGACGCATCGCCTACCCGACCAGAAAAGAAACGACGCACAGCCTCACTTGCGCATAAGGAATCAACGAATCGCTGACTTTTCTGATGCACGCTCCCCGTGCGGCTTAATTTTGGACAAAAAACAGGTACTTTCTGTAACATCAACACATCCATTGTTTTCTATGGAGTAAGACTCTATTTATTTTAAAAATTCATAAATTCACTTGTGTATGTTGGATCTGTGTTTGATTTAGATAAATATTGGCTATTTTTCTAAACTGGTGTGGTGTCCATTTTGTAGTGTGTTCACTGTATTACTGAGTGTGTTGGTATAAATACTTTACACATTGCCTCCGAGATAAGCTTGTGCCAAGATACCAAGGGGGTGAGCAGGGGTTATCCTAGGTGTGTATCTCCCTTACCCTGATTAGAGTGAGGGTCCCTGCTTGGACAGACTGCCAACTAGAGACCCCATCTCTACCAATTACATAGCACCTTGCCCTATGGGCTACCTAGGGCCTACCTAGGGGTGACTTCTATGTACTAAAAGGGGAGTTTGAGGCTTGGCAAGAGGTTTTAAACATTGTTGTTGAGAATACTGGTGGTTGAAATTGAGTAGTCAGTCTTGGACTCTGTTGGGCCTAGCCCACATTTTTAACTTCTGGTATAGACCCTCTTTTTGTTAGGCCTCTGTGCACTTTTCCTCTGCTAGACAGTGGCAAAGTGTGTGTGCCTTCTCCCCAAAACATAGTAAGATTGGCCTGTACCTGAATGGTACATGTAATTTACTATTACGTTTCAAGGAAATGGTACTACATGTGCCAAGGGCCTGTAAATGAAAGGCTACTAGTGGGCCTGCAGCGCTTGTTGTGCCACCCATTAAAGCATCAATTTAAAACATGTCTCAGGTCTGCCACTGCAACCAGTGGTGCAGCTTTAAATGCCATTTTGACCTCCAAATTAAATCTTTTACCAGGCCTATACCTGCCTGTATAAAATTGCCTTTATGAAACATTTAGGTCACCCCCAAAGTTGTCGTTAACAGCTCCTAGAATTAAACAATTAGGACACATGGGCTTGCATTTTACATGTCCTAACAGTGGAAAAAATCCTAAAGTGGACTTTCACTGTTGCCAGGCTTCATCTACCATTGACTGTCACTGGGGTACCTTATTTCATTTGAGAAAGTGTTACTTCAGACTGAAACATGTTGGAAAATCCTTCTTGGATGAACATTTGAGTTATAATTTAAAACCCTCTCTAATGGTAAGGTTGGATTTTAAGTCACAAAACGAGAAACGCCACTTTTAGCAAGTTGGCAATTCTGTGCTCAAAGCTACAGTTAATTTCTACCTCTAAACCAGGTCACATGACTGTGGCTGTCTCCTATGTGATTGGTTTGCGTATTCCCCCCAAACAAGGGGATAAAGTGGTTTTGCTGTGACAAGATGGCTGGGGGAGGAGTTGTAGACTAAACTGAATTACAAGTCAAAGACGTTGGCTGCAGCACACACAAAGGATGCTAACATTATCCTTTTGCACCCCAGACATTTTGGGACCCAAAATCAGGAAGGGCAGGAAAGTGGGCCAGGTCTTCTACAAGACTTCATCCAACTGCTCTTTGTCATCGACGAACCTGTCTTGGCTACAGGCTGCTATCTGGCACTGCTGTGGACGTATCCAGGACATCTCCAGAATTTCTTCTAAGCCAAAGGTAACTCTTGATCAGGGCAAACCTGGTACTTGTATCCGACCCGTGACTGTGTTCCAGTCTGGCAAGACCAGATATATGTGGTTGGTGCTTTATTCTTTTTGGTGCTTTTTTTCACTAAAATGTTTAGAAATTCATAACTCCAGGCCTATTGATTGGATTTCATTCATTTCAGTGTCATTTTATTTATTTAAATGTACTTAATTGTTCTAAACTAGTATGGAATTGTTCCTGTGTTGTATTTTCACTTTATTACTTTTTGTGTGCTACATAATTAATTACACATTTGCTATAAGTTAAGTCTGACTGCTTTTGTCCTGAGCTACCAGAGGGTTAAGCATAGCTTAATTTAGTGACTTTGTGTGGTTCCCCCTATGAGGATTGTGGTTGTTGTTTGACCACGGGCTCCATCCCTCTCAAGCAACAACCCAATTTCTTACATTGATGCTTAGTGGTGGAATCCAATACTTGTACTTGTGCAATGCCACTAAGTGCTTAATGTAAAACCAAAAATATCTAAAAAGAATATCACATCATTTTTTTTTCATTCTCCTTAGCTTTGATTTGCCCATTATTTTCCATATTTAAGTCTTGCCTCACATGTTTCTTGCTAAAACGGAGTTGAAGCTGGGCAACATTCACACCCCCAAGATGACAGAGCTGAAGAGGCTCTGCAAAGAGGAACAGCTGAATGTGAAAAGGGGCCACCAAAGTGGACTTTCAAATAGTACTCAGAGCCTTTGAGGAGGTCAGGAGGATGCAGGCTACAATAACAGAGTAGGAGAGTACCACTAAAGCTGAGGAGGTGGACTTGGAGGATGAGGAAGAAAATGGTCTGGTCACAGGTCCTGAGCTGTGGCAACCTGAGGAGGAGGATAACTTGTTCAGAGGAGTGAGGTCCCCTGCCAGAGCAAGGGGCAGCATCTCCTCCCACAACCTGTCCCCTTAAGAGCTGGGGGACAGGAGGGCTGAGAGGGAGCTTAAGCTGCAGCTGGCCATGTTATCATAAGAGAAAAGGAAATTAGCCGTGGAGGAGAAAAAGGTTGAGGTTGAGAGGGCCTCAGGAAATAAACAAGCTGGCAGGGCTTGGAAAAAGCTCATGAAGTGAGTTTTAAAGAGCTGGACCTCAAAGCCAAACAACACTCGTGGTCCTGCAAAATTGGTGGCAACGACCTTCCAGTGTCCCATGAAGAAAGGAGAGCCTACATACCTAAAGGCCTGGTGCCTAGCTTTATGGTGGGGGATGACAAAGATAAGTGGTTTGGAGCCTACAAGATTGTCTTAAAACACACATGGCCACTGATGGTGCCATTCTGTGAAGGCATATACCCACTGAAGGGACGGATTCTTTGTTTGCCCAAGAGAATGGTAAAAGAATGAAATATGCATTGATGAAGGTAGTACTTACCCGAAAACATGGACTCACCCCTGAGAAGTATTGGTTGGTGTTCAGGGACAGCCAGAAGCTACCCTACCAGTCTTTGTTGGATTTTGTTGAGTTTTTCATTAAGGCACTGGACTGTTGGGTAGAGGGTAGTGACCTTAACACTTATAATGAACTCCACAATCTGTTTTCCAGAGAGCATATTTCCAGTCATTGTTTTCCAGAGCAATGCTAAGACCTGATAGATAGCAAGCTCACTAGCCTTAGGGGGATGGGATGGAGGGTAACCCAGGCCTAGGGGCCAGACTTTGTCTGCCCTATGGCTCAGGCACCCCTAGAATGGAGTGGGGAAGTTACCCAGAGGAGGGTTATAGTCAGTCCTCCGATGCCCATTGACGGCATACTCGGAAATGAGTTACCACTAGTGATAGAAGAGCTGGATGGGGCAGCCACCCAGAGCACACTGAAAGTTCAGGTCTCTGGGGTTACCACTTCCAAACAGAGGGTGTGGAGGCTTGATGGAGGGACAGGAGGTAAAAAGGTTCACCCCAGGCACTCGTTCAGCTTCATGGTACAGACCCTGAGTTGACAGTCTAGAGAATACTCCTGGAGCCCTCTTCAGCAAGAGCTTACAGCCTCATCCCACTGGAGGAGTCGGATCTCTAGAAAAAAGTCTGAACATGAAAATCTTCACTGGGATCAACGATGACCAACACCCAGTCAATGTCGACAACCTCCTCAGCCTGAAAATCCAACTTTTCCCACTCCAAGCTTTTCCCACCAACATCAAAGGCTTCACAGAGACTTTGTTCAGTGGCTCCCCGTCGTTGACAACTTCCTCTTGGCTAACGCTTGCTTCCTGGCACAACTGAGAGTGAGTGTTGAAATGTTTCAGCACTCCGACCATCATCCTTTTGTGTTGCTAAAGTCGCCCTAAGTGGCCAGGGTATGCCCAGACATGGATCCCTTGCTCACTGTGCCACTGGATTCAAGCTAACCTGGCTGAAGAGGGGTGATACCCTGAAACTGATCCTAGGATGTTTGTTTCTGGCTCAAATAGGACCTGAAACTGATCCTAGGATGTTTGTATCTGGCTCAAATAGGACCTGGCCTATCAGTTCAGACTGGCCTGTTCCCATTGGGAACAGGGTCAAGACTGATTTGCATATGGCTGGGTCCAAACTGGGGAGGCATTGTGAGCAAAAGAACAATGGATTAAGCCCAGATCTGTGAAGGGGGGTGAGTGTTGAAATGTTTTAGCACTCCATCCATCATCCTTTTGTGTTGCTAACATTGCCCTAAGTGGCCAGGGTTTGCCGAGACAAGGGACCCTTGCTCACTGTGCCACTGGTTGATGAGGGGTAGTATCCCAAAACTAGTCCCAGGAGGCTTGTTTCTGGTCCAGGGAGAACCTGGCTTGGCAGTTCCGGCCAGACTGTTCCCACTGTTTCCATGGGGAACAAGGTCAAGACTGAGCACAAGAATGATGGATTAAACCCAGATCTGTGACTGGGGGTGAGTGTTGAAAAGATTCAGCATTCCGTCCATCAACCTTTTGTATTGCCAATTGAGGACTCTCCCTTGTCCAGAAAATCTGCAGAACTTCTTTGTCCAAAGGTAACTCTGGATCAGGGCAAACTTGTTACCTGTATCAAACAAGAGAGCCAACGCGGTCGGCCTTAACTTGACACTTTGTCCTGGATTAGCATGACCAGATGGTAGTAGTTAGGGCTTTTTTCGTTTTGGCACTATTTTTTGCTACAAAATCTAAAAACTGATAACTCCAGTCCAACTGTTTGGATTTCATTTATTTTGGTGTAATTTTATTTCTTAAACTTTGATCCACTTTTCTGTGTGGGATTTTTCCTGTGTTGTGTTTTCACTCTATTACTGTCTGTGTGATGCATACATACTTTACACATTGCCTTTAAGTTAAGCCTGAGTGCTTTTGTGCCAAGTAACCAGTGGGTGAAGCACAGCTTAATTTAGTGACTTTTTGTGGTTCACCATGACAAGGATTGCGGTTGTTGCTTGAGTAGAGCTTCCATCATTCTTATCTCACAACCCCTCAGAATGAACATCATTTTTGACGCAGATGACACCCAGCTCATCCTCTCACTATCAGAAGAACCTTCCTCCACGAGGGCCATCTTCCACAGATGCATGACAGACATTGCCGACTGGATGAAAAACAACTACATAAAACTCAACACAGACAAAATGGAAGTGCTGATCTTTGGGAAAAACTTCCCTGTATGGAATGACTCCTGGTGGCTTCCGAACTAGGACCCACACCCATCCGACTGACCACACTCGCAACCTAGGCATCATCCTCGACAGCAAGCTCACCATGAAAAACCAGATCAACGCAGTCTCCTCCGCTTGCTTCCTCACTCTTTGCATGCTCTGTAAGATCTACAACTGGCTCCTCTTCAACACCAACGAACCGTCACTCAAGCCCTATTTACCAGCCATCTGGACTACGACAATGCAATATAGGTAGGGATCACCAAGCACCTACTAAAGAAACTACAGACAATACAGAATACAACTGCCAGACTCAGCTTCGGCCCCACCAAGCAGGCACACACCATTCCCCACCTCAAGAAGCTCTACTGGCTCCCCGTTTAGAAGCTATGTCAATTTGAAATGCTGATCCACACCTACAAAGCCCTTCACAATCAAGGACCAACCTACATCAATCACCGCCGGAATTTCCACCAACCCTCCACTCTCCTGCGTTCCACTTCCCTCTTCCCCACACACACTCATCCGTCGAAGGAACAGTGGAGGATGCTCCTTCTCCTACCTAGGAGTGAAATCCTGGAACAACCTTTCCCTTCACCTGCGGACCTCATCCTCTCTTCTAGAATTCAGGAAAGGACTCAAGACCTGGCTGGTCAACTGAGCCCCATAGCAGCAATGTTCTCAGTGCCTGGATACCCAGGTGGGTGATTAGCCAGCTCTACAAATCCTGAATGATGGATTGATTGACCATGCAGTTTTACCTGAAAAAATGTTGTTGAAACAACAATACAAAGTGTTCTGTTGACAGATTACAACACAATTTTAACTTTGCATTTTCTTTTTTTTAAAAGCATCGTGCACAAAACAGGGCTTTGTTTTACTTTGTTTCGATGTGATGTTCCAGGGATGGTGCACGTACTTTCACAGGCAACAAAATATTTCCGATTAACATGTGTGCTTCATTTTTGAGAATACACTCTAAGAGAAAATAGGCCCAAAGTTTAGTTTAAGTGCTCAAAGCAACACCTTCAAACTTTTTAACACCAGTTAAACTTGGAACATTGCACAAAGGTATCCGTATTGCCAGTAGGCAACCACAAATGCACCAGCAGTAATTGAAAACATAAGTTAAACATGTGTTGGCTTAGAAGGTCCGGTTCTTCTCTCTCGCTGTCTACACAATGTGGCTCAACAAAAAGACTTGTTTGTGTGCTTTCTTGGGTGAACTTATGAAAGGAAAAGCAACATAGTATTAAAAACCCTTAAACGATAATAGTTTAAACACTGTTGTACTATAATCAAAGCCATTATGAAGAGAAAAAAACAGCAAAAAATAGCAACAGAAAAGTGTCACGCAAGATTTTGTTGCATCACGATGCAGTGCGCCAGAACAACATCTTTGTGTCAGGCTGCATTATGGTTGCATCGCCATTATGTCATGGTGCGTCGTTTAGTAAATACAGAACATCCATGAAGCAAGAAAGCAGTGCAATGCCGCCTAGTGATTTCTCTTACAAAACAGCACCGCTTAAGTCTTAGAAAATCTGGGCCTCTGAGTTTTGGGTTAAAATATGGGAAATAATTACTAAAATTCTTACTATACCAAGTCATATTTTATATAAACTGATTATTTGTAATTTAAGTGCACTCCATGCTCGCTTTCTGTTTTGCAAATAAAATTACTTGATTTTCTCATTCCATCTTTGGATTACTGCAACTCTGGCTATTTTTCAAATTGCTCAACAAGTTTTTCATGTGATGAAATATGACTAAAGGGACCGCAATGCAAAGAGGCTGAAAATATTCACTCAAAGTAAAAAAAGTGAATACCAATTTTGATTTATATCTGGTTAATAGAAAAGCAAGACTGACATTATATTGTTATATTGGTAAGTAAATATGAATTTATTTTTATTTTGCACTCACATAATATCAGGTCTTTCTGTTACGTTTTACTGTTACTCAGTTCAATGATACTCAATGTATTAACCTTGATAAACTGAATGGGCGAGTTAGTCCTCTCGCTCTGTAGCTCAGCATGTCACTAAAGATAGTACATTCCAGTTTAGTTTTTCCTAGTACAATCCACTTTACAACTTTAACACAATTTAGAAATTGATCTTATTGAGTGGACTAGGGCTTCCGCTGCACTGATAAAGTGGATTTTTAACAGAATGTGCTGGTCTGGCACATGATGTCCTTGATGAAGTGGAGTTAATAGTGCGTCAGAACCTTGATAAGTAAACTTACAAGGAGACACGCCTAGGTTGATGAACCTTTGGACCACGCTCGGGGACTTCCCAGTACGCGATATCTTTTTGGCATCACAAATCAATATATCAATAACCCAATCAATATTCACAGTAACTAATCAACAAGTTAATCAATAACATTTAATAAGGATCAATAAAGTGAACACACCATGACCTTTCAGTCATGAATAACCACACCAATTTAGTTAAATTTTAGGATATTTATTTCCCTATTAGTTACAATCTGAAGTCATTTCCGTTAATCTCATTAGCAATTCATCTCATTAGTAACTCCTCAGATTCATATTAGAACACAATTAATCAATTCATAGAGAACATTCATTCAGCATTCACACATCATTAATAAAAAGCAGCTTAGCAAAGTCTCAGTAGTGCATGATTCAACAAAGCAAGAACTCAGTCATTTGTCTATTTGCATCCAATATTAGTGAACTCCTTAACTAACCTCCGATTAGCATCATCATGTTGGGCTTCATGCAAAACAATTTAGCAAACACAAATTTGGAAAACATCTAACTATGGCCTCTATCAAAAGCGCAGTTGGTACCTAGAGAGAAAGGCAAACAGACAATTACAATTTTCATCAGATAGTTACCCATCCAACGAATCAGCAAACAGCGTCAGTCTTCGTCCTCAGGACCTCAGTCGATTCACCATCAGCAAAGATAGGACAGGGCAAAGTCTCAGTATGGCATAGCTAAGGAATAAGATCTTCCCTCATATGGAGGAGAACTAAGCATCAAGTAAGAATGGATAGAGGATGGTTTAAAGTATCAGGAAGAATAAACAGCAAAGTCTCAAAAGAATGGCCTAATGCCTCAGTAGAATGACAAAGAATGGCTTGGAGTGGAATGTTCAATAATGGCTGATTTTTTCTCAGGTCATGGGGTTAAATTAATATTGCCTAATTTTCTCCTAATTCTTTATTGGATAATAATTTGCGCATCGTTATCTCTGTCCAATAATTCTCCACACATTTCACTAGAATTTTCCATAAACCACAGTTCTCATGTCGTTAATTGGCCCATGTTGTTGACGTCTGCATCGGATGTAATGTCAGGTAAGAACAGTTACACTTTACGCTCCAGTGAGTAGCTCTATTGTTTTCTCCTACTCCAGGCAGCCTTGCACCTGTTACGAATTACACTGTTGCAATCAGCAAGAATGTCTCCTTGAGCAAATTGGGTCTCATGAGAAAGAATTTACTATGGTTACACACACATCTAGCTTCTGAAAAGTACAGTTTTGTTTCCTTCAAGAAAACAGCACATTGAACGTTAGGAAAAAACACAGCTTAATATGAGACCAGGCAGCTAGGCCTAAACCCTCGCTAAACTAAGGCCTAGTAATTTAGTTCACAAACCCCTAATACATGACTCTATTTATAAAATGCTAATACAAACTCAAAACATTAGTACATAATTAATTAATTACTAATACGTTTAATTATTCTCCGTATACATTGGTAGCCCCTCCCCGTGGGCACGTTTCAAATGTGTGCATTATTTTCTACGTTAACCCATTTTCTATGCAGCTTCATTACAGAATGTATTGCAAGCTTTTCATGCTGCTATTGCTTTTAAAAGACACACTCCAACAATCCCTCCTTTGATGACTCTGTCATCACACAAGCCTTTCCCACGAAGTTTACATCCTAAAATTCCCTCATTTGAATCTCTTCTCTTAATTGTTCCCCCTTTGATTTTGCCCTGAATAATTTTTCCCTTTGTCTGTACTATCCCTGGTCAAGTTAGTAAGCATACTTCTAATCTCATTACTATTATCTGGCATGTAAGCACAGCAGTGATGCTCATTAAGCATCCTACAAACTCTGCCATTTTTCGCTAAAAGAATGTCTAAAGCAAGCCTGTTTTGAAAAGTCATAGCCCTCTCCGCAGCAAGTTTAGTACCCATCAGGAGTATAGCCCCTGAAAAATTTGTCAGCATGTGATTCACAATAGTAGACAACTTTCAAATCTGTATGGAGTTTAAGATAACTCCCACTGAAGGAATTATCGCCCCAAAAATGTCTCCTACTACACCAGCAGCAGTTTCTCTCTTCTGTCTAGTACGATGCAATTCAGACAATTTCGGAAACCTTTTCAAATCGTCAAGTTGATATATCATGGGGAAACTATTCCCAAATAGCATGTCCCATACCATCCCTTTGGAAGACGGTAATAAGCATTAAGTCCACATATATAATAGATCCCTGGGATTGCTGGATCCTGTCCATTGAACATGAACATCCATTTACTCTGAAACAAAAACACATGCTTACATTCACTCATTCCCACAAACACATTGTCATAATATGATTTTGGTCTAGATATGCAAAGCTTACCTACGTGTAGTGCATCTAAAGCTAGCTTCCCATGTTCTCTAATTGCACAATAACCTTCACTACTAGCAAAAGCCTGTTGCTGTAATCCTTTCTCTAGTTTACCCTTCAATGCCCTTCTTCTATCTTCCGTGTGATCCAAAAAGCTTTTCTCTACAGGTGTAAGCAAACATGTCAAGTTATTGTGGTGTGCATCAGATGTACTAATTGTTAATGTCGCCTCAAAGAATCCTTTAACCAACTTTATACTACAGTACTTAGCTATCCCACTCAAATCCTCTATGATAGGCACATAAGAAAACACAAGGTCATAATTTGTGTAAAAATACTGAATCTCTTCCTGGTTATAGAATCTTGTTAGTAACAGACTACAGATTATCTTATATGTTAAGGGCAGACTATGATAGGTAACCCCCTCTTGTACCGAAACAGGAATCTGTGTGCACACAAAACAATCTTTCGCATCCATTGTGTCAACATACTCACTCAGCAAGCAATAGAAAACGTTAGTGGATAGTTCCCCTTTTGCGTCAGTTTCCTCATGCAAATATTCCGTATCCTGCTTGAACCTTTCCCAAGCTGTTAGTGCAGTGGTAGTCTCAGGAATTGTAGCATTGTTAGTCCCACTCTTATCCATTAGTGTCATACCCACAACCACAACCATAATGAATATCACACACACTACACCCACACTAACACCCAAATATTTACAATGCCTACTCCCTCTATTATCCTCTCTAATGTTAGCCATGATCTGTAAAGAATCAGAAAGTGAAAGATGATGAATTCAAACGACAACAGAAGATGGTTAGAAAAATAAATTCTCTCTTTTTTTCTTTTTTTTTCCTTCGCAGCAAAAGTCAAACAAGTGAAAGTCTTCCTTCAGCAATTATTTACAGCTTGCAGTTGCGTTCCCAGGATCTTTGTCAATTCAGGTTAGCAGCTTGTCAAAATCGGGTTGCAAAAGTCAATTCAGATTATCAAAGTCTCATCCAGTAAGGTCACAGTGTCTTTTCTCAAATTATTTTTCTCTCAATTTTAACTCAGACTTTATACCAACTCAGTCCCCTTCAGTCAGACCAGGTGCCACAGTACTGACCTGGAATTTCTCGATCAAAGCAAAATGCCAAGAACTCCTGTTGCCATTCAGCTGTCGTTGCATACGCCCATTCAGGACCCGCGTACCTTCTGTTTGCTACTCTCTTTCTTTTCAACTTGCGATCACCTTGCAACTCTCGTTCACTTAGATCTTCTCTCCTTGTTGTATTGACCTCTTCCTCTATTGCATCTTCGACAACCACCCTTCCCTTCTTCACTTGCAATTCTGGCCACTTATCTCCTCTCAGTGTCTCTCTGGTCTTTGATCTCTCAAGTGGCAACCCTTCCCCTCCTCTGGCTCTAAGGTGTTTTCTCTTGATGGACCTGCAATTTGCTCAGAAGGAATCCGGACACTCTGACTCTCTTCCGCCTCAACTCCTTCGCCTTCTGGGTCTGTCAGGGGCTCTAGCTCATTTCCATATTCGTCTGCTTCTGGGAGAACCTCCCTCTTATTTGGCTCTCCTATTGCCTCAGTTGAGATAGGCTCACCGTCACCCCTTTGGGTCTCTTCTCCTTCGTTTCTTACTGGAGTGATCAAGCCATCCTCAACGGGCTCTCCTTCTGTCTCAGTTCCCCTTCGATCACTCTCCGGCCCTGAGACTTCCTTCTCTGTTGTTGGTACTTTCAACAACTCAACTTCCTCATCAGTTGGACACGTCACCTTTGTCATGTGACTGGCATGGATCCAATTCAGAATTCCCGCACACTTCACAGCAGTAGTAGTCGTTAGTATTACTTGATATGGCCCCTTCCAACGTGGCTCCAAACACGACTTCCTTATGTGTTTCTTGATGACAACCCAGTCACCAGCTTTCAGGTTGTGTCCTGGATCATTTATCGGTGGCAGGGTGGTAGCTTCCACCTGGTGAGAAAAAGAGCGGACCACATCAGCCGGACCCTTCCAGTAGTCCAACACCATATCATCTGTGATATTCACAAGAGCATTCGCAGGCACTGCAGGCAGTCTCATAGCTCGGCCCATGAGAATCTCATTAGGGGACAGTCCTGTTTTCTTGTTAGGTGTATTTCTCATTGACATTAGCACCAAAGGAAATGCATCGGGCCATTTCAAATTTGTGGCTGCACACATTTTCGCCATTCTCGACTTCAGGGTACCATTCATCTGCTCCACTAGTTCTGATGCTTCAGGGCGGTAACTACAATGCAACTTCTGCTCAATGTTTCAATGCTGCACACAATAGCTTAACCACCTCATTGTTGAAGTGACTTCCCCTATCTGATTCTAAAGAGATCGGAAACCCGAAACACGGTATCAGTTCCCTAAGCAGCAGCTTCGCTACTGTGAAACTATCATTCCTACGTGTAGGGTATGCTTCGATCCAGTGACTAAAGATACACACAATCACCAACACATATCTCAAACCTCCACACACAGGCATCTCAATGAAATCCAATTGCATTCTGCTAAATGGACCTCCTTCTCTCCCAATGTAGCTCAAGTTCACCACTGTCCCTTTCCCCGCATTCATCTGCTGACAGATGATACACCTATGACAGATCATTTCTGCAGCTTGTCTAAACTTCGGTTAAACCAGTCAATTTCCAACAACCTGATCATGGCATCCCTCCCAATATGTGCTTGCCCGTGGTAAAACCTTGCAAACTGTGACAGGAGACTGTTCGGCAAAACCATTTTCCCTTCATCTGAGACCCATAAGTCATCTAGTCTTTGTACGCATTGCATCCTAACCCAAGAACGCTTTTCATCTTTGCTAGCACGTCCCTGCAACAATCTCAATTCTTCCAACGTGTCAATCACCCTTAAGGCATAACCTGTGCATGTCTCAATTTCTGTTTCAGGTAACAATTCCCACTGATCCTTAAACGATATACAGTTCAATGCGCAAAACCTTGCGACTTGATCCGCATAGCCATTTCCCATTGAAACAAAGTCTTGTGACTTCAGGTGAGCACTGCATTTCACCACGGCAATTTCATGAGGTAACTGAATCGCGTGCAACAACTCCTTAATTCTTTCACCATTTTTCACTGCTGAACCAGAAGAGGTCAAAAAGCCCCTCTGTGACCATAGTTGGCCAAAATCGTGGACAATTCCGAATCCGTATCGGCTATCAGTATAGATAGTCACCCTCAGCTGGGCAGCGGCATGGCAAGCTTTAGTAAGAGCAACCAATTCAGCCACTTGAGCAGAATATACTCTCTCAAGCCAGGACGCTTCCAGGATACCAGAGATCATACATACAGCGTATCCGGCTTTCAGCACTCCTACTGAGTCTCTCAAACATGAGCCATTGACAAAGATAACTTGGTCATTTTCTTCCAATTGGGTATCTTTAATCAGGCCTCGGTTTGGTGCACTTTTCTGTTACCTCAAGACAATCATGTTCTACATCTTCAACATTTTCAACTTCTGTGTTTTCATTTGGAAGCAAAGTTGCCGGGTTCAACACTGTACATCTTTTCAACGTTACATTTGGTGACCCCAATATAATAGTTTCATATTTTGTCAATCTTACGTTTGTCATGTGCTGCCTTTTGGTACGGGTCAACAGGATCTCAACTGAGTGAGGGACCATGACTGTTAAAGGATGTCCCATCACTATGCTTTCACACTGCGTGAGGCCTTGTCCAACTGCTGCTACTGCACACAGACAACCCGGTAAGGCTGCTGCAACTGGGTCCAAAGTAGCTGAAAAATGTGGAACTGGTCGGTTTACACCTCCATGGACCTGTGTCAGGACAGACAAAGAACATGCATCACGTTCATGACAAAACAGTACAAAAGGCTTCGCGTAATCAGGCATACCTAAAGCTGGAGCCCTGCACATGCTCTCCCCTAATTCAGTAAATGCCTTCATTTCCTTCTCTGTCAGCACTATGACATCTGGCCCTTCCTTGACCGTCAGTCTCACCAATGGCTTGGAGATTACTGAAAAATTCTGGATCCACTGACGACATTAACCCACCATTCCCAGAAACACCCTAACATCTCTCTGTGTCGTTGGGGGATTCATCTGTAACAGTGCAGTTACTCTTTCCCTGGATAACTTCCTCGACCCTTTCTCAATTTGATGACCCAAGTACTTCACCTCTTTCTGGCAATATTGGAATTTCTTTGGGGACACCTTGTGTCCATTCTTTCCCAGGTGGTTCAGTAAGGCAATCGAATCATACTTGCACTCATCCCTCATTTTGGATGCGATCAACAGATCATCAATATATTGCACTGGAGTCGATTGAAAAGGCAATTCCAATGACTCCAAATCCTTCTTCAGTATCTGATTAAATATGGAAGGTGATTCCAAAAACCCTTGAGGAATTCGACACCAATTGTAAATCTTGTCCAGGAATTTGTAACTGAAGAGAAATTGGCTGTCCTCATGAAGAGGCACAGAAAAGAACGCTTGGGACAAGTCAATTACTGTGAATCACACTGCATCACATGGAACCCGGAACATAATCACAGCTGGATTTGGCACCACTGGGCAGCATTTCACCTCTATGTCATTGATCTTTCTCAAGTCCTGGACAATCCGAACCTTCCCACAAGGCTTTCTCAATCCCATTATTGGTGAATTACATGGACTGCTCATCACTTCTTTCAAAACTCCTTGTTTCACAAAGTCTGCAATTAATTGCGCAACCTTTAGAAGGACATCTTGTGCCATATGATACTGCGGTACCTGGGGAAACATGACGTTTGGCTTCACACTGACTTTAACTGGTTCTACACCTTCTATCAGTCCTACTTCTTTCCCTGTCAAATCCCACACTTTCTCTTAGACTGTTTCCTGCAAGTCTGCCGGAAGATCAGCCACTGTGAACATCGGGAAGAAGTTAATCAGAGGATACTCCTCGTCTGTGGTCTACGTTTCAGGCTCTGAAACCTGCTCCTCTTCTCCCTCATAATCACTGTTTGTCTGACCCTCCATCCCCTCATTTGAATAGGTGATAGAACACCTCGTCTTGCACAGTATGTCTCTTCCCAGTATGGACACAGGACTCAAATCGCAGACCAGAAACCTGTGCAATCCCTGAAAAGTGCCAAGCTCAACCTGAATCGGATCTGTGATCGGGTTTGTCAGGAGTTGGTTTGCTACTCCCACTATCTTAACTGTCCGTCCCGAAAGAGGCAGTTTCGGAACCTCTGCACTTCTGACTGTAGAGCGTGTAGCTCCTGTGTCAACCAAGAATGAAACCTTGTGACCCATTACTTTCCCCTGAACATAGGGCCCTTCCTGGTCTACCTCTAAGGACGCTGCAAGCCTACATTCCTCACTATCTGAACTCTCATCCGACCATTCATTGTTTATTCCATTCTCACCACACAATGGGAACTGTTGCACCATGTTGTTTTGACTCATTCTTTGACCTGTGACCTGTTGAGGAAGCATCACCTTTTGCTGTTCCATTGGCACTAAATGCACTTGCATTTGCTGTCTAGGTACCATAGGAACCTGCTGTTGCATATGCATTGGTTGTATACGTGGCATCTGCACCTGCTGCATGGGTTGAAACCCCTGCATCTGATTCATGTTGTTCTGAAAGTTTGGATTAGGACCTCTTAGCCTCGGTCCTTTCACATTTTTAAATGAACTGATATCATTGCTTTGTTGAACAACACCCTCCTGCACCATCATCGGGCACTCCCGCTTCCAATGTCCAATGACCCCGCAAGCATGACAAGGTAGCATCTTCTTCATTCCCTGTACATCGTTTTGAACTACTACCGTGTTCAGATCTGGACTTCTGTTCACAAAACCTCCTCGGCCTCTGCCTCTCAATTGCACCTGAAACATCCCGTTTCCTTGCAGCTGTTGCACCATCTGTAGTAGACAACCTCCCTGCATACCTGACTGTGCTGCCTTAATTTGCATCACCATCGCTTTCTCCTTCAACTTTCTCTACTTCAACTCAATTTCGTCACTACAGTACTTCGCATACTGCAACACCTCGTCAATTGGCTTTGCTTGCCAACAAATCAAGTGATTCCTAATCATCTGACTAATCTCAGGTCTCAACCCTTCGACAAATCTAAACACAAGGTGATTCATGCCCTTCGCCTCAACAACCTCTGTACCACTGTAGTGCTTGAACGCCTTTAACATCCTCTCATAATAGGCATGTATCGACTCCTTGGCTGCCTGAGCCGTCCGATCAATCTTTTGCCAATCAATATTCTTTGGCGAAACTCTCTGTTTCAGGAATTCAATCACCTTATAGTAGTACTTCATCACCTCAGGAGACGGTGCTCCTGTGACTCTATCCCTTGCCGGTTCCGCGATTGGCCAATCCACACTTCTCTTGTTCTCAAGCCACAAATCAGCTGGAACTATGATCTCAAAGAGAGTATTCAGGTCTTTCCAGAGACATTTCGCAAGCTTAATAAACCTGTCCGTCTGCTGATACCACTCTACTGGCTTCTCCCTCAGCCTGGGAAAGTCATTCGTAAATGACAGAATATCACCTCTAGTCCACGGCACATGGACAAGAACCCCTCTGGCAGTCTCTCTCATTGGTAACATCTTTACCGTACCAGCATCCTGTAAGGCTTTGGCTGACTGCTCTATGCAATCACTTTTCCTCTTATCTCTTTTCTTCGCCCATCTGCCTTCCCACTTCCCTAAGGCTCCCCAGACTTGTGCACTCTGCAGTATCTCTTTAAAGTGTGCCTTCATCACAGTAGACCTCATATGTTCAAAAACCTTAGGGTCAAAGTCTAACCTCTAACTCCTCTTCAGATGTTTGGTATTTTCTAAGTCTATTCCATATTTGTCTGCCAAATTTGCCAACCTCTGGTGCACCCTGCTCACTTCTTTAGTTATCTTTGGACACAAGTACCTCAATTCTGCTTCCGTGTATGACTCTAGCCTGTTCACTCCCATGTTCCCTTCAACAAGTTCATTTGCCTCCATGCCCAACCTTACAAAATTCAGGTACTCTTCTCCTTCTGTTCTCCCTGCTGCTGCAGGTGTAGTCTGTGGAGTATTAAGCTTGTCTAACCAATCGTTCAGCTGTTGCGCAGTTAACCCTTTTAATGAGATATTCCCAGCCTGTGCTAAAGGTGTCTGTGGTATATTCGCACTCGAGATCTGCGGAGCAACAGTCTCAAACCTGACTGTCTCATGGCCTCTGGAGGAGCCCCAATCGGACTAAAGTCTAACAAAGACCTAGATCCTTCGAATGTTGGTTCCATTGGAGTCATCCCTTGACAGCTCCCTACGAACCCTCCTCTTGTCATCTCTTGGGTCATTATCCCCTGATCACACGCACTAGGCTTCGCCTGCTCCTACAATGGTACTGGTGGACCAACTGTAATGGGCAAAGATATGGCAGCTGGCATCTGCCTGTTTCCCAAAACCTGTGGAGTATTAACTCCCATATTCTGGTTTATACTGGTGCCATGGCTGACTGCGGTCCTGTGACCGAAGTGTAATTCGGAATCATCTGTTGCTGTACCTGGGGCAGCAAAGATGGAGTTGGATCAGTCTGAATCAGCTTTGGTCTCGTATATGCTGGCTCTGTCGGCACCATCAGATTTGTGATATTCTCTAAGATTGGGACATCAGGATAAAGCCTCTGAACCTGCGGTGGCTGCAGCTGAGACTGCATACCTGGAGCAGTGGATGCACTAATAATACTCTGCACCGGAACTGGTGTGGAGACAGGACTAACCTGTATCGGATTCGTTGTCACCTTCTCCTGGGTCGAACCTGCAGGACATGCACTAGTACTAGGTCTATTGTCATCTATTGCATATGGCGGTGGTCGGTCATTCAGTAACTGATTTAGGAACTCATCATCGTCTGAGTCATCCATCCCTGACCAGGGCTTCCTAGCCTCTTTGTCCTTGGAAGGACTTTTGTCAGTCTTACAAGTAGCTTTCCCCCTTTTGTCTTCACCTTCTTGAGCTATTGCTGGAAACATCCTGATTCCGTCTACTGTTTCTCTCCTCCAAACTCTCTGTGCACTATCCCAGCTAGCCTCCACTAGTGTCTTTTCTGCTTTCCTCATTCTCCTCTCAAGTTTCTGTTGCTGTTGTCGTATTGCCATCATTTCCTAAATTGCTAACGCCTCAAACTGTGCTGGCCTAGGAGGTGGCTTTAGCTCATTTAACACCCTCCGCAAAGTTGCCAAAACCCTTATGTTAAACATTCGTGCTCCGGAAGCGCCAAACACCCTTCTTTCTCTGTCGCTTTGCACCACTGCTTTAGCCAAAGACATGGCGCGACACCCCTTTCCTCCATTACGGCATAAGCTGGTGTGTCTTCTGGCGGTGTAACCTCCCCTACACTCGCAGTAGTATATACATCTCCCCTCAAAGCGCTCTTTAAGGCATTGAAAAATTTCATTTTTTGGGTCTTTTATTTCGTTCACAATCAAATCAGGAAGTGACTTTAATTCCCAGAACTCTCTTTGCCTACCTTCTCAACCAATTGCCTCTCACGGATGGCTGCCAATCCTTGCGTGACCCTTCTCACTAACCAACCTATCCAAGCATGGCTCCAATGATGTCACACTCACACACACTGTGGCTGACAAAGCCTTGCGGCTTGTCTTCCTCACTCTTGATTCACACAAAACGAATGCAATATATTGCGAGCACCAACAAAACTCAAATTCGCCGCTTTACTACAGGAAAGGGTGACATAATCGCTTCAGAACTTTACGAAGATTTCGCTTACCCTTGGCCGCTACTGTCTCCTTCTCAGATCCTGCACTCGCAAGCAAAATTTGACCCACAAATTTTACTCTCGACTTGTCAATGGGTTTTTCTAGTGCACTTTAGAACTCACCAAATCTCCATCGAAGTTTTCATTCACTCACTTTGACTCAAACTCGACTCGTCGATTTCACCATCAACCGATTAAACCGCGCAAATTACAACATAAACCAAGTGTGTCACACACTTATCAATATACTCTGGAGTCGTAGACCACGCAGGGCCCGTACATCATCAACAATCACTTGGACAATTTTTTAGCACAAAGTGCCACACTCACATGAAGTTCGACGACTTCCCTACTCTCATACTGTGGAGAACGCACACTCCTACTAAAACATCATCATTTGGCCTAATATCCTCACAGATTTCACAATTCACCTGCGATATGCATGAGCTGTGCAAGCGCAAACCCTACTTCACTCACACTATCACTAGAACGCCAGGAACATGCTCAAACTCCTTCAGCAAGCTCAGAGATTCCGGGAAAGTCATTTGGGACTTAGGGGCACATCATTTCTCCAATTAGCATCATTGAAAAAGAAAAAATTTCCCAAAACCCAATTTTCCGATTCACCTTGCTTACTTTCAAACTACGCTAATCAATTTCTACCGGACCTTTTGAACCATCAATCCTTTCAAATACTTGTCCCTCGTCCTGGGCCCCCCCAAAGGGCCAAACCATCCGCACTGCTACAAAACTGTTATCAAACCGTGATCTTTTGCACTGGGGCCCCAAAGGGCCAAACCATTACCTCTGCTACCAAAAACTGATAGCGCATCAGAACCTTGATAAGTAAACTTACAAGGAGACACGCCTAGGTCGATGAACCTTTGGACCACGTTCTGGGCCTTCCCAGTACGTGATATCTTTTTGGCATCACAAATCAATATATCAATAACCCAATCAATTTTCACAGTAACTAATCAACAAGTTAATCAATAACATTTAATAAGGATCAATAGAGTGAACACACCATGACCTTTCAGTCATAAATAACCACACCAATTTAGTTAAGTGTTAGGATATTTATTTCCCTATTAGTTACAATCTGAAGTCATTTCCGTTAATCTCATTAGCAATTCATCTCATTAGTAACTCCTCAGATTCATATTAGAACACAACTAATCAATACATAGAGAATATTCATTCAGCATTAACACATCATTAATAAAAAGCAGCATAGCAAAGTCTCAGTAGTGAATGATTCAACAATTTGTCTATTTGCGTAAAATATTAGTAAACACCTTAACTAACCTCCGATTAGCATCAGCATGTTGGGCTTCATGCAAAACAATTTAGCAAACACAAATTTGGAAAACATCTAACTATGGCCTCTATCAAAAGCGCAGTTGGTACCTAGAGAGAAAGGCAAACAGACAATTACAATTTTCATCAGATAGTTACCCATCCAATGAATCAGCAAACAGCATCAGTCTTCGTCCTCAGGACATCAGTCGATTCACCATCAGCAAATATAGGACAGGGAAAAGTCTCTGTATGGCATAGCTAAGGAATAAGATCTTCCCTCATACGGAGGAGAAGTAAGCATCAAGTAAGAATGGATAGAGGATGGTTTAAAGTATCAGGAAGAAGAAACGGCAAAGCCTCAAAAGAATGGCCTAATGCCTCAGTAGAATGGCAAAGAATGGTTTGGAGTGGAATGTCCAATAATGGCTGATTTCTCCTCGGGTCATGCGGTTAAATTATTAGTGCCTAATTTGCTCCTAATTCTTTATTGGATAATAATTTGCGCATCGTTATCTCTGTCCAATAATTCTCAACGCATTTCACTAGCATTTTCCATAAACCACAGTTCTCATGTCGTTGATTGGCCCATGTTATTGACGTTTTCATCGGTTGGAATGTCAGATAAAAAAAGTTAAACTTTACGCTCCAGTCAGTAGCTCTATTGTTTTCTCCTACTCCAGGCAGCCTTGCACCTGTTACGAATTACACTTTTGCATTCAGCAAGAATGTCTCCTTGAGCAAGTCGGGTCTCATGAGAAAGAATTTACTACGGTTACACACAAATCTAGCTTCTGGAAAAGTACAGTTTTGTGTCCTTCAAGAAAACAGCACATTTCACGTTAGGGAAAAAAAACAGCTTAATATGAGACCAGGCAGCTAGGCCCAGACCCTCGCTAAACTAAGGCCTAGTAATTTAGTTAACAAACCCCTAATACATGACTCTAATTATAATATGCTAATACAAATTCAAAACATTAGTACATAATTAATTCATTACTAATAAATGTCATTAGTCTCGGTATACATTGGTAGCCACTCCCCGTCGGCACATTTCAAACGTGTGCATTATTTTCTACGTTAACACATTTTCTATGTAGCTTCATTGCAGAATATATTTCAAGCTTTTCATGCTAATATTGCTTTTAAAAGACACACTCCAACAGAGTCATCTGGTACCTCAATTAAAAAGACAAATGTGAGAATATACTAAACATGCAAAGTAACGAAAGTGTATAAGAATAGCTCAAACAGATGACGGTGCATAAGCTATTAGTGGTATGCGCATATTCATACGGTACTTATTCATTATGGCCATCTTGGAATTTAATTTTCTTAACTCAAATGAAGAAGCATTCCGAGACATCCACAGTCTATTCACAAATATGGTGGCTGCCTCACAATATTTTACTTTTGCCTTAGAAAAGCATTTCAACTTTAAAAAGCCAATAGGTCTGTGCCATCTGTATCACAAGTGACACCTACAGGCTTTGCCAATGCCTGGCTTTTTACAGTGCTTGCTTGAAAGGCTGTATTGTTTAAAATGCCTGACGAATTTAACGTTTACCTTGTTTTTAGAAACATAATTTTGCTTCTGTAATATCCAATTTAAACAACTTAAAGAAAAAACTGCTCTTGAGTGTAGGATATCAGGCTATCTCTTTAGAAAGCTGGTTCAGACTCATGAGTAGGAAAAAGTACTTCAGTTGTCCTTAGCCAAAAGGCCTAGAAGCGATGAATAGGAAAAGATAGAGTGAAGGACAAGATGCATTTATATAAAGCCACAGGTACTGATAGCTTAGTCACCACCAGCTGCCATACTTGACCTTTGCCACCATCATAGATGAAAATAATTGATCAATAGACACCTTTGTGTCATGTTTAGGAGGTGCCTTGGATCTACTTGGGTGCCCTATTGCAAGGATGAAAGTCCTTATTTTATGTAGCTTATGGGTTTTAATATTTACACTTTTCATTTAGTTCTGCTTTTATTTCCAGTATGTACCCCTTTCATAGGGAAGCCTGTGCGAGGAGCAAGAGTCATTGGTCTCCACTTTGTACTTTAATTTACCCACTTGTTTTTTATTTTTCTAGTTTAACCATGCCCCCAGCCATGCACCTTGGACGGCAGCTTCTACAACAACTTCAGAGTGTGTATGCGCCTGAACTCCAGCAACCCAGCCACGCCAAACACTTAGGGCCATATGTACGAACACTTTTTTCCATAGACACAGAATGGGGAAAAACCTTTGCTACATCTGGCCCTTAGCCACTTGAAGGGGGATATTTATGCCCTGCACCATATTTACAAGGAGGCGGTAAGCCACATTTTATGGCTTATGGCCACCTTGTAAATTGGGCCCCTTCACACCCAGCCCTTTGCATGGAAGGGGCGTACAATGGGTGTTACTATGGGCGTGCCAAAGCAACACCAATTGCATTTTGATGCTGCCTCAGACTTACAAGATATCGGAAACCTGAGGCAGCGCCGCAATCTAATGCCACCCCTGCACGACAAGGAGAAATGCTTTCATTTCTCCTCGTTTTTTGCTTTTTCTATGTGTGCTGAATTCTTCAGAACGCAGAGAAAGAGCAAAATGACAGACATGAATCTTTATGTGTGAGAAGGTGTCCCTTCCTCCACATAAGCAATCATTTCAAAATGACGCTTTGGCACTTCTGTGTGTGCTGCATTCTGCAGCACACACAGAAGTGCCTAATCACCATTAATGATTGTTTATGTGCAGGAAGGGACACCTTCCTACACATAAACAATCAAACTCCTCAAAGCAGACATCCTTGCACAATGCTGCAAGGATGCCTTCGGTGGCGCTAGGCAGCTCAATTTAGCACCAGTGCAGGGGACAACGCAGGGGTGGGCTGTATTAAATTGAACATGGAACATCCCTGCTTTGTGAAAATGAGGGAGCGCAGCGCTACTAACTTTGGCACAGCATTGGGCTCCGCCATTTTCTTTTAAAGATAGGCCTACGTGAGAAACACCAATGCTTCACAATCAATCTCAATACTGCTATGACCAAAGGTCTCTTAACATGCAATTGTTGAAATTTCTCTCTAGCCAAAAATAGGGCTAATTGAAATTCTACCGCAAGACTCATAGCCGAGTATACAGTTAGCTCCAGAGAGACAAAAACTGAAGGTGATATAACATGCACGCTTATCAACACACATTCCTTAATCATAAATTAGAATTTGTTGATTTCATTGAAAACTACTCACCCGAGATAGCGCTTGTTACTGAAACCTGGGCGAACCTTTTCCTCAGGTCCTGATTTTGTTTCTGTTATTATGACTGACTACTTTATTTTCAGACTTGATCGTACACTTAAGGGAGAAAGGGGTTTAGCAGTATTTATCACAATTGTATATAGGCCACATTTCAACATGTGACCACCACAAATTGTGAACACTTACCTTTAAAATTAAGCTATCTAAGAATTATTCATTCAATGGCATGTTCATATAGCGACCTCTGGGGCCTTGAACAACTTTCGTGCAAATAGTGAGTGGACTTTTAGAATCATGCCTTCATCTGTCTAATTGTATCCTATTAGGGGATGTTAACTTTCATTTAGAAAGATCTGTTGACAAAGATACTGAATACTTAGTCAATAGTATGTTGAGTCGTGGCCTCTCCCAGCTGGTTCACACTTCCGCCCACTCAGCTGGCCACACTTTGAATGGGATTTTACAGATAATCCACTGCTAAAATTCACATCCAAATTCCACTTACTTGGTCAGACCATAAGGCAGACGTGTTTAAGTTTAAGCTGCCTAGTAAATTAACTTCAAAAAGTAGCCAAGGCTAAACTATTAAATTGAGCACCTGGCATAAAGTTGAATTAAATAAGTTTAACCTGAGCTTATTAAATACCCAACCAATCAGTGTTTTGGACCTGGCAACATAAACTACACAAACTAGTAATGCCGGGGATCAGGTACCCTCGCTAAAATCCTGAAAGTATCATAGAAGCAAATACACAGCTCCATTGTATTCAGACAAAATAAGATCCCAAAAACAACTCTGCCAAAAGACAGGAACAATGATAGAGATAGAACTACAACCCACAAGAGAGAGATAACTACAAGCAGTGTATCAGGGATTATAAAGCCATGATCTTGACTAAAGAATCTACCTACTATATTGAAAAAATGTAAATTGCTAAAAACTCAGCCAAAGTACTTTTTCAAACAGAAAACACACTTGTAAATTTTAATAGGAAAAATGCATCTGGCTTTAACCAGGCATTTTGCAACAACCTTGTCAATCGTTTCCAATCAAAAGTCAATGAGGTCTATAATGAGTTTTTCTCTCCTGGGCAAGTTGACATAACTGTTTCTTATCATGTAAGCCTTTTCACAATAACAAAGACTCTTATGAATTTCCCCCTTTGAAAGTTGAGCAGATTAGAAAAATGATGGGATCAATTAAATCAGGTGCTTCATCAGATCCCTGCCCTCCAAGAATACTGCACCTGGCCTCAAAAACAGTAGTTTTACATGGTACCAAGCTTCTTAATAGTATGTTCAAGTCAGGATATTTTCCTAGATCTTATAAAGAGGCCTCTTTGTCATTGTTAATATAGAACCTTACGCTCAACCTTCCAACAGTCAGCAGTTACTGTTCCATTTCTCGTCTGGCAGTCCCAGCCAAAATAGAGGGGAAGGCTATGAATAGGGAACTTTCATCCTTTCTAAATATCAATCCATTGCTAGACTCCTTTCCGTTGGGCTTCAGAGGCAGTCACAGTACTGAATATGCCCTGACTGTTGATTTGGATGACACCAAAGCGATAGTGGGTAGTGGTGGTAAGGCAGCACTCATTCTCCTAGACTTGTCAGTTGTGTGCCACAAAGTTAATCATAAAGTGTTTCTGAACCATCTCAAGAGCATAGGGATTAACGATTCTGCCTTGGCCCTATTAAGTTCTTCTCTCTCACAAAGGGAACAGTCTGTTGCTCTAAATGACTACATGTCCAAGCCTTTATCTCTCCTCTGCGGAGTCCATCAGAGGTTGTCCTTAATCCCCATTCTATTCAATGTATATGTCAAACCTCTGGTTAGACTAATTCACTCCTTTGGGTTCTCCTTAGTATCTAATGCAACAGCACACCTTCTCTTAAGTATCCTTAACCTTAAATTTCAGTCTTTTACCCAGGCTTTATCTAAACTTATCTAAACTTATCCAAACTTCACTGGCTGCCTGTTAGAAAACAGGTCCCTTTTAAGGCCTATGCATCTCAAGTAAGTCTCTTCATGATTGTGGTCTGGAATATATGAAGTAGTATTTACCCAAAAGAATGCTACACTCCATTTAAAAAAAGAATATGGTGTTACCAACATTTTAACAGGCTTCTTGGAGTGGCAAAAGTTTCATCTTTTCCACCGGCAAACTGAGGAATAGTCTTCCTCTGCACCTAAAATCTCAGACCAACGTGCTTCAATTCAGGAAACTACTTAAAACCTGGCTGTTTTCTAACCTATAATTTTCCAGCATGGTTTTAATTTGTCCATGATAGTTTGCTAGCACCAAGACGCCTCAGGGCAGTAGTGCGCTTTATAAAAATATCATTCAATCAGTTATTCATATAGCAGAGGTCTCTAGCCTTTTGTTTAATAACAGCTATTTATATTCAATTAAAATCATGCTGAGACACTTGTTGATTAGTGCTGTAGAGTGTCCATATCCAAACAGATTTCATTAGTGTCAACCCTATGCAAGACTGTCAACAGTGATCACCTCTGTGCATCAGGCAGGATTGCCAGCAGTAATGAAAAAAAACTTTATCTATTTGGAATACCTACACATGGAAAATACATAATAGCCCAAATTCCAAAGCCTCTTGCACCAAGTGTAATTCACCTCTCCAGTGCCACATGATTTATCACTCAAATATCAGCGTTAAATATATTTTTGAAATTCAAACATTTTTGTGCAAAAATAAGCTTAAGAGTTCTGAAAACACGCACATGTTTCAGGTTTGGTATACATATGTGTTAGAAATGGGGTTTCTGGTTGGCTAGGGTATGCACCTCAGCCAGGCAGAACTTACCCACTCTAGTCAGGGCAAGGGAGTTACACGTCCAAGATAACCCCTGCTCACCCCCTTGGTAGCTTGGCACGAGCAGTCAGGCTTAACCTGGAGGCAATGTGTAAAGCGTTTGCACAACACACACAACACATGTGACGCAATATCCCCACCACAAAGGAAACACACCACCAGATTATATGAAAATATACTGTATTGTACACAAGGCAATTATCAGACCAAACATCACATATCAGTACTATCCTGCTACCTTAGCAGTTGTCAGAACGTTACACATTAGTTACTCTGCAAACTAGCAGTAGTCCCACATTACACACAGGTTTCTCAGTATTCTGCAACATAATCAGTAGTCAGGAAAACACGTTATTACATCAAAGCACTTGTCATAAGAATATCATAAAATGCCCATAGTAGGAACATTAGAAAACATATGGCAAGTTAGAAAAACATATTAGCAAGCATGTCCATAAAAGGAACATTTGCATACACATATGTAAAAAACGTCAAACGCAGGTAGGTAATATATGAATCAAACAAAAGTCTGGAGAAAGAACTTTGGATTGTAACTATATTGGTCCTTTAAACAGTACCTGGTTGGATGAAGGTACCTCCAGTGCCTAGAAGGCGAACAATGGGGCCCCCGGCGCTCCTATGCGCAAAACGGGGACCTCCCTTATACTCTGGGGTCAGAGGAGGGTGACATGCACCTCCTCTCTTTTATAGACAGGCCCCTATGGGGACCGTGATTACTGGGGGCCCCCCAGGGCCTCAAACGGCCCTCACAACGGGGGCCAAAGCCAGCAAAAACAACTTAGGGAAGGAGGGGGGCACCACACCCCCCCTCCGGTTTAATGACAGGCCCCTCCCAGGACCCGGGATCTCTGGGGGCCCCCCGGGCCTCCACTGGCCCTTCCACCAAGCTGGGGGGGCACAATAATGCCCGTTTTACCTAACAGCAGAAAAGGAGCGTCCTGCTCCTTACGCAGAGGCCCGGGGGAAGGGGGCACTCCCCGCGCCTTCCCCTGGTCCTGCCGTGAAGCCACAAGAAGATCAGACCCCTCCTGGGGCCCGAGCAGACACTCGCCTGCACCCGATGCGGTGCGCAAGTGTTCTTCCAGCTTCCCGGGCCGCTGCAGTGATCTTATTTAAAGGGGCACAATGCCGCCAGGAGCCTACGAGCTCCCAAGGCTCCATAAGTGGGCTGCAATCAGCGCTATGGCAGCCGCAACCACGGAGAAGCACCCCTCGTGAAGAAATGGATGCAGGGGTCAGGGGCCACAGCACCCTGACCCTGGGGAGCAGAATTTTAAGACAAGGTCCTCAGGTGGAGGGCCCAGCTACAGGCCAGCACAAGGAAAGGGAGCAAGTGGCAAGTCCTTCACAGTGACCAGGCAGGTCACCAGTCAGCACAGCAGCAGCAGTTCATGGCGGTTCCTGGTGAGTCCTTTCAGCCTTTGGTGTCCAGTTCCAAGATGATTCCAAGAGTCTCCAAATTGTGGGGAAAATTCCCCTGTACTTATAGTCAGTTCTTACAGAGTTTTACAATGGTAGGGAGAGGAGGTTCCAGCCAGTTAAAACTGGTTCTGGGAGTGCCCCCTCTCTCCTTTCAGCACAGGCTCCAAACATCAGTGGGGGGTTAACGACCCTATTGTGTGAGGCCAGGGCACAGTCTTTACAAATGCAGGTGTGCCCTGCCTCTCCCTTCTCTCAGCCCAGGAAGACTATTCAGTATGCAGATGCACCTCTGTGACACCTCCACCCTCCCTGTGTACAGGCTGTCTTAAAAGTATGCACAAAGCCCCAACTGTCACTCTGCCCAGACGTGGATTGGAGTCAAGCTGCAAAACACCAGAGTCATGAGCACTGATAAATGTGCACTTTCTAGAAGTGGCATTTCTGTGATAGTAATAAAAAATACACCCACACCAGTAAGCAGTATTTATTATCACCATCACAACCATACCAAACACGCCTACGCTACCCCTCATAAATCAGACAATACCCTTTACACATAAGGCAGGGCATTTCTAATGCAATCCTATGAGAAGGCATCACTCACAGCAGTGAGACACCAAGTTAGGCTGTTTGTCACTACCAGGACAGGCCATGCAATTTGGCATATGTCCTGCCTTTCTACATACATGGCACCCTGCCCATAGGGCTAGCTAGGGCGTACCTTAGGGGTGACTTACATGTAGTAAAAGAGGATTTCTGGGCCTGGCAAGTAAGTTTAGATGCCAGGTCCCTGTGGCAGAAAACTGCGCACACAGGCCCTGCGCTAGCAGGCCTGAGACAGGTTTGAAAGTCTACTTCAGTGGGTGGCGCAAGCAGCGTCCACTAGTAGTATTTAATTTACAGGCCCTGGGTATAGAGATACCACTGTACAAGGGACTTATAGGTAAATTAAATATGCCAATTAGGTATAAGCCAATCATACCAACTTTAGATGGGAGAGCACTCGCACTTTAGCACTGGTCAGTAGTGATAAAGTGCTCAGAGTCCTAGAGCCAACAGCGAGAGGTCAGAAAAACCAGGAGGAATGAAGCAAAAAGACTGGTGATGACCCTGCGTAAGGCAAAAAGTCCAACAATATGGTAATTTAACTAAGCAAAAACTGCTAATTTAATCATGTGAGTTATCATCATTTTGAAGTACAGAGGAAATCTGGCTACAGCAATGTTAGTTGAGCAGATACGCAGTACAAGTTCTCTGTAACTGTGGAAAATACTAAGTAACAAATTCAATATGATTTACTTCAAGCAGCACACAATCTAATTCCTGTGAATAATGTACACTGTAATGTGCATGCAAGGGGTGTAGCTACCAGTGGTGTAGCCAGTGAAATACACTGGTGTACAGTCGTGGGTCGAGGCCCACTACAACAGCTACTTGAGACCTAAGAGGGCACCTAAATAACCATGCTGGAGTTCTGAAGTTGGAAACTTTAAATTTAGTTTTTATCTTGTCATATTTGGTGTGAGTTTAAAGACAGAGGTCAAATGTCAGTCTAATATTCTGACAAACTGCAGCTTATTCTTTTAACATGGAGACTGCTCTTTAATTCTAATTTGCTTACTGCAAAGTGCAAGGATTTTGTAAACTAATGTATGTGAAAATCTTGCTGGAGTGAAGGGGAAGGCCATAGGGTGTTAGTTCTTCTCAAACACAAAAAAATGTAAATACTTATAAATGAACTGTACAAATGTTTCAAAATAAATAGTTAGGAAAGCATAAACAAAGCACGTTTTCAAATTCTAAGGTGTGATGTAAGAAAGATTTTAACAGAATCAAATCAAGACACTTTGTGATATGCAAATGACAAATACTCATTGACACCCAATTATCCCACATTATTGCATGTGTGCTATATAGTTTTACCAGTAAAATTGTATGTTTCTTTAAATTTAGTGATCATTTCAAGGAAAATGTGATGTCTGCAAATGGCAGTGGCTATCACATCATGCTTTAGTAACATATTTGCGACGGTGTGCTTTTAAAGGCAACACCACCTATAAACTACACCCTTTCCGCTTTCTAGCTGAATGGGCATGGCTCATTTGCAACTCTTTTTCTATATATGATGCTTGGATTTTTCAGAATCTTTATGGGTTCTGTGATGAAACATTGATGGCAGGCCTCCTTGCATGCACACTGAATGGCTGAGCAGTGCACATGCTCACTTGTGTTAATGCAGATTGCACCATTACGTCCTAACTTCCTGGAGCTAGCAGAGTCGAAGAAGAAGGTATTCCCATGCTGCTGGGTAGCTTCTGAAGACACGACAGTCGCAGTAACTAAGAGGCAAATCAATTGTCATGAGCAGGCTATGTGTGAGCTATATTCTTATTTTACACAAAACAACATTGTAGTCCATTAAGTCAAACATAAGAAAGATTTTCTATAGCACTCCTCCTTATATATTTTAAGGTTTTCTCATGTTCAGTAATGAAAAAATAGGAGACACAATAATATAAGATAATTGCCTAGGATCACACAGTTTTGTCAAGTGACCAAACTTTAATTGATCCCAGGTTTTCTAGTTTCACATTGTGTAATTTAGCCACTGGACTGGTCTCCCTTTCTTACTCCTGTTTCCCATCAATGTTTAATGCTTTATGTTTCACTGTTAGTGCACAAGGTTATAGTGTGTATACTATGGAGACACCACAAAAAAGCTCAGCTCATTTTGGGCTCAAGAGGACCTCGATAATCAGAGCCTACCATCTTGCTCGAACTTTCAGTGGCTTACCCACCACTATACTTTGCCTGATATAGGCTCAGATGTTGCTGCCAATGTGTGAACTGTTTTGTTTTTGAGGATATCGTACCTTGCACTGCTGATGACTGTTTTGTACTTGTGCTGTGTGTAAGGAGAACTTACACTGTTGCCAAATGCTGCACATTGTGTAAGTGTGTTTACACACAGGTGTGGTCTGTCACTTGTTCCATGTCTTTGAAGGAAGTTTGCAGTGGCACTGCAATACCACACGTGTTCCATATCTTTGAAGGAAGCTTGAAGTGGCTGGCCCCGCAGTACCAGACTTGTTTCATGTCTTTGAGCAAGCTTGTACTGGCCCTTCGTAATACACTTGTTCCACGTCTTTGAAGGAAGCTTATACTGGTCCTGCAGCACCACAATTGTTCCATTTCTTTGAATGGAGCATGCACTGTTCCTGCGGTACTACATGAGTTCCTTGTCTTTGAGGGAAACTTGTACCGACTGTCCCTGCAGTGGAATTCTTGCTCCATGTCTTTGGATAAAGCTTGCAGTGGCTGGCATTGCATTAACACACTAAGGGCCAGATGTAGGAAACGTTTAGCGAGTCGCAAACGGCAAAAATTGCCATGGGACCCCTTCCACTTTGTGAATGGACCCAAAAATATTTTTTCAGGGCAGGGAGTGGTCCCAGGGACCACTCCCTGCCCTGAAAAAATACCGAAACTAAAGGTTTCGTTTTTTTTTTTAAGTGCAGCTCGTTTTCCTTTAAGGAAAACGGGCTACACTTAAAAAAAAAAAAACTGCTTTATTGAAAGCAGTCACGAACATGGAGGTCTGCTGACGACAGCAGGCCTCGATGTTTGCGAGTGCCTATACTCGCTATGGGGCTGCAATTTGCGACCCACCTCATGAATATTCATGAGGTGGGTCATTGCGACCCCATAGCGAGTTGCAGTCGGTGTCTGAGACACCGTACTGCATACCAATTTGCGAGGTGCAAATTGCGAGTCGCATGGACTCGCACTTTGCACCTCGCAAATTTTTAAGTTGCTACATCTGGCCCTAGGTATATTTCTTTCAGAGAGGATTGTATTGCTTTTTACAAGCTTTGTGTTACCTATTCATGTGAGGCTATGGCCCTTTGTGCCCCTGCTCCCTGTGCTCTATCTATTTCTGTTATAGTTGTTTCATCAGCCTTCTATTTTTGAAAAAATAATACATATTTCTGCTTAGGTAAATCCACTTCAGTTATTGGTCAGACAGAGTGTCATTCCAGTTCAGCCCTTCAGAACAGCTTACAGACTAATGTTCAGAGGATAATCCTACTTCAGCCAATGGCTTTGCTGACAGTGTTTGACTCTGCCTAGAAGACAACCACTGGTCTTTATGATGTCAGTAGTCAGAGCACCGGTATTGTTTTGTGTTATGCCGAATCCAGGGGAGTACAGCCTCGAGAGATACATTCTATGGGTCATACCAAAGAAGCTCACTTACAAATGCCAACTGGTGCTAATTTAGTAATGAGAGTACCAGCATCTCTGCTGCCATTACTACTGGACCTTAACTTTTATATGCAGAGTGCCAGACATCACTGCTTCAAGCTTCAAAACAATGCCACCATCTTCAAACAGTACTTTGCAAACTCATCTTTTTTTATTGTTCCAAGATGGCAGACCCGTGCAAAGCTTTACTTTTTGAACCTTTATTGAAGCACATGCCCTCCACATTCAGTAGGAATATGTTTTCGTTTGTTTTTCTTTTTTTCTTTCTTTACTTAAATCACCACCTCATTTTTTAGAAGGCAAGTGAGAATTTTGTTATGCTACCAAGGCTCTTCCATGCAAAAGTTCACAAAGATCAGATTCTCATAGTCTGCAGAAATGGTCAAAGTGTGGCTGATAGGAGATTTAATCATCTCAGTGGACGGTCAGGCTTCAGCAGCTTTGCACCAGATACTTAATCTGTGCCTCCTGTGCCACTCACTATCTGTCCAAACTCTGGTCCTTCCTAGTGAGAGGTGTAGCTGTGGGTGAGCAGTGTGGTTGTGTGAGTGCAGTAGATCCACCATGTTTGTGATTGCATGGTGAGGGTTGTGCTTATGGGAATGCAAGATTAACATTACCTTTTTGAGAGTGCAGGGTATGTGGTCAACAGGTTAAACGTTGTGCTTTTGTGAGTGAAGAGATAGGAATATGTGAGTGCAGCATGAGGGATGTGACTGTGTGAGGGCAGCAGTGTGAGTAAAATGTCCCGGCAAGTTATGATTTGTGTGCATGCACTTTAACAGGGCCAACCCTGTTGGCTTTGACAATGCTTTTTATGGTCATGGCTTTGACTTGCAGAAATACAGTGCAGGGAGAGGAAATACAATAGTGAGTGTGCAGGATTGGTAGTAAGTTTTGATATGGCAGATGTAGGCTTTATCAAAGAATGTTGAGACGTGTTGGGGGCAGCTGACAGACTGAGATGTCACTCTAATGAGGAGGCCCAGTAACTTTACTTCCACTAGGGTACATGGCAACCTAGCTATGCCACTGGTACATGCAAAGTTAGTGATACCTGTCAGGAGGCTTCTGTTGTGTCGTCCAATCAGTTTCACCACGACTCCTCAATTTATTGTGAGTCAGAACTGTGACATGCAGCACACATCTCAGCCTGCTTATGTCACAGCTAGTAGTGCACTTTGAATGTCTGGTTCTGTGAAAGATAACACACAACCCACTGGCAATTATGTCAATTACAGAGCACTAGAACCTCCCTGTCAATGACGTGTAAGATTCACTGACGTCTAACTCTGCTGTTGGAAATGAGAGCAATAACAGGGCACCTCACCTTGGTTGACAACGACATGGGTAGGGCTTACAGGAGGAGAGAGTGTAGCTATCTACTGGAATAGCTTGATGCAGATACCACTTGCAGGGTATGTAGCGGTATGAAGTCTAGTAAAAAGACGTCTACCGCTGCTCCTCCCATGTCGAATGTGATACAGCTTGTTGTCAACGATTCTGGCCTGCAAAATAAGCTTGTTGTCAAATGTTACGTTGGAAAATGACTTAGACTCACAAGTAGGAAAAGTGATAGTAAAATGTATGCATAAACACGATACAGGTACACAATTTGAGCCACACTGGTAGCAGAGCCTCCTCCAGCTCTCACCATGGAACTCTGCCATCATCTCAGCTGACATCATAGAATGTTGGAGATATAGTAACACGAGGCAGGAAATATAGCAATAATGATATTAAAACATATGGGAGAAAAGAGAATGGCACCATGGTAACTGGCCTACAGGGTCCAACTGGTGGGCAACAGACAAGTGACCTAAAGAAATACGCTGGATAAAGCCACTGCAGTAAATGCTCCATAGGGTCCACAAGGAGTGGCAGGACAGCAACCCACAAGAATACACTGGACATGGTCAGCCATCGTAAATTATGTAAGAAGTCTGACAGAAATGTTGCAAAGTAATCTAAAGGCATGCAGCTTAAGTGAAAGCTCTTCAGTAATTAGTGTGAGCAATACAGTGGCAACCCGCAGTCATGCACTGATTACAGAGAGCTAGGAAGTCAAGGTCACAGCTGGGCATAGAGACCCACAAAAAATAATCTAGCCAAATGGAACTGAGTCAAACAAGGAATGGTGGAGGCAAGATCCAAGGAATATCATAGGTGTCACATTAGGGGCTCATAGAGTTCGCTCTAAAGGGGTAGGTGGGTGATTACTGTGATTACCTCAGTATAGGTGGTGTAGACCAAACACAAAGAAATCCACAGAACGCTAGGTGTGGGAACAATGATATACTACCTCGAGAGTTGAGTGAGCAATCCGGAATTCAAAAATATGTCAATAGAGGGTTTGAGTAGAAGGTATCTGGGTTCCACACAAGCACTGAAGGTACAACTCTAGGAAAGCCCCACACAATCCCCAGCAGAAGGTCTGTGGTGTGCCACCCATGAAAAATGGTAGGGGAAACAAGCCAATGTAGGTGAGTGTTGCGTAACTTGGTGAAAGAATGTATTGGATTAACAAGAAACGAAGCAGGTATGAGGAGGGCCTTAAGCGGGGTGTGTGACAGAAAGGGCATCATTTATGGCCCTAAGATCTTTTTAGACCCAGGCAAGGCACACGCACTTCTGGTCAGATCGGCTTACTGCCACATGGACTAGGAATTGCAACATTCCAGATGGAATTTTCCTTAGAGCAAACCGCAAATAATATCATAAACTAACTGTACATTTGTTTATGTTAGTCCCCCGTGCCAGCAAGAAAAAAGACATGGGGGTCATCTAGTGAAATAAACCATCTTCAGAAGGCTATGGAAGCGAAATAATTAGAGCAATGTGGAATGATAATAGCAGTGGAATAGAGGTTAGTGACAACAGAGATGTACGATACTGGTGTTATAATAGTCATCTGGCTATTTCTGGTAATATATGATGTGTATGTTGAGTTGGGAAGCATCACTGGAATTCAACGTGCGCTTGTTTGCTCTACCTGCTACTCCCCTGACTCACCATATGTAGGGGCGTATCTTCAAGGCGGGTGTTTGGCGTGCTACACCCCACTAAACCTAATAAATGTATTTAGAGATAGATAGTTGGGTACTAGTGCTTTCAGTCGGGTGTGATGCAGCTTCTGTCGGATTTCACCAGGAATTTTTACACACACAGACAAAAACGCACACACGCGTTCTCCCCTCTCAATGTTGGGAAATACTTAAAAGTGTTAGTTATTTCACAAAATAATGTTTTTTCGCTTACTTAGTGCCCTTACCAATCCTCATTTATCTCCCTTTCCCCTTCCCCTTAAGCCCCTCTGGCGCACCCTGCCATTTGTATAAAGTATTTTAACATTATGTGCCAGCCTGATTGTTTGGGAAATTTGAAGCCCCCTCCCCCCCCCCCCCCACTCCCACCAATCTTACTGACCAAGCTACGCCCCTGACGATGTTAGCCTAACTTGAAAATGTAAACAAGATCCACAATATATAAACAGCCACAAGTGACGCAGTAGGATTTATTGTTGCATCTTAAAAGCCAGAATGGCAAAAAGGCAATGGCGGCTCAGAAGCTATTTGCCACATTTCACGTGTCACTTGGATGTGAAACTATTTGTTGCTTCAAAATGGAATTCAATGAGGCTTTTGATTTCACAACTCGCAAAGCTACAACGAAGTTTAGAAGCTGGAGAAATCTATGGTAGAATGTTCACAGGGATACTATACATAGAAAAACGAAAACGATGACTGGCGGGTAAATATAGTATGCTCTACCTTTCTTCCTTGCCATAGGTTTATTGACATAGTTTCTTACACAACTGTAAAAACTGATCCTGAGTTATGCTGCACGTTGAGCTTGCTTGCACAGGAGAAGCACAGACCTACTTTCACGGTCATCTGGCTAGCAAACGGCTCAAAATATAGGTTTTATCCAACAAGAGGCTCGATAAGCTGCTTAAGGGAAAACGTTTCTACTACATACCATGTCCATTATGGCCTGCAACTATGGCAACCAATCCACATACCGAAGGTTGTTTTTTTAATGTATACTTTTGAGCGTGCAATTAGAGTTACAATTTGTGTTTTGTAAGTCTGGATAAAGTGACCTGGACGTATTTTTCCTGTGTTTTTTGCTCAAGCAGCGGTATACTTTAAAATTTTAAAATGCTTTCATGCCAACAACATGATAAAGGCATTTGTAGCTTTTTTCAGCCGGCCTGTATTTTTCCCATGCATCAAAGCTTGGCCAATCAAAAAGCCAGAACACATCTTTTCACTAGTGGCGTAGTGAATGTGTCATGTGCCCTAGTTCGAGGAAAGAAATGGGCCCCATGGCTGCTGTTTGAGCAGTGGCGGTTTCTGTATAAGGGCGCCGGGGCTCCACCCTCCTTACATTTACAGTAAAAACGTGGCAAACATAGCAATGCCTAATCTGTTTAATATACCCTTGTAAATTGCTTTGGGGCACTGTCTGTCTCACTCACTGTGTTACTGCTGTGATCGTCGATAATAGTAGTGGGGACATGTGACTCATGCTCTTTCACAGCTTTTCTCAACATGTCCGGAGCGGTCCAAAAGTGTAAGTATTTGCCGGGTTGACAGCCTCACAGCCCTGAGACCTGTGAGGTCATCAGCTTGGCAAAGACTGAGCATCAAAGCCCAGCCTCCTCCCCCTGATGACGTGGAGGTAAAGTTAGCCACGGGAGTTTCAGATGCAAGCCCTGTAGCTCTAAGCCTCCACGTCAATCAAAAGTTTTCTAGCTTTCGCGTCAAGAATTTTCAATTCTATTAAGGACACGGAGGCGAAGATTATGCTTCTCTTTCTATGCATTTATTTTTTCACAGCAGCCAATAAAAAAACATTTAATACAAAACTACATTTCCCATAACTAAGGTCACGTGACCAACCATAGAGAATGGGTTATATAACACCAAGTCCTGAACATTCGTCCTCTTTCTTTGCAACAAAATAAACAAAGTCTCAACCTGGAACTTGAGAAAAAACAGTCTAGTATAAGCATCCAAACCGGAGACCGAACAGACCATCCAGATACTTAGAAAATCCTGAACCGCAACTGCAACTGAAGATTCCAAAGCAAAAAGACTCCCAGTAGCCGAACCGGTGAGCTTCAAGATTGCTTCTGATCATTCCCTAGGAAGAAAGAAAAAAACGTAAAAACTACTCCCCCAAAAGAACTATCAATCTGAATGTCATAATCGGTGGGAATATACATACATTTTAAGTTTGTAAAACTTTAACAGTAGTACTTATACCTTACTACGTCGAAACACATCTCCTTTGGGTGGGATAATCTTCACCTCTGTGTCCTTAATAGAATTGAAAATTCTTGACGCGAAAGCTAGAAAATTTTTGATTCTATGTCAGGACCGGAGGCTTGATTATGCTTGTTCAAAGCTGTGCAACCACCACTGATGCTATATCCACAATTGGTTTATAATAAAATGATTTAAACGTAGAGTCAGAAGACCAATCCGCTGCCTTCATGATCTCATTCAAACTGGATCCTAACAAAAAGGATTTTGAGGCCATAGCTCCTCTCGCTGAGTGAGCCCCAAAAACTGAAATATCAATACCTGCCTCTGCCAGCAACCATCGTATCCATCTTGCCAAAGTGGCAGAAGAAACTGGCTTAAAAGGTTTCTGTAAAGCAATAAGAAGTTGCCCGAGTGGTTCAGAACGAACGTCACAGGTGGCAGCTTCATATGCTTTAAGGCATTGCACCACACAGAGATTAGGGTCCTGCGGGAAACACAGATAAGAAACAGATTTAGTATTGTTCTTTGTTCTTCTTGACACAACAAAAGATACTCCCTCTGGGGAAAAAGATCTACCTTTGAGATCCAGAGCTCTCACATCTGACACCCGCTTACAGGAGATCAGACATAATAGCATTGTTAATTTGGCCGACAACTGTTTACGAGACAGATATTTGTTATCAGGCCAAGACCTAAGAAACCTGAGCACCACATCAACATCCCAAAGGGACGTATATTTTGGTTGGGGAGGCGAGGCAAAACGAATGCCTCTGAGTAACTTGCACACCAAGAAATCCTCCCGTACTGGTTTTCCATCCACTGGAACATGCCCTGCTGAGATAGCCGATCTGTAATTGTTAACCGATCTATAGGCTAAACCAGACTCAGCCAAAGAGGATAAGAAATTCACTATGAAGCAGACATCCGCTTTAGAGGGATCCAAATCCCTTTCGCTACACCAATTGGCCCATTTTCGCCATGCCGAAGCATATCGTTTGTGGGTATTATCGGACCAGGCCTGATTGATGAACACGGAAGCTGCCGACGAAATGCCTGACATTTGCCACCTGTCCCTGAAATTCTCCACGCCACTAAGCGTAGTTGTTCCGATAGAATCAGAGGGTGAGGACAGCCTACTGGGTCCAGCAACAGGTTCTGACGATGAGGAACCAGGAGAGGAACATCGAATGACATCTCCAGAATCAAAGGGAACCACGGCTGAGCCCTCCACAGGGGAGTCACTAACACCAGGTCCACACCCTGACGCCTGACCTGAGCAAGAACCCTGGGGATCATGCTGAATGGAGGAAACGCATACCCCCTGAGGGATGACCAATCCTGTAAGAACGCATCCGTCGCTGACGCTTCCGGATCCGGGCGCCAACTGAAGAACACAGGGATCTGACGATTGAGCCGAGAGGCAAAAAGATCCACAGAACATGGGCCCCACAGGCGGTTGATCTGAGCAAAGATCCGAGGGTGTAACCTCCAGTCGCTGAAGTCCCGAAGGTGTCAGGAGTACCAGTCTGCCACCGCGTTTGTGGTCCCAGGTAGATATTCCGCTATCAGCGATATCCAATGCTGGAGACAGTAGTGCCAAAGATCCTTGGAAATCTCCGCGAGCATCTGCGACCTTGTCCCTCCCAGCTTGTTGACATAGCGTACCACAGATATGTTGTCCATCCGCAGCAGAATGCAACAATCGCTTTTGAGGGGAGACAGACTCCTGATTGCAAATGAGCCTGCCAGGAGTTCCAAGCAGTTGATGTGGAGTTGTAATTCCGACTCTGACCAGCGACCCCCCGTGGAGTGGGAACCGCACCTGGCCCCCCAGCACCACCTGCTGGCATCCGATTCCAGAACCACATCCGGGGCGCTGCCAAAGATCGCCCTGCCATTCCAGGCTTCCATGTGGCTCAACCACCAGTTCATCTCCAGCCTGGCTTCCTGCGACAGAAGGATTTGATCCGCATATGCTAATCCCTTCTGCAGATGTTGAATCTTTAGGCGTTGAAGGGCCCTGTAGTGGAGGGGACCGGGAAAAATCGCCTGGATAGAAGAGGCCAAAAGACCTACAATCCGAGCCACTGACCTCAATGATATTGTCTGGGCTTGCAAAGCAGATTTCAATTCCCTCTTGATATTCTGAATCTTGAGTAAGGGAAGAAACAACTGGGAAAGAACCGAATCTATCTGAAACCCAAGAATTCCATCCGTTGAGAGGGGATGAGACTTGACTTTGGTTGACTGATTACAAATCCTAGGGATTGTAGAAGGTGCACTGTCCAAGAGAGGTGCTGAGTAACCAAAAGAGGATCCTGGGCCATCAGGATGAGATCGTCCAGGTACACGATCAACCGGACCCCTCTGGCACGAAGGGACTCCACGACCGGCCTCATCAGTTTGGTGAAGCACCATGGGGCTGATGAGAGGCCAAAAGGGAGGACTTTGTACTCGTAGCATTGCCCTTGCCAAAAGAACTGCAGGAAGCGCCTGTGAGGAGCGAAAATAGGAACCGAGAGATAGGTGTCCTTTAGATCCAAGCGGACCATCCAATTGTCCTTTAAAAGCAAGTCCCTGAGAAGATGGATACCCTCCATCTTGAAGTGTCTGTAAACTATCCAGCAGTTGAACTCTTTGAGATTGAGTACTAAGCGAGAGCCCCCTCCCCGCTTGTTGACCAGGAAAATGGGACTCACAAAACCCCTTGGGTGAGGACTGGTGCGGCATATAGCATCCTTGAGGAGGAGGCCGGAAATCTCTTGGGATATGCGCTCTTGATCGGGAAGGGAAAAATACAGATCTTGAGGAGGGGACTCCTGAACTGGGGAGTTGTAAAACTCAAGTTTGAACCCCTTTACTGACTCTAGAACCCAGGGGTCCTGGGTGATCTGCCTCCAGTTGTTGACAAAGTGCTGAATCCGTCCCCCCAAAATCACTTTTGAGTAAGGTAAAATGCTCACCTGAGAAACCTGACTCCTGAGAGTTTCGCTGCTGGCCTCTGCCATAGCCTCTGCGGAAACGCTGGCGACCTCCACGGGGACGGGAGGGGTAGAAGGTTTGGTCAGATGATTGGTCTTGCCAGTTGCCCCTTGACCGATTGAAGCTTTCCCTCTGGGGACCCTGATTGAAACCTCGGCCTGACGAACGGGCCCTAAATCGTCCGGCCCTGCCAAAAAGGGAGTTGCGAAAAACCTTCTTTAAGGACAATTGCGCTTTGTCTAGGGTATTGTAAGTTGCTGCAAACTTCGCTAAATCCTTCACAAAAGGACCTCCGAAAAGGAGGCCTTGAGCCACCGGACCAGACTCAGAGGATGCTAGTTCGATTCGTTTCGGGTCAATGCGCATGAGGATGGTCCTTCTTCTTTCCGTTGACATTGCCACATTGGTGTTGCCTAAAAGACAGACTGCACGCTGTGCCCATCCAATAAGTACGTCCGGGTCCACAGCCACTCCAGACTCCTTCGCCTGAAACCCAAGTTCAAGAATCTTGGTGAGAGGTCCAGACATGTCCAATAATTTGTCTTGGCAAGACCGCCAAACTCTGTCAAGACCCTTTTTTGGGTCCTTGGACCACTTCTTCAGGAAGGTAACCATAGTGGGGTCTACCTCCGGGGTATCTGAGACCTTACCGTCGAGATCTGGGCGTGGGCATTCCGAGCGAAGCCTCGCTCTAACTTCCTTGTCAAAACCCTGTCGAAGATGGCATTGGACATACGATGCGACCTCAGGAAGAGGAACCCAGTTAGAAGACCGGGGATGGACGATCTCCGTGGGATCGAATGTGAGAACTTTAGGAGGGCTTGGGACGGGAACGGAATTGCGGTCCCGACGCCGTTTCTTACGAGGACCTGGAAGATCAGCCTGATCGCTGTCGGACGAGTCCTGAGATGAGGAGTCGGAACTTAGAGCGTCTGGGTAAGTATCGTTGGAGGTAGACACTTGCGAAGAGTGACTATAGCCATGATCCGCCAGTTCAGAGGCTGAAAACTGTTCAAAGGCATCAGAGTGCCAACGCTTGCCCTGGGACTTTCCTTTAGCTTTGCCACCAGGATTAGGAATTGGAGAAGATGATTCTGAGAGTGGCAGAGGAGGGATCCAGTTCTGCTGACGCGCAAACCCCTTCAGATGCGAGGTCAATGGTCCTAAAGCCTTCGCCAAGGCTTTATTGATAGAGTATTGGACATTAGAGTCCAAAGCCTCAACGAGGCTGTCTTCAAACGAAGGACCCCGTCCTGATTTTCTTCCTGTGCCTCAAAAGGGTCATACTGCTCCATATTGGAAAATTATATATATATTTTCTGAAAAGATATATAAATCAATATTTATAGCAGAGCTATAATTTAAGGCGGAGTGTGGCCCCTGCAGGCGAGGAATTATTTAGAGAGTGGAGGGAGACGCCTGCCAAACACTCTAGGCAGAGCCTATTCAAATTTTTACTACCCTGGCCAAGACAGGTACCAGGGCGTCAGGAGCCAGAATCACTGCCTGAGGAGCACTGAATAATACTCTGGGGAAAATAAGGAGGCAACCGAGCAGTGAAGCGCACTGCTAACGCTCTCCCCAGTCTCCTCGCCGATCGATCGGGCGAAAAACGGCTTAGGCGTGCATGCGCGCCGCAGTGAAAACTAGTCCGAGGACTAGACTGTAAAGGTCGCGGCCATCCAAGATGGCGGCCACGACCGGCTCCACTCCCGCTCCACAAAAAAATTAGGGACCGCGAGGAACTCGCACCCTAGGGAGGCCGAAGCGCTCCCGGCAACAGATACCGGTAAAAGAGCCGGAATGACATGCACATGCGGCGCACAGAGCAGCCGTTATACACCGATACGCGCAGCTCGCGATATAAGACAATATAAAGACAATAAACAGAGAGGACTTAACTGGCTGCCGAGCAGCAAAGAAAGAGGACGAATGTTCAGGACTTGGTGTTATATAGCCCATTCTCTATGGTTGGTCACGTGACCTTAGTTATGGGAAATGTAGTTTTGTATTAAATGTTTTTTTATTGGCTGCTGTGAAAAAATAAATGCATAGAAAGAGAAGCATAATCAAGCCTCCGGTCCTGACATAGAATCAGGGAGTGAAAAGCATTGTCACCACACCCTTTCCCAACTTGTCACATGGTGGGGTGGGACCCATACCCTGTGATGGGATGGAAATGGGTGTGGTAGACTGGCTGCAAGCGGGAAGGCTAGAAATCAACTCTGCGCAGACTCGAGTCAACTTGTGGTGTTAGTGAGAAACAATGCTTCGCGCACATGATTTAGAGCTGGATGCCATTTTAGCTCCGGTGTGTGGCTGAGTGTTCAGACCAGTGGAGGTTTCTGTATAAGGGCGCCGGGGCTTCGCCCTCCTTACATTTACAGTAAAAACGTGGCAAACATAGTAATGCCTAATCCATTTAATATACCCTGTCTGTCTCACTCACTGTGTTAGTGATTCATCGGGTGACGTAGTGCTTTACACCTCCTGCACAGAGTCAGTGACGGCATTCTGCACACGGACAGCAGTTGGTTTGTCGACTTGTCTTCCAGGTAACGCACATGTTGCAGGCCATCCCGGAATGGGAATACCGACCGAGTAAGAAGATGAAATGAAACTGAAAGTGGTGGGAAAGGGAACCTCGGCAGGGAGATGTCAAACAGAGCGAAGTTCACTTCCGAGGTTTTTTTAACTGTTACAGCTAGCTAACTGTAGCGCATGGATATTCATAGGAACAGGTTGGGACTGAATCTCAACTGTTGATGCTCTGTTCACGCACCCTTGAACCACGGTAATCAGGTTATAACCCATGACAAATATTAGGAATAAAAAGAGTTTTTCTTTTCATAATAGAAGTGTGCATCTGGACAAGGCAACAAATTAACAGGACGAGATGAGCCATGAAACTGTAAGACTGGGTCAGGTTATGAGTTTAATCCTTCCTCACAAGTATCGGCAAACGCACAAAAAGCGCACGTACTATAACTGATCTGCACTGCAAAGTGGGGGGAGGAGAGTGAATTGTGTGCCGTGCTGTTGCACCAATTCTGTATTTTTCAAGTGGCAAAAATCTCTCCTGTTCTGTCATTCGCTGCCTTGACGACCTGCTTTTGTATGGGGTGGCACCCGGTGAGTCCGTCATTGTTTCCACCCTACAATCCCTAGTTTTTTTTTTTATCCGAATATTCTCTCACTGCTGCCCTTCAGTGGTACCCTGGGCCCCTCTCTCACATTTTCTTTCTTATGTACAGCTGCTTATCCCAAAGTAGGATGTTGGAGCGCTTTACATCATACACACACGTTGTACAGAGACTGTGAACCAAGAGTGTATCTGCGTTTGGGAAACGTGAAAGACAATGGGTGCTACACTGTATGAGAATAGTGCATCATTCACATTAGCGATCACTGTATGTGGAAAGTATCTACTCTGGGGAAACACAGCTCAGCTTTGGGATAGGACATCGTGGCTGGGGTTGTCTGTACTAGTGGGCATTCATTAGTATCCAGGGGGAACCCTTCTGGAAGCCTTGGAATAGGGAAGGATTGAAAGAGATTTTTTTTTAGCCAGTACCTCCCAGTTTGCATGCAGCGCTGAGTCGGGTTCATGGCTTACTGTGCTACATTTTAAGGAATGTGACAGGGAAATGCAGGTAACAGAAGGATTTCTGTCTGTGACATGGATGGTGACCCACTGAGCTGTTTACTCGTGAAACAGACCTATGACCTGCATGTTACATGTTGTGCTTAGCAACAGGCACGTTGACCCTCTGTTCTGCTTTGTGATGGGTTGGAACTGCATGTGGATGGGATATTGATCTCTCCAGAGGGTCCGATGGCCATCAGAGTTGTCTTGCTATGCTATTTACACCCTCCGGGTTGCTGAGCACACCAGAGATTCTCTGGGTCAGGTGCCTTTGGGCATGCCACCCCAAAGCTGGTACTGCTCACCTCTCTTGCACTGTTTAGTTTCTGGCCCTATCTTCTGATCTTTCACAACATACAGCAGTCTTTGACAGCCTGTGCTCTTCTTCAGTGAGCACAAGGTGACACTCCTTGTGGTATTGTGAGTTCGAAGCATTGGCTTTTTGTTGTGGTGAGACCTAAGCACTTGCATGTGTTACAAGAGTGATACTTTCCTAGTTGTGAGTGTTTTTAAAGACCTGGCTGCACACAAAATGCCATGTCTCTAAAGCAGCAGGTCAGAGAATATCAGTCTTGGAGAGACGGAGATCAGAGCAGTAAGAGGCTGTATGTACAGTTTTCCATGACGTCCAAGTAGGTTTTTAGAGCTCCTAATGAAACTGCTGGCATTAACACTCTAAGGTAGAGCCTGATGTTGTCTGTGATTGATGGATGGCATTGTTGCCTCCTGAGATCCCAGCGGCACTATGAGGAGTCAACAACCTAAGTGATATGACTGAAATCTATAGGTATGACTCACTCTGCACGAATAAGTGGCTTTTTTAACATGCCGAAGAGTTTCACATTTTTAGATGAGATTAGATCACTAAATTAATGGAATTTATTTAAAGAGATAGTTTCTAAATATGAACATATTAGAAACATTATGCCCAGTGAGCCCCCGCCACAACAATAATGCCAGTAGTGAATTATGGCAAGTCATTTGTCAAGTACAGCCAATATTTGGCCAAGATTCATTCCCGACATGGAAAAACGTAATCTAGTAAAATATAAACAAGAGGTTTTTTTACTGCCTGAACTTCTTTATTTGAAGCTTCTCTTATATGTGATAATGAAGAGAGTGGAGGCTCTCTGAAATAACATATCTACATAGAATCACACCGTTTGGTTAAGTGGGGAAGATGGGATTGGCCCCAGATATTCTGTATTCACACGATGCACTTCAGGTACTGGGTACCTTTTTCCGTTTTATATCAAAGGTTAATGCTCTGTCTTTAATCCTTTGCACATGAGGTTAGAATGTGGGTGGCAAGCAGAAGTTACACAAAGGCTTTGTTTGATTTGAACCTCAAACTCAGCAAGTCTTCAGTCCCTTGGTCCCCTCAGTTTTATAGTGGTATGCATGCAGCGTAATTCTCCAAGATATGGTCACTCTTTCAGGTTTTTCAATATTGAAGACTACATGGTCAAAGTTGCTTTTTCACCAAATTCTTTATTAAAAATTAGCTTTAAAAAGCAGCATTTGCTCCTCTTTATTAAAATATTTCTTTGGTGGGGAGAACTTCCGTCCACCCAACCCTTCCATGTCAGTCTGGCTCGCTAAGGTAAACTCGCAACATCTTTTACGCCCCACCACCTCCAAAAGTCACCAGCCACCACTGTGTTTGAGCTCTGAAGTACAGTAATAATCTGGGTTCGCGGGCACCTCAGGATTCTTAGCCCCATTCCCATTGCACCTGCTGCACCAATGGAATGTACGCCCCTGCTTTTCACTCTACAATTTAAAACCTCACAAAGACAATGCTAATGTAACGTAAGTCAATCTCAGAATCAATTGATAAACAGACAGAAACAAAACTGGCTGAGCGAAACAACAAAAGGATCTCAATCTAATCAAAGCTTGGGCTACCACACATTCTAAAGTTACAGTGCAAATGAATAGAAAGAATAACTGCGCAAAAATATAACAGAAATTTAGCAAAGAAAAGACGTCAGTTATTTCGTATGAGTGTGACGTCATTGGAGCCTTGCTGGGATAGGTTGGTTAGTGAGAAGGGTCGCGCACGGATTGGCAGTCGTCCGTGAAGCACAATTGGTTGAGAAGGTGGGTGAATAGAATTCTGGGATTAAAAGTCACTTACTGATTTGATTTAGAAAAGGTAAAAAAGATGAAATTTTTCAATGCTTTAAAGAGTGCTTTAAGGGTAGATACGTACACTACAAAGGGTATAGGGGATATTGCACTGCCAGAAGGTACACCAGCTTACATTGTAATCAAAGAAAAGGGCGTAGTGCCTTGATTGAAGCAATGGTGCAAAGTGACAGAGAAGGATAGGAGCCTAGCGTTTCCGGCAAATGGAACATTTAATTTGAGGAGCCTAGAGCATCTGAGGAGGCTGCTGAATGATCTGAAACCCCCTCCGAGACCAGCACAGTTCAAGGCATTAGCAATCTGAGAGTTAGCCAGAGAGCAACAGCAACAGAAATTTGATAGGAGAATGAAAAAAGGCAGAAAAGACACTAGCAGAGGCTAGGTGGGATCATGACCAGAGGTTTTGGAGAAACAAGACTTTGCAGGAGATTAAGTTGTTTCCTGTGATTACACAAGACAGCGAGAGAGAAAGAAGGAAAGCCACTAGTAAGACCAACAGAAGCCCTTCCGAGATTAGGGAGGGTAGGGATGGGAGACCAGAGAAGGCTAGGAGATCCTTGACACATGAGGAAGTGTCAGACGATGATGAGTTTATTCTGCAATTATTGAGAAATCGTGCCCCACCATATGCAGCACACAAGAGTGGTCCGAGCACCAGAGCAGACCCTTTGGCTCCGACACAGGTTAATGTAACAATGAGTCCAGTACAGGTTAATCCTAAAGTGACACAGAGCCTGATGCAGAGTAGTCTTAATGCACATATTAGTCCAGTAGCACAGAATCAGGTGCCACAGTCGAGTGTCCTGAGAATTTACCCTGATGTGCCCATTGTGGAAATTGCCACAAACCTAATAGTGCCAATGGAACAGGCTTTCCCCAGACCGATGTTAGTTCAGACAGAGCCAACTCCACTTTTACTGCCTCAAGTGCAGCCACTGGTAATGCCAAAGTACACTCCGATAAAGGGACTCTGACAGATATGTCTGTATTGATGAGTAGGAATATGGGAGTTATTTTCCCACAGAACCTTAATGTTAGACAAAGCCTAGATGCTGTGTCTGTACCTGTTACCACAGGTCCGATTGTGCCTTTGTTTGCACAAGTGAAACACAGTGCAGACAGACAGGGAGTCCTGAGTCAGAGTTCAATGAGGCGAGGACTGAATGAGACTGTTCGAGTAGTCTCTCCTGTGTGACAGACCTTTGATGGGTCAAGATCATTGCTACACCTTAGTCCTTTCGGACTTACTCCGGATACTATGATAGAGTCAAACATTAGTCAGAGCCTAAAATTACTGACACCGCAGTCCCCGAATACAGTTGTGCAACAAGTGCCACATGCCCAGGCTAATAATATTTCGCTACAAGGTTTGACAGCCCAGTAATTGACTGAATGGTTAGACAAGCTGAATACCCCGCAGAGTGATCCTAGGGGAGACCAGTACTTAAACTACATGAGACTTGGAATGGAAGTGAGTAAGCTCATTAAAGGAACTATGGGTGTGAACAGGTTAGAGTCCTACACAGAAGCAGAACTGAGATATCTGTGCCCGAATATAACGAGGGAAGTGAGCAATGTGCACCAGAAGCTAGCAGACCTGGCAGAGAAGTAAGGCATAGAAATAGAGAAGACAAAGCATTTGAAAAGGAGTTACAGGTTAGACTTTGCCGCAAAAGACTTTGAACATATGAGATCTGCAGGGATTAAGGCACAGCTTAGGGAGTTACTCCAAAGTGTCCAAACATGGGGAGCCTTAGACAAGTGGAAAGGCAGATGGGCAAAGAAAAGACATAAAAGGAAAAGGGATTCTGTGGAGCTGACTTCCAATGTGCAGCAGTACAAGGATCTGGTGAAAAATTTACCAATGAGAGAGATTTCAGGTAGAATTTTGTTCATGTCCCTTGGAGCAGAAGAGACATTCTGTTGTTTACAAATGATTATTCAAGGTTGATAGAGAAGCTAGTAGAATGGTACCAGTAGACAGATAGGTTTGTGAAACTTGCAAAGTGCCTGTGGGAGGACCTGAACACTCTCTTAGAGATAGTAGTCCCAGCTGATTGTGGCTGGAGTACAAGAGGCGTATAGATTGGCCAACAAAGGAACCAGAGAGAGATCAGCTTACGGGTGCCCTGTCTCTTGAAGTGATGAAATATTATTACAAAGTTATTGAATTTTTGAAGACGAGAATTTTGCCCAAAAACATTGACAGGCAGAGAATAGACAGATCAGCTCAGGAGGCAATGGAGTTAATACATACATCCTATGAGAGAGTGTTGCAGGTGTTTAAGCATTACAGTGGTACAGAAACGATCAAGCCAAAAGACTTGATTCATTTTGTGTTCAGATTTGTGGAAGGATTGAGACCTGAAATTAGCCAGATGATTAAGAGTCATTTAATTTGCTGGCAAGCAAAGCCGATCAATGAGGTGTTGCAATATGCAAAGTACTGTAGTGATGAGATTGAGATGAAGGAGAGAAAGTTGAAGGAAAAGGTGCAGGTGATGCAGATTAAAGCAACACAAACAGGGATGCAGGGACATTTTCCACAGCAACAGCAGCAGCAGGGAAATGTGGTGTTTCAATATCAGATGAGAGGTAGAGGTCGCAGAGGTAATGGAAACCGTAGTCCTGATTTAAATACTGTAGTGGTTCAGAATGATGTGCAGGGAATGAAGAGAGAGTTGCCTTGTCACACTTGCAGAGCGGTCGGACATTGGAAGCGGAAGTGTCCGATGATGGTGCAGGAGGGTGTTATTCAGCAAAATAATGACATCAACACGTTTTAAAACATGAGAGGACCGAGAATGAGAGGTCATAATCTGAACTTCCAAAATAATGTGAATCAAATGCAGATTTTTCACCCCATGCAACAGGTGCAAAAGCCACGTGTACAAATGACACAGTTGCAGCCGATGCAACAGCAGGTTCCCATGGTACCTAGACAGCAAATCCAAATATCTCAAGCCCCAGTGGAACAGCAGCATGTGATGCTTCCTCAACAGGTCAGAGGTCCAACCAAAGTAATAACACAGTACACCAATTCCCGATACACAGTGAAATTGGAATAAACGATGATTGGGTGAGCAAGAATTCGGATGAAGGAATGTGTGCTTGCAGCTTCTTTGGAAGTTGATCAGAGAGGTCCCTATATGAAGGGTAAAGTCATGGGTCACAGAGTTTCATTCTTGGTTGACACAGGAGCTACACGCTCTACAGTGAGATCTGCAGAAGTTCCAAATTTGCCCCTTTCAGGAAAAACAGTCCAGATTGTAGGAGTAGCAAATCAGTATTTGACCAACTCAATTACAGAATCAGTTCAGGTTAAAATTGGCAACCTTAAGGGATTGCACAAATTTGTAGTCTGTGATTCAAGCCCGGTATCCTTACTGGGAAGAGACTTGCTGTACAAAACTAGGTGCTCAATTACTTGTGCAAATGATGTAATCGAGATACAGACGAATAGTGATGATGAGGATGACCCAGCTCTAGAGACCGAGTGTAACACAATAAATGAGGAGTATCCCCTGATTAATGTCTTTCCAGTGTTCACAATGAAGGAGCTTACTCCTGATTTACAGGGAACATTGAAAGAGAAAGTAGAAGATCTGACAGGGAAAGAGATTGGTCTGATAAAGGGAGTTGAGACAGTTAAAATTCCTGCCAAACACAATTTTTCTTCAGATTGCCCAGTACCACATGCCACAGGATGTTCTTATAAAGGTTTCCCAGATAATTGCAGAATTTGTAAAACAAGGGGTCTTGAAAGAAGTGTTGAGCAGCCCATGTAATTCACTGATAATGTGTTTGAAAAAGCCCCGTGGGAAAGTTCGAATCGTCCAGGATTTGAGAAAAATAAATTACATTGTGGTCAAATGTTGCCCCTGGTGCCTAATCCAGCTGTGATAATGTTTCAGATTCCATGTGATGCTGAATGGTTCACTGTCATAGACTAGTCACGAGCCTTCTTTTCTGTGCCTCTTCATGATGACAGCCAATTTCTCATTTGTTTCAAATTTTTGGACCAAGTTTACTGTTGGTGTCGAATTCCTCAAGGGTTTTCAGAGTCACCCTCCATATTCAATCAGATCTTGAAAAAGAACTTGGAGTCGTTGGAGTTGCCTTTCCAATCGACACTGGTACAGTACATTGGTGACTTATTGATTGCATCAAAAACAAGGGATGAGTGCAAGTATGACAAGATTGCCTTACTGAACCATTTGGAAAATGATGTTCATAAAGTGTCTCTACTTAAATTGCAGTACTGTCAGAAGGGAGTGAAATACTTGGGTCACCAGATTGAGAAGGGATCAAGGAACATATCCAGAGAAAGAGTCACAACCATATTGCAGATGAGTCCCCCAACCACCCAGTGAGATGTCAGGATGTTTTTAGGGATGGTAGGTTACTCTCGTCAATGGATTCCCAGTCATTTCCCAAACCCTTGCAAAAGCTGACCCACAAAGAGGTCACCAATCCCATAGTGTTAGACCAGGCTGGTATGGAAGCGTTTTCTGAGTTGAGAGAGAGCCTGTGCAAAGCACCGGCTTTAGATATGCCTGATTACACAAAACCTTTCACTTTAGTTTGTCATGCGCATGATGCATGTTCTCTGTCTGTCTTAATGCAGGTTCATGGAGGTATAAACTGCCCAGTAGCATATTTTTCAGCTACTTTGGACCAGTCGCAGCAGCTTTACCAGGTTGTCTGCGTGCAGTTGCAGCGGTTGGACAGAGCCTCACACAGTGTGAAGGCATTGTGATGGGGTACCCCTTAACTATCATGGTCCCTCATTCTATTGGAATCCTACTTACAAAGATGAAAACGTAATACATGACAGGTGCAAGATTGACCAGATATGAGACGAGTATTGTAGGGTCACCAAATGTTTCATTGAAAAGATGCACAGTGCTTAACCCGGCAACTTTACTTCCAAATGAAAATGTTGAAAATGAAAAGTTGGAAGACATTGAGCATGATTGTCTTGAAGTAACTGACTTGTGCACAAAACTGAAACCTGATATTAGAGACACCTGATTGGAAGAAAAAGACCAAATTATCTTTGTTGATGGTTCTTGCCTAAGAGACAATGCAGGAACACTGAGAGCAGGATATGCTGTCTGCACTATTACTGGTATCCTGGAAGCGTCTTGGCTTTGAGGCGTATTTTCGGCACAAGTAGCAGAACTGGTAGCCCTTACTAGAGCATGCCATGTTTCTGCTCAGCTATAAGTTACCATCTATACAGATAGCCAGTATAGATTTGGGATAGTCTAGGATTTTGGTCAGTTGTGGTCACAGAGAGGTTTCATGACCTCTTCTGGCCTACCAGTGAGAAATGGTGAGAGAATTAAAGAATTGTTGCATGCTACCCAAATGCCTGAAAAGATTGTTATGGTGAAATGCAGTGCACATCCGAGATCGCAAGATTTTGTGTCAATGGGAAATGGATATGCAGATCACGTCGCAAGGTTTTGGGCATTGAACTGCATATCAATTCAAAGATAAGTGGGAATTGTTACCTGAAGAAGATGAAACGTGTCTAAGTTTTGCATTGCATGTAATAGATACATTGGGAGAATTTAAAACATTGCAGAATAATGTTGACAGGGAGGAAAAACGATCATGGAGCAAAATGAAATGCGTACAGAGAGTCAGGATGAACTGTGGGTTTCAAAAGAGGGTGAATTAGTTTTGTCCAACAGTCTGTTGTCCCAAATGGCTAGATATTTTCATTATCAAGCACATGTTGGGAGGGATACCACGATTCGGTTGTTCAAGCATATTTGGGTCAACCCAAAGTTTAGACAAGTTGCTCAAGCAGTTTGCCATTGTTGCATCATTTGCCAGCAAATGAACGCGTGAAAAGAGACAGTGGTTAATTTGAGCCGCATTGGAAGAGCAGGAGGTACATTCAGCAGAATGCAAATGGGTTTTATTGAAATGCCTGTGTCTGGAGGTTTGAGATACATGTTGGAGATTGTCTGCATCTTCAGTCACTAAATTGAAGCATTCAGTACTCGAAGAAAGGACAGCCTCACAGTAGCGAAATTACTGCCTAGGGAACTGATACCACATTTTGGGTTTCCGATCTCTTTAGAATCAGATATGGGAAGTCACTTCAACAATGAAGAAATTAAATTACTGTGTGCAGCATTGAACATTGATCAAAAGTTGCATTGTAGTTACTGCCCAGAAGCATCAGGACTAATGGAACAGATGAATGGTACTTTTAAATCAAGAGTGGCAAAGATGTGTACGTCCATGATTCTGAAATGGCCTGACGCACTACCTTTAGTTCTGATAACAATTAGAAACACACCCGACAGGAAGACAGTATTGTCACCGCACAAAATTCTCATGGGCAGAGCAATGTGGTTGCCAGCGGTGCCTGTGAATGCGCTTTTGAGCATTACAGATGATATGGTGTTGGACTACTGCAAAGGTCTGGCTGATGTGGTTTGCTCTTTCTCTCAGCAGGTGGAAGCCACCACACTGCCACTGATCCAAGATCAAGGACACACCCTGAGGGCGGGTGACTGGGTGGTGCTCCAGAAACATGTGTGGAAGACGTGTTTTGAGCCTCGCTGGAAAAGCCTGTTCCAGGTGGTTCTGACCACTACCACAGCTGTGAAGTGCGCTGGAGTTCCAAACTGGATCCACGCAAGCCACACACAGAAAGTGGCACATCCTTTAGCGGATGAAGAGGAGATCTTGAGAATACCAACAATGACCAGACAAGCCTCAGAGCCGGAAATAGGAGAAAGAGGAACTGAAACTGGATCTGAGCCCATTGAGGACGATTCAGTCACTCCTGTGAGAGAAAAAAAAGAAGACCTCCAGGAGTGTGACAGTGAGCCAATCTCAATTGATGCAACAATGCCTAGTCAAAAGGGGACTCTCCCAGAACTAGACGCATTTGAGAGACAAACAGAGAAAACACCAGACTCCGCGGGGAAAGGAGTTGAGGCGGATCAAAGCCAATGTGATCTGACTCCTCCTGAATGAGTTGCAGGCCCGTCAAGAGAAAATCCTGCAGAGCAAGAAGAAGTTTCTAGTTCAACACTGAAAAGAGCATTGACCAAGGGTCCACTGAAAGGAGATAAGTGGCTGGAGTCACAAGCAAAGTGAAAGGAAGCAGTTGTTGAAACAAAAATCGAGGAAGAAGTAGATACAACAAGGAGAGAAGATCTAAGTGAAGGAGAATTGAATGGAGATAGAAAGTTAAAAAGAAAGAGAATAGCAAGTCGAAGGTACTCAGGTCATGAATGGGCATATGCAACTACAAGTGAATGGCAGAGAGAATTTTTGTCTTTTTGTTGTGATCAAGACATTCCAGGTCAATATTTTGGCACTTGAAGGAAGCTGATGAATTGAACTGTTGAGACAAATTGAGAAATGTGCAAAAGAAAAAGAGACTGTTGAAAGTAACAGGAAGAGACTTTGATAACATGATTTTGACAAATATAACCTGCTTTGACAAGCTGCTAAACCGATTTTTGATAAAGGATCCTGGAAGTGAGACTGAGAGCTGTAAATAACTGCTTAAAGATGACTTTGATACTGAATTCTGATGCGTTGCTGACCAGACTGATGTCCTGAGGACGTAGACGGTCACAGCTTGCTGATCCAAACCGAGGATAGGTATATTGACTATGATACTGTTTCCTACTTCTATTTGCATTTTTTTCTAGGTACCAACCACTATTTTGAAGTTTTCCAAATTTGTGTGACTAAATTGTTTTGCATGAAGCCCAAACATGATATGCTAATCTGATGTTAGTTAGGGAGTTTATTGATGAAGTTCGCTATATGAAATAAGAACTGATGTCTTTTCTTTGCTGAAACTAAATGTATGTTATATTGTTTGAGCAGTTATTCTTGCTATTAATTTGCACTGTAACTTTAGAATGTGGAGAAGCCCAAGCTTTGATTAGATTGTGATTCTTTAGTTGTTTTGGTCAGCCAGTGTTGTTTCTGTATGTTTACCAGTTTATTTTGAGATTGACTTATGGTACATTAGCATTATTAAAATAGGGAAATAAATAGTCTAACCTTTACATAAAGGTGTGGTTATTCATGACATGAAAGGTCATGGTGTGTGACAATTACTGACTCTTATTGATTACTGATGTTATTGATTATTATTGGCTATTGATCTGCATGTACAGGATACATAGTGGGAAACCCTCGAAGCGGACCTATTCGCGTCTCCCTTGTAAGTTTACTCATTAAGGTCTGACACACTAACAGTATCAAGATGGAAAAAGAAATAAATGGTTGAGAAACACCATGGGACCAAGTGAGGGAATATGAGTCTAGATGTGTGCCCCTCCACAGAACCAGGTATGTATCTGGGAAAAATGGTGCTACTATGTTTGTATATTCAAAAAGAACATTCAAATTTAAAAAAAAAAGTACAGCAGGGAAAAACAAAGATCAATTAAAAAAAATAAAAGTGCTCCACACCCACCACACTCTCATTCCCTGTTAATTACAGGCTGTGCCATGGGGTACGGAAAAGGACCACCTCATCCCTTCTAAGATAAAACCATTGAAGTAGCCAATCATGACTCTTGGAACTTGGGTGAACTGGGTTTTGTCAAGGCTATAATTTCTATACTTTGGTTGACTACATTTTTCTACTTTCATAGATTCCCTTTAACCTTTGTTTTCCAACTATACAGCCCCAAATAGGTTTTTATCCGTCCCTTTACTGTTTCTTTCACATGACCCGCTTCTATTATTACAAGATCACGGCTGCATGGGACATTTGCATACCTTTCCTTCTCAGCACTCTTTAATACTATTTTCTACTTCTCTATGAAGATTACATCTTATTGGTGCATGCTCTTGACCCGTATTCACACATATCCGGAATGATTCTGAATTTATTACAGCAGTGAATTAATGTCTATTTGACTTCTGATCAGTATCCCAACTTTGCTCATTTTGACATTATCATTTGCACTTTTAGGTGCATTATCATTCGCACTTTCAGGTGGTTGTAGTAATCATGGAATCACATGATCTGTACATATTTTCTTTATTTGAAAACCCTTGTAGTACAGAGGAGAACCAGAATGAATGTTACCATTGCACAGCTCCCTCTGCTCTAGAATTCCATACCTCAGCTCAAGTACTTAGAAAATATTGATTCTAATTCTAATTCTATATGACATACAATAAATCTGCATTCTAATTCTACCCATTACTACACATCCCTTCCCTTCAATAAAAACAAAATAAAACTAATTGCATCACCGATACAAAATTAACAAAGACAATTTTAAAGTCACATACACATCATACATATTACTATACACCGCAATATTCATAATTCATGAAACTAATTGTCACTTCATACCATGAGTATACAAATACATTTAGATGCAATATACATAGGGGGTCATTCCAACCATGGCGGTCGGTGTTAAAGCGGCGGCTAACCCGCCAACAGGCTGGCGGTAAAAAAAATGGAATTTCGACCCTGGCGGAAACCGCCAACAGAGACCGTCACTTCAACACTCCGACCACAACGGCGGGACAAACAAACAGTGCGGCGGTCACCGCCAACAGACAGGCGGGAGACAATGTACCGCCCACCCTATTACAACCCACCAATCCGCCACCTTTTCCGGGGCAGTAGCCCCGCCGATAAAAACACGGCGGAAACAGCCATTTCGAATGGAAAACGCTCACCTCCATACACCCCACGAGGAATCTGGACAGCATGGAACCCGAACTCCACATCCTCCCAGCGATTGTCTTCCTGCTCCTCTACCAGGAGCACGAACACCGGCGCAGAAGACAACGGTGAGTACTGCACCTACGACACAGGGGAGGGGGGAGGGAAAAAATTACGGGGACACACATACGTCACACACCCACCCCCACCCTCACCCACTACAACACACACATCAATGCATAGCAACAACTCAGAGTTACACCCCCAAACCCCCCGGAAGAATGCAAAGACAAAAGGAAATTATTATAAAAAGTTGATTATAATGTATCACTGGCTTATAAATATATCACACATCTAAAACTATTATATACATAAATATTAAAGTCCGAAAATTTTAGCAGGCATTGTCCGTGGACCACTGGGCCCAAATCACATGGGCAAAGCCCACACAGGATACCTGACTCCAATGGAGAGAACACTGCAGGGGCATCAGATAGGAAAACTACAGGCACCTCAGGGGGAAGGGAAGAGGGGGCACCTCAGCCAGATGAGTCCACGACGCCAGGTCCACGAGGGGCCTCCATGGCCACTGTTCCATCCTGGGGAGTGCAAAGCCACAGTCTCTCAAGTCTCTACAGTGGGTGGGGTGCCCACTGTGCCATCCTGGGGAGTGCAAAGCCACAGTCACTCAAGTCTCTACAGTGGGTGGCTTGCCCACTGTGCCATCCTGGGGAGTGCAAAGCCACCGTCTCTCAAGTCTCTACAGTGGCCGGCTTGCCCACTGTGCCATCCTGGGGAGTGAAAAGCCACAGTCTCTCAAGACTCTACAGTGGGTGGCTTGCCCACTGTGCCATCCTGGTGAGTGCAAAGCCACAGTCTCTCAAGTCTCACAAGTGGCTGGCTTGCCCACTGTGCCATCCTGGGGAGTGCAAAGCCACAGTCTCTCAAGTCAATATCAGTCTCCACTGGTACTGGAGGGGGACTAGTGCCCAGAGTGCTTCGTGCAGCCCTGCCCGACACAGATGTGGGCCTGCCCCTTCCACCAATGGGCCAGCGGTGCATGAGACTGCGGTGCCCAGCAGAGCGGTGCTTGAGATGAAGGGCCCAGTTCAGCGGTGCTTGAGACGGCGGTGCCCAGCGGAGCGGTGCTTGAGATGAACGGCCCAGTTCAGCGGTGCTTGAGACGGCGGTGCCCAGCGGAGCGGTGCTTGAGATGAAGGGCCCAGTTCAGCGGTGCTTGAGATGAAGGGCCCAGCGGAGCGGTGCTTGAGATGAAGGGCCCAGTTCAGCGGTGCTTGAGATGAAGGGCCCAGTTCAGCGGTGCTTGAGATGAAGGGCCCAGTTCAGTGGTGCTTGAGACGGCGGTGCCCAGCGGAGCGGTGCTTGAGATGAAGGGCCCAGTTCAGCGGTGCTTGAGACGGCGGTGCCCAGCGGAGCGGTGCTTGAGATGAAGGGCTCAGTTCAGCGGTGCTTGAGATGAAGGGCCCAGTTCAGCTGTGCTTGGTCCCAGGTGTTTTAGGCCTCTCACGCCGGGCACTGACAATCTTCGCATGTTTTTGCGGCGGTGGGCTGCCCGTGCCTTGGCTCCCTACTGAACTGTCTGCCCTTGAGGGTGGGGGACTCCACAGTCCATGGCAGAGTGTCTTCACAGGACCCGCTGTTGTGGTGGCTGAGGTGCTGATTGGAGTCTTTTTAGATGGACGGGGTGGGGGAGTTGTTGGGAAGAGGTCAAGTTTGGAAAGGAAAAGAAGTTTAGGAAGAGAGACACGGGTAGGTGTAGTAGGTATGGGAGTGGAGGAAGAGGTTGTGGTTGTAGGAGTTTTCAGTCTGGTGTCTTTGGGTGCAGGTGCTTGGGCTGGAGGCTGTCGTGAGGTGGATAGCTGATGGGTGGGTGGCTGCCTGCGTTTGTGTAGCTTGGAAGAGGGGGTGACAGGCACACTGGGAGAGGACACAGGGGACGTGTAAATGGTAGTGGGGGTGGTGACTGCACGTGTGCGGGGGGTTCTGGTGGGTGTGCTGGTGATGGACGTAGTGGCTGAAGATGTTGTGCATGCAGGTGTGAGTGGAGACGTCACAGGGAAGGAGGAGGGAGACGAGGAGGAGGGGGACACAGTGGAGGCAGTGGGTGTTGGTATGTCTGCATGTGGATGTTGCTTGTGTGTATGCTTGTGGGATGTGTGGTGCTTATGTCTGGATGAGCTTCCCTTGGGTGTTGAGGTATGTGCAGGCTGGTCTGATGGTGTGTCTGGGATAGGCAGAGGTACAGGGGATTGGGTATGGGTGGAGGAAGTTGGAGGGGGGAGGCTAGAGACAGGGACAATTGCTGCCATCAGTGCTGAGGCCAGAGTGTTGAACGATCGCTGATGGGCAGCCTGATCAGAATGAATGCCCTCCAGGTATGCATTACTCTGGTGCACCTCCCTTTCTACACCCTGGATGGCATTCAAAAGGGTAGTCTGCCCAACAATGATCGTCCTCAGGAGGTCAATGACCTCCTCACTGAGGGCAGCAGGGGTGACTGGGGAAGGGCCTGAGGTGCCTGGGGCGAAGGAGATGCCCACCTTCCTGGGTGAGCGGGCACGGGTCAAACGCTGAGGGGCTGCTGGGAGGGTGGTGCTGGTGCGCTGGGTGGCGGCTGTACCTCTTGTTGCGGGGGGCATGGATGTTGCCGCCACCACAAGGGAGCTCCCTTCAGAGGACGAGTCGCTGTCACTAATGTCCGCACGAGTCCCCGCTGTGGAGCTCCCCTCGCCCTCCGTCCCACTGGTGTATTCGGACTCCGTTGCATGGCCCTCCAGGGCCATGTGAGATGCAGCTCCCTCGTACTCCGATGCCACTTCTCCTCCACCTGATGATGCTAATGCACACATGAACAGGAAGACCACAAAAAAGGGGGGGGGGAGAAATAAAGACATGTTGAGTGCATGCATTGGCGACACCGTTGGCGGAGAGGACAGACACAGAAGCCCCCTGCACTACGCCGCGCACTTGGGGTCGACTACTCAATCCGTGGGACATGGCCTACAAGCCTATGGGCGACAACTGCACACATAGATAACACAGGGCCATGGATACCTGTACTTGGCACCCTACAGAGGTGGGGGGCGGGGGCACAGGGCCATGCCTTACGGAGGGGCCTAGCCTACAGAAATCGCCCTGGCCTAGGGATACCCACAGCCCTCCTCCCCCACCCAGACACCTCCACTGCACGCAAAGTCACCAGAGTGAGAGTGTACTCACCCCCTTGTGTCTGCTGTGATGTCCTCACGCGCCCATCCAAATCGGGGTAGGCCACCGCCAGGATCCGGGACATCAGGGGGGTCAAAGTACGACTGGTACCCCCTCCCACGTTGGGAGGCCATCCCCAGCTGAGCCTCCGCCGTCTTCCTGCTCCAGCGTCGGATGTCCTCCCATCTCTTCTGGCAGTGGGTGCCCCGTCTGTTGTGGAACCCCAGGATCCAGACGTCCTTGGCGATGGCACACCAAATGTCGATTTTCTGGTGGGCGCTGACCTATGTGACATGTACAGGGAGAGAAGTATAATCATCACCTTCTGCATGCTCCATGTGAGTGGCCCCCCATCCCCACCCTTGCCATGTGGCAGATGCTCTCATCTGTCGTTTGATGCATGCCTCAATCGCTCCCCTCCCTATTATCTTTCATCCACCCCACTCAACACAGGCATAGCCCACAAAGCATGGTCCCAGTGTACTTACCTGTTGGTCTGGAGGACTGTAGAGTAGCGCATACTGGGGGAGGACCCCATCCACAAGTTTCTCCAACTCCTCTGCAGTGAAGACAGGGGCCCTTTCCCCAGTCGCATGAGCCATTGTCTCTTCCAGACCGAGGTCACAGCAGCACTTGCAGTGTAGGTCCTCTCCTGTGGAAGATCAGGTATCGAGTGATTAAGCTGATAGAAAATGTTGGTCACGCCCGCGGCGGTGCATACCGTGCCGGTGCGTACCGCGACCGCCGGCACACATCGTCATTGGCTCCTGAAACCCATAGGGTTCAATGTTAACCAATGCTGCTTTGCGCCGCGGTCTTCGACCGCCTACCGCCACGGTGTCCCACGCCAGCACATTGACCTCACATCACATTGTCGCACTTCACAGGTCAGGCAGCCGCCATTTCAAGGGCCCACATGCCTTATTTTCTACTGCGTCACCCATACCTAGGCCTTGCATCGACACTCATACAAGCCATTCAATACATTGGAAATCATGTTATGTGCAAGCTGTGGTTACGTACCTGTGGGTTGATTGACTCTGTGCTCGCTGTTGTCCTTCATAGGCACCGTCCGCTGGGACATGCGAGGAGATGGAGAAATCTTCCCGTGTACAGACCGCTGGTGGACCTCTCGACAATGGAGGAAAGACATGTCATACTGACATACAGGCTTGACCGAGCCACTATACAGGAACTATGTACCCAGTTGGAGCCAGACCTGATGTCACCAATCCGCCAACCCACAGGGATCCCCCCTTCTAGTGCAGGTTCTGTCAGTACTCCATTTCCTAGCAAGTGGGTCATTGCAAACAACAGTGGCCATATCATCAGGGATGTCCCAGCCCATGTTTTCCAAGGTGTTGTCCAGAGTGTTGTCTGCCCTGCTCAAACACATGCGGAGCTACATCGTCTTCCCTGAGGTGGGGGATTTGGCTACAGTGAAGGCTGATTTCTATGCCCTTGGACATATACCCAACATCATTGGTGCCATTGATGGGACACATGTTGCTTTGGTCCCACCCAGCAGGGGTGAACAGGTGTACAGGAACAGGAAGAGTTATCATTCCATTAATGTCCAGATGGTCTGTTTGGCTGACCAGTACATCTCCCATGTTAATGCCAAGTTCCCTGGGTCAGTGCATGATGCGTACATCATGCGGAATAGCAGCATCCCTTACGTGATGGGTCAACTCCAGAGGCACCGTGTGTGGCTATTAGGAGACTCTGGTTACCCCAACCTGTCCTGGCTACTGACCCCAGTGAGGAATCCCAGGACAAGGGCAGAGGAACGCTACAATGAGGCCCATGGGAGAACTAGGAGGGTGATCGAACGCACCTTCGGCCTCCTGAAGGCCAGGTTTAGGTGCCTCCATATGACTGGTGGATCCCTAATGTACTCACCAAAGAAGGTGTGCCAGATCATCGTGGCCTGCTGTATGCTTCACAACCTGGCTTTGCGATGCCAGGTGCCTTTTCTGCAGGAGGATGGTCCAGATGGTGGTGTTGTAGCAGCTGTGGAGCCTGTGGAGAGTGAAGAGGAGGAAGACGAAGAGGACGACATAGAGAACAGGAACACAGTAATACAGCAGTATTTTCAATGACACACAGGTAAGAATCCACACCGGCATATTACATATACTTAACCCCTACTACCTCTCTACTGTCTGTCCTTTTCCCCCAGTGTATGGTAACTGAGTTGTGACTTTCCCTTCCGATTTCAGAGATGTGGGCCCCACTGCGTGACATCTGCTTTATTTCCCCATGGACTACAGCTGTGTGACATTGGTATGTTGGCATCACAATCTGAATATGCCATTTGGCACGGTAATGTCTAATACATTTTTACAAAATCACAGCCAGACTCCAGATTGTTTTATGCAATAAGTGTGTTTATTACAGTGCTCAAAATTAGTGGGTGGTTGCAAATCGTTGAGGTGTGATGGTGGAGGATTGTCCATGGCACAGTCCAGACTATCAGTATCACAGGTGCATTGTCCAGATGCCTGTGGAAAGTGGAGCATGGGCAGTTTAAGGTTGGACAGGGTGTCAATGTGGGACAGTGGGATGACAATCAGGGAGGTATCCTTTGCTGGTGGGGGTCTTGGCCTCTTACTCTGTCTTCTTCCTGGATCTCAGGGCCGCTTGCGGGGTGGTTCTCCTTCTGCAGGGGGTGGGGTTCTGGTGGCCTGTTGATCTTGTGTCGGGTCCTCCTGTCCACTAGCGCCGGCAGAGGTGGTAGGCAGTTCTTGGTCCATGCTAGTGTCAGGGGCACTTTGTGGTGCAACAGTGTCCCGCAATGTGGTGACTACCTGATTCAGAGCCACTACGATGGTGCCCATGGCGGTAGTGATGTTTCTTAGTTCTTCCCTGAATCCCATATACTGTTGCTCCTGCAGAAGCTGGATCTCCTGAAACCTTGTCAGGACCGTCGCCATCGTCTCCTGGGAGTGGTGGTATGCTCCCATGATGGAGGAGAGGGCCTCGTGGAGAGTGGGTTCCCTTGGTCTGCCCCCCCTGTCGCACAGCAGCCCTCCCAGTTCCCCTGTTTACCTGTGCCTCTGTCCCCTGGACCATGTGCCCACTACCACTGCCCCCAGGTCCCTGTTGTTGTTGGGGTGGTGGGTTAACCTGGGTGCCCTGTAGGGGTGGACACACCGCTGATTGACGTGTCCTGGGGGCAGAGATATGGGCCCGCTGGGTGAGTGCTGTGCTGGTGTTCCCAGAGGGGGGAAGGTCTGCTGTGGGCTGTGGGTGTCTGAGGGGAACCGACTGTCCAGAGGTCCCCGATGGGCCGGGCTGGTCATCTAGATCCAGGGAGACAGAGGTGCTGTCATCACTGTGGGCCTCTTCTGGGGGTGGAGTGGACATTTGTGGACCCTCCTGCGTGGTGACGTGGCGTTAGGGTCCTGCAGGGGTATAAATGTATAATATTGCTTCTGTGTGTGCCATAGCGTGCAATGGGTGGGTGTCTGTGTACCCCTGTGCTTGCATTCCTGTGTGGGGGCTTTTGTGACAGTGGTTTGGGGGGGGGATGGGTATGTGCAGTGGGCATGCTTAGGTGATGGGTGTCCATGCTTTGTGGTCGCATGCAGGGCTTGGTGTTGGGATGGGTGGGTTGTGAGGGTGAGACATTTGCAAGGAGTAGGTGTGATGGAGGTGGGGGTGAGGGTGGGGGTATGAGTTGGCATGCCGGTGGGGTGGGGGGATGAAGTAGTGAAGATTTGACTTACCAGAGTCCATTCCTCCAGATACTCCTGCGAGGCCCTCAGGATGCAGGATGTTCAAGACCTGCTCCTCCCATGTTGTAAATTCTGGAGGAGGAGGTGGGGGTCTGCCGCCAGTCCGCTGCACCGCAATGTTGTGCCTGGATACCATGGAACGCACCTTCCCCCGTAGGTCGTTCCACCTCTTCCTGATGTCGTCCCGATTTCTTGGGTGCTGTCCCACAGCGTTGACCCTGTCCACTATTCTTTGCCATAGCTCCATCTTCCTGGCAATGGTGGTGTGCTGCACCTGTGTCCCGAACAGCTGTGGCTCTACTCGTACAATTTCCTCCACCATGACCCTGAGTTCATCATCAGAGAACCTGGGGTGTCTTTGCGGTGCCATGGGGTGGTGTGGGTGATGTGCAGGGTGGATTGTGTGGTGCTAAGTGTGGTGATGTGTATTGTTGTGTTGTGTGAAGTGCGTTCTAATATTGCTGGGTGACAGTGAATTGGGCGTCTGGGTGCTCGGATGTCTTTTCTCGGTGCGTGTTCACGGATCTCTAGGAGTGGAGGTTTGTGTGTGATGTGGGTGTGTGTTTTATATTGTGTTGGGTGTGTGGGAGTGGTGTGTGTATGTGTATCAGGTGTGTGTATTTTGAATTGTCCAATGTGGTGGTGTTTTGTAAGAATGTGTGTATTTCGAGCGCGGCGATGTGTACCGCCAATGGAATACCGCGGTTGAAAGACCGCCGCGTGGATTCGTGTGTCGTGATAGTGTGGGCGTATTTCTGTTGGCGTGACGGTGGAGGTTTGGTCATCGCCAGTTTCTCGCTGCCCTTTGGTGTGGCGGACTTTTGTGGATGTCTGTATTTTGGCGGTTTGCCTGTTGTGGGTCAGAATGACCGTGGCGGTTTACCGTGGCCGCGGCAGTGTTATGGCGGTCATGTGCACAGCGGTAAGCACCTTTTACCGTCGAGGTTGTAATGACCCCCATAATCCTCTAAGTTTTTATGTTTCTTCATAATCAGTCCAAAAATACTTCTTCTCCTACCACCTTTATGGCCACTTTGAAATCCATTGCTAGCATTGTAATTTTCACCACTTCCTTGGTCACCGTCCAAATTCATACTTCTGTTCTAACTCTGACTGTCCTCTCTTTTCATGAAAAAATGCCATTTTCACTATGAGTGTTTTAACTCACCATTTCTTCATGCACACTAAGTAAATCAGGATTCACCCACAAGTATTTGTCACTCCAATAGTTTCCATTGTATTCACTCTTTTCCTTACTGTTCTCATTACCTTTTAGTATTGATAAACCGCACATGTGACAAATACTGCTATTCTCCAGTTCTACAGTATTCTTCATCACTTTCACAACTTGTTTAGGGTTGCTTAACATGCTCTTACCTTTGACAATTTTCTTAATCGATTTCACTCGTGCCCATTGTCCTACTTTCAATTTTACCTCACATACTCCATGCTTAGCATCAAAATACAAATTATTCTTTTCCTGGGCTACTAAAATGCATTTTTTACTTTATCGACCTCTCACACTACTTGTTCTCCTTTCTCATTGAATCTGGGTTACCCTTGGAATGCGGTAGAGGCCCTCTCATTATACCGAAAGGACTTTCCCCTGCAGAATCATAATAAGTTACTCAATATGACCAGACTATCTTTCTCAACACTATTTCCCAAACCTTATTTCCTTGGTTTGCTAGGTGTAAGATACCTTTGATGAGTCTATTCGCCCTCTCCACGACACCGTTTCCCCTGGGATGATAAAATGCTGTAAATTTGTGTGTAATGCCAGCAAACTCAATACATTTCCTCAGATTTGCATTGTACTCCATTATCCATTAACAAGGATACCGGAAAACCTTCTCATAAAAATATGTTGTCTAAAATTTTGATTACCCTTTTTGTGTCCACTTTTTTCAACCACCTCTACTTCTAGCCACTTACAAAACATATACATCAATACTAAAATGTACTTATATGACCTATCACTCCATATAATAGGTCCCATAATGTCCAGTACCAATTCTTTCCATGGTAAGTTAGGGCATCCTAAAAAGCTTAAAGGCCAGCTCTTTCACACTCCATGCACGATCTCAGAAATCTTTCATTTTCAATGTCTACCTTGAGCCACCAATATAAGGCTTTGATATTTAGTTTGGTGCATGTTATACCAGCATGCCCCTCATGACAAAGTGATACAATTTTATTTCTCATAGTACATGGTGGTATCACTTTATCACCTCTAACCAGACTTCCCAGTACGCTTTTCTTTCCTTTAGAAACTCCAACTTTGCACCATTTTTCCACTTATTGACTGTTTTCAAAATGTCATCCTCTTCATAAGCTTTCATCCCTTTTTTTTGTTTTTGCAAACTTTTGGTTTCATTGGGCGCCAATATTTGTGCAACACAGACATCATTCCAAGGACTCTCATCTACCTCCCTGAGAGTTAGAGACAACCTACTTAAGAAGTCAGCTGTTATGTTTTTCTTCCCAGGAACCTATTTCACTTTCTAATGAAAATCCTGCAATTGCACAGTTAATTTTGTAATCCTTGCTGATGCTCTGGATAATTCTTCAGTGGTTAAAAGATTTGTTAAAGGCTTGTGATCTGATCATACAATAAATTTACTTCCCCACAAGAATTTGCGGAAATGCTCTAGTGCACAGACACATTCCAAGGTTTCTCTTTCAATTACAGAATATTTCTCCTCTGCAGGTGAAAGAGATCGGAAAGCAAACACTATAACAACTTCACCACCATGTTCATTTATTTTCAGTTAGTACACACTCCAAACCCTTTACACTGGCATCCATGGTAGCAAATGTTTCTGCAGTAGGGTCACAACCTTGTAGAGTAGGTGCTTTGATGATAGCATGTTTACTCTCTAAAAGTTATATTTCACAAATTTCTGACCATTCAAATTTGTTTTTGTTTTTCAACAATATACAAATCTCATGCGCCTTCTCAGGGAAGTTTGCAACAAATTTAGAATAAAACTCCGCCAGACCCAAGAATGAACGAAGCTCATCTTTGTTTTTTGGTGTTGTAGTTTTATTGATGGCTCCAAAAAGTTTTTCCTTTGCTTAATCCCTTTGCCACTGATCTCATGTCCAAAATAACTGACTTTCTTTTCTGCAAATTTGCACTTATTAATTTCAGCAGTTAATCAATTTTTTTTAAGGATATTCAACACCTTTGTCAGGATTTCATCATGGTGCTTCCTGGCCTTTCCCTTCACCAAGATGTCGTCCTTGAATAATGTAACCTCTTAATGTGTCCAAACAGTTGTGTCATCAGTCTTTGGAAGACTGCTGCCACTATACCAAATGGCATGAGTCAAAATTGGTAGCAGCCAAATAGCAAGCAAAAAAGTAGTAAGATGTTTACTTTCAGGGTCCAAGACTATCTGATCACATGCAGCAGACATGCCGCAGATAGATCCAATGTCGAAAACCATTTCGCATTTCTGGTTAGTGACAACCTTTCATCAATCTGTGGCAAAGAGAACTGGCCTACAATTATGTTTTTATTAAGCTCTCTCAAATCAATGTATAACCGAACTGCCACAAGTGCATCTAGCCACTACTACGGGAGAAACCCATTCAGATGCCCCTACTGGTTCAATAATATGGGCATTTATGAGTTTATCTAATTCCAATTTCATTTCCTCCTTGGTAAGGAATGGGATGTTGTGAGTTTTCTGAATTATAGGATTAACATTTTGTTTTAGCCTAATTTGATGGTAAAAACCTTTCAATTTGCCAAGTTTCCCATTAAAAACAGGTGGAAATTTGTCCAAAACCCACTTTCTACTATCTTCCCCCTCACGAGCAACAAGTACTTGTTTGGGACTTTTATGCTCTAAAATTATATTTAGCTTTCTTTGATCCTTCCACCCAAGCACAGTCGGTCCTTCCTTGACAATATATAATTTACATAATGCCTGCTTTTCTTGAACCTGAATACTAGATGCCTTAGTCCTACCATATCAATCCTTTCTTCTGTGTAGCTTTCAGGGTTCACACCTGATGGCTCAAAGTGGTCTCCAATTAATGCAACAAAATGCTTCTGCCAAACACTTTCAGCAATAATTGATTACGGTGATCCTGAATTAGCTGCTACTTGTAATGATTTACCTCTGTTAGAAATGGGGTCTTTGGTTGGCAGCCGGGTTACCCCTGTCCAAGCAAGGACCATCACTCTAGTCAGGGTAAAAGAGAATCACCCTCAGCTAACCCCTTGGTAGCTTGGCACAAGCAGTAGGCTGCTAGGTGTAAAGTATTTGTACCAACAGTAACTTAATGAAAACACTACAAAATGACACAACACAGGTTTAGAAAAATAGAAAATATCTAAAGAAAACAAGACCAAAACGACAAACATCCACAATACACAAGTCAAGTTATCACTAAAAATGCAAAAAGAGTCTTCATGTAATTTTTAAACACACACTAACACTGTTAGCGTGAAAATGTACCTTGGGCGCGTGAAAAATAACCCCGCTCGGGCGAGTGTGCTTCAAAAAGGGCTTGCGATGCGTCAATTTCACTCATGAGCGAGACCTTGCATCCTTCCTCCTTTAGTCAGGTCAGCGTGCGTTGTTTCTTCTCGCCTCAGGAGAGCGATGCGTTGATCCAGTCAGCACTCACGGGTCCGGGCAGGCCGTGCGTTGTTTTTACATGCCCAGCGGTGTTTAAGTTGGAAATCCAGCCGCACGATGATCCGAAAACCACGCAGCACGGTTTGCGATCTCACCAGCCTCCATCAGTGATGCTGTGCGTAGTTTCTACAGTCCTGGGCGTCAATCTTCGGGTCACGGTGCTCACGAGTGTCGATTTTCAGCCACGAAGCCGGCGGCGCGTCCATTTTTCAGCTGCAGATCGGAGTCGCGTCGATCTTTTCCCTGCACGGCGTGCTGTGCGTGGATTTCTCCCTCTGAGGCTGCCAGCTTCTCCTTTCAAGGTCCCAGGAACTGGATGGGCACCACTTGGAGACTCCAGGTGCTGGCAGAGAGAAGTCTTTGCTGTCCCTGAGACTTCAAACAACAGGATGCCAGCTCTAAAGCAAGCTCTTGGAGAGTTCTTCACAAGAAGGAAGGCAACACAAAGTCCAGTCTTAGTCCTCTAGCACAGGCAGAAGCAGCAACTGCAGGATAGCTCCACAAAGCACAGTCACAGGCAGGGCAGCTCTTCTTTCTCAGCTCTTCTCCGGGCAGAGGTTCCTCTTGGTTTCCAGAAGTGTTCTAAAGTCTGTGGTTTTGGGTGCCCTTCTTATACCCATTTTTTTCCTTTGAAGTAGGCCTACTTCAAAGCAAAGTCTTTCTTGATTGTGAAATCCTGCCTTGCCCAGGCCAGGTCCCAGACACTCACCAGAGGGTTGGAGACTGCATTGTGTGAGGGCTGGCACAGTACTTTCAGGTGTGAGTGACCACTCCTCCCCTCCCTCCTAGCACAGATGGCTCATCAGGAAATGCAGACTACACCCCAGCTCCCTTTGTGTCACTGTCTAGTGTGAGGTGCAACCAGCCCAACTGTCAAACTGACCCAGACAGGGAATCCACAAACAGGCAGAGTCACAGAAATGGTATAAGCAAGAAAAGGCTCACTTTCTAAAAGTGGCATTTTCAAACACACAATCTTAAAATCAACTTTACTAAAAGATGTATTTTTAAATTGGGAGCTCAGAGACTCCAAACTCCATGTACATCTGCTCCCAAAGGAAATCTACACTTTAATCACATTTAAAGGTAGCCCCCATGTTAACCTATGAGAGGGACAGGTTTTGCAACAGTGAAAAATGAATTTAGCATTATTCCACTGTCAGGACATATAAAACACATTACTATATGTCCTACCTTAGCCATACACCGCACCCTGCCCTTGGGGCTACCTAGGGCTTACCTTAGGGGTGCCTTACATGTAAGAAAAGGGAAGGTTTAGGCATGGCAAGTGGGTACACTTGCCAAGTCGAATTTACAGTTTAAAACTGCACACAGACACTGCAGGGGCAGAGTAACAAAAACAGCAAAAACAAAGTCCAGCACACATCAACAACCTGGGAATCAGAGGCAAAAAGTTAAGGGAGACCATGCCAAGGATGAAAAGTCTAACAACCTCCAAATTAAACCCAGCACAGTGGCTTGTTTTTACCATAACCTGGCATTTTTAGAACTACCTTTGTTTTGTACTCAAGCTTTGCACCATCCGCGCACTCATCTAATAAAGAATCCTCTTCATCACTCTCTCTCACACGTTACTTTGCTATTATTTTTTTCTTTTTTCTTTACGTTTGCACACCATAGCAAAATGACCCACTAACCACACTCCAAACAGTTGGCTGACTTAGCGGGGCACTTATCAGACTTAGCAGAGTGTGCAGTGCTACCCAGCGACAGCATGTACAATTAGGATTTTTGACAAGACAGTATGCTCAGTTTTTTGCTTATCCTTCCTCAAGTTGTGTTGTCCTGGATGCTGTCCATATTTAGTTTTACCAGCAGATATCTTGTTTACTTTATCACTGCCTTCTTTCTCATCTTGTGCTAGAGTAACACTTGCACACCTTTCATTTGTCAGCTTTTATAACCATCGCCATGATGTCTTGGAGACTAGGCCCTTCTTCCACCCATAACCTCGCCTATATAGATTTATTCTTCCTATACATGACAATTTGATCTCTCAACAACTCATCATGTAGATTTCCAAACCTAATTGTAATTGCTCGTTTTTTTTTAATGCAGCAACATAGTCAAGTCAAGTCACACAAGCTTTATTCGGTCTAATTAAACCATCAAAGCAATAACTTACAACAATAAAACCATGATCTATACATAATAAATATAAAATAACAAGATTAAAAAGTAAATAATGAGGATGAGATAACAATAAAATGAGAGATCTGCGAGTGTACAAAACAGAAAAGGTAGATATAAATCTTCACATGTGTCTCCCATCCTATATATGAGGGGAAAACGTCAGAATGCCTTATTATTGGCTGCCTTTAACTTCCTCATCAATAATTTTATAAAAATTTCAATTTAAATTAGAATCAGGGTTCAATTAATAACAAATCACTGTGATCTTTTAAAAAATGTGTACGTATGTGCCAGGCGGACGCAAGGAACTTGCTGACCGCACAAGTTAGGAAAGAGGAGCAATCTCTCAACATCAACCTTAGGGCATCTTTGCACATTCTCAACCCCATATTCCTGCAAGCGGGACAGAGCCATTTCCGCCGGGAAGTGCCATAGGCAGGACAAATAAACATAAAGTGCACTACAGTTTCCACAGAACCGGTATAGCTTGGGCATTGATCAGATAGCGGGGTGGAGCACCATGAACTGGAGCAGGACTTCAGAGGGAGGCATCCATACCTGAACCGAACATACAAACTTTTACTTAGCTGATCAGTAATTAAATCCAAGAAGGGTTCAAAGTGGGGAAACCACTTGTAATCGAGAAATTGAGACGTCAGCCTACCATGTGAAGTACATAACAGATATTTTTCCCTAACATGGGACCAATAGACTGATTTTAAGTGGTCCTTGTGAACCCTCCTTAGATTATTAGGCTGGCTCCAGAAATCACAAGGTATGGAACCATTCCGAAATATACTTGAACCAAGGGATAGAAAGTACGTTTGGTCTTTCCACTAAGTCTTGCAAAGACTCCTTGTATATGTCTAATTCAGGGGTAGTCCAGATGCGAACCCAAAAGGTTAAAGGCCTTAAAGCTATTACATCAGAAATGTGGGGGAACCCTAGGTCCAAAAACACTGGAACCAAGGGCGTGCTACGAGGATATGCCAAGAGCGAGCTTACAAAATTATTTTCCCCCACAGATAACTTGCTAGTTTTGGAACAACCCCAGACCTCAGCACCATAGACCGCGGCACTCTGAGCCTTGGTTAGATACATTTTAATAGCTGGGGAAACAACTTTCACAGTATTAGACATTTGGAAACGCAAAATTGCCCCTGACCTGTGTGCTAAGAGAGCTAGGCTTTTTCCTACCTGGGCCTGCCGGTTCATGTTGTTGCTGATTCTCACCCCTAAATAATCAATAGAGCATACCTTGCTCAAGGGAACCTCGTTAAGATGTTACATTGTTTTGTGCAACCAAGACCGAAGATCATCAGTTTTAGTTTACTAGAATTAAGTTCCAATCCATGGTCTGAACAAAACACACTGAACCTATCCAGGAGGACCTGAAGGCCCATAGGTGTTTTAGAGATCAAGAGGGAGTCATGAGCAAATAAAAGAATTGGAACTTTTGAGTTGTTCAATGAAGGGGCATCGTTTTGACAATCTGTTACAACTTGCACCACTTCATTAATGAACAGCGAAAAAAGAGTGGGTGCCAGGACACAGCCCTTGCGTACCGCCCGCCTGATATTAATGCGATCAGTAAGTTCCCCCTGATTGCCCCATCTTACTCGAGCATGGGTGTTCTTGTGCAATCTTTGAATTAGGTACACCAGATTCATCGGGACGCCAATTTTCTTTAGGACTTCCCACAATTTCTGTCTTGGAACAAGATCGAAAGCGGACTTTAGGTCAACAAAAGCAACATACCAGTTTTGTTTGGCCAAAGTGACATACTTCCAGAGTAACAGGAAGAATCTAAAAACTTGGTCCATAGTGCTAATTCTGGAACGAAAGCAAGCCTGGAGGGGAGATAGGACCTAATTTGGCTTGGACCCAGTCCATTCGCCTGTCTAGGACTTGCTTAGAGAAAATCTTTTGAAGATTATCAATGAGGCTAATTGGGCAGTAATTGACGGGCAGTCCCACATCTCCTTTTTTATAAATAGGGATAATTTCGTCCCCGAGCCACGAGTCCGGAATGGGGCCACCTGCTGCGATGGCGTTTGATAAAGTATTAATATACCACGCCCAAATAACGGGTTCTGACTTAAACAGGTCCCCCGGTATCTTATCAGGGCCAGGAGCCTTAGCGGGTTTTAGAGAACTAATAGCTGCTGTGGTTTCAGCAATTGTAAAAACAATTTCCTCCGTGGGGCCTTCGATGAAAGGTCTGCATCCGACACCCCTATGGTCCTCATGGTCCTGATGCATGGATGAAACATAAATCTCGGAAAAATGAGTCACCCATCTTTCAGGCTGGATATGAAGATTTGGAGTAGCATTACCCTCTCTATGCCTGTAGGTCAACAACCTCCAAAAGGAGCCCTCATCTCGATTTTCGACTGCCTCCAGCAGCTTCTGCCAGATCTCAAATTCCCAATTTTTCTTCGCTAGATCCAGGGCCTTAGTGTAGCTAAATCTAGCGACCCTGATCTCCTCCTGTGAGTGCTTGTGGAGGGCCAATTTAAGATTGAGCCTAGCAAGGTCGCAATCTTTGCGGAACTATTCTCTGGATCGGATAGTATCAGAAGTATGCTTAACAGAGGTTTCTTTATCAAAACAATTCTGTAGAATGTTTATCAATTCAGCATGGATTTTCAGGATTGGAAGACTATCGACCTCTTGCTTTTCAAGACCGGAGAACAGCTGTAGAAAGGAAGAATAAATTTGTTTGACCAAAAGTGGGTTGGATGTAACCTTTGGCCAACTAACACGAGTTTGCCTGGAGTTCAGAGAAGGGATCGGAACATTGGTGGTCTCTAGGTGTTGTGTTCTCCCAAATGCTTTGTTGGATAAAGTAAGACATAGGGGGTGGTGATCGCTATCATGGCGGGGTTCCACCTTCATGTCCAGAGTGTTTGACCAAAGCCTGATGTCGACAAAAAAATAATCAATAGTACTGGAAGAACACCCTCGCTTGAAAGTGGGGGCACGATTTGGATCAGATCTAGTCCGACCATTGCATTCCCTGAGTCCACAGCGTAGGCAAAGGGAGGCCATCTGTGTAGCAACACAAGAACCAATGCTAAGAAAATCGTCCTTCACTTGGGGAATACCCCAATATTCATCTTCTTCAGTTGTTAAATTACCTACAAGGTTCTTGGATACAAAGGAACAGTTTATATCGCCCCCTATCACCAGATGGTTAGAAGGATGCAAAAGTTCCATATGCTCAGCTAGCTGAGCGAGTACCCTTGATTCCATACTGGGGGAGACGGACCTCGCGTACACATTGACCAAGGTCACTGTAAAACCAGGCTGAAATGTGAGTCTAACACCCAATAAATCTAACGAATTAAGGGATAGTGCAGAATGGTTGCATTGCAGTTTCTTATTCACTAAAATCATGAGCCCACCCATAGGCCTACCAAAGCCTCCAGAGGCAGGCTGAGCTGCGACAAAATAAGTTATGAACCCCTCAACATATATTATCTCTTCCGCCCAGGTTTCCTGAAAGAGGCATAAATCTTGTTCAGAGATAAGGTTGACCCATCCAGGATCTCCCATCTTTTTCTTTATTCCAGCCACATTCCAAGACATAGGGGGTTATTACAACTTTGGAGGAGGTGTTAATCCGTCCTAAAAGTGACGGTAAAGTGACGGATATACCACCAGCCGTATTACGAGTCCATTATATCCTATGGAACTCGTAATACGGCTGGTGGTATATCCGTCACTTTACCGTCACTTTTGGGACGGATTAACACCTCCTCCAAAGTTGTAATAACCCCCATAATGTTAAGTACAGAGGGCACAGATGTGGGCCTAACTCTTGGGGGTACGGTGGGATTCAGAGCCCTTGGTCGTTTGTCTCTGTGAGTCGTAGCAACTATAATGGGGAACACTGAGGGAGGAACATCATTTAGTCAGTCTAAATCAGATAACCGGGGGGAGCGGATCTTGGTCAAAGCTGGTCGATTACTATTGAGTGGACCCTGGACCCTTCCCACAAGAACAATAGATGGTCTATCAATCCCTCGTGTCTCCCCCCCCCCGGAGAATACATGCAGAGGCCAATTCCGATGTCTCTGCCAGATTTCAGAGAACGAGTCCGTAGGTTAAAAGCCATAAGGTTATCGACCATAGAGGTGTCAACAAAAAGGATTGAAATGTAATCAAGGTCTGAGTCTGGTTGAACATGTCTACGTGCCTCCCGAATATCAGAACAGACAACAGACAGACATTTCCTCTGTGTGCGAAACCAATAGACAACTTTATTAATGAGAGAGTTGTGAGACTCTCTATGCCCAGCAGATAGCCTAGGGACCCCTGTCATGTAGATGTGTGCATCATTTCTACTCTGATCATGTCTCCCCTTTGGATCTGTCGCCTGACTTAATTTGAATTGGCCTTGGCGTGAGACTCTGGGTGGACTTGCGGGCGCCTGTGCACCCTTCCCGTCCATAGCTTCCTTGGGCAAGGGATTTATACAGGGAAGACGTTGGTCATTATTTTTTAAGGCAGGATTAAGCAAATGGCCGCAACATTGTCTTCAATAGGCTCATGCTTTCTTGTTTCCTCTGGAAAAGGACATGTCTCATAACATCTATGAAAACTGTTGGTGAAAAAGGTTCACCTAAATCCAACAAGGCAAATTTGAATATATCCATATTGCCTGCCCTAACATTCCTCTCCTGTTTTTTACGTTTTACATATGTATTTATATCCTGGTTCCTCCTGCGGTGTGTGCATCCACCTTCAGATGGCCCACTGCGTCTTTTAAAAGATCAATCAGGTGTTGCGCAACCACCAAACTACTACAACTCTAAGCCCCAAGTAAGACCAGAATTTCTAAACTGGCTAAAATACAAGTAAGTCTCACCACAGGGTAAAATCCTCTGTAGGCTGTGGCGTGGTGTAGAGAAAGTTCAAGATGAATTTAAGGAAAAGACAAAGGTTCATCAGCAGATCCGACTGTCATCCAGTACTGGAAAACAAGGGAAATCCGTGGGTTCACGAGGTTGCTCAGCTCTTCGCCAATTTCTGTAGTAATCATGGAATCCCATGAGCTGTACATATTTCCTTTATTTGAAATACCTCATAGTGCAGAGGAGAACTAGCATGAATGTTATTTTTGCACAGCTCCTTCTGCTCTAGCATTGTATATCTCAACTTTAGTACATAGAACATATTGATTCTAAATCTAGTTCCATATTCTATATGACATACTATAAATCTACATTCTAATTCTACCCATTACTGCAGTGGTCTTACCTTCTCACTATTGAATAGGGACCAGCTCCATCAGGTTAGGATACCACGGTTTTCTTAACACTTATTTTCATTTGTTTGCATACTGTCTGTACATTTATTTTTTAGTTTCTATATATAAAAGCATTTTTGTTGTTACATCACAGCCTTTACAAAGTCCGTTTGGATGAAATACATGTTGGCTATTTCCGAGGTTACTCAGACAACTCTATTCAAAGTGGCATGAACAGTGACCAATTGATTGTTCTGTAATATTGTTGTGTGTTCTCCCACATGTCTGAATTTTAGTACTGAGTAATGGTCGTCATCCATTGACTCCTGTAAGATTTTTGGATAGCAGGGTGTCATAACTGGTGAGCACTTTAAATTATAATACAATTAATAGCTACATTGCATTACATGGAGAATATCAGGTAGCATTTTCTTTTTTATGGGATGTGCAATTCTTCGGTTTTCCTGCTACCATAGCAATAGTTGGTATACTGAAAGGTCTCTGAAATCTTTTCTAATGCCATCAATTTCATCTTGCATCAGACCTGTATTTGATTTGGTGCTTTGAACCAGGTTGTTCATGGCAGCCAATTCAGTTCAGCGTTGGTTCTCTTGAAGCTTAGAGAGTTTTAATCCTTGCATTTTCTGACAACCATGATATTGTATGTTAGGTATTAACAGATGAGGCATGGGTTTCCAGTGGTGAGAACTGCAGTGCACAGTGGCCTGTATAACTCACAGCCTATTGTGAACTTAGTAAAGGAGATCACCTAAGAGCAATGAGAGCTGCTGACAACACCTTTGTAGCAATGACAAAGAATACCGTCGGACAAAAACACAGAATTATTTGGCAGTGAAAGGGAGCCTGTTTGATAGAATCATCAAATACAAGTGTCGCTAGGATGACTCTTGCATTTACGTCTGCCAATATGAGAATCTGGCAAACTGACAACATGGAGTGATAAAGGAGAGACCCTGTGCTGTAAGATTCCTAGATCCAAGTAGCACAACACTTATCCTACTGCACATTCAGCAGAGGCTCTATACATCCACAATGAACAGTGGCATGGCCATCATTTCATAACTGCCACCAAGTTTCTGTTTGTGATGAGCTTTAGTTGATTACAGGGATGCAACAGATATAGATGAGGCATAATGCACGGTATAGGGTAGTGATTGGGTACAATGCCTCAGGAAATTAAATACTAGGCAAGAAAGCAGGTGATCAGAGACAGGAGAATTAGAAGCAGGAGACAATATGCTTTACAAAACAAGGATTTTCTTGGTTCCTTTCTTGGTCCCTCATATTTCACTTAACCTAAGATGTGTCCGTGGAAGTCAGTGATGGGTTGCTGATTTTTGGAGATGACGAGTAATCCTTCTTGTTAGGGTCAGACTCTGCACGCACGTCTTAGGCAGAAGTAGAACTAGTAGTCTAGGATTTGATGGTCCATCAGTGCCATTTTGGTTACTGTGTGATGCTACCAAATGTTCTTGTGAGAATGTTTTGTTAATTTAAATCAGCAACTGAAGGGCTACCTTGATGCAGCAGCACTCATGCTCAGGTACAGTCTTTAATGAGGTGTTTTTTTAGGGAAACCGTGGGTATAGCGTGACCAATGCTCTCATCTTCTAGTAGAGCAAGTCAAACCTGTTGCCATCTCGTGAGTCTCTCCTCCCTGGACTAAATTCTTTCTTTTTGAGTTTCAGAAGTTCTGCCAGCGGTTAACACCTTGTTGTACAAACCAGGGGGCTCCAGAGTCTTCCAGCAGAGTATACTTCAGTTTGGAATTGCTAGAGTTGGATACGTGGGCTTGACTAAGAATAAAGGGCTAGGGCAGCAGCAACCAATCTGCCAGTCCTCTCAGACTCAATGTAAAAGTTATTCAGGTAAAAAAAGATGGGGAGGGACTGAGCGTTTGGCAAGAAGTGCCAATACCAACTGCATCACACTATTGGGCTTGACAAGGATTTTCCTGAGACCCTGCTGGTGAAATCCCTCTCCCTAGGCTGGGTAATCACGGATGCTGATCCTTCCCATCCTGTGGCTAAGCAGGTTGGATCTGCTTTGAATGCTGCTACTGCATTTGGCCCAAGTTCTGAGACTTACTCTGCCCAATCTTGCCTGAGGAATTTTCAGGATTTCAATACTGCTTTGGCCAGAGGTATGGACTCTGATTCCTTCCTGGATGTGATGGAAATGCACTTGTTAGACATTTATTTTGATATTCTGAGGGCAAAGAACAGCTGCCCTTGCGAGGTGGTAATTCCAGCACTGCTTATGAAAGAGGGTGGTTTCCAACATTCGATGCTTTAGAGATGTAATTTTCAAGACAGAGGTCGCTTGCCCCAGCCTGCCTCCCCAGATAAAGAGTTTCCAAGCCAGCTGCAGCTCTGACACTGGAAACCCTGTTTTAGGTCTCTAAAAGAAGCTAGGGGACTGCTAATGTAGTGGCATGCGAGAACCTCCAAATTAGGGCACTGTTTCTATCCCACCAAACCCTATGTAAGTTCCACAGTGATTAGGCTAATTGCAAGGAACAATTGATTCTTTTTTTATGGATCTTTACAGTTGATTCTCTTCCAGGAACATATTTCATTCTGCCTCCCACATATAGAGTACATGAATTAACATATGCTTATATTCTACTTCCGCCAATCACAAGTTCAACAACTTCAGTTAAGACCTGGCCATTATTGGTTACTTTTAACTATTTGGGCTGTGTTTATGATTTTGTTATTGGCTCACAGCTTGGAAGCGAAAACATAAAAGAATGAGTGTAGTCCCAGAATGAGCAATTTTTATATCATTTGTGATCAAGGGCACTGTTTGTGACATCTGGACATTTATGATTGCCGAGAAGGCCCGTATTACACATACAAAATTACAAGGAAATGGCAAAGTGAATACGTTTGGCTTGGATTTTTAGATACAAGTCAGGCCTACTGACTTTGAAAAAGTCCCATGGCATACTGGATGCATATTTTAGCAGTGGCCTGGCAGCAGCAGGGGAAATGTCAGATGTGCTGAATCTTTTTAGTGGCCCAACAACTGAATACGGTAGCTAGGTATGCGAAAGGGTAAATCCTCTAATGCAAACTTTAAGGAGAACGCACCTGTGTTGTCCCTTGCAATTCGTTTATTTTAACATAAAGTGAACCAATGGGTTTTATAGTGAAAATACACAAAAAGGATTGCTTTTAGTATTGTATACGCTGCATATATCAGATAAAGAATGTGACGACAATTGTGATTATTGAGTGTACTTTTCAGATGTAAAATAGTCTCTTGCATTGCATTAATGTGACGGGAATGGTAGATAAAATAGCATGACTGTAAGACTAAAATATTCCAAGAAGTGAGTCACTATATCTCAAGCCAATGGCTGACGTAGGCTTACCCAAGCAAACCAGTATTTTGAATACTACTGACTTAAAGCTCACTCTGAGGATTGAGCAAGACCTTGTGTTCGCAGCCCTAAAAGGGTAACAAAAGAATCATTTGAACATGGCAATTGGTGTAGGTTCGAGGATCTAAAGGAGGAGTTACACTTCAGGCTATCCACACATCCCACACCCTAATCTTCTGAAACACCTGTGAACACTTGTTATGCCAATATCAGACACGTTGTACTATCTTGACCTTTTGTACTCTCAAAAGTTTCCCAAAGGTTAAAAAAAAAAGTCCGGAATGCACGTGCATGATTCTAGCATAAGCACTAGATGCACTTGAAATCCCTTTGTTCTCCCTGTGTATACCCAATGTTGACCATAGTTTGCCTGTGTAATCCACAACTGGTCAGGTATTCCGACTCCATGTCCCTCAGATACCAAGCAAAGAGGCACAGCACCAGTTGCGTCTGATCTTCTCACCCGGCGCTGCCCCCTGATAACTGTTCAGGAGTTTTTGGGTGGGACTATGGTACAGGAATATTTTTGTTAGAATAACGTTTAACATAACTATTGTGCAGTCTAATAAAAATATTTCCACTTTTGGAGTTAATAGCAAGTCCACACCCAATGAGGGATATTTCTGTGAACGTCTTTTAAAATACAATATTTACGACGCAATATTTCTGTGTACGAGATTCTGGCATGCGATCTTGGGGTGGACATGGTGCCAAGTGAGTAATGTGAGGCGGTGGTGGCAATAGTGGCAAGGCTCAGAAACAAATCTGCGTGTGAATTCCACAGCCAATACCTTCTCTTCTCACAGCTGTAGCCATAACGGAAGCTGCGTGCAACACCGAAGTAGCAGACTTCCAGAGACCCGCAGAGCACTAGGACTGGAGCTTCATGCGAAGATGCACGGGTAGGAAGAAGGACAGTAATGCTGTGCTATTATGCTGAGTACCCGAGCACATGCGGTTACACACCAGTGCTACTGCTGGCACATTAGCGCATTGAACAGCATTCGAATGTCACTAAAGGCACTTTGCCATTTTCAGGTGCACTTTTGTGCAACCCTTTACACCCTACCTTTTTCTGCTGTACCCTAAAGACACCTGTGACATCTTGCTACATCTAGCAATACCTCATGTTATTTACTTCAACCTTCTGGCATATTAAGCAGCACCCTCATTGTAAATGGCACCAACACTGAATATTTCATCAGGATCGCCATAATGTTGGCAGTACTCTTCCATATTGAGCAGCACACTCATTAGGTCCCAGTCTTTCTGTCTGGTTTGCTAAAGACATCTTGGGGATGACCTAGGAATGCATTCCGCCCATTGATTACCACTGGTTTTGTAGTTTGTAACTCACATTTTCTAGCTTTCTATTTGCTTGCTTTACCTGTTTAGGCTCTCCAGTTTCCGTCCCCTCCCACTTAGGTGTTTACTGTATTCTTCTATGAACTCCCTTTCTGTAAACAGTCCTTTAAATCTTTTTCTTATCTGGTCACATTTGCTGTGCATTCAAAGGCAGAGGTCAAATGTCAAGCTTCTCTTGGAGGGAGCTTGATGTTTACTTTTCTTTCTGCTGACTTCAAAGTGAGAACATTTATAGGAAAGAGAAATGCAGATTACTCTCCCCATTGAGCCGCTGGTGCCCCTCCTATGCTCCATTTACAAGGCTGTAACATAACCCTTAAATAGCACCTCACGCAACATGTGGATGGCAGATTTTTATTCTAGCAAGATAGGTAATATGTATGTCATGTAAAGCACCCTGACCCCCCACAATGGGATTAGTAGCGCTATAAAAGAAATAAAATAGTGGTAGTTACATTGTTATTTGTACAGATACGGGGACAGACCAACTCATCTGACATTATTCTTGCAGTGCACACATTTCCCTTATAAACAGGGACTGAACAAAGTCAAAAGAATGCCTCTCTTGAGCACCTGTGAAGTGATACCAAGCTGTGAGCCTTTCTTTCCCCTCCTTTCCATTCGCATCTAATTGTGAGCCTCCAGACAGCATCCAGACAGGATCACTCACAGATCACTCTGTGCCTATCCACTCTACTACACCACTCTGTGCCACTCCACTCTACGATGATCTACTCTGCTCTACAGCACTCTACTCCACTCGTCGCAACACCCTATTTGCCACTCCACTCTGCTCTTCACCACTCAACAACACTCTTGCCACTCTGCTCTATGATACTCTACACCACTTTAACACCCTACTTAACTCTCCAACACTCCACTACAACACACTATGCCTTTCCACTCCACAACACTCTACTCCTTCCACAACAATCCACAACACTATGCTACTTCTGTCTATGTGACTCCATGCCATGCCACTCCACACTACTCGAATATACTTTACACCACTCCACACCTCTCTACACCACTCCATAAAACCCCACTCTACTCCATAACACTACACTTTACAACACTCCACTCCTGTTGAAAAGTGGTATATTGGTAAGGGCAGGTAAGTATCTACACTTAGCAATAGGCCACTAACCTCCACTTAGGACCAGTTAGGTCTCAATAAATTAAACCCAACTCAACCCTTGGTAGCTTGGCAAAGAGCGACAAAACTTCACTTAGGAGACAAGAGTGTAAAGCATTTAAAAATCACAAAAAAGTAAATAAGTAAAACACAAAACAAAATAAAAATCAAACACCAATTTATAAAAATAGATTATATCTTTAAAATGACACTAAAATGATTAAAATTGAATAAGAGGAACTAGGGATATACATTTTTAAAGAATTACTATTTTCTAGTGCATAGAAGCAACTAGGGCTCAAAGGGTTAAAAAAGGTCACACTGGAAAGGGACAAAGTGCAGAGTTCAGGCCACCCACGAGGTAGCACTGTCACACTTACTTTCGGAAGTGTTTCTTGATTCAGGAAATGGTCCACAACACCAGCCCAGGGTTCAAAGGCTCTGGTTTGCCTCTTGGGGTCTGGGACTACAACTCTCACAATGCATCTATTCAACTTATGGAGTTGCTCCAAATGTCCTCAAACTTCCGGATCCTTTTCCAGAGGTCCTTGAAGTGTCCACAACTTGATCCAAGATTCCAAAAGCCCTGAATTGCTCCTTGGGAGTTGGGAATACAATTCCCAGAATGCACCTTGTCAGAATCCTCAAATGAGCACTGGACACTGGTCAGATGGGCTCTGCTTGTAGGACCTGATGCAGGGGACTCTGGGCTGCTCCTTTGTACCTGTAGCAAACAGGGAGTCCCTTCAAGAAGCAGTAGAAGACAGACAAAATTCTTTTAGTTTTGAAGGCCATGTGTGCTGCAGGTGCAGTCTTTCAGAATGCAGTGTCCAGGTGCAGGTCAGAGGTCCATCAGGTCAGTCCTTATCCTTCTTTGTCTTGTTCCTTGAAGGGATCTGAGGTGTTGGTGCAGCTCTGCCATATTTATCCTTGCTCCTGGTTGGAAAGCAGGGGTGCCTTAATTATCCTATCACAGGCAGGCTCCTTCCCCCTATGATGACCACTTCCTGGGAAGTGTGTCAAAAATCAATCCCAGGGAGCAACATTCCTCAAAAATCCAGCATGGCCGAAAGTGATTTTTGGAGGTTAGATCTGGCTGAGCCCACCCACTGATGTGGCTAAAAATCCTAAACACACTCCTCTCCTGCCCTCTCCTAATCTAATCAAGAGGGCACGTAATTGTCTGGGGTTGCAGGATGTGAGGGAGACCTGAGCTGCTCCAAATGTCCTTCCCTGCCTTTGAAGACCAGTTTGGCCACTCTTCCCCATCCTGCTTCACCATCTACTGAGGCAGATTGCCTCCCCCAGGCACATCCTTTGTGTTCAGGCAAGGCCACTTCACACATCATCAAGGCAGCCTGGCCAGGCTGCCAAAGGCTGGCCAGTCACAGAACGGCATTACAGAGCTGAATTGGCAACTTTTAGGTAGAGTTTTAAAACTCTTTACCTGAACAAGTCATATTAATCCAACAATTGCATGTTGTGGGATTTATTATAACAATTAATTTGACACCAAACTCAAGGTATCTGACACTTAAGAGGACTTTTTTAATTAAAATAAAGTATCCACATTTTAGCCAATGGAAACCTTTCACTACAGTGAGGGAAACATGAATTTGGCTATTTTGCCTCACCAGGGCTTATAAAACAATTTGCATAAGGTCCCTGCTTATAGTTACATAGCAAGCAACCCTTGGGCACATAGGGCACACCTTAGGGGTGGCGTATATGTAAAAATAAGGTAGTTTAAGACGTTGGGAGTACTTTTAATTCCAAAGTAGCATATAACTTTACTTTAAAAGCAGCCAGCAAGGCCAGCCTGCCTTTAAAATGGCCGTGGGCACCTCAGCGGTGCACCTATGGGGTCACTACCTATGCTGGGGTCCCTAACCCTACATACCCTACCATATGCTAGGGACTTATAGGTAGGTTGACATAGTCAACTATAATTAGCCTAATTTGCATACTCCTTTTACACAGACCACAGGCCCTGTGCCTGGTTAGCAGTACCCAGAGCACCATCAGAGTCAGTAAAATACCAGCAAAAAGTGAAAAATGGGCGCAAAAAGCGAAGGGGCCTCTGCAATCAGCACTGTTTTCTCACACACGCCCCCCCCCCCAGCCCAAACGCCCAGGAGACTCAGCCAAACATGGGTGAGTCTTCCTGGCTTGTCAAGAAAGGAAGACATTGAGGAAAACTGGCTGTCCCATTGCAGGACCTACTCTGCCTTACATCCTCCTGTCATGGTCACTCCCTCTGGGTAGTGAACCCATCCCAAAGGTGAAAGGACCGACTTTAAACTGTAACTTCCCTCTAGGGTGGTCTTCCTCCTATCTCTGTCAACTTGGGTTGTGAGGTGCCCTCCTCCCTTATCCCTAACTTTGTTAGGGCAACACCTAGTTTACCTAAGGAGGTCCTCCAACACTTGAGCAACCCCATCATGACCAACAGGGTAAGGGAGTCTACTTTGCTTTTGGGCCTGGGGTCTGCCTCCCAGGCCAAGTGCAGTGGTGCCATGAAGGCCAGCACCCAGAAGAGGCTACTGACAGCTGTCAGCACCCAGAATCACACCCTAGGCTCTCTACTAATAGGTTGGTGAGCTGCCTTAGGGGTAACTGTGGGGTCCCGGCACCCCTTTGGTTGCTTAGAGTGGGGGGGTTACCACATCCTCTCGCAGACACCCTCCTACCACTCTCCCTTCTTTCAGTGCAGGGGCAGCACCTGCAGCTGGACAGCTGTCTGACTACTCAGGACTTCCTTGGGGTCAGGTGAGGCCTCACCAGTGCCAATTCTGGGCAGAAGGCCTTTGGCTCCCTGGAACTCTCTTTAAGAGTGGCCTACTCGTCGTTTTCTTCTTCCCTTTTCTTGGGGACCCCTGTCTCCTAACTATTTGGACTGACTGCCCAGGACTATGGTTCAGGGGGTGCCCAGGGGGACTGCCCCATCTGGGATCAGACTCACCTCTGGGAGGTCATTGCCCAAAATACAATCTAGGGGGACATCAGCACTGATGGTAACCCAGCTGTGACTATACTGACTTTCTTGGTCTCTCCTGGGACATACATGTCTGGGGTCACCAACGGGTCACTCACTATAGTGTGACTGGCATAGGTGTCTCTTAGGCCAATGGTAGATATCCCATTCACCTGAATGGGGTGAAAGTGCCTACTCCCACCTCCAGGAATCACCAGCAAACCATCTGGTCCTATTTCCCAGCCCAATGCTATGAGGACCTCTATAGCAGGCTGGCCTGGCTTATAGTGGGTATCTGATGGTACTTACACCTTGTGCCAGGTCCAGGTATCCCTTATTAGTAGATTAGTAGTATTCTAGCAGCTTAGGCTGATAGAGGTAGCTATAGCAGAGCAGCTTAGGCTGAACTAGGAGACATGCAAAGCTCCTACTATACCACTTATATCATATAGGTACTATATCATAAGAAACACAATACTCAGAGTTACTAAAAATGAAGGTACTTTATTTTAGTGACAATGTGCCAAAAATATCTCCGAGGATATACTGCCTTAGGAGGTAAATAAAATACACAAAATATACACACAAATCAAAATCAGGTAAGTAAACAGTTAGAAAAATAGTGCAACACTGTTGAATACAATAGGATGAAATAGGCCTAGGGGCAACACAAAATATATACTCTGAAAGTGGAATGCGAACTACGAATGGACCCCTAGGCTAGTGTACTTTGTAGAGGGTCACTGGGAGTGTAAGAAAATACTAAGGGTGGCCAAGATACCCCACCCAAGGCCCTGAAAAGTAGGGGTAAAGTGATCCTACTTCCCCAGAAACACACTAAACTCGTGATAGGATTCTGCAAAGACCACAACAGACTGCAAAGCACCGAAGATGGATTCCTGGACCTGAGGACCTGCAACGGAAGGGGACCAAGTCCAAGAGTCATGAAAGAGTCCGGGTGGGGCAGGAGCCCACTAAATCCCGGATGAAGGTGCAAAATGGCTGCCTCTGGATGGAAGAAGCTGAAGATTCTGCAACAACAAAAAGCGCTAGGAACTTCTCCTTTGTGAAGAAGATGTCCCACGGAGTGCTGGAGGAGGCAGAGTTGTTTCTTTGGAGAAAGACCGCAAACAAGCCTTGCTAGCTGCAAAGGTTGTGGATGAAGATAAAGGGTGCTGCCCGGGACGAGGAAGGACCAGGATGTCGCCACTTGGGAAAGGAGACAGAGGGGGCCCTCAGCAACACAGAGCCCATGGACAAGAAGGCAGCACCCGCAGAAGTCCTTGAACACGGGTTCAAGAAGACTGAGCATGGCGGTCATCTCAACACTACAAAAGAGGGTCCCACGAGCCGGTGGTCAACTCAGCAAGTTGAGCAATGCAGAACGGAGTGCTGGGGACCTGAGCTAGGCTGTGCACAAAGGATTCCCTGCAAAAGTTCACAGAAGCCCTAGCAGCTGCAGTTCATGTGGTGCACAGGATCACTGTCTGGAGAGGGGAGGCAAGGATTTACCTCCTCCAAATTTGGACAGTTGGACCACTGGACAGTCTGGGTCACTTGGGTCCACCACCTGTGTTCTAGAGGCCACGCTCATCAGGATGAGAGGAGTCCAAGAGTATTGGTGACACTGAAGTTTGGTGCCTGCTGGGGCAGGGGGAAGATTCCATCAACCCACAGGAGATTTCTTCTTGGCTTCCAGTGCAGGGTAAAGGCAGACAGCCCTCAGATCATGCACCACCAGGAAACAGTTGAGAAAGCCAGCAGGATTGGGCGCTACAATGTCGCTGTTAGTCTTCTTGCTACTTTGTTGCAGTTTTGCAGGCGTCCTGGAGCAGTCAGCGGTCGATCCTTGGCAGAAGTCAAAGAGGGAGATGCAAAGAACTCTGGTGAATTCTTGGAAGTCGGTATCTGAGGAAAAGCCCACAGGAGAGACCCTAAATAGCCCTCAGAGGAGGATGGGCCACCTGGTGAGGTAAGCACCTATCAAGAGGGGTCTCTGACGTCACCTGCTGGCACTTGTCACTCAGAGGCCTCCATTGTGCCCTCACACCTCTGGATTCAAGATGGCAGAGGTCTGGGACACACTGGAGGAGCTCTGGGCACCACCCCTGGGGTGGTGATGGACAGGGGAGTGGTCACTCCCCTCTCCTTTGTACAGTTTCGCACCAGAGCAGGGACTGGGGGCTCCCTGAACCAGTGTAGACTGGCTTATGCAACAAGGGCACCATCTGTGCCCTTCAAAGCATTTCCAGAGGCTGGGGTAGGCTACTCCTCCCCAGCCATTAACACCTATTTCCAAAGGGAGAGGGTGTAACACCCTCACTCAGAGGAAATTCTTAGTTATGCCTTCCTGGGACTGGGCTGCCCAGACCCCAGGAGGGCAGAACCCTGTCTGTGGGTTGGCAGCAGCGGTAGCTGCAGAGAAAACCCCAGGGAGCTGTACCCTGGGTCCATAGTGGAGCCCCGGGGATGCATGGGATTGGCACCCCAATACCAGATTTGGCATGGGGGACAATTCCATGATCTTAGACATGTTACATGGCCATGTTCGGAGTTACCATTGTGAAGCTACATATAGGTATTGACCTATATGTAGTGCACGCGTGTAATGGTGTTCCCGCACTCACAAAGTCTGGGGAAATTGCCCTAAACTATGTGGGGCACCTTGGCTAGTGCCAGGGTGCCCTCACACTTAGTAACTTTGCACCTAGCCTTCACTAAGGGAAGGTTAGACATATAGGTGACTTATACGTTACTTAAGTACAGTGTAAAATGGCTGTGAAATAACGTGTGCGTTATTTTACTTAGGCTACTGTGGCAGTCCTGTGTAAGATTTGTCTGAGCTCCGTATGGGTGGCAAAAGAAATTATGCAGCCCATAGTGATCTCCTGGAACCCCAATACCCTGGGTACCTAGGTACCATATACTAGGAAATTATAAGGGTGTTCCAGTATGACAGTTAGAATTGGTGAAAATGGTCAATAGACTATAGTGACAATTTCAAAGGCAGAGAGAGCATAAACACTGAGGTTCTGGTTAACAGTGAGACAGTTAGTCACTACACAGATACACACATTCAGGTCACAAACTATGAGCACTGGGGTCCTGGCTAGCAGGATCCAAGTGAGACAGGCCAAAACAAACTTACATACATGTGAAAAATGGGGGTAACATGCCAGGCAAGATGGTACTTTCCTACAACCTCATCATCTGAGGAGTCCTCCTCTATGGCTACACTGGATAGCCCAGTGCTAACCACTGTAGGAAAGTACCCTCTTTTTGGCATGTTACCCCCAATTTCTGCCTAATGTCAGTGTGTTTTTGACTGTGTCACTGGGATCCTGCTGGTCAGGACCCCAGTGCTTATGGTTTATGGCCTGCTTGTCAGTATGTTTCACTGTTTTCTAAATTGTCACTGGAGTCCTGCTAATCAGGACCCCAGTGCTCATGCTCTCTCTGTTTCCAAATTTCTCCTTACATACTGGTAACTCAGTATTTCACTCCAAATTGGCATATTGGTCCCCTCTTATAAGGTATATGGTACCTAGGTATCCAGGGCAGAGGGGTTCCAGGGGATCCCTGTGGTCTGCAGCATTTCTTTTGCCACCCATAGGGAGCCCATGCTAAGGCTTCTACAGGTCTGCCATTGCAGCCTTTGTGAAATAGTGCATGCACTATTTCACAGCCATTTTCACTGCACAGGGTCACTTATAAGTCACCTATATATTAGGTCTTCCAACCCGTAAGGCTGGGTGCAAAGTACCTGTGTGTAAGGGCACTAGCAAAGGTGCCCCCACATTGTCCAGGCCCATTTTCCCGGACTTCGTGAGTGCGGGACGCCATTTTACACGTGCATTAGACATAGGTCAATACCTATGTCCAGCTTCACAATACTAACCCCGAATATGGCCATGTAAGGTGTCTAACAACTGGGAATTGTATCCTAATACTGATTCCAGTATTGGTTGCACAATCCCCATACCAGCCTTCTGAGCTTCTCCAGGCAGCCCACAGCTGCTGCCACCTCACAGACCGGTTTCTGTCCTCTTGTTGCTTGAGCAGCTGAAGCCCAAGAAGGCAGAACAAAGGATTTCCTTTGGGAGAGGGGTGTTGCCACAGTCGAAAGTTAGTGAAAAGTGAACCAGAGTTTTTCAAATGAATAGAAAAAAGAATTAGGAGAAAAATTTCCTAAATATCCAGAGGTAAAACAAAATGGAAGTCCATACCTTGATGGACTGTCGAAAATGTAGCAAATATAAAGATGTTCAAAATTCTTTCTTTATTTCCCTTATATGTCAATTCTTAAGGATCTATGAAGAAATGAGCACAAAATGGCCAAGTCAATCTAAGAAAACTATAGTAAAGGAACGACCCGAGTTCGTAAGAAAGTAAAAATAGAAAAATCAAAACGAAAACCCACCCGATATCGAGGACTGCAAATATAAATCCTCATTAAGGCGCCAGGGGTGTGTGTAACTACCCCTCCATATTGGTAAACTAAGACAAAGCTATTAAGGAAAGTCTGAAAAAATTCACAGATTCACGGTCATAAGAACCGCTATCTACAAGAAACAGGCTAGCTCACCTTATTGCATTGAGGGTGTGTGTGTAAACCCCTCCATATCAGAAAATCAAAACAAAGCCATTACCAAAAGTCAAAACATATCCACTGATTCGTGGTCGTAACAGCCGCTGTTTGCAGAAAAAAGGGAGGACTTGCTCACCTAACAAGTAGTCAGAGGACACGGAGTAATGTGTCCACAAAGTCGAGTCACACTCTCCGGTCGGTGAAAAGCATGCCGGCACGGAGAGGAATCCGTCTTATTAAGGACAACTTACTTCCATATAAGAAAGCGAAATGGGACTACAAAACAAAACTTGGGCACCATCTTGGAAGTGTTAATCACTGCAAAATCGGTCCAGTAGTAAACGTATTATGTGAGCCGTGGGCACTATTTTTGGAAATAAATAAAATAGAAAAATCTATTGGGAATAAATAAATAAATAAATATATATATATATAATGAAAAAAGAAAGAATGAAGAAAAATGAAAAAAGAGAAGGGGAGGAGAAATGATAAATGAATGCATAAAGAAATACCAGGGAGTAAGACCCTGATCCAAGACACCCTCTATGGAAAATATACTCTATTCTCTGTCTTATAACTACCCACAACACGAGCGGGGAGAAAGAAGATGAACAAAGTTAGTATCACTATGTATAGGGTGGAAATTAGACAGATGGTAAATGAGCATAAAATTCCCAAATCATCAGCATATCACTGCACTATTGGGAGTCGTAAAGGAATGTAATTAGAAAACCTACGAATCCCAGAATCTAAGGAACGGTAAGAAATATTCAAAAACATAATATCTGCTCCATCACTGATAACGGTAGAAATAACATTCTTATCTATTACGAAGCAATCTATTTTACATGAGTGCCATTTCAGTGATGAAAACATCATCCATATGGATCAATTTTCAGGATCATAATATACTTCACACAACATAATGAATAAATACCAGCCATCGACTGGGAATCAATTTCGACAATGTAATTACTAGCACAATTACAATCTGAGAAGAACAAAAGTCACAGTAATATTCAAAACCACATTAGTCGTTAAATATGATCAAATCATTCATCCAGGAAATACTCCATTTCATGATTCGTGTTGAGACCTTCTTCCACTGCCCTCAGTTTTAGAATCCAATAGCTTTCTTGCTTTCTTAGTGACAATTCCCTATTTCCCCCATGGGGATCCTTATGTGTGTGTTCAAACCCAAAGAATTCAAAACTCTTTATCTGACCCTGTTTGGAACATTGTTTCATGTGTATTACTATAGGATACTGTTCATCCTCTTGTCTCAGAGCTCTATAATGTTCACTTACTCTTGTTTTTAATGATCTGATTGTGCTACCCACATAATACAATCCGCATTTACACACAATCATGTATATAACATAATTACTGTTACATGTAATATTCGAAACAATGCGGAATTGGTCACCAACCTGATTGTTAAAGGTGGGAATTCCAGACCTGGCCCATTTACACTTCCCACAGTGACAACACTTATAGAAACCTTTGCTGCGCCTTGTTAGCCAGTCTTCATGTTGACGTGCATTGGGGTAGCTGGGGCACAATGTATTCTTAAGGGTCCGTCCCCTACGGTATGTAAAGGTCGGGGTATTGGAAATGAAACCCTTGAGTGTTGCATCCGCTGTTAGCACGTGCCAGTGTTTAATCATGCATTTACGCAATACTGCTGAGGTCTGTGTATAGTTGACTATACAGCGAAGGTCAGTCTTAGTTGGTCTGGTTTTATGTATAAGAGTATCTTTCCTTGCCAAGCATTTGGCCCTATCGCTTGCTTTCCCAAGAATATGTGGCGGATAGCCTTGTTGTTTGAATCTAACCTCCATATCTTCTATACCTTTCAAAAAGTCAGTATCCAGACTACAGTTCTTTCTTGCCCGCACCATTTCACCATATGGGATCAAATTTATCTGGTGTCTGGGATGTGAACTTGATGCGTGCGATAAAGAATTGCAAACTGTACCTTTCCTGTACAGACGACTTTCAATCTTGTTATTATGAATGAAGAATTCCACATCCAAAAACGGAATACTGATCGTACTGTGCTCCCAGGTAAATCTGATGTTAAGGTCATTAGAATTCAAGTATGCTATAAAGTTATTGAGTTTCAGTGTATCTCATGTCCATATGATTATGCAGTCATCAATATACCTGCCCCAAAAAAGTATATCCGTATTCCATGTATTACCTTCAGTACTCCAAATGACCTTCTGTTCGAAATACCCCATAAAGAGGTTCGCATACGCTGGTGAAAATCTAGATCTCATGGCAACCCCTGTCTTTGGCGGTACCACTCTTTTTTAAATAAGAAGAAATTATTATCCAGGATCATTTTAACCATGGCAAGCAACAGTTCAGTATGTTCATACAGGTTAGCAGATCTAGTGTGGAGGAAATGGCATAAGGCCATCATTCCCAAACTGTGACTGATGCTTGAATAGAGGGAAGTTACAACAGTTTCCAGGTCGTGCATCCTACGAGGACTGCCTGTCTTCAGCGTGCACCTGAAGAACTGAAGAAATCTGCAGTGGAGTGACATAGTCACTACCCTTCTTCAGTAGGGGAGAACATGGTGGGCGGCAGTTTGTCCGCGCAGTGAAGCACTGATTGAGCTCCCCGGACGAGCTCTCGGATTACAGCAACGTTTTTCCCCCTTGCTTGGATGTCTGCCGTATGGGCTCAGAGAGACGCCCAGGGAGAGTGGAGGAGTCGGGAGTGGCTAATTGGTTTCGAGCACCCCTGGAGCTCCGAAGGAGCCAACGAGTGGTGTCACGCGTTACCCTCCGGGGGAAGCCTGGCAGAGGCAGCACTAGCTGCTGTGCAGGCACAGTCGTGGAAACAGGGTCTCAGAAGACTTCTGGAGCACAGGAGCTGGCGCGAGGGACTAGGAAGCCGGTTTTGGAGACAAGGACTCTCGCTCTAATTCCCCCATTTGTAAGGAGCTCCTTACCTACGACGGCTGGGTTTACGGGGTGTAAGTAGGCGCAAATCATTGCGTATGAGTCGGGACAGTGGAGGGGGGTCAGAAAGTGCTACAAGGAAGCCTTTGTGTGGAAGAGGAGAGCTGTATTTCTAAAAAGACCAAAATAAAGCAAAAGTCTGCTAAGACTAGCACTAGGATTACCCCCTCTCTACGGGCATATTTTAGAGCTCTCCTGTCAGTGTCTACTGCTCCTGATTTATTAATGAATCGGGATGAGTATGCCGGAATTATGTCTGCTCCCATCGTTACAGCGGACCCCCCCCACCCTCTAATCCATCTTTGACTTCTGGCCCCAGGAGGTATAAGAAGGTAAAGGATGGTGCAGTGGATACTTACGTGACACAGGAATTATTTCACCATTCGGCGGGGGTAGAAGTTGTAGACCCTTTACCAGTGTTTGACAATCAAGCTCGAATGTATCAGAAGCTGGTGTTATGGAAAGTACGCTAGCCTCATTGATGGAAAGTATAAAGAAGGGTTTTTTAACTTCGGAGGCAAATCAGGCTGGAATAAGATCAGCTTTTGAATCTTTGGAGAAAAAAATAGTCTGTCTAGCACAAAGAACCCAGGCCCTTGAAGAATCGGTTGGGATTGTGAGAGAAGACTTGAGGAAGAACAAGGAAGAGATCCAACAGTTAAAAGGGACGCAACAGGAACTGCAGGTGAAATTGGAATATTTAGAAAATAATTCAAGAAGGAATAATCTGAGAATTTTAAATGTCCCGGAAGGAGTAGAAGGGTCGGATTTGAAAAAGTATATAGCTTCTCTTATTTAAAAGGTAATCCCTTTGGATGAGACAGAGGCTAAGATTATCAACGATATTCAGAGAGTTCACCGTGACCCTTTTAGGAGGAATCCACATATTAAGAAACCGAGGAGGATTCTGGTCAATTTTCAAACCTATTTGCTCAAAGAAAAGAGTCTAGGGAAGGCATTAGAGCTTAGGTCTTTGGACACCGGAGAAATGAGATTTGAAATTAGGTCTGATCTTTCCCGATCAATGCTGAATAGGCAATGGGATCTAGGAAAACGTTTGGAGGGGTTCGAAAATGTGGGTGCGGAAGCCCGGTTAAAATTTCCAGCTAGTTTGCGGGTGATGTTCAATAACAAAATGTATAATATCAGAGATCCAGCTGCGGCAGATGATTTTATAGAAAGTGTAAGGATCGGGAATATGGTTTAGGAGCCGGGGAGCTCATAACATTTCTAAATTGGGCCAATGGGCCTATCAAGGGAGGTGGGGGTTCTCCCAGGGAGGTGGGGGTGGGGCACGATAAGGGGTTTTTGGGGTGCACTAAGGGGGAGGCATGCGGGGAAAAGATTAAAAATAATCTCATGCACCTCAGACCTATTCTCACCTGGATAATTGTCAGGGGACCTAGGGAGACAGGAAAGGGCAGATACACTTGATGTCATGGAATGTTAATGGGTTACGTGTGAGAACAAAAGCGAGAAGAATTCTGCAATTGCTTGGGGATTCCCCAGTTCAGATTATAGTTTTGCAAGAAACACATTTAATGAAAGATGAAAGAATAGCTTTGTTTAAAACACAGAAATGGATAGGGGACTTTGTTACCACTGAGCATAATTTTAATACCAAGGGAGTGGCAATCTTAGTTAAGCGTCAGCTGAATGTTACTTTATCCAAGGTATTAACAGATAGGTTAGGGAGATGGATTATACTTAGATTGCAGCTGGGTGGTAGGGCATTCACTTTGGTAGGATATTATGGTCCCAACTGTGATGATCCCGAATCTCTTAGAACGGTTTTCTCTCACCTTTTCAGCTTCTGAGATCCAGTTATTATGATGGGTGATTTTAATGTGATTCTAGATAATAGGCTTGACAGGTCAATAAATTCGAGGTCGGTGGGTACTCCAAAGTCTCAGCAATTTTTAAAATCAATGATGAAGGAATTTTGTTTGTGTGACTTGTGGAGGCAGAGAGCGGGGCAAAGGCAGGAGTTTTCATTTTGTAATCAAAAGTATGGACATTCATCGAGAATCAATTATTTTTTAGTTGATTATACTATCTGTGATCTGGTGGAGGATATAACTTATTCACCTGCCCATTTATCAGATCATTCTGCAGTGATGTTAAGATTGAGTTGCCTTCCCGATGTCAGCGGGACGAGGTGGTCTTTCGACCGTACCCTTTTAATGGAGGATGAGGTTATTTGTGCACTTCGGAAGGAGACCGAGGAATATTTTAGAGTAAATCAAGGTTCAGCGTCAGGAGTGGTAGTATGGGATAGCTTCAAGGCAGTAGTAAGGGGTAAAAGTATAAGTTTTGCAAGCCATAGGAACAAGAAATATAGTGAAGAAGTGAAAGGTTTAGAACAACAAATCGCACTATGTAATATGCATTATGATAGGGGCGGAGACGAGGAATATTTGAAGAATAAGATTTCTCAACTAAAATTACAGTTAGAAACTATTTTGCAAGCTAGAATTGCCAAGCGTTGGGAGGTAAGGGAACAAATTCATTTTGAATGTGGAGAAAGCATGGGGAAGTTACTAGCTTCGAAGTGTAAAGAGGAACAGGTTAAGGAATTGGTGGGTACTCAGTCAGGGCTTAGTGTAACATCCTCGGAGGCTATAGGGGAGGTCTTCTATATGTTTTTCTCTGAACTGTATACGGAGGAGTGGGAAGTCAGAGAGAACGAGATTGGGTAATGGTTGGAAAGTGAGACTCCTCCCCGTTTGTCGCAGAGCAAACAGGAGGATTTGTCTAGACCTCTCACTGAGGGCAAAATAAGAGCAGTACTAAGAACAAGTAAAAACGGTAAGGCCCCAGGTCTGGATGGTATCCCGGTGGAGTTTTACAAAGCATTGGGGGACTCTATAGTCCCTTTTCTCTTGCAATTGTTCTCAGAGATTTTTGAGGGTGGAGGTGTTCTGCCGGCCTCTTGGTATGAGGCTACTATTTCGCTCATTTTAAATCCTGGTAAATCTTAATTGAAGTGCGACACTTATAGACCTATTTCCTTGTTAAACAGTGATTATAAGCTCTTTGCCAAGATAATGGTGAATAGGTTAGGTACTGTGGTAAGTGACCTGGTCCATCCAGATCAGGGAGGATTTATTCGCGATAGATTCCTACATGAGCAGACATTTAGTTTAATGGGGGCTATTGATTTAGCTACTACTTAGCGGGATCCCTTGGCAGTTATAGCTGTAGATGCAAAGACAGCTTTTGATAGAGTAAACTGGAAATACCTTTGTAAGATTCTTGACCGTTGTAATCTGGGGCATAAGGTATGTCAATTAATTTGTTCTATTTACCGGGCACCCCAAAGCAAGGTTGTTAGTTAATGGTAGGTTAACAGATGGGTTTAAGATCACTAGGGGTACTAGACAGGGTTGTCCTCTCATCCCTGTGCTATTTGATTTGTACATTGAACCCTTGGCCAGAATTAGGCATGATTCGAGAATTTCTCCCTTCAGGAGTAAGGGTTGGGTGAAGAAAGTATCTTTGTTAGCAGATGATCTTCTTATGTATACTTCCGACTTGTTGACAGCAATGCCTGCTTTGTTGAATATTACAGAAGAATTTGGGAGAATTTCAGGCTACTGCATTAATGCGGACAAGGCCGAAATAATGGTCTCGAATTTGAATAGTGCAAATTTGCGTACTATGAATTGTATGAGGTATTTGGGGTTGTAGTACAAGAAAAAATGCAGGAAACCCAAAAAGGAGAAGAGACGCACCAAGCCCTATTAGTATCCAGTAACTCACGATATATATAATAATACAAAATTATTCCAGGTACAATAGTGTGCAACTCCACCGAAGCTCCTGCTGCACAGAAGAGCCTAAGAGGTAACAGAGAACCCCATATGGTTAAACATAATAAGGGGGTGCACCACTTGATCCATCAGGTGAAATGCAATAAATATATACAAAGTCCAATATAGTCAAAAAAGTAATGATGCCAAATGTCTGTTGGTTTCTTCCAAAGAGTTTTTAATTAGCACTGGTTCGTAAGAGAAAGCAGCCAACGCGTTTCGCTCTATACATGGGCTTCTTCAGGGCTGTAAAGTAACATACGACCATACAAAAAGTAAGATAACATAGTTGTAATGTATAGAAAAACAAGAAGGAACATATTAATGTATAAAACAATATTTTACAGAAACCAAATTACAAGAACACGATACATTTTGTGACTGTAGTGAAATTACAAAAAAGTTACAAAAAACAAAGAAAAACAATTAAGGTCGATATCAAATCGTATTTTATACACAGAACCAGCAAGAAAAAGGGGTGAGAGAGCATCCCAAGCAATATATATACATATATCTCTTGTGAGAAAGATGTGCACCGAAATAGAAAAGTGAATAAAGTAAGCTTCAAAGCCCATACAATTGTAATATACATATTAGAAGCAACGTGATAGATGTTAATATAGTTCCTTCCCTTAAGGTCACAAAATGACACAAGTTAGTTCAAATCATGAAGTGAAGCAATACATTTTTGAAAAAAGGGGAGTCAAGGAAAGCACATACCAATATTCCGATTCGGATACAAGTCGGGCTCGTAACGGGCATGTGAACGCGAATGCCGAAAGGTTCTGAAGAACCAAAAAGACTGAAAACAGGGGGGGAATACTTAGTACTATATACAACGAGTGCAGTAGGTATAGAGAATCAAATATTCTATGCTGTGAATAAAATATGCAGTGTGTACGCGATTGTCCCAAAGAGAAGTGAAAATAGCGGTACTGTAAAGACCGCAATAGTCAGTTAATAGGCTGTTTCAGCCTTACCTGAATTATCAGGATCCGCGTTTTAGCAAAATCGGTATAGCCATAAAAATCCGAAATTAGAGAGAGTGCGTGTCCCAAACAAGGTGGACGGGTCCAATAATATATGGCCAGTCACCAACAGTGTACGGGAGTATAAAAAAGTTGTGCGACGAAAAGTATCCAGTATTTGTAGTCCCGTCGTCGGCTGAAAATAGCATCGACACAAAAAACGGACTGTACAAAAGAAACAGTCCATGTTCAAAGCGGTCATTCATGGCAGCCATATTGGAAAGATGGAGCAACGAGTATAAAGGGACTATACAAGTCCAATATAACGCAAAGTTATAATTAATAGGAGTGAAGAGGTAAGAAGATGGCTTATGAATATCGCAAACATTATATTAAATGGTAATAGTATATAAATGTCAGATGTATATGGTCCCGCCGTCGGCTCAAAATGACATCAACACAAAGAACGGACTCTACAGAAAAACACGTCATTATTCCAATCGGTCATTCATGGCAGCCATATTAGGAAAATAAAGCAATAAGTATAGAGGGACAATACAAGCCCAATATAACGCAAAATTCTAATTGGTGAAAGTGAAAAAGGTATTAAAAAATAACTAAGGAATATCACAAAAATTGTATTAAAACATGATAATAAATATTATAATAAGATGATCCAGAGAAGAGATAGAGGTAAGGATAGAAGTGCATGGGGGGAAGGGGAACAATCAATGTGAATCGTTAGTAAACCCAAGTGAGGGAGATATACCTAATCATATAAGGTATAAGCAAAATTAATCATTGAATTAGCATAGACATAATCTATTTACATAAGTAGCACAAAGGAATATGAAACAATACCCACAATGTATATAATGTATTGGAATAGGGTTAAATTAGCAGATCTGAAAAAAATACAGAGCAAGAGAAATGTATATTTTCATCGTGATAGACCTATTAACATCCCCTTGGCTATCAATACATTAAGTCAGTATAGGAAGTCAGTATTTTGGCAAATAAATAAATATGAGCAAATTCAATAAATTCAACAAATTGTATCCATAATAAAAAATAGCTAGAAAATAGGAAACTAGTATCAGAAAATTGATATATGAACAATGTTACAATAACATCATAGATAGTAATGAAGTTCATGATCAGTGTTATGTCCCATCTCAACTGCTCGTAGGCGACAAATCCAAGCCGCCTCCCTTTTGCGTAATTGTAGTTCCCTATTGCCCCCTCTGGGGTGTGGGGGAATATAATCAATCCCATGAAACAAAATTGATGTATCATGTGCATGAGCCAATGTCATATGTGATGTTAGGGGGTACCTAATGTCATTGTTCTTAATAGCGCGTATGTGTTCTTGTACTCGATGTTTGAGAGGTCTGATAGTGCTGCCCACATATATTTTGTTGCATGTGCATTTTAAAATGTAAATCACAAATTTAGTGTTGCAATTAATAAAGCTCTTGATAGTAAAAGTCCCAGTGTTATTATAACAGAAGGTACTGGTTTTGTCCAGACCGAAGGTACAAACATTACATTGGCGACATGTGTAAAATCCCAGGGGTTGTGTAGGGAGCCAGGTAGATATATTAGGTGTGGAGACATAACTAGGACAAAGATGGTCTCGAAGTGTTCTGCCTCTACGGTACGTAATCCGAGGTGACCTAGGGAGGAGGCCTTTAAGTCCCTGTAAATCAGTAATTAGATGCCAATGGCGTTTGAATATTTTATAAATGCCTTGGCAATGAGTCGTATATCTAGTCACAAAGGACAAGCGTTCAGTGTGTTTGATGTTATTGACCATAGTTTTTTGGGACAAGGTCTCCTTTCTTGGTATGCTCATAATACGTTGCTCAGCTTTGCGGAGGATCTTATAGTTGTAACCTCAGAAGGCGGATGTGCACTTGTTGCATGTAACAAGTGCACATCCGCCTTCTGTAATTAATAATATTCCATTTGGTGAGATGACACGTGTACGTAGGAATTGTAGTACCAATGATTTATTTTGCGAACAAATTGGACATGTCAAACAAAGATTTATTAATAGAGGTTACAACTATAAGATCCTCCGCAAAGCTGAGCAACGTATTTTACTCCTGCTTTCCTGGGCACTAGGGTGGGGTCTATTACTTACCCTTGGTGTTTTTTTAAACTCCCAGTGCCCCTCTACACACTACACTTGCCTAGTTGGGAGACCAACTTTCGCATTTCACTATTTTAGTTTATGGTTTGTGGTCCACCTAGGCCCATTGCAACCTATCGTGATTTTCACTATTTGCACTGTTTTCTGACTGTGTACTTACCTGTTTTTGGTTACTAGTGTATATATTGTGTATATTTCTTACCTCCTAAGGGAGTATAGTCTCTAAGGTATTTTTGGCATTATGGGGGTGATTCTTACCTTGGCGGGCGGCGGAGGCCGCCCGCCAAAGTAACCCTGCCAGAACACCGCACCGCGGTCGTGAGACCGCTGCGGTGATTCTGAGATTTGCCCTGGGCTGGCGGGCGACCGCCAAAAGGCCGCCCGCCAGCCCAGGGCAAATCAACCTTCCCACGAGGACGCCGGCTCAGAATTGAGCCGGCGTAGTGGGAAGGTGCGACGGGTGCAGTTGCACCCGTCGTGTATTTCAGTGTCTGCAAAACAGACACTGAAATACTTTGTGGGGCCCCCAGGGGCCCCGCGGCACCCCCTACCGCCATCCTGTTCATGGCGGGTTTCCCGCCATGAACAGGATGGCGGTAGGGGGTGTCTGAATCCCCATGGCGGCGGAGCGTGCTCCGCCGCCATGGAGGATTCACTAGGGCAGCGGTAAACCGGCGGGAGACCGCCGGTTTACCCTTTCTGACCACGGCTGAACCGCCGCGGTCAGAATGCCCTTCGGAGCACCGCCAGCCTGTTGGCGGTGCTCCCGTGGTCGGTGACCCTGGCGGTCACCGACCGCCAGGGTCAGAATGACCCCCTATGTCACTAAAATAAAGTACCTTTATTTTTGTAACACTAGGTATTGTCTTTCATGTGTGTGAGTACTGTGTGACTATAGTGGTATTGCAAGAACTTTGCATGTCTCCTAGTTCAGCCTTGGCTGCTCTGCCTACAGCTACCTCTAGACAGCCTGGCTTCTAGACACTGACTGCATGTCACTAATAAGGGATAGCTGGACCTGGTATGAGGTATAAGTACCTTTGGTACCCACTACAACCCAGGCTAACCTCCTACACTGGTGGTGCAGCCGTAGGATAAGTACTTGCAATTGCCCTATCACTCTGTCACAGGTGCTTTCCACAGGAAAGTGTACTCCATCCCTGGAGCTATACAAAAGCAAACCTAGCCTTTTCACTTGCTTTCTAAAAGTTTCCTTTCAATTTACTCTAACTTTCCATCACTATGTCTTCTTCTGAGGCCACCTCTAGGGTCATAAAAAACTCAGATGAGAACCGAACCTTTAACGTTTTGAGGGGGCTTTGCTCAAAGAGAAGCCTAGAGATAGGAACGAACCCTAACAAGGATCTCCTTTTAAATCTCCTTCTCCAGGATGACCAGGAGCAGTCTGGTAACCAGGAGGAGGAGAGGGAGGGGGATTCTAACCCTTTAGAATCAGGGGAGCAGCCTGAGGATTTAGGGGAGGGTCCTTCACATAATCTTCCCCCTAGCAAACCATCTAGTGTAGCTGGCAGTGGGAGGGGTTCACACACAGGTAGAACCCCCTTCACAGCTAGAGGCTAGGTTACTAGGGTTAAAAAGCTGGGGAAAGATCTGCCTCTGCTCATTCCCATGTCACATCAGTCTCTGAGGTGTCCCACACATCCAATCCTGAGGATAACTCTACTAGACAGGGAACTCAGAAAGCTGAGATTAGAGGAGGTTAGACTGAGGCTGCAACAGAAACAGTTGGCCTCAATAGGGAAGCCTTAACTGTGGAAAGGGAAAGGCAGGGGTTGGGGATAGTTCCCTATTGGTGGCAGTAGCAATAGCAGTTTCAGGAGTTAAAGTGTTAGGGAGAATACTTTTGACTCCAGGAATTTGCACAAAATTGTTCCCCCTTACAAGGAGGGGGATGATATCTACAAGTGGGTTGCTGCACTTGAGAGGGCATGTAAAGTTCAGAGGGTCACTCAGATGCAGTGGGCTGCCATTCTGTGGTTGCCCTTTTCTGGCATGTGGAGAGACATGCTCCTTACTGTCAGAGAGGAAGATTCAGATAACTACAACGTTTTGAAGACAGCACTCCTGGATGGATTTGGCTTACCCACTGAACAATACAGAATTAAGTTCAGAAAAAACAGAAAAGAGTCTTCACAAGATTGGATAGACTTTGTGGACTGTTCAGTGAAGGTTTTAGAAGGTTGGTTACATGGCAGCAAATTATCTGGCTATGAGTGTCTTTATAATCGGATTTTGAGAGAACATATTCTTAACAATTGTGTGTCTGGCTTGTTGCACCAGTACTTGGTAGGCTCAGATCAGACCTCTCCCCAAGAATTGGGAAAGAAGGCAGGCAAAGGGTCAGAACAAGGGTGAGCAGAAAAGCTCATACAGGGGGTGACAGGGGCAAGAAGAAGGATAATAAGTCTCATGATAAGGGTGGGGACAAACATAAAAAGTCTGAGTCTTCATCAGGCCCACAAAAACCTTCTGGGGGTAGGCACAAATCCTCTTCCAACCAACAGAAAAAGCCTTGGTGTTACATCTGTGAAAACAAAGGCCATTGGGCAAGTGAACCCACTTGTCCGGAGAGGAACACAAAACCTCCCACCACCAGAACCCCCACTTTTTCCTCTATTGCCCCTAATAATAGCAGTGGTGGTGGGAAAAGCACTACAAATAACCAGTCCAAGGGTGTAGCTGGGCTCACTTTGGGTAATGAAGTGGGGGTTGCTTTAGTGAGGAAAACTACTGAGGCTGTTTTAGTCTCTGATGGTGGCATTGACCTAGCCACCTTTGTTGCTTGTCCCCTTAATATGGATACGTACAAGCAACAACCCCTAATCAATGGTGTTCAGGTTGAGGCCTACATGGACACAGGTTCCAGTGTCACTATGTTGATAGAGAAACTGGAGCCCCGTGAGCAACACTTACTTGGTCATCAGTACCAAGTGACTGACACCCATAATAATACTGTTAGCCACCCATGGCTGTTATGAATCTTAACTGGGGGGTACTGGTCCAAAGACAGTTGTGGTATCCACTAACCTACCTGTAGAATGTCTACTGGGCAATGATTTGGAGACTTCAGCTGCGGCAGAAGTGGAATTGGAGGCTCATGCAGCAATGCTGAGCATTCCAGGGCACATCTTTGCTCTTACTAGGGCTCAGGCCAAGAAGCAAAGAGGAAAGGGATACTTGGATCCTGGAACAATGGACCAAGTGCTCCCAAAAACTGGAGGCAGAAAGTGCAAAATCTTGTCCACTATCCCTCCTGCTCCTGAAGATTCCCTTTTGATAAAGAGGAGTCTACTCCTTGTGCAGAACCGACACCAGAGGAGCTCCAGGCTGACACAGCGGAGTCTTTGGGTGCAGGGGGGCTGCCAGGGAGGAATTGAGTTTGGCACAGCAGTCCTGTCCCACATTAGAGGGTTTGAGAAAGCAAGCTGTCAAACAAGAAGCAGGGGATGTCAGTGACTCTCACAGGGTTTACTGGGAGAACAATCTACTTTATACAGAGGCAAGGGACCCAAAACCTGGCGCTACCAGGAGACTGGTCATTCGCTTTCAATGTAGGGAATTCCTCCTAACCCTGGCACATGACATTCCCGTTGCTGGACATTTGGGTGAAGCAAAACTTGGGACGGACTGATCCTTCAGTTTCACTGGCCTCACATGTCAGAAGACACAAAAAGAGTGTTTTTGTAACACTTGCCAAGCCAGTGGCAAGACTGGTGGCACTCCAAAGGCCCCCTTGATCCCACTGTCTGTGGTTGGGGTGCCCTTTGAGAGGGTTGGGGTTGACATTATTGGCCCCCTTGACCCTCCTACTGCTTCTGGCAATATATTCATCTTAGTGGTAGTGGACCATGCCACTAGATTTCCAGAAGCTATCCTTCTAAGGACCACTACAGCTCCTGCAGTGGCAAAGGGCCTCCTGTGAATATTTTCCAGGGTGGGCTTCCCCTAAGAGGTAGTATCAGACAGGGATAGAAACTTCATGTCTGCATAGTTGAAGGCAATGTGGAAGGAATGTGGTGTAACATACACATTCACCACACCCTATCATCCACAAACAAATGGATTGGTTGAGAGGTTTAACAAAACTCTCAAAGGCATGATCATGGGACTCTCAGAAAAACTCAGGAGGGATGAGATGTCCTACTGCCAGGCCCCCTTTTTGCCTACGGGGAGGTACCCTAGAAGGCAATGGGCTACAGCCCATTTGAACTCCTTTTTGGTAAACCTGTTAGGGGTCCACTTGCACTTGTCAAAGAGAGGTGAGAGCAACCCTTGAAGCACCCTAAACAAGACATTGTGGATTAAGTGCTTGGCCCAAGATCAAGAATGGCTGAGTACATGAGTGTAGGAGGCTGGCCTGGCTTATAGTGGGTACCTGATGGCAGTTACACCTTGTGCCAGGTCCAGCTATCCCTTATTAGTAGATTAGTAGTGTTCTAGCAGCTTCAGCTGATATAGGCAGCTATAGCAGAGCAGTTTAGGCTGAACTAGGAGACACGCAAAGCTCCTACTATACCACTTATTTCATATTGCACTATAGCATAAGAAACACAATACTCTGAGTTACTAAAAATAAAGGTAAAAGTATCTCAGAGGATATACTCCCTTAGGAAGTAAGTAATATACACAAAATATACACACAAACTAAAATCAGGTAAGTAAATAGTTAGAAAAGTAGTGCAAAAACTGTAGAATACAATAGGATGGACTAGGAGACAATAGGCCTAGGGACAACACAAACCATAAACTCCAAAAGTGGAATGCGAACCACAAATGGACCCCAGGCCTAGTGTAGTGTGTAGAGGGTCACTGGGAGTGTAAGAAAACAATAAGGGTGTCCAAGATACCCCACCCCAAGACCCTGAAAAGTAGGAGTAAAGTTACCCTACTACCCCAGAAAGACAGTAAAGTTGAGATAGGGGATTCTGCAAAGGCAACAACTGATTGCAAAACACTGAAGACGTATTCCTGGACCTGAGGACCTCCAAAGGAAGGGGACCAAGTCCAAGAGTCACACTAGTGTCCAAGGGGGCAGGAGCCCACTAAACCCCGGATGAAGGTGCAAAATGGCTGCCTCTGGGTGGAAGAAGCCAAAGATTCTGCAACAACGGAAGGTGGCAGAAACTTCTCCTTTGGTCAGAAGATGTCCCACAGCGTGCTGGATGATGTTTCCACGCAGAAAGACCGCCAACAAGCCTTGCTAGCTGCAAGAGTCACGGTTGAAGATAAAGGGGTGCTGCCCGGGCCCAGGAAGGACCAGGAGGTCGCCCCTTGGAGGAGGAGACAGAGGGGGCACTCAGCAACAGAGAGAGCCCATGCAGAAGCAGGCAGCACCTGCAGAAGCACTTGCACAGGCGTTCAAGAAATCTGAGCACAATGGTTGTCTCAACACTACAAAAGAGGGTCCCACGAAGTTGGTGGTCAACTCAGTGAGTTGAGCAATGCAGGACACAGTTCTAGGGACCTGGGCCATGCTGTGCACGAAGGATTCCTTACAAAGTGCATAGAAGCCCTAGCAGCTGCAGGTCACGCAGTATACAGGATTACTGTCGTGGGGAGGCAAGGACAACCCTCCACCAAATTTGGACAGAAGGACCACTGGACAGTCGGGGTCACTTGGATCCAGCTCCTGTGTTCCAGGGACCACGCTCGTCAAGATGAGAGGGGACCCAGAGGACTGGTTATGCAGATGTTTGGTGCCTGCGTTAGCAGGGGGAAGATTCCGTTGACCCACTGGAGATTTCTTCTTGGCTTCCAGTGCAGGTTGAAGGCAGACAGCCCTCAGAGCATGCACCACCAGGAAACAGTCGAGAAAGACAGCAGGATTAGGCGCTACAATGTTGCTGGTAGTCTTCTTGCTACTTTGTTGTGGTTTTGCAGGCGTCCTGGAGCAGTCAGCGGTCGATCCCTGGGAGAAGTCGAAGAGGGAGATGCAGAGGAACTCTGGTGAGCTCTTGCATTCGTTATCTGATGAGAAACCCACAGGAGAGACCATAAATAGCCCTCAGAGGAGGATTGGCTACCTAACCAGGTAAGAGCCTATCAGGAGGGGTCTCTGACGTCACCTGCTGGCACTGGCCACTCAGAGGTCTCCATTGTGCCCTCACACGTCTGCATTCAAGATGGAAGAGGTTTGGGACACACTGGAGGAGCTCTGGGCACCACCCCTGTGTTGGTGATGAACAGGGGAGTGGTCACTCCCCTCTCCTTTGTCCTGTTGCGCACCAGAGCATGGGCTGGGGGATCCCTGAACCGGTGTAGACTGGCTTATGCAAAGAGGGCACCATCTGTGCCATTCAAAGCATTTCCAGAGGCTGGGGGAGGCTACTCTGCCCCAGCCCTTGACACCTATTTCCAAAGGGAGAGAGTGTAACACCCTCTCTCAGATGAAATCCTTTGTTCTTCCTTCCTGAGACTGGGCTGCCCAGACCCTAGGAGGGCAGACACTTGTCTGGGGGTTGGCAGCAGCGGTAGCTTCAGTGAAAACCCCAGAGAGCTAATTTGGCAGTACCCGGGTCCATGCTGGAGCCCCGGGGATGCATGGGATTGGCACCCCAATACCAGATTTGGCATGGGGTGACAATTCCATGATCTTAGACATGTCACATGGCCATATTCGGAGTTACCATTGTGAAGCTACATTTGGTATTGACCTATATGTAGTGCACATGTGTAATGGTATCCCGCACTCACTAAGTCCGGGGAAATTGCCCTGATCAATGTGGGGGTACCTTGGCTAGGGTGCCCTCACACTTAGTAACTTTGCACCTACCCTTCACCAAGTGAGGGTTAGACACATAGATGACTTATAAGTTACTTAGATGCAGTGTAAAATGGCTGTGAAATAACGTGGACGTTGTTTCACTCAGGCTGCAGTGGCAGTCCTGTGTAAGAATTGTCTGAGCTCCCTATGGGTGGCAAAATAAATGCTGCAGCCCATAGAGATCTCCTGGAACCCCAATACCCTGGGTACCTAGGTACCATATACTAGGGAATTATAAGGGTGTTCCAGTGTGGCAATTAGAATTGGTAAAAATGGTCACTATCCTCCAGTGACAATTTAAAAGACAGAGAGAGCATAAGCACTGAGGTTCTGGTTAGCAGAGGCTCAGTGACACAGTTAGGCACCACACAGGGAACACATACAGGCCACAAACAATGAGCACTGGGATCCTGGCTAGCAGGATCCCAGTGACACAGGCAAAAACAAACTGACACACAAGTAAAAATGGTGGTAACATGCCAGGCAAGATGGTACTTTTCTACACACACCCCAAACGAGTGACAATAAGGCTAACCTTGCCTAGATGAGTCTTCATTGTCTAAGTGGAAATATCGTGACAGCCCATCTGCATTGGAGTGGGTACTCCCAGGTCTATGTTCCACTGTACCCATTCCCTGTAGGGAGATGGACCACCTCAACAATTTAGGGTTTTCACCATTCATTTTTTTTAGCCAAAGTAGAGGTTTGTGGTCTGTCTGAACAATAAAGTGACTACCAAACACGTATAGTCTCAACTTTTTCAGTGCCCAGACCACAGCAAAGGCCTCCCTCTCTATGGCAGACCAACGCTTTTCTCTAGGGGTCAACCTCCTGCTGATAAAAGGAACAGGTTGATCCTGGCCCTCAATATTAAGCTGTGATAGCACTGTCCCAACCCCTAATTCAGAAGCATCAGTCTGGACTATAAACTTCTTGGAGTAGCAGGGCTTTTTAGGACAGGTGCAGAGCACATGGCCTGTTTGAGCTCACCAAAAGCTTTCTGACAGCTAGCTGTCCACAATACTTTTTTAGGAATCTTCTTTCTAGTGAGGTCATTAAGAGGAGCTTCAATGGAGCATAGTTCTTAATGAACCTCCTATAGCACCCTGTGAGGCCTAGAAATGCTCTCACTTGGGGTTGAGTTGTAGGGGGAGCCCATTCCATAATGGTCTGGATCTACCCCTGCAGTGATGCAATCTGTTCCCCACCTACTAGGTGGCCCAGATAAACCACTTTCCCCTGCTCTATCTGGCACTTTCAAGCCTTGATAGTGAGGCCTGCCTTTTGCAGGACCTCTAAACCTTTCCACAGGTGGACCAGGTGGTCATCCCAGGTGGAGCTAAAGACAGCTATATCATCTAGATGTGCTGCACTAAAAGCTTACAATCCTTGCAGGACTGTGTTCGCCATCCTTTGAAAAGTTGCAGGTGCATTTTTCAGACCAAAGGGCATCACAGTGAACTGATAGTGCCCTCCAATGGTGGAAAATTCAGTTTTAGGTTTTGCATCTTCTGATAACTTAATCTGCCAATACCCTGTAGTTAAATCAATAGTGCTTAGATACTTGGCAGAAGCCAGTGTGTCTATGAGCTCATCTGCCCTGGGTATAGGGTGAGCATCTGTCTTGGTTACTTCATTGAGCCCTCTATAGTCAACACAAAACCTCATCTCTCTTTTACCATCCTTACTGTGAGGTTTTGGGACAAGCACCACTGGGCTAGCCCATGGGCTTTCTGAAAGCTCAATTACTCCTAAGTCCAACATCTTCTGTACCTCTTATTTAATGCAATCCATGACATGGTCAGGCTGCCTACAAATCTTACTTTTGACAGGTAAACTGTCTCCGGTATTGATTGTATGCTCACACCAAGTAGTTGTACCTGGTATCAGTGAGAAGAGTTCAGAACATTGAGAGATTTACACAGTTGTCCTTTTGCTCAGCAGTAAGGCAATCTGCAAGTACTACTCCCTCCACTAAGCCATCAGCGTCAGTGGTGGAGAAGAGATCAGGGAGAGGGTCACTTTCTTCTTCCTGTCCCTCATCAGTTGCCATGAGCAGGGTGAGATCAGCCCTGTTATAGTAGGGTTTTAGGCAGTTGACATGGAGTACCCTAAGGGGACTCCTGGCAGTGCCCAGGTCTACCAAGTAGGTAACCTCACCTTTTCTCTCAACAATTAGATGGGGTCCACTCCATTTGTCCTGGAGTGCTCTTGGGGCCACAGGCTCCAATACCCACACCTTCTGTCCTGGGTGGTACTGGGTCAGGACAGCCTTCTGGTCATGCCATTGTTTTGCAGCTCGTGGCTGGCCTGAGGATTTTTACTGGCCTTTTTCATGTACTCAACCATTCTTGATCTTAGGCCAAGTACATAGTCCACAATGTCCTGTATAGGAGCTTTTAAAGATTGTTCCCAACCCTCCTTAAAAAGTGCAAGGGGACCACTCACAGGGTGCCGCCCAAAGAGGAGTTCAAAGGGGATAAAGCTCACTCCTTTTTGGGGTACCTCCCTGTAAGCAAAAAGGAGGCAAGGTAACAGGACATCCCATCTCCTTCTGAAATGTTCAGGGAGTTCCATTATCATACCTTTGAAAGTTTTATTAAACCTCTCAACCAGACCATCTGTTTGTGGATGATAAGGAGTAGTGAACTTGTATGTTAGACCACACTCCTTCCACATTGCTCTGAGGTATGCAGACATGAAGTTACTACCTCTATTTGACACCACTTCCTTAGGAAACCCACTCTGGAAAAGATTCACAGGAGGGCCTTTGTCAATGCAGGAGTTGTAGTGGTCCTTAAGTGAATTGCTTCAGGTTACCTAGTGGCATGGTCCTCTACCACAAGGATAAACCTATTGCCTGAAGCTGTTGGAGGGTCAAGGGGGCCAACTATGTCAACCCCTACCCTTTCAAAGGGCACCCCAACCACAGGAAGTGGAATTAAGGGGGCCTTTGGTCTGCCACCAGTCTTGCCACTGGCTTGGCAGGTCACACAAGAGCGACAAAACTCTTTGGGGTCCTCTGACATATGAGGCCAGTGAAACAAGGGAACATGCCTGTCTCAAGTTTTACTTTGGCCCAAGTGCCCAGCCAAAGGAATGTCATGTACCAAGGTAAGAAGAAACTCCCTATACTGCAAAGGGATGACCAATCTCCTGGAAGCTCCAGGTTTAGGGTCCCTTGACTCAATATACAGGAGGTTGTCTTCCCAATGCACCTTATGGCTATCACTGACATTCCCATTCTGCTGTTCGCAGCTTGCTGTCTCAAACCCTCTAGTGTGGGACAGGCCTGCTGTACCACACTCAGCTCTTCCCTAGCAGGCCCCCTTGCACCCACAAGCACAGCAGTGTCTACTGCCAGCTCTTCTGGTGTAGGTTCTGCACAGGGTGAGGATTCCTCTTCCTCAAAACGGGAATCTTCTGGACAGGGAGGGATAGTGGGCAAGGATTTACCCTTGCTACCCCTAGCTTTTGGGAGCACTTGGTCCATTGTTCCAGGATCCAAGTTTCCCTGTCCTTTTTGCTTTTTGGCCTGAGCCCTTGTCAAAAAAAAATATGCCCAGGAATGCCCAGCATTGCTGCATGAGGCTCCAACTCCACTTCAGCGCAAGCTGATGTCTCCAGATCATTGCCTATTAAGGAATCTACAGGTAATTCAGTGGCTACCACAATTTTCTTTGGACCAGTAACCCCCCACTCCCCCCCCCCCCGGTTGAGATTCACAACAGACATGGGGTGGCTAAGTGTGTTATTGTGAGCATCAGTCACTTGGTACTGCTGACCAAGTCGGTGTTGATCAGGGTGAACCAGTTTCTCTATCACCATAGTTATACTGGCTCCTGTGTCCCTGTAGGCCTCAACCTCAACACTATGTATTAGGGGAAGTTGCTTTTACTTACCCATATTAAGGGGACAAGCAACCAAGGTGGCAAAGTCAATACCACCATGTAGGAAAGTACCATCTTGCCTGGCATGTTACCCCCATTTTTCACTGTATATATGTTGTTTTAGTTGTATGTGTCACTGGGACCCTGTTCTCCAGGGCCCCAGTGCTCATAAGTGTGCCTGAATGTGTTACCTGTGTAGTGACTTACTGTCTCACTGAGGCTCTGCTAATCAGAACCTCAGTGGTTATGCTCTCTCATTTCTTTCAAATTGTCACTGACAGGCTAGTGACCAATTTTACCAATTTACATTGGCTTACTGGAACACCCTTATAATTCCCTAGTATATGGTACTGAGGTACCCAGGGTATTGGGGTTCCAGGAGATCCCTATGGGCTGCAGCATTTCTTTTGCCACCCATAGGGAGCTCTGACAATTCTTACACAGGCCTGCCACTGCAGCCTGAGTGAAATAATGTCCACGTTATTTCACAGCCATTTTACACTGCACTTAAGTAACTTATAAGTCACCTATATGTCTAACCTTTACCTGGTAAAGGTTAGGTGCAAAGTTACTTAGTGTGAGGGCACCCTGGCACTAGCCAAGGTGCCCCCACATTGTTCAGGGCCAATTCCCCGGACTTTGTGAGTGCAGGGACACCATTACACGCGTGCACTACATATAGGTCACTACCTATATGTAGCTTCACAATGGTAACTCCAAATATGGCCATGTAACATGTCTATGATCATGGAATTGCCCCCTCTATGCCATCCTGGCATAGTTGGCACAATCCCATGATCCCAGTGGTCTGTAGCACAGACCCTGGTACTGCCAAACTGCCCTTCCTGGGGTTTCACTGCAGCTGCTGCCAACCCCTCAGACAGGCATCTGCCCTCCTGGGGTCCAGCCAGGCCTGGCCCAGGATGGCAGAACAAAGGTCTTCCTCTGAGAGAGGGTGTTACACCATCTCCCTTTGGAAAATGGTGTGAAGGCAGGGGAGGAGTAGCCTCCCCCAGCCTCTGGAAATGCTTTCTTGGGCACAGATGTGCCCAATTCTGCATAAGCCAGTCTACACCGGTTCAGGGGACCCCTTAGCCCTGCTCTGGCGCGAAACTGGACAAAGGAAAGGGGAGTGACCACTCCCCTGACCTGCACCTCCCCTGGGAGGTGTCCAGAGCTCCTCCAGTGTGCTCCAGACCTCTGCCATCTTAGAAACGGAGGTGCTGCTGGCACACTGGACTGCTCTGAGTGGCCAGTGCCACCAGGTGACGTCAGAGACTCCTTCTGATAGGCTCCTTCAGGTGTTAGTAGCCTATCCTCTCTCCTAGGTAGCCAAACCCTCTTTTCTGGCTATTTAGGTTCTCTGTCTCTGGGGAAACTTTAGATAACGAATGCAAGAGCTCATCCGAGTTCCTCTGCATCTCTCTCTTCACCTTCTGCCAAGGAATCGACTGCTGACCGCGCTGGAAGCCTGCAAAACTGCAACATAGTAGCAAAGACGACTACTGCAACTCTGTAACGCTGATCCTGCCGCCTTCTCGACTGTTTTCCTGGTGGTGCATGCTGTGGGGGTAGTCTGCCTCCTCTCTGCACTAGAAGCTCCGAAGAAATCTCCCGTGGGTCGACGGAATCTTCCCCCTGCAACCGCAGGCACCAAAAAGCTGCATTACCGGTCCCTTGGGTCTCCTCTCAGCACAACGAGTGAGGTCCCTCGAATCCAGCAACTCTGTCCAAGTGACTCCCACAGTCCAGTGACTCTTCAGTCCAAGTTTGGTGGAGGTAAGTCCTTGCCTCACCTCGCTAGACTGCATTGCTGGGAACCGCGACTTTTACAGCTACTCCGGCCCCTGTGCACTTCCGGCGGAAATCCTTTGTGCACAGCCAAGCCTGGGTCCACGGCACTCTAACCTGCATTGCACGACTTTCTAAGTTGGTCTCCGGCGACGTGGGACTCCTTTGTGTAACTTCGGGTGAGCACCGTTTCACGCATCATCGTAGTGCCTGTTTCTGGCACTTCTCCGGGTGCTACCTGCTGCTAAGAGGGCTCCTTGTCTTGCTCGACGTCCCCTCTCCCTCCTGGTCCAATTTGCAACCTCCTGGTCCCTCCTGGGCCACAGCAGCATCCAAAAACGCTAACCGCACGATTTGCAGCTAGCAAGGCTTGTTGGCGTTCTTTCGGCGGGAAAACACTCCTGCACGACTCTCCACGGCGAGAGGGATCCGTCCACCAAAGGGGAAGTCTCTAGCCCTTTTTGTTCCTGCAGAAACCTCAGCTTCTTCTGTCCAGTAGAAGCTTCTTTGCACCCACAGCTGGCATTTCCTGGGCATCTGCCCATCTCCGACTTGCTTGTGACTTTTGGACTTGGTCCCCTTGTTCCACAGGTACCCAAGATTGGAAATCCATCGTTGTTGCATTGTTGGTTTGTGTCTTTCCTGCATTATTCCTCTAACACGACTTCTATGTCCTTGGGGAAACTTTAGTGCACTTTGCACTCACTTTTCAGGGTCTTGGGGTGGGCTATTTTTCTAACCCTCACTATTTTCTAATAGTCCCACCGACCCTCTACAAGGTCACATAGGTTTGGGGTCCATTCGTGGTTCGCATTCCACTTTTGGAGTATATGGTTTGTGTTGCCCCTATCCCTATGTGTCCCCATTGCATCCTATTGTAACTATACATTGTTTGCACTGTTTTCTAAGACTATACTGCATATTTTTGGTATTGTGTACATATATCTTGTGTATATTTCCTATCCTCTCACTGAGGGTACACCCTAAGATACTTTGGCATATTGTCATAAAAATAAAGTACCTTTATTTTTAGTATAACTGTGTATTGTGTTTTCTTATGATATTGTGCATATGACAACAAGTGGTACTGTAGGAGCTTCACTCGTCTCCTAGTTCAGCCTAAGCTGCTCTGCTAAGCTACCATTATCTATCAGCCTATGCTGCCAGACACCCTATACACTAATAAGGGATAACTGGGCCTGGTGCAAGGTGCAAGTACCCCTTGGTACTCACTACAAGCTAGTCCAGCCTCCTACACACCATCAGAAACTAAAACAGCCTCTGTGGTCTCCCTAACAATACCAATCCCAACTACACTTCCAATGGTGAGCCCAGCTACACCCTTGGATTGGCTTTTTGTAGTAGACTTCCCACTACCACTGCTATTACTAGGGGCACAAGAGGTTGCAGTTGGGGTTGTGGTAGTGGGATCCTTGGTGTTTTTTTTTGGACAAGTGGAATCACTTGCCGAATGGCCTTTTTTACTTTACATAGATAACACCATGGCTTTTTCGGATTGTGAGAAGAAGATTTGGATCCACCACCCCCAGAGGAATTTTTGTGTGCCTGATGAAGACTCAGAATGCTTTGTATCCTTGTCCCCACCCTTGTCAGAAGACCTACCATCTTTCTTCTTGCTATCCTTGTCACCCCCTGTATAAACCTTTCTGTTCACTCTTGTTCTGACCCATTTGTCTGCCTTCTTCCCCAATTCTTGGGGGGAGGTCAGATCTGAGACTACCAAGTACTGGTGCAACAAATCAGACACACAATTGTTTAAAATATGCTCTCTCAGGGTTAGATTATACAGGCTTTCATAGTCAGTCACCTTACTGCCATGTAACCAACCCTCCAAGGCCTTCACTGAACAGTCTCAAAGTCTGTCCAGTCTTGAGAGGACTCTTTTCTGGTGTCTCTGAACTTAATCCTGTATTGTTCAGTGGTTAAGCCAAATCCATCCAAGAGTGCATCTTTCAAAACTTTGTAGTTATTATCATTACTTTCTCTGACAATAAGGAGTCTATCCCTACCCTTACCAGTGAAAGATAGCCACAAGATTGCAGCCCACTGCCTCTAAGGGACCAACTGTACCATACAGGCCCTCTCAAGTGCAGCAAACCACTTGTTAATGTCATCCCCCTCCTTGTAACGGGGGACTATCTTATGCAGGTTTCTGGAATCTTGCTCTCTAACAGCATTGCTATCAAACACACTGCTGCTGCCACCATGGGGAACTAACCCCAACCTTTGCCTTTCCCTTTCCACATCCAGAGATTCACTGTTTCAGGCCAGCTGCTGCTGTTTAAGCCTCAGCCTGGCCTCTTCCAACCTCAGCTATCTGAGTTCCCTTTCCATCAGGTTATCCTCAGGGTTGGAGGCTTGGGAATTGTGAGATACAGAAGAAATGTGGCAATTGGCAGAGTGTGGCCTGTCCCTAGATGGCTGGACTCTAGGAACTTGGCCTTTAGGAGTGAAAGGTGCCCTACTTGTGTGTGACCCCCTCCCACTACCAGTGTCGCTAGATGGCCTGTTAGCTGACAGGTCCTTGGAAGAACCCTCCCCAGCATCCTCAGGGGACTCCTCTGAGCCTGGCTGGGTACCCCTTCCTCTACCTCCTGATTCTGGGATGGGCCAGACTGGTTCTGGTCACTTTCTAGGAGAAGGCTAAGGAGAAGATCTTTGGTAGGATTCTCACCAATGCCTAAACCTCTTTCAATGCAGAGACCCCTCAAACTCTTAAATTTAAACTACCATATGTGGCCTGGACAACTGTGGGAGTAAGCGCTACTGCAGACATAATAGAAAGGGTTTAGGACAGAGAGAGAAAACAAAAAAAGTTTAGAAACTTTTTAGAGAAAAGCTTTTTTAAAACTTTCCAAAAATTTTGAAAACCTTTCTAAAGCTTCTTAGAAAGGTTAGAGAAGGAAAGTTAAACTGTTTAGGTTAACTGTGCATATTCTGAAGTATTTAGTATATGTTTTTCTTATGAAAAGCACCAATGACAAAGTGGTAAAGCAGTTACAAGTACTTATCCCATCGCTGCACCACCAATGTAGGAGGCTGGCCTGGTTTATAGTGGGTACCTGATGGTACTTACACCTTGTGCCAGGTCCAGTTATCTCTTATTAGTAGATTAGTAGTGTTCTAGCAGCTTAGGCTGATAGAGGTAGCTATAGCAGAGCAGCTTAGGCTGAACTAGGAGACATGCAAAGCTCCTACTATACCACTTATATCATATAGCACTATATCCTAAGAAACACAATACTCAGGATTACTAAAAATAAAGGTACTTTATTTTAGTGACAGTATGCCAAAAGAATCTCAGAGGATATACTCCCTTAGGAGGTAAGTAATATACACAAAATATACACACAAACCAAAATCAGGTAAGTAACTAGTTAGAAAAGTAGTGCAAACACTGTAGAATACAATAGGATGCAATGGGAGGCAATAGGACTAGGGGCAACACAAACCATATACTCCAAAAGTGGAATTCGAACCACAAATAGCCCAGGCCTAGTGTAGTGTGTAGAGGGTCACTGGAAGTGTAAGAAAACACTAAGGGTGTCCAAGATACCCCACCCCAAGACCCTGAAAAGTAGGAGTAAAGTTACCCTACTACCCCAGAAAGACAGTAAAGACGAGATAGGGGATTCTGCAAAGGCAACAACTGACTGCAAAGCACTGAGGACGGATTCCTGGACCTGAGGACCTGCAAAGGAAGGAGACCAAGTCAAAGAGTCACGAAAGTGTCCAGGGGGGCAGGAGCCCACTATACCCCGAATGAAGATGCAAAAGGGCTGCCTCTGGGTGGAAGAAGCCAAAGATTCTGCAACAACGGAAGGCGCCAGGAGCTTATCCTTTGGTCAGAAGATGTTTCACAGCGTGCTGGAGGATGCAGAGTTGTTTCCACACAGAAAGACGTCAAACAAGCCTTGCTAGCTGCAAGAGTCGTGGTTGAAGATAAAAGGGTGCTGCCTGGGCCCAGGAAGGACCAGGAAGTCACCGCTTGGAGGAGAAGACAGAGGGGGCACTCAGCAACAGAGAGGGCCCATGCAGAAGCAGGCAGCACCTGCAGAAGCACTTGAACAGACGTTCAAGAAATCTGAGCACGGCGGTCATCTCAACACTACAAAAGAGGGTCCCACGAAGGCGGTGGTCAACTCAGCAAGTTGAGCAATGCAGGACGGAGTGCTGGTGACCTGGGCTATGCTGTGCATGAAGGATTCCTTGCAAAAGTGCACAGAAGCCCTAGCAGCTGCAGATCACGCAGTACACAGTATTACCATCTGGCGTGGGGAGGCAAGGACTTACCTCCACCAAATTTGGACAGATGGACCACTGGACTGTCGGGGTCACTTGGATCCAGCTCCTGTGTTCCAGGGTCCAAGCTCGTCAAGATGAGAGGGGACCCAGAGGACCGGTGATTCATAAGTTTGGTGCCTGAGTTAGCAGGGGGAAGATTCCGCCGACCCACGGGAGATTTCTTCTTGGCTTCCAGTGCAGGGTGAAGGTAGACAGCCCTCAGAACATGCACCACCAGGAAACAGTCGAGAAAGCCAGTAGGATTAGGCGCTACAACGTTGCTGGTAGTCTTCTTGCTACTTTGTTGCGGTTTTGCAGGCATCCTGAAGCAGTCTGAAGAGGGAGATGAAGTCGAAGAGGGAGATGAAGAGGAACTCTGGTGAGCTCTTGCATTCCTTATCTGACGAGAAACCCACTGGAGAGACCCTAAATAGCCTTCAGAGGAGGATTGGCTACCTAACCAGGTAAGAGCCTATCAGGAGCCTATCAGGAGGGGTCTCTGATGTCACCTGCTGGCCCTGGCCACTCAGAGGTCTCCATTGTTCCCCCACACCTCTGCATTCAAGATGGCAGAGGTCTGGGACACACTGGAGGAGCTCTGGGCACCACCCCCAGGCTCTGGAAATGCTTTGAAGGGCACAGATGGTGCTCTCCTTGCATACTCCAGTCTACAGCAGCTCAGGAACCCCCAGTCCCTGTTCTGGCATGAAACTGGACAAAGGAAAGGGGAGTGACCACTCCCCTGTCCATCACCACTCCAGGGGTGGTGCCCAGAGCTCCTCCAGAGTGTCTCTGGGTTTTACCATCTTGGATTCCAAGGTGGTGGGGCACTCTGGGAGCATCTGAGTGGCCAGGGCCAGCAGGTGACATGAGAGACCCCTCCTGATGGGTGCTTACCGTGTTAGGAGACCAATCCCCCTTTCAGGGCTATTTAGGATCTCTCCTCTGGGTGTTTCTTCAGATTCGGATTGCAAGACTCCAGCAGAAATCTTCCACATCCTTTAGTTCATCTTCTACCGGCGGAACCGCAGCTGAATTCTTCAGGAACTCTACAAAACTGCAACAAAGAAGCAAAGAAGACTTCTGCAACATTGTAATTTCAGCTCCTGCCAGCAACTGCAACAGTTTCCAGGTCATGCATCATCCGAGGGCTGTCTGTCTTCAGCCTGCACCAGAAGAAATGAAGGAATCTCCTGTGGAGTCACTACCTTGCTTCAGCAGTCACCTCTCTGCAGCGACGACCAGTGGCTTTGGTCCCTTCTCGAGACAACAGGCGTGGATCCAGCAACAGGAGTGGTGGACTAAAGTGACTCTGACAGTCCCAACATCCAGCTGTCCAACTTTGGTGGAGGTAAGAGCTTGACACCCCACGCAAGACAGTACCCCCGTACACCGCATGAATTGCTGTTGCCAACGCTTGTGTGCGACCTTCCAAAAAGTTCTTTGTGCACAGCTTAGGTCCCCAGCTCTCCATCCAGTGACGCAAAGCTTCCTGAGTGATTCCCCGTCAGTGTGGGATCCCTTTGTGTCATGCTGCATGGGCCTCCATTTGCACCTTCTTTGTTCTCTTGTTGTGGGACTCCTATACATGCTGCCTTGCCTTCTGAGGGCTCTCTGAGTTGCTGAGAGCCCCTCTGTCTCTACCCCACTGGGGAGAGGCCCGAAGGCCACTCCTAGTCCTGAACAGTGCCATTTTCCACTAACCGCGAGCTTTGCATTTGCTAAGGCTTGTTGGTGGAATCCAGTGATGCAAACCAGACTGAATTCATCCATCTGACGTGGGACATCTTCTGCACCAACCAGGAACCCGCATCTGTCTTCCTTGGTGCAATACTGACTTTGTCTTCTCACCCGTGGTTCTTCTGTTGCACCTTCATATGGGTTAGCAGGGACTCCTGTTCTCCCTGGACTCATCAGTGCTTCTTGAACTCGGTACCCTTCTTCCACAGGTCTTCAAGTCCAGAAATCCATCATTGGTGCCTTTCAGTCTCTTCTGGTTCCAGCATAATCTATCTATTCTTGTGTGTTTCAGGAAAGATTACTGTGATTTATTCTGGTTTTCCTGGGCTCTGGGGTGGGGTCTACTACTTCATTCATTCATTAGCTTTATTTCGGTAAAAATAAATACCATAAAAGCACATCACAGTTAACAGTTTCGTGGTTTAGCAAGACAACAAGTTATAAAAGAGATTTTCGAACATAAAAGATTGAGCTACATAAAAAATGTTAGGCATAAGCATTTTTCCTACTGGAAATTCATACCCTATTATAGAGTCGTATAAAAATGCATAGTGGGTATTAAAAGTCAAATACAAACCTAGCCAAACATATCACGTAAAATAAGACATTTCTGTTTAAAAATATAAAAATATCTAAGCATAAAAAAGAAAAAAATACATCTAGGCAATGTAAAGTGATAAGTGCATACAAAAATGGGTTCATCAATGACCGCTCCCCACATCCATTGTTAACTTTTCCTCTATTTTTTTAAGCGTATTCAGTCTATTATGCCAGATGGAATCTAGATATTTTGCCAGGCAGCAAGCCACTAAAACAGATGAGTCAGATTTAAAAATTCTCAAAGCTAGTGAACAGTTTTTAAAACCCATTTTCCTACATAAAGGAATAATCCAACGGACTCTCTGTTTGTGGTATGCGGGGCATTGGAAAAGGATGTGGGTTATAGATTCTTCTCTGGCACAGCCCATCGGGCACATCTTAGAAGTGCAACTAGTGTTAGACCATTTATATGTAAGGGTACGCAGAGGAAGAGAGCCTATCCTGAATCTAATATACAATGCACGTGCATGTGGAGAAGAAACTATGTCCATATATTGCACAGATTCATAGTGGCATTTGAATTGTAGGAAGTTGCCCGTCATGGAAGATGGCGAGACAGCAGACAATTGTGAAAGTTGGACATAGAGCCAAAATGCATCCTTCAATGTCTGTGTTGCATTTTTTGGGATAGATAGCGGGTCCTTCCAATAAGACCCCAAACCAAGTAGTGAGTAGGACCGTTCTGCGTATACACACCACTTGATTTTTGGACTGGTGTTGTTGGCCATCAAATTGACTAGCCCACATCTATAGGGAGCAAGAGAGTCTAGTGACCATAGGCGAATCCAATACTGCAAAGGCCTAAGTGCGGCAATCTGGCTGATGGGGGGGCAGGTTTAAATCCATTCAAATAGGGAGCATTGGAGTGCTGGAAGGAACTCTTAGCAACGACCTTAAGAAGGAGTTTTCCATCCTTTGTCAGATCGTCTAAATTACAGTGGCCCCACAGTTCGGCTCCATAAATGGCCCCCCCTCTTGCTTGTGATTTGTAAATTTAGACAGCGGGCGTCATGGCAAAGCTAGGAGATCTAGCTGCAAATCTTACAATGCCACTCACCCGTTGTTTCAGTCGGAGGGTGGCCTTCTGGATATGACAGTGCCACTTATGCGAGTCTTCTAATTTCAGGCCTAGGTAGTCAAAATCGCTAACTCTTTCCAGCATGGCACCCTCTAAATAGATGGGTCGTTGCATCCTGCCTTTTTTATCCCCAAACACCATACACTTGTTTTTTTAGTCGAATAATTTCTAGGCCATGGTCATTACAGAAATCCATGAACCTCGAGAGCAGGGTTGAAAGACCTGTAGCTGTTTGGGATATCAGCAAGGTGTCATCGGCAAATAGGATGCAGGGGATCTTCTTCCCTCCTAGTTTGGGGGCATCATTGGAACACTCCATAAGATAAGGAATACATGCATTTATGAAAAGGAGAAATAAGGTGGGGGCAAGCACACAGCCTTGTCTTACGCCGCGAGCGGTAGGACATTTTTCAGTTAATTCACCTTGACGACCCCATCTGATTCTTCCATAATTGCCAGTATAGAGATCTCTGGTAATATTTAGAATAGAGCAAGGAACTCCTGTTTTAGACATGACCTCCCACAGTTTGTGGCGGGTACTAAATCCAAGGCTGATTTTAGGTCAACAAATGCTACATATAGATGACCTAGGTCTACATCAACAACTTTCAATTTGATGGAAATGAAATGGAATATCTGATCTATTGTACTGATTTTTTCTCTAAAACCCGCTTGGAGGTGATTTACGATTTGGTTTTCCACTATCCATTTGCTCAGCCTGCTCAACAATTGGTGCCAAAATATTTTTTGAAGATTGTCGAGAAGGCTGATGGGTCTATAGTTTCCCGGGGAATTCCTCTCTCCTTTCTTGTGTACGGGCACAATAATTGCCTCTTTCCATGATTCAGGGTAAGATCTGGTAATCAAAATGACGTTGGAGAGCCTGTTAATGTATGGACTCCAGGTGTTCTGGTCCGCTTTAAACATGTCAGAGGGAATCCCATCCGACCCTGGGGCCTTCGCTGCTTTCTGGGCAGTGATGGCCAGCACAGTTTCATTCAATGTGAAGGGAGGCAAGGAGGGCGTAAGCTCACTCAAAGTTGTCAACTCTCCCAGACTTGATACATCACTGGCCGGTGGGGGGCCATACAGTTCCTTGAAAGGAGAAAGCCAGGCATCAGGAGTAATATGAGACTCCAGATAGGGTACTTGGTTCTGGTCGCTGCGAGAGACCAGAAACCAGAACCGTTTGGAGTCGTGGGCCATAGCTGCCTCAAGTAAATTGCTCCAAAGCCCCTCTATATACTCAAGTTTGCTTTTGCTGCATGTAGAGGCATAATGACGTCTAGCATTAATAATACCTAGTCTATCCTTTCTCCTTAACCCATTGACCAAGGTATTTTTAGCCTCCCAACACCTCTTGTTAAACCATTTAGAGTGAGGTTGGATACGGGAGTTAGTCGGTGGCCTAGGACATTTAGTAAACAACTCTTTCAGAGTAACAAAGAGGTCCAGATGGAGAGACAATACTTCGGTTGGAGCAAAAATAAGGCTATCATCAAATAGCTGGTGGGAAGAAGTTAAAGCACACAATTTTTCTCGAAGCTTGTTTGATTGCTCAAAGGAGTCCCATCTTACCGTACGCCTATTGCTAGACAACTCCATAGCAGTGGAAGAAGCGGGAGGAAATACAGCTCCTGCTAAAAGAGATCTCTTGTACGTGATCTGGAGAGGGGCATGATCGCTAGTGTGGGGATTGCCCACTTCCACGTCTAGTATGTAGTGCCAAGCTCTTAAATCAAAGAAAATGTAGTCCAGTTTATTACTATATGGGCCCCAGAAGAAAGTTGGTCTGGCAGGAGTGTCAGCTGGGAAGCGGCCATTACCAAAACGGAGGCCATGGGATATCATAAGATCTATTATCTGTGTAGCCCTGACACACAATTTACATGGATTTTGCTGGATGGAATGAGGAATAAAAAAGGAAGGAATGTTCCATACACTATCTTCAAGCTGCATAACCTCTATGTGGTCTGCGTTAAGTTCAAGTTGGACATTAAAATCTCCTGCTATTATAATGTGGTATTTAAGACGGAGGTCCGGGATTAAGGTATTCAATAGCTCGATGGTAGTTGAGTGATGGTTAGAAGGTCCCGGCCTACTGTAGATATTTATACAAAGAACAGGGGAGCCTGAGACTGGATGGACAGCAAAAGCCAAAATGTCATAAGAATCCACATATATCTCCTTTATTCCTCCCACCTCTGTAGATTTTACCCAAATAGTTAAACCCCCTGCCGCCCTACCTGCTGAGGATGGCTTGGCAGGTTTAAAAAAGGAACTAAACCCTTGTCTGTACGTGCAATGTGTTGCCCAAGTTTCCTGAAACATACAGACATTAAAATTTTCGACAAATGTCCCCCACTCAGTATCAGCGAGTTTGCCATTAATGCCAGCCACATTCCAGGACAGAAGTTTTGCTGTTTCCTGAGGGGTGGGACAGCTTGATTTCATAGAAATGTAATCTGGAGAATAGCTGTCAATAGGTTTCGCCATGAATGAGTTTGTGAATTTATTAATAGTTTCAGGTTGTAGATCTGATGGAAGAACGACGCCCGGACTAGATAAATTAGGTGGAGAATCAATAGCTACTGAGTCTGGACTAAAAGTGGAAATGCAAGGGTTAGTAAAACATAGTCAGTCAATGTCCGAAGTAGCCCCCTGAAAATCAAGATCGCGTACTGTTTAGGCCCTTGAAGCAAGTCCAGAGCAGGTCATGGGAACCAGATCAGATGGTGGATCTCTTCGGACCTGGTGGCCTGGTGGTCTAAGATCTTGGGTGTTTGCAGAGCGGTTCGAGACCAAGTTAGCTGTTCTGATAAAAGAATTCGGCTGCATGTGACCAACAGTAGGGCAGCTAAAGGTGAGAAAAATAGCAGAGGGCTTCCTGCTTGTGGTCCGTGCTTCCATATCTAGGAGACCTGCTACCAAATGGGGATTTTTGAGATTGAGTTTTATAAAATCACTGCGACCAGGAGAACCAGAGGAACCATTGGCTCGTTCGGCAGATAAAATGTCATCATGAATGATTGAACCACAACCTCTGACATGTCTCAGCCAGTGCGAGACCTTGTTGACTAGTGAGGCTTTATCTTCTCGCATGTTTGGAGGCAAAAGTGGAACATTACACACATATATATATATATAGTTGTTATTAGTTAAGATAGAAATTTGACGGAAAGCTTTGGTGGTGTCCCATTTAAAAGGAACATTAGAAAGAAGAGGAATATTAATTCTGAGAGAAGACATGCGCTGGTTATCAGGACACTGATCTTCTATAAGACCTGCTGCACTTGCTGACAGTGGCAGCGGCCCAGTTGACAGAACGCCTTTTGCGAGTGGATGTTTAGTTGTCATAGGGTTTGGCTTGGGCTCACAAGTAGGGAGAAAATGTTTGTTTTTGAGAAGAGTGGTGATTTCAAGCAGTAGAGATCTCAGCTCACCTACTTCGCTCTTAAGGCTAGACACCAGTGCTAACAAGTCGTTTTGCAGGGGAGCACTCTCTGTGCGTGGCAAGGTCGTGAGAGTTGGTTGATGGATATCCAGATCGTGGGGGGCCAGAGGAGAAAAGCGATTAAAACAAGGAATTATAGGATGTATTGCATAGGCTCTTGGTGCTTCCGAGTCAGAGTGAAGTGCAGAGAGAGCGGGAGGACTACTGGTGTTAGTGGGGCCTTGACAGGCTAGCGGCTGATGAGATGAAACAACAGTTTGTGAATTGGAGGCAATATGCGATCTAGATGTTAGAAATGGGATAAGAGTGCCAGATTTTAGCTCCTTTCGTTGAACCCTCTCCTTGTTATTAAGATCTGTTCTACCTCTTCTATCAGATCGTCTATTTCCTTAGCAACACAGTTAGTGCGGGTAGCGTAGCCTTGTTGGTTTTAGGTATTTTAGATTTAACAGAGCCCGATACCGGGCTATCTTTTGCCTTGCGCTTCCCCATTGGAGAGTAACACTACAACACAATGTAAAAAAAGGATTTAGAAAAACTGCCCTGCACTAGGTGGTCTGGTGCCGTACCTTAGAGCCCAGAGGGGGGGCCCAGCCCGGCCTCCTTCGGTCTCTGACGGGCCCGCCTTGGCCCGGGCGGTGTTGCGCGGTGCGCTTAAGAGCGCACGCGATTCAATCCGAGTGGCCCCAGGTGTGGGGCAGCAAGCAGCAGAGAAGAGGAACCTGGGACTTGGAGTCCCACCAGGCTCAGGTCAGTGGCCAGAAGCAGCGGTGTTGCGCGGTGCGCTTAAGAGCGCCCGCGATTCAATCCGAGTGGCCACAGGTGTGGGGCAGCAGGCAGCAGAGAAGAGGAGCCTGGGACTTGGAGTCCCACCAGGCTCAGGTCAGTGGCCAGTCTACTGCTTACCTTTGGTGTTTTATTACACTCCCAGCGCCCCTCTATACACTACACTTGCCTAGGTAGGAGACCGACGGTCACATTCCACTATTTTAGTACATGGTTTGTGTCCCACCTAGGCTTGTTGCAACCTATTGTGATTTCCACTATTTGCACTGTTTTCTGACTGTGTGCTCACCTGTTTTTGGCTACTAGTGTATATATTACTTACCTCCTAAGGGAGTATAGTCTCTAAGGTATTTTTGGCATTGTGTCACTTATATAAAGTACCTTTATTTTTGTAAGAGGAAGATGATTCAGACGACGAGGAATTTATGGACAGATTATTGCATGATCGTCCGTCACCATATGCGGTGAGCGACAGTGCTCCAAGTACTAGCTTGGATCCTGGGAACCAGACGCAGGAAAAGGGAGTTACTGATACGGCACAGACTAGCGATACAGCTTCGATACAGAATGGTGTCAGTGTACCCACTGCACCAGACATACCGATACAGTTGCAGCCTCCACCGCAGATACAGAGAATCTACCCCGACGTCCCAGTGCTTGAGACAACTACAAATTTGATAGTGCTTCCAGACCCGATATACACGAAGCCAAAGTTAATACAGATTGAATCAACTCCGAAATTAATATCTCAACCACAACCACAGCTGATACCAGGGTACAACCCTGTAGCAGGTCCACCATTAGTACCTGTTCCGGGTACATTGGAACAGACCTATGGAGTTGCTGCTCCAAGAAGTCTGGGTCCGGGTCAGACACCTGCCGCAATATCGTTACCCATTACTGCCGGTCCACCAGTGCCATTGTATGCACAGGGTAAAACGGGTGTGTGTGATCAGGGAGTGATGACTCAGGAGGCGATAAGAGGAGGGTCTATGGGAACTCCACAGATAACGGCCCCCCGGAGAACAAGTAATTGAACAGCCTAGGCCCTTAGTCCGGTAGGAGCACCCCTCGAAGCAATGCACCAAGCAGGTTTGGGAGTTCTAACTCCGCAAACCATGAGCACGAATACCTCACATTCCCCAATGATGCATGCAGGGAACATTTCACTGCAGGGTTTTACAGTTCAACAGTTAAATGAATGTTTAGAAAAAACTTATACTTCACAGAAGACCGCAGTGGTTACAGTCGAACCAGAGAAAGAAAAACAAGATGAATACTTGAACTTTGTATGACTAGGGGCGGGAGCTGCCGAGTTAGTAGAAGGGACAATGGGAGTAAATAGATTGGAGTCATACACAGAGGCAGAATTGAGATACTTATGCCCCAAGATTACTAAAGAAGTAGGTAAGGTGCATCAACGATTATCAAACCTGGCAGACAAATACAATATCGATATCGGAAACACTAAACATTTGAAAAGAAGTTACAGATTAGATTTTGACTCAAAGGATTTTGAGCACATGAGATCTGCAGGAATGAAGGCACATTTGAGAGAACTGTTGCAAAGCACACAAATTTGGGGTGCACTGGAGAAATGGGAAGGCCGATTGGCAAAGAGATAAGGAAAAAGGTGACAGCCCAGGGTCTAATCAAGCCAAGACCTCGCCTGATTTGGAATCGGTAAAAATATTACCTATGAGAGAGACAGCTGGTGGTGTCTTAGTTCATGTGCCTTGGACTAGAGGAGACATTCTATCCTTTACTAATGATTATCCCAGATTGAGAGAGAAACCGATCGAGTGGTATCAACAAACAGATAGGTTTGTGAAACTTGCAAAGTGTCTCTGGGAAGATTTGAACACCTTGTTTGAGATCATTGTTCCGCCTGATTTGTGGCTCGAGTGCAAGAGAGGGGTAGATTGGCCGACAAAGGAGCCGGCAAGAGATAAGGTGACCGGGGCACCTTCTGAAGAGGTGATGAAGTATTATCATAAGGTGATTGAGTTTTTGAAACAAAAGGTGTCGCCAAAGGTGACTGATTGGCAGAAAATCGACCGGGCCTCTCAAGAGGTTAAAGAGTCAATACATGCTTATTACGAGAGATTGTTAAAAGCGTTTAAGCATTACAGTGGTACTGAGACTATTGAACCAAAGGACATGAACCACCTTGTGTTCAGATTCGTCGAAGGATTGAGACCAGAGGTTAGCCAAATGATTAAGAATCATTTAATTTGTTGGCAAGCTAAACCGATTGATGAGGTGTTGCAGTATGCAAAATACTGTAGTGATGACATAGAGTTGAAGCAGAAAAAATTGAAGGAAAAGGTGATGGTGATGCAGATAAGGGCTGCACAGGCTGGAATACAGGGAAATGGAGTTCAACAGATGATACAGCAACAACCGTAAATGAATGGTGTGTTTCAGACACAGCCGAGAGGACGAGGCAGAGGGTTTGTAAACCGCGGTTCAGATTTGAATACAGTTGTAATTCAAAATTACATTCAAGGGGCGAAAAAGATGTCACCATGTCACGCGTGCGGGGGCGTGGGTCACTGGAAACGGGAGTGCCCGAATATGGTGCAGGATGGTGCAGTTCAGCAGAGCACTAATGTTGGTACATTACAAAATTCACGAGGTCCAAAAATGAGACATCAAAGCCCACATTTTCAGAACAATTTGGTACAAATGCAAGGGGTACAGCCCATGCAGCAGATGCAAATGCCGCGTTTTCAGTCAATACAAATGCAACCAGTGCAGCAGCAGATCCCTATGGTGCCTAGACAGCAAATGCAATTACCAATGGCTCCGATGGGACAGTAACAGGTGATGCTTCCTCAGCAGGTCACAGGCCAGGTAACGAATCAAAATAATACTGTGCAACAATTCCCATTAAGAGGCAAAAATGGCATGAATGAGGAGTGGTCAGATGATAGCTCAGACAGTGAGGAGTGCAGGCTAGCAGCATCCTTAGAGGTGGATCAAAGAGGCCCATATGTAGAAGGAAAGGTAATGGGCTACAAGGTTTCCTTCCTGGTCGATACAGGAGCTACACGTTCCACAGTTAGAAGTGCAGAAGTTCCAAGATTGCCTCTCTCAGGGCATACCATACGAGTGGTTGGAGTAGCGAATCAGTATCTGACTAACCCGATTACAGATCCAGTGCAAGTTGAGATTGGCAACAACCAGGGGCTACATAGATTTGTTGTCTGTGATTCAAGTCCGGTATCCCTACTGGGAAGGGACTTACTGTGCAAGACAAAATGCTCAATTACCTGTTCCAATTATGGAATTGAAGTACAGACAAATAGCGATGACGAGGGAGATGAAAGTCAATTTTTATAGGAAGAAACAGGGACAAATGAAGACTACCCTCTGATTACTCTATTCCCAATGCATGCTTGATCGATCTGCCTGTCGAACTGCAAGGGACAGTAACAGAGAAAGTGTGGGACTTGACCGGGAAAGAAGTAGGACTAATAAAATGGGTGGAACCAGTCAAAGTCCAGATAAAACCGAATGCAGTGTTCCCACAAGTGCCACAATACCACATGACCCAAGATGTTCTTATCGAAGTATCACAAATAATTGCAGACTTTCTCAGACAGGGAGTTCTGAAAGAAGTCTTGAGCAGTCCATGGAACTCTCCCATAATGGGTTTAAAGTAGCCCTGTGGAAAAGTTCGAATTGTGCAAGACTTGAGAAAAATAAACAAAATTGTGATAAAATGTTGCCCTGTGGTACCCAACACAGCAGTAATAATGTTCCAGGTCCCCTGTGATGCTGAATGGTTTACCGTAGTAGACCTATCACACACCTTCTTTTCAATACCTCTTCATGAGGACAGCCATTTTTTGTTCAGTTTCAAATTCCTGGATAAGGTGTACAGTTGGTGCAGAATTCCTCAGGGGTTTTCTGAATCACCGTCCATCTTTAATCAGATATTGAAAAAGGATTTGGAGCCACTAGTGCTGCCTTTCAATTCAACTCTTGTGCAGTACATTGATGACTTGCTAATCGCATCCAAAACAAGGGACAGTTGCAAATATGACACCATTGCATTATTAAATCATCTGGGGAAAAATGGACACAAGGTGTCACCCAGAAAATTACAATATTGTCAGAAGGAAGTGAAATACTTAGGACATTTGATTGAAAAAGGGTCCAGGAGAATATCAAAGGAAAGAATAACAGCTGTTTTGCAAATGAATCCCCCAACGACAAAAAGAGATGTCAGAATGTTTTTGGGAATGGTGGGCTACTGTCGCCAGTGGATACCCAACTTCTCAATCATTTCAAAGCCATTGATAAAACTGACAGGTAAAGAAATCAAGGATGAGCCATATACTATAACCTTGTCAAAAGAAGAGCTTGAGTCATTTATGGAGTTAAGAGAATGTATGTGCAGGGCACCAGCACTAGGAATGCCAGACTACGAGAAACCTTTCCTGTTGTTTTGTCATGAACATGATGCTTGTTCTTTGTCTTAACACAGGTCCACGGAGATGCAAATCGCCCTGTAGCATATTTTTAAGCTACCTTGGACCCTGTCGCAGCAGCCTTACTGGGTTGTTTGCGTGCAGTTGCAGCAGTTGGTCAGAGCCTTTTACAATGTGAAAGCATAGTCATGGGATACCCTCTAACAGTAATGGTTCCACATTCAGTTGAAATTCTGTTAACTCGAACTAAGACTCAGCACATGACAAATGCAGGTCTTACTAGGTATGAGACGATCATACTGGGGTCACCAAATGTCACCCTTAAGAGATGCACTGTACTGAACCCGGCAACTTTACTTCCTAATAAAAATACTGAAATGAAAGATGGGGAAGAATTTAAACATGATTGTCTTGAGGTGACTGAGCTGTGTACCAAACCTCGTCCAGACATACAGGACACCCAGTTAAAAGAAAATGATTGCATTATGTTTGTCGATGGGTCCTGTCTAAGAGATTCTGCAGGAACACTGAGAGCTGGCTATGCGGTATGTACCATAGCTGGTATTGTTGAAGCCTCCTGGCTTGAAAAAAGTGTTTTCTGCGCAAGTGGCAGAATTGATTGCTCTTACAAAGGCATGCCACGCAGCTGTGAATTTGAAAGTCACTATCTATACTGACAGCAGATATGGATTCGGAATTGTACATGATTTTGGCCAACTTTGGTCACAGAGAGGTTATATGACCTCATCTGGTTCTCCTGTGAAAAATGGTGAACAAATAAAAGATTTGTTACATGCGATTCAGTTACCTCTTGAAATTGCCGTGGTGAAATGCAGTGCTCACATTAGATCGCAAGACTTTGTGTCCATGGGAAACGGCTATGCAGATCAAGTCACAAGATTTTGCGCATTGAACTGTATATCGTTCAAGGAGCAATGGGTATTGTTAACACAAACTGAAATTGACACATGTTTAAACTTAGCATTACGGGTAGTTTACACATTAGACGAACTAAAAACATTACAAAGCCGTGCAAGCAAGGAAGAAAAACGCTCTTGGCAAAGAATGCAATGTGTACAGAGAGCTGATGATTTATGGGTTTCAGAGGAAGAGAAATTAGTCTTGCCAAACAGTCTTCTGTCACAATTTGCCAGGCTCTATCATGGGCAGGCTCACCTGGGAAGAGATGCCATGATCAGGTCATTCAAAATTGATTGGTTTAATCCAAAATTCAGACATGCCGCAGAAATTACCTGCCACAGGTGCATCATCTGTCAACAGATGAATGCCAGAAAAGGAACTGTGGTAACTTTGAGCCACATTGGGAGAGCTGGAGGTCCGTTCAACAAAATGCAAATGGACTTCATTGAAATGCCTGTTTGTGGAGGACTGAAGTACGTGTTGGTGATTGTGTGTGTTTTCAGTCACTGGATTGAGGCATATCCCACACGTAGAAATGACAGCCTTACAGTCGCAAAACTACTACTTAGAGAACTGATACCAAGATTCGGGGTTCCGGTTTCTATAGAATCGGTTAGGGGTAGACACTTCGACAATGAGGTGATTAAACTCCTGTGTGCCGCACTTAACATTGAACCAAAGCTGCATTGTAGCTATCGCCCCGAAGCATCAGGACTAGTAGAGCAAATGAACGGTACTTTGAAATCGAGAATGGCAAAAATGTGCACAGCAACTAACATGAAGTGGCCAGATGCCTTGCCTCTAGTGCTGATGTCAATGAGAAACACCCCAGACAAGAAAACTGGACTATCCACCCATGAAATCCTCATGGGCAGAGCTATGAGATTACCAGCAGTACCTGCAAATGCACTAGTGAATATTACAGATGATATGGTGTTGGATTACTGCAAAGGTTTGGCTGATGTGATTCGCTCTTTCTCTCACCAGGTGGAAACTAACACGTTGCCACCGATCGGCGATCCAGGCCACTCTCTACAAGCCGGTGACTGGGTGGTTGTCAAGAAGCACGTAAGAAAATCATGTCTAGAACCACGTTGGAAAGGGCCATATCAAGTAATATTGACGACTACTACTGCTGTAAAGTGTGCCGGGGTTCCCAACTGGATACATGCCAGTCATACAAAACGGGTAACGTGTCTTGTTGAAGAGGAACTTGAAGTTTCCGGCACAACAACTTTAGAAAGAGAAGTCTCAGGGCCAGTGAACAGTCAAGAAGAAACTGAGACTACCGGAGAGCCCACTGAGAACAGCCTTGTCCCTCAAACATTCAATGAGTTCGAGAGAGGTGACAGAGTGCCTATCTCAGCAGAGGCGGCAGGAGAACTAAGTCAAGGAGAGGTTCTCCCAGAAGTAGACGGATACGGGTTAGAGCTCGAACCTGGCACAGAACTGGAAGAAGAAGAAGAAGGAGAAATTGTAGAGAGGAATCAGAACTTGTCAGGGTCTCCTGAACCAGCTGCAGGTCCGTCAAGAGAAAACACCATATCACAAGAGGAGGGTGCTGTCCAACATCCTGAAGGAACACATCGAGAAAAGACACATAGAGGCGACAATTGGCCAGATAAGCCACCCTTCAAGATAAGAGACATATAAAATGACACAATAATAGAAGAGAACAATACTTCTCGAGTGGATGATCTGAGTGAAGGAGAACAACAGGGTGAACGAAGGTTAAAAAGAAAAAGAATCGCAAACAGAAGATATACAGGTCCTGAATGGGCGTATGCTACAACTTCTGAATGGCAACAAGAATTCCTAGCATTTTGCTTTGATCGAGAAGTACCAGGCCAATACTACAGTACCTGTACGAATCTGGGAAAAGCTTGGTTAAATTCTGAAAAATTTTGAAACTGAAAAGAGACATTATAAACTACTGGAAGTGACACGAAAAACCTGATTGACTTTAAACCTGATTACGACAAGCTGCTAACCTGATTTGACAAAAGAGGTCCTGGAGTGAGTGAAGACGCTGTGATATACGCAGAAGAAAAAGAAAAAAAAAAAGAGAGAAAGGGAGTTTTTATCCTCAAGTTGATTGTTGATCTGCTATTCTGATTCTATACAAACATGGGTTACAATAGAAATAATAGCAAGGGAAGTAAGGTGTGTGGTTGGTTAGGTCTTATAATAGGTGTTGTGTGTGCAGTGATAATTGTGGGAGTGATTGTGGGAATGCCATGGATAGAGAAAGAAACTATTAACGCTACTTCAAAACCTGAAACTACCACACTAACACCGTGGGAGAGATTTGAGCAAGATGCAAGACACATGCATGAGGGAACTAATGCAAAAGGGGAACTTTCTACTAATGTCTTCTATCGCTTACTAAATGAGTATGTTGAAACTATGGATGCGAAAGATTGTTATGTATGTACTAAAATTCCTTCGTCTGTGCAGGAGGGAGTTACATATCATAGCCTCCCTCTTACTTATGGAATTAGTTGCAGCTTGCTACTAACAAGATTCTATAATCAAGAGCATGTGCAATATTTTTATTCAAATTTGGATGTTGTGTTTTCCTTTGTGCCTGTGATTGAATTTCTAAATAAATTAGCTAAAGAACATGATATAAAAATAGTTAGAGGATTCTTTGAGCCAACGCTTACATTTGGAACTACTTATGCACACCGCAATAATTTGACTTGCTTACTGTCGCCTGTAGAGAAAAGCTTTTTAGATCACACAGATGATAGACGCAAAGCATTGAAAGAAAGATTAGAAAAAGGATTAGAGAAACGTACATACGCAAATGATTATGCTTACACTGCAATCAAGACACAAGGCAAACTAGCTATAGATGCATTACACGTAGGTAGACTTTGTATATATAGGCCAAAATCTGAGCAGGACAATTTGTTTGTAGGAACAAGTGAGTGCAGGCATGTGTTTTTGTTTTAGAGTAAATGGACCTTTATGCTGAATGGACAAGATCCAGTGATCCCTGGGACCTATTACATCTGTGGGCTAAATGCTTATTAGCGTCTCCCTAAGGGATGGTATGGGACATGTTATTTGGGGATAGTATTCCCAAAGATTTACCAAATTGATGACTTAAAACAAATACCTAAGACGTCTGAATTACAACATCCCCGATAAAAACGAGAATCAGTGGCGGCTGTCATTGGTGATATATTTGGAGCCATAATCCCATCGGTAGGGGTTATCTTGAATTCTATGAAAATTCTAAAGTTGTCTACTATAGTGGATGACATGTTGACAAATTTTACAGAGGCTATACTCCTGATGGATACTGAAGTTGCTGCAGAAAGAGCTATGACTCTTCAAAATCGGCTTTCTTTAGACATTCTTTTAGCTAAGAGTGGAGGAGTCTGCAAGATGCTCAATGAGCGTCATTGTTGTTCATTCACACCAGATAACAGTAAAAAGATTAGAAGTATGCTTACTAACCTGACAAGAGATAGTACAGATTTAAAGGATTTGAAAGAACTTGGTGTTTGGGAGAAATTTGGAAAGGGAATTGTCCGAGTTGGGAGCTGGTTTACCAACATTTGGAATGGGGTACTTGCAAAAATTTTGATGGGTTTATTAATTGTTCTGGTTTGTCTATTAGGATTATGGGGGGCATGCAAAATTAATGACAAAATAAAGAGAAATTGGACTAAAAGAGCCAGGAGAAACGAAGAAAGTGAAAGAGAGAAAATGTTCAACGAAATATGGGAAAGCTCACATAAAGGGCAAGATGTTGAAATGCGCATTATGTGCAAGGTGAAAAATTAAAAATGAAAGGTCAAAGGGAAAGGTTTATGTGATGACGAGCGTCATCAGAGGAGGGACTGAGAGAGCGTAGTTTAAACAATACATATATTAAAATGAAATGCTTAACAATACTGCACATAGAAAACGACAATAATTAGTTATTTGCTTAACGTGCATTTGAATTATGACTATGATAGACTGAACTAATGACAATAAAGAGTAAACTTGTTTGTGATATGATTAATCAAGCTTACATTAGTATTTACGATATTGCATTGAAAATCTTATAGGCCTTAAGTTAGCGTGAGTTGAAGATTTATCCGTGTAACTCTCATATTAAAGCATATTTTCTGTTTTTCCAGTGTGCTGCCTCGCAAAGGGCCATGACCCAGCATTTGGTCTTTTCTTCGTTTCATGTAACAATAATGGTTTTCTTCCCATCCGCATATTAGCTGTTTTTGCAATGGACTTTATACAGTTTGCGACAAAAGTAGAAGTATTCAAGGACATTTGACCATGGAAAAGAGAACTTTTGACCTGAGAAACGTGCCAAGGCGATAACACCCTCCGGATGTGCCACCGCCGAAGACGTCAATTATGAAGACCAATCAAAGTGTTATAAATTATCGTGGGGTGACAATTTGGATTACCTAATGTATAATTTGATAGGTTGAAGATAGTGGGGTATACCAAATATCCAAAAGAATTTTGGGGGAAGGTATTGCGAAAAAGGGCTAAAAACTCATGACACAGAAGGGTCATTAGAACTAGGTAGGAAATGATATTGATTGCATCCAGAAACTCTGTCACTCTGTTTGGTGATTTGAGACTTAAACAAACATCCTCATCCATAGACTGCCCTTTACATTTTTCCTCCTTATGAGGGAAGTGTCCCCTGTCCCTTTAGACGAAGTAGATTGACGGCGATCTAACTGATGTCCTGAAGACGAAGACTGATCCTGTATGCTGACTTATTCCGAGGAGGGTAATTATAACAATGCTATTGTAATTTGTCTGGTGTGCTTTTCCTTTCTAGGTACCAACTGCTGTATTTTTTAATAGAGACCTTAGTTAGATGTTTTCTAAATTGGTGTTCAAAATTGTTTTGCATGAAGTCCAACATGCTGATGCTAATCAGTGGTTAGGCTAGGTGATCACCCTGACTGACACAAACAGACGAGACTGACATTGTGCTATGCTGAACTGAGACGTATATGATATTCTATGTACTCTGATCTATGTTTATCTTATGTTGATGCTTTTATGTTTATGATCTTTGCATTATCAAAGTCTTATCACAGCTGCCATATCGTGACTTTGCTCTTTTGTTTCTTGGTTTTGAGATTGACACTTCTACTATTAGATTGCATTCAATAGGGAATACAATTCACAAAATTCTAATAAGGTGTGGTTATTCATGACTGAAAGGTCATGGTTGTGCCGACAGTTTAATCAATGTCTTTATCCAAAGTAAAGTATATTGTGGTGATAAATATTGATAACGTCATTGATATATTGCTTGACATATTGATCAGTTATCTCGTCCTGCGGTGTCTCACCGATGGGTCAAAAGATTCATCGGCCTAAAACGAGTTCTAATGTGTATAAAATTGACATAAAGGGTTGCGTTATCACTAATATCCTTGAGGGTCAGCCCGGGTGCTGGCAATTGCACTGGCAGGTTGGTGCATGTTCTAAAACGTTCAGCAATATGTGTGTTAAAATTACCAGCTAAATACAGATAAAATAAGTGCCCCACTGTCACTGTCCACTAAATCAGAAATAAATTCAAATGATGAGCGAAACTTAGAATCAGGGGTATTAATAAAGTCATAGTTAAACACATTTACAATATATAAACACATTTTAGACCTGAAGGCTATAGCTCAAAAGCTATTATCTTGTGTCCCAATTACTTTCACTATACCTCCAGTATTAGCTCTTACCCTAATAGTCAGCCCCCCAGAATCACAACCTCTATTAGAAGGAACAGCCGGACTCAAAAAACATTGGTACCCATCAAATTGCACAAAAGTGGGATCCCATGTTTCCTGAAGTAAAATAGTATCATAGGCCCTAACAAAATTCTGCCAATCAGGATTCGGGATCTTAGATTTTAAAAGTTGCCAGGTTCCAGCTTAGAATTCTCAATGACCCACTACCTGGATTTGAAGTAACCATATGAGAGACGGGGGCTATCAGACTGGAAGTAACAGTAACTAGGGCTTTGATAGATTAAATATCATACCCAAGCCCAAATTGCATAGGCACAGAGTGATCTACCGCCAGTCAGTCAACCGATTCTAAACCACCAGCTTTTAAAACATTTTAGATAAATAAACTGCACCATAGGGTATATGAGATAAACCCTGCTGAGGATGTGCAGTTTGTGAAAGAACCCCAAGGGCAAAGTAGCAATATTTGTTTCGTTCTGCTCAAAGAATTCATTTACACTGAGTATACGCTTAACATTAGCTGGTTTCCTAAAAGTTACCACAATACAATCACCTTGAATAGATTTCTGTGAATTATCAGGCCACCCCACTCTACGCATCATCAAGATCTCATTCAGATCCTGAGTAACAAATTTATGCCTGAATAACCAGTGTTTAACCTTCAGTAGAAGTTGACTCCATAACTCCTGCTGGCCAACTTTAAAAGGGGGAACCCCTGGCAGCACTAACACATAGAAGCAGGCTGCAGGTGGAAGATTCAGAATATCTTTACATGAGGCAAGGGAGGAATCAGAGGAAGGTTGACAAGGCAAGTTGTCCAAGGCTGCAGCAGGGCCACATCGAGCCACAGGTGTCTGTAAATGACTGTTGGCATTTATACTAGGTAATCCCTCAGGTACAACAACACTCTGGCATTAACATTAACTGGCTACGCTGAAAGAGTCGTTAAGTTAGTACACAAAAAATGTGTTTTAAGAGCAACACCCCCCTACACATCAGTCATCCAAACGGATGAAGAAACGTGTGCACAAATTTCTGGTGACATGGTGTCTGGTGAAGTGGCAGCACACATTGGTCAAGACCTCTAAGCGGCCCACAATATGGTCTAATCGATCTAACAATGGCTGATGTTTAGCCTCTAGGATAAATGCCACCTTGAAGCAAAACAGATCCATTAAGCATTGATCCAGGGGATGAGAATCACAGGTTTGCATCCTTTCAGGCACTTATTGGTGGAGAATGCACCTCTATGCAAAATGGTTGATTTATCGAACTCCATAATTCCTTCAAAAGATCAATCCAGGATTGTTGGGTCAATGAGTCAGATGCAAATCTACTGAAGTAGTAAATTGGTCTCAAAATGTGGCACTGTGCAGCTCTTCAAGATTTTTGGGTCGCAATTTTTCAGTGCCAGGCTCTGACCCTGCAAATACAGCTTGCACCTATTGTCTCTATGGTGCTACTGGGGTATATCCCCATTTTAAACTGTCCCCAAGGTATCAAAAAGTGATTCATGTTTCAATTCTGGTGGTCAGAGCACTGTTACTGCAAAGGTGGAAGTCACGATCAATCCTTTCTATTGGAGAGTGCTATGGGTGAGTGAGGCAAGTAAGAGCAAAAGAACCATTATATGCCATCCTTTGTGGTAGCATTGCATAGTTTAATAAAATGTTGGCCCAATACAAGGTCGGGGAAAGGTTCCCATGGGCAGGGTAAGCTTGATAAGGAAGGTTATGTTGAGGTCTAACATCAAGGGGAGTGTAACATTTCAAGGTTATTGTATTATTGGGGAAGAATACATATGCTTTGTATGCTTTTGTTATGTATGTGAAGTTGTGTACAAATATATAAATCGAGGAATTGAAGTGCACAGATTGATGGAATGTGCTATATAAAATTTCATTTAGCCTGTATGAAATGAATAATACAAATGTTTTTCTTTTTGGTGTATTTCTCTTATAATCATGTTTAATTTTGGATCTCTGATATAAAAATAAACTATAAAAAACAGGATTTTGGCACTCATTTTAAATTAGGCAGGTTTGCACTGTGCAGTTGGTGTGACAAAGGCAGTGGTCTGCCACACTAACCACGGTCAGGCCACCTAATATAACATGTCAGCAGTTACTTTTTCCCTGAAATTGCTTCCATGTATATGTCAGGGGCTATTTAGTTGAAAAAACGCTTGTAATGACAAGTGGCCAAGAACCAAATTCAGAAATTCCATCACAGACATGATCACCACCTTACTTCTCAACTCTAACTCCTTTATCCTGTTAGGTAGCCTCAATTTCCTCCTGGCGGCTCTCACCAAACCCAACCCCCCTCACCCTCCTGGATGAAATGAACACACTCAAACTCACTCAATGGTTGAAGAGTTCTACCCTCACTGTTTAAAGTTTACTGGACCCCATGTTCACCAACTTCACTGAAATGTCAGTGGACAAACCCACCCGACTCACCTGGAGCGACAATTCCCTCATCCAGTTTAATTTATATTTCAACCACCAACAAAGAGCCACCACACATAAGATCACCTGCCCCAACTGGAACACGATCTCCAAAGAAACGTGGTCCTCAAACTGCCAAAACACCCCAGTTGTACCAACACAACCTCATCTTTTCTATCAACAAATAGATCACCTCCCGTGCAGATGCCTTGCCTTCTCTCAAAACCATGACCACTGCAAGAGCTAAACTGCAAGGAAGATGATACCATCATGATTTTCAGTGCACCAAACACCAGCTCAAGTGGCTTGAGCGCCGATGAAGACTCACCTATGACACCACCTACAAGCACACCTACAAATAAGCCATCGAGCAATACCACAAGCAACTGAAGGCTACCAAGCAAAATGCACTGACTGACTGGATAAACAACACCACAAATCAAAGGAAATCTTTTCCACAGTGAATGAATTCTCAACAACGGCCTCCAGCTCCGATAACATCACTCCCTCTAAGGAACTCTGCTCCCAGCTCTCACTCTTTTTCTGCAACAAGATAAGCACAATCTATGACAACTTTGCACCCCAACCAAATCCTTCAACTCTGGCAGCCCTTCATCGAGATGATGACATCTCTCTGGAAAACACCCTGACCTGTTGTTGGCCAACATGGAAACCATGATTGCCATGCAATCCATCCACTCAGGAGCCCCATCAAACCCTTGCCCGTACATCACACTTGCATCAGGACTTGTGACTGTCTGTACCACCCTCACCACAATCCCAAATAACTCCCTTACCACAGCTACCTAACCTGAACACTGGCAACATGCCACCATCCTATCAGTAGTGATGAAACCCACAACAGACCTGTCCACACCAGCAAACTATAAATCTATCTCTTTGTTTTCCTACCCAGTGAAAGCCTTGGAGAAACTCATCAACAAGAGACTAGAAAAACACTTGAATGACAGCCACCTCCTGAGCCAGGCTTCAGACTGAACCACAACACCAAAACCACCCTCATTTCTGCCAATAGCATCAGAACCACCTAGATGACACCATGCCCGTCCTCCTCTTCAACCTTTCGGTGGCTTTTGATACCATCTCTCACCTGATCCTTATCCAACACCGTCACAAGCCAGGAATACGAGGAACAGATCCTTTCTCACAGGATGCCAGTAGAAAGTCAGCCTAGCCTCCTACACCTCTGAATCCACTGTGATGATCTGTAGGGTCCCCTATGGTGTCATCACTCAGCCCCACGCTCTTTAATATCTAAAACGCACCACTCACCAACAGTGTGTGAACCTATGAAATCATCATCTCCTATGCCAACAACACATAACTCATCCTTTCTCTCTTGAAGAACACTGCTAGCACCCAAGCAAAGTTAACAGAGCACATAACAGAAATCACCCCTTGATGAAATCAAACTGTCCGAAACTCAACATGGATAAAATAGAGGTATTACTCTTCAGGAAGGACTCATCACTCTAGTCCTTGGCCTGGAAGTTATTCATATTCCGACCCACACCCACCCTGTCCAGCCAAGCCAGGAAACTGGGAATCATTGACCAGAATAAACCATAGGCAATTCAACTGGATTACCTCTTCCTGCTTCCACACCTTCAAGGACCTGAGGAAAAACCTTCAGGTTGCATCCTCTTAATTTCTGCTGAATAATCACCCAGGCACTCATTACCAGCAAGGTAGACTATGCAACCTCACTTTACATCAGAACCTCAGCCCAACACACTAAGCGGCTTCAGATAATTCAGAATGCAGCACCTAAACTCACACTCAACCTCTTTCCTCGCACCCACATTTCCACTCACCTCAAAGGCCTCCTCTTGCTCTCCATACACATGTGTGCACTGTTTAAATTAGTTACACACACACACACACATACAAAACACTTCACAGTCTAGGCTTCAATTGCGTGAACAGCTGCATCAGCATCCAAACCACCACCAGATGCCTCCACTCAGCCAACATCCTGATCGCCGATGTGCCCATCATTCAAACAGCCAGAGTCGATGGCCGGGTCTTCTCAAACCTGACTCATAAAGCCTGAAGCAAACTCACCTTTCATATGAGGGCTAGCAGCTCAATCCTTCCTTGAATTCAGGAAGAAACTGAAAAATATTGGCCCCAGCTAGGACAGCATCACCTCTTCTCACCAGTGCCCGGATACTTTCCCAGGTAAGATGAATGCTTTAGAAGTAACCATAACATGACATGACACAACACAGCATGTTATGCCATGCAGGATGGTGGAAGTGCATCACTTGTGAAATTCCTGAAGATAGACCCCTAAAGGCATTGGTCATCTTCATGAATAACACAAGTAACACCCCCCAAGTGCTGGGAGTTGCCCCCTAACACATGGGGACATTTAAGACGTTTTTGCCGAGGACCATCACATTTTGCAAGGTACTGGCAGCAATGGCCCATATTGCCTTTATTATGTATAGTAAAAAGAATGCAGCACCCCCAAAACTGCATGGGCTGTAGGGGAAGGTGTTCTTTACAGTGAAAATGTACTCCCAATAGAACCCAAAAATTAGCAACAGCAAATGCACTTGAGCATGGCATTTTCAAAATATTAAATCTAGCTGACTACTCTAGGAAATCAAATCTGCAACAATTGCATATTTTCTGTCCCACTTATGAAGTTCTTTGAGCATTACCAGAAATTTTGAAAATTGTTCTCAATGAAGAAGTAACCCTAAAGGAGCAGATTTCCTCAGGAGCACCTTTGTGAATCAGGCCCTTAGTTATTGTCAGCACCACATTGAACAAGAAATAACAAGGGTGTCTTGTGGCCATAATTCCCTAGCAGAATGGGTGAAACATTTTCATTGCAGTGCTAAGAGTGTGGTGCAGAGAGGTGGACACATGCTTTAGTGTTAAGTGTTCCCAAAGTTAAGCAAGGCTCACTTTTCCCTTTTGACATTCTGGTGAATACTGGATGGTATGTGTTTATTATGAAATACAGCACTGTTACTGTGTTTAATTGTAAAGTATGTTCACATTCCACCACCTGGGAGCATTGCTTAAATTGATTGAGTCTGAGCTAGCAAAGAGAACCCAGTCATTGTCCACCCAACTCTGAGAGGAGATAGATTTTTCACATTTGTATGTCAGTCCTACATATTGTAGTAACCGGGAACAACGCAATTTATTCCCATTTTGTAGTATTACATATTGTTAAAAATGTTCCATTATGATTCGTCATTCTATGGGAAGCCGTTCATATCACAATTACAGCTCCCCATATTGGACACCTCCTGAAATGCATAGCGTGCTGCAAAATGAATATGCTACACACCAGAATGAATGTACTATGTGTCAAAATAATTATGATACCTGGCTGAGTGAATCTGAATTGAACCAAAACAAATATGAAACCTGGCAGAATGAATATGCTACATAGTGATTAATATTAATAACACACACACCAAACTAAATAAGAAATATACTGAAATATATATAAATCATACTGAAATTAATATGGCCCTCACTGTAAACAATAAAGCAATTACTGAAACAAATACAATATTCACCAAAAAAGAATGGGGCATTTCTTGAAATGATTGACTTATGCCAAGAGAAATATGACATATATTTAAGTTAATATGGCAGATTGAAAATAATATAAAGTATTGAAATTAATATATTATATTCTGGAAAAAAACAATGCACATTGAAACTAATACAATGTACATTGAAATGAACATTAAACATGTTGTAATGAATTTGAATTGTGTTGAAATTAACATTACCGAGATGGCAATGAATATGAGACACACAGAAATAAATAGGAGATGAGACAAAGGTACAATCTATATCAGAGGACAAACCTACACCATACATGCTGACATTGGCCAACACAAGATGAAATACTTGCCCTAGCAAGCATAACACAATGCAATGACACCCCAACTGGATCAACACCCACATATCCATACAGTGGATATCCATACCCTTGTCTTGGGTGACCAACACTTCCCACAAAGTCAGATATTAAAAAACAACAGCAAATGTGGTGGATGTGTCTGTGGGTGTTGTGGTGGTGTCTGGGGTATGGTGACTGAGATGTGTGGGGCTGTGGGTTGTGAGCTGTTGTAGGAGGCTGGCCTGGCTTGTAGTGGATACATTTAGGTACCTACACCTTGTACCAGGTCCAGTTATCCCTTATGAGTAAAATGTAGTAGTGTTTTAGCAGCTTAGGCTGATAGAGGTAGCTGTAGCAGAGCAGCTTAGGCTGAACTAGGAGACATGCAAAGCTCCTGCAATACCACTTATAGTTACACAGTACTTATACACAATAAAAGACAATACTCAGTGTTACTTTATTTTAGTGACACAGACCAAAATTATCTCAGAGGCAATGCTCCCTCTGGAGGTAAGTATTATGCACAATATATACACTCTACACCAACATCAGGTAAGTAAATAGTCATAGGATGGTGCAAACAATAGAAAATACAATAGAATGCAATAGGAAGAAATAGGGCTTGGGGCAACACAAACCATATACTAAGAAAGTGGAATGTGAATCACGAATTCCCCTCTAGGCAAGTGTAGTGTGTAGAGGGGCACTGGGTGTGTAAGAAAACCACAAAGGTTGGTAAACTACCCCACCCCAGAGCCCAGGAAAGTAGGAGTAAAGTACTGCAAGTTTCCTTAGGATACACTAAAAGTCGTGAATAGAGTTATTGCAAGAACCAAGCAAGACTGCAAGCAACAAATGGTGGATTCCTGGACCTGATGACCTGTAAAGAGAAGAGACCAAGTCCAGAAGTTCCAGAAGATTCCAAGAAGGACAGGAGCCCCTGCCAACCCAGAAGATGGTGCAAAAGAGGATTCTCCAGTTGGAAGAAGTCTGCAGAAGAGCACAAAAGAAGGTGGCTGTGGGTTCCTACATGATGCAAAGGATGTCTCACATGGTGATGTTGGATGCAGCGAGTTGTAGCGCTGCATTAGTCCAACAAGCCTTGGTTCAAGCAATGTCGAGGATTGTGTCAAAATGGCGCTGCCTGTACCCAGGAGGGACCTGGGGGCCTCAACTCAGATTGAGGAGTCAGAGGGGGCTCCTAACACTGCAGGGAACCCACAGATGACCAGGCAGCACCCACAGAGGTCCCAGGACACGGAGACAAAGAAGGTGCAAATTCCAGTTGCTGCAGCACTACAAAAGAAGGTCCCACGGTGCCGGAGAACGACTCAGCGAGTTGAGCGTCACAGGATAGAGTGCTGCGGACCTGGGCCAGGCTGTGCATGAAGGATTCTTGGAAATAGTGCACAGAGGCCTCAGGAGGTGAAGATTACATGGTGCACAGGGGTACTGTTGAAAACGTGGAAGACAAGCTCTTACCACCTCCAAATATGGGCAGCTGGACCTTCGGACAGTATGTGTCAAAGGGGTCCATCACCTGTGTTCCAAGGAGCACGCTCGTCATCAGGAGAGGAGTCCCAGAGAACCTGTCATCATCTTAAAAGGTGCCTGCTGGAGCAGGGAAGTGACTCTGTCACTCCAGGGGAGATTTCTTTGGTCCTTCTGGTGCAGGGTGAAGACATGGAGTCCCCAGAGTGTGTACACCATGGAAACTGTTGCAGTTGCTGGCTGGAGCTGACGTTGTAGAGTCGCAGTAGCCTTTCTAGATACTTTGCTGCAGTTACAGCAGTTCCTGGAGCAGTCTGCAGTTGATCTGAGGTCAGAGGATGAAGCAGGAGTTGCAGAGGATTCCTGTGGGAACTTGCAAGCCAAATCTGAAAAGGAACCAACAGGAGAGACCCTAAGTAGCCCTGAGAGGGGATTGGCTACCTACCCAGGTATGCGCCTATCAGGAGGGGTCTCTGACATCACCTGTTGGCACTGGCCACTCAGAGATCGCTAGAGTGTCCCCACACCTTTGGAAAACAAGATGGCTAATGCAAGGGACACAATGCAGGAGCTCTGGGCACCACCTGTGGAGGGGTGATTGACAGGGGAGTGGTCACTCCCCTTCCCATTGTCCAGTTTCACTTCAGAGCAGGGACAGGGGGTCCCTGAACCGGTGTAGACTGGCTTATGCAAGGAGGGCACCATCTGTGCCCTGTAAAGCATTTCCAGAGGCTCTGGAAGGCTACTCCTCCCAAGCCTATAACACCAATTTCAAAAGGAAGAGGGTGTGACACCCTCCTCCCAAAGGAAATGTTCTGTTCTGCATACCTGGGACTGAGCTGCTCAGACCCCAGGAGGGCAGAACCCTGTATGTGAGGTGGGAGCAGCTGTAGCTGCAGTGCAAGCCTCTGAGAGCTGGTTCGGCAGTACTGGGGATCCATGCTGGAACCCCATGATGCATGGAATTGGCTCCCCAATACCAGATTTGGAATGGGGGACAATTCCATGATCTTAGACATATTACATGGCCATATTCGGAGTTACCATTGTGAAGCTACATATAGGTATTGACCTATATGTGGTGCACGCGTGTAATGGCGTCCCCGCACTCACAAAGTCCCAGGAAATGGCACTGAACTATGTGGGGGCACATTTGCTAGTGCAAGGGTTCCCTCACACTTAGTAACTTTGCACCTAACCTTCAGCAAGTGAGAGTTAGACATATTGGTGACTTATAAGTTACTTAAGTGCAGTGAAAATGTTTGTGAAATAGTGTGTGCACTATTTCCACAGGCTGCAATGGTAGGCCTGTGCCAGCGTTTGTCTGAGCTCCCTATGGGTGGCAAAAGAAATGCTTCAGCCCATGTGGATCTCCTGGAACCCCAATGCCCTAGGTACCGAGGTACCATATACTAGGGACTTATTAGGGGGGTCCAGTGTGCCAATTGAAATTGGTAAATGAAGTCACTAGCCTACAGTGACAAATTTAAAAGCAGAGAGAGCATAAACACTGAGGTTCTGGTTAGCAGAGCCTCAGTGACACAGTCAAGCACTATACAGACACACACATTAGGCCATAAACTATGAGCACTGGGGTCCTGACCAGCAGGATCCCAGTGAGACAGGCAAAACATACTGGCATACAGGTAAAAATGGGGGTAACATGCCAAGGAAGATGGTACTTTCCTACACCCCCTCCCCCCCAAACGAGGGTCAATAAGGCTAACCTTGCCCAGATGAGCCTTCATTGTCTAAGTGGAAATATCTGGATTGGTGTGGGTACTCCCAGGTCTATGTTCCACTGTATAGTCCATCCCCTGTAGGGAAATGGACCACCTCAACAATTTAGGGTTTTCACCTTTCATTTGTTTAAGCCATAATAGAGGTGTGTGGTCTGTCTGAACAATGAAGTGAGTCCCAAATAAGTAGGGTCTCAGCTTCTCCAATGCCCAGACCACAGCAAATGCCTCCCTCTCTGTGGCAGACCAACATTTTTATCTAGGGATCAACCCTCTGCTAATGAAAGCAACAGGTTTATCCTGGCCCTCTGAGTTCAGTTGTAATAGTACATCCCCTACCCCTAATTCAGAAGCATCTGTTTGAACAATTAATTTTTTGGAGTAGTTTGGGCTCTTTAAGACAGGTGCAGAGCACATTGCCTGCTTAAGCTCCTCAAAAGCTTTCTGACAGCTAGCTGTCCACAATACCTTGTTAGGCATCTTTTTGCTGGTGAGGCCATTAAGATGGCCTGCAATGGAGTCATAGTTCATAATGAACCTCCTGCAATACCCAGTGAGACCTAAGAAGGCTCTGACCTGGGTCTGAGTAGTAGGGGGAGCCAGTCCATAATGGTCTAAATCTTCCCCTGTAGTGGTGCAATCTGTTCTCAACATACCAGGTGGCACAGATAAACCACTTTCCCCTGCCCTGTCTGGCACCTTGAAGCCTTGATAGTTAGGCCTGCCTTTTGCAGGGCCTCCAAAACTTTCCAGACGTGGACCAGGTGACCATCCCAGGTGGAGCTAAAGACAGCTATATCATCTAGATGTGCTGCACTAAAAGCTTACAATCCTTGCAGGACTGTGTTCGCCATCCTTTGAAAAGTTGCAGGTGCATTTTTCAGACCAAAGGGCATCACAGTGAACTGATAGTGCCCTCCAATGGTGGAAAATTCAGTTTTAGGTTTTGCATCTTCTGATAACTTAATCTGCCAATACCCTGTAGTTAAATCAATAGTGCTTAGATACTTGGCAGAAGCCAGTGTGTCTATGAGCTCATCTGCCCTGGGTATAGGGTGAGCATCTGTCTTGGTTACTTCATTGAGCCCTCTATAGTCAACACAAAACCTCATCTCTCTTTTACCATCCTTACTGTGAGGTTTTGGGACAAGCACCACTGGGCTAGCCCATGGGCTTTCTGAAAGCTCAATTACTCTCAAGTCCTAAGTCCAACATCTTCTGTACCTCTTATATAATGCAATCCATGACATGGTCAGGCTGCCTACAAACCTTACTTTTGACAGGTAAACTGTCTCCGGTATTGATTGTATGCTCACACCAGGTAGTTGTACCTGGTATCAGTGAGAAGAGTTCAGAACATTGAGAGATTTACACAGTTGTCCTTTTGCTCAGCAGTAAGGCAATCTGCAAGTACTACTCCCTCCACTAAGCCATCAGCGTCAGTGGTGGAGAAGAGATCAGGGAGAGGGTCACTTTCTTCTTCCTGTCCCTCATCAGTTGCCATGAGCAGGGTGAGATCAGCCCTGTTATAGTAGGGTTTTAGGCAGTTGACATGGAGCACCCTAAGGGGACTCCTGGCAGTGCCCAGGTCTACCAAGTAGGTAACCTCACCTTTTCTCTCAACAATTAAATGGGGTCCACTCCATTTGTCCTGGAGTGCTCTTGGGGCCACAGGCTCCAATACCCACACCTTCTGTCCTGGGTGGTACTGGGTCAGGACAGCCTTCTGGTCATGCCATTGTTTTGCAGCTCGTGGCTGGCCTGAGGATTTTTACTGGCCTTTTTCATGTACTCAACCATTCTTGATCTTAGGCCAAGTACATAGTCCACAATGTCCTGTATAGGAGCTTTTAAAGATTGTTCCCAACCCTCCTTAAAAAGTGCAAGGGGACCACTCACAGGGTGCCGCCCAAAGAGGAGTTCAAAGGGGATAAAGCTCACTCCTTTTTGGGGTACCTCCCTGTAAGCAAAAAGGAGGCAAGGTAACAGGACATCCCATCTCCTTCTGAAATGTTCAGGGAGTTCCATTATCATACCTTTGAAAGTTTTATTAAACCTCTCAACCAGACCATCTGTTTGTGGATGATAAGGAGTAGTGAACTTGTATGTTACACCACACTCCTTCCACATTGCTCTGAGGTATGCAGACATGAAGTTACTACCTCTATTTGACACCACTTCCTTAGGAAACCCACTCTGGAAAAGATTCACAGGAGGGCCTTTGTCAATGCAGGAGCTGTAGTGGTCCTTAAGTGAATTGCTTCAGGTTACCTAGTGGCATGGTCCACTACCACAAGGATAAACCTATTGCCTGAAGCTGTTGGAGGGTCAAGGGGGCCACCTAAGTCAACCCCTACCCTTTCAAAGGGCACCCCAACCACAGGAAGTGGAATTAAGGGGGCCTTTGGTCTGCCACCAGTCTTGCCACTGGCTTGGCAGGTCACACAAGAGCGACAAAACTCTTTGGGGTCCTCTGACATATGAGGCCAGTGAAACAAGGGAACATGCCTGTCTCAAGTTTTACTTTGGCCCAAGTGCCCAGCCAAAGGAATGTCATGTACCAAGGTAAGAAGAAACTCCCTATACTGCAAAGGGATGACCAATCTCCTGGAAGCTCCAGGTTTAGGGTCCCTTGACTCAATATACAGGAGGTTGTCTTCCCAATGCACCTTATGGCTATCACTGACATTCCCATTCTGCTGTTCGCAGCTTGCTGTCTCAAACCCTCTAGTGTGGGACAGGTCTGCTGTACCACACTCAGCTCTTCCCTAGCAGGCCCCCTTGCACCCACAAGCACAGCAGTGTCTACTGCCAGCTCTTCTGGTGTAGGTTCTGCACAGGGTGAGGATTCCTCTTCCTCAAAACGGGAATCTTCTGGACAGGGAGGGATAGTGGGCAAGGATTTACCCTTGCTACCCCTAGCTTTTGGGAGCACTTGGTCCATTGTTCCAGGATCCAGGTTTCCCTGTCCTTTTTGCTTTTTGGCCTGAGCCCTTGTCAAAAAAAAATATGCCCAGGAATGCCCAGCATTGCTGCATGAGGCTCCAACTCCACTTCAGCGCAAGCTGATGTCTCCAGATCATTGCCTATTAAGGAATCTACAGGTAATTCAGTGGCTACCACAATTTTCTTTGGACCAGTAACCCCCCACTCCCCCCCCCCGGTTGAGATTCACAACAGACATGGGGTGGCTAAGTGTGTTATTGTGAGCATCAGTCACTTGGTACTGCTGACCAAGTCGGTGTTGATCAGGGTGAACCAGTTTCTCTATCACCATAGTTATACTGGCTCCTGTGTCCCTGTAGGCCTCAACCTCAACACTATGTATTAGGGGAAGTTGCTTTTACCTACCCATATTAAGGGGACAAGCAACCAAGGTGGCAAAGTCAATACCACCATGTAGGAAAGTACCATCTTGCCTGGCATGTTACCCCCATTTTTCACTGTATATATGTTGTTTTAGTTGTATGTGTCACTGGGACCCTGTTCTCCAGGGCCCCAGTGCTCATAAGTGTGCCTGAATGTGTTACCTGTGTAGTGACTTACTGTCTCACTGAGGCTCTGCTAATCAGAACCTCAGTGGTTATGCTCTCTCATTTCTTTCAAATTGTCACTGACAGGCTAGTGACCAATTTTACCAATTTACATTGGCTTACTGGAACACCCTTATAATTCCCTAGTATATGGTACTGAGGTACCCAGGGTATTGGGGTTCCAGGAGATCCCTATGGGCTGCAGCATTTCTTTTGCCACACATAGGGAGCTCTGACAATTCTTACACAGGCCTGCCACTGCAGCCTGAGTGAAATAACGTCCACGTTATTTCACAGCCATTTTACACTGCACTTAAGTAACTTATAAGCCACCTATATGTCTAACCTTTACCTGGTAAAGGTTAGGTGCAAAGTTACTTAGTGTGAGGGCACCCTGGCACTAGCCAAGGTGCCCCCACATTGTTCAGGGCCAATTCCCCGGACTTTGTGAGTGCGGGGACACCATTACACGCGTGCACTACATATAGGTCACTACCTATATGTAGCTTCACAATGGTAACTCCAAATATGGCCATGTAACATGTCTATGATCATGGAATTGCCCCCTCTATGCCATCCTGGCATAGTTGGCACAATCCCATGATCCCAGTGGTCTGTAGCACAGACCCTGGTACTGCCAAACTGCCCTTCCTGGGGTTTCACTGCAGCTGCTGCTGCTGCCAACCCCTCAGACAGGCATCTGCCCTCCTGGGGTCCAGCCAGGCCTGGCCCAGGATGGCAGAACAAAGGACTTCCTCTGAGAGAGGGTGTTACACCATCTCCCTTTGAAAAATGGTGTGAAGGCAGAGGAGGAGTAGCCTCCCCCAGCCTCTGGAAATGCTTTCTTGGGCACAGATGTGCCCAATTCTGCATAAGCCAGTCTACACCGGTTCAGGGGACCCCTTAGCCCTGCTCTGGCGCGAAACTGGACAAAGGAAAGGGGAGTGACCACTCCCCTGACCTGCACCTCCCCTGGGAGGTGTCCAGAGCTCCTCCAGTGTGCTCCAGACCTCTGCCATCTTGGAAACAGAGGTGCTGCTGGCACACTGGACTGCTCTGAGTGGCCAGTGCCACCAGGTGACGTCAGAGACTCCTTCTGATAGGCTCCTTCAGGTGTTAGTAGCCTATCCTCTCTCCTGGGTAGCCAAACCCTCTTTTCTGGCTATTTAGGGTCTCTGTCTCTGGGGAAACTTTAGATAACGAATGCAAGAGCTCATCCGAGTTCCTCTGCATCTCTCTCTTCACCTTCTGCCAAGGAATCGACTGCTGACCGCGCTGGAAGCCTGCAAAACTGCAACATAGTAGCAAAGACGACTACAGCAACTCTGTAACGCTGATCCTGCCGCCTTCTCGACTGTTTTCCTGGTGGTGCATGCTGTGGGGGTAGTCTGCCTCCTCTCTGTACTAGAAGCTCCAAAGAAATCTCCCGTGGGTCGACGGAATCTTCCCCCTGCAACCGCAGGCACCAAAAAGCTGCATTACCAGTCCCTTGGGTCTCCTCTCAGCACAACGAGTAAGGTCCCTCGAATCCAGCAACTCTGTCCAAGTGACTCCCACAGTCCAGTGACTCTTCAGTCCAAGTTTGGTGGAGGTAAGTCCTTGCCTCACCTCGCTAGACTGCATTGCTGGGAACCGTGACTTTTACAGCTACTCCGGCCCCTGTGCACTTCCGGCGGAAATCCTTTGTGCACAGCCAAGCCTGGGTCCACGGCACTCTAACCTGCATTGCACGACTTTCTAAGTTGGTCTCCGGCGACGTGGGACTCCTTTGTGTAACTTCGGGTGAGCACCGTTTCACGCATCCTCGTAGTGCCTATTTCTGGCACTTCTCCGGGTGCTACCTGCTGCTAAGAGGGCTCCTTGTCTTGCTCGACGTCCCCTCTACCTCCTGGTCCAATTTGCAACCTCCTGGTCCCTCCTGGGCCACAGCAGCATCCAAAAACGCTAACCGCACAATTTGCAGCTAGCAAGGCTTGTTGGCGTTCTTTCGGCGGGAAAACACTTCTGCACGACTCTCCACGGCGAGAGGGATCCGTCCACCAAAGGGGAAGTCTCTAGCCCTTTTCGTTCCTGCAGAAACCTCAGCTTCTTCTGTCCAGTAGAAGCTTCTTTGCACCCACAGCTGGCATTTCCTGGGCATCTGCCCATCTCCGACTTGCTTGTGACTTTTGGACTTGGTCCCCTTGTTCCACAGGTACCCAAGATTGGAAATCCATTGTTGTTGCATTGTTGGTTTGTGTCTTTCCTGCATTATTCCTCTAACACGACTTCTGTGTCCTTGGGGAAACTTTAGTGCACTTTGCACTCACTTTTCAGGGTCTTGGGGTGGGCTATTTTTCTAACCCTCACTATTTTCTAATAGTCCCACCGACCCTCTACAAGGTCACATAGGTTTGGGGTCCATTCGTGGTTCGCATTCCACTTTTGGAGTATATGGTTTGTGTTGCCCCTATCCCTATGTGTCCCCATTGCATCCTATTGTAACTATACATTGTTTGCACTGTTTTCTAAGACTATACTGCATATTTTTGGTATTGTGTACATATATCTTGTGTATATTTCCTATCCTCTCACTGAGGGTACACCCTAAGATACTTTGGCATATTGTCATAAAAATAAAGTACCTTTATTTTTAGTATAACTGTGTATTGTGTTTTCTTATGATATTGTGCATATGACAACAAGTGGTACTGTAGGAGCTTCACTCGTCTCCTAGTTCAGCCTAAGCTGCTCTGCTAAGCTACCATTATCTATCAGCCTATGCTGCCAGACACCCTATACACTAATAAGTGATAACTGGGCCTAGTGCAAGGTGCAAGTACCCCTTGGTACTCACTACAAGCCAGTTCAGCCTCCTACACACCATCAGAAACTAAAACAGCCTCTGTGGTCTCCCTAACAAGACCAATCCCAACTACACTTCCAATGGTGAGCCCAGCTACACCCTTGGATTGGCTTTTTGTAGTAGACTTCCCACTACCACTGCTATTACTAGGGGCACAAGAGGTTGCAGTTGGGGTTGTGGTAGTGGGATCCTTGGTGTTTTTTTTTGGACAAGTGGAATCACTTGCCGAATGGCCTTTTTTACTTTACATAGATAACACCATGGCTTTTTCGGATTGTGAGAAGAAGATTTGGATCCACCACCCCCAGAGGAATTTTTGTGGGCCTGATGAAGACTCAAAATGCTTTGTATCCTTGTCCCCACCCTTGTCAGAAGACTTACCATCTTTCTTCTTGCTATCCTTGTCACCCCCTGTATAAACCTTTCTGTTCACTCTTGTTCTGACCCATTTGTCTGCCTTCTTCCCCAATTCTTGGGGGGAGGTCAGATCTGAGACTACCAAGTACTGGTGCAACAAATCAGACACACAATTGTTTAAAATATGCTCTCTCAGGGTTAGATTATACAGGCTTTCATAGTCAGTCACCTTACTGCCATGTAACCAACCCTCCAAGGCCTTCACTGAACAGTCTCAAAGTCTGTCCAGTCTTGAGAGGACTCTTTTCTGGTGTCTCTGAACTTAATCCTGTATTGTTCAGTGGTTAAGCCAAATCCATCCAAGAGTGCATCTTTCAAAACTTTGCAGTTATTATCATTACTTTCTCTGACAATAAGGAGTCTATCCCTACCCTTACCAGTGAAAGATAGCCACAAGATTGCAGCCCACTGCCTCTAAGGGACCAACTGTACCATACAGGCCCTCTCAAGTGCAGCAAACCACTTGTTAATGTCATCCCCCTCCTTGTAACGGGGGACTATCTTATGCAGGTTTCTGGAATCTTGCTCTCTAACAGCATTGCTATCAAACACACTGCTGCTGCCACCATGGGGAACTAACCCCAACCTTTGCCTTTCCCTTTCCACATCCAGAGATTCACTGTTTCAGGCCAGCTGCTGCTGTTTAAGCCTCAGCCTGGCCTCTTCCAACCTCAGCTATCTGAGTTCCCTTTCCATCAGGTTATCCTCAGGGTTGGAGGCTTGGGAATTGTGAGATACAGAAGAAATGTGGCAATTGGTAGAGTGTGGCCTGTCCCTAGATGGCTGGACTCTAGGAACTTGGCCTTTAGGAGTGAAAGGTGCCCTACTTGTGTGTGACCCCCTCCCACTACCAGTGTCGCTAGATAGCCTGTTAGCTGACAGGTCCTTGGAAGAACCCTCCCCAGCATCCTCAGGGGACTCCTCTGAGCCTGGCTGGGTACCCCTTCCTCTACCTCCTGATTCTGGGATGGGCCAGACTGGTTCTGGTCACTTTCTAGGAGAAGGCTAAGGAGAAGATCTTTGGTAGGATTCTCACCAATGCCTAAACCTCTTTCAATGCAGAGACCCCTCAAACTCTTAAATTTAAACTACCATATGTGGCCTGGACAACTGTGGGAGTAAGCGCTACTGCAGACATAATAGAAAGGGTTTAGGACAGATAGAGAAAACAAAAAAAGTTTAGAAACTTTTTAGAGAAAAGCTTTTTTTAAACTTTCCAAAAATTTTGAAAACCTTTCTAAAGCTTCTTAGAAAGGTTAGAGAAGGAAAGTTAAACTGTTTAGGTTAACTGTGCATATTCTGAAGTATTTAGTATATGTTTTTCTTATGAAAAGCACCAATGACAAAGTGGTAAAGCAGTTACAAGTACTTATCCCATCGCTGCACCACCAATGTAGGAGGCTGGCCTGGTTTATAGTGGGTACCTGATGGAACTTACACCTTGTGCCAGGTCCAGTTATCTCTTATTAGTAGATTAGTAGTGTTCTAGCAGCTTAGGCTGATAGAGGTAGCTATAGCAGAGCAGCTTAGGCTGAACTAGGAAACATGCAAAGCTCCTACTATACCACTTATATCATATAGCACTATATCATAAGAAACACAATACTCAGGATTACTAAAAATAAAGGTACTTTATTTTAGTGACAGTATGCCAAAAGAATCTCAGAGGATATACTCCCTTAGGAGGTAAGTAATATACACAAAATATACACACAAACCAAAATCAGGTAAGTAACTAGTTAGAAAAGTAGTGCAAACACTGTAGAATACAATAGGATGCAATGGGAGGCAATAGGACTAGGGGCAACACAAACCATATACTCCAAAAGTGGAATGCGAACCACAAATAGCCCAGGCCTAGTGTAGTGTGTAGAGGGTCACTGGAAGTGTAAGAAAACACTAAGGGTGTCCAAGATACCCCACCCCAAGACCCTGAAAAGTAGGAGTAAAGTTACCCTACTACCCCAGAAAGACAGTAAAGACGAGATAGGGGATTCTGCAAAGGCAACAACTGACTGCAAAGCACTGAGGACGGATTCCTGGACCTGAGGACCTGCAAAGGAAGGAGACCAAGTCAAAGAGTCACGAAAGTGTCCAGGGGGGCAGGAGCCCACTATACCCCGAATGAAGATGCAAAAGGGCTGCCTCTGGGTGGAAGAAGCCAAAGATTCTGCAACAACGGAAGGCGCCAGGAACTTATCCTTTGGTCAGAAGATGTTTCACAGCGTGCTGGAGGATGCAGAGTTGTTTCCACACAGAAAGACGTCAAACAAGCCTTGCTAGCTGCAAGAGTCGTGGTTGAAGATAAAAGGGTGCTGCCTGGGCCCAGGAAGGACCAGGAAGTCACCGCTTGGAGGAGAAGACAGAGGGGGCACTCAGCAACAGAGAGGGCCCACGCAGAAGCAGGCAGCACCCGCAGAAGCACTTGAACAGGCGTTCAAGAAATCTGAGCACGGCGGTCATCTCAACACTACAAAAGAGGGTCCCACGAAGGCGGTGGTCAACTCAGCAAGTTGAGCAATGCAGGACGGAGTGCTGGTGACCTGGGCTATGCTGTGCATGAAGGATTCCTTGCAAAAGTGCACAGAAGCCCTAGCAGCTGCAGATCACGCAGTACACAGTATTACCATCTGGCGTGGGGAGGCAAGGACTTACCTCCACCAAATTTGGACAGATGGACCACTGGACTGTCGGGGTCACTTGGATCCAGCTCCTGTGTTCCAGGGTCCAAGCTCGTCAAGATGAGAGGGGACCCAGAGGACCGGTGATTCATAAGTTTGGTGCCTGAGTTAGCAGGGGGAAGATTCCGCCGACCCACGGGAGATTTCTTCTTGGCTTCCAGTGCAGGGTGAAGGTAGACAGCCCTCAGAACATGCACCACCAGGAAACAGTCGAGAAAGCCAGTAGGATTAGGCGCTACAACGTTGCTGGTAGTCTTCTTGCTACTTTGTTGCGGTTTTGCAGGCATCCTGAAGCAGTCTGCAATCGATCCTTGGCAGAAGTCGAAGAGGGAGATGAAGAGGAACTCTGGTGAGCTCTTGCATTCCTTATCTGACGAGAAACCCACTGGAGAGACCCTAAATAGCCTTCAGAGGAGGATTGGCTACCTAACCAGGTAAGAGCCTATCAGGAGCCTATCAGGAGGGGTCTCTGATGTCACCTGTTGGCCCTGGCCACTCAGAGGTCTCCATTGTTCCCCCACACCTCTGCATTCAAGATGGCAGAGGTCTGGGACACACTGGAGGAGCTCTGGGCACCACCCCCAGCCTCTGGAAATGCTTTGAAGGGCACAGATGGTGCTCTCCTTGCATACTCCAGTCTACAGCAGCTCAGGAACCCCCAGTCCCTGTTCTGGCATGAAACTGGACAAAGGAAAGGGGAGTGACCACTCCCCTGTCCATCACCACTCCAGGGGTGGTGCCCAGAGCTCCTCCAGAGTGTCTCTGGGTTTTACCATCTTGGATTCCAAGGTGGTGGGGCACTCTGGGAGCATCTGAGTGGCCAGGGCCAGCAGGTGACATGAGAGACCCCTCCTGATGGGTGCTTACCGTGTTAGGAGACCAATCCCCCTTTCAGGGCTATTTAGGATCTCTCCTCTGGGTGTTTCTTCAGATTCGGATTGCAAGACTCCAGCAGAAATCTTCTACATCCTTTAGTTCATCTTCTACCGACGGAACCGCAGCTGAATTCTTCAGGAACTCTACAAAACTGCAACAAAGAAGCAAAGAAGACTTCTGCAACATTGTAATTTCAGTTCCTGCCAGCAACTGCAACAGTTTCCAGGTCATGCATCATCCGAGGGCTGTCTGTCTTCAGCCTGCACCAGAAGAAATGAAGGAATCTCCTGTGGAGTCACTACCTTGCTTCAGCAGTCACCTCTCTGCAGTGACGACCGGTGGCTTTGGTCCCTTCTCGAGACAACAGGTGTGGATCCAGCAACAGGAGTGGTGGACTAAAGTGACTCTGACAGTCCCAACATCCAGCTGTCCAACTTTGGTGGAGGTAAGAGCTTGACACCCCACGCAAGACAGTACCCCCGTACACCGCATGAATTGCTGTTGCCAACGCTTGTGTGCGACCTTCCAAGAAGTTCTTTGTGCACAGCTTAGGTCCCCAGCTCTCCATCCAGTGACGCAAAGCTTCCTGAGTGATTCCCCGTCGGTGTGGGATCCCTTTGTGTCATGCTGCGTGGGCCTCCATTTGCACCTTCTTTGTTCTCTTGTTGTGGGACTCCTATACATGCTGCCTTGCCTTCTGAGGGCTCTCTGAGTTGCTGAGAGCCCCCTCTGTCTCTACCCCACTGGGGAGAGGCCCGAAGGCCACTCCTAGTCCTGAACAGTGCCATTTTCCACTAACCGCGAGCTTTGCATTTGCTAAGGCTTGTTGGTGGAATCCAGTGATGCAAACCAGACTGAATTCATCCATCTGACGTGGGACATCTTCTGCACCAACCAGGAACCCGCATCTGTCTTCCTTGGTGCAATACTGACTTTGTCTTCTCACCCGTGGTTCTTCTGTTGCACCTTCATATGGGTTAGCAGGGACTCCTGTTCTCCCTGGACTCATCAGTGCTTCTTGAACTCGGTACCCTTCTTCCACAGGTCTTCAAGTCCAGAAATCCATCATTGGTGCCTTTCAGTCTCTTCTGGTTCCAGCATAATCTATCTATTCTTGTGTGTTTCAGGAAAGATTACTGTGATTTACTCTGGTTTTCCTGGGCTCTGGGGTGGGGTCTACTACTTCATTCATTCATTAGCTTTATTTCGGTAAAAATAAATACCATAAAAGCACATCACAGTTAACAGTTTCGTGGTTTAGCAAGACAACAAGCTATATAAAAGAGATTTTTGAACATAAAAGATTGAGCTACATAAAAAATGTTAGGCATAAGCATTTTTCCTACTGGAAATTCATACCATATTACAGGGAGTGCAGAATTATTAGGCAAGTTGTATTTTTGAGGATTAATTTTATTATTGAACAACAACCATGTTCTCAATGAACCCAAAAAACTCATTAATATCAAAGCTGAATATTTTTGGAAGTAGTTTTTAGTTTGTTTTTAGTTTTAGCTATGTTAGGGGGATATCTGTGTGTGCAGGTGACTATTACTGTGCATAATTATTAGGCAACTTAACAAAAAAAAATATATACCCATTTCAATTATTTATTATTACCAGTGAAACCAATATAACATCTCAACATTCACAAATATACATTTCTGACATTCAAAAACAAAACAAAAACAAATCAGTGACCAATATAGCCACCTTTCTTTGCAAGGACACTCAAAAGCCTGCCATCCATGGATTCTGTCAGTGTTTTGATCTGTTCACCATCAACATTGCGTGCAGCAGCAACCACAGCCTCCCAGACACTGTTCAGAGAGGTGTACTGTTTTCCCTCCTTGTAAATCTCACATTTGATGATGGACCACAGGTTCTCAATGGGGTTCAGATCAGGTGAACAAGGAGGCCATGTCATTAGATTTCCTTCTTTTATACCCTTTCTTGCCAGCCACGCTGTGGAGTACTTGGACGCGTGTGATGGAGCATTGTCCTGCATGAAAATCATGTTTTTCTTGAAGGATGCAGACTTCTTCCTGTACCACTGCTTGAAGAAGGTGTCTTCCAGGAACTGGCAGTAGGACTGGGAGTTGAGCTTGACTCCATCCTCAACCCGAAAAGGCCCCACAAGCTCATCTTTGATGATACCAGCCCAAACCAGTACTCCACCTCCACCTTGCTGGCGTCTGAGTCGGACTGGAGCTCTCTGCCCTTTACCAATCCAGCCACGGGCCCATCCATCTGGCCCATGAAGACTAACTCTCATTTCATCAGTCCATAAAACCTTAGAAAAATCAGTCTTGAGATATTTCTTGGCCCAGTCTTGACGTTTCAGCTTGTGTGTCTTGTTCAGTGGTGGTCGTCTTTCAGCCTTTCTTACCTTGGCCATGTCTCTGAGTATTGCACACCTTGTGCTTTTGGGCACTCCAGTGATGTTGCAGCTCTGAAATATGGCCAAACTGGTGGCAAGTGGCATCGTGGCAGCTGCACGCTTGACTTTTCTCAGTTCATGGGCAGTTATTTTGCGCCTTGGTTTTTCCACACGCTTCTTGCGACCCTGTTGACTATTTTGAATGAAACGCTTGATTGTTCGATGATCACGCTTCAGAAGCTTTGCAATTTTAAGAGTGCTGCATCCCTCTGCAAGATATCTCACTATTTTTGACTTTTCTGAGCCTGTCAAGTCCTTCTTTTGACCCATTTTGCCAAAGGAAAGGAAGTTGCCTAATAATTCTGCACACCTGATATAGGGTGTTGATGTCATTAGACCACACCCCTTCTCATTACAGAGATGCACATCACCTAATATGCTTAATTGGTAGTAGGCTTTCGAGCCTATACAGCTTGGAGTAAGACAACATGCATAAAAAGGATGATGTGGTCAAAATACTCATTTGCCTAATAATTCTGCACTCCCTGTATAGAGTCGTATAAAAATGCATAGTGGGTATTAAAAGTCAAATAAAAACCTAGCCAAACATATCACGTAAAATAAGACATTTCTGTTTAAAAATATAAAAATATCTAAGCATAAAAAAGAAAAAAATACATCTAGGCAATGTAAAGTGATAAGTGCATACAAAAATGGGTTCATCAATGACCGCTCCCCACATCCATTGTTAACTTTTCCTCTATTTTTTTAAGCGTATTCAGTCTATTATGCCAGATGGAATCTAGATATTTTGCCAGGCAGCAAGCCACTAAAACAGATGAGTCAGATTTAAAAATTCTCAAAGCTAGTGAACAGTTTTTAAAACCCATTTTCCTACATAAAGGAATAATCCAACGGACTCTCTGTTTGTGGTATGCGGGGCATTGGAAAAGGATGTGGGTTATAGATTCTTCTCTGGCACAGCCCATCGGGCACATCTTAGAAGTGCAACTAGTGTTAGACCATTTATATGTAAGGGTACGCAGAGGAAGAGAGCCTATCCTGAATCTAATATACAATGCACGTGCATGTGGAAAAGAAACTATGTCCATATATTGCACAGATTCATAGTGGCATTTGAATTGTAGGAAGTTGCCCGTCATGGAAGATGGCGAGACAGCAGACAATTGTGAAAGTTGGACATAGAGCCAAAATGCATCCTTCAATGTCTGTGTTGCATTTTTTGGGATAGATAGCGGGTCCTTCCAATAAGACCCCAAACCAAGTAGTGAGTAGGACCGTTCTGCGTATACACACCACTTGATTTTTGGACTGGTGTTGTTGGCCATCAAATTGACTAGCCCACATCTATAGGGAGCAAGAGAGTCTAGTGACCATAGGCGAATCCAATACTGCAAAGGCCTAAGTGCGGCAATCTGGCTGATGGGGGGGCAGGTTTAAATCCATTCGAATAGGGAGCATTGGAGTGCTGGAAGGAACTCTTAGCAACGACCTTAAGAAGGAGTTTTGTCAGATCGTCTAAATTACAGTGGCCCACAGTTCGGCTCCATAAATGGCCCCCCCTCTTGCTTGTGATTTGTAAATTTAGACAGCGGGCGTCATGGCAAAGCTAGGAGATCTAGCTGCAAATCTTACAATGCCACTCGTTGTTTCAGTCGGAGGGTGGCCTTACACCATACACTTGTTTTTTTAGTCGATTAATTTCTAGGCCATGGTCATTACAGAAATCCATGAACCTCGAGAGCAGGGTTGAAAGACCTGTAGCTGTTTGGGATATCAGCAAGGTGTCATCGGCAAATAGGATGCAGGGGATCTTCTTCCCTCCTAGTTTGGGGGCATCATTGGAACACTCCATAAGATAAGGAATACATGCATTTATGAAAAGGAGAAATAAGGTGGGGGCAAGCACACAGCCTTGTCTTACGCCGCGAGCGGTAGGACATTTTTCAGTTAATTCACCTTGACGACCCCATCTGATTCTTCCATAATTGCCAGTATAGAGATCTCTGGTAATATTTAGAATAGAGCAAGGAACTCCTGTTTTAGACATGACCTCCCACAGTTTGTGGCGGGTACTAAATCAAAGGCTGATTTTAGGTCAACAAATGCTACATATAGATGACCTAGGTCTACATCAACAACTTTCAATTTGATGGAAATGAAATGGAATATCTGATCTATTGTACTGATTTTTTCTCTAAAACCCGCTTGGAGGTGATTTACGATTTGGTTTTCCACTATCCATTTGCTCAGCCTGCTCAACAATTGGTGCCAAAATATTTTTTGAAGATTGTCGAGAAGGCTGATGGGTCTATAGTTTCCCGGGGAATTCCTCTCTCCTTTCTTGTGTACGGGCACAATAATTGCCTCTTTCCATGATTCAGGGTAAGATCTGGTAATCAAAATGACGTTGGAGAGCCTGTTAATGTATGGACTCCAGGTGTTCTGGTCCGCTTTAAACATGTCAGAGGGAATCCCATTCGACCCTGGGGCCTTCGCTGCTTTCTGGGCAGTGATGGCCAGCACAGTTTCATTCAATGTGAAGGGAGGCAAGGAGGGCGTAAGCTCACTCAAAGTTGTCAACTCTCCCAGACTTGATACATCACTGGCCGGTGGGGGGCCATACAGTTCCTTGAAAGGAGAAAGCCAGGCATCAGGAGTAATATGAGACTCCAGATAGGGTACTTGGTTCTGGTCGCTGCGAGAGACCAGAAACCAGAACCGTTTGGAGTCGTGGGCCATAGCTGCCTCAAGTAAATTGCTCCAAAGCCCCTCTATATACTCAAGTTTGCTTTTGCTGCATGTAGAGGCATAATGACGTCTAGCATTAATAATACCTAGTCTATCCTTTCTCCTTAACCCATTGACCAAGGTATTTTTAGCCTCCCAACACCTCTTGTTAAACCATTTAGAGTGAGGTTGGATACGGGAGTTAGTCGGTGGCCTAGGACATTTAGTAAACAACTCTTTCAGAGTAACAAAGAGGTCCAGATGGAGAGACAATACTTCGGTTGGAGCAAAAATAAGGCTATCATCAAATAGCTGGTGGGAAGAAGTTAAAGCACACAATTTTTCTCGAAGCTTGTTTGATTGCTCAAAGGAGTCCCATCTTACCGTACGCCTATTGCTAGACAACTCCATAGCAGTGGAAGAAGCGGGAGGAAATACAGCTCCTGCTAAAAGAGATCTCTTGTACGTGATCTGGAGAGGGGCATGATCGCTAGTGTGGGGATTGCCCACTTCCACGTCTAGTATGTAGTGCCAAGCTCTTAAATCAAAGAAAATGTAGTCCAGTTTATTACTATATGGGCCCCAGAAGAAAGTTGGTCTGGCAGGAGTGTCAGCTGGGAAGCGGCCATTACCAAAACGGAGGCCATGGGATATCATAAGATCTATTATCTGTGTAGCCCTGACACACAATTTACATGGATTTTGCTGGATGGAATGAGGAATAAAAAAGGAAGGAATGTTCCATACACTATCTTCAAGCTGCATAACCTCTATGTGGTCTGCGTTAAGTTCAAGTTGGACATTAAAATCTCCTGCTATTATAATGTGGTATTTAAGACGGAGGTCCGGGATTAAGGTATTCAATAGCTCGATGGTAGTTGAGTGATGGTTAGAAGGTCCCGGCCTACTGTAGATATTTATACAAAGAACAGGGGAGCCTGAGACTGGATGGACAGCAAAAGCCAAAATGTCATAAGAATCCACATATATCTCCTTTATTCCTCCCACCTCTGTAAATTTTACTCAAATAGTTAAACCCCCTGCCGCCCTACCTGCTGAGGATGGCTTGGCAGGTTTAAAAAAGGAACTAAACCCCTGTCTGTACGTGCAATGTGTTGCCCAAGTTTCCTGAAACATACAGACATTAAAATTTTCGACAAATGTCCCCCACTCAGTATCAGCGAGTTTGCCATTAATGCCAGCCACATTCCAGGACAGAAGTTTTGCTGTTTCCTGAGGGGTGGGACAGCTTGATTTCATAGAAATGTAATCTGGAGAATAGCTGTCAATAGGTTTCGCCATGAATGAGTTTGTGAATTTATTAATAGTTTCAGGTTGTAGATCTGATGGAAGAACGACGCCCGGACTAGATAAATTAGGTGGAGAATCAATAGCTACTGAGTCTGGACTAAAAGTGGAAATGCAAGGGTTAGTAAAACATAGTCAGTCAATGTCCGAAGTAGCCCCCTGAAAATCAAGATCGCGTACTGTTTAGGCCCTTGAAGCAAGTCCAGAGCAGGTCATGGGAACCAGATCAGATGGTGGATCTCTTCGGACCTGGTGGCCTGGTGGTCTAAGATCTTGGGTGTTTGCAGAGCGGTTCGAGACCAAGTTAGCTGTTCTGATAAAAGAATTCGGCTGCATGTGACCAACAGTAGGGCAGCTAAAGGTGAGAAAAATAGCAGAGGGCTTCCTGCTTGTGGTCCGTGCTTCCATATCTAGGAGACCTGCTACCAAATGGGGATTTTTGAGATTGAGTTTTATAAAATCACTGCGACCAGGAGAACCAGAGGAACCATTGGCTCGTTCGGCAGATAAAATGTCATCATGAATGATTGAACCACAACCTCTGACATGTCTCAGCCAGTGCGAGACCTTGTTGACTAGTGAGGCTTTATCTTCTCGCATGTTTGGAGGCAAAAGTGGAACATTACACACATATATATATATATAGTTGTTATTAGTTAAGATAGAAATTTGACGGAAAGCTTTGGTGGTGTCCCATTTAAAAGGAACATTAGAAAGAAGAGGAATATTAATTCTGAGAGAAGACATGCGCTGGTTATCAGGACACTGATCTTCTATAAGACCTGCTGCACTTGCTGACAGTGGCAGCGGCCCAGTTGACAGAACGCCTTTTGCGAGTGGATGTTTAGTTGTCATAGGGTTTGGCTTGGGCTCACAAGTAGGGAGAAAATGTTTGTTTTTGAGAAGAGTGGTGATTTCAAGCAGTAGAGATCTCAGCTCACCTACTTCGCTCTTAAGGCTAGACACCAGTGCTAACAAGTCGTTTTGCAGGGGAGCACTCTCTGTGCGTGGCAAGGTCGTGAGAGTTGGTTGATGGTTATCCAGATCGTGGGGGGCCAGAGGAGAAAAGCGATTAAAACAAGGAATTATAGGATGTATTGCATAGGCTCTTGGTGCTTCCGAGTCAGAGTGAAGTGCAGAGAGAGCGGGAGGACTACTGGTGTTAGTGGGGCCTTGACAGGCTAGCGGCTGATGAGATGAAACAACAGTTTGTGAATTGGAGGCAATATGCGATCTAGATGTTAGAAATGGGATAAGAGTGCCAGATTTTAGCTCCTTTCGTTGAACCCTCTCCTTGTTATTAAGATCTGTTCTACCTCTTCTATCAGATCGTCTATTTCCTTAGCAACACAGTTAGTGCGGGGTAGCGTAGCCTTGTTGGTTTTAGGTATTTTAGATTTAACAGAGCCCGATACCGGGCTATCTTTTGCCTTGCGCTTCCCCATTGGAGAGTAACACTACAACACAATGTAAAAAAAGGATTTAGAAAAACTGCCCTGCACTAGGTGGTCTGGTGCCGTACCTTAGAGCCCAGAGGGGGGGCCCAGCCCGGCCTCCTTCGGTCTCTGACGGGCCCGCCTTGGCCCGGGCGGTGTTGCGCGGTGCGCTTAAGAGCGCACGCGATTCAATCCGAGTGGCCCCAGGTGTGGGGCAGCAAGCAGCAGAGAAGAGGAACCTGGGACTTGGAGTCCCACCAGGCTCAGGTCAGTGGCCAGAAGCAGCGGTGTTGCGCGGTGCGCTTAAGAGCGCCCGCGATTCAATCCGAGTGGCCACAGGTGTGGGGCAGCAGGCAGCAGAGAAGAGGAGCCTGGGACTTGGAGTCCCACCAGGCTCAGGTCAGTGGCCAGTCTACTGCTTACCTTTGGTGTTTTATTACACTCCCAGCGCCCCTCTATACACTACACTTGCCTAGGTAGGAGACCGACGGTCACATTCCACTATTTTAGTACATGGTTTGTGTCCCACCTAGGCTTGTTGCAACCTATTGTGATTTCCACTATTTGCACTGTTTTCTGACTGTGTGCTCACCTGTTTTTGGCTACTAGTGTATATATTACTTACCTCCTAAGGGAGTATAGTCTCTAAGGTATTTTTGGCATTGTGTCACTTATATAAAGTACCTTTATTTTTGTAAGAGGAAGATGATTCAGACGACGAGGAATTTATGGACAGATTATTGCATGATCGTCCGTCACCATATGCGGTGAGCGACAGTGCTCCAAGTACTAGCTTGGATCCTGGGAACCAGACGCAGGAAAAGGGAGTTACTGATACGGCACAGACTAGCGATACAGCTTCGATACAGAATGGTGTCAGTGTACCCACTGCACCAGACATACCGATACAGTTGCAGCCTCCACCGCAGATACAGAGAATCTACCCCGACGTCCCAGTGCTTGAGACAACTACAAATTTGATAGTGCTTCCAGACCCGATATACACGAAGCCAAAGTTAATACAGATTGAATCAACTCCGAAATTAATATCTCAACCACAACCACAGCTGATACCAGGGTACAACCCTGTAGCAGGTCCACCATTAGTACCTGTTCCGGGTACATTGGAACAGACCTATGGAGTTGCTGCTCCAAGAAGTCTGGGTCCGGGTCAGACACCTGCCGCCATATCGTTACCCATTACTGCCGGTCCACCAGTGCCATTGTATGCACAGGGTAAAACGGGTGTGTGTGATCAGGGAGTGATGACTCAGGAGGCGATAAGAGGAGGGTCTATGGGAACTCCACAGATAACGGCCCCCCGGAGAACAAGTAATTGAACAGCCTAGGCCCTTAGTCCGGTAGGAGCACCCCTCGAAGCAATGCACCAAGCAGGTTTGGGAGTTCTAACTCCGCAAACCATGAGCACGAATACCTCACATTCCCCAATGATGCATGCAGGGAACATTTCACTGCAGGGTTTTACAGTTCAACAGTTAAATGAATGTTTAGAAAAAACTTATACTTCACAGAAGACCGCAGTGGTTACAGTCGAACCAGAGAAAGAAAAACAAGATGAATACTTGAACTTTGTATGACTAGGGGCGGGAGCTGCCGAGTTAGTAGAAGGGACAATGGGAGTAAATAGATTGGAGTCATACACAGAGGCAGAATTGAGATACTTATGCCCCAAGATTACTAAAGAAGTAGGTAAGGTGCATCAACGATTATCAAACCTGGCAGACAAATACAATATCGATATCGGAAACACTAAACATTTGAAAAGAAGTTACAGATTAGATTTTGACTCAAAGGATTTTGAGCACATGAGATCTGCAGGAATGAAGGCACATTTGAGAGAACTGTTGCAAAGCACACAAATTTGGGGTGCACTGGAGAAATGGGAAGGCCGATTGGCAAAGAGATAAGGAAAAAGGTGACAGCCCAGGGTCTAATCAAGCCAAGACCTCGCCTGATTTGGAATCGGTAAAAATATTACCTATGAGAGAGACAGCTGGTGGTGTCTTAGTTCATGTGCCTTGGACTAGAGGAGACATTCTATCCTTTACTAATGATTATCCCAGATTGAGAGAGAAACCGATCGAGTGGTATCAACAAACAGATAGGTTTGTGAAACTTGCAAAGTGTCTCTGGGAAGATTTGAACACCTTGTTTGAGATCATTGTTCCGCCTGATTTGTGGCTCGAGTGCAAGAGAGGGGTAGATTGGCCGACAAAGGAGCCGGCAAGAGATAAGGTGACCGGGGCACCTTCTGAAGAGGTGATGAAGTATTATCATAAGGTGATTGAGTTTTTGAAACAAAAGGTGTCGCCAAAGGTGACTGATTGGCAGAAAATCGACCGGGCCTCTCAAGAGGTTAAAGAGTCAATACATGCTTATTACGAGAGATTGTTAAAAGCGTTTAAGCATTACAGTGGTACTGAGACTATTGAACCAAAGGACATGAACCACCTTGTGTTCAGATTCGTCGAAGGATTGAGACCAGAGGTTAGCCAAATGATTAAGAATCATTTAATTTGTTGGCAAGCTAAACCGATTGATGAGGTGTTGCAGTATGCAAAATACTGTAGTGATGACATAGAGTTGAAGCAGAAAAAATTTAAGGAAAAGGTGATGGTGATGCAGATAAGGGCTGCACAGGCTGGAATACAGGGAAATGGAGTTCAACAGATGATACAGCAACAACCGTAAATGAATGGTGTGTTTCAGACACAGCCGAGAGGACGAGGCAGAGGGTTTGTAAACCGCGGTTCAGATTTGAATACAGTTGTAATTCAAAATTACATTCAAGGGGCGAAAAAGATGTCACCATGTCACGCGTGCGGGGGCGTGGGTCACTGGAAACGGGAGTGCCCGAATATGGTGCAGGATGGTGCAGTTCAGCAGAGCACTAATGTTGGTACATTACAAAATTCACGAGGTCCAAAAATGAGACATCAAAGCCCACATTTTCAGAACAATTTGGTACAAATGCAAGGGGTACAGCCCATGCAGCAGATGCAAATGCCGCGTTTTCAGTCAATACAAATGCAACCAGTGCAGCAGCAGATCCCTATGGTGCCTAGACAGCAAATGCAATTACCAATGGCTCCGATGGGACAGTAACAGGTGATGCTTCCTCAGCAGGTCACAGGCCAGGTAACGAATCAAAATAATACTGTGCAACAATTCCCATTAAGAGGCAAAAATGGCATGAATGAGGAGTGGTCAGATGATAGCTCAGACAGTGAGGAGTGCAGGCTAGCAGCATCCTTAGAGGTGGATCAAAGAGGCCCATATGTAGAAGGAAAGGTAATGGGCTACAAGGTTTCCTTCCTGGTCGATACAGGAGCTACACGTTCCACAGTTAGAAGTGCAGAAGTTCCAAGATTGCCTCTCTCAGGGCATACCATACGAGTGGTTGGAGTAGCGAATCAGTATCTGACTAACCCGATTACAGATCCAGTGCAAGTTGAGATTGGCAACAACCAGGGGCTACATAGATTTGTTGTCTGTGATTCAAGTCCGGTATCCCTACTGGGAAGGGACTTACTGTGCAAGACAAAATGCTCAATTACCTGTTCCAATGATGGAATTGAAGTACAGACAAATAGCGATGACGAGGGAGATGAAAGTCAATGTTTATAGGAAGAAACAGGGACAAATGAAGACTACCCTCTGATTACTCTATTCCCAATGCATGCTTGATCGATCTGCCTGTCGAACTGCAAGGGACAGTAACAGAGAAAGTGTGGGACTTGACCGGGAAAGAAGTAGGACTAATAAAATGGGTGGAACCAGTCAAAGTCCAGATAAAACCGAATGCAGTGTTCCCACAAGTGCCACAATACCACATGACCCAAGATGTTCTTATCGAAGTATCACAAATAATTGCATTACTCCTGTTAAAACGACTGCATGAGAACACTTATGCCCAAGTGAGGTGGGGTGAACAAGGCGAACTGACAGAACGGATTCCAATCAGAAGAGGAGTTCGCCAAGGCTGCGTGTTAGCCCCCCTACTGTTTACTATATTTATCAACGAAGTAGTAAAGGCTGTGTCCACAGGCCAGAATGATGCCCCTTCCCTGAATACACAAAAAATCCCTATCTTGCTCTTTGCCGATGATTCACTCCTCATTTCTAAGACACCAATGGGGTTGCAGACCCTTGTTGACCGGTTTAACCAATTCTGTAGCGATTATGGGCTGGAGGTTAACATTAACAAAACAAAATTGATGGTCTTATCCAAGGGACCTAGGAAAAGATGTTCCATCCACATTGAGGGAGTACCGCTGAAGGAAGTAAGCTCTATAGATTACTTGGGAGTTAGGTTAACCAGTAAACTACTATGGGAAGAGCAGATTACGAAAAGTGCAGGGCTCCTTCAACATAGAGCCTCATCCATATTGCGTTTTTACCAAAGCTCCTTTACAAAGGTTGTTTCCCCAGCAATAAAAATTTACACGGCTAAGGCTCAAAGTGCAGCCCTGTACGGAGCGGAGGTATGGGGTTACGCTAACTGCAATAAGATCAGTGTGGGGGAAAACAACTTTGCAAGGGCTTTAATTGCATGTCCACGCACTACACCCTTGCTTCCAATATTTCTAGATCTGGGGCTAAGCCGAGTAGCAGATCTAGCTACTCTAAGACCTCTCCTTTATTGGATTAGATTATGGACAACCCCCGAACTAGATATATATAAGACCGCATTACTCGATTTACTGAAATGCCAAAATGCTAATACTCTTCCCTGGATTCGCCATGTGGCCCATTGGCTTAGGCTTTTGGGCTTGGGCGACTATTGGGAAAATCCCCACAAATTAGAGAGACGGCACAAAAGTGTTTTAAAGTTAACCTACTGGTCTTATGTTAAGGACAACTACATAATCCATAAATCCCATGGTCGCTTAACTAATTCCTTTACTGATACTAAATGGTCCCCAAAGTTTGAATCCTATTTGGATGTGATACCGGACTTGCAAGGCAAGAGCTTATACGCAAGGTTTCGTTTTGGCTCACTGCCCCTGATGTCATTGATTCATAGGTGGGGGTCGATTAATCTTCCCGATACATGCCCTGCCTGTGGCAGTATTTTTGAAACCATTGAGCATTTTATGTTCTTCTGCCCAGCCTATGCGATTCCGCGAACAAAATGGATCCGCAAGATTTGCAGGGACATGGGATTCAAGAATTGCTCTACGGGTTCTAAAAAGCCATAATTCATCTGACGTAATTCTTTCAGTAAGTAAGTATTTAGCAACAGCTTGGCGCATACGTTGCCATCTTCAAAAAGTTATTTAAGGTCTTATCTCTATATAGGTAAGATTTAGAGCCATATGTGCAAATCAAGTTATTTTTTAATATTTTACACCTATTTACAGACATGTATTTATTTATTTACTTAAGAATTATTATATTCTGTTTTATGTGCTTTTATGGTCATTGATGAACTAAGTTGATGATGAAGATGATCTGGATAAAGTGGGTTGGATAGGGCTCGGAATAGATTTTTCAGACATTATGTAGGTAATCATTATGTGTTTCTGCCATTTTAACACTAGTTTTAGCCATAAAGAGCTATTTTTTATGCATCTGTCTGGCACTCGTGCCATTTTAACATGAATCCGATAACCATTTTAAGTTAATATATAAGCTTTTCATCACTGTGTCTTAATGAAGTAATTGTCTCAGAAACCCTGGTATCTAAATGTTAAGTTATGTATCGGGATCAATGGTGGATTATAGTAGGCCATTGCCTATAGAAGCTTTTCCTATTCTAAACCTTACTATTTCCAGCCAGTGTAAAAGTATAATGAAGAAAACGTACCTTTTTTGTACAATTTAATATGTAACTTTTATGACCTATGGTCGAATAAAGTATATGATGATGAATTGCAGACTTTCTCAGACAGGGAGTTCTGAAAGAAGTCTTGAGCAGTCCATGGAACTCTCCCATAATGGGTTTAAAGTAGCCCTGTGGAAAAGTTCGAATTGTGCAAGACTTGAGAAAAATAAACAAAATTGTGATAAAATGTTGCCCTGTGGTACCCAACCCAGCAGTAATAATGTTCCAGGTCCCCTGTGATGCTGAATGGTTTACCGTAGTAGACCTATCACACACCTTCTTTTCAATACCTCTTCATGAGGACAGCCATTTTTTGTTCAGTTTCAAATTCCTGGATAAGGTGTACAGTTGGTGCAGAATTCCTCAGGGGTTTTCTGAATCACCGTCCATCTTTAATCAGATATTGAAAAAGGATTTGGAGCCACTAGTGCTGCCTTTCAATTCAACTCTTGTGCAGTACATTGATGACTTGCTAATCGCATCCAAAACAAGGGACAGTTGCAAATATGACACCATTGCATTATTAAATCATCTGGGGAAAAATGGACACAAGGTGTCACCCAGAAAATTACAATATTGTCAGAAGGAAGTGAAATACTTAGGACATTTGATTGAAAAAGGGTCCAGGAGAATATCAAAGGAAAGAATAACAGCTGTTTTGCAAATGAATCCCCCAACGACAAAAAGAGATGTCAGAATGTTTTTGGGAATGGTGGGCTACTGTCGCCAGTGGATACCCAACTTCTCAATCATTTCAAAGCCATTGATAAAACTGACAGGTAAAGAAATCAAGGATGAGCCATATACTATAACCTTGTCAAAAGAAGAGCTTGAGTCATTTATGGAGTTAAGAGAATGTATGTGCAGGGCACCAGCACTAGGAATGCCAGACTACGAGAAACCTTTCCTGTTGTTTTGTCATGAACATGATGCTTGTTCTTTGTCTTAACACAGGTCCACGGAGATGCAAATCGCCCTGTAGCATATTTTTAAGCTACCTTGGACCCTGTCGCAGCAGCCTTACTGGGTTGTTTGCGTGCAGTTGCAGCAGTTGGTCAGAGCCTTTTACAATGTGAAAGCATAGTCATGGGATACCCTCTAACAGTAATGGTTCCACATTCAGTTGAAATTCTGTTAACTCGAACTAAGACTCAGCACATGACAAATGCAGGTCTTACTAGGTATGAGACGATCATACTGGGGTCACCAAATGTCACCCTTAAGAGATGCACTGTACTGAACCCGGCAACTTTACTTCCTAATAAAAATAATGAAATGAAAGATGGGGAAGAATTTAAACATGATTGTCTTGAGGTGACTGAGCTGTGTACCAAACCTCGTCCAGACATACAGGACACCCAGTTAAAAGAAAATGATTGCATTATGTTTGTCGATGGGTCCTGTCTAAGAGATTCTGCAGGAACACTGAGAGCTGGCTATGCGGTATGTACCATAGCTGGTATTGTTGAAGCCTCCTGGCTTGAAAAAAGTGTTTTCTGCGCAAGTGGCAGAATTGATTGCTCTTACAAAGGCATGCCACGTAGCTGTGAATTTGAAAGTCACTATCTATACTGACAGCAGATATGGATTCGGAATTGTACATGATTTTGGCCAACTTTGGTCACAGAGAGGTTATATGACCTCATCTGGTTCTCCTGTGAAAAATGGTGAACAAATAAAAGATTTGTTACATGCGATTCAGTTACCTCTTGAAATTGCCGTGGTGAAATGCAGTGCTCACATTAGATCGCAAGACTTTGTGTCCATGGGAAACGGCTATGCAGATCAAGTCACAAGATTTTGCGCATTGAACTGTATATCGTTCAAGGAGCAATGGGTATTGTTAACACAAACTGAAATTGACACATGTTTAAACTTAGCATTACGGGTAGTTTACACATTAGACGAACTAAAAACATTACAAAGCCGTGCAAGCAAGGAAGAAAAACGCTCTTGGCAAAGAATGCAATGTGTACAGAGAGCTGATGATTTATGGGTTTCAGAGGAAGAGAAATTAGTCTTGCCAAACAGTCTTCTGTCACAATTTGCCAGGCTCTATCATGGGCATGCTCACCTGGGAAGAGATGCCATGATCAGGTCATTCAAAATTGATTGGTTTAATCCAAAATTCAGACATGCCGCAGAAATTACCTGCCACAGGTGCATCATCTGTCAACAGATGAATGCCAGAAAAGGAACTGTGGTAACTTTGAGCCACATTGGGAGAGCTGGAGGTCCGTTCAACAAAATGCAAATGGACTTCATTGAAATGCCTGTTTGTGGAGGACTGAAGTACGTGTTGGTGATTGTGTGTGTTTTCAGTCACTGGATTGAGGCATATCCCACACGTAGAAATGACAGCCTTACAGTCGCAAAACTACTACTTAGAGAACTGATACCAAGATTCGGGGTTCCGGTTTCTATAGAATCGGTTAGGGGTAGACACTTCGACAATGAGGTGATTAAACTCCTGTGTGCCGCACTTAACATTGAACCAAAGCTGCATTGTAGCTATCGCCCCGAAGCATCAGGACTAGTAGAGCAAATGAACAGTACTTTGAAATCGAGAATGGCAAAAATGTGCACAGCAACTAACATGAAGTGGCCAGATGCCTTGCCTCTAGTGCTGATGTCAATGAGAAACACCCCAGACAAGAAAACTGGACTATCCACCCATGAAATCCTCATGGGCAGAGCTATGAGATTACCAGCAGTACCTGCAAATGCACTAGTGAATATTACAGATGATATGGTGTTGGATTACTGCAAAGGTTTGGCTGATGTGATTCGCTCTTTCTCTCACCAGGTGGAAACTAACACGTTGCCACCGATCGGCGATCCAGGCCACTCTCTACAAGCCGGTGACTGGGTGGTTGTCAAGAAGCACGTAAGAAAATCATGTCTAGAACCACGTTGGAAAGGGCCATATCAAGTAATATTGACGACTACTACTGCTGTAAAGTGTGCCGGGGTTCCCAACTGGATACATGCCAGTCATACAAAACGGGTAACGTGTCTTGTTGAAGAGGAACTTGAAGTTTCCGGCACAACAACTTTAGAAAGAGAAGTCTCAGGGCCAGTGAACAGTCAAGAAGAAACTGAGACTACCGGAGAGCCCACTGAGAACAGCCTTGTCCCTCAAACATTCAATGAGTTCGAGAGAGGTGACAGAGTGCCTATCTCAGCAGAGGCGGCAGGAGAACTAAGTCAAGGAGAGGTTCTCCCAGAAGTAGACGGATACGGGTTAGAGCTCGAACCTGGCACAGAACTGGAAGAAGAAGAAGAAGGAGAAATTGTAGAGAGGAATCAGAACTTGTCAGGGTCTCCTGAACCAGCTGCAGGTCCGTCAAGAGAAAACACCATATCACAAGAGGAGGGTGCTGTCCAACGTCCTGAAGGAACACATCGAGAAAAGACACATAGAGGCGACAATTGGCCAGATAAGCCACCCTTCAAGATAAGAGACATATAAAATGACACAATAATAGAAGAGAACAATACTTCTCGAGTGGATGATCTGAGTGAAGGAGAACAACAGGGTGAACGAAGGTTAAAAAGAAAAAGAATCGCAAACAGAAGATATACAGGTCCTGAATGGGCGTATGCTACAACTTCTGAATGGCAACAAGAATTCCTAGCATTTTGCTTTGATCGAGAAGCACCAGGCCAATACTACAGTACCTGTACGAATCTGGGAAAAGCTTGGTTAAATTCTGAAAAATTTTGAAACTGAAAAGAGACATTATAAACTACTGGAAATGACACGAAAAACCTGATTGACTTTAAACCTGATTACGACAAGCTGCTAACCTGATTTGACAAAAGAGGTCCTGGAGTGAGTGAAGACGCTGTGATATACGCAGAAGAAAAAGAAAAAAAAAAGAGAGAAAGGGAGTTTTTATCCTCAAGTTGATTGTTGATCTGCTATTCTGATTCTATACAAACATGGGTTACAATAGAAATAATAGCAAGGGAAGTAAGGTGTGTGGTTGGTTAGGTCTTATAATAGGTGTTGTGTGTGCAGTGATAATTGTGGGAGTGATTGTGGGAATGCCATGGATAGAGAAAGAAACTATTAACGCTACTTCAAAACCTGAAACTACCACACTAACACCGTGGGAGAGATTTGAGCAAGATGCAAGACACATGCATGAGGGAACTAATGCAAAAGGGGAACTTTCTACTAATGTCTTCTATCGCTTACTAAATGAGTATGTTGAAACTATGGATGCGAAAGATTGTTATGTATGTACTAAAATTCCTTCGTCTGTGCAGGAGGGAGTTACATATCATAGCCTCCCTCTTACTTATGGAATTAGTTGCAGCTTGCTACTAACAAGATTCTATAATCAAGAGCATGTGCAATATTTTTATTCAAATTTGGATGTTGTGTTTTCCTTTGTGCCTGTGATTGAATTTCTAAATAAATTAGCTAAAGAACATGATATAAAAATAGTTAGAGGATTCTTTGAGCCAACGCTTACATTTGGAACTACTTATGCACACCGCAATAATTTGACTTGCTTACTGTCGCCTGTAGAGAAAAGCTTTTTAGATCACACAGATGATAGACGCAAAGCATTGAAAGAAAGATTAGAAAAAGGATTAGAGAAACGTACATACGCAAATGATTATGCTTACACTGCAATCAAGACACAAGGCAAACTAGCTATAGATGCATTACACGTAGGTAGACTTTGTATATATAGGCCAAAATCTGAGCAGGACAATTTGTTTGTAGGAACAAGTGAGTGCAGGCATGTGTTTTTGTTTTAGAGTAAATGGACCTTTATGCTGAATGGACAAGATCCAGTGATCCCTGGGACCTATTACATCTGTGGGCTAAATGCTTATTAGCGTCTCCCTAAGGGATGGTATGGGACATGTTATTTGGGGATAGTATTCCCAAAGATTTACCAAATTGATGACTTAAAACAAATACCTAAGACGTCTGAATTACAACATCCCCGATAAAAACGAGAATCAGTGGCGGCTGTCATTGGTGATATATTTGGAGCCATAATCCCATCGGTAGGGGTTATCTTGAATTCTATGAAAATTCTAAAGTTGTCTACTATAGTGGATGACATGTTGACAAATTTTACAGAGGCTATACTCCTGATGGATACTGAAGTTGCTGCAGAAAGAGCTATGACTCTTCAAAATCGGCTTTCTTTAGACATTCTTTTAGCTAAGAGTGGAGGAGTCTGCAAGATGCTCAATGAGCGTCATTGTTGTTCATTCATACCAGATAACAGTAAAAAGATTAGAAGTATGCTTACTAACCTGACAAGAGATAGTACAGATTTAAAGGATTTGAAAGAACTTGGTGTTTGGGAGAAATTTGGAAAGGGAATTGTCCGAGTTGGGAGCTGGTTTACCAACATTTGGAATGGGGTACTTGCAAAAATTTTGATGGGTTTATTAATTGTTCTGGTTTGTCTATTAGGATTATGGGGGGCATGCAAAATTAATGACAAAATAAAGAGAAATTGGACTAAAAGAGCCAGGAGAAACGAAGAAAGTGAAAGAGAGAAAATGTTCAACGAAATATGGGAAAGCTCACATAAAGGGCAAGATGTTGAAATGCGCATTATGTGCAAGGTGAAAAATTAAAAATGAAAGGTCAAAGGGAAAGGTTTATGTGATGACGAGCGTCATCAGAGGAGGGACTGAGAGAGCGTAGTTTAAACAATACATATATTAAAATGAAATGCTTAACAATACTGCACATAGAAAACGACAATAATTAGTTATTTGCTTAACGTGCATTTGAATTATGACTATGATAGACTGAACTAATGACAATAAAGAGTAAACTTGTTTGTGATATGATTAATCAAGCTTATATTAGTATTTACGATATTGCATTGAAAATCTTATAGGCCTTAAGTTAGCGTGAGTTGAAGATTTATCCGTGTAACTCTCATATTAAAGCATATTTTCTGTTTTTCCAGTGTGCTGACTCGCAAAGGGCCATGACCCAGCATTTGTTCTTTTCTTCGTTTCATGTAACAATAATGGTTTTCTTCCCATCCGCATATTAGCTGTTTTTGCAATGGACTTTATACAGTTTGCGACAAAAGTAGAAGTATTCAAGGACATTTGACCATGGAAAAGAGAACTTTTGACCTGAGAAACGTGCCAAGGCGATAACACCCTCCGGATGTGCCACCGCCGAAGACGTCAATTATGAAGACCAATCAAAGTGTTATAAATTATCGTGGGGTGACAATTTGGATTACCTAATGTATAATTTGATAGGTTGAAGATAGTGGGGTATACCAAATATCCAAAAGAATTTTGGGGGAAGGTATTGCGAAAAAGGGCTAAAAACTCATGACACAGAAGGGTCATTAGAACTAGGTAGGAAATGATATTGATTGCATCCAGAAACTCTGTCACTCTGTTTGGTGATTTGAGACTTAAACAAACATCCTCATCCATAGACTGCCCTTTACATTTTTCCTCCTTATGAGGGAAGTGTCCCCTGTCCCTTTAGACGAAGTAGATTGACGGCGATCTAACTGATGTCCTGAAGACGAAGACTGATCCTGTATGCTGACTTATTCCGAGGAGGGTAATTATAACAATGCTATTGTAATTTGTCTGGTGTGCTTTTCCTTTCTAGGTACCAACTGCTGTATTTTTTAATAGAGACCTTAGTTAGATGTTTTCTAAATTGGTGTTCAAAATTGTTTTGCATGAAGTCCAACATGCTGATGCTAATCAGTGGTTAGGCTAGGTGATCACCCTGACTGACACAAACAGACGAGACTGACATTGTGCTATGCTGAACTGAGACGTATATGATATTCTATGTACTCTGATCTATGTTTATCTTATGTTGATGCTTTTATGTTTATGATCTTTGCATTATCAAAGTCTTATCACAGCTGCCATATCGTGACTTTGCTCTTTTGCTTCTTGGTTTTGAGATTGACACTTCTACTATTAGATTGCATTCAATAGGGAATACAATTCACAAAATTCTAATAAGGTGTGGTTATTCATGACTGAAAGGTCATGGTTGTGCCGACAGTTTAATCAATGTCTTTATCCAAAGTAAAGTATATTGTGGTGATAAATATTGATAACGTCATTGATATATTGCTTGACATATTGATCAGTTATCTCGTCCTGCGGTGTCTCACCGATGGGTCAAAAGATTCATCGGCCTAAAACGAGTTCTAATGTGTATAAAATTGACATAAAGGGTTGCGTTATCACTAATATCCTTGAGGGTCAGCCCGGGTGCTGGCAATTGCACTGGCAGGTTGGTGCATGTTCTAAAACGTTCAGCAATATGTGTGTTAAAATTACCAGCTAAATACAGATAAAATAAGTGCCCCACTGTCACTGTCCACTAAATCAGAAATAAATTCAAATGATGAGCGAAACTTAGAATCAGGGGTATTAATAAAGTCATAGTTAAACACATTTACAATATATAAACACATTTTAGACCTGAAGGCTATAGCTCAAAAGCTATTATCTTGTGTCCCAATTACTTTCACTATACCTCCAGTATTAGCTCTTACCCTAATAGTCAGCCCCCCAGAATCACAACCTCTATTAGAAGGAACAGCCGGACTCAAAAAACATTGGTACCCATCAAATTGCACAAAAGTGGGATCCCATGTTTCCTGAAGTAAAATAGTATCATAGGCCCTAACAAAATTCTGCCAATCAGGATTCGGGATCTTAGATTTTAAAAGTTGCCAGGTTCCAGCTTAGAATTCTCAATGACCCACTACCTGGATTTGAAGTAACCATATGAGAGACGGGGGCTATCAGACTGGAAGTAACAGTAACTAGGGCTTTGATAGATTAAATATCATACCCAAGCCCAAATTGCATAGGCACAGAGTGATCTACCGCCAGTCAGTCAACCGATTCTAAACCACCAGCTTTGAAAACATTTTAGATAAATAAACTGCACCATAGGGTATATGAGATAAACCCTGCTGAGGATGTGCAGTTTGTGAAAGAACCCCAAGGGCAAAGTAGCAATATTTGTTTCGTTCTGCTCAAATAATTCATTTACACTGAGTATACGCTTAACATTAGCTGGTTTCCTAAAAGTTACCACAATACAATCACCTTGAATAGATTTCTGTGAATTATCAGGCCACCCCACTCTACGCATCATCAAGATCTCATTCAGATCCTGAGTAACAAATTTATGCCTGAATAACCAGTGTTTAACCTTCAGTAGAAGTTGACTCCATAACTCCTGCTGGCCAACTTTAAAAGGGGGAACCCCTGGCAGCACTAACACATAGAAGCAGGCTGCAGGTGGAAGATTCAGAATATCTTTTCATGAGGCAAGGGAGGAATCAGAGGAAGGTTGACAAGGCAAGTTGTCCAAGGCTGCAGCAGGGCCACATCGAGCCACAGGTGTCTGTAAATGACTGTTGGCATTTATACTAGGTAATCCCTCAGGTACAACAACACTCTGGCATTAACATTAACTGGCTACGCTGAAAGAGTCGTTAAGTTAGTACACAAAAAATGTGTTTTAAGAGCAACACCCCCCTACACATCAGTCATCCAAACGGATGAAGAAACGTGTGCACAAATTTCTGGTGACATGGTGTCTGGTGAAGTGGCAGCACACATTGGTCAAGACCTCTAAGCGGCCCACAATATGGTCTAATCGATCTAACAATGGCTGATGTTTAGCCTCTAGGATAAATGCCACCTTGAAGCAAAACAGATCCATTAAGCATTGATCCAGGGGATGAGAATCACAGGTTTGCATCCTTTCAGGCACTTATTGGTGGAGAATGCACCTCTATGCAAAATGGTTGATTTATCGAACTCCATAATTCCTTCAAAAGATCAATCCAGGATTGTTGGGTCAATGAGTCAGATGCAAATCTACTGAAGTAGTAAATTGGTCTCAAAATGTGGCACTGTGCAGCTCTTCAAGATTTTTGGGTCGCAATTTTTCAGTGCCAGGCTCTGACCCTGCAAATACAGCTTGCACCTATTGTCTCTATGGTGCTACTGGGGTATATCCCCATTTTAAACTGTCCCCAAGGTATCAAAAAGTGATTCATGTTTCAATTCTGGTGGTCAGAGCACTGTTACTGCAAAGGTGGAAGTCACGATCAATCCTTTCTATTGGAGAGTGCTATGGGTGAGTGAGGCAAGTAAGAGCAAAAGAACCATTATATGCCATCCTTTGTGGTAGCATTGCATAGTTTAATAAAATGTTGGCCCAATACAAGGTCGGGGAAAGGTTCCCATGGGCAGGGTAAGCTTGATAAGGAAGGTTATGTTGAGGTCTAACATCAAGGGGAGTGTAACATTTCAAGGTTATTGTATTATTGGGGAAGAATACATATGCTTTGTATGCTTTTGTTATGTATGTGAAGTTGTGTACAAATATATAAATCGAGGAATTGAAGTGCACAGATTGATGGAATGTGCTATATAAAATTTCATTTAGCCTGTATGAAATGAATAATACAAATGTTTTTCTTTTTGGTGTATTTCTCTTATAATCATGTTTAATTTTGGATCTCTGATATAAAAATAAACTATAAAAAACAGGATTTTGGCACTCATTTTAAATTAGGCAGGTTTGCACTGTGCAGTTGGTGTGACAAAGGCAGTGGTCTGCCACACTAACCACGGTCAGGCCACCTAATATAACATGTCAGCAGTTACTTTTTCCCTGAAATTGCTTCCATGTATATGTCAGGGGCTATTTAGTTGAAAAAACGCTTGTAATGACAAGTGGCCAAGAACCAAATTCAGAAATTCCATCACAGACATGATCACCACCTTACTTCTCAACTCTAACTCCTTTATCCTGTTAGGTAGCCTCAATTTCCTCCTGGCGGCTCTCACCAAACCCAACCCCCCTCACCCTCCTGGATGAAATGAACACACTCAAACTCACTCAATGGTTGAAGAGTTCTACCCTCACTGTTTAAAGTTTACTGGACCCCATGTTCACCAACTTCACTGAAATGTCAGTGGACAAACCCACCCGACTCACCTGGAGCGACAATTCCCTCATCCAGTTTAATTTATATTTCAACCACCAACAAAGAGCCACCACACATAAGATCACCTGCCCCAACTGGAACACGATCTCCAAAGAAACGTGGTCCTCAAACTGCCAAAACACCCCAGTTGTACCAACACAACCTCATCTTTTCTATCAACAAATAGATCACCTCCCGTGCAGATGTCTTGCCTTCTCTCAAAACCATGACCACTGCAAGAGCTAAACTGCAAGGAAGATGATACCATCATGATTTTCAGTGCACCAAACACCAGCTCAAGTGGCTTGAGCGCCGATGAAGACTCACCTATGACACCACCTACAAGCACACCTACAAATAAGCCATCGAGCAATACCACAAGCAACTGAAGGCTACCAAGCAAAATGCACTGACTGACTGGATAAACAACACCACAAATCAAAGGAAATCTTTTCCACAGTGAAAGAATTCTCAACAACGGCCTCCAGCTCCGATAACATCACTCCCTCTAAGGAACTCTGCTCCCAGCTCTCACTCTTTTTCTGCAACAAGATAAGCACAATCTATGACAACTTTGCACCCCGACCAAATCCTTCAACTCTGGCAGCCTTTCATCGAGATGATGACATCTCTCTGGAAAACACCCTGACCTGTTGTTGGCCAACATGGAAACCATGATTGCCATGCAATCCATCCACTCAGGAGCCCCATCAAACCCTTGCCCGTACTTCACACTTGCATCAGGACTTGTGACTGTCTGTACCACCCTCACCACAATCCCAAATAACTCCCTTACCACAGCTACCTAACCTGAACACTGGCAACATGCCACCATCCTATCAGTAGTGATGAAACCCACAACAGACCTGTCCACACCAGCAAACTATAAATCTATCTCTTTGTTTTCCTACCCAGTGAAAGCCTTGGAGAAACTCATCAACAAGAGACTAGAAAAACACTTGAATGACAGCCACCTCCTGAGCCAGACTTCAGACTGAACCACAACACCAAAACCACCCTCATTTCTGCCAATAGCATCAGAACCACCTAGATGACACCATGCCCGTCCTCCTCTTCAACCTTTCGGTGGCTTTTGATACCATCTCTCACCTGATCCTTATCCAACACCGTCACAAGCCAGGAATACGAGGAACAGATCCTTTCTCACAGGATGCCAGTAGAAAGTCAGCCTAGCCTCCTACACCTCTGAATCCACTGTGATGATCTGTAGGGTCCCCTATGGTGTCATCACTCAGCCCCACGCTCTTTAATATCTAAAACGCACCACTTACCAACAGTGTGTGAACCTATGAAATCATCATCTCCTATGCCAACAACACATAACTCATCCTTTCTCTCTTGAAGAACACTGCTAGCACCCAAGCAAAGTTAACAGAGCACATAACAGAAATCACCCCTTGATGAAATCAAACTGTCCGAAACTCAACATGGATAAAATAGAGGTATTACTCTTCAGGAAGGACTCATCACTCTAGTCCTTGGCCTGGAAGTTATTCATATTCCGACCCACACCCACCCTGTCCAGCCAAGCCAGGAAACTGGGAATCATTGACCACAATAAACCATAGGCAATTCAACTTGATTACCTCTTCCTGCTTCCACACCTTCAAGGACCTGAGGAAAAACCTTTAGGTTGCATCCTCTTAATTTCTGCTGAATAATCACCCAGGCACTCATTACCAGCAAGGTAGACTATGCAACCTCACTTTACATCAGAACCTCAGCCCAACACACTAAGCGGCTTCAGATAATTCAGAATGCAGCACCTAAACTCACACTCAACCTCTTTCCTCGCACCCACATTTCCACTCACCTCAAAGGCCTCCTCTTGCTCTCCATACACATGTGTGCACTGTTTAAATTAGTTACACACACACACACACATACAAAACACTTCACAGTCTAGGCTTTAATTGCGTGAACAGCTGCATCAGCATCCAAACCACCACCAGATGCCTCCACTCAGCCAACATCCTGATCGCCGATGTGCCCATCATTCAAACAGCCAGAGTCGATGGCCGGGTCTTCTCAAACCTGACTCATAAAGCCTGAAGCAAACTCACCTTTCATATGAGGGCTAGCAGCTCAATCCTTCCTTGAATTCAGGAAGAAACTGAAAAATATTGGCCCCAGCTAGGACAGCATCACCTCTTCTCACCAGTGCCCGGATACTTTCCCAGGTAAGATGAATGCTTTAGAAGTAACCATAACATGACATGACACAACACAGCATGTTATGCCATGCAGGATGGTGGAAGTGCATCACTTGTGAAATTCCTGAAGATAGACCCCTAAAGGCATTGGTCATCTTCATGAATAACACAAGTAACACCCCCCAAGTGCTGGGAGTTGCCCCCTAACACATGGGGACATTTAAGACGTTTTTGCCGAGGACCATCACATTTTGCAAGGTACTGGCAGCAATGGCCCATATTGCCTTTATTATGTATAGTAAAAAGAATGCAGCACCCCCAAAACTGCATGGGCTGTAGGGGAAGGTGTTCTTTACAGTGAAAATGTACTCCCAATAGAACCCAAAAATTAGCAACAGCAAATGCACTTGAGCATGGCATTTTCAAAATATTAAATCTAGCTGACTACTCTGGGAAATCAAATCTGCAACAATTGCATATTTTCAGTCCCACTTATGAAGTTCTTTGAGCATTACCAGAAATTTAGAAAATTGTTCTCAATGAAGAAGTAACCCTAAAGGAGCAGATTTCCTCAGGAGCACCTTTGTGAATCAGGCCCTTAGTTATTGTCAGCACCACATTGAACAAGACATAACAAGGGTGTCTTGTGGCCATAATTCCCTAGCAGAATGGGTGAAACATTTTCATTGCAGTGCTAAGAGTGTGGTGCAGAGAGGTGGACACGTGCTTCAGTGTTAAGTGTTCCCAAAGTTAAGCAAGGCTCACTTTTTCCTTTTGACATTCTGGTGAATACTGGATGGTATGTGTTTATTATGAAATACAGCACTGTTACTGTGTTTAATTGTAAAGTATGTTCACATTCCACCACCTGGGAGCATTGCTTAAATTGATTGAGTCTGAGCTAGCAAAGAGAACCCAGTCATTGTCCGCCCAACTCTGAGAGGAGATAGATTTTTCACATTTGTATGTCAGTCCTACATATTGTAGTACCCGGGAACAACGCAATTTATTCCCATTTTGTAGTATTACATATTGTTAAAAATGTTCCATTATGATTCGTCATTCTATGGGAAGCCGTTCATATCACAATTACAGCTCCCCATATTGGACACCTCCTGAAATGCATAGCGTGCTGCAAAATGAATATGCTACACACCAGAATGAATGTACTATGTGTCAAAATAATTATGATACCTGGCGGAGTGAATCTGAATTGAACCAAAACAAATATGAAACCTGGCAGAATGAATATGCTACATAGTGATTAATATTAATAACACACACACCAAACTAAATAAGAAATATACTGAAATATATATAAATCATACTGAAATTAATATGGCCCTCACTGTAAACAATAAAGCAATTACTGAAACAAATACAATATTCACCAAAAAAGAATGGGGCATTTCTTGAAATGATTGACTTATGCCAAGAGAAATATGACATATATTTAAGTTAATATGGCAGATTGAAAATAATATAAAGTATTGAAATTAATATATTATATTCTGGAAAAAAAACAATGCACATTGAAACTAATACAATGTACATTGAAATGAACATTAAACATGTTGTAATGAATTTGAATTGTGTTGAAATGAACATTACCGAGATGGCAATGAATATGAGACACACAGAAATAAATAGGAGATGAGACAAAGGTACAATCTATATCAGAGGACAAACCTACACCATACATGCTGACATTGGCCAACACAAGATGAAATACTTGCCCTTGCAAGCATAACACAATGCAATGACACCCCAACTGGATCAACACCCACATATCCATACAGTGGATATCCATACCCTTGTCTTGGGTGACCAACACTTCCCACAAAGTCAGATATTAAAAAACAACAGCAAATGTGGTGGATGTGTCTGTGGGTGTTGTGGTGGTGTCTGGGGTATGGTGACTGAGATGTGTGGGGCTGTGGGTTGTGAGCTGTTGTAGGAGGCTGGCCTGGCTTGTAGTGGATACATTTAGGTACCTACACCTTGTACCAGGTCCAATTATCCCTTATTAGTAAAATGTAGTAGTGTTCTAGCAGCTTAGGTTGATAGAGGTAGCTGTAGCAGAGCAGCTTAGGCTGAACTAGGAGACATGCAAAGCTCCTGCAATACCACTTATAGTTACACAGTACTTATACACAATAAAAGACAATACTCAGTGTTACTTTATTTTAGTGACACAGACCAAAATTATCTCAGAGGCAATGCTCCCTCTGGAGGTAAGTATTATGCACAATATATACACTTGACACCAACATCAGGTAAGTAAATAGTCATAGGATGGTGCAAACAATAGAAAATACAATAGAATGCAATAGGAAGAAATAGGGCTTGGGGCAACACAAACCATATACTAAGAAAGTGGAATGTGAATCACGAATTCTCCTCTAGGCAAGTGTAGTGTGTAGAGGGGCACTGGGTGTGTAAGAAAACCACAAAGGTTGGTAAACTACCCCACCCCAGAGCCCAGGAAAGTAGGAGTAAAGTACTGCAAGTTTCCTTAGGATACACTAAAAGTCGTGAATAGAGTTATTGCAAGAACCAAGCAAGACTGCAAGCAACAAATGGTGGATTCCTGGACCTGATGACCTGTAAAGAGAAGAGACCAAGTCCAGAAGTTCCAGAAGATTCCAAGAAGGACAGGAGCCCCTGCCAACCCAGAAGATGGTGCAAAAGAGGATTCTCCAGTTGGAAGAAGTCTGCAGAAGAGCACAAAAGAAGGTGGCTGTGGGTTCCTACATGATGCAAAGGATGTCTCACATGGTGATGTTGGATGCAGCGAGTTGTAGCGCTGCATTAGTCCAACAAGCCTTGGTTCAAGCAATGTCGAGGATTGTGTCAAAATGGCGCTGCCTGTACCCAGGAGGGACCTGGGGGCCTCAACTCAGATTGAGCAGTCAGAGGGGGCTCCTAACACTGCAGGGAACCCACAGATGACCAGGCAGCACCCACAGAGGTCCCAGGACACGGAGACAAAGAAGGTGCAAATTCCAGTTGCTGCAGCACTACAAAAGAAGGTCCCACGGTGCCGGAGAACGACTCAGCGAGTTGAGCGTCACAGGATAGAGTGCTGCGGACCTGGGCCAGGCTGTGCATGAAGGATTCTTGGAAATAGTGCACAGAGGCCTCAGGAGGTGAAGATTACATGGTGCACAGGGGTACTGTTGAAAACGTGGAAGACAAGCTCTTACCACCTCCAAATATGGGCAGCTGGACCTTCGGACAGTATGTGTCAAAGGGGTCCATCACCTGTGTTCCAAGGAGCACGCTCGTCATCAGGAGAGGAGTCCCAGAGAACCTGTCATCATCTTAAAAGGTGCCTGCTGGAGCAGGGAAGTGACTCTGTCACTCCAGGGGAGATTTCTTTGGTCCTTCTGGTGCAGGGTGAAGACATGGAGTCCCCAGAGTGTGTACACCATGGAAACTGTTGCAGTTGCTGGCTGGAGCTGACGTTGTAGAGTCGCAGTAGCCTTTCTAGATACTTTGCTGCAGTTACAGCAGTTCCTGGAGCAGTCTGCAGTTGATCTGAGGTCAGAGGATGAAGCAGGAGTTGCAGAGGATTCCTGTGGGAACTTGCAAGCCAAATCTGAAAAGGAACCAACAGGAGAGACCCTAAGTAGCCCTGAGAGGGGATTGGCTACCTACCCAGGTATGCGCCTATCAGGAGGGGTCTCTGACGTCACCTGTTGGCACTGGCCACTCAGAGATCGCTAGAGTGTCCCCACACCTTTGGAAAACAAGATGGCTAATGCAAGGGACACAATGCAGGAGCTCTGGGCACCACCTGTGGAGGGGTGATTGACAGGGGAGTGGTCACTCCCCTTCCCATTGTCCAGTTTCACTTCAGAGCAGGGACAGGGGGTCCCTGAACCGGTGTAGACTGGCTTATGCAAGGAGGGCACCATCTGTGCCCTGTAAAGCATTTCCAGAGGCTCTGGAAGGCTACTCCTCCCAAGCCTATAACACCAATTTCAAAAGGAAGAGGGTGTGACACCCTCCTCCCAAAGGAAATGTTCTGTTCTGCATACCTGGGACTGAGCTGCTCAGACCCCAGGAGGGCAGAACCCTGTATGTGAGGTGGGAGCAGCTGTAGCTGCAGTGCAAGCCTCTGAGAGCTGGTTCGGCAGTACTGGGGATCCATGCTGGAACCCCATGATGCATGGAATTGGCTCCCCAATACCAGATTTGGAATGGGGGACAATTCCATGATCTTAGACATATTACATGGCCATATTCGGAGTTACCATTGTGAAGCTACATATAGGTATTGACCTATATGTGGTGCACGCGTGTAATGGCGTCCCCGCACTCACAAAGTCCCAGGAAATGGCACTGAACTATGTGGGGGCACATTTGCTAGTGCAAGGGTTCCCTCACACTTAGTAACTTTGCACCTAACCTTCAGCAAGTGAGAGTTAGACATATTGGTGACTTATAAGTTACTTAAGTGCAGTGAAAATGTTTGTGAAATAGTGTGTGCACTATTTCCACAGGCTGCAATGGTAGGCCTGTGCCAGCGTTTGTCTGAGCTCTCTATGGGTGGCAAAAGAAATGCTTCAGCCCATGTGGATCTCCTGGAACCCCAATGCCCTAGGTACCGAGGTACCATATACTAGGGACTTATTAGGGCGGTCCAGTGTGCCAATTGAAATTGGTAAATGAAGTCACTAGCCTACAGTGACAAATTTAAAAGCAGAGAGAGCATAAACACTGAGGTTCTGGTTAGCAGAGCCTCAGTGACACAGTCAAGCACTATACAGACACACACATTAGGCCATAAACTATGAGCACTGGGGTCCTGACCAGCAGGATCCCAGTGAGACAGGCAAAACATACTGGCATACAGGTAAAAATGGGGGTAACATGCCAAGGAAGATGGTACTTTCCTACACCCCCTCCCCCCCAAAAAAGGGTCAATAAGGCTAACCTTGCCCAGATGAGCCTTCATTGTCTAAGTGGAAATATCTGGATTGGTGTGGGTACTCCCAGGTCTATGTTCCACTGTATAGTCCATCCCCTGTAGGGAAATGGACCACCTCAACAATTTAGGGTTTTCACCTTTCATTTGTTTAAGCCATAATAGAGGTGTGTGGTCTGTCTGAACAATGAAGTGAGTCCCAAATAAGTAGGGTCTCAGCTTCTCCAATGCCCAGACCACAGCAAATGCCTCCCTCTCTGTGGCAGACCAACATTTTTATCTAGGGATCAACCCTCTGCTAATGAAAGCAACAGGTTTATCCTGGCCCTCTGAGTTCAGTTGTAATAGTACATCCCCTACCCCTAATTCAGAAGCATCTGTTTGAACAATTAATTTTTTGGAGTAGTTTGGGCTCTTTAAGACAGGTGCAGAGCATATTGCCTGCTTAAGCTCCTCAAAAGCTTTCTGACAGCTAGCTGTCCACAATACCTTGTTAGGCATCTTTTTGCTGGTGAGGCCATTAAGATGGCCTGCAATGGAGTCATAGTTCATAATGAACCTCCTGCAATACCCAGTGAGACCTAAGAAGGCTCTGACCTGGGTCTGAGTAGTAGGGGGAGCCAGTCCATAATGGTCTAAATCTTCCCCTGTAGTGGTGCAATCTGTTCTCAACATACCAGGTGGCCCAGATAAACCACTTTCCCCTGCCCTGTCTGGCACCTTGAAGCCTTGATAGTTAGGCCTGCCTTTTGCAGGGTCTCCAAAACTTTCCAGACGTGGACCAGGTGACCATCCCAGGTGGAGCTAAAGACAGCAATATCATCCAAATATGCTGCAATAAAACCTTCCAAACCTTGGAGGACTGTATCCACCAGCCTCTAAAAAGTGGCAGGTGCATTTTTCAAACGAAAGGGCTTAACTGTGAATTGATATTGCCCTCCTTTAGTAGAAAATGCAGTTTTTGCTCTAGAATCTTCTGACATTTTGATCTGCCAATACCCTGCAGTCAAATCAAAAGTGCTTAGATACTTGGCAGATGCCAGTGTATCTACTAGCTCATTTGCCCTGGGTATAGGGTGAGCATCTGTTACTGTATTGAGACCCCTATAGTCCACACAAAACCGCATTTCTCTCTTTACTTCTTTGCTATTCGGTTTGGGGACAAGCACCACTGGGCTCGCCCAGGGGCTATCAGAGGCCTCAATAACTCCCAGGTCTAAAATTTTCTGAACTTCAGCTTTTATGCAATCTCTGACATGGTCAGGTTGCCTTTAAAATTAACTTTTGACAGGTAAACTGTCTCCAGTGTCAATTGTATGTTCATACCAAGTAGTTGCACCAGGTGTGAGTGAGAAGAGTTCAGAAAACTGATCAAGGAGATTTTTACAGTCTTCCTTCTGATTCAGTGTTGGAGAAGAGATCAGGGAGAGGGTCACTCTCTTCTTCCTGTCCCTCATCTGTAGCCGTGAGTAGGGTTAAGTCAGCCCTGTCATAGTAAGGCTTTAGGCAATTGGCGTAAAGCACCCTAAGGGGGCTTCTGGCATTGCCCAGGTCCACCAGGTAGGTGACCTCACCTTTCTTTTCTACAATTACATGGGGTCCACTCCATTTGTCCTGGAGTGCTCCTGGGGCCACAGGCTCCAATACCCACACCTTCTGTCCTGGGTAGTACTCTGTCAGGACAGCCTTCTGGTCAAACCATTGCTTTTGGGGCTCTTGGGTGGCCTGAAGGTTTTTGCTGGCCTTTTCATGTACTCAGCCATTCTACTTCTCAGGCACCAAGTATATGGTCCACAATGTCTTGTTTTGGAGCTTTTAAAGGTTGTTCCCAACCTTCCTTAACAAGAGCAAGGGGACCCCTAACAGACCAAATAGGAGTTCAAAGGGGCTGTAGCCCACTCCTTTTTGGGGTACCTCCCTGTAGGCGAAAAGGAGGCATGGTAAAAGGACATCCCATCTCCTTCTGAGTTTTTCAGAGAGTCCCATAATCATACCTTTGAGAGTTGTATTAAACCTCTCAACCAGTCCATTTGTTTGTGGATGATAAGGGTGGTGAACTTGTAGGTAACACCACACTCCTTCCACATTGCTTTTAGGTATACAGACATGAAGTTACTACCTCTGTCTGACACCACTTCCTTAGGGAAGCCCACCCTGGAAAAGATTCCCGGGAGGGCCTTTGCCACTGCAGGAGCTGTAATGGTCCTTAAGGGGATAACTTCTGGGTACCTTGTGGCATGGTCCACCACCAGAAGAGATAAGTCTATTGCCAGAAGCTGTTGGAGGGTCAAGGGCGCCAACAATATCAACCCCTACCCTTTCAAAGGGCATCCCAACCACTGGCAGTAGGATCAAGGGGGCCTTTGGACATGGACATGGCTCATTGACCGATAGCAGCTGCCCCCCACCCCCCCCTCCCCCCTCAGCACCTTCAAAACACTAACGGGTACATAGCGCGCTTTATAAATTTAATGATTGATTAATGATTGATTTGGGGTGCCACCAGTCTTGCCACTGGCTTGGCAGGTGACACAGGAGGGACAAAACTCCTTTGTGTCTTCTGACATATGGAGCCAGTGAAAATGTGGAACAAATCTGTCCTATGGTTTACTCTGGCCTAAATGCCCAGCTAAAGGGATGTCATGAGCCAGAGTTAGGAGGAATACCCTGTACTGAAGGGGGATTACCATTCTCCTGGTGGCACCAGGGTTAGGGACCCTTGCTTCAGTAGGAAGGAGATTATTCTCCCAATAAACTCTGTGTGTGTCAGTGACATCACCATTTTGCTGCTTGACAGTTTGCTGTCTGAGGGCCTCCAATGTGGACCCGGTTTGCTGTGCCACACTCAGCTCTTCCCTGGCAGGCCCCCCTGCACCCAAAAGCTCAGCTGTATCAGCTTCCAGCTCCTCTGGTATAGGTTCTGCACAAGAAGAGAATTCCTCTTCCTCAAAAGGGGAATCATCTGTGGAGGGAGGGATAGTGGACAAGGGTTTGCCCTTCTTACCGCTAGTTTTTAGGAGCACTTGGCCCATTATTCCAGGATACAAGTTTCCCTGTCCTCTTTGCTTATTGGCCTGAGCCCTGGTAAGAGCAAAGATATGCCCAGGAATGCCCAGCATTGCTGCATGGGCCACCAACTCCACTTCAGCCCAAGCTGAAGTCTCCAAATCATTGCCAAGCAGAAATTCTACAGGTAAATCAGTGGCTACCACAACTTTCTTTGGACCAGTAAACCCCCCCAGTTGAGATTCACAACAGCCATGGTGTGGCTTACAGTGTTGCTATGGGCGTCTTTCACTTGGTACTGGTGACCAAGTAGGTGCTGCTCAGGGGCAACCAGTTTTTCCATCACCATGGTGACACTGGCACCTGTGTCCCTGTAGGCCTCAACCTGAACACCTTTAATCAGGGGTAGCTGCTTGTACTTATCTAAATTAAGGGGACAAGCAACTAAAGTGGCTAGGTCAATGCCACTTTCAGAGACTAAAACAGCCTCAGTGATCTCCCTAACTAGACCAACCCCAACTACATTACCAATGGTGAGCCCAGCTACACCCTATGATTGGCTATTAGTAGTGTTTTTCCCACCACCACTGCTATTACTAGGGGCACTAGTGGTTGCAGTTGGGGTTGTGGTGGTGGGAGGTTTGGTGTTTCGTTTTGGACAATGACTGTCAGTTGCCCAATGGCCTTTGGCTTTACACATATAACACCGAGGTTTCTTATCTTTGTGAGAAGAGGATTTGGACCCACCGCCCCCAGAGGATTTTTGTTGGCCTGATGAAGAATCTGATTTTTTATCTTTGTCCCCACCCTTGTCATGTGACTTGCCATCCTTCTTCTTGCCATCCTTGTCACCCACTGCTCTGGCCCATTTGTCTGCCTTCTTTCCCAATTCTTGGGGAGAGATCAGACCTGAGTCCACAAGATACTGATGTAACAAGTCAGACACACAATTATTCAAAATATGCTCTCTCAGAATCATGTTATACAGGCTTTCATAGTCTGTCACCTTACTGTCATTTAACCAACCTTCTAGGGCCTTCAGAGAACAGTCTACAAAGTCTCTCCAGTCCTGTGATGACTCCTTTCTGGTCTCTCTGAACTTAAGTCTGTACTGATCAGTGGTTAAGCCCAGACCATTCAAGAGTGCATTTGTTCAGAATTTGATAGTTATCTGCATCATCCTCTCTGACAATAAGAAGTCTATCTCTCCCCTTGCCAGAGAAGGATAACAACTGTACACGAGGGACCCTCTGAACTTTACAGGCCCTCTCAAGTGCAGCATACCAGTTGTAGATGTCATCACCATCCTTTTAAGGAGGGACAACTTTGTGCAGATTTCTAGAGTCAAATGAAGGTTCCCTAACATTTTAATTTCTAAAACTGCTGCTGCCACTATGGGGAACTAATCCCAAACCCTTCCTCTCTTTCTCCACAGCCAGGGATTCCCTGTCTAAGGCCAACTGTTGCTGCATTAGCCGCAGTCTGGCCTCCTCTAACCTCAGCTTTCTGAGTTCCCTATCTAGGTTCTGGTTCTCAGGGTTAGAATTGTGGGATGCCTCTGAGACGGAGGTAACGTGAGAGTGTGCAGAGGTAGCTCTATCTCTAACAAGGGCCACTGTAGTGACCTGGCCTCAAGGGGTGAAGGGAGCCCTACTTGTGTGTGAACCCTTCCCACTACCAGTTGTACTAAGTGACTTATTGACAGATAGATATGTGGAAGTACCCTCCCCAGGATTGCCAGTTTGCTCCTCTGAGCCTTCCTGGTTGGAATCATCCTCTACCCTTCCCCTGACTGATCTGGACCAGTGTTGAGTCCCTGGTCATCTTGGAGGAGAAGATTTAAGAGGAAATCCTTATTGGGGTTCTTCCCAATCCCCAAACATCTTTCAATACAGACACCCTCCAACTTTTAAAGTTAAGATTTTCATATGTTGTTTTCACAACTCTAGGGGTAGCATCTATAGAAGACATATTGAAAGAAAAAAGTTTAGGAAAAGTGAGTAAAAAATTAGTAGAATAACAGAGCTGACTTTTTAGAGAAAATAAGAAAACTTTTCACAACGTTGTAAAAACGTTTTCAAAGTTGAACAGAACTTTTAGAAAGTTAGAAAATTACTTCTAGGCATATATTATATATGCTCTAAGTATTGGAGCAAGCTTTTCTTGTGAAAAGCACAGGTAACAAAGTGGTAAAGCAATTGCAAATACTTATCCCACCCCTGCACCACCAATGTTGGAGGCTGGCCTGGTTTGTAGTGGGTACCTTGGGTACTTACACCTTATACCAGGTCAGTTATCCCTTACTAGTGACGTAGTAGTGTTCTACCAGCTTAGGTTGATAGAGGTAGCTATAGCAGAGCAGATTAGGCTGAGCTAGGAGTCATGCAAAGCTCATGCAATACCACTTATAGTTACACAGTACTTATACACAAGTAAAGACAATACTCCGTGTTACCAAAAATAAAGGTATTTATTTGGGTGACACAGTACCAAAAATATCTTAGAAGCAATACTCCTTCTGGAGGTAAGTATTATACACAATATATATACTAGACACCAAAATAAGGTAAGATATTAGACCTAGGATAGTGCAAACAATAGGAAATGCTATAGAATGCAATGGGAGAAAATAGGTCTGGGGCAACACAAACCATATACTAAGAAAGTGGAATGTGAATCATGAATTCCCCTCTAGACAAGTGTAGTGTGTGCAGAATTGCTGGGGAAGTAAGAATACAGCAAAGGTAAGTAAATTACCCCACCCCGGAGCCCAGAAAAGCAGGAGTAAAGTACTGCAAGTTTTCTTAGGACACACTACACCTCGTGATATGGATTATTGCAGTAACCAACCAAGTCTGCAAACAACAACTGCTGGATTCCTGGACCTGAAGACCTGCAACAGGCTAGGACCAAGTCCAGAAGTCGAAAGAAGTTCCAGGAAGGACAGGAGCCCCTGCCAACCCAGAAGAGGGTGCAAAAGAACAGTCCCCGGTTGGATGAAGACTGCAGGAATGCACCCTAGGAAGATGCCAGCGGGTTCCTGCATGATGCAAAGGATGTCCCACGACGTTAAGATGGATGCAGACATGATTTTGTGTTGAAAGTCACCAATAAGCCTTGGTTACGACAAATATGCATTTTTCATCAAAATGGCGCTGGCTGGACCCAGAAGGGACCTGGGGGCTTCAACTCTGTGTGAGGAGGAAGAAGGGTCTCTCAGAACATTAGAGAACCCTCAGGATGCCAGGCAGCACCCACGGAAGTCCCAGGACATGGGGACAAAGGAGGTGCAAAACGCAGTTGGTGCAGCACAACAAAGGAAGGTCCCACGCCGCCGGAGAACAACTCAGCGAGTTGAGCGTTGCAGGATGGAGTGCTGGGGACCTGGGCCAGGCTGTCTGTGCACGAAGGAAGTTTGCAAATAGTGCACAGAGGCCTCAGGAGGTGAAGAAGACGCAGTACACAGGGGTACCGTCAATCTCAGGGAAGGCAAGGTCTTACCTCCTCCAAATTGCATCAGCAGGACCACAGGACAGCCTATGTCGATGGGCCCACCCTATGTGTCCTTAGGAGCATACTCGTCACTGTGAGAAGAGTCTAAGGGTACCAGTCGTCATCTTGGAAGGTGCCTGCATGAGCAGGGGAGTGACTCTGTCACCCCACAGGAGATTTCTTCAGTCCTTCTGGGGAAGGATGAAGAAAGGGAGTCCCCAGAGCATGCACACAGTGGAAACTGTTGCAGTTGCTGGCTAGAGCTGAAGTTGCAGAAGAAAAGTATCCCTTGTGGCTACTTTGTTGCTGTTACAGCGGTTCCTGCAACAGGCTGCGGTTGATCCGAGATCAGAGGATGAAGTAGTAGTTGTAGAGGATTCCTGAAGGAAACTTGCAAGCAGAATCTGAAGAGAACCCACAGGAGAGACACTAAATAGCCCATAGAGGGGGATTGGCTACCTTATCAGGTAAGGACCTATCAGGAGGGGTCTCTGACGTCACCTGCTGGCACTGGCTACTCAGAGCCCTCCAAAGTGACCCCATACCTTGCAAAGCAAGATGGCTGAAGTCTGGGACACACTGGAGGAGCTTCTGGGCACCACCCCTGGGGTGGTGATGGACAGGGGAGTGGTCACCCCCCTTTGCTTTGTCCAGTTTCGTGCCAGAGCAGGGGACAATGGGTCCCTGAACTGGTGTAGACTGGTTTATGCAAGGAGGGCACCATCTGTGCCCTTCAAAGCATTTCCAGAGGCTGGGGAGGCTACCCCTCCCCAGCCTGTAACATCTATTTCCAAAGGGAGAGGGTGTAACACCTTGCTCACAGAGAAAATGCTTTGTTCTGCCTTCCTGGGACTGAGCTGCTCAGACCCCAGGAGGGCAGCAGTTGTAGCTGTAGTGCAAGCCTCAGATCGCTGGTTTGGCAGTAATGGGGGTCCATGCAGGAGCCCCCAGGATGCATGGAATTGGCTCCCCAATACCAGATTTGGAATGGGGGGACAATTCCATGATCTTAGACATGTTACATGGCCTTATTCGGAGTTACCATTGTGAAGCTACATATAGGTATTGACCTATGTGTAGTGCACGCGTGTAATGGCATCCCCGCACTCACAAAGTCCCAGGAAATGGCCCTGAACTATGTGGGGGCACCTTTGCTAGTGCAAGGGTGCCCTCACACTTAGTAACTTTGCACCTAACCTTCAGCAAGTGATGGTTAGATATATAGGTGACTTATAAGTTATTATGGCTGTGAAATAGTGTGTGCACTATTTCACGCAGGCTGCAATGGCAGACCTGGGCAAGGGTTTGTCTGAGCTCCCTATGGATGGCAAAAGAAATGCTGCAGCCCATATGGATCTCCGGGAACCCCAATTCCCTGGGTACCTAGGTACCATATACTAGGGACATATAAGGGGGGGTCCAGTGTGCCAATTGAAATTGGTAAATGAAGTCACTAGCCTACTGTGACAAAGTTAAAGACAGAGAGAGCATAAGCACTGAGGTTCTGATTAGCAGAGCCTCTGTGACACAGTCAAGCACTATGCAGACACACACATTAGGCCATAAACTATGAGAACTGGGGTCCTGACCAGCAGGATCTCAGTGAGACAGGCAAAAGCATAATGGCATACAGGTAAAAATGGGGGTAACATGCCAAGGAAGATGGTACTTTCCTACAGCATTATTTAATTATCAGGACATGTAAAATACCCCAGTATATGTCCTACCTTTGCAATACACTGCACCCTGCCCATGGGGCTGCCTTGGGCCTACCGTCGGTGTACCTTACATGTAGTAAAAGGGAAGGTTTGGGCCTGGCAAGTGGGTGCACTTGCCAAGTTGAAATGGCAGTTTAAAACTGCACACACAGACACTGCAGTAGCAGGTCTGAAACATGTTTACAGGGCTACTTCTGTGGGTGGCACAATCAGTGCTGCAGGCCCAATAGTAGCATTTGATTTCCAGGTCCTGGGCACACATGTTGCACTATACTAGGGACTTACGGGTAAAACAACTATGCCAATCATGGATAAACCAATCATCAGGTCAATTTAGACAGAGAGCACTTGCACTTTAGCACTGGCCAGCAGTGGTAAAGTGCTCAGAGTCCAAAAACCGGCAAAAACTAAATGTAGCACATAGTCGAAAACATATATTTATTTTAGTTAATTAATTTGTGTTCATATCATATCCTTTCAGAATATGTAATATTAATTTCAATATGTATTGTTAATTTGAAAGCAAATCAACATCGATTCAAGCAATATTTAAACAGTGAGAATTTTAATTTACACATGGCTTGTGTTCATTTCGATATGTGCTTTATTCATTTCAGTATGCTACAATTATCTCATATAGTTTCATATCCTTTTCAATAATTATCATATTAATTTGAATGAATGTCATATTAATTATGATATAGTTCATATCAACTTCATCAGATATCATATTCATTTGAAAATGGTTGATATAAATCTTAACATGTGTCATACTGCTTTAAATGAATGGCATAGTCATGTCAGTGGATGTCATATTCATCTTAACACCTGACATTATAATTTTATTATGGGTCATATCCATTTCAACATAGGTCAAATTCATTTCAATATATGCAATATTCATGTTGCTGTGTATCATATTGATTTCAAAGCACAACATTCATTTTGACAAGTTTCACTTTAATGTCAGCGTGGGTCATATTCAGTTGAAGGCATGTTGAATTAATTTAAAAAGGGCTCATATTCATTTCATGTCATATTCATCTTAGCATGTGTTATATTCCTTTCAATAGATGTCTCATTCATATTAACGCATGATATTGATTTTAACAAGACTCATACCAATTGCAACACATATTATAATCATGTCAATGTGTATCATATTACTTTCAATGCAAACCATATTCATTTTTTTATAAATGTAATGTTCATTGCACATTATGGCCCTCATTACAACCCTGGCGGTGGGGTTAAAGCAGCGGTAAGACCACCAACAGGCCGGCGGTAAAAAGAATTTAATCACGACCATTGTGGAAACTGCCAACATAGACAGCCACTTTAACACTCCGACCGCCACGGCGGTACATACAAACAGCATGGCGGTCACCGCCAACAGACAGGCGGAAGACAATGTACCGCCCACACCATTATGAGAGGCCAATCCGCCACCTTTTCCGTGGTGGAACCAACGGGAACAAAAACAAGTCGGAAACGGGACTTGGAAGGGAAAACACTCACCTCTCCATACCCAACGAGTAACCAGGATGCCATGGAGCCAGAACTCCAAATACTCCCTGCAATAGTATTCCTGCTCCTCTACCAGGAACACGAACAACGGCGGTGACGACCATGGTAAATACTGCACCTACAACACAGGGGAGGGAGAGGGAAAAGAGGACACACACCCACACAACACGCAAAACCCCCACCCCACCCTCACTCACAACAACATACACACAAATACATGCTGCAACATTACATTTACACCCCCAAACCCCCCGGAAGAATGCAATGACAAAAGGAAATGAGTTGAACAATTGTAATCATGAAAAATCCATTAGTCAAAATTTTAAATACAGTATAAACAATTATGTGCACTGTTAGACCTGACAGCCTTAGGGTGGTCACCCCTAACGTTTTGCTTGCCTCCCTCCACTTTGTGGACACTGTTTTTGCTGGCTTTTAGACTCTGCGCACTTTATCTCTCCCTTAAAACATGGTAACCTTGAATCATACCTGATTGGACTATTTAATTTACTTATAAGTCCCTAGTAATGTGCACTCTATGTGCCTAGGGCCTGTAGATTAAATGCTACTAGTGGGCCTGCAGCACTGGTTGTGCCAACCCCTTAAGTAGCCCCTTTTCCTTGTCTCAGGCCTGCCACTGCAAGGCCTGTGTGTGCAGTTTCACTGTCACCTCGACTTGGCATTTAAAAGTACTTGCCAAGCCTAAACCTCCCCTTTCTCCATATATAAGTCACCTCTAAGATGTGCCCTAGGTAACCCCTAGAGCAGGGTGCTGTGTGGGTGAAAGGCAGGACATGTACCTGTGCAGTTTACATGTGCTGGTAGTGTAAAACTCCTAAATTCGTTTTTGCACTACTGTGAGGCCTGCTCCCTTCATAGGCTAACATTGGGGCTACCCTCATACAGTATTGAAGTGGTAGCTGCTGATCTGAAAGGAGTAGGAAGGTCATATTTAGTATGGCCAGAATGGTAATATAAAATCCTGCTGACTGGTGAAGTTGGATTTAATATTACTATTCTAGAAATGCCACTTTTAGAAAGTGAGCATTTATTTGCACTTAAATCTTATGTGCCTTACAATCCACGTCTGGCTGGGCTTAGTAGACAGCTCCTTGTGCATTCACTCAGACACCCCCCAAACACAGGGTACTCAGCCTCACTTGCATACATCTGCCTTTTGAATGGGTCTTCCTGGGCTGGGAGGGTGGAGGGCCTGCTCTCACACAAAGGACTGCCACACCCCCTACTGGGACCCTGGCAGACAGGATTGAACTGAAAGGGGACCTGGTGCACTTCTCACATTTGGGTATAAAACAGGGCCTCTGCCCTACCTCATCAGACACTTGCTGGAGAAGAAACCTGAACCAGAAACTACATCCTGCCAAGAAGAACTACCTGGCTGCTCAAAGGACTCACCTGTCTGCTTTCTACAAAGGACTGCTGCCTTGCTGTTGGCCTGCTGCCTTGCTGAACTCTTGTCTGGCTGTGAAAGTGCTCTCCAAGGGCTTGGATAGAGCTTGCCTCCTGTTCCCTGACGTCTCAGGACCAAAAAGACTTCTCTTTTTCACTTGGACGCTCCATGCGGTGAAATTTTAGATGCACAGCTTGTTCCGTGGCGAGAAAAACGCTGCACACCGACGCTGAACGACGCGACGCCTTCGGGACGACCGGAATTTCGACGCACGGCTTCGCAATGACAATGCCGCCCGACCTCCAGAGGAGAAATCGACGCAACGCCTGCCGTGAGATCAAAATTTCGACATGCAGCCCCGCAGAACAATGCGCAGCCGGAAAACAAGCAGGAAAATCCACGCACAGACCCGGGACATCTGGTAATCCCCGCGATCCACAGAAAAAGACTGTCCGCGCGCCGGAAAACGACGCACGACTTCCCTGCGTGGAAAATAACGACACAAGTCCGTGTGTGCTGGGGAGAAATCGACGCACACACCATTTTTCCACGTATCTCTTCTTCTGTGGCCCTCTGAGGAAATTGTCCACTCCAAACCAGGTACTTTGTGCTTGAAAGAGACTTTGTTTGCTTTTTAAAGACTTAAGACACTTCATATCACTTTTCAGTGATATCTATACAAATTCACATTGCAACTTTATTCGTTTTGACCTACAATTATCCTGATAAATATTATATATTTTTCTAAACACTGGGTGGTGTATTTTTATGGTGCTATATGGTGGCATTGTATGATTTATTGCACAAATACTTTACACATTGCCTTCTAAGTTAAGCCTGACTGCTCGTGCCAAGCTACCAGAGGGTGGGCACAGGATAATCTTGGATTGTGTGTGACTTACCCTGACTAGAGTGAGGGCTTTTGCTTGGACGGGGGTAACCTGACTGCCAACCAAAAACTCCATTTCTAACATTGGTGATCAGCGGTGAGGATATGACTTGTGTTTGTGCAGTGACATACAGTAGCTAAGTATTTCACTACCTACCCACAGTTGAAGGTCAACTTGATTTTTATCTCTTTTTGCAAAATTAAGTTTTTTTTCTGCCTGGCAATTTTCAAAAACTAAATCCTCACTCAACATGTCTCTGACTGGGTCTCAAATGGGAGACTTTGACCTAGTCCTGTTGGATACATATACGGTCAAACAGCTAAGAAGGTTCTGCAGGGCAATGAGGGTACCCACGCAAGGGGCCTCCAAAAAGGAGGACTTTCAAGTGGCGCTGAGGGCCTGGGCAGAAGCCCATTTAGAAGAGGATGATGAGGAAGAGGAGCCAGAAAATGGCCCCTCAGAGGATTTGTTGCTATCTGTGGATGATGTTACCACTGCAATTGTGCCCCCTTCCAGACCAGGGAGCAGTGTCTCTGTGCAAAGCCTGACCGCAGAGGAAAGGAGAGAGGAAAGGGAGTTCCAATTGCAAATGGCAAAACTGAAAATTGAGGCTCAACAGGAGGAAAGAAGGGCTGAGAGAGAAGCCAAGCAAGCTGAGGCTGAAAGAGCAGTCAAACAAATTGAAGCTGAAAGAGAAGCCAAACAAGCTTTGGCTGAAAAGAAAGTATTGTTGGCTCATGAACTGAGTCTCAAGGAGCTGGAGATCAAGGCGAGACAGTCTGAATCCAGCAATAATGGTGGCACCATACGGACAGGACCTGCTGGAGAAAAGAAGGTTTGTATACCCAAAAATGTGGTGCCCAGTTTTGTGGTGGGAGATGACATAGATAAATGGTTAGCTGCTTATGAAGTTGCACTAAGGGCTCATGAGGTTCCTGAAGGGCAATGGGGGGTAGCTATGTGGGGTTATGTGCCACCATTGGGGAGGGACACACTTCTCACATTGGATCAACCTGATCAAAACACATACCCACTTCAGAAAGCCACTTTACTTGCCAAGTTTGGGCTGACCCCTGAGGGATACCGTCAGAGGTTCAGGGACAGCACCAAACAAACCACACAAACATGGGTAGATTTCTTTGACTTTTCCAGTAAGGCACTGAATGGATGGGTGCGTGGCAACAAAGTAGATGATTATAAAGGGTTATATGACTTGATTCTGCGAGAGCATATGCTTAATACTACTTTTACAGAGTTGCGCCACCACTTGGTGGATAGTAAGCTGACTGATCCCAGGAAGCATGCTGAGGAGGCGGACCTCTGGGTTAGCACCAGTGTCCAAGAAGGTACCTGGGGGGGACACCCACAAAGGTGGTCAGGGTTCCCAACAGAAGAAAGAAGGGGGAGATAAACTTACAGATAAGGAACTCTCCAAAGGCCCCCAAAAGAATTCCCAGGGAGGGGGTGGCAACCATTCCTTTTCCAGATTTGGGAAAAAGCCAGGGACATATGATAGGTCAGGGAAATCCAACCCCAAATGCATGGAGTGTTACCAGTATGGTCACTATAAAGGCGCCCCCCAGTGCTCCAAGAGAGCACTGTCCACTACTGGACAGACACCTGGGTTGACTAGTGTACCGCTCGGGGGGAGATGGACCCAGATAGCTTTGGGGAACAGGTAGAGATTTCCCTAGTGTCCCTGGGAGAAGGAGAAATGGTGCCCAAAGCCCACATGCCCCAAAATACTTCCAAGTACAGGCAGTGAGTCACCATTGATGGGCAGAAGGTGGAGGCTCTGCGTAACACAGGAGCCAGTATGACTACTATCAAGAGTCAGCTGGTGTCAACAGAGCAGATAGTCCCTAATACATTCCACCAGGTCATAGTCGCTGACAATCGTGAGAGTCACCTACCGGTGGCTCTGGTTCCCTTTGAGTGGGGGGGGGGGGTCTCTGGTACTCTGAAAGTAGCTATGAGTCCTGCCATGCCTGTAGATTGTCTGTTAGGCAATGATCTTGAGCATACTGCTTGGAAAGAAGTGGAGCTCAGATCTCACCTGGAGATGTTAGGGTTACCTGAGTGGCTCTGCATGACCACACGGTCCATGGCTGACCGAGAGGGAAGTCAAGGGCGTCTGGAGCCTGGAATAATGGCCCAGAGAGCTGCCAAGAGGAGGGGCAAGGGGCGCGGGAAACCAGTCCCAGAAGTTCCCGCAGTGGTTGACGGGGCTCCTGAGGAGGAGGCTCCCGAGCCAACTGGGGAAAACATTGCCACCCTAGGTGACCTACCGAAGCTTGCTGGCTGGCAAGTTGAGGGTGGACCCACCAGGGAGGAATTCTGCAAGGCGCAGAAAGAATGTCCCACTCTAGAGGGTCTGAGGAAGCAAGCCTCAGACCAGGCGGCAGGTGAAGCTTCTGGCGATCACCACATATATTGGGAGAATGATCTCCTCTACAGTGAGCCTAAGGTTCCGGCCTTTGGGGCAGCGCGTACGCTGGTGGTCCCCCAGTGTTACCGAACCTTCCTACTGGGTCTGGCTCACGACATTCCCCTGGCAGGACATTTGGGGCAAGGCAAGACCTTTGACAGGCTTGTCACCCACTTTTATTGGCCCAGAATGAGGACAAACTCAGATAAGTTCTGTAGATCTTGTCCTACCTGCCAGGTCAGTGGTAAAGCAGGGAAAAGGGTTAAAACCCCCCTGATTCCACTTCCTGTCGTTGGCACCCACTTTGAAAGGGTGGGCATCGACATTGTTGGTCCATTGGACCCCAAAACTGCCTTAGGCAACAGGTTCATCCTGGTTTTGGTGGACCATGCCACCCGTTACCCAGAGGCAATCCCTCTGAGGACCGTAACTGCACCGGTGGTGACCAGAACTCTGATGGGGATATTTACCCGTGTGGGATTCCCAAAGGAGATAGTGTCTGACAGAGGCACTAACTTCATTTCTGCATACATGAAGTCTCTGTGGGATGCGTGTGGTGTAACCTACAAGTTCACCACACCCTATCACCCCCAATCTAATGGTCTTGTGGAGAGATTCAACAAGACCTTGAAAGGCATGATTGGTGGCCTCCCTGAGGCCATGAGGCGTAAATGGGGCGTCCACTTACAATGCCTTCTCTTTGCTTACCGAGAGGTCCCCCAGAGGGGGGTGGGGTTCAGTCCCTTTGAGCTTCTCTATGGGTACCCTGTCAGGGGACCCTTAAGCATTGTCAAGGAGGGGTTGGAGAGAGCTCCAAAGGCACCCCCTCAGGATGTGGTCAGCTACATGTTGGCCCTCCGCAACCAGATGACCCGCTTCTGGAAAGAGGCCCAAAGTAACCTTGAGGCCAGTCAAGAGGTAATGAAACGCTGGTATGACCAGAAGGCCACCCTGGTAGAGTTTCAACTTGGAGACAAAGTGTGGGTAATGGAGCCAGTAGAGCCTAGAGCTCTCCAGGACCGCTGGTCTGGCCCATTTGAAGTAAAGGAGCAGAAAGGGGAGGCCACTTACCTAGTGGACCTCCAAACCCCTAGGAGCCCCCTAAGGGTGCTCCATTTCAACCGGCTAAAGGCTCATTTTGAGAGGTCTGAGGTCAACATGCTTCTGGTCACAGATGAAGGAATGGAAGAGGAGAGTGAACCTCTCCCCGACCTCCTCTCTGCCCAAGAAGGTGATGGGTCAGTGAAAGGGGTCATCCTCTCTGACTCCCTGACTCTAAACCAGAAAGGAGACTGCTATGAGCTGTTGGAGCAGTTCTCCCCCCTGTTCTCCCTTACTCCTGGACTGACCCACCTCTGTGTTCATGACATTGACACCGGTGACAGTCTCCCTGTGAAGAACAAAATTTACAGGTTATCGGAGAAGGTGAAAGCCAGCATCAAGGAGGAGGTCTCCAAGATGTTAGCTTTAAGGGTTATGGAGAAATCCAGTAGTACCTCGGCCAGCCCAGTGGTGTTGGTCCCTAGGGCTACTGCCCCAGGTGCGAAGCCAGAACTCCGGTTCTGTGTGGACTACCGGCGTCTCAACTCAGTCACCCGGACTGATGCTCACCCCATCCCCCGAGCTGATGAGCTTGTTGACAGGCTGGGCACTGCCAAGTTCCTGAGTACGTTTGATCTTACTTCAGGGTACTGGCAGATCGCCCTGACTGAGGGGGCTAAAGAGAGATCCGCATTTTCAACCCCTGATGGCCATTACCAGTTCCGGGTGATGCCATTTGGATTGAAAAATGCCCCTGCTACCTTCCAACGGTTGGTTAACGGGGTCCTAGCTGGCAAGGATGCCTTCTGTGCAGCCTATCTGGATGACATAGCTGTCTACAGTTCCAGCTGGGAGGAACACCTGCTCCACCTCAAGGAGGTGCTTCAGGTCCTGCAACAGGCAGGCCTGACCATCAAGGCGAGTAAGTACCAGATTGGGCAGGGTTCTGTGGTATACTTGGGACACCTAGTGGGTGGTGGCAAGGTGCAGCCACTCCAGGCCAAGATTGAAACTATCAAGGCCTGGCAACCACCTAGAACTCAGACTGAGGTGAGAGCCTTTTTAGGCCTCACAGGATACTACCGCAGATTTGTCAAGGCCTATGGTACCATTGTGTCACCCTTGACAGAACTCACTTCCAAGAAACAACCTAGGTTGGTGAATTGGACAGAGGCTTGTCAGAAAGCCCTTGACTCCCTGAAGGAAGCCATGTGCACGGCCCATGTGCTCAAGGCCCCTGACTACTCCCAGGAATTTATCGTGCAGACAGACGCTTCAGAGCATGGCATAGGGGCGGTCCTAGCACAGCTAAATGAGGAGGGCCTAGACCAACCAGTAGTCTTTATTAGCAGAATGCTATTACCACAGGAACAGAAGTGGAGTGCTATTGAAAGAGAAGCTTTTGCTGTGGTCTGGGCACTGAAGAAGCTAAGACCCTACCTGTTTGGGACTCATTTCCGGGTTCAGACAGACCACAGGCCCCTCAGATGGCTCATGCAGATGAGGGGTGAGAATCCAAAACTCTTGAGGTGGTCCATTTCCCTACAGGGGATGGACTTTACGGTGGAACATCGCCCCGGGGTTGACCACGCCAATGCTGATGGTCCCTCCAGATACTTCCGCCTTAGCGATGAGAGCTCCCAGGAGGTCGGGTAGCTCTCCCCACTTTCAGCTGGGGGGACACATGTTAGACCTGACAGCCTTAGGGTGGTCACCCCTAACTTTTTGCCTGCCTCCCTCCACTTTTTGGACACTGCTTTTGCTGGCTTTTAGACTCTGCGCTCTTTACCACTGCTAACCAGTGCTAACGTGCATATGCTCTCTCCCTTAAAACATGGTAACCTTGAATCATACCTGACTGGACTATTTAATTTACTTATAAGTCCCTAGTAATGTGCACTCTATGTGCCTAGGGCCTGTAGATTAAATGCTACTAGTGGGCCTGCAGCACTGGTTGTGCCAACCCCTTAAGTAGCCCCTTTTCCTTGTCTCAGGCCTGCCACTGCAAGGCCTGTGTGTGCAGTTTCACTGTCACCTCGACTTGGAATTTAAAAGTACTTGCCAAGCCTAAACATCCCCTTTCTCCACATATAAATCACCTCTAAGATGTGCCCTAGGTAATCCCTAGAGCAGGGTGCTGTGTGGGTGAAAGGCAGGACATGTACCTGTGTAGTTTACATGTCCTGGTAGTGTAAAACTCCTAAATTTGTTTTTGCACTACTGTGAGGCCTGCTCCCTTCATAGGCTAACATTGGGGCTACCCTCATACAGTATTTAAGTGGTAGCTGCTGATCTGAAAGGAGTAGGAATGTCATATTTAGTATGGCCAGAATGGTAACATAAAATCCTGCTTACTGGTGAAGTTGGATTTAATATTACTATTCTAGAAATGCCACTTTTAGAAAGTGAGCATTTCTTTGCACTTAAATCTTCTGTGCCTTACAATCCACGTCTGGCTGGGCTTAGTTGACAGCTCCTTGTGCATTCACTCAGACACACCCCAAACACAGGGTACTCAGCCTCACTTGCATACATCTGCATTTTGAATGGGTCTTCCTGGGCTGGGAGGGTGGAGGGCCTGCTCTCACTCAAAGGACTGCCACAACCCCTACTGGGACCCTGGCAGACAGGATTGAACTGAAAGGGGACCTGGTGCACTTCTTAGCCACTCTTTGAAGTCTCCCCCACTTCAAAGGCACATTTGGGTATAAAACAGGGCCTCTGCCCTACCTCATCAGACACTTGCTGGAGAAGAAACCTGAACCAGAAACTACATCCTGCCAAGAAGAACTGCCTGGCTGCTCAAAGGACTCACCTGTCTGCTTTCTACAAAGGACTGCTGCCTTGCTGTTGGCCTGCTGCCTTGCTGAACTCTTGTCTGGCTGTGAAAGTGCTCTCCAAGGGCTTGGATGGAGCTTGCCTCCTGTTACCTGAAGTCTCAGGACCAAAAAGACTTATCTTTTTCACTTGGACGCTCCGTGCGCTGAAATTTTCGACGCACAGCTTGTTCCGCGGCGAGAAAAATGCCGCACACTGACGCTGATCGACGCGACGCCTTCGGGGCGACCGGAACTTCGACGCATGGCTTCGCAAGGACAATGCCGCCCGACCTCCAGAGGAGAAATCGACACGACGCCTGCTGTGAGATCGAAATTTTGGCGCGCAGCCCCACAGAATGATGCGCAGCCGGAAAACAAGCAGGAAAATCCACGCACAGACCCGGGACATCTGGTAATCCCCGCGATCCACAGAAAGAGACTGGCCGCGCGCCGGAAAACGACGCACGACTTCCCCGCGTGGAAAATAACGACGCAAGTCAGTGTGTGCTGGGGAGAAATCGACGCACACACCATTTTTCCACGTATCTCTTCTTCTGTGGCCCTCTGAGGAGATTTTCCACTCCAAACCAGGTACTTTGTGCTTGAAAGAGACTTTGTTTGCTTTTTAAAGACTTAAGACACTTCATATCACTTTTCATATCTCTACAAATTCACATTGCAACTTTATTCGTTTTGACCTACAATTATCCTGATAAATATTATATATTTTTCTAAACACTGTGTGGTGTATTTTTGTGGTGCTATATGGTAGTATTGTATGATTTATTGCACAAATACTTTACACATTGCCTTCTAAGTTAAGCCTGACTGCTCGTGCCAAGCTACCAGAGGATGGGCACAGGATAATCTTGGATTGTGTGTGACTTACCCTGACTAGAGTGAGGGCTTTTGCTTGGACAGGGGGTAACCTGACTGCCAACTAAAAAAAAAACATTTCTAACATACACCAACTATACAAGTCCGGATAGTGCACTATTCATAGTCCGTGGTCCACTGGGCCCAAAATGCATGGGCGAGGCCCACACTCAATACCAGACTCCAAATGGAGAGAACACTGCTGGGGCATCAGATCGAACTGAAACAGGCACCTCAGGGGGAAGGGAAGGGGGGCCAACTCAGCCGGATGAGTGCACAACACCAGCTCCATGAGGGGGCTCCATGCCCACTGCTGTATCCTGGGGAGTGCAAAGCACAGTCTCACAAGTCTTTACAGTGGGTGGGTTGCCCACTGCTTTATCCTGGGGAGTGGAAGGCCACAGTCTCTCAAGTCTTTACAGTGCGTGCTTTGCCCACTGCTGTATCCTGGGGAGTGCAAAGCCACAGTCTCACAAGTCTCTCCAGTGGGTGGGTTACCCACTGCTTTATCCTGGGGAGTTCAAAGCCACAGTCTCTCAAGTCTTTCCAGTGGGTGGTTTGCCCACTGCTGTATCCTGGGGAGTGCAAAGCCACAGTCTCACAAGTCTCTCCAGTGGGTGGGTTACCCAGTGCTTTATCCTGGGGAGTGCAAAGCCACAGTCTCTCAAGTCTTTCCAGTGGGTGGTTTGCCCACTGCTTTATCCTGGGGAGTGGAAGGCCACAGTCTCTCAAGTCTTTACAGTGCGTGCTTTGCCCACTGCTGTATCCTGGGGAGTGCAAAGCCACAGTCTCACAAGTCTCTCCAGTGGGTGGGTTACCCACTGCTTTATCCTGGGGAGTTCAAAGCCACAGTCTCTCAAGTCTTTCCAGTGGGTGGTTTGCCCACTGCTGTATCCTGGGGAGTGCAAAGCCACAGTCTCACAAGTCTCTCCAGTGGGTGGGTTACCCACTGCTTTATCCTGGGGAGTGCAAAGCCACAGTCTCTCAAGTCTTTCCAGTGGGTGGTTTGCCCACTGCTTTATCCTGGGGAGTGGAAGGCCACAGTCTCTCAAGTCTCTCCAGTGGGTGGTTTGCCCACTGCTTTATCCTGGGGAGTTCAAAGCCACAGTCTCACAAGTCTCTCCAGTTGGTGGTATGCCTACTGCTTTATCCTGGGGAGTGCAAAGCCATAGTCTCTCAAGTCTCTCCAGTGGGTGGTGTGCCCACTGCTGTATCCTTGGGAGTGCAAAGCCACAGTCTCTCAAGTGGATGTCTTTCTCCACTGGTTCTGGAGGGGGCTTGGTGCCCAGACTGTTTCATCCTGCCAAGGACTGAGGTAGTACATGTCTTTCTCCACTGGTTCTGGAGGGGGCCTTGTGCCCAGAGTGCTTCATCCTGCTAAGGACTGAGGTAGTGGATGTCTTTCTCCACTGGTTCTGGAGGGGGTTTTGTGCCCAGAGTGCTTCATACTGCCAAGGACTGAGGTAGTGGATGTCTTTCTCCACTGGTTCTGGAGGGGGCCTTGTGCCCAGAGTGTTTCATACTGCCAAGGACTGAGGTAGTGGATGTCTTTCTCCACTGGTTCTGGAGGGGGCCTTGTTCCCAGAGTGCTTCATACTGCCAAGGAATGAGGTAGTGGATGTCTTTCTCCACTGGTTTTGGAGGGGGCTTTGTGCCCAGAGAGCTTCATCCTGCCAAGGACTGAGGTAGTGGATGTGTTTCTCTACTGGTTCTTGAGGGGGCTTTGTGCCCAGAGTGCTTCATACTGCCAAGCACTGAGGTAGTGGATGTCTTTCTCCACTGGTTCTGGAGGGGGCTTTGTGCCCAGAGTGCTTCATTCTGCCAAGGACTGAGGTAGTGGATGTGACACTCCACTGACGGTGGTGCAACATGCAAGCTGCCCAGGCTCCTGGAACTGACCACCAGCCTCGGACGGCTAACCACTGGGGACGGCAGCCATGCCAGCAGTGGTACCACTGGCTCAGGATGTCACGGGGCCTCTGGTGGTGCTGGCGGCGGTGTCAGTAGCGGCGGTGCTTGCGGCTGCCTCAGTGGCATCGGTGCTGGTGGCGGTGTCATGAGCAGCGGTGCTTGCGGCAGACTCTGTGGCATCGGTGCTAGCGGTGGGCTCTGTGGCATCGGTGCTGGCGGCGGGCTCTGTGGCATTGGTGCTGGCGGTGGGCTCTGTAGCATCGGTGCTGGCGGTGGTCTTTGTGGCGGTGGTGCTGGTGGCGGGCTCACTGACTGTGGTGCTGGTGGCGGGCTCACTGACTGTGGTGCTGGTGGCGGGCTCAGTGAATACGGTGCTGGTGGGGGTGCTGGTGGTGATGCTGGTGGCGGTCTTGTCCACCGTGCAGGGCCATGTGGGATGCAGCTCCCTCCTGCTTCGGTGGCACTGCTCCTCCGTCTGATGATGGTAATGCACACAAGAACAGGGAGACCACAAAAAGGGGGAGGGGAAAGACAGAAGAAAGACATGTTCAGTGCATGCAATACCGCTACCGTTGGCGGATACTACAGACACAGCAGCCCTCTGCACTACGCCATGCACTTAGAGTTCCCTAATTTATCACTGGGACATGGGGTACAAGGCCTATGCCCGATTGCTGCACACATGGAAGTCACAGGAGCCTGACTAGGTGTAGTTGGCTCTTACCACTGGTGGGGTTGGGGTGCCACATAGCCTGCCTCACGAAAGGACCTTGCCTACAAAACTCGCCCTGGCCAAGGGGAGCCCACAGCCCACCTTCCCCACCCAGACACCTTGTAATGCGCGCAGAGTCAGCTGAATGAGACTGTACTTACCCCCTTGTGGCTGCTGTGATGCCCTCAAGTGCCCATCCAACTCCGGATACGCCACCGACAGGATCCGGAACATCAGGGGGTCATGGTGCGACGGACACCCCTCCCATGTTGGGAGGCCATCCCCAGCTGGGCCTCCGCCGTCTTCTTGCTCCAGCGGCGAATGTCCTCCTATCTTTTCCAGCAGCGGGTGCTCCGTCTGTGGTGGACCCCCAGGGTCCGGACGTCCTTGGCAATGGCACGCCATATATCCTTCTTCTGGTGGGCGCTGACCTAGAGGAATAGTACAGGGGAAAAGGATAATCTTTAACTGTCCGGACGGTCACAGTCATTGACCCACGTTCCCACCCTTGCCCTGACACACATACACTGTCCACTCATGCAGGCCTCAGTCCCCAACCCTGTATCTTCCATCCACACCACTCCAAACAGGCATTGCCCATACAGCATGCTCACAGTGTACTCACCTATTTGTCTGGAGGACTGTAGAGTAGCGTGTACTGGGGGAGGACCCCATCCACTAACTTCTCCAACTCCTCCGAAGTGAAGGCAAGGGCCCTTTCCCCAGACACATGAGCCATTGTCGCTTCCAGACTGAGGTCACCGCAGCACTTGCAGTGTAGGTCCTCTCCTGTCGAAGGTCAGGTATCAAGTGAGTGAACAGACAGAAAATGGCGGTCACGTTCGCGGCGGTGCGTACCGTCACCGCCGGCGTACATCGTCATTGGCTCCTGGGATCCATAGGGTCCAATGTTAACTAATGCAGGATTGTGCCGCGGTCTTCGACCGTCTACCGCGACGGTGTACAACGCCAGCGCAGTTCCCTCATATCCCCTTGTCCCTCCTTACAGGTCAGGCAGCCGCCATTTCAGGGGACCATATGGCATTAATTTTAAATGTGTCACACCCATCTAGGCCTTGCATACCCACAGTGACAGGCACATTGCGGATTGACAAATGTGTGCAATAAATATTTTTTATTATACCTCAGTGTTGGCTGACTCTCTGCTTGCTGTTCTCGTCCATAGGGCACGTCCGCTGGGGCAGGTGAGGAGATGGCAGCATCCTCCGGTGTACAGACCGCTGGTGAACCTGTCGACAACCGAAGACAGACACATCATTATCACTTACACACTTGATCGTGCCACAATCCAGGAACTGTTTGCCCAGTTGGAGCCAGACCTTATGTCAGCTATCCGCCATCCCACAGGAATGCCCCCTCTAGTGCAGGTCCTGTCAGTACTCCATTTCCTGGCAAGTGGGTATTTTCAAACAACAGTGGCCATTGCATCAGGAATATCCCAGCCAATGTTCTCAAACGTGTTGTCCAGAGTGTTGTCTGCCCTGCTGAAACACATGCGCAGCTACATCGTGTTCCCTCAGGTGGAGGATTTGCCTACAGTGAAAGGTGACTTCTATGCCCTGGGACATATCCCAAACATCATAGGTGCCATTGATGGGACGCATGTGGCCTTGGTACCCCCCCTGCAGGAGTGAACAGGTGTAAAGAAACCGGAAGAGCTACCATTCAATGAATGTGCAGATGGTGTGTTTGGCCGACCAGTACATCTCCTTTGTGAACGCCAAAGTTCCAGGCTAGGTGCATGACGCGTACATTTTGAGGAATAGCAGCATCCCTTATGTGATGGGGCAACTCCAGAGGCTCCGTGTGTGGCTAATAGGTGAAGACAAGGACCCTGTACTGTGTGAATGATTTTCTGGGTCTGGGGTTGTCCCTAAGGGTTAGTGTGTGTCTAACAGTTGTCCCTCGACATTTGCAGGTGACTCTGGGCACCCCAACCTGTCATGGCTGCTGATCCCAGTGAGAAATCCTAGGACAAGGGCAGAGGAACGCTACAATGAGGCGCATGGGCGAACTAGGAGAGTGATCGACAGGACCTTCGGGCCTCCTGAAGGCCAGGTTCCGGTGCCTCCATGTGACAGGTGGTTCTCTCTACTACTTCAATAAAAAAAGAGGGTAAAAAAAGGAGGATTAGGCGGTCCAGTGTACACCCTCCCAACAATGTGCTAATATAATATGGTACACTGTTCCGAAATAGAGAAAAGAGGAAAGAGAAAGAGTCCTGATAATCAGGAGCAAAAGTCCTCACACACCGTATTTGGTGTCATGCTTCATCATCGGACAGCTCCTCGTCAGACCGGCGCTGCAATGTCTGACGGGCACCCCCCGAGGGGGGGCTCTTTGCCGGAGATCTTTTTTACTATACTCGATGATGCTGCGGAGCCAAATATGGGTCAGAGAGAGGAAAAAATACACAGAAATAAGTAAAATTGGCTCAGATCCCTCACTCGATAGTTTATTACTTGCTGTTGGGAAATGGTCAAGATTAAATGGAAATAAAGGGAGTGAAACTAGAGACAATGCTCGGACACTCACACAGAAACAATCAAAATTTAAGGAGGACGGAGATGATCCAACACTCCTTAGTATGCGGTCGACATGTTTAGCGTCGTTTTTGGTCCAACAGGATCCCGTGACGCTTCTTCAGGACCTACTAAATCATAGAGTTTCTCAAAAAAACCAAACAATATACCTACACTCCTGTTGACTAATGCTCACAGTCAGGGCGTCATCAGTCACTTACTAGGACTAAACCGGACTGGTTTTCCTTTCCTATCAGTCGCCCTAAATATGGGGAGAAGGCTGAGATTAGCACTGTGTGTAATCGCTCCATCAGTATTAGAGAGTGATGAGTTCAAGTTAATGTAAAAAAAGGGTGACAAACTGTACAACACTCAGTGATCAGGTGGATGAAAGCACGCCATGCTGGTAAAATATAAGGGAGCTTACCATCTCCACTAAAGAATAGGCTCCATGGGGACACGCTGGCCCATCGCCCGGTTCACAGAAAATCTGGTTGTAAAAAAAACATATACCAAAAGGGACACCATGTTGTAGTTATACAGTCATACAGTAAGGTAAGTGGTTGATTGTTGTACAAGGGGTCGTAAAAAATGGTCACAGAATATAGAAAGTGGTTCAAGAACGGACCCAATCCCTGAGACTATCGGGCGCCCTGGTGGAGGTGAAATGCCCTTATGAATTTTAGGGAGGCAGTAAAAATAGGGGATACGGGGGTCCTCAATATCCAAAAACTCTGCTTCCTTTTGTGATATCCAAGTGTTATTAACAGCTTCCTCTATCATCCCCCGTATCTCAGTTTGCAAACACGCTGTGGGATCCCGATCAATTTGGGTAGTTCTCTCTACTACTCACCAAAGAAGGTGTGCCAGATCATCGTGGCCTGCTGTATGCTGCACAACCTGGCTTTGCGACAACAGGTGCCTTTTCTGCAGGAGGATGGTGCAGAAGGTGGTCTTGTGGCAGCTGTGGAGCCTGTGGACAGTGAAGAAGAGGAGGCAGAAGAAGAAGATATCGACAACAGAAACACCATTATCCAGCAATACTTCCATTGAGACACAGGTAAGAAGACGTCACTGCCTCCCACATCTCATACAATTGTTAGACCTATCATATGTCTGTCACTTTCACCCAGTGTATGGACCCTGACTTGTCACTTTGCCTTTCCATTTCACAGATGTGGGTCCCACTGTGTGACCTCTGCTATATTAACTCATGTACTAGATCTATGTGACATAGGTATGTTGACAATACAATCGGCATTGCTATTTTCCTTAGTTATTGTACATACAAGTTTGTGAAAGCACAGACTGACTCCAGATTGTTTTGTGATTCAAGGGTGTTTATTTAAGTGCAAATTAGTGGAGGGGGTTGTAAAATGGTCAGCAGTGATGGTGGAGGAATATCCATGGCAGAGGCCAGTCTATTTGTTTTACAGGTGCATTGTCCAAAGGGGCATAGAAAGTAGAGCTAGGGTAGTTTAAGGATGGACAGGGTGATGAAGTGGGACAGAAGGATGACATTCAGGGTGGTCTAATTTCTTGGCGGGGTCTTGGCATTGTTCTCCGTCTTGTGCCTGGATCTCAGGGACCGTTTGCGGGGTGGTTCTCCATCTGCAGGGTGTGGGGTGCTGGTGTCGTGGTTTTGTGGCGGTGCCTCCTGTCCACTAGCGCTGGCGGAGGCGGTGGGCTGTTCATCATCCAGGCAAGTGTCAGGGGCCCCTTGTTGTGCCACAGTGTCCCTCCTGGTGTTAACAAGGTCCTTCAGCACCCCTACAATGGTGACCAGGGAGGTGTTCATGGACTCAAGTTCCTCCCTGATCCCCAGATACTGTTCCTCCTGCAGCCGCTGGGTCTCCAGAAACTTGGCCAGTACCGTTGCCGTTGTCTCTTGGGAATGATGGTACGCTCCCATGATGTTGGAGAGGGCCTCGTGGAGAGTGGGTTCCCTGGGCCTGTCCTCCTCCTGTCGCACAGTAGTCCTCCCAGTTGCCCGGTTTTCCTGTTCCTCTGTCCCCTGAACTGTGTGCCCACTGCCACTGCCCCCAGGTCCCTGATGTTCTTGGGTTTGTGGGTTTGCCTGGGTTCCCTGTAGTGGTGGACACACTGCTGCTTGGCGTGTCCTGGGGACAGGGGTATGGGCCCGCTGGGTGGGTGCTGTGCTGGTGTTTCCTGTGGGGAGAGGCTCTGTGGTGGCATGTGCCAATGTGTGGGGAACCAACTGCCCTGAGGTCCCAGATGGCCGGGCTGGTCATCTAGATCCAGTTGGACAGAGCTGCTGTCATCACTGTGGGCCTCTTCTGTGGGGGGGAGTGGACATGTCTGGAACCTCCTGTCCGGTGACGTCGGGTAGGGGTCCTGCAGGGGTGTATAGGCATCTGTGTGTGCCATCGTGTGCAATGGGTGAGTGACTCTGTACCTCAGTGCTTACATTCTTGTCTAGGACCTTGTGTGATATTTGGTTTGGGGATCTGTGTGGGTATCTGTAGTGGACATGCTTTGGCGATGGGTATCCATGCTTTGTTGTTGCATGCAGGGCTTGGTATTGGGATGTGTGGGTTGTGATAGTGGGGCATATGTGAGGTGTTGGAGCGATGGGTGTGAGGGTGAGGGTGGGGTATGTGATAGCATGCAGGTAGGGTGGGGGATGTAATACTTAAGAATTGACTTACCAGAGTCCATTCCTCCTGCTACTCCTGCAAAGGCCCTCAGGATGCAGTATAACCAAGACCTGCTCCTTCCATGTTGTTAGTTGTGGGGAAGGAGGTGGGGGTCTGCCGCCAGTCCTCTGAACTGCAATCTGGTGTCTTGAGACCACGGAACGCACCTTCCCCCGTAGGTCGTTCCACCTCTTCCTGATGTCATCCCATGTTCTTGGGTGCTGTCCCACTGTGTTGACCCTTTCTACGATTCTGCGCCATAGCTCCATCTTCCTAGCTATGGAGGTGTGCTGCACCTGTGATCCGAATAGCTGTGGCTCTCCCCGGACGATTTCCTCCACCATGACCCTGAGCTCCTCCTCAGAGAACCTGGGGTGTGTTTGCAGTGCCATGGTATGGTGTGGGTGATGTGTGAGGTGGTGTGTGTTGTGATGTGTGAGGGGATGTGTTTGTGTGTGTTGTCGGAGGTGCGTGGATGTAGTGTGAGTGATGGTGTTGTGTGCCTATGGATACTAGTGTTGTTTCTGGTGGTGTCTCTCTCGTCTCAATATTTTTCGTAGGGGTTTGTGGGTGATGTGGGTGTGTGTTTTATATTGGATTGGGTGTGTGGGAGTGGTGTGTATGTGTATCAGGCGTGTGTATTTTGAATTGTCCAATGTGGTTGTGTTTTGTAAGAGTGTGTGTATTTTGAGCGCGGCGGTGTGTACCACCAATGGAATACCGCGGTTGAAAGACCGCCGCGTGGATTCGTGGGTCGTGATAGTGTGGGTGTATTCCTGTTGGCGTGACGGTGGAGGTTTTGTTATCGCCAGTTTATCACTGACCTTTGGTGTGGCGGACTTGTGTGGGTGTCTAGATTTTGGCGGATTCCGGCCTGTGGGTTGTAATAGCTGTAGCGGAATTCTGCCGCTGCAGCGGTGTGTTGGCGGTCTTCTGCACGGCGGTAAGCGGGATTTACCTCCAATGTTGTACTGAGGGCCTATATTCCTTTCAGAGTAATGCATTTTCATTTCAGTACCTTATATTCATTTCAAGCTGTCATATTCATTGCAATGTGTGTCATATTCCTCTTGGCATATGTCAGTCATTTCAAGAAATGTCTCATTCTTTTCAACAGATATTGTATGTGTTTCAGTGATTGCTTTAGTATTTACAGTGAGGGCCATATTTATTTCAGTATGATTGATATATATTTTCAGAATATCTCTTATTCAATTCTGAGTGTGAGTTATTCATAATAATCACTAAGTAGCATATTCACTTTGCTTGATTTCATATTTGTTTTGGTTCAAGTCAGATTCACTCTGCCAGGCATCATATTTATTTTGACACATGGTACATTCATTCTGGTGTATGTCATATTCATTTTGCAACATGCTGTGCATTCCAGAAGGTGTCCTATATAGGGAGCTATAATTTTGACATGAACAGCTTGCCATATCATTCCAACTAAGAAAAACGTTTAATGTTACATGTGAAAAGCAACTAACAAAAAATAAAAATGCACAACAGCTCCACATAGTATATGGATGTATCGAGTATGGAAACTACAACATTTCGTCACATTGTGAAGTAATATCGCAAATCCACCATCCCCCTTGCCAATACTGGTTCCCCAAAAACAGCTCCACTAGATCAGCAGTCTATCCTTTATCAAAGCACCCTCGTGTTGGCAGTTGAAAGACTTTGTCATACATGGTTAAGGCTCCGATATGACAGAGTTTTGTATCACGGATTCCTGGTCTAAAATGCCTTACATTTTACTGCATCAGAAACGTAGCTTAGTGGGTGTCGGTGACATTTTGTGAGTAGATTGAAGAATATAACTGTCACCGGGCCTACGACGGGGTTTGCTCATTTGTCCTGTATTCTTGATAATGCAGGGTATGACAGTCCAGGAACACTCCAGCACCACTAGTTGAGTTGAATATGTATGTGCGTTTTGACCTTACTCAGAGCAACTGTCCTGAAGAGGAGTCTTCCATTCTTCTATAGTATCATAGTTGCGTGTATGAGGGCTCTGTGTGTATTAATTAAATATTTATCATTAACAAACATTTGACTGCTGCATGTATTATAGGGTTTAAACTCTGTGTCTTCCTATCTTTTGTAATGCCCTAGAGGTAGGGAAGGCTAACGTGCAATTAAATCCGTGATCTGTATACAGTGTGAAGGATGAAAAAATATATATCGGTGGCAGGGCTTGTGTATGCCTGTGTTTTCAGAATTGGTAGGACACATGTTTTCCCCTCTTTAGGACTGCGGATTTCTCCTATTTCCCCTCTTTATACTTTACTTGTAAAACCAGCCTGAATTTCTTTTGTTGCTTACGGGTGTTCAATTAGGAAACGCCCCGCTGAAGAATTTCCCAAACCCTAACACCACAGGATCAATTCTGTCATTCCTAGCTTCTCAGCGTAGGGAGACAGGCTCTCAAAATTCACTTCAGGGAGGAGGTACGCGAAGAACTCATAGTCAAACTAATGTTTAAATTACTTCGAATGACTCACAAAAGATCTACCATTGAGAACATTTAGAGTGTGCATCATTATCTGGGCTGGCCTTTATGGGATCGAGAAGGCCACAGCAATATCAATTGACCAAGAGGTCCCACCAAGCCCTGCATCACTGATGCATATTCTGTATTGAGTGGCAGTGGACTATGCAATTTAAATCCATCTATAGTGCTGCTGAGATGGAAAGCCCTTCCAGTGTTTTACCTACCTCAAATATTCACCTGGGTTTTAGCCTTACAGAGGTAATTTATGCACTTAAGTGTAATAGTTGTAATAGGGCTCCTGATTTTGACGAGATCCCTGTGCACCTTTATAAACACAATATTGAGTGGTTGTCCCAGTTTTTAATAAATGTGTATAATGCCGCTGACAGTTCTGTTATCCCCATATTTTGGATGGAATCTATTATGTCCCTGTATAGGCGAAGGGGGTACAGATGACATCCAAACTACCACCTTTTCTCTTTGACTGACTCTATAAGTGGCATATAGGATATAGATCACATATTTAAATTCTGCCACACACTTTCAATTGTGAATTTCACCCAGGAACACTTCAAGTTATTGTGATTGACGGGATTTTGGAGTCCCATTTGTCATGATACAATTAGTATCTATGACTACAGAATTAACTCAGTTTGATGCCAGCAGATTTAAATATGCAAATTGGGCCTTGAGAAAGTTCAGTAAGAAGGAAACAAATTGGTTGAAGGTTATATTTTAATGAAGAAAGAACAACAAAGTATTTGTAAAATGTGCATGTGTGGTGCATATTATTTCATAATCATCTTGGAACACACTTGAGAATTAAAACTAATATATTGTACTTGTATTAGAAGCAAAGTTACTCTATGAAATTTGAGTGCTATCCCATCTAGAGGATGCTTCTATTTGTATGCATCATGCCTCGGCAAATCCCCATACTTCTGCAGCATACATAGCAACGGGCACACACTGAGTTATAAATCTCTAGGAATGCTGTGGTATGTTTTCCTCCCACCATGGAGGCCAAATTAAAAACAGATCCTACTGACTAAGTACATTTCCGGCACCTAGCTCTGATGGTGATGCACCAAGAGCCTTTAGCATCAAACCAAACCCATAAATAGGGAAAGCAAGAAACTTTAGACCACTTGGAAGAGTTGATAATAAGGAAGCTCATGTTTGAGGACATCCGATCACAGGTCATAACGTGACACAGTTGATGTCCATGCCAAGACTAGACATAAAATTGGAAAATCCAAGAGCCCGATTTTTCAGGCTACGAGGGTACGTGTCAATATTATTGCATCACCTGCATAGGATAGGCAAGGAATTAGAGTTTGGTCAATCATGGGACTATCCTGCCCATATCCAATCAAATAAGAGCCCATGCTGCCAATATAGAGAATTAAAAGGATCAGGGTTAGAATGCATCCCTGTTGCACTCCCTTTTCTAGGCCAAATGTGTCAGAGCATTCACCATTAGAGCTGTAGCTTACTGTGGTGGATATATTATGGTGAAAATATGATAAAGAGTTTACCAGCTCTGCGTCTAGTCTCCACTAACGTATTAGGAAACAAATATGTGAACCTAGCTTTTAAAATCTAGGAGGCTTAAGTTCACCCAGTCACTCTGGACTATTTTTACTAGCTGTTTCGGAACAAGCCATTATATCACATGAAGACCATGTATTATAGTAAGTTCACCTTTCCAGTTTCCAACTGTGCAGGTGTTTGGAGTTTCAGGGATTACCTAGCCTGACGATGGGAAAAACAAATTTGTAGCCATTTGCTTGACTTACCTCAATGCACACCGCAATTCATTTGTCATGAGCGAACAACTTTGTCTGAGCTATTTGGAATATAAAATAAAATTGGTGTCACTTCTGCTGTCAATTTAATTGCGGACACGTACCTTGGATAGTTTGAATTAGAAGATTATTAATGATATAATGAATTTGGACACTAAACATAAGAATGCATGGACTTGCTATGTCAAGAAGTTTATTGAAATTTAGGCCACGCTGAGGTGAGGTTCATTCAGGGAAACTAATAGGCTTGATAAGCAGGCAGTAAGATCCTTTATTATTTGAAAATCTGTATCAGAGTTCGATACCTATTTAACTTTGGTCTTAGGTGTATAAGTGGATACTCTTAAATAGATGTAGAGGGGGAATAATCCATCATCTTTTGTCCTTTCCTAAAGTCTGGGCTTCTGCTGATCCCATCAACCCTTATTCTTGTGACAACTTATCTGGTCAAACTATGATGCACTTTATGTTCTTCTGTAAATGTTATCATATGCCCAGAAAGAAATATCTGCAAGATGTACAGTGTTTTTTCATATTTACAGATATTGTTGTCTCCTCGAATTTTCCATCAGCCTGGATATTGTCTGATTACGCTGTCAAACTGAGTTCTACTGTTTGTGACTTAGTGCTACATGTACAAAGCTGAAGAATTGTGAATCGGAAATAGCGACTCAATGCAAATCGCTATTTCTGACTCGCAAAACGGGATGTAAGTAGAAATCACAATTCCATTTTGCAATTCGGTGCGGAGTCACATCGCAATTTGCAAAAACGCAAATTGCGATTTTGCTAATTGCACATGAGTGTGACCTGGAGTCGCAATTTGCGACTGTGTCACAATTTGTGAGCGGGTGCCAAAAAAAGGAATAAAAAACACTTCCTGGTTCTGAGTGATGACATCAGAACCAGGAAGTACCCCCCATGGAACTGGGAGGAGTCTACTCAGCACAGACATCAGAGGCACACCCAGCTGAGAGGAGCAACTGCGGCCATGTCAACTCAGACCAAGGAGACACCCACTGCAGGGAGGAAGAGGAAACTGACATTTTCTGATAAGGAGCTGGATGTCCTGACTGAGGAGTGCTGCCTGCACCATGAGGTCCTGTTTGGCAAGGCAGCAATGAGTGTCCCTGACACACAGTAGAAGAAGACCTGGCTGGACATTCAGAGTAAGATCAATGCGATCGGAGTCAGCCATCACACCATTGATGAGGTCCGCAAAAGGTGGTACGACCTCAGGTCCAGGACAGAAGAAAAGGTGGCAGAACAGATGAGGGAGGTGCACAGAACTGGTAGAGGACCATCCACAGTACCACCTACTACAGCCATTGAGAGCATGGTGGAGACCACACTTGAGCCAGAGGCTGTCATCGGAATTGGGGACCTGGACAGTTCAGCACAGGGGACATCCAAAAGTAAGTAGCAAATCTCACTTATTTACACCATTCAATGCACCATGAACACAACCACAGTACACAAAAGGATGCATCATCCAAATATGTTCCATGTCTATATTGCAACCTACAGAACAATGCATTATGGGCAATGTAGTACAGTAGTCCAACTTTTGAGGAATATTTATTTTGATACACCCCACATATGAGAGGCACTGACAGTGTATCCCCGGTGTCCCACAGATCTCCCACAAGTACCCACCGATGACCCTAGTGTGCAGGGAGATGAATCTGCCACCATCACAGCGGACGAGGCGGCCAGTGTATCTGCAGGGAGTGCATGACCACACCACTTATCCACCAGACATGTGAGACCACTGAGGAGACAGATGTGGACACTGAGACAGGCAACCAGACACTGGGGCCACAGATGAGTGTGAGTCGGCCACATAGATCAGCTGGGTCTGGGTGGAGACGGCAACATCAAACACAGTCAGCAGGCAAGGAGGATGTCACAGGTGAACAATTCCTAGGACTGGAGGCATCCTTACTGAGCAGTCACCGCCTGCAAAATAAACATATGCGGTTAATGAACAGGAATCTGCACAGACTGCAACAGACCCTCTCACAGGGATTTGCCAGTGTTGAAACACAATTCACCATCATGAACAACAACATGGCAAACCTCACCACCGCCATCACTGACCTGTGCAAGGAAATGGTAGCGTATAGGTCTCATGCAAGGCACAGAGAGCGCAACACTGCTGCCCGTTTGGACCAGCTGAGTCAGTCAATTGGCCGCCTTGCAACCACAACTACCTGCCTGTCAAGGCGCACTGTTACGCTACAGGTGGAACTTGGGCATTTTGCCAGAGATGTAGCAAGGGGACTAAGGCGCATCAGTCATGCAGTGGACCTAATACAGACCACCCAGGCAGCAAGGGTCATTGGCGATACCCCACAGGACAGTGAGGACATCTCTAGCGTGAGCAGCGTTTCTTCCTCAGATGCACGCATCCTGCGGAGTAGCAGTGCCCGTCAAACATCTGGGGACCAACCAGAATCGGGCCATGGTGGGCGTTGTCGCAGGAGGGTGTGATTTTGCTTATCTGGGATTTTCTGGAGGCACATGATGTAAATGTGTCAGACGTTGTTACATTTTGCGTTTTTATTGCTAGTTATACGTCAACAGTTCATTATTACATTCCTGACATTAAAGGGATTTTTCTTTTGCACAACATGGCTATGTGTGTCATATTTGTGAGTGCTGTAACGGTTGCCACGTACCTGCCAAAGTAGCGAGTTGCAATGTGGTCCAGTCTCCGTCTGCCCTCCATTGCAATGCTACCATCCCCAGGCTGTCGTTGTGTTGGCTCTTCCTCCTCGTCCTCTGAATCTATGTCATCTAGAGGTAGATGTAGTCCACGTCTGGTTGCTATGTTGTGTAGGATGGCACATGTCACCACAATCTTGCATGTAGTCTCTGGGGCATACTGGAGTGCCCCTCCACTTTTGTGCAGGCATCGAAAACGTGCCTTCAACATGCCAAAGGTCCTCTCAATGACGGTTCTGGTTGGCCGCTGTCCAATGTTTTAGTGCCTCCCATTCCGATTGGCGGGTGTTAGGTATGGGGTGAGCATCCATGTTCTCAGAGCATATGCACTGTCACCTGTGTAACAAAACAGCAGCTATAAGCATGGTTTCATGTGGTTATGCAGTGACATGTATTTAAGGCATTGGTGTGTACTACAAAGTACCTAATAAATATCCTTCATCAAACTCCCCACGTTCTAGGCGTTGGTGTATCCCACTGTGCCTGAATATGTATGCATCATGTGTGCTTCCTGGAAATTTTGCCACTATATCAGTTATGACATTATGGGTATCAAATACCACCTGGATGTTGAGTGAGTGAGTACATTTCCTATTGCGGAACACATATTCCAGATTTGCAGGTGGGCAAATGGGTAAATGTGTCCCGTCCACACACCCTATTACATGGGGAAAGTTTGCAGTTCTGTAGAAGTCCAATTTGGTGTTGTGTATTTTCTCCTCATTACTGGGAAGGTATATGTATCTGGACATGTGTGCGAGTATGGCATCTAAGAACCGTCTAAAGAATCGTGACAGGGCACTTTGGGACACCCCACCAGCAACAGCAATCACCCCCTGGTAGCTCCACAAGGCCAAGAGGTGCAGTGAGCAGAGTTACTTCCACATGTGTGGGGATGGACAAGCTGCGCAACGTCTGGCGGTCTAGCTGAGGTTTCAGCAGTTCAATAATCTCTAAGATAACTGCGCTGCTCAGTCTGTATTTGTCATATATTTCCTCCTCAGTTTGTTGAAATATGATCTGCCTGCTTCTGTATACCCTCTCTTGTCTCCACCTCCTCCTCCTCTGCTGGGCAGCCTTAACTCTCCTCCTCCATGCAATCACGTAGAGTGCAGCCATTTTGAGAAATCCAGATGCCTTCTGGGCCTGCTTTTCTACTTTGGTTCTGGTTACCACCTGTTTGGAATCAGTGCTATTCTGGGTGTGCGAAACAGGCTTTTTGTGACTATTTGCAATGTGCGACTACCTTGTACATGCGGTTTGCGACCTGCAATTTGCGATTTATTAATTGCGAGTCGCAATCTCAAGTCGAAAATTTTGTGAGTTGGTAATTGGTCGCATCGCTATTTGGGACTCTGAAATGGCATTGGAACATACCATTTTGGTTTTTGCACGGTCGCAAATAGCGCTGCGACCAATTTGCGACTCAGAAAACTTTCGTACATGTAGCCCTAAGTTATTGAATTAGTCATTTCAATGAATTTGCCACACTAAACTTTGCTGCTATTTTCATATAATTATGTGATGTGTTTTTATATTTGATTTTAACTGAAATAAAATATTGTTGACTGACTGACTAGCAGTGATTTTGAAATCAGGTCCGCTGCTAGAGGGCATTAAATAATCCATCACTTTAGGTTAGGTTTTTCTGTCAGGCAATATGGTGACAATGGACCTGGAGGTGAAAAGTGAGCAGAAGATATTGTACACTGATCATCAACAAATGAGTAGGCCTGTTTCCAGGCTTTATCTGATGTACCCTGTAAGTGAAAATACAACCAAAATTTTGCCACATATTGTTGGAATTTGGGCTATTATTTGTGTGGCTAGTACTAGTAATAGTTCCTCAATTGTTCCCAGTGGGAAAACCCCATTGTAGTGCTTGACTCTCACACGGTAGCAAAGTAAAGCAGACTAAGACCTATTAAAGGGAGGTGGTGTGGGCTAGTAATCACCAATCACTGGAACGCAATAATAACACTCAATAAATGACTGTCCAGTGGGCACTTTCTTTAGAAAAAGTACTGGTACATTTATTAAACACACACTACTAAATACTATGCAGTAATTTTCAAAATACTATGCAGAACGGGACATACCATAGATGACATTGTGTAATCACTGGAGACCCCCTAGGTGGGTCACCCAAACATATCAAGTGAGTTTCAACAGTCATGGTGTAGTAATGATATTACTTTGGCATGATTCATTGTTATAAGTGTGATAATGATGAATCAATAAATCATTTACAATCATCTAAACCCAATAAAAAACATTCATCAGAAATAAAGTTTGTGTTGTGCATTCTTTCGTATACTTGCCATTAGAATATAATGGGCAGAACAACCCCTAGAGGGCATCACAGTAAAAATAGCATGGTGAAAAAGCATTATAGTATAACCATAAAATCAACAACATTAAAACAGCATGGTGAAAAGCATTGCAGTGTAACATACATTCTACCCCTGGAGGACATAACCTCATGAACAATGCATTACACATTTTAGGACCTTAAGGCCTTCAAAAATATTACCATACAGAAAAGCCCCTAAAGAGCGATCTATGGCTGTAAAGCAATAGGTCCAGCCATGGGAGAGCTTAAAATTGCATGTAGAAGCATGGAAGATGAACATTTTTGGGTCCTCCCTAACGTAAGGTGGGGACAAAGAAGATGAACTGGGGAGAAAGAGCACGTCATGCTCAGTGATTTAGTGGTGATCCCATCATCCTAGGACTACCACAGGCTAAGATACGAGTGAAAACACAGGTGAAGTAACAGGCCCTGCAAAGCATTATGGAGCGGGTCTCTGAAAAGCAGTGAATATCGTAGTATCGGCTCTCCCTCTGAGCCGAGGAGAGCCACGGGGAATGTATTGTGGGTTTTCTCCATGGAGTGAGATCTCGCACCATCTTTCTTTGTTAATGTGGTTTGCCAGTCCCACCCGGCTCCCCAGAGCTTGCCACTGTTGAAGAGCAGCATGGGAGCCCACCCCGCGGGATCCAACATTCCTCTGTGTGTTAGCCCACTCCAGCGGGCAGACGTGTATAGTGGTGGCTGCCTCTCGCTGCATCTTGGGTCCCAGGATAGGTCCTGGGCCCTATCCTTCCTCAGTGGCAGAGTTCCCATTATGCCAGGCTGCGTGTGCATTATTACTAGGCTGTGCATGACTGTAGTCTCCAACATGCAACTGGTACATGTGACACAGCATGTGCACATGTGTTCAGTTGTAACCAGCGAAGTGTCCCTTACCCTTGATGTGTCACAGCGGCCTTATCTTTAAAGGCGGACTCTGGTGGTAACCACATGCAGTCTGTTTGCCATGTGATTACCATGGAACACACATCAGTAGTGTCTCACCCACAATACACAGTCCAAAAAACGGGTGATCAGAAAAGCAAACAAAACTGATCGTACTGCAGACATAACTCCAAACTAATGTAGCCAACATCTATATCTGCAGTGACTATTTCTGCCTCCCAAAAACCTTGCATGCTTTACTATATTGTGAGAGTTATGGTCAATCTTCTCTCCTGAGCAACTCAGAGAGATATTGATTCTTCTGGGCGGGGTGCCACCCCTGTTACAAAACCCAAGTGAGATGGACAAGGGAAATAGCTATTTGAGGAGTTTACCAAACTCTTCTGTCTGCTGATTTTTCAGATCATTTGTTACCTAGGATCAGCATCCATCTATCCAACTATGCCAAGGTTAGCTCAAAAAAGGTATTTTGTGTTCCTCTCCTAAAGTTCAACAATATTTGAGCAGCCCCTGAGAAGTATTCTATATGGTTAATTTTAAAATTGTTAGATATTTTGTCAATCGTCATTGTGGCATCCTAGTTTTATTGTTCCTCTCTGAAACTATAATTAGCTGTATTAAAAGAACATTTGCTTCTTCTTTTACCTCATGTTTTTGTGTTAATACGTTGTGTAATAACGACTCCCCAACCACAGGGATTAAGAAACTAGGGTTATTTCATTTCTCAGACACTGCATCAGAGGAGCCTCTTGTTCAGGCACATGCCATCCAGTAACTACTGTTACCTGAACAAATCTCCTCTACATTCCAAGTTGGAACACATTGACATCGTAGATGTACCAGCCATGCTTAACACATCATTGCATACAACACTACATTATCCTTTCCTTCTCACAAAAATAAAACTACAATTTCAAAAAATCAGTATAACTCATAAATGGACAAACTTAAACAAAACTTAAAAACAACAAAATATAATCTATATCCAACTATATACATTGATAAAATGATAATATACATTGACAAGATGATATATTTCTACCTAGATTTTTAACAATGAAGTTTTTAACTGACACACTATATATATCTAATCTGACACATTCCATAATGCTTGAAATAGAACCTCCACGTTTGACTGCTTCTGTGAACATGAACTTCATTGCCAGTCAATTAACCTTGACACCTTCAGGGATACCTCAAAGGCAACCTCCCTGGTTGACCGCTTCTGCAAACATGAATATTCTTGTCAGTCAGCACATTTGGGTTGAACACTGAATTGTTATGATCCACATTACACTGATCTTATCATCCAGATTATATTGATCATTCAGAACATTGCTAACTTTCACTACTTTCCCAAAATTCCTCCAATTGCGCTTGTTGACTCTTACAACATTTACCAAACATTAGCAATGACCAATAGTTTACTATACTTTGTATCCTCTTTCTTCCTATGAATAGGAATTTTGATGCATATTTTATCACCTACTCTAAATTGGTGAAGGAAACTCTTTTTCAGGAGTCAAAATTGTTTTGAATGTCTGAAACATCTGCCTCACTTTACTGTCAACATCCTGCAACACTTCATGTTTCACCCATTCTGACATCCACCCTGGACAGATTTTGATGGAAGGTTTCCTTCCCCTCAATAATTGAAATAGTGAAACCTTTGTAGAAGAATGGGGGGTTGTGTGATAAAACCACAACATAGAACACATTGCATTCTAAACAACGCATTTATTTGAAATCGACCATTGTACACAATTTCCTAACACACAGGTCATGCATTCAACTAATCCATTTGTTTCTGGATAATAAAGTGAGCTTCTCAGAAGTTTAATACCTCTCCGCTGCAATAATCCTTTAAATTCTCCACAAACAAATTGTACACCATTGTCAGAAATAAGAAAAGAAGGGAATCCCTCCTGTCAAAACACATCTTTCAAAAAATCAATAACATTTTTTGACGTGTGATCCCCAATGAAATAAACTTCTGCCCACTTCAAGTAGTAGTCTATTAAAACTACTGCAAATCTAGAAGAAGATGGTAAGGAATTGAAAGAATCTACAACGCTGATTCCTACTTTCTGCCAAGGTAATTCAATTGGTTGCAAAGATAGACTTCTAGTTTTGAGACAATCTTCACAACTCTTACATAACACACAATACTCAGTATACTCAATATGTCTGTTCATACTAAACCACCAAAATGTTTCACGCGTTCTTTGTTTTGTAAGTGTTTTGCCTAAATGACTCTCATTTTCACCACACATAGGTGGTCATTACAACATTGGCGGTAAAAGCCACTTACCGCCGTGCAGAAGACCGCTAACACACCGCGGCGGCGGCGGGAGACCGCCACAGCTATTATGACCCACAGCACGGAATCTGCCGAAATTCAGACACCCACACAATACCGCCACACCAAAGGTCAGCGAGAAACTGGCGGAAACACATCCTCCACCTCCACGCCAACAGAAACACGCCCATGCTATTACGACCCATGAATCCACGCGGCGGTCTTTCAACCGCGGTATTCCATTGGCGGTACACACCGCCGCGCTCAAAATACACACACATCTCCAAAACACCGCCACATTGGACAATTCAAAATACACATACAAACAACACTCCCACACACCCAATACAATATAAAACACACACCCACATCACACACAAACCCCTACGACCAAAAATTGAGACAAAGGCCACAGAGAGACAGCACAGAATAGAGAATACCATCACACAGAGGCACATTACACCATCACCCACACAACATCCACACACAAAACACCACACACCACTACACTCACCACACTCACCACACTCATCAACACATACACCACCTCACACATCACACACACCACCCCATGTCACGCCAAAGACACCCCTGCTTCTCCGAGGAGGAGCTCAGGGTCATGGTGGAGGAAATCATCAAGGTAGAGTCACAGCTATTTGGATCACAGGTACAGTACACATCCATAGCCAGGAAGATGGAGCTATGGCAAAGAATAGTCGACAGGGTCAACGCTGTGGGACAGCACCCAAGAAATAGGGAGGACATCAGGAAGAGGTGGAACGACCTAAGGGGGAAGGTGTGTTCCACGGTATCTAGGCACAACATTGCGGTACAGCAGACTGGCGGCGGACCCCCACCTCCTCCCCCACAACTAACAACATGGGAGGAGCAAGTCTTGCCCATTTTGCATCCTGAGGGCCTCACAGGAGTCGTTGGAGGGACGGACACTGGTAAGTCAAATTTCAACTATCAGATCCCCCACCCTACCTGCATGCTATCACACACCCCCACCCTCACACCCTCCCCTATCACTCCAAATCCTCACCTATCTACCCATGACACCAACCACCCATCCCAACCCCAAAACCTGCATGACCTAACTAAGCATGGATACCCATCACTAAAGCACGCCCACTGCACAGACCCACAACACCCCCCAACCATCAGCACACAAGCTCCCACACAGGAATGCTTGTACTGGGGTACACGCACACCCAAACATTGCACACCATGAAACACACACATGCAAAAATCATGTACTTATACCCCCGCAGGAACCCGAAGGAACGTCACCACACCATCAGGTCCAGACAACACCACTCCACCCCTAGAAGAGGCCCACAGTGACGACAGCAGCTCTGCCCTACTGGATCCTGATGACCAGCCCAGACCATCGTGGGCCTCAGGACAGTTGGTTCCACTTGCCCAGCCACAGCCCAACATCGAAATTTCACCCTCTGGTAACACCAGCACAGCACCCACCCAGCGGGCCCATACCTCCCTACCCAGGACAGGTCAATCAGCGGTGTGTCCACCACTACAGGGCACCCAGGCTAACCCACCACCCCACCAACAACAGGGACCTGGGGGCAGTGGTAGTGGGCACACGGTCCAGGGGACGGAGGCACTGGAACACAGGGGAACTGGGAGGGCTGCTGTGCGACAGGGGGCGGACAGGTCAAGGGAACCAACTCTCAACGAGGCCCTCTCCTCCATCATGGGAGCATACCACCACTCCCAGGAGACGATGGCCACGGTCCTGGACAAGTTGCAGGATACCCTGCGTCTGCAGGAGGAACAATATTTGGGGTTCAGGGAGGAGCTCAGGACCATAGGCTCCGCCCTGGGCACCATCGTAGGGGTGCTGACGGACATTCAAAAGACCTTGAGGGACACCGTGGCACTCCAAGGGGCCCCTGACACTAGCATGGATGACGAACTGCCCACCACCTCCGCCGGCGCTAGTGGACAGGATGCCCTGCCACAGGACCAACACACCAGCACCCCACCCCCTGCAGATGGAGAACCACCACGAAAGCGGTCCCTGAGATCCAGGAACAGGAAAGAGCAAGATGGCAAGACCCCCGCCAGGAAATAAGACTACCCTGATTGTCCCCCCACTGTCCCACTTTGTTACCCTGTCCACATTAGAACAGCCCCAGCTCCACTTTCAATGCCCAGATCTGCAATGTACCAGTGAGACTAATAGACTGAACTCTGCCATGGACATTCTTCCACCATGACCTATCCCCATTTCACAACCCCCCTACATTATTATGGACTTCAATAAACGCCCTTGAAACCTCAATAATATTGGAGTCACTCAATGATTGTGAACTTTGCATTGTCAATTACAGTGTTAAAAAAGGTTACCCATTGGAAGGCCAACATACCAATGACACACATCACAAGCCTTTCAAGGGTGCAAGCTGTTGACACGTAGGTTACCACAATAGTGTAACTGAAATGGAAGGGGACAACTCAGTTAACAAATAGGGAGTGAAATGTAGGTAGAGGATAGAGGTAGACGTGTGAAAGTTAATATTATGTGATACATGAAATTGTACTCACCTGTGTCTCACTGAAAATATTGCTGTATGACTGACTCCCTGTTGTTGTTTTCTTCGTCATCAGCTTCATACTCATCACTGTCCACAGGCTCCACAGGATCACCCGCTGCAACAACACCGTCATCTGGATCATCCTCCTGCAGAAAAGGCACCTGGCGTCGCAATGCCAAGTTATGGAGCATGGAGCAGGCGATGATGATGTCGCACACCTTCTTCGTTAGTAGAATAGGGACCCACCTGTCATATGGAGGCACCTGAACCTGGCCTTCAGGAGGCCGAAGGTGCGTTTGATCACCCTCCTAGTCCGCCCATGGGCCTCATTGTAGCGTTCCTCTGCCCTGGTCCTGGGATTCCTCACTGGGGTCAGTAGCCAGGACAGGTTGGGGTAACCAGAGTCCCCCAATAGCCATACACGGTGCCTTTGGAGTTCACCCATCATATCAGGGATGCTGCTATTCCACAGGATGTAGGCGTCATGCACTGAGCCAGGGAACATAGCATTAACCTGGGAGATGTACTGGTCTGCCAAACAGACCATCTGGACATTCATTGAATGATAATTCTTCCTATTCCTGTACACCTGTTCATTCCTGCGGGGGGGACCAGAGCTACATGGGTCCCATCAATGGCACCTATGACGTTGGGGATATGTCCAAGGGCATAGAAGTCACCTTTAACTGTAGACAAATCCGCCACCTCAGGGAAAATGATGTATCTCCTTACGTGTTTCAGCAGGGCAGACAACACTCTGGACAACACGTTGGAAAACATAGGCTGTGACATCCCTGATGCCATGGCCACTGTTGTCTGAAATGACCCACTTGCAAGGAAATGGAGTACTGACAGCACCTGCACTAGAGGGGGGATTCCAGTCGGATGGCGGATTGGTGACATCAGGTCTGGCTCCAACTGGGTACATAGTTCCTGGATTGTGGCACGGTCAAACCGGTAGGTCACGATGACATGTCGCTCTTCCATTGTCAACAGGTCCACCAGCGGTCGGTACACCGGCGGATTCCACCATCTTCCAATATGTCCCAACTGACGGTGCCTAAGAAGGACAACAGCGAAGAAACTGTCACCATTCCTCCAGGTATGTACCCACAGTTACACACAAGACTACAACAGACAATTATCCCATCCGGGAAATGTTTTGAGTGTAGGCCTAGGTATGTGTGACGCAGTAGTAATTGAAGCCATGTGGGCCCCTGAAATGGCGGCTGCCTGACTTCTAAACTGGGACAATGGGATTGTGGGGTAACTGCGCTGGCGTTGGACACCGTCACGGTAGGCGGTCGTAGAGCGCGGCGCAATGCTGCATTGGTTAACATTGGACCCTATGGGTCCCAGGAGCCAATGAACAGGTGCGCTGGCGGTGATGATGCGCACCGCCGCGGACGTCACTGCCGCGGACGTCACCTCCATTTTCTATCTGTTCAATCACTAGATACCTGACCTTCGACAGGAGAGGACCTACACTGCTAGTGCTGCTGTGACCTCGGTCTGGAAGCAACGATGGCTGCTGCGTCTGGGGAAAGGGCCCCTGCCTTCACTGCACAGGAGTTGGAGAAACTTGTGGATGGGGTCCTCCCCCAGTACACGCTACTCTACGGTCCTCCAGACCAACAGGTTAGTACACAGGGAGCACGTTGGATGGGCTAGTCCTGGGTGGAGAGGGCTGGGTGGATGAGGGAAGGGGGCAGAGTACATAGAACAGTCATGCATGGGGATGAATGGGCCACAGGGATAGAGTTGGGAGGGGGCCAATTACAACAATGGTGCAGTAGGTTATGACTGTTCCTCTTCCCTTGTGCAAGTCATGTAGGTCAGCGCCCACCAGAAGAGGGACATTTGGCGTGCCATCGCCAAGGAGGTCCGGACCCTGGGGGCCCACCAGAGACGGGGCACCCAATGCCGGAAGAGATGGGAGGAAATTCGCCGCTGCAAAAAGAAGACGGCGGAGGCTCAGCTGGGGATGGCCTCCCAACGTGGGAGGGGTGCCCGTCGCACCATGACCCCCCTGATGTTCCGGATCCTGGCGGTGGCCTACCCGGAGTTGGATGGGCACTTAAGGACATCACAGCAGACACAAGGGGGTGAGTACAACCTCATCCTATGGACTTTGTGTGCTGTGGAGCTGTCTGGGTGGGGGTGGTGGGCTGTGGGCGTCCCTAGGCCAGGGCGAGTTAGGTAGGCAAGATGGGCGTCCCTAGGCCAGGGCGAGTTAGGTAGGCAAGGCCCCTACGTTATGTAGGCCATGTGGCCCTCTACACCAGCTCTAAAATAAGCCTAATTGATGTATAGTTGCCCCTTTGCCATCCATGTGGGCAGATTTCTACCATTGCCATGTAGGCCATATCCCAGAAATTGCATGTGCAGAGGGCAGGAGCACGGCGTAATGCAGGGGGCTGCTACGTTTGTCTTGTCCGCCAACGGTAGCGGTATGCCATGCACTAAAACTCTCTTTCTTCTGTCTCCCCCCTTTTCCTGCTCTCCCTGTCCTTCTGTACATCAGCATCAACAGGCGGAGGTACAGTGGCACCGGAGAACGAGGGAGCTGCATCCCACATGGCCATGGAGGGCCACACCACAGACTCGGAATTCACCAGTCGGACGGAGGGCGAGGGGAGCTTCACGTCAGCCACAGGATCACCAGACAGCGACACGGACTCGTCCGCCGATGGGAGCTCCCCTGTGGTGGCGGCACCATCTGTGCGCCCCACTTCTACAGGTACAGCTGCCACCTCCCCTACCAGCACCGCCCTTCCAGCAGCCCCTCAGCGTTCGCCCCGTGCCCGCTCACCCAGGAGGGTGGGCATCACCTTCGCCCCAGGCACCTCAGGCCCTGTCCCTGTCACCCCTGCTGCCCTCAGTAAGGAGGCCATTGACCTCCTCAGGTCACTCACTGTTGGGCAGTCTACCATTGTGAATGCCATCCAGGGTGTAGAATGAGAGTTGCAACACGGTAATGCATTCCTGGAAGGCATTCATTCTGGTCAGGCTGTCCTTCAGCGAACCCTGCAATCTCTGGCCTCAGCACTGATGGCAGCCATTGTCCCTGTGTCCAGCCTCCCTCCTCCAACTTCCTCCACCCAGACCCAATCCCCTGTACCGAGCCCATCCCAAGCACACCTACAGACCAGCATGCACACAAGTCAACACACACAAGTAGCTCAAGCAAACATAGGCACCACACACACCACAGGCACTCACACAAGCATCACACCCATACAGACACAGCAACATCCACTGTCTCCACTGTGTCCCCCTCCTCCTCTTCTCCCTCTTCCCTCCCAGTCTCGTCTACACACACACCTGCATGCACCACATCTACAGGCACTAGGACTCGCACCAGGACACCCAGCCGCTCACCTGCACTCACCACCTCCACTGCCATATACACGTCCCCTGTGTCCTCTCCCAGTGTGTCTGTGACGCCCCCTCCCAAAGTACACAAACGCCGGCAATCACTCACCCAACATCCATCCACCTCACGACAGCCTCCAGTACCTGCACCTGCACCCAAAACACCTAAAGTGACACCTCCTACAACCACCTCCTCTTCCTCCACTCCCACACCCCCTCCAGCTACCCATCCCAGTGTCCGTCAGAAACTGTCCCTCTGTCAAATTGACCTTTTTGCCCCCACCCCCCTCCAGTTCATCAGTCCTGTCGTAACGCCTCAGCCAAAAAGCCTCCAGTACCAGTGGTGCATGTACCAGGTTTTTGGAGTGCCCCGTCCACCAGGGCAGGCAGTAGGACCCGGAGCCAAGGCACTGTCAGCCCACCCCCTGTAAAGGCTCTGAAATTGGAGAGTGGACGACGGGACCGTGTCAAGACTCCTGGTGGAACAAAAAGTGAAATGGGATCGAAGGCGATTGGTGAGTCATCTCTAACTCCAAAGAAGGTGGGGAAGGTCCCGAGGAAGTCTCCCCAACCTGTTGTGAGTGTTACGGCGGAGAAGTGCGCCATCATTTCCGGCGCTCCAGACACAACCGCCAGCACCATCGTTACTGGTCCAGAAACCACCGCCAGAGTCATAGCCCAGGAGGGCCCAAGTATCGTTACTGGTCAGGAGACCACCGCCAGAGTCACAGCCCAGGAGGGCCCAAGTATCGTTACTGGTCAGGAGACCACTGCCGGAGTCACAGCCCAGGAGGGCCCAAGTATCGTTACTGGTCAGGAGACCACCGCCGGATTCACAGCCCAGGAGGGCCCAAATATCGTTACTGGTCAGGAGACCACCGTCGGAGTCACAGCCCAGGAGGGCCCAAGTATCGTTACTGGTCAGGAGACCACTGCGAGAGTCACAGCCCAGGAGGGCCCAAGTATTGTTACTGGTCAGGAGACCACCGCCAGAGTCATAGCCTAGGAGGGCCCAAGTATCGTTACTGGTCAGGAGACCACCGCCACCGCCGGAGTCACAGCCCAGGAGGGCCCAAGTATCGTCACTGGTCAGGAGACCACCGCCACCGCCGGAGTCAGTGTCCAGGAGGGTCTAGAATCCCACAGCCCCGCTGGGCAATGATGGAACGTCAAGCCACACACCAACGTCCAGTATGGAGTTCGTCATGCCACACACCAATATCCAGTGTGGAGTTCGTCATGCCACACACCAACGTCCAGTGTGGAGTCCGTCATGCCACACACCAATGTCCAGTGTGGAGTTCGTCATGCCACACACCAATGTCCAGTGTGGAGTCCGTCATGCCACACACCAACGTCCAGTATGGAGTTCGTCATGCCACACACCAATATCCGTACCAGAACCGCCATGTCAAAGCACCGCTGAACAGGGTAAAGACCGCCATGGTGAAGACCGCTGAACAAGGCCAAGACCGCCATGGCAAAGCACCGCTGAACAGGCCAAAGACTGCCATGGTGAAGACCGCTGAACAAGGCCCAAGACCGCCATGGCAAAGCACCGCTGAACAGGGCAAAGTCCGCCATGGTGAAGACCGCTGAACAAGGCCAAGACCGCCATGGCAAAGCACCGCTGAACAGGCCAAAGACTGCCATGGTGAAGACCGCTGAACAAGGCCCAAGACCGCCATGGCAAAGCACCGCTGAACAGGCCAAAGACTGCCATGGTGAAGACCGCTGAACAAGGCCCAAGACCGCCATGGCAAAGCACCGCTGAACAGGGCAAAGACCGCCATGGTGAAGACAGCTGAACAAGGCCAAGACCGCCATGGCAAAGCACCACTGAACAGGCCATAGACTGCCATTGTGAAGACCGCTGAACAAGGCCCAAGACCGCCATGGCAAAGCACCGCTGAACAGGGCCAAGGCAGCCATGGTGAAGACCGCTGAACAAGGCCAAAGACCGTGTGGGTATGAATAGTCCGGCACATCAGGCATCGTTCTCCCATGTGCAGCTGTGACTGTGACAGGACATGTACTTTCACTGGGAGACTCATCCAGTCTGGGCACCAGTCCCACCCAGTACCAGTAGAGAACTGCATCTACTTGCGAAGATGTGGCTTTGCACTCCACAGGATAATGCAGTGGGCAAACCACCCACTGTACAGACTTGTGAGACTGTGGCTTTGCACTCCCCAGGATGGCGCAGTGGGCAACCCACCCACTGAAAAGACTTGAGAGACTGTGGCTTTGCACTCCCCAGGATGGCACAGTGGGCAACCCACCCACTGAAAAGACTTGAGAGACTGTGGATTTGCACTCCCCAGGATGGCACAGTGGGCAACCCACCCACTGAAAAGACTTTAGAGACTGTGGCTTTGCACTCCCCAGGATGGCACAGTGGGCAACCCACCCACTGAAAAGACTTGAGAGACTGTGGCTTTGCACTCCCCAGGATACATCAATGGGCATGGAGCCCCGTCGTGGATCTGGCTTCGCATTCATGTGGCTGAGGTGCCCCCCCCTTCCCTTCCCCCTGAGGTGCCTGTATTGTTTCTATCTGATGCCCCGGCAGTGTCCTCTCGGATTTTGGTCAGGTATCTATTGTGGGCCTCGCCCATGCATTTTTGGACTGTTTGTGCACTGACATTGTTGTGTACATATCTGCACTACTTCTTGTATTGTACATTTATTTTTGACAGATTTCGTGATAAATATCAGTATATTTTTTTATGAGTACTATATTGGCACAATACAAAGTTTGACCGCAATTCGCTTTGTGTTTCCATTCTTCCGGGGGGATTGTGGGTTGTTACTGTGATTTTTGTGACTGCATTGGTGTGTATGTTGTGATATGCGAGGGTGGGGGTGTTTGGTGGGTGTCCCCCTAACTTTTGCCTCCCCCATGTCGTAGGTGCAGTACTCACCGGTATGTTCTGCGCCTACGTCGCTGTTGGTCGTAGATGAGCAGGAATGCAAGGGCTGGGAGTATTTGGAGTTCCGGCTCCATGGTGTCCTCGTTCCTCGTGGGATGTGTTGAGGTGAGCGTTCTCCCATAGCAAAAGCTGTTTCCGCCGTGTTTTTATCCACGGTGAATCCGCCCCGGAAAAGGTGGCGGATTGGTGTGTTGTGATAGTGTGGGCGGTACATTGTCTTCCGCCTGTCTGTTGGTGGTGTCCGCCACGCTGTTTGTCTGTACCGCCGTGGCGGGCGGTGATTTAAAGTGGCTGTCTTAGTTGACGGTTTCCGCCAGGGTCGTAATTCCCTTTTTTTTCCACCGACCTGTTTGCGGTATTACCGCAGCTTTAACACCGTCCGCCAGGGTTGTAATGACCCCCATAATTCTCTTCTTCAAACTGTCAGAAGGTACTCATTTTTCACCCTGCGTAAGAATACCATTTTCCATGGATAATTCATCAGACACTTTCACAAAAGTCTGAAAATGATAGGGTATGTTTTTCTTCTTGAGCCACCCTTTTTTGTCAAAATCCATAACTTTTAATAGACATGGATCTTTGAACAATTCACCCTTCTGTTCACTTTCAATAACAGCACACCTATTCTCTATGTCAATAGCTGCAATAAAACTGTTTTCCTGTTCTGCGTACTCTGTGATTTCCCCATCTACTTCTTCAAATGGAAATCTAGATAAGTCATCAGTTCTGATGTTTTTGTTCCCTAAGAGATATAAAACTTCAAAGTTGTTTTGCGACAATTGTGTAGCAAATCTAGAAATCTGTGGGGTGTGATCTCTTTGACCATATCTCCTGAAAATCTGCAGACTAACAGGTGATGGTCTGTCCCTAAAAACAATTGGTTACCCCAAATGTAGGGGTGAAATGTTCCAATGGCCCACCAACAGGCCAATAATTCCTTTTCAAAACCCCCCAGATTAACTTCAGACACTCTCAACACTCTAATACAATGCCCCAATGTGTTCTCTATTCCATCTTTTACTTGTGTGAGGACAACTCCTAATCTAAAACTGCATGCATCTACTGTGAATTTGCATTGTACTCTTGGATAATAAGGTTTCAGAATCCTTGATCCCACCATTTGGGATTTGATCCACTCAAAAGCCTCCTGGCAGGCTTTGTACTAGACAAACATAGCGGCATATTTAAGAGCCCCTAGCGCCACCTTAGTGCCGCCGTAGCATAATTTTTTTATGGATCAAATCTGTTTATTATTTCAAGTTATAAACATTTCAATTACGACTCTTCAAAATAAGACAATCACAATGCAGCAGTACTTGTCTGGAAGCGTGGAGGTAGGCCATAACAATCCACTCCTGGCCAACCATGTCCCAGTAGGCCACCTCTCAACCTCCTCTACGTGCTCTCAGCCCCAGAAGGGTCATCCACTGTCATGTGCTGCAATATGAAGCGTACTCCATGTATAGTAATATAAAACATAGAAATACTTAGTAAAACACCAACATTGTTTCCCAGCAACTGGCCCGCCATACAGCAATCACTTGATTCCCGGCCATACCTCTACGTGGTCCTGATTCTCCCAAAAATCTCTCCCGCCAATACACTCCCAAAAGCTCAAGTCAAACCCAGCACAGCACTCTCAAGTAAGCTGGGCATGTCAATTCCGTGAACTCAGTGGAGAAGATCTGTAAAAATGGTTGCCAAAGGTCCCTGAAATCACCGTTGCGCTGCTGCGAGGTCAGAGTAAGCTTCTCCATAGCGAGAATGAACCACAGCTTATGAAGCTATGATGTAAATGTCGGGATCCTGTCCATACCCCACATTGCTAATATCAGCTGCAGTGCCGCATTGAGGGCCAGGGCCATCTGCCGCCCTTTCAGTGACCTCAGGGGGAAGGTGAGCGGATTGGGCAGACCCAACAAGATATACGCAGGGAATCTGGGGATCTGAGTGCCCAACGCTGCATCAATAGTGTCTATAACATTCTCCCAGTATCGATGAAGTTTGGGGCAATGCCAGAGTAAGTGCACCAGCGAACCCCCACACCCTCTCCAACAGAGGCTAGACTTAGTGGGATCCCAAGCGTGAATCCGTGCTGGGGTGAAGTACCAATAGGAGGCCACCTTATAGGCTGTCTCTGTGCCTGCCGCATTGTAAGCCGTGTGGTGTGTCCTGTAAAAGATGCTGTCCCAATCTTCGTCAGACAGTTCCCTTTCCAGTTCCCTCTCCCACCGCAACTGACCCTTAGACTTAGGCGGGTGGCCCTCCCCCTATAATAGTCCGTAAAGCTCCGAGATCACCTGCTTATCATCCTTCTTCACTAGGATCCATTTTTCAAACGGCGTTAACGGCCTATCAATTATTGCTCTATTAGCTGGCAACAAGGCCCAATGCCGTATTTGATAGTACATCATCCTGTCTGCCTCTGGTAAGCCATATGTCTCCCTCATCTGGAGATCACCCCCTGCTCATCAAAGAGATATCCCACTCTTTTACAGCCCCCTTCATACCATTGGCACAGCGCTTCCACTTGTAGGCCCGGTCCAAATTCAGGGTTCGCACCCAAGGGGGTCATTGGGGATTGGAACGTCGTCAGCCCCAGTCTACTAGCCACTGCATCCCATACACGCAACGTTACTTCCGTGATCGGAGATGCATAAAGACCGCTCGCCCTGTGGCGGCGTCGAAGCCAGGGCTCCTTCCATATATGAGAGCCCGCCACCACTTGGTCCATAAAGCACCAATGTTTCTCGGTAGAGGGGCGACTCCATTCTACTAGAAAACGCAACTGCGCTGCCTGAAAGTATCGTAAGAGGCAGGGAACCCCTAATCCTCCCATCCCCTTGGGGCGGTACAAAACCCAGCGTGGAAGACGCGTCGCTCTACCCTCCCAAATGAATCTCAGAACCGCCGTTAGAAGGGTTGCAATCGTTCGGGGCGGAGGCGTCACGGGAAGCGCCTGGAACACATACAGGACGCGTGGCAAGATGGTCATCTTCACCGCCACCACCCTGCCCAACCAAGACAGCTTAAGTCTCCCCCAGGTCTCTAGATCTCGCTGCACCTCCTGAATCAGTTTCGTGTAGTTCAGAGTCGCCGTTCTAGCAATGGAAGGCGCTAAATCAATCCCCAAATAAGGGAGCCTTGAGGATGACCATATAAACTGGAATCGAGCTTTCAGATCACTTTCATGCTTGGCGCTAATAAACCTGCTCATGGCCTGCGACTTCAGCATGTTCATCCGGAATCCCGAGACCCGGCCAAATTCATCAAGTATCCCCATTAGCGCAGGCAGCGAGGTCGCGGGCTCCGCCAGGGTAAGAATCACGCTGTCCGCATACAGAGAAACTAGATGCTCATCGCCACCGAACTTCACATCCGTGATCTGAGGATTATCCCGCAGCCGCTGCACCAGGGGCTCCATATAGAGCGCAAACAAGAGAGGCGAAAGCGGGCACCCCTGCCGGGTCCCTCGTTGGATTGAGAACAGCAATGAAAGCGTCCCATTGACCCGGACCGTAGCCCGAGGCACCTGGTCGATACAGCGGATCCATGCCATAAAACCCGGGCCCAACCCAAAGCGCTCAAGCACCCTGAACAGATATGGCCAGTGGACTCTATCGAACGCCTTTTTGCCATCAATAGAAAGGAAAAGCGCCTCTCTGCGTGAGCGGTCCGTTTTATCCAGTAGCTATAGCAATCGCTTCGTATTATCACTACACTGCCTGTGCAGTATTAAACCTGCTTGATCAGGATCCACAAGGCCCGGCATGTAATAATTAAGACGATTTGCAAGTATTCCTGTAAATAATTTGGCATCAATATTCAAGCGCGAGATCAGCCTATAGGAGGCGCATTCTTCAGGGTCTTTCCCTGGCTTAGGAATAACCACAATAGTGTCATCCAACATACTGACTGTTAGAACTCCCGTCGCCCGGAAGGAGTTGAAAAGCTGCACTAATATCGGTACGAGTTCCACACAAAAAGTCACATAAAAAAGTGCTGTGAAACCGTCCGGTCCAGGGGACTTCCCCAGCTGCAAACGCGAGATTGCTGATATGATCTCTTCCGCCCTTATAGGTTGATCTAATGAAGTCACCTCCCTCTCGCCCAGAGAAGTAATTGCTATACCCTCTAGGAATACCTCAGGAGACACATTACCAGGATCCTCAGCCTCATAAAGTCCCTGATAGAACTCCGCAAACGCCTCCGCAATTTGATCGCTCATTCGCGCTTCCGCTCCTGAGGGAGAATGAACCAGCTTTATCGTTGACGCCGCACGCTGCGCACGTGACCGATGTGAACCACTTAGAACGCATGCAGTAGATGTCCCTCTGCACAAGATGTGTCTCCTGTAACAGGCAAAAGTGTCTCCCCGACCTCTCTAAGCCCGACAGGATGGCTAACCTCTTAGTTGGATTATTAAGCCCACGGACATTCAAGCTCATGCATTTAATAGTCATACCCTAAAATGAAACGGCGGTCAAGACGGGAGAGACCTCACGGGTTAACCACACCCCAGACTACAGCATCAACCACTCCAAACGCCAGGGCCCGAGCACATCTCCACACAAAGGCCAGCATCGCAGGGAAACACACCAACATACAATCAATATGCACAACAGGTGCTCACAACCAAGAAGTCCTCCCACATCCATCTCCACGAGGTAAAGTCTCCACAGGGCTGGAGAACCACTCATGTTCATCGAACCAGGTCCATCGCCCCCGCCGCCCTGGCCCGTCTTCAGCGGCCACCAGGCCGTAAACAGTGCGACCATCAGCAGTTCAGACCACCTCGATAACTTCTCGCCTAGGCATTAGTTCCAGCGGCCACGCTGCTCAAAACAGATTCCCGCTCCAACCTCAGCTCCGAAGCTGTAGGGTGCTGTAGTTTCCTTCTTTTCTCCTTCCGCCGCCAACGCGGGCGATCCCCGCCAGCCAAGCTCACTTTTCCGCCCGCCTCCTGGCTACGGTCCTCCAAGCCCAGAATCCGGTTCGCCTCTGATATGGACCGCACCTGCCGGAGCTGATCCTCCCACCCCGAAGACAAGGCGGAACGGATGACCCCAGTAGTAAGACACCTCATGTGTTCGCAGGTGCTCCGTAATGGGTTTAAATTCTCTCTGCCTCTGCAAGGTCCGCACAGAGAGGTCCTGGAATAATTGGAGCTTGTGACCTCTAAAAAGTACCTGCTGAAGATTGCGGGCCCGCTGCAAGATACTCTCTTTAAGCCCAAAGTTGTGGACACAGGCTAGAATGTCCGGTGGACGGTCTCCAGGCCCACCAGCACGGCCCACTCGATGAACTCTGTCCAAGATTATCTCCTGGGTCTCATCCAGGCCAAGTAATGAGCTAAATAGGCCCACCACGAAGTCCCCAATGTCCTCCTTCTCAGCCCCCGTCGGGGCCCCTCTGATGCGGATATTATGTCCCCTCAAGAATTTTTTCAAATCCTCGACCGCTATCTGGAGGAGGTCATGCTGCTCCCGGAGGCGGATGACCTCCTGTTGCAGGCCCGCCACCTCCTTGCCGCGAGAGATCTCGCCGTCTTCCATCTGCGCTACTCGCTCCCCCAGGGACGTAACCTCTCCTCGCAGCTCTCTCACCTCTTGAGAAATGTCCCTACAAAGATCCTGGATATCACTCTGGAGCGAGTCAAACAAGGAGGTTAGAAAGTCCTTTGTGACCGGGGAGCTCTCGTCCAGCTCCGTCTCCGCCCACGTCTCTGGGGATTTCGTCGCCGGTGGGTCCTCAACCGCGCCACCCTATGCCAGGCGGGCCCCAGTCAACATTTCTCTAACTGATCGCTCCCGCTTGGATTTGGACGCCGCCATGGCACGTGCGTGTAATCTCGATCAAACAGGCAGCCCTCCTGGACCCCTTCTCAAGCTCCCTCTGGGACCAAACCAACAGAAGCCCCTGAGTCCGAGACTGCAACTGGCCTTGCGCTCTTGAGCCTCCTCTTGCCAATCATCGCACCACTATGTTGCCTGCACCATCACTCAGGGACCCGATCCTGCCCCTCCACCTTGCGTTTGATTACTTCAACTGCGAGGCAAGCTGATGCCCCTTCGTGCCTCTGCCACCACCTCTAGGCCTCTCAACAATCCAGGAGGTTCCAGCTGGGGGGAGGGGGCGCCTCAACCCGACCCCCAGACAAGCCCAGCAGACAGGGCGCCTTCCGCTGTCGGGGGCGCCCACAAATCTCGGCTCTCAGGCCCCTGCTCTGGCCCCACCGCACGTGGGGCCCAGCGCCGTCCTCCTGGGGCTCCGCCCTCGCAGCCCCGCATCTAAGGGAGCCGCCCGAGCAGTGCCCACCACGCGGCCCAGACCACCATCCAAAGTGCTCGACGGCCCTCGGGCACAGGCCGAGGCCGGCCGCTCCTCACCCGCGGTGGCGCGTGCTGCTCGGTCTCCACTGGGCGTCCTCTGGACCGCGGCACCGCACACCGTCTCGGGGGGCCTCAGGGCATCCCCCCGCCGGGCCGCGCGTTAATGTTCTGGGCCAGGGCGGCGGAGCTCGGACAGACACGTCCTCTCACTCCGCCATCTTGGCCACACCGTAGCATCAATTTTTTAATGCTAAGGCAGCGCTAAAGTGGTATTTTCCCCACGCCATATTTACAAAGTGATGCAATGCATGCATTGCCCCACCTTGTAAACCTTTGCCCCACATTATTCCTGCACCAGGCATATTGTATGCAAGGGGGGGCATTCCCCCGTTAGGGGGGCAAATAAATGGCCCTACGAAACTAAGAGATTTTCTTGAGCCATTTTTATTGACACTTTTAATGCCTGCTCAGATCATGCGTTAAAAGGGAGCATACCATTATTTATAATAGGCTCTTATGTACTGTGCATGAGTAGCGCCGACATTCTGGTGCTACTCCTGCAGAGTATATAAATAGCATAAAAAATGATTGCCCCTTACCCTTTGCCATGGTGCACCTTATTTTAAATATGGCACACACATGGTGGCGGTAGGGGGTTGCTAAGGCGCGCAAGGAAAGTGGCGCTGCACTAGGTGTAGCACCACTTTTCTTAAATCTGCCCCAGAGTACTTTTCTTTAACATGTTTGTCAAAGGTTTAATCTTGACTCCAGTTTTGTCTTTGGGTTGTGTAGCATCAGTAATGGCTTTAACTAACCCAGGTCTAGGCTCTACTCCCTGACTCAAGACACAATGTGAAAAAGATATTTCACTTTATCTCTCAAATATTGACATTTTTTCCAATTCTCAATAGTATTACTCTTTTCTGCATCATGGTTAACACCTTTGTAAAAATATCATAATGTTCTTCTCTTGTAGCTCCATAAATCAAAATTTTGTCTTGAAAAACGGCTACACATTTGACATCCTTAAACATTTGGAAACTGCAGCAGCTGATGGCAGCCCAAATGGCATTCTGCAATATTGAAAAGTGCCAATGAGTGACACAAAGGCTGTGAGATGTCTTGAAGATGGATCGAGAAACAATCTGATGATATGCCGTAGCTAGGTCATGTTTCAAGAACCACTTAGAACCAACAATAATATATAACAATTCCGTGATCTTTGGAAGAGAATGTGAATCCACTCATATATTCCTATTGAGGATTCATAGATCCTGACATACTCTTAAATCTCAGTCTATTTTTTGAGCGCTGCCAACGGTGATAACCATAAAGAAGATCCAATTGGCTCAATAATTTCCTTACCACACAGGTCTGTAAGTTCCTTCTCCAATTCTGCTCTCATATAGAACAGAATACTTCTTAGCTTATGTTTGACTGGAATTGCCCCATCCTTGATTTTAATCAGGAAAGTGAATCCCTTGATGATGCCCAAGTGTTTACTGAACTCAGAGGGAAACTGCTTCACCACGCTCTGTGAAATCACGTGATTCAGCCACAGATACTTGATCCCTGGTACCTGGTCTTAGCACCATTTGGAACAAAACTCATTGAAACCACCTTAAAATTGATAGACCTTTGATGGTAACAAAGACTTTGCCTAGAATCTCCCTACCTTTAAACTACAAAAGATTCTCAAAAAATCCTGCTAGTTCAATCTTTCATCCCTTGTATGACATTGGAGACCTGTCTGTTGGTTCAAGTGACCTATTGTCCCACACATCTTTAAACAGTCCCTGGGTTATCATAGTGAATCTGACCAGAGTCAACCAATAATTTAACATTCTTATCACCAAGACCAATGTCAACATATGGATCCACATATGTGGTAGGATCACTGCATACCATGGATTTGTCCGTAACCAACATTGCCATGTCCCTGAGGTCGTCTTCTGTTTTATCTATATCGTCACGTTCTACTTCAGAAACATTTGCCACACCTGTACTATAAGCACTTGTAGGAAAGTACCATCTTGCCTGGCATGTTACCCCTATTTTTACTTGTATGTATGTGTTCCCTGTATGGTGCCTAACTGCATCACTGAGGCTCTGCTAACCAGAACCTCAGTGTTTATGCTCTCTCTGCTTTTAAAATTGTCACTGCAGGCTAGTGACTAATTTTACCAATTCTGATTGGCACACTGGGACACCCTTATAATTCCTTAGTATATGGTACCTAGGTACCCAGGGTATTGGGGTTCCAGGAGATCCCTATGGGCTGCAGCATTTCTCTTGCCACCCATAGGGAGATCAGACAATTCTTACACAGGACTGCCACTGCAGCCTGAGTGAAATAACGTCCACGTTATTTCACAGCCATTTTACACTGCACTTAAGTAACTTATAAGTCACCTATATTTAGGTTAGGTGCAAAGTTACTTAGTGTGAGGGCACCCTGGCACTAGCCAGGGTGCCCCCACATTGTTCGGGGCCAATTTCCCAGACTTTGTGAGTGCGGGGATACAATTACACGCGTGAACTACATATAGGTCAATACCTATGTGTAACTTCACAATGGTAACTCCGAACATGGCCATGTAACATGTCTAGGATCATGGAATTGTCACCCCAATACCATTCTGGTATTGGGGAGACACATCCATGAATCCCCGGGGCTCCAGTATGGACCCCGAGTACTGCCAAACTAGCTCTCTGGGGTTTTCTCTGCAGCTACCGCTGCTGCCAACCCTCGGACAGGTTTCTGCCCTCCTGGGATCTGGGCATCCCCGTCCCAGGAAGGAAGAACAAAGGATTTCCTCTGAGAGAGGGTGTTACACCCTCTTCCTTTGGAAATAGGTGTTAAGGGCTGGGGAGGAGTAGCCTTCCCCAGCCTCTGGAAATGCTTTGAAGGGCACAGATGGTGCCCTCCTTGCATAACCAGTCTACACCGGTTCAGGGAGCCCCCAGCCCCTGCTCTGGCATGAAACTGGACAAAGGAAAGGGGAGTGACCACTCCCCTGTCCATCACCACCCCAGGGGCGGTGCACAGAGCTCCTCCAGTGTGTCCCAGACCTCTGCCATCTTGAATGCAGAGGTGTGATGGCACAATGGAGACCTCTGCGTGGCCAGTGCCAGCAGGGGACATCAGAGACCCCTTCTGATAGGCTCTTACCTGGTTAGGTAGCCAATCCTCCTGTGAGGGCTATTTAGGGTATCTCCTGTGGGTTTCTCGGAAGATAACGAATGCAAGAGCTCACCAGAGTTCCTCTGCACTTCTCTCTTTGACTTTTGCCAAGGATCGACCGCTGACTGCTCGAGGACACCTGCAAAACCGCAACAAAGTAGCAAGAAGACTACCAGCAACATTGTAACGCCTCATCCTGCTGGCTTTCCCGACTGTTTCCTGGTGGTGCATGCTCTGAGGGCTGTCTGCCTTCACCCTGCACTGGAAGCCAAGAAGAAATCTCCAGTGGGTCGACTGAATCTTCCCCCTGCCAACGCAGGCACCAAACCTCTGCATCACCAGTCCTCTGGGTCCCCTCTCATCTTGACCAGCGTGGACCCTGGAATACAGGCGCTGGATCCAAGTGTCCCCGACAGTCCAGTGGCCCTTCTGTCCAAATTTGGTGGAGTTAAGTGATTGCCTCCCCACGCCAGACAGTAATCCTGTTTATTGCGTAAACTGCAGCTGCTAGGGCTTCTGTGCACTTTTGAAAGACTTCCTTCATGCACAGAACAGCCCAGGTCCCCAGCACTCCGTCCTGCATTGCCCAACTCACTAAGTTGATTTCTGACTTCGTGGGACCCTCTTTTGTTGTGCTGAGATGAGCGCTGTGCTCAGATCTTCTGAATGCCTTTTCAGGTGCTTCTGCCGGTGCTGCCTGCTTCTGAGTGGGCTCTCTTTGTTGCTGAGTGCCCCCTCTGTCTCCTCTTCCAAGGGGCGACCTCCTGGTCCTTCCTGGGCTCTGTCAGCCCCTAAAGTCCTCAACCATGACTCTTGCAGCTATCAAGGCTTGTTTGCAGTCTTTCTGTGTGAAAACAACTCTGCATCCTCCAGCACACCGTGGGACATCTTTTGACCAAAGAAGTTCCTGCCACCTTCCGTTGTTGCAGAATCTTCGGCTTCTTCCACCTGGAGGCAGCCCTTTTGCACCTTCATCAGGGGTTTAGTGGGCTCCTGCCCCCGCGGACACTTGCATGATTCTTGGACTTGGTCCCCTTCCTTTGCAGGTCCTCAGGTCCAGGAATCCGTCTTCAGTGCTTTGCAGTCAGTTGTTGCCTTTGCAGAATCCGCTATCTCGACTTTACTGTCTTTCTTGGGCAGTAGGGTAACTTTACTCCTACTTTTCAGGGTCTTGGGGTGGGATATCTTGGACACCCTTAGTGTTTTCTTACACTCCCAGCTACCCTCTACACACTACACTAGGGCTTGCGTCCATTCGTGGTTCGGATTCCACTTTTGGAGTATATGGTTTGTGTTGCCTCTAGGCCTATTTTCTCCTATTGCATTCTAGTGTGTTCTACAGTGTTTGCACTACTTTTCTAACTGTTTACTTACCTGATTTTGGTTTGTGTGTATATTTTGTGTATATTACTTACCTCCTAAAGGAGTATATCGTCTGAGATACTTTTGGCATAATGTCACTAAAATAAAGTACCTTTGTTTTTAGTAACTCTGAGTATTGGGTTTTCTTGTGATATAGTGCTATATGATATAAGTGGTATAGTAGGAGCTTTGCATGTCTCCTAGTTCAGCCTAAGCTGTTCTGCTATAGCTACCTCTATCAGCCTAAGCTGCTAGAACACTTCTAGTCTACTGATAAGGGATAACTGGGACCTAGCACAAGGTGTAAGTACCACAAGGTACCACCTATAAGCCAGGACAGCCTCCTACAGCACTCATGTGGTTGTTTTGAAAATAATTGCTTGTATGTTTGGCACTCTGACAGACTCTGGCAAAGTAGCTAATCTTATTATAGCCTTCAAGTAATATTTTTTGCAGGGCATACCTTGTTGCCCTTCGTGTGAGTTAGATTTCCACATCTAAAACATATGCTGGGTTGGTTAAAAAATTACTGTCACTACGTGTTGTTTTAACTGGTTTTCCTTTTCTAGTTTTGGTGGCCACTATGGTTTCTTGTGACTTGTTTTCCAGTTCCTTCAAAGACACTTTGGATGTTTCAAGACTTTTAGCCATTCGTATTGTGTCTTCAAGAGTAGGATTCCCCACAGAAAGTAACTTTTGATGTATGGATTTATCAGTACACTTGGAAATAAACTGATCTCTCACGAGTTGATCAGTAAAGGCTTCAAACTGACAGCCTGCAGCTAATCTCATAAGTGCGGAAGTATACGTATCAACATCTTCACCACTTCTCTGTTCTCTTTTAAAAAGTTTATGTCTAATAACCAATAGACTGGGCTGAACGTCAAATCTCAACTCTATTATTTTATTTTTTTACAGTTTCCATGTACTCATCAAGTTCTTCCCCTTCATTAGGAACAGTTGGTGGAAGATGCTTATACACAGACCTCCCTTAAAAGCCCAATGAGTGAAGTAATAAGAATTTGCTCTTTTCGGGACGGAAACGTAATGCTCCAATAGCCTCTGAGCACGTTTCAAATGCAGCATATCAAATTTCCATGAGATAGGGGCATTCCTAGATGTTTCTAAGAAAAGAGGTGGTGGTGACAAAACAGAGTGCTTAATGTATTCTGCCTAATGAAAGGAAAATTTTATCTGCAATGCGTCTTACATAAACCTACCATAGGTGAAAAAACACTGCAAAGGACTTATGCAACTATACCCTGCTTTTGGTGGAGATTCGGCCCGTTGCCCAGGCTGACAGCGGTGCTGAAATAGTGGTGCATGCGCACAGATCGCTGAGTCGCAGATCTACACAGTGCACTTCTGATATTGTCTGCAATCCTCCTATACCATCAATAGTAAGCCCACTCCTCTGACACCACCAGGGGGAAGCACACACTGTCAGAGATACGCTTCCTCCAAAACGACACTCCACAACAATGAAGAGCAGACTTCCTCTCTGTGAAGGGATAGGATGATGTTGCGCATGTTCTGCAGTTTCTGGTGAAAACGATAATTGACAAAAACACTGTAGTTACGGCACTCCAACTGCAGTGAATAAGACACTAGGTTTATTTCAAGTTTCAGAGACTGAATCGGAGGAGCCGTTTGTTCAGGCACCTGCCATCCAGTAACTGGCATTGCCTGAACACATTTCCTCTGAATTCCAACCTGGAGCGCCATGACGTCATAGATGTACCATGATGTATAACACATCATTACATAGAAGGCTACACATTGGTATTATATTTTCATGTACCTATTCTTGTGAACCATCACTATGAGGAACATGCAGTCCCTATAGTGAAGACTAAACTGGATTACACTTGACATTCACAAACACACATATACAAACATACGCACATGCACAACCTCCAGTTTGCAATCAAGACAGTTTTCTTATTTTCCAGTCTCCTCTGGTCATGCATTGCTTCTGCTGCTGAACTTCATCCTAGACCACTCCATGGAGCTCATCTCAACTTCTGAGCTCCAGCCTCCACTGTCCAGGTCTCTCCACTTTAACAAACACAGTGTGATGGTCAGTTTGGTGCCTGCAATAAGGTCAAGCAGTATACATCAGAAATCTAATCATGATTCGCTGTTGTGAGAAAATTCCTCTTTTAATGTAATCACCCCTATGTTTTTCGTGACTGGCACTGCTTGTTTTTGAACTGCCTACACGAGTGGCACTGATTTCTAGTTCCCTATGTATGTGCTCTGTCCCCCTAAACATGGTAAAATTCTCTAATTTCCACATTGAATATTTAACTTTCCAGCAAGGCCATAAAATACACCAGTGGCATGGAAAGTTAAATGTCAACTGTTGATTGCCACTCAAATTGTGGCATTCAAAAGGCTGACAAGAAAACGCATGGTTTCAGGGCTACAAGATTTGCCTGACTACTGCAGCTTGTAAACCTGCAGGTGAACCTGTCAAAACAGTTTTTTTTTGGTGGTACGGAACCTTACTTATAAACTATGTTCTTTTTAGGGTATGCACATGTGTGCGCTCTCAGCCTTCCCTCTTCCTGGCCCAAGGCTGTCTCTGGGAGTGCCCTGGCCACTTCCAGGACCCGCAAGAGAGCAAGCAGGATTTAGAGCTGGCCATTCAACGTTGAATAATATAACTGTGATTTAACTTGTATTGGAAAAATATGTGAAATTAAGTGGGATGCCTGTCTATGCGGCCTAGATAGATTTCTCAACTGCTTTTGATCACGTTGACAGGCAGATCCTTTGGAAAAAGCTAAGTGCCATGGGGATGCCAGGGGTCTCCTAAAACGTATTATTGCCCTTCACTCAGATCCCTGGTGTCATGTTATATTAGGTGGTAGGCAGGGTATGACTCTGAAAATTCCGAGCACAAATGACATGAAGCAGGTATGCCTGTTAGCGCCCCTGCTGTTTTTCCCTGTATATGTCAGATCTGTCCGATGTGTTGAGCAAGGTTGTTGGTGATGCCCAGAATTAGGCACTTTTCCTTTGGGGACATTCTTTTGTGTGGATAATATTGCTCTGTTGGACCTGACTCCCAAATGCCTCCAGAAACGTATCAATATTTTGTCATCCTACTCAGATGCTCAGTTTCTGAAGGTTAACATAAATAAGACAAAAGTAATGTGTTTTTGTTCAAAGGGGTGTCAGACCAATGCAAAGTATAAGTGATTCTATAATAATTCTACCATAGAAGTAGTAAAATCTTACCCTTTTCTTGAAAGAATTATGGGGATCATTCTGACCCTGGCGGCCGGTGACCGCCAGGGTCACCGACCACGGGAGCACAGCCAACAGGCTGGCGGTGCTCCCAAGGGCATTCTGACCGCGGCGGTTCAGCCGCGGCCAGAAAGGGTAAACCGGCGGTCTCCCGCCGGTTTACCACTGCCCTACAGAATCCTCCATGGCGGCGGAGCGCGCTCCGCCGCCATGGGGATTCTGACACCCCCTACCGCCATCCTGTTCCTGGCGGGTCTCCCGCCAGGAACAGGATGGCGGTAGGGGGTGCCGCGGGCCCCTGGGGGCCCCTGCAGTGCCCATGCCAATGGCATGGGCACTGCAGGGGCCCCCGTAAGAGGGCCCCACAAAGTATTTCAGTGTCTGCAAAGCAGACACTGAAATACGCGACGGGTGCAACTGCACCCGTTGCACCTTCCCACTACGCCGGCTCCATTCGGAGCCGGCGTCCTCATGGGAAGGTAGATTTGCCCTGGGCTGGCGTGCGGCCTTTTGGCGGCCGCCCGCCAGCCCAGGGCAAATCTCAAAATACCCTCAGCGGTCTTGTGACCGCGGAGCGGTATTTTGACGGGGGAACATTGGCGGGCGGCCTCCGCCGCCCGCCAATGTTAGAATCACCCCCTATATCCCCAAATCTGGCAGAGAAGGAACATATTGCATATATATCAAACAAGGCATATGCCCATGAAAATGCACTAAAGGCACTTTATGCAACAATAGGTTATAGGCACTTTAATAATCTCCTAACAGTATATAAAACGAAGGTTCTGTCAAGACTTTAAAATACTATATTGACAATCAATATTAATCAACGGCACGTTATGCATAAGGTGGATGGGAAGTTTCTTCACATTATTTGCACTTTAAATTCCATGGTTTCAATAGAAGCGTTAAGGCTAGCATTTACTTAAGAGGACTAGCCGCTATTTTACAATGATATCATTGTATTTTACACCCCAAAGAAACGTCTTTAAGTAGTCTCATGACCATGTCTCCTTCTTACTGCAAAGGCTGGGATGTTTTTAACTAACATTTCATCTGCACTTCAGAACATTTCTTTGACTAGATTAAATATTCAGAATATAAGCTAGGTTCACCTTACACATTATTACAACATAACATGATAAATTCCTCCATTGAGATTGATATGGATATATGTAGTGCAAAACCACATTTCCATTCCGTCAATCAATCATGTCAGGCAGCAGTTCGTCAAGTGTATTTGAACTGGAACCTGGAACACAGGGTGCGAAGTGTATAATGCTATAGAGCGTTGAAATGTTTACAGATAAACACTGTGATGGATGCATGGCAGAATGTAGTTTGAGAGGAAATAATTTGCACCTCATGCTATAATGATGTACAGACGATAGAGCATGTTACCTTTTAAAAAATATGGAATTACAAGAGCTAAAGCTGCTATGGAGATGATAAATTGCCCCATCAATGAACTAATGTGTTGTAATATTTTTTGGAATTTTTAGTTCTTTTTTAAAGCTGTATTAATTGATGTATTTTATATAGTGTAGATCTCATTGTCAGACCTAAATCTCTAGTAAAAAGCATGAATCTTGAGCCAAAAGGGACAATAAAAGACCATTTCACTAACACCACATGACAGTGTGAAAACTCCTTTCTCTATGTGGAAGGCTGTGCTACAGGAGGCCCAGGACATACACCAAAGACAAAGGGGCTCCTGCTTCCTTTAATTTAAGAATGGAGCATTTCTGGAGGCTGATCCAGGGCAGTGTGAAATAAACGGGTTGAACTGGAGTATTTTGTTTAAACCCTTGGCAAATACATTTTTACCAAACCTCTTTTTGATTCATTATCACATACCGGAGCTCCTTCTAATAGGTAGGTTCAGGGAGCATATGGAGCAGTGCTGGTTTTAAGGTTGTGCTGTGTGTTCAGTAGTCTTCAGGTAACAATAAAAATGTCAAGATAACTCCAGTGATTAATGTTCCTGCTGTTGAGAGATGCATCTTTGTCTAGTGTCAGTTTTCACTCATCTAAAGTAATGCAGAGGTTTAATATGCCTGCTGCAAAGAATGAGTACGATGCAAATCACAGAATTGTATTTATGTGGGTAGCACAGTTGGTTATCACTTTTGTCTCAGAGAGACTTTTGTTGCCTGCAGTGCATAAGATACAAACCTATTACAGCACAACGACATGTGAATTGCCATCAAAGATCTGATGGCAAATTGCATGGTGTAGGTGAGAACGTTTATTTTTTTCACAGTCTTTCATTTTCCTAATGTCACTAAAAAGAGTTTGTTTGGGTTGAAATAGAGTCTCATTAGTAAAGCTAACCACAGCCACTGGGGCCATTCCCAACCACCGGGGTATGTTTTAAATCCTGAGTTTGTACTTCTCCAGACCAAACACTATTAAAATATACTGCCTATTAGTATCAATGATATGATTTCTATTTCTTTTACTCCTCATTGTTTTATATAACATTTCCTATAGACTGATTTACACATGTATGATTCATTGTCTCTGTGTAATGTGTGTGTATGATGTAAAGTGCTCTGACACCATACACTGGTAAGAGTACTGCTATTCAAAAAATAGAAGGAGTGTGAGAGAGGGGCAATTGAGAGATGAAGGAAACTGTTGGAGGGTGGTAGTGAGGGAATTCATTGATAAGATGGTAATTGGTGGGTCACCAAATAAGATTGTTGCATGTGCGCCACTACAAGCGCTATGGAAGTAGTTGGCATTGATCCGGGCCGGGCCCTGCACTTCTGCCAGCAGCCACAGCTAGGGCTGGAAGAGTACAGCTCCACAACTTGTTTATGCTGTGTGCCTCTGTTAGGAAGGGGCCGAAAGGTGTGGTCAGACAATGCTGAAAAAGTAGGGTTTGCCTGGAAACTGAATCATGTTTCCCAAAACAGTCGCCCTGAAGAACAGAAGTTTAATCTAAGTCAGTCAAGAACCCCAGATTCCTTCCCTAATCATACAGTTAGCTGATATCACTGAGGGTCAAATAAAGACAGCTGTGCAGTACTTAAGGCCACAAGGCAGACGTTGATTAGGGCTGTTAAAGCAGGCCCAGCTGAGAGCACCCCTGTTATGTCTAATCCGCCCCTGAAGCTGCAGTCCCAACCTGTTGCCTGAGGGTGCCCTCGGCTCAGTTCCCTTGCCTCACCCCGTTATCCCTTTCTCTCACTCCCAGAAGCATCTCATGTATGTACTACCTTCCCTCCATTCCTCGCAATATGTCATATTCAAGAGCATCGTAGAGGGGGCAAGTAGAGGGCACCTGTGCAGTCTTGGTAAGAGTTTCAGTGTCTTGTGGCAGCACCAGACCCATGGAAGTAAGGTCGTGGAGGTCTATTCTTGGAATAGTGATCCAGATTAAAGATAATTTTGGGCTGGGTGGTAAGGTAAGCCTTTCATCTGAGGTCTATAGACTTAGCCTCAATGAGTAGAGTAACAGTCCTCAAGGTATACCTTTTGGCTGTACACTTCAAATGAGAAGGAGTAGCAGGAATACAAACATCCATACCCAAGTAAAATAGAGTTCTGAGAATCAGTCTGCTCCCACTAGCGGCCGGGTGTCAGAACTGGAGGTAGAGTTTGGAAGGTTGAGGCTCAGAGAGGGGCATGTCAGTACACGGGCAGGGGTATGAATTACTTATGGATTATCAACTCATCGACTGTAGCAACGTGCTCTATGCTGGAGTGTCCTCCCAGCCACTTAAAAGACTCTAAAGAACACCACAGTCAGACTCATCCTCCACCTCCCAAAGTGCTCAAGCGTCAACCCACACCTTAGGATTCTCCACTGGCTCCCTGTACAGAAAAGATATGCCAATTCAAAATTCTTGCATGCCAGGCTCTCCAGAACTTAGGGCTATCGTACATCAACCACGGACTGAGCTTCTACGCCCCAGCAAGACAGCTAAGCTCTATCTCTCTAAACCTCACACACAGACCCCACATCCATCGCAGCCACAGTGGAGGCTGCACCTTCTCCTACACAGCAGCCAAGTCCTGGAACAGTATGCCCCTCGGCTTCCAAACAGCTCCCTGGCGGACTTCAGAAGGAGACTCAGGACGTGGCTTTTCGACAGAGACACTTCACCCTCAGCGCCCAGATACCCTTACGGGTGATAGTGCTGCACTTTGCAAATGCTATGATTGATTGATTGATAGATTGCCTTGCAGGGATCACAGAGAAGAAGCATGTCAGTACTGTTGAAAACTCACAAGTGAATTGGGGCATCAGCACTGGGCTCTGGAGGGCACAGTGGAGGGACAATAGCAGAGCTGGACTGAGGTACAGCTCTGTGAAGAGTGGGAACTCAGCACATGGGTGTTAAAGGCTGATATATCCTCCTTAACACTGCCTTTCATAGTTTTCCATCTTGTGAAATGAAGGGCATGCACATGCCCACAGTGAGGCTTACTGGGAGAGGTACCTTCTGAGGCCCGGCACATGCTTTGGGTGCACGCAGATGCATTGTGGTCAACAGGAGCTGGCTCTCAACCTAGGCCGATATACCTACAATGGTTGGAAGCCGTCAAACTATGGTCAGGAAGTGCAAGAGTCTGGCCCATGCCACGTAAGAGGCTGATGTTACTCAGACTAGGGGAGGTCATCAGCGACTAGAGTTCTCACCCTGTCTGCAAAGGCCAAACGTTCAGTCACTGAGTTTGTGTAGAAGCTTGTCATGATGTAGAAATGGGAAGAGGACAATGAGACAGGGTGGAAGTTGATAGACAAGATAATAATACAATGGAAATGAAGTAAACCAAAAGGTTGGAATGCAATAGAGCTGGATAGAAAGATGATGGGAGGAAGAGTGGACATGGGACATGAAGTAGAGGGAATAAAGGCAGGGGAGTCACAGCACTAGAAAATGGACAAAGAGGGAGCATGGCCAAGGTGACAGCTGGACGTAAAGCTCCGGTTCCATCAGCCCACACAAGGCAGATTCCAGACCATAACAGCATCTGACAACATCCTTCATACCAGATGATGCCCCTACAAACAAAGCAAAGATGAGTGGTGCCATTAATAAATGACCCATGAGAGTCGAGAAGTGGGAGTGGGCGGGGAAGCCCTAGAGTGACCTCAGAAGCCCCACAGCGACAGGGGCTGTGGGTGAGCCTGAGGTCTGAGGCACTCAAGCCTCACTGTGCCACCCCGTCTGCCATCCACACCAACGGCCCCCTGTGCCGCAACCCTACTGGTCGTGCGCCTGGCAGTGCGCGCCCACCTAAGACACCTGCTGGGAAGCGGAGGGCCTGAGGACCACCGCCTTTGAAGCTGATGCGAACTGCAGTGTGTAGCCACTGGGAATATTCATGCCCCAGGGTTGATATTCATCCTTCAACAGGCCTGCACACCCCCTTGGTAAGCAGCAGGCAGGGCGGCACTAGTCGGTGATGAGTGGGGACCTGCTTGCCTGCAGAGCCTCTCATGGCCTACTGATCAACGGCAAGAGATCGAGCTGTGGAGCGTCCACCATTATTTACATTCCAGGGGAGCTGCCAGGTTCAGTTCCAGCAGCCCTCCCCCACCCATTGCTCCTCTGCCGTCATTGCGCGCATCAGTACTGAGTGGCTGTGATTTGGCCTGAACAGAAGACTTATGACTGTTGCATTATAGCACTTGAGGACCACACTGCACATCTGCAACTCTGCTCAGGACTTGCCCGTTGCCCATCACCCTGGCTTCTACACAACAGACATAGGCCCATAAACATCCCCAGGAGGGCGATCACTCCTCTCTTGCTCATACCCTGCCCAGGCCTGAGGCCCCTCATTTGGGTCTGTTTATGCCCTACGGCTGGGTGAGCCTACTGGGCCTACATACCGTGCTGGTGCCCTGGGTTTGGCAGCTGCTGCCAGGGGGTGACAGTAGTATACAGGCAAGGCTGTTTTTATACTTTGGCCCTCCCATATCTTCCCCTAGGACATGTCTCCTGCGCTCCGCATGTCTACTTTGACACATCAACTCCTGCATGTAACAGGCAACTTTAGGAGAGGGGATCCCAAGTAGTGCAAGCTTCAATTTGAGCATTGCAAAGTGACTAGATGGCTGGAATCTCCGCCAGGTGTGGAGGATGAAGCGATGGGCCCCACTGATACTGGCCAGATGAGTGGATCAGCTGCCATCATGGCTGAGCTTCTTGACGGATTCTGCTCCATTGATGTGCATTTCGATGCCCTCACTGGAATACTGGACCATATGGGAGAGTGCTTGGATCATTTAGGGAGACCTGGGAAAGAGAAGCTTTTATTCCCTGCACCATCTGTAGCTAGCTTGCATCAGCCAAGCGATGGGGGGAAGCTGGTCCCAGAACCAGTTGGTGTACAAGAGGAGGAGAGAACTGGTCACTTCCTTAAACACATGCTGGCTACCACACCAGCACCTTTCAAGTGTCAAAGGGTGCTGATATATTGAATTTGCTTCAGAAGAGTGTACTGTGGGCTAGTTTGAGGTAAAACAGGCAGGATGTGGTGCAAACGTGGCAATGGCTGCCCCAGGGAACATTTAGCTCTTTGGGTAGGGAGTTCCCAGGAGTCATCCCCACTCATTGGCTATAGAAGCCTACAAAAGTGGCACCTCACCCACAGCTCATCAGATCACATCTGAATCTGCAGAAAAACAGAAGTGGATTGCACCTCCTGTCTGTGACCTGTGCGACGACCTGAATGCTGGACCTGCTAGACCTGCTAATAAATGTTCCCAGTACTGAGAACTGGACTCCAAGGGTCAGAAGACTGCCCTCCTTTGAAACTACAGGGACACAATGAGCAGCAAGTGGCCTTTTTCCTGAAGTAACTACTTGACCAGTAGCAATTGGACCTGGATTGGACCTGCTTCTGGACATTGCTGGACTATGTTTTGGCCTTTAAGTGATACCTCTTAGATCCTGGAAACCTTAGAAGTGGCCAAGAGGAGCTGCTTCAGAAAGTCTGAAAAGTTGGGACTTAGAATATTTTTCACTTTCAAGACTCTGGAGAGTCAGCAAAACCTCCCAGCAAAGGTGTCCAATTTGAGAGGAATGTGTCAGCTACAGTGTTAGGCTTGTCCTTTTGTAGGATTTTGAGCTCAATGAAAAGAATAAGGTGGTCATTATGACCTTGGCGGTCCTGCCCGCCACGCATGCGGTCGTGGTCAGACAGCCGACAGCGTGGCGTTGCAGGACCGCCAAATTATGACAACGGTAGTGAACTGGCTGCATGACAGCCAGTTCAACTGTACCGCCAGGTGGGTGGGACCGTCTGGCTGAAGGTTGACCACCCTTAACCCGGCGGTCCACCTAACACTGCCCGCAGTATTTTGAGTATCCTTACCGCCAGGGATTCCGTGGTTGCAGCCCACCACAAAATCCCTGGCAGTAAGGATACTGGCAACAGGAATACTCATTCCTGTCACCACAACAGGACTCCCCAACTTCCCCCACTCCATGTAGGAGGCCACCCCACCCCTGACCCCATCAGAAGCCTCCCATCTGCCCCAAACAGCAACACCCCCATCCCCCTGGTCCCTGTTCTGAACCCCCAATCCCCATTCTGGCCCCCCTCCTGGTCCCCGCTCTGACACCCCCCATCAACTCACACACATACCACACTTAAATACATACACGCACACATCCATGCTCACTCATTCCCACACACATGAACACACGACCATGACACCCCTTCCACCCCCTCGCATACAGGCACAAGCACACAGACACTTGCACACACACACACACACAACACCTCCCCTCACCCCCTCCATTCACACACACATGCACACACGCATCCATTCAGGCACACAACACTCAACACCCACCCTCCCCTGTCAGTGTTCGTCCAGGAGGGAACTGGGTCCATGGAGCTTGCTCCGCCGCCAGAGCCCCACCAATACAACTCCGCCACACCATTTACAATGTTGTAATACAGCAGGCAGTGTTGTGGTGACGTGGCGGTGGCAACAGAACAAGCTCCACTAGACCGCCGAGCGCCAGCATGGCTGGTGGCAGCTTCCCTGCCAAATAGTGGCAGAGAGTAGCCAGCAGCCATAATATGGCGGTCATACGGCAGGCATGACTTTGGCTGTCTATGAAATAGACCGCTGAAGTCATAATGAGGGCGTAAGTCAGAAAGTAGAAATCTTGACCGGGTGCGAAAAGTATTTGGTTGACGATGGAACTTCGGCAGCCATGTTAGTTGAATTTCCCTGTGCTTAACTTTTCCTACCAAAACCAATGGCTTTAGTGGAACCGTGACCAACTGCTTTCCAACTGCAAGAAGACTTATCCTGACACAGCCTGCAACCTTGCTCCACTGCAGGATTTTAGCTTTCATATCAGAGACAAGCCCAGTAGGTAAAGTCTTTGACCGTGACGACCCACTTGGGGTATCCAACCACTGCACAATTGCGGTTGATCTGAAATTGCACCTAGGTCCTAGCCAACTGTGAATTCTGATAAGCCCTTTAATTTTGTTGGTGCTTTTTACCCCAAAACTGTGAAAATTCATGTCTTTGGTTCCCGTTATGGAGTTGAATCATTTTGGGATAATTTTGCTTCTTATTTTGTTCTATAATTTTACAAGGCTATGTTTGTTTTATTTTGACTGTTTAATTGTTTTGGTACTGCTAAATATTTTACAAACTTTTCCTTTAGTTAAACCTGTCTGGTTTGTGCCATAGCTACAAGGGGTTTAGCCCAGGTTTACCAACTGAACCTGTTTGATAGAACTAATATGATGTTGGATCTATTACCTGCCAAGGACTAACATAATTTCCAACTAATAGCCTAGTGACATGCAAGTGCCAATCAGATGGGGAATATGAGCACATTTGTATACCTTAAACTGTTTAGTCCTTAAGTTCCAAAGTGCTCTCCTAGGGAGCTGAAATGCCAAGATTCATCTTTCTAACAGAGTGTTATAGTTACTCTTTCCAGCAAAACTGTAAACTACACATCACAAATGTGCAAGGTCACTTATGCTTTTCCTTTTACTCTGAACATCTGACGATGTGTGGTGCTTCCTCCTGAAATACAACACCAAACCCTCATGATGACAGTTGAAATTTCCAGCAAATATTCAAAACAACAAATCCAATCACCTCTCTAATAATGGTTGTTAAAACACACAAAACAGGGGGTGATCTGTAGTTAAACAATACAAATAAATAAAATCAATATGAGTTCTCTCAAATACCTAAAACAAATTATGAGCTAGAAATATAACATTCTGAGGCAATTGGCAAGTTCTCAAATGAAACATTGGAAATCTATCTTTCTATACTGCCTTACTGGGCATGATCATCCATGTGGCTAAGGGAAAAACACACATATACTTGCAATATAAGGCCAAAATATGTACAAGTAAAATCAGCGGGACATATATTACCTTCAAAGATTTTATAGTAAAGAGATTGGATGTATAATGGAATAAATCATTTTTAGATCAAGCTCTACTAAATCTCTTCTCTCCAGGGAAGCTAAGGATCTTGATACTCCAGTCACTCTTGTTTAGGCGGCTGCTGCAGTGAAAGGCTTAACCAATGGCAGAGCAGCTGTTGAGATCCAATTCCAAAAGAATTTGATAAAGTTTTTCTCTAAGCAAATATTGCCATTTGTTATAAGTGTTGTATGTAATGGAGATAAACTTTCCATCATCCTGGGACCATTTTCAAATATCTATTTTCATGAAAATAAAAACGACAAACCATCAGATAAAAGAGGATTGTATTGAGCTTTATTGCTTATAAATGCAGACACTAAAATTATTCTAAGAGCTCAGACTTTAACAGTTCAGAATACAATGACATACTATTTGTCAGAAGGGTGGGCTTGATTGGACCATCAAGTAAGCAATCTGTGGGGAATTGTGTGGTCATAAATTGCAGGAATCTGGCTCTTGCAGGACATATAATCTCAAATTGCTTCCAACATCCTAACTGGAACCTCAAGAACAATTGTAAAACTGTTCTGCCACTGGAGTGTTTTTTTCGTCAACTTGACAACACTCAGGTGCTCATTATGAGTCTGGCGGTCCTGGAACCGCCAGATTCGCGGTGGCAGTCAGACCGCTGTTAAAGCAGCGGTCCGGCCTCCACATTATGACCTTGGTGGAGCTGCCACTGTCCAACCGCTAGGTTGCTGCCAGTCAACAGCCTGGCGGTGCTGGTGATCTTAATCCACAAGCAGCACTGCTGCGGGGATTACGACTCCCCTCTCCGCTGGCTTTTGCATGGCGGTCGCCCATGCACTTCCTATGCACTTGGCATGGGCCATGCAGGGGCCCCCATGGACAGCCCTGTCACGCTTTTCACTGCCTGAATTACCAGCAGTGAAAAGCACGACAGGTGCTGTCGCACCCGATGCACTGCCACATTGCCGCTGTCTCCATTATGAGCCAGTGTCAATTTTGTGGTGAGTTTTCAGCTGGGCCAGCGGAAAACTCATAATAGGGCCAGCGGGCGGAAAACCAGAGTGACGGTTCTCTGCCCCGAAGAGTTTGGCAGGCAGCCTCCACCACCTGCCAAACTCTTAATAAGGGCCTAGGAGAGGTCCATTACCAAGACCAACTGAATATGACATCAGTGTCTCTATTTCTACCCTCCCTACTTTTAACAGATTCAGCCCCCTACCAGACCTGGAAGGCCTGGACTGACTCATGCTGCACCTATTGACCTTTGTGATGAATGAGGGGGGAAGGGCTACAGTGACACGCCTGTTTTCAAAGAGATGCCTCCTGAACCCCAACAAGATTTCTTCCCCCTATGCAGATCTGATTTGTTAGAATATTGCTAGACACAGCTCTAAGCAGTCAGACCCGAACTGGTTTAGCTTTATTCCAACTATGATTTTGTGATGCTGGAGGAAACTTGACTTTTGGGGGACATCACCTGGCATGGGTATGAAATGTTTTTTGTACCAACTGACCACTGTTGGGGGAAGAGGTCAGAGAGAGATGGCCACCATGGTTTGAGTGTCCAAGCTATTTACTATTAGCCCTACTGCATGTCGTCACCCGTTGATTCAGATTTTGTGGATTGCTCATCCCAGTAGTTTTAAATTCTTTCTGATTCATTTTTATAACCGGGTGGCTGAATTGAGTTGTCAAATTATGGCACTATTCAATGTTATTGAGATGCTGAGAAGCAGAGCCAATCGTATCCTGAGTGGGTTTTTTGTGGTTGTTGAGGGTGACTTCAATGCCAAGCTTGGTTTACATGAAACTCACTGTGATCCCTTTGCTGTGGCAGCCCCAGTTGAGCCTGGCCCCAAGGATAACTAGAGAAGTCAATTACTCCTGAAACATCTGTTAACATGTAATCTTTGTAATCTGGCTGACGTTGGGAGAAATCTGACATCCTAAATCCCTACCTTTATAGGCTGGGGGCAAGATACCATCATTGATTATGTTTTCCTATTCAGGGATGTGTGGTTGACTTTGCAGTTGCCGGGTGCACCATTTCTAGTTGGTATAGTGGTCATAACAGCATCAAAATGAAATGTCTTTTGCTGATAGCCCAACACCTATCCTTGAATGAAGGAGCCACTAATCTGGCCACTAATATAAAGGGTCTTAGACTTAGATGGCAGGGGAAAGATATCTCTTCTGTGTTAGTCATTACTATTAGGATGAACCTCAGCTCGATTATAGACCATGTATTAATTAAAAATCACCCGCCATTCGAATGAGTCAGCAATAGAGTTGTGGCAACCTGATACACATTGTGCTTTTATTGCTATGTTGGCGTTCAGCTGGCAACCCACCAGGTGCCTGAATAGGCCCAACCCTTTCCCCAAGTTTTATAGCTTTCACCACTGTGCGGTTGTCTGACCAAAGCTTAACTTCTCTGTTAACCAGTGTCTTGTGCCAAGGCAAAAATGCTACTACAATGGGGAAAAGGTCTAGCAGCACCACATTTCTTGTCGAACCTGTCATTTGCCATCACTCAGGCCATCCTGCAGAGCATCAGGCTGTTGCCACATTGATATAAAGGCTTTACTGCTCTGCTGTCACCCAGGTTTCCCGCCAGCCCAGAGGCCCATAAAAGTTGCTCAGGAAACCCTGCCACTGTTGTAGGTCCCTCCTGACCCGCAACCTGCCGTTTTTAAACCACACCAACCATTTGGGAAACATGCGTCCTGCTGGGATGACCCTGGCAGCAAAGCTGAGTTTTCTTAATAACTGCAGCCCATCCCTCAGAGTAGCTTTTTTCTCAGCCAGCATCCCTTCAATGTCCTGCTTCAAGTTCAACACCTTCTGAGCAGGCAGCTTGCACCCTCCTTTCACTGAGCCTAGCTCTACCCCTAGGAATGTTAAACGTGTGGTGGGGCCCCTGTTTCCTCATCTGCCAGTGGCACCCCGAGTTGTTCCACTATGTCTGAGCTGCCTTGCTCAGTTCCGGTAGTGCCTACAAAGGGAAAGCCATCCAGGTAGTGTAATCTTCCCCCTTCCAGGCATCTTTCACCTAGTGCCCATTCTAGAAAGGTGTTAAAAGCCTCAAAGTATACACATGCTATTGCACAGCCCATCAGCAGGCATTTGTCATAGCAGAATGATCTGTCTAACTAAAGCCCAGCAGATGATGACTGTTGGGATGCAACGGGAGGAGCCAGAAGGCTTAATCAATGTTGGCGTTTGCCATCAGGGCTCCCTTGCCTGCTACCCTCAGGAGGTCTATTGCTTTGCCAGTGTGGCATATGAGACCAAACACTGGTCTTGATCCATCATCCAACCCATCATTCACCGTCCCTCCTTTTGGGTAAGATAGGTGATGGATGAGTTGGAACTTGCCTGGCTCATTCTTGTGGCCACCTCTAGTGGGGAGACCACTATGTGACTGAGTTCTTGCTCTTTTGCCACTTTCTACCCTGTCACCTTGGTGTTCTCTGCCACTGATTTGAGGTTGCTGTAGAACTGCTGTGCCATAGGACCTCTGTAGCTTATGACAAAGCCTTTCTGAAAACCGTCAGCTAATAGGTCTGCAACGCCTTGCTTGTGGTATTGGTTCAGTAGTTGGATAAAATATTGTAGTTTTAATGGGGTATGTGCTAGCCCCAAGGGCCATACACTTCCCCCATGTATCTAGTTCATTTCTTGACTGCCTCTTTCTTGTTGTTACTGCCTTTCCCCTTTCTGCACTTGCTGACGGGGTGATATCCCCCACAATGGCTGCATGCAGGTCTAAATTTAAATGCCTGCCCCTTTTGCACTCTTCCCTGTCAAATTTCAAGCAGGGGCTTTGCATGTTTACTGCCTGAATACTGTTTGCCTTAAATCCCAGTTTGGTACCACTCTGTCTGTCTTCTGCTTACCCCCGTAGGGCCAAAGTGTTTGGTCAATCAGTACCACTCATTCCCGCACCACCACAATGTGTTCGGTAAACCCTGCTACATTTTGGTGAACCCTGCTTCATCCAGTCTATGATGGGCCACATCTGCATCTTTGCCCTGAAGCCTTTGTCGTTTCTCAACTGAGCTTTCTCTTGCTATTTGCACTGCCCGTCGTGTTCATTCAATAGCAGTACTGGTGTGCAGTGCAGGACTTTTTCAACAAATACATGTGGAATGCATGCAGCCAGTTGTCAATAGACCTATCTCACCTGGGCTTGTGCCTTTCCCTTTTGTCCTCATCTTTCTTGTCTTGCACAACTAAGGAAATGTCTGTCTGCTTAGCCTTTAAGGAGGTAGAATATACCAATGAATTCCTGCCCCCATATTCTCTCCTTTATGGCTAGGGGGAGCAGACGAGCAAGCCCAGTCTCGCGTTCTATTATGGGTGGGTCACCCGAGGAGGGTCTAATGTATTTACTGGCTGGCTTGTCGTTCGCCATGCCCTCTGAGGTGCTGCCTTTCCACACCACTGTTGAGTCAGACCCTGCTGACTTCTATCATGCTTTTCACATGCCCTTGTCCCATGGGCATCTTGCCTTGACACATCTTGGGTTTTTCCCCTGTGCGTGCCCTGCTTGTTCGCGCCATCCATAATCTGTCCTGGCTGTGCCTGGCTTTTTTTGCCCACCATGGTGATACTCCCACTATCCAGGCCAACTGTTTTCCTGTGACGAAACTCCTGCCCTAGCCAGTAGAAGGGGCTTGGCCATGCATAAGCAGATGGAAGAGTGACTCCTAAGTGTCTAACTCCCTACCATTGGAACCATGGGGGAGAATCGGTGGGGAGGGGGTTACTGTGCATGTCTGCCTTGCAGGAATGTTGTGGTGCCTGCTGGGTTAACTACCTCAACTTGTGCCCCATAGTTAGCTATCAATTGCGCTGCGCTCTTATGCCTCGATAACCCCGTTCTAGTTACAGCTCACTGCAGTGGAGGGCTACTTTAAACATTTTGTGCAGGAGTGATTTTGGTTTCCAGGTTTGCCCTGGTGCTCTACATTTAGCTGTTGTGTTCAGAATTGGATTTCCTCCACAAGCATTCTAGGCTACATCATGTTCTTTTCAGGTCTGCCAGGTTATCATTGAACTAATTTGTGAATGCTTTTAATGTTGGTTTAGGGTTCCTTGGCTGTAGTGGGAAAGAAATAGGCTGTCATCAAAATGCTGATGTACAGTGTATTGATAATCCATCAGGTGAGGATGATGGTTCTTGGAGTAATGGGTTGCCTTGAATGATTATTTAAAATTTGCAAGGTTGACTTTATTAAGAGGTCTAACAGTGATCCTGGTTGTTGGTTTAGCAGTTCTCTTAACTGGGAAGTACAAAAGTGCAGCCAACTGGGCTTTCACAATTTCCTGGTCGGACCACGAGTGTGGCAAGTCCTCTACACTGAAGAGAAGTAGGTTCAATGAGAAGATAATTTTCAATGTCTGGCTTGCCTCCTATATTGGTGTGTACATTCACTAGTAGACTTCGTATTTGTACTTGACATCTGTGACAACGGAGTCACAATCACCAAATAAGATTGTTAATAGGATGTTGCACCCAGCATAATTGTATGACGACACCTGTGACACAAAGAAAGTTGCTGATGGTAGTGAAGGTATGGGTGCTGGGAACTCCTGCATTCTTACACCACAACAAAGATGCCTCAATGAGATGCCCATGGATGGACGGGTCAGGGACAGTGTTAGACCTCAGTTTCATGAAACAATGTGTTTCTAAGATAAGGCACCACGCAGCACATTAAAATACAGTAATTTCAGCAATGACAGACTCCATGGCCCTCATTATGACATTGGTGGTATTTTCCAAATACCTCCATGGTGACGGCCGCCAACATACTGCCGCGGAGGCGAACATCCACCAGCCACATTATGACCAACACACAAAACTGACAGAAACCAGCTGCAACCAAAAATATGCCAGGCCCAATGAACGTGAAAAAAACTATCAGAACTAGCATTGATACCCTTATGCCAACAAAACAACGCTCTCCAAATAATGACCCACGAATCACCACAGCGGACATTCAACAGCGGTAAACTGTTTGTGGTGCACACCACTGCGGCACAAATGGCCTCCCAAAACCAAAACAAGACAACATTGGCCAGTCCAAAAAACCCACACCTGGCACAAATACACATAACCCACACAACCACCAACATCACTATAAAACACCCCCCCACATCACCCACAATCCTTTCCAAACACGAGAAAACTGCTACACCTTGCCAGGCAAATCCCAGAGATAACTGAACAGACACACAACAACTACCCATTTACCTGTCACTCACCACACACCCCACCACATCACTCACCCTCTGCACAACACACACACCACACAACACCAATGTCCCCTCAAAGGCACCCCCGTTTCACTGATGAGGAGTTGTGGGTGATGGTGGAGGAAATAGTCAGGGTAGAGCCACAGCTGTTTGGAGCACAAGTACAGTAGATCTCCATTGCCAGAAAGATGGAGCTATGGCGGAGGATCGTGGACAGAGTGAATGGCGTGGGACAATACCCATACACAAATTATGACATTCGGAAGAGGTGGAATGACCTACGGGGGAAGGTGAGTTCCATTGCAGCAAGGCACCAGTTCGCCATCAGGAGGACTTGCTTTAAACCTCCACCCCCTCCCCCACAGTTGACAGCATGGGAGGAGCAAGTCTTTTCAATACTGCATCCTGAGGGCCTCACTGGAGTAGACGCAGGACTGGACACTGGTGAGTCACCATTACCAACCTACCACCACCCATACCTGCATGCCATGTCACCCCCTCACCCTGACTCCCTTCACCCCACTCTATCACACACAGTGCACCACCCCAATTACCACACTTAAATGTCTACCCCTGCATGCCATACCCACTGCAAGCACATCCCTCCCAGCTCTGCATGCACACCCACCAGCAATGCATGGCCAGCATGTAGAACTACCAATCCCACAATCCATCACCATACACTACCAAAGGTGGGAGAACAACATCAATATCAATGGGGAAGGTAGAAATGCGGAATATGTGACAGACAATTACCCTAAAAATTACTTACATCCCCAAAGGTGCCACAGAAAATGTCAGCAGCAAGGAGGTGCTAAGGCAACCCAGTCCCCCACCAGAAGAAGTCCTCAGTGATGACAGCAACTCTGGAGGTCTTGATCTGGATAAACTCCCTGGCCCATCTAGGACCACAGGTCAGTCAGCTACCACATCCCATGGCAAGTCCACCACAGCCCCCCCAGACTCAAACACCACAGCAGCCAGCCAATGCCCCCAAACCTCTGTCGCCAGGACACGTCAATCAGTAGTGTGTCCACCGATACAGTGGTCCAAGTCGACACCACACAGGCAAGACGATGTAGGTCTTGGTGTAAGTGGGAGTGGGCACACCATTCAGGGGACACAGGCACAGGCTGCCAGGGACAGTCAGAGGATAGCTGTGTGCCTTAGGGAGGCCAGGCCCAGGGAACCAACTGCCCAGGAGGTACTCACAAATGTCCTGGGGGCATACCAACAATCTCAGGACAAGATGGGGCAGGTGATCAACATCATGCGGGAGAACCAGCAGCTGCAGGGGGAACACCACCAGGAGGTCATGCACCAATTTCAGGCCTTGAATACCACCATGGCCTCCATTGCAGGGGTGCTGAATGACATGCCGAACATCATGCGTGAGTCCTCCTTCAATGGAAGCTTTCTGGTGGTGGCAGACCCCTCTGGGACCACCGCAGCTACAAGATCTTCTGCCACCCCTGTAGCAGCACCGCCCTCCCAGTAGCCCACCACCTAGTTGCCTGTGCCTGCTCACACAGGAGGGTGGGCATCTCCTTTGCCCCAGGCACCTCAGGCCCTGCCCCAGTCACCCCTGCTGCCCTCAGTGAGGAGGCTATTGACCTCCTATGATCTATCTCTGTAGGGTGGTCAACCATAGTGAATGCCATCCAGGGGCTCGCATACCAGATGTAGCAATGCAATGCCTACCTGGAGGGCATTCGCAGTGACTTGGCGGCCCTAAAGAGATCGTTTCAGACTCTGGCATCCTCTTTGATGGCAGCCAGAGTCCGTGTTTCTTTCATACACCCTCCAACTACCTGTTCCCAGTCCCATAACCCTCTCCCCGAACCCATTCCATGCACACAATCTGACAAGCATGCACACAGGACAACAGACAGGACTCACACAAACACAGACACCACATTTCACTCCACAAGCACACACACAGCCAACACCCAGAAGCACATACTACAACAGCCACTGCCTCCACTGTCTCCCATCCCATCCCTACCTCACGGTCACATCAGCACTCACACCTGCATGCACTGCATCATCAGTCCAGATCCTGCCAACTGTACAGCCTTGCTCACAGTCACCACAACAGCAGATGCGCAGACATGCACCCCACACTCCACATGCGCAGTCACCGCCACAACCATCACCACCTCATGCAGCACACCCACCTCACTTGCAGACACCACCACAACCTACTTCCACATGTCCGGTTTGTCCTCCCTCACCCTGTCTGCCCCCCTCCAAAGACACATAAACGCTCCCACTCAGACACCCAACAGCCATCCACCTCACAAACGCACACTGTCCATGCACCTGCACCCATGTCCAGCAGACCTCCCCTCCCACAACTACTCCCTCTACTTCCACTCCCATTGCTCCTCCCACACCGAACCCCACTGGTCCTTTTTTCCTTTCCTGCCTTGAGCTCTTCCTTACCCCACCCCCTGTCCTGCCCGTAAGAGGAAAGTCCCCCCAAACCCAGTCCTTCTACCTCTCATTCAACTCCTGTTCCTCCCGCCACTAAGGGGAACAAAAGTGGCGCTCCGGCCCTCCGTCCCAAGGCCACTCCTCCACCCATACCCAAAAGGGCAAGGACTCGCCCCCTCCCAAACCCAAGCCCAAGGACACCCCTCCCAAGAAACCCCCCCTCACCTCCCCAACCCCTTCCTGGATGGCCAACGCGTGGTACAGCATCGGGAAGACTTCCAGTTCGGTTTCCATGGAGGCCGCAGACTCCTCTGTGTCCTTGGAGGTGAGTGTCTCCTTTTATATAATGTGTTTCTGCCAGGCTTTGGTGGTGATGCTAACGCCCCAGAAATCCTGGCGGTCTACTATGTCATAATATGGTGGGCGGATCTTTGTCTGCCGCCAGACTGTAGGTGGCTACCGCCGTAGTCAGTGGCAGTACTGCACTGGCGGTTGGGGTGGTACATTGGCTGTCTATGGAAGGGATCACCGCTATGGTCATAATTTGGCAGTCATTACCGCCAGCCTGGTGATGGTACTACCGCCATCGCCGGCATGGCGGTCACCTGACCGTCAATGTCATAATGAGGGCCAATATGTGACTTCTTGGGCAGAATTCGAAAATTTAGAAATAATTATTACAACAGTTCAAAGGGTACAATACAGAAATTCTAAAATTCAGAAACATAAGTCATTGCCATTAACACCGTCAGCAATAGGACAATACAGATTTATGGACAAAATCAAAAATTAGTCCCAATGAGCAGTAAAATCAGTAAGAAATCAGACAGCATACCCAGCTGCATCGGAAATTCATCTGGTCCACCCTCAAAGTTTATGTTTTATATAGCAAATATAGGAAATTGTCACATAGAACATAGCTAAAGCTTCAAATTCATCATGGTGTGAGAAAAAGAAATACAATTTTATCTAATCTGAGCACAGAATTATTACATATCATATTGCCTTACTGTAGGAGGCTGGCCTGGCTTGTAGTGGGTACCAGAGGTACTTACACCTTGTGCCAGGTCCAGTTATCCCTTATTAGTGTAGAAGAGGTGTTTCTAGCAGCTTAGGCTGATAGAAGGTAGCTATGGCAAAGCAGCTCAAGCTGAACTAGGAGACATGTAAAGCTCCTACTATACCACTGGTGTCATATGCATAATATCATCAGAAAACACAATACACAGATATACTAAAAATAAAGGTACTTTATTTTTATGACAATATGCCAAAAAGTATCTCAGTGACTACCCTCAGTATGAGGATGAGAAATATACATAAGATATATGTACAAAAAACAAAATTATGCAGATATTAGCAAAAGGAAGTAATGCAAGGAATGTAAAGTTACAGTAGATTGCAATAGGAGCACATAGGTATAGGGGCAACACAAACCATATACTCCAAAAGTGGAATGCGAACCACAGATGGACCCCAAACCTATGTGAGCTTGTGAAGGGTCGCTGGGACTGTAAGAAAACAGTGAGGGTTAGAAAAATAGCCCACCCCAAGACCCTGAAAGGTAGGTAAAGTGCACCTACTACCCCCAGAGAGCACAGAAGTCGTGATAGGGGGTTTCTGCAGGAAGAACAAACACCAGCAATGCAACAACACAGGTAGTTGTATACAGGTACTTCCATCAGAAGAACAAGTTACTTGCCTTCGGTAACGCTTTTTCTGGTGGATACACTAGCTACCTGTGGATTCCTCACGTTATGAATTCTCCCATGCGCCAGCATCCGACGGAAAATCTTCTTCCCAGCTCTCCACGTCGACGAGGACTTCACAATTGCACGGCTCCACGCAACTCCGTCTGACATCACCGTGCCAATGAGAGGTCCTTGCCAGTGTGCTGACGTCAGTTTCACCCATTTTTTACGTGCCTTTGAGGGGAACAGGTGAAAACCGACCTCACCATGGCTCAAATGAATACATATATACATAAAACCATAATGATGCAATAGAATTATAACCATAATTTATTTATATATATATATACACACATAATTATCAAAATCTATGTACACTTGCAAAACAAACATCTTGGTATGACCATACAGGCAACAGGGAGGCGGGTGGGACTGTGAGGAATCCACAGATAGCTAGTGTATCCACCAGAAAAAGCGTTACCGAAGGTAAGTAACTTGTTCTTCTGATGGATACAACAACCTGTGAATTCCTCACCTTATGAATAGAGTCCCAAAGCAGTACCGCACTCAGAGGTGGGTGCCTGACTGGTTTCACCAAGAAATCCTGCAATACAGATCATGCAAAATGGCAGTAATGCTTTGCAAAGGTGTGGAGGGACGCCCAAGTTGCTGCCTTGCAAATGTCCACCACCGGAACCCCTCTAGCCAGGGCCTGAAGTGGCGGACTTAGCCCTGGTGGAATGGGCTCTAATACCCTCAGGGGGAACCTTCTTTGCCAACGAGTAGCAAACCTTGATACAAAGAATGACCCACCTGGAGATCGTTCTTTTATGGACCGCTCTGCCCTTCCTCTTTCCAATATATCCCACAAACAGCTGGCCTTCCAAACAAAAGTCTTTCGTCCTCTCAATAGAAAAACAGAGAGCCCTTCTGGGGTCCAAACGATGAAGCCTCTCTTCCTCCTTCGAGGGGTGAGGAGAAGGGTAGAAAGATGGAAGGGTAATGGTTTGCCCCATATGAAAGGGAGTGACAACTTTAGGTAGGAAAGCCGCCCTGGTTTTCAGCACCACTTTATCAGGAAAAAATAAAGTAAAGGGAGGTTCAACAGAAAGAGCCTGAAGCTCACCAGCATGCTTAGCCGAGGTTATAGCTATCAGAAAAACTGTCTTAAGAACTAGAAACCTTAGCGGGCAAGAATGCATGGGTTCGAATGGTGACCCCATTAAAAAAGTTAAAACAAGATTCAGATACCACTGAGGCATAAGAAAAGGAGTGGGAGGAAACTTATTAGTTAAACCCTTTAAGAATCTAATAACAATAGGCGATTTAAACAAGGAGGTCTGATACGGAAGGCAAAGAAAGGCTGACAGTGCCGCCAAATAGCCCTAACAGTAGCAACTGCACAACCCTTCTGGGCTAAAGCTAATGCAAACAACAGAACATCAGATAGATGGGCCCTCAAAAGATCAATTTGCTTCTCTCTACACCAAGCCACAAATTTTGCCCACCTGCCGGCATAAACGGTCTTAGTGGAGTGTCGCCTGGCCGATAAAATAACATCCACTACCTCTGGTGGGAGAAAGAAAGAACTCAGGTTGCCCCGTTCAATCTCCAGGCATGAAGGTGCAGGCTCTGGAGGTGGGGGTGAAGAACCCGCCCCTGCGACTGCGAGAGGAGGTCTGCCCTGAGAGGGAGACGGAGCGGAGGGCACAGTGAGAGTTGGAGAAGGTCCGTGTACCACAACCTTCTTGGCCAATCCGGGGCTATTAAAATGACCTGAGCCCGATCTTGGCGAATCTTCCTCAGAACCGGAGGAATCAAGGGTATGGGGGGAAATGCATAAAGCAATTAGTTGCTCCAAGAGATCTGAAACGCATCCACCAAAGCTCCTTGCACCGGATACTGGAGGCTGCAGAGTGACAGACAGTGCGCGTTCTCCTGAGTGGCAAATAGATCTATCCTTGGAGAACCCCACAGCTGAAAGATGTGTGGGACCAGATCCACATGGAGACGCCACTAGTGATCGGCCAAAAAATGTCGACTGAGAGTGTCCACACGTATGTTGAGCACTCCGGCCAGATGATTTGCTGCCAAGCAAATCTGATGGTCTCGAAGCCAGAACCAGAGTCACAGAGCCTCTGTGCAGAGAAGATATGCGGTAGTGTTGTCCGTCAGGACCTGATCTGACTGACCGCGAAGGGACAAGAGGAAGGCCTTGACAGCCAGACGTATTGCCCGCAATTCTAACAGATTGATATGAAAAGTCTGTTCCACTGGAGACCAATGACCCTTGATCTCCAGGTCCCCCCGATGAGTTCCCCACCCTAGAGTGGAAACATCCGTCATGACTGTGGCCACTGGAGGCGGCAGTGAAAACGGCCTTCCTTAAGAAAGGTTGCCGTCCACAGCCCACCATGGTAGATCCACTGCAGCATCTCTGATGATCGTTATCAACTCCTCGAGATCCCCTTTGTGTTGAAACACACTGCTTCCGAAGGCACCATTGGAGACCGCTCATGTGCCAACGTGCATGAGTGACCAACAGAATGCAAGAAGCGAACAGACCGAGCAGGCGTAGGACCTTGAGGACTGGAACAACCGCTCCATTTTGAAACATTGGAATCAACGCCTGGATGTCCTGAATCCGGCGGAGGATAGGCCAGATTCAATGTTGTATCCAGTACTGCCCCTATGAACAGGAGGCGCTGAGAGGGCTCCAGGTGAGACTTGGGCACGTTTTCCGAAAAGCCCAGACTGAACAACAACTGAGTTGTCATCTGCAAGTGATGAATCACAAGCTCTGGAGACTTGGCTTTGATCAACCAATCATCCAGGTAAGGGAATACTGATATTCCCTTCCTTCTGAGACTTGCTGCAACCACTGCCATCACCTTTGTAAAGACTCGAGGTGCTGAAGTAAGACCAAATGGAAGGACCACAAACTGGTAGTGTTGCGACCCGACCACAAACTGGAGATACTTCCTGTGTGACTTGAGTATAGGGATATGAAAGTAAACATCCTGCAAGTCGACAGACACTATCCAATTCTCTCTGTTCAATGCCAGAAGTACCTGTGCTAGAGTCAGCATCTTGAATTTTTCCTGTTTGAAGAATCAATTAAAAATCCTCAGGTCTAGGATTGGTCTCAATCGACCATCCTTCTTGGGAATCAGGAAATATCTTGAATAACAACCCTGACCCCTTTCCTGCTCTGGAACCAACTACACTGCACCTTTTGATAACAGTATTTGAACCTCCTGCTGCAAAAATAGGAGATGGTCTTCTGAGCAAAACGAGGGACGGGGAGGGATGGGAGGGGGAAACTCCTGAAAAGGGAAAGCATATCCTTTCCTCACAATGTTCAGAACCCAGGAGTCTGATGTGATTAACTCCCACTCGTGGAGAAAAATACGTAATCTTTCCCCTACAGGAGAAGCATGGCTGAAAATGGGCAGAAAACTAGGGCTGCTTCCCTTGTTGTTGTCCTCCAGAGGAAGAGGATGACGCGGGAGCAGCTGGGTGGCCCCTCTTGTCCGAACCCTCCCCCGCCCTCTAAAGGACCTATAAGGTAGGCTGGTAGCCTGTTGGACTGTGGACTGGGGTCTCCCACGGTAAACCCACACCCAAACCCCATGAACCTCCGAAAGGGCCTGAAAGGGGTAGTAGTGGAAGCCTGCAGACCCAAAGACTTTGCTGTGGCCTTTCTGTCCTTAAAGTGCTCTAAGGCAGAGTCAGCTTTAGCACCAAAAAGATTTTCCCCACCAAAAGGCAAGTCCAAGAGAGCAGTGTGGACATCCGAGGAAAAGCCAGAGGACCTCAACCATGCATGCCTCCTGGTAGCAATAGAGGTACCCATCGCCCTGGCCACCAAATCTGTAGAATCCAGACCAGACTGGATTATCTGCTTTGCTGTAGCCTAAGCTTCCAACTGCAGTTCTCCAAATTGTCCCTGCACCTCCTGCGGCAGGTCCGGAACCAAAGCCGTAGCTGAATCCATCAGGGCATGCACGTATCTACCCAATAAACAGGTAGCATTTGCTGCCTTGAGGGCCATACTGCAAGAAAAAAAAGTTTTTTTCACTGACTGCTCCATCCTCTTGGATTCCCTGTCTGACAGAATCACAGGGAAGAGCCTGGTGCAGACCGTGTGGAACAAGAGGCCTGAACAACCAGACTGTCCGGGGTAGGATGTTTTGACAAGAATCCCAGACCCTCAGGCGCCACCCTGTAACATCTTACCACAGTTCTGTAGACAGCTGGTGACGACACAGGCTTCCTCCATACCTCTAAGATAGGCTCCGTAAGAGCATTATTAAATGGAAGCAATGGATCCGCCGAAGTAGAAGGATGCATGACCTCAGTTAAGATATTTGTTTTGACCTCTGCAGCAGGCAACAGAAGATCCAAAAAATGTGCTGCCTTCCTGAACCCAGTATGGAAAGAGGTTGCGTCCTCCGTAAACTACCCTGGTGAAGAAAGGTCCCATTCCGGGGAAGAGTCTAGCCCACTGGCTGAGTCAAGCCCTTGATATTTCCCCAAGGGCTCCACAATCTCCCCTTCTTCCAACAACTGCCTCTGGCTTAAATCCCAACTTCCTAGGAGGAGACATTGTAACCAGAAACAAGATTGTAACCAGAAACAAGATGGAACACCTTCAACAGTAGCGAGAGCTAGGAATAAACCGTTAGCATCGAAGGCACAGAAAAAAGGGAACTGATGTCAGCTCGCCGGCGATGACTTCTTATTAGCACGGTCCTCGCCGACGTCCTCATCAATATGGAGAGCTAGGAAGAAGATTTCCCGTCAGATGCTGGCGCTTGGGAGAATTCATAAGGTGAGGTGAGGAATCCACATGTAGTTGTATCCATCACACATCACACAATGTGGACACATCACATTTTCCCAAAGAAAACAGAACTGTTTTTTGAAAAGTGCCTAGCTGTGGATTTTGGCCTCCAGCTCAACCGGCACCAAGGGAAGCCTACCAAACCTGTGACTTGTGGGGCTCTCATCAGGTTCCATTACCCAGAATCCTTTGCAAACCTCAAAAGTTGGCAAAAAAAAACACTTTTTCCTCATATTTCGATGACAGAAAGTTCTTGAATCTGAGGGGAGACACAAATTTCCTCCTACCCAGCGTTACCCCAAGTCTCCCAATACAAATGGTACCTCACTTGTGAGGGTAGGCCTAGTGCCCGCCACAGGAAATGCCCCAAAACACAATGTGTACACATCACATTTTGCCAAAGAAAACAGAGCTGTTTTTTGCAAAGTGCCTAGCTGTGGACTTTGGCCTCTAGCTCAGCCCGCACCTAGGGAAACCTACCAAACCTGTGCATTTTTGAAAACTAGACACCTAGGGGAATTCACTATGGGGTGACTTGTGGGGCTCGCACCAGGTTCCGTTAGCCAGAATCCGTGATATGGGTTCGATACAGAATGGTGTCAGTGTACCCACTGCACAAGACATGCAGATACAGTTGCAACCTCCACCCAGATACAGAGAATCTACCCAGACGTCCCGGTACTAGAGACTACTACAAATCTGATAGTGCCACAAGACCCGATATATACAAAATCGAGGTTAGTACAGACTGAATCAACTCCGCAATTGCTGCCCCAGCCACAACTGATACCAGGGTATAATCCAGCAGCAGGACCTCCATTAATACCTGCCCCGGCTTCACTGGATCAGACCTTTGAGGTCGCTGCTACACGAGGTTTGGGGCCAGGTCAGACACCAGCTGCAATATCGTTGCCAATTACTGTTGGTCCGCCGGTGCCATTGTATGCGCAAGGTAAGCCTGGGGTATGCGATCAGGGAGTAATGACCCAAGATGTAATAAGAGGAGGGTCCACAGGAACCCCTCAGTTAATGGCCCCAGGAGAGCAAGTGGTTGAAAAATCCAAGGCCTTTGATAGACCTTAGCCCAGTTGAAGCACCGTTGGAGGCAATGAGACAGGCAGGGTTAGGAGTGTTAACCCCAGAGACAATAAGTACGAATGCTTCACAGTCACCGATGATGCATGCAGGGAACATTTCATTACACGGTTTTACGGTATAACAGTTGAATGAATGGTTAGAGAAGACTTTTACTACGCAAAAGACTACAGTAGCTGCAGTGGAACCGCAAAGGTAAGAGAGGGATGAGTACCTGAACTTTGTGAGACTGGGCGTGGAAGCTGCTGAATTAGTGGACGGAACAATGGGGGTAAATAGATTAGAGTCATACACAGAAGCAGAATTGAGATACCTGTGCCCTAAGATTACTAAAGAAGTAGGCAAGGTACATCAGAAATTAGCGAACCTGGCAGATAAATACAGTATCGACATAGAGAATACTAAACATTTGAAAAGAAGTTACAGGTTAGACTTTGACTCAAAAGACTTCAAGCACATGAGGTCTGCCGGAATGTAAGCACATTTAAAAGAAATATTACAAAGTGCGCAAATCTGGGGAGCATTAGAAAAATGGGAAGGCAGATGGGCTAAGAAAAGAGACAAGGAGAAAGGTGAGAGCCCAGGAACAAGTAAAGCAAAAACTACACCAGACACGGAATCAGTAAAAATACTACCAATGAGAGAGACAGCTGGTGGGGTTTTAATTCATGTACCAAGGTCCAGAGGAGACATCCTATCTTTTACAAATGATTATCCCAGGTTGAGGGAGAAAACGATCGAGTGGTACCAACAAACAGATAGGTTTGTGAAGCTTGCGAAGTGTCTCTGGGAAGACTTGAATACCTTGTTTGAGATCATTGTTCCACCCAACGTATGGCTTGAGTGCAAGAGAGGAGCAGACTGGCCAACGCAGGAGCCGGCAAGGGATAAGATGACCGGAGCACCCTCTGAGGAGGTGATGAAGTACTATCACAAAGTAATTGAGTTTTTGAAGCAGAAGGTGTCGCTGAAAGTGACTGATTGGCAGAAAATAGACCGGACCTCACAAGAGGTTAAAGAATCAATACATGCTTATTATGAGAGGTTGTTGAAGGCATTCAAACATTACAGTGGCACTGAGACAATTGAGCCGAAAGACATGAACCATCACGTGTTCAGGTTTGTTGAAGGGTTGAGACCAGAGGTTAGCCAGATGATTAAGAATCATTTGATCTGTTGGCAAGCGAAGCCGATTGACAAGGTGTTGCAGTATGCGAAATACTGTAGTGATGAGATTGAGCTAAAGCAGAAAAAGCTGAAGGAGAAAGTGATGGTGATGCAGATAAGGGCTGCACAGGCAGGAATGCAAGGAAATGGAATTCAGCAGATGATACAGCAGCAACCGCAAGGGAATGGTGTGTTTCAGACACAACCAAAAGGTCGAGGTCTTGTGAATCGCGGTCCAGACTTGAATACTGTTGTGGTTCAAAATGATGTACAAGGGAAGAAAAAGATGTCACCATGTCACTTGTGCGGGGGCATGGGGCATTGGAATGCCCAAATGTGGTGCAGGATGGTGTCGTTCAACAAAGTACTAATGTTGGTACATTACAAAATATGAGAGGTCCAAAATTAAGAAATCAAAACCCGAATTTTCAAAATAACATGGTACAGATGCAGGGGTTACAGCCCATGCAGCAAATGCAAATGCCGCGTGTTCAGCCAGCGCAAATGCAGCAAGTACAACAGCAGGTTCCCATGGTACCTAGACAGCAAATGCAACTACCAATGGCTCCAATGGGACAGCAACAGCTGATGCTTCCTCAGCAGCTCACAGGTCAGGTGATGAGCCAAAATAATACAGTACAGCAATTCCCATTGCGTGGTGAAGATGGAATGAATGAGGAATGGTCGGATGACAGTTCAGACAGTGAAGAGTGCAGGCTTGCAGCGTCCCTAGAAGTAGATCAGAGGGTACCCTATGTAGAGGGAAAGGTAATGGGTCACAAGGTTTCATTTTTGGTTGATACTGGAGCTACACACTCCACAGTCAGGCATGCAGAGGTTCCAAAATTGCCACTTTCGGGGCATACCAGTACTTGACAAATCCAATTAAAGATCCAGTGCAAGTTGAGATTGGCAACTTCCAGGGGCTGCATAAGTTTGTAGTCTGTGATTCAAGTCCGGTATCCCTACTGGGAAGAGACTTACTGTGCAAGACGAAATGCTCGATTACATGTCCAATGATGGGATTGAGGTGCAGACAAACAGTGATGATGAAGGAAATGATGGTCAGTTCTCAGAGTTAGAGACAGAAACAGCGAATGAAGATTATCCTTTGATAACATTATTCCCGATGCTTACAGTGACTGACTTACCAGCTGAATTACAGGGAACGGTGACGTAGAAAGTATGGGATTTGACAGGAAAAGAAGTAGGACTGATAATAGGAGTGGAACCAGTTAAAGTACAAGTAAAGTCAAACGCAGCGTTCCCCCAGGTGCTGCAGTACCATATGGCACAAGATGTCCTTATTCAGGTGTCGCAAATAATTTCAGACTTTGTGAAACAGGGAGTCTTGAAAGAAGTATTGAGCAGCCCATGTAATTCAACAATAATGGGTTTGAAAAAGCCTTGTGGGAAAGTTCGAACTGTGCAGGACTTGAGAAAAATAAACGAGATTGTGGTAAAGTGTTGCCCCATAGTGCCCAATCCAGCAGTGATTATGTTTCAGGTTCCGTGCGATGCTGAATGGTTCACAGTTGTAGATTTGTCACAAGCCTTCTTTTCAATACCTCTTCATGAGGACAGCCAGTTTTTTTATTCAGTTTCAAATTCCTGGACAAGGTGTGCAGTTGGTGCAGAATTCCTCAAGGGTTTTCTGAATCACCGTCCATCTTCAATCAGATATTGAAAAAGGACTTAGAATCCCTAGTACTGCCTTTCAATTCGACTCTAGTACAGTACATTGATGACTTGCTGATTGCATCCAGGATAAAAGATGACTGTAAATATGACACAATTGCCTTACTGAATCATTTGGGAAAGAACGGACATAAAGTGTCACCCAAGAAGCTGCAGTACTGCCAAAAAGAAGTGAAGTACTTGATTGAGAGAGGGTCCAGGAGAATATCGAGGGAAAGAGTGACTGCTATTTTGCAGATGAACCCCCCGACAACAAAGAGAGATGTCAGGATGTTTTTGGGAATGGTGGGTTACTGTCGCCAATGAATACCCAACTTCTCAATTATCTCAAAACCCTTGATAAAGCTGACAGGCAAAGAGATTAAGGATGATCCGTACACCATAACCCTGTCCAAAGAGGAGCTTGAGTCATTCATGGAATTGAGAGAGTGCATGTGCAGGGCACCAGCTTTGGGTATACCTGATTACACCAAACCTTTTCTACTGTTTTGTCATGAACGTGATGCTTGTTCTTTGTCCGTCTTAACACAGGTCCATGGAGGTGCAAACCGTCCTTTAGCATATTTTTCAGCTACCTTGGACCCCATCGCAGCAGCCTTACCGGGTTGTTTGCGCGCAGTTGCAGCAGTTGGTCAAAGCCTCACGCAGTGTGAAGGCATGGTGATGGGACATCCCTTGACAGTAATGGTTCCCCATTCAGTTGAAAGTTTGTTGACTCGAACCAAAACTCAGCACATGACAAATGCCCGACTTACCAGATATGAGACAACTATATTGGGGTCACCTAATGTTTCACTGAAGCGATGTACTGTATTAAACCTGGCAACTCTGCTTCCTGTTGAGAATACCGAGATTAATAATGAAGAGGAAGTGGAGCATGATTGTCTTGAGGTAACAGAACTATGTACCAAGCCCGACCTGATATTCAAGATACACAGTTAAATGAAAATGACTGCATTATGTTTGTTGACGGATCCTGTTTGAGAGACTCAGTCGGAATGCTGAGAGCCAGTTACGCTGTATGTACCATAGCTGGTATCATCAAAGCTTCCTGGCTCGAGAGAGTGTATTCCGCACAAGTGGCAGAACTAATTGCCCTTACTAAGGCATGCCACGCAGCTGAAAATCTGAGAGTCACTATCTATACTGACAGCAGATACTGATTTGGAATTGTACATGATTTTGGCCAATTGTGGTCACAGAGAGGTTTCATGACCTCTTCTGGTACTCCTGTGAAAAATTGTGAATAAATTAAGGATTTGTTACATGCGATTCAGTTACCACTTGAAATTGCTGTGGTGAAATGCAGTGCTAATGTTAAGTCACAAGACTTTTTCGGGTCATTACAACATTGGCGGTAAAAGCCGCTTACCGCCGTGCAGAAGACCACCAAAACAGCGCCGCAGCCGCGGAATTCCGCCACAGCTATTATGAAACACATCTCGGAATCCACCGAAATTCAGACACCCACACAACTCCGCCACACCAAAGGTCAGTGTTAAACCAAGGGAACCCACTCTCCACGAGGCCCTCTCCTCCATCATGGGAGCATACCACCATTCCCAGGAGATGATGGCGACGGTCCTGGACAAGTTTCAGGAGACCCAGCGCCTGCAGGAGGAACAGTATTTGGGGTTCAGGGAGGAGCTCAGAACCATCAGCTCCGCCCTGGGCACCATCGTAGGGGTGCTGAAGGACATACAAAAAACCATGAGGGACACTGTGGCACTCCAAGGGGCCCCTGACACTAGCCTGGACGATGAACTGCCCACCACCTCCGCCGGTGCTAGTGGACAGGACGCCCGCCACAGGACCACCACACCAGCACCCCACCCCCTGCAGACGGACAACCACCACGCAAGCGGTCCCTGAGATCCAGGAACAGGACAGAGCAAGATGGCAAGACCCCCGCCAGGAAATGAGACCACCCTGATTGTCCTCCCACTGTCCCACTTTGTTACCCTGTCCATACTATAACTGCCCCAGCTTCACTTCCTATGCCCATATGGGCAGTGCACCTGTGTGACCAATAGACTGGACTCTGCCATGGACATTCCTCCACCATCCCCCATCACCATTTTACAACCCCCCCTCCATTTTTGAGCACTTAAATAAACACCCTTGAACCACAAAACAATCTGGAGTCAGTCTGTGATTTGTTAAATTTGTATTATCAATGACAGTGTCAAAAAGCGTTTTCAATTGTAAAGCCAACATACCTATGTCACACATCACAAGTCCTTGAAGGATGCAAGCAGATGACACACGTTGGTAACCACACCTGTGAAACCGTAATGGAAAGGTACAGCTCAGTGACCAAATAGTGCTATGGAATGACAGACATGATAGAGGTAGAAGTGTGAAAGTGAATGTAATGGTAAAAAAGAAATGTTCTCACCTGTGTGTCACTGGAAATATTGCTGTATGACTGACTCCCTGTTGTCTATGTCTTCTTCCTCAGCTTCCTCCTCATCACTGTCCACAGGCTCCACAGCTGCCACAACACCGTCATCTGGACCATCCTCATGCAGAAAAGGCACCTGTCGTCGCAAAGCAAGATTGTGAAGCATCGAGCAGGCGATGATGATCTGCCACACCTTCTTCGGTGAGTAGAATAGGGAACCACCTGTCATATGGAGGCACCTGAACCTGGCCTTCAGGAGGCCGAAGGTGCGTTCGATCACCCTCCTAGTCCGCCCATGGGCCTCATTGTAGCGTTCCTCTGCCCTGGTCCTGGGATTCCTCACTGGGATCAATAGCCAGGACAGGTTGGGGTAACTAGAGTCCCCTAATAGCCACACACGGTGCCTCTGGAGTTGACCCATCACATACGGGATACTGCTATTCCGCAGGATGTAGGCGTCATGCCCAGAGCCAGGGAACATAGCATTTACCTGGGAGATGTACTGGTCTGCCAAACATACCATCTGTACATTCATGGAATGATAACTTTTCCGGTTCCTGTACACCTGTTCACTCCTGTGGGGGGGGACCAGAGCTACATGGGTGCCATCAATAGCACCTATGATATTGGGGATATGTCCAAGGGCATAGAAGTCACCTTTAACTGTTGCCAAATCCTCCACCTGAGGGAAAATGATGTAGCGCCTTATGTGTTTCAGCAGGGCAGACAACACTCTGGACAACACGTTGGAAAACATAGGCTGGGACATCCCTGATGCCATGGCCACTGTTGTCTGAAATGACCCACTTGCAAGGAAATGGAGCACTGACAGCACCTGCACGTCAGGGGGGATTCCAGTGGGATGGCGGATTGGTGACATCAGGTCTGGCTCCAAATGGGTACATAGTTCCTGGATAGTGGCACGGTCAAATCTGTAGGTGATGATTAAATGTCGCTCCTCCATTGTCAACAGGTCCACCAGCGGTCGGTACACCAGAGGATTCCACCATCTTCTCAAATGTCCAAGCTGACGATGCATAGGAAGGACAACAGCGACCACAGAGTCAACAAATTTCCAGGTATGTATCCACAGATACACAGAACACGACACCAAACACAAAACTCTTCCTGTATGTGTGTTGAGTGTAGGCCTAGGCATGTGTGGCGCAGTAGTAAATGAAGCCATGTAGGCCCCTGAAATGGCGGCTGCCTGACCTCTAAACTGGGACAATGGGATGTGAGGTATCTGCGCTGGCATTGTAGACCGCGGCGTAATGCTGCATTGGTTAGCATTGGACCCTATGGGTCCCAGGAGCCAATGATGAAGTGCTCCGGTGGTGATGATACGCACCGCCGCGGACGTCACCGCCGCGGACGTCTCCGCCATTTTCTATCTGTTCAATCACTCGATACCTGATCTTCGACAGGAGAGGACCTACACTGCAAGTGCTGCTGTGACCTCGGTCTGGAAGAGACAATGGCTGCTGCGTCTGGGGAAAGGGTCCCTGCCTTTACTGCTCAGGAGTTGGGGAAGCTCGTGGATGGGGTCCTCCCCCAGTACACACTACTCTACGGTCCTCCAGACCAACAGGTAAGTATAAAGGGAGCACGTTGTATGGGCTATGCCTGGGTGGAGAGGGCTGGTTGTAAGAAGGAAGGGGGCAGAGTTCAGTGAACATGAAGGACTGTGAATGCATGTGCCACATGGCAAGGGTAGGGATGGGGGCCACTCACATCGACGGTGCAGTTGGTAATGACTTTTCTTCTTCCCCTGTGCATGTCATGTAGGTCAGCGCCCACCAGAAGAAGGATATTTGGCATGCCATCGCCAAGGACGTCCGGACCCTGGGGGTCCACCAGAGATGGGGCACCCACTGCTGGAAAAGATGGGAGGACATTCGCCACTGGAGCAAGAAGACGGCGGAGGCTCAGCTGGGGATGGCCTCCCAACATGGGAGGGGTGCCCGTCGCACCATGACCCCCCTGATGTTCCAGATCCTGGCGGTGGCCTACCCGGAGTTGGATGGGCGCTTGAGGGCATCACAGCAGACACAAGGGGGTGAGTACACTCTCATTCTGGGGACTTTGCGCGCAGTGGAGGGGTCTGGGTGGGTGAGGAGGGATGTGGGTTTCCCTAGGCCAGGGCGACTTACGTAGGCAAGGCCCCTCCGTAATGCAGGCCATGTGCCACTCCACCCCACCTCAGTAGAGGGCCAAGTACAGGTATACATGCCCCTGTGGCATCCATGTGTGTAGATGTCCACCATAGCCATGTAGGCCAGATCCCAGGAATTGCATCTGTAGTGGCCAAGAGCACAGCGTAGTGCAGGGGGCTGCTGTTTCTGTATTGTCCGCCAACGGTAGCGGTAAGCCATGCACTCAAGCTGTCTTTCTTCTGTAGTCCCGCCCATTTTCTGCTCTCCCTGTTCTTTTGTGCATCAGCATCATCAGGCGGAGGTACAGTGGCACTGGAGCACGAGGGAGCTGCATCCCACATGGCCATGGAGGGACACACCACGGACTCTGAATACACCAGTGGGACGGAGGGCAATGGGAGCTTCACATCGGGCACTGGATCACCAACCAGCGACACAGACTCGTCCGCCGATGGGAGCTCCCTTGTGGTGGCGGCACCATCTGTGCCCCCCACTTCTACAGGTACAGCCGCCACCTCCCCTACCAGCACCGCCCTCCCAGCAGCCCCTCAGCGTTCGCCCCGTGCCTGCTCACCCAGGAGGGTGGGCATCACCTTCGCCCCAGGCACCTCAGCCCCTGGCCCTGTCACCCCTTCTGCCTTCAGTGAGGAGGCCACTGACCTCCTCAGGTCACTCACTGTTGGGCAGTCTACCATTGTGAATGCCATCCAGAGTGTAGAAAGGGAGTTGCAACACACTAATGCATTCCTGGAGGGAATTCATTCTGGTCAGGCTGCCCATCATCGAACCCTGCAATCTCTGGTCTCAGCACTGATGGCAGCCATTATCCCTGTGTCTAGCCTCCCCCCTCCAACTTCCTCCACCCAGACCCAATCCCCTGTACCCCAGCCTATCCCAAGCACACCATAAAACAAGCATGCATACACCTCAACACACACAAGTAGCTCAGGCAAACATAGGCACCACACAACCCACAGGCACTCACGCAAGCATCACCCACATACAGACACAGCAACATCCACTGCCTCCACTGTGTCCCCCTCTTCATCTTCTCCCTCCTCCCTCCCAGTGTCGTCTACACTCTCACCTGCATGCACTACATCTACAGGCACTAGGACTCGCACCAGAACACCTAGCACCACACCCCGCTCACCTGCACTCACCACCCCCACTACCATTTACACGTCCCCTGTGTCCACTCCCAGTGTGTCTGTGACGCCCCCTTCCAAAGTACACAAACGTGGGCACCCACACACCCAACATCCATCCACCTCACGACAGCCTCCAGTACCTGCACCTGCACCCAAAACACCTAAAGTTACACCTCCTACAACCACCTCCTCTTCCTCCACTCCCAGACCCCCTCCAGCTACCCATCCCAGTCTTCGTCAGCAACTCTTCCTCAGCAACGTTGACCTCTTTGCCCCCACCCCCACCCCTCCAATTCATAAGTCCCGTAGTAGCACCTCAGCCAAAAAAACTCCAGGACCTGTGGTGCGTGTTCAAGGTGTGTGGAGTGCACCGGCCACCAGGGCAGCCAGTGTGACACAGAGCCAAAGCACTGCCAGTCCACCCCCTGTAAAGCGCCTCAAGTTGGAAAGTGGCCGACGGGACAGGGTGAAGTCTCCTGGCGGCAAAACTGCTCACAAGGGTCCCAGGGGGATTGCAGAGTCAGCTGTGACTCCTCCAAAGGTGGTGTGGGGCCAGAAGAAGTCTGCACAGGAGGGCAGCAGTATTGTCACTGGTCAGGAGACCACCGCCGGAGTCATTGACCAGGAGGGCAGCAGTATCGTCACTGGTCAGGAGACCACCGCCGGAGTCAGTGCCCAGGAGGGCAGCAGTATCGTCACTGGTCAGGAGACCAGTGCCAGAGTCAGTGCCCAGGAGGGCAGCAGTATCGTCACTAGTCAGGAGACCACCGCCAGAGTCAGTGCCCAGGAGGGCCCTGGCAGCCACAGCCCCGCTGGGCAATGAGGGACCGTCATGCCACACACCAATGCACAGGTCAGACCGCCATGGCAAAGCACCGCTGCACAAGGAAAACACCACCATGGCAAAGCACCGCTGAACAGGGCAAAGCACCGCTGAACAGGTCAGAGACCGCCATGGCAAGCACCGCTGAACAGGGCAAAGCACAGCTGAACAGGTCAGAGACCGCCATGGCAAAGCACCGCTGAACAAGGCAAAGCACCGCTGAACAGGTCAGAGACCGCCATGGCAAAGCACCACTGAACAGGGCAAAGTACCGCTGAACAGGTCAGAGACCGCCATGGTAAAGCACAGCTGAACAGGACAAAGCACCGATGAACAGGGCAAAGCACCGCTGAACAAGGAAAACACCGCCACATCAGGCATCGTTATCCCATGTGCAACTGGGACAGTGACGGAACAGGAACCGTCACAGGGAGCCTGATGTAGTCTGGGCACCATTCCCCCTCCAGAACCAGTGGAGACATGCATCCACTCCGTCTGTCCTTAACAGGATGAAGCACTCTGGGCACCAGTCCCCCTCCAGAACCAGTGGAGACATGCATCCACTCCGTCTGTCCTTAACAGGATGAAGCACTCTGGGCACCAGTCCCCCTCCAGAACCAGTGGAGACATGCATCCACTCCATCTGTCCTTAACAGGATGAAGCACTCTGGGCACCAGTCCCCCTCCAGAACCAGTAGAGACTGTTATCCACTTGAGAGACTGTGGCTTTGCACTCCCCAGGATGGTACAGTGGGCAAACCACCCACTTGGGAGACTTGAGAGACTGTGGCTTTGCACTCCCCAGGATGGTACAGTGGGCAAACCACCCACTGTACAGACTTGAGAGACTGTGGCTTTGCACTCCCCAGGATGGTACAGTGGGCAAACCACCCACTGTAGAGACTTGAGAGACTGTGGCTTTGCACTCCCCAGGATGGTACAGTGGACAAACCACCCACTTGTGAGACTTGAGAGACTGTGGCTTTGCACTCCCCAGGATACATCAATGGGCATGGAGCCCCGTCGTGGATCCGGCATGGTGCTGTAATCCGGCTGAGGTGCCCCCCCTTCCCTTCCCCCTGAGGTGCCTGTTGTAGTTCTATCTGATGCCCCTGCAGTGTTCTCTCCGTTTGTGGACAGGTATCTAGTGTGGGCCTCGCCCATGCATTTTTGGACCAGTGGTGAACGGACATTGATATGTGCATACCTGCACTACTTCTCGTAATGTATATAATTTTGAATGTGTATATATATCTGTATATATTTGGAACTGTATTTTGATACATTACAATGTTTGAACTGATTTCCTTTTGTCTTTGCATTCTTCCGGGGGGGGGGTTGTGGGTTGTTACTGTGATGTTTGGAAATGCATTGGTGTGTGTGTTGTAGTGTGCGAGGGTCGGGGTGGGGGTGGGGTTGTTGCGTGTGTGTGTCCCTGACTTTTGCCTCCCTATGTCGTAGGTGCAGTACTCACCGTTGTCTTCGACGCCGCCGTTGCTGGTGTTCGTAGATGAGCAGGAAGACAAGGGCAGGGAATATTTGTAATTCCGGCTCCATGGTGTCCTCCTTCCTCGTGGAGTCTGTTGAGGTGAGCGTTTTCCCATTGCAAAAGCTGATACCGCCGTGTTTTTATCCACGGTGAATCCGCCCCGGAAAAGGTGGCGGATTGGCGGGTTGTGATACTGTGGGCGGTACATTGTCTTCCGCCTGTCTGTTGGCGGTGACTGCCGCGCTGCTTGTCTGTACCGCCGTGGCGGGCGGTGTGTTAAAGTGGCTGTCTATGTTGGCGGTTTCCGCCACGGTCATAATTCCCTTTTTTTGTCTGCCGGCCTGTTTGCAGTATTACCGCACCTTTAACACCGTCTGCCAGGGTTGTATTGACCCCCTTTGTGTCCATGGGAAACGGCTATGCAGATAAAGTCGCAAGGTTTTGTGCATTGAACTGTATATCATTCAAGGATCAGTGGGAATTATTACCGCAAACTGAATATGACACCTGTTTTAATCTTGCATTAAGGGTGGTTGATACATTGGACAAGCTAAAGACACTACAGGGTCGTGCTAGTAAGGAGGAAAAACGCTCCTGGCAGAGAATGCAATGTGTTCAAAGAGCTGATGACCTATGGGTCTCAGAGGAGGAGAAACTGGTTTTGCCAAACAGTCTTCTGTCACAATTTGCGAGGCTCTACCATGGGCAGGCACATCTTGGGAGAGATGCAATGATCAGGTCATTCAAGATTGATTGGTTTAACCCAAAATTCAGACATGCCGCAGAAGTTACTTGTCACAGGTGCATCATCTGTCAACAGATGAATGCCAGAAAGGGAACTGTGGTAACATTGAGCCACATAAGGAGAGCTGGTGGTCCATTTAACAAGATGCAAATCGATTTCATTGAAATGCCTGTTTGTGGAGGATTGAAATAAGTGTTAGTGATTGTGTGTGTTTTCAGCCACTGGATTAAAGCTTATCCCACACGTAGAAACGACAGTCTCACAGTTGCAAAGCTGCTGCTTAGAGAACTAATACCCAGGTTCGGGTTTCCGGTCTCTACTGAATCAGATAGGGGCAAACACTTCGACAATGAGGTGATTAAGCTCTTGTGTGCCGCATTAGACATTGAACGGAAGCTGCATTGTAGCTACCGTCCTGAAGCATCAGGACTAGTAGAACAAATGAATGGTACCTTAAAATCGAGAATGGCGAAGATGTGCGCAGCTACCAATATGAAATGGCCAGATGCATTGCCCTTAGTGCTGATGTCGATGAGGAACACCCCTGATAAGAAGACAGGATTATCATCCCACGAGATCCTTATGGATAGAGCTATGAGGCTGCCCGCAGTACCTGCAAATGCTCTTGTGAATATCACGGATGATAAGGTGTTGGACTACTGCAAGGGTTTGGCTGATGTGGTTCGCTCTTTTTCTCACCAGGTGGAAGCTAACACATTGCCACCAATCAGTGATCCAGGTCACACCCTGCAAGCCAGTGACTGGGTGGTTGTCAAGAAGCATGTGAGAAAGTCATGTTTGGAGCCGCGCTGGAAGGGGCCATATCAAGTAATATTGACAACAACCACTGCTGTGAAATGCGCAGGCGTTCCAAACTGGATACATGCCAGTCACACAAAGAAGGTAACGTGTCCAACTGATGAGGAACTTGAAGTTTCCGACTCAACAGTTCCAGAGAGGGAAGTCTCAGGGTCTGAAAATAGCCAAGAGAGAACTGAGACTGCAGGAGAGCCCACTGAGAACAGCCTTGTCCCTCAAACAGTAAACGAGTTTGAGAGAGGGGACAGTGTGCCTATCTCAGTAGAGGCAGCAGGAGAACTAAATCAAGGAGGGGTTCTCCCAGAAGCAGACGGATACGGGTTAGAGCTTGAACCTGTTAAAGATCCAGAAGAAGAAGGCAAAATAGTAGAGAGAGATCAAAGTACACCGGCATCGCCTGAGCCAGTTGCAGGTCCATCAAGAGAAAACACCATAGCACAAGAGGAGGGTGCTGTTCAGCGTCCTGAAAGAACAAGCAGGAAAAAGACGCATAAGGGAGATAACTGGCCAGAGAAGCAGGTTGCGAAAGAAAAGGCTGTACAAGGTGAAACAATAACAGAAGAAACCAATACCACAAGAACAGAAGATCTGAGTGAAGGAGAATTTCAAGGCAAACGCCGATTGAAAAGAAAAAGAATCGCAAATAGAAGGTACGCAGGTCCTGAATGGGCATATGCAACAACATCTGAATGGCAACAAGAATTCTTAGCGTTCTGTTTTGATCGAGAAGTACCAGGTCAATACTACAGTACCTGAAATCAATTAAAAGAGAGAGACTTTGTTAAAATTGAAATTGAAATTGAAAGTTGAGAAGCTTATAAATTACCAGATGTGACACTGATAACCTGAATTGACTTTGAAAACCTGATTATGACAAGCTGCTAACCTGATTTGACAAAAGGGTCCTGGAGTAAGTGAAATGCTGTAAATACACGCAGAGAGAAAGAGACTTTTGCATCAAGAAAAAAAAAAAATCTTTATCATCCTCAAGTTGATTATTGTTCTGCTATCTGATTCTTTACAGACATGGCTTATAATAGAGGTAATAACAAAAAGGGTAAAGTGTGTGGTTGGTTGAGTCTTATATTAGGTATTATGTGTGTAATAACAATTGTGGGAGTGATTGTGGGAATGCCGTGGTTGGAAAAGAAAGCGACTAATAATGCTTCAAAACCTGAGACAACAACACTAACACCGTGGGAAAAGTTTGAGCAGGATGCAAGACACTTGCACGAGGGAACTAACTCAAAAGGGGAACTTTCCAGAAATGTCTTCTATTGCTTGCTGAATGAGTGTGTTGAGACAATGGATGCGAAAAACTGTTATGTGTGTACCAAGATTCCTTCATCAGTGCAAGAGCGGTCACTTACCAAAGTCTTCCTCTGACGTACGGAATAAGTTGTAGCTTGCTATTAACAAGATTCTATAATCAAGAGCATGTGCAATACTTCTATTCAAATCTGGATGTAGTGTTTTCTCTTGTGCCTGTGATTGTGTTTCTGAACAAGCTAGCTAAGGAGCATAGTATAAAATTAGTGAGAGGTTTCTTTGAACCAACGCTTACATTTGGGACAGCTTATGCACACCGCAACAATCTGACTTGCTTATTGACACCTGTAGAGAAAAGCTTTTTAGATCACACTGATGATAGATGCATAGCATTAAAAGAAAGATTAGAAAAAGGGTTAGAGAAACGCACATATGCAAATGATTATGCTTACACTGCAATAAAGACGCAAGGGAAATTAGCTATAGATGCTTTACATGTAGGAAGGCTTTTTATATATAGGCCGAAATCTGAACAGGATACTTTATTTGTGGGAAAAAGTGAATGCAGGCATGTGTTTTTGTTTCAGAGTAAATGGACATTCATGTTAAATGGACAAGATCCAGCGATCCCTGGGATTTATTTTATCTGTGAACTTAATGCTTATTACCGTCTTCCTAAGGGATGGTATGGGACATGTTATTTGGGAATAGTTTTCCCAAAGATTTACCCGATGGATGACTTAAAGCAAATACCTAAAATGTCCGAATTACAACATGCTAGACAAAAACGAGAGACAACGGCTGCTGTCGTTGGAGACATATTTGGAGCCATAATTCCTTCAGTATGGGTTATTTTAAACTCCATAAAGATTCAAAAGTTGTCTACTATTGTGGATAACATGCTGACAAATTTTACAGGGGCTATACTCCCAATGGATACTGAACTTGGTGCGGAAAGAGCTATGACTCTTCAAAATCGGCTTGCTTTAGACATTCTTTTAGCAAAAAGTGGCGGAGTCTGCAAGATGCTCAACGAGAGTCATTGTTGCTCATACATACCAGATAATAGTAAAAAGATTAGAGGTATGCTTACCAACCTAATTAAAGATAGTGCAGAGTTGAAGGATTTGAAGGATCCTGGAGTGTGGGAGAAATTAGGAAAAGGAATTGCCAGAGTAGAGAGCTGGTTTAGGAATATTTGGAACGGGGTACTTGCAAAAATATTAGGGGGTTTATTAATTGTTCTGGCCTGTCTATTAGGATTATGGGGAGCATGCAAAATTAATGATAAAATTAAAAGAAATTGAACAAAGAGAAACAAGAGAAATGAGGAAAGTGAAAGGGAGAAAATGTTTAATGAAATTTGGGAGAGTTCACACAAGGGACAAGATGTTGAAATGCTCATTATGTGTAAAGTGAAAAATTAAAGTGAAAGGTCGAAGGGAAAGGTTTGTGTGATGACGAACGTCATCAGAGGAGGGACTGAGAGAGCGTAGCTTATATATTCTATATTAACATAAAATATTTATGAATCAATGTGTGATAATACTGCATAGAAACTATAATAATAGTAATTTGCTTAGACGTGCACTTTGAATTGTGACCACGGGGAGTGGCCACCAATGTATATGTAGAATAATAATAATGACCAAAATGTTTATATTATGTTTAAATAAGTTTATACTAATGATTGCGTTATTGAACCCGTACTGAAATCCTCATAGGCCTTAAGTTAGCATGAGCCGAAGCTTAGCTGCCTTGGCTCTCATATTAAATGCATTTTTCTATTTTCCAGTGTGCTGACTCACAAAGGGAACGTGACACTGCGTGTTCTTTTTCTTCAAATTAGAAGATGAATGTAACCATGTTAGATCCGTTCTCACCGTTTTTTCTCGATTGCAGAATAAATGTTAAAAATAAATTGAAACAGTGTAGATTAATGTAATGTACAAGGTCATTCAAACTGGTGAAGACAATGAAACTGCTGACCAAAAATGTGCAAAGAATTACAGAAGGATGAAATCATACCGGACGTGCCACCTCTGAAGACGTCAATTATGAAGACCAATCAAAGACTTGTAAAATAATATGGGGTGAAGAGTTGGGTTACCTAATGTGTATTCTGATAGGTTAAAGATAGTGGGGTATAACAGATGACCAATAGAATTTTGGGGGAATGTACAACGAAAAAGGGATAAAAACCCATGTCACGGGAAGTCATTTAGAATTAGGTAGGGAATGCTATTGATTTTATCCAGAAACTTTGTCACTCTGTTTGGTGACTTGTTGACTTACTTAAACCATCCTTGCCCTTAGATTGTCAATTTTACACTTTACCTTCTTATGAGGAAAGTGTTCTTTTGCCCCGGAGCTGAATCCTGACTATTGGCGAATTGACTGATGTCCTGAAGACGAAGACTGAACCTGTGCGCTGACCTAAACTTTGGAAGGTAATTATGACAATGCAATTGTGATTTGTCGGTTTGCTTTTTCTTTCTAGGTACCAACTGCTTACTTTTGACAGAGACCATAGTTAGATGTTTTCCAAATTGGTGTTCTAAATTGTTTTTTATGAAGCCCAACATGCTAATGCTAATCAGTGGTTAGGATAAGTGTTCACTAAACTGACGCAAATAGACAAACGACCAAGACTATGCTTTGTTGAACTGACGCGTTATTGACACTCTGTTAAATTTGATCTATGTTCACGCCGTGTTATGTTATGATGTTTGTGATTCTCGCTTTGATGATATCTTACCAAAGTTGCCATATTGTGACTATGCTATTATGTTTCTTGGTTTTGAGATTGACGCCCCTGCTATTAGATTTGTAAGTAGTAGAGAATAAAACTCATAAAATTCTACTAAACCTGTGTGGTTATTCATGGCTGAAAGGTCATGGTAGCGTCTTGATTTGATTAATGACTTTGACTAAAGTGAAATGCATTGTCGTGATAAATAATGATGACGTTATTGATGTATTGATTGACATATTGATTAGCTATCTCGTCCTAAGGTGTCTCTCAACTGGGTCAAAAGATTAATTGGCCTAAAACGAGTCCTGATGTGTAATAAATTATCATAAAGGGACGTGTCAGCAAAATGCTGCATCCGAAGAAGAAGCATATACCGATTACGAGTCATTGTTGCATGAAATATAGCCATTGACATCAAGGATCTAGTAGACCAATAAGAAGCCAGTGACGGCTTCCTTATCAACCCCATCAAAAAAGTCAAACCCACGAACTTTTTCATCTCTTCCAAATTTGTGGGAATTCAATGAATAGCTCTAGACTGAGGCCTAAGTCTGGCAGTGTTTTCCCTCAAATACTGCTCCGCATACAAATTAGTCCGCTCAACAATCCCTTCCAAAGATACATCGTCCATAAACAACTCGAAGAAATTTACAGGCAAAAGGTTTTCTGTATTTAATCTACGTCCTGGGAGACTAGATAAGGCAGGCAACTGTGGCTGCTCTATGTTTGGGGCAACTCAAGTGTCAGGTCTTCCAATGGGAAGCCTTTCAGCCTCTGGCTGCTGCACCACTGGCACATTGGTGTCCTCCTCGAAAACAGGCCCTTCATCTGCACTGAGAGTGGCTTCCTCATCAGAAGACTCCTCTCGGACAGAAACCTCACTGACAGAATCTCTTTCTTTCTCCTCTGCCTCAGATGCAGAGTCCGTCTCATAATCATGGTCAGAAGATGACTCAAAAAGTATGCCAACAACCTGTTGAGCGGTCACTCTGCAGCTAGCCATAATCCTTTCTAAGAAGTATAATGTGACAAATGCGCCAACAACAACCAGCACTGTCTAAAATAACTATTAAACAAAGTGTGGCTTTATCACAAAGAGTTATGTACTCAAAATCTATACCACTCATTTGCCTGAAAAAGCTAGACTCACCAGCAACTAATCTGCACAGACACAGCAATCACCAATGATACCCCACTAAAAAGAAAAAAGAAAACCATTTTAGTCATAAGGCAACACAAATATCATTGTGTGCAAATCTAAGGACAATTTCACACACAATCCTGCATTTAGTACACTACCTACAAACATGTCATTCGTGCATGGCAACAATACTCCTTTGGAGTAAATTTACTTACCTAAAACATGCAACTACGCAAACCGCAGGTCAACCACTGCCAAAATGAGTCACAGCAAAGGAAGCAAAAGCTTTGAACTAGTATGAAAAAATTAAATAAACTGTTATAATCGCAAATACAAATACTTCGCCAGTTGAGAAACACCCTGCCACCAAACATTTAGAAATGTTCCCTGGTGTCTAGTGGTTAGATGGGCCTAAAAAAACTAGGCCGATCTGCCCCCAAGGGGTCAGAAATGGCCACCAGTACTGTGCTGAATCCTATGTCCAATGGGCCACCCCCCCACACACAAAGCACACACACAAGATCCCTGGTGCGATGTGGATTCTGCCTTGGGAGCAGATGGGCCTAAAAAAAAAAAATAAAAGGCCGATCTGCCCTGCCCAAAAGTGTTTCTTCCCCTTTGGGGGGTGACCCTTCCCCAAGGGGCCACCCCCCCACACAAAAAAAGAATAAACCGCAGAACATCCCTGGTGCCATTGTGGCGTCTACCTCCCCCCCCCAGGGGCAGATCGGCTTAAAAACAATGAGCCGATCTGCCCCCATGGGGGGGCAGAAATGGTGTAAAATATTATGCCCCCTTGGGGGAGCGGCCCTTGCCCAAGGGACCACCTCGCACCAAAAACGCACACAAACAAAATCACTGGTGCCTATTGGGCATTCCTGCTACCAGATCGCATTGTGATTGGGCAGCAGGAATGCTAAGAGAGGCATCAGGGGAAAGGAAAACCCTTTCTTTTCCCCGATGCCTCTTTTGAAGCTGCCCCCCCCGGCCGGTAGAGAAACTTACCTCTTTCTCCCTTGATGCGCTGGAAGCAGATGGCTTTCAGCGCATTGAGGGCCTCTAATGATGTCAGCGTGCGATTGCATGCTGACATCATTAGATGGGGTTGGAGTGGAAGGGGAAGCAATTCCCCTTTCAGCCCTGCCTTTGGGGGGTGGGAGGGAGGCCCTCAGGGGGAGCGCTTGCGCTTCCCCCGAGTGCCGGTGCAGGATGTAATGGTTACGTCTTGGGCACCCAAGCGGTGCTGCCCAGGAGGTAACCATTACGTCCAAGGTGCCCGAGGGGTTAATAATATTTGAACAAAATAAACAGAACAATTGCGCACATCTGCACAATAATTACAGAGATTAGTATAGCCCTAAACTCACTGCGTTCCAAAATACAGATCCGTTCCCCCACCTTACTAAAACCCCTTCCTATCTCACTAACCCAGGAACCTACAGTTTCCCACCGGCCATCCTTTTCTAAGCTTGGACATATAGAGAAATGTTAGTAACATTTAAGATGTAGACATTAATAACCCTACCATTACCTGGGATTAAGGTACAACTCTCCCTCTCCTTCAGTACCCTGAAAACTTCGCCTTCTTTCACAAGAAGGATATCTAGCACTATGCAGTTTTGCATATTCATCACATCCATACCAATTAACTCTGTATTTATTTGTGTTAGTGTGCTAGCTGTAAAAGAAGCAAGCAGGTCCACAAGTGTAGATAATCTTCTACTTCTCACGTCATTCATAAGCCACACCAATAGATGGAAACATAGCTCCTAATATATCTTGCACAATGTGACCAAAACCACATTTCACTCTCTCTTTACCCCAACAGCATCATTCATCTTATTTACCTGGTAGACTCTAGGAAACAATAAAACCAAATAGCAAGGCAGTTTGAATGAAATAAGCCTTCTTACCACACACATTAAAATTCCTCTAAGAATTTGTTCGTAGCCAATCTGAAAATCACCACTAGCAACCTAACCCCTTTCACACTCACTCTTTCCCACAAACTCTACTCCTGAAGATACATGCCACATCATACATAATTCACCCTTTCTTTCATGCTCTACTTTCAATCTTGGATGCAAATTTCAAAACCTAAATTCCACTTTAGCCTTAATCTTTTCTTTAATTTTCTTCTTACCTTGACAAATGTTTACATGCATCTCAACAAATTCACCCTCATTTTTTAAAAATATATTTTTATTGGCATTTCCACAAATCAAAGATATTACATCAATACATCACTCTTCACTAGGACACATACACCAGACAATCATAGTATGCATATTTTTAACAGAAGTCATTAGGAGAAGAGCGTCCTTCTTATATATGGGTCAGGAGTATAGCTGGGGCCCCATGTATTACTACCATAACTAGAAAAGTGGAAAGAAGGAAACGGAAACAAACTAACTGTGCTGTTCCTGGGGTCCACCCATTTCACATCCATGTGAATTCTATAGCAGGGTGGTGGTCTGCAGAGTGCCTACATCATGGGGGTGTAAAAAATGGAGGGGAGAGGGAGACTGAGTCACGTGCTCATTCTCAATCCAATGAGTTCCTCTGTGGGCAAGGTCTGTTATGCATCTAATACGGGGCGTAGCCAGGGGGTACAAGTGGTGAGTTGCGCAATGGGCTAGATGGTCTTACAAGAAACCCAATATTGCGGCAAGATCACACATTGTTGTGGAGTGGTCACCTAACACCGCCCCCACCTTCTGATATTCACATGGTAGGTACCCATGCTCCACAGCGAGTCTACCCCTATCTACTATGAGTGTCTAAGTGAATTGACCCCAGTAGGTACTGTATGAACTGTATCAGAATCTTCGGAGGATGTTGTATCCTTGTCATCCGATCCCTCACCTGCGGTCCCTCCTGGATGCTCCCAGCCCTCTAGTATTTCCTCCATAGTCTTGCCACTGGTCATCTACGTAAACCACTCGCACCTTCTCTAGTTAGAGCTCTTTCCTTCGCCCATGCCAACATAGTGCTTTACTGAGATGTACCCAGTCACACAAGCTTTATTCGGTCTATCAATCAATACTTTATTTCGGCTGAAAAGCCATAAAAGTGAACAATTAGACACCATGTCATAGTTAAACAACATATCAGTTTGTAGAAAAAACGAATAAACGAAATACCACATTATACATTTAAAAACCCTAAATGAATTTTAAAATCACATAATTTGAAGACAGTACAATACAAACATTATTATTCTTAAAATCTTAAAATCCTATCATATTAAATATAAAAGGTTAATGGCTCATTCTCTTATTCCAGTCAAATCAAATAGCAAGTTATTATAATAAATAACTAAGACCAATATGTTAAAACATACAATTATAACAATTCTCTAGTTCTTATAGCCCATGCACTTTGCAGATATCTTGCAACTGAAAAAACTATTTTATCATTTGTATCAGTTATCATTAAGCGCAATGCTATATTCCATTCCCTTATCCCCAATAATCTGCATAATGGGGCAATCCACTTCTTCCTCGGGGCCACATATCTAGGGCAAAAGAACATAAAGTGCGCTAATGACTCTGTGTTTTTTTTTACAAAAATGACAAAATATTAAATTCCGGTCTTCTGCTCTCCATCTCGCAGTGAATGACTTGAGCGGTAGGATCCCTAACCTGAACTTAAAACAGAGCGCTTTAGCATAGGGAGGATTAACATTGTCCATATAGGCCTCAAATTTGGGACTACATTTATGATCTAGAAACTGCAGGGTCCGACTACCTTTATTATTATACCATGTTTGGACCAAATTATTCTCCCAATAGCACCTATTTATGCGCTCTTTTACTTCCTTGGTCCGATTCTGAGGAGCACTTCACACCTCTTCCATATTAAGATGTTTACACATATCCCTGATGTGTCTAAACCAAGGGATCTTTAATGCACAATCATCTACTAAAAACTCTTCTAATGCTATCTGGAGAGTGGACAAATGCTCAGAAGTCCAAAGCCGAACCCAATACTTGAGTGGTCTTAATGCAATTACATTATGTATCTCGTTTAGAGCTAAATCAAATCTAAGGGGGATGAGAGGGGTGCTCATTGGCAGTCGTAAGAAGTTTCTTAAAAAGTGATTTTCTACTGCAGTCAAACACCTAGAATTAGTGTGTCCCCAAAGCTCAGCGCCATAGATTGAAGCTGCAACTGCCGCTGCTTTATAAACAGTAATAGCAGGTGATATCTCCCCTTCTGAAATATTGGCAATTTTCCTCCCTATCACTGTTGACCTCTGCCTAAGGGCCGTCAAACTCTTTCCAATCTGCGCCAACAATCCTTGATCATCACTTAGCCTAATCCCCAAATAATCAAATTGACTGACTCTCTCCACTAATTTGCCTGCTATAGTCATTTTCCCCCTAAATGATTTGTGCAGATTAAAAACCATGAACCTTGATTTGGTTGGGTTTATTTCAAGTCCTCTTTTAAAACAGAATTGGTAAAAAGCATCCAATTCATTTTGCAAGCCCATAGGTGTTCTCGAGATTAATAAAGTGTCGTCAGCGAACATTAAAATGGGAACAGAGGATCCAGCTAGCTTTGGGGCATCATGGTTACAGTTTAGTAGTTGGTCCGTCGCGCCATTAATGTAGAGGTTAAACAATGTTGGGGCCAAAATGCACCCTTGTCTCACCCCCCTACTAACCGGTATAGCTTGTGTTAAGTCACCACTTTGGGACCAGCGTAATTTAGCATACGTCCCCTCGTGTAAGTACCTTATCCATCTTAATAGTTCTTCATCAAGTTGATAGCTCTCCAACACATTCCACAATAGGTCCCTTGGGACCATATCAAAAGCAGCTTTTAAGTCGATGAAGGCTACGTACAGGTGACATTTCTTTAGTGACAAGTATCTCCAACAAAGGAGATTGAATCTGAATACCTGGTCTATTGTACTCATTCCTTTTCTAAAGCCTGCCTGAAAGTCGGAAAGAATATGGGATTCGTCTATCCATACCTGTAATCTATTCAATACCTGCTTGCTAAATATTTTTTGACTAACATCAAGCAGGCTGATAGGCCTATAATTAGTAGGTTCTTCCCTTGGCCCTTTGTTATAGATAGGGACTATTATTGCTCCTTGCCACGAGGGGGGAAGTCCCCCCCCTCAATATCTCGTTGCTAAGCGCATTTAGATACAGGGACCAAGTTGTAGGTCGGGACAGAAATAGATCACCAGGGATGCCATCCAACCCAGGGGCCTTCCCTTTGCGGACAGATTGGAGAGCCAGAGTAGTTTCTTTCAGGGTGAAAAGGTCCGGGGCAAATTTCGGTGATGGAAGTCCCCCAGAAGTTGATGAGTTTAATGAATTAGGGCAAGAATCGATGGGTTTTGATAGATAGTTGCACTACTGGTATGAGGTTTCATATATACGTTTTTAAAATGTGTCACCCAAATTTCTGGCTGGATTCCTGGGTGATTCTCCATACCTTGAGAGTTACCTTTATCTGCCACTAATTTCCAGAATAATTTGGAGTCCTTCCCATGAAGTGCCTCTACCAACCTATTCCAGTATTTGGTTTCCCACTCTTTTTTTGCATTTTTTAGTACAGCTTTATACGCAATCCTAAATTCTCTTATCTCTCTGGGCTTCCCTGCCTTCAGTGCTCCCAATAGATGTGATTTGGCCTGACGGCAGGAGTTGGAAAGCCAGCTTATCGATCTTGTCCCATTCTGTGTCCGCCTCCTTACTACCTGAAACTGCGATTTTAACCGGCTGGTCAAGGAGCCGTGCAAGTTGATCAAGTCCACCAATATAATGTTTGCATGCTTCAGTGGGGACAGTGTTTTTACAACTATTTGGTAAATTAATAGTTGAAAATTAACATCACCCTCCACCCATTCCCATTTAACATTTTTAAAATCATTTGTCTTATCTAGGACATAACCTTCGGCCCATGCTGTCATAGTTTTACCGGTGAACGGAGTAGAAAAAAAGGTGGTACTCAGAGCATAATGATGACTGTCACTGCGAGGGAGAACGACCATATCTATGAGCGATTTCCAAAGAATATCATCTACCAATACATAATCAAGGTGACTAGAATATGATCCTCTCCTATATGTGGGCGACGCCGGGGTATCTGACCTGGTGTTCCCATTTACTATTCTTAGCCCCTTTATTGCTATTAGGTCTTCTAATAAGTCTAACGCTCCCCCTTCTTTCTTATTTATAACCTTGACCGGCCCAGATTTATCCCATGTTTCTGCACACTGAATTCCTTTTTTCTGGATATCATCAATAGAATTCAGATGCACATTAAAATCTCCTGCAACAATTAGGCCCTGCCCACCCGGTAGAGAATTAAGAAAGTCTGTTAGTATATTAATCAATACTGTCTTGGTCCTATGAGTTCCAGGCCTGACATATATGTTTACAATTACTATGCTAAAGGACCCTCTAGCAGTACTAAGTTCAACCTCAACAGCTAGCAAATCCCTTGAAGGGGTTACTAGCTCCCTAACTTTAGGAAACAAATCATGTTTTAACCAAATTATCAAGCCCCCGCTGCCCTTCCAGATAATGAAGGAAGCGGGGTCTTCTGGAAGGTCCAATAACCTTCTCTATTAATCACAGATGAAGCCCATGTTTCCTGAAGTAAAATAATATGGTGTTGATCTATAAAACTACACCAGTCAGGGATAATTGTTTTCTGGAGCAGCCCTGCCACATTCCAGGATAAGAGCCTAATCGGTGGGTCGAGTTCGTCCCCCTTATCTATTTGTTTCTCTCCGTTATTATTTAAGCGAGGCATGGGGCCATACGCGATCCCCTCTGCTGGAGCACTACAATGTACTTTTGGCTCCACTCTCCAAGTGTACAATATTTGGTTACTTGCTGTAGTAAAATCTGGGCTGGATCTACCCTCTCTCCCACCCTTTATCATAAGAGCTTCACGTCAATCTATATCCGAGGTTGAACTACACTTTGAATTCCTTTGAATCCTTCTGGAAGTGTCTGTATGCAGAGTTGTTGGGATATTATGTCTCTCTAGAGGGAACTGATTTTCCAATGATTGAGGGATTTTTGGGTAAGTGACACTTGTGACGAAGCGCCAGGTCTCATTCTTAAATCTAATGACAGAAGGCCCTTAACTAAGGTCTGGCTCCTCAATTTAAGCCCTATGAAATCTGTTGACGATCCTGCTCTCGAATATCTTTGTGCAGTGACTATGTCATCCCTTATGATAGATCTACATTTCTTTGTCCCCCTTATCCAATGGATTACTTTGTTTATAAGGGAATCCCCTGGCTCATTATAACCGTTGCTTAGCTTAGGAACATTTATCATGTATATATCATGTCCACTATGTCTAATCTGAGTTGGGGGAGCTTTACTCCAAGGGTCTGATGACCTTTTATCCAAAAGTTGAAGTCTATGTGTCTCACGGTTGGCACCTCTATTCCTGGTTATCTCCCAGTTATTGGAAGTGTCCACACCAGAAGGAGTGCTTGGGCCCCCATGAGGATTCTGAATTACCACTTCGGTCCTTTTCCCCTTTGCATTTCTGTCATGGATGGTTCGGCTAGGTGAGTTTTCTTCGCCGGGAAGTTAGAGGCAGATTTGGGTATTGATTTCCTTATGTCCCCAACTATAGCAGAGATGCCATCCAACTTCTCATATATCATATGGCTAAAGGATGTAAGGTATTCTCTGAGACTCAATATTTCCGCTCTTATTTGTACTAGTTGTTGTTCCGCTGGATGTCCCCTCTGAGTAGGTGCAGATGTTAGCGTCTCCTCGTTCTCCCTTAGGATACTCCTCTCAGGGTCACAAGGCGCCAATGAAGCGAGAGGTGAAAAGCGGTTAGTACAATTTAATAGAGGGGATACAGCACCCAGCTGGGCAGGCGAACACAGATTAGAACTCTCAGTTGAATGATTGAGATTTCCTGACCTACTGAGTTCTGGATTAGGTCCCTGTGAATTAGGTGCCTGTGGTACTCTAACCACAGGGGCAAAGAAAGATTTTATATCCTTAGTAGTATCGTTAGCACCTTTTTTATGAGATTTTGAAGGCTTGGTAGCTAACAAGCTTTCCACTTCCTCTATAAGGTCGTCAATTTGGGACAGTGTACATTTTTCAGCAGAGTGCCGAGGTACTTTCTTTGCCCCTTCCTGCTCAGTGGGATTGCCACTAGCTTTCCTCTTCCCCATCCTAGTTAGAATTAAGAGTTTTCCCAAGTTCGATGTCCCAAAAATATGCGGGGAAGAAAGGAAAGGTGCGAGCACTACGGCAGTATATGAAAATTTAGCCTGGCTTGATGATAATAATTAGGAGCTGGTAAATTGGATCCTCAACTTGAAGCTGAATCCATTCACTACAGAAAAAAGGATAAAAGTGCCAAACAGTACCTCCAGGTAGCCACACTCCCATGTGCTGCCTATCCTGGAATCTTTAGGGGGATGTCAGGGGGGAGGCCCTGCCCTGCCTCTTCCTGGCAAGGACGGGCCCGCCCTAGGCCCTGGCTTTGCCCGGGCCCGTCCCGCGAGCGGGAGCGCTGAAGCAAAATTTAAAGGGCTCCCAGCCCTGGTGCAGCCCCTCCTCCTCCTCGGCCAAAGTCAGCTGGTTTCCACCAGCGCGTCCCGCGAGCGAGCGGGAGCGCTGGAGCAAAATTTTAAGGGCTCCTAGCCCTGGTGCAGCCCCTCCTCCTCCTCGCCAAAGTCAGCTGGTTTCCACCAGCGCGTCCCGCGAACGAGCGGGAGCGCTGAAGCAACCCTTCAGTACCCTGAAAACAACGCGTTCTTTCACAAGAAGGATATCTAGCACTATGCAGTTTTGCATATTCATCACATCCATACCAATTAACTCTGTATTTATTTGTGTTAGTGTGCTATCTGTAAAAGAAGCAAACAGGTCCACAAGTGTAGATAATCTTCTACTTCTCACGTCATTCATAAGCCACACCAATAGATGGAAACATAAACAATAACAGAAGTCATTAGGAGAAGAGCGTCCTTCTTATATATGGGTCAGGAGTATAGCTGGGGCCCCATGTTTAGGATCCCAAAAACGGTCTCCTGTTGCAGTATTACCTGCAACCTCATCCGTGCCCGCAACTAAGTACAACTTCCATATACAGTGACATCGCAAATAAAAATTCCCTGGGGTATCTGTGGTAAGCCATGTATTACTACCATAACTAGAAAAGTGGAAAGAAAATGTTAAGGAAACGGAAACAAACTAACTGTGCTGTTCCTGGGGTCCACCCATTTCACACCCATGTGAATTCTATAGCAGGGTGGTGGTCTGCAGAGTGCCTACATCACAGGGTGTAAAAAATGGAGGGGAGAGGGAGACTGAGTAACGTGCTCATTCTCAATCCAATGAGTTCCTCGGTGGGCAAGGTCTGTTACGCATCTAATACGGGGTGTGGCCAGGGGGTACAAGTGGTGAGTCACGCAATGGGTCTAGATGGTCATACAAGAAACCCAATATTGCGGCAAGATCACACATTGTTGTGGAGTGGTCACCTAACCCCGCCCCCACCTTCTGATATTCACATGGTAGGTACCCATGCTCCACAGCGAGTCTACCCGTATCTACTATGAGTGTCTAAGTGAATTGACCCCAGTAGGTACTGTATGAACTGTATCAGAATCTTCGGAGGATGTTGTATCCTTGTCATCCGATCCCTCACCTGCGGTCCCTCCTGGATGCTCCCAGCCCTCTAGTATTTCCTCCATAGTCTCGCCACTGGTCATCTACATAAACCACTCACACCTTCTCTAGTTAGAGCTCTTTCCTTCGCCCATGCCAACATAGTGCTTTACTGAGATGTACCCAGTCACACAAGCTTTATTCGGTATAAATAACCATCAAAGCAATAACTTACAACAATGAAATCATGATCTATACATAATAAATATATAGCAACAAGATTAAAAATACTATAGAATGAGGGATCTGCAAGTGTACAAAAAGAAAAAATTAAAATAAAACTTCACATATGCATCCCGTCCTATAAGTGAGGGACAAGTGTCAAAGTTCCTTTGGTTGACTGCTTTAAACTTCCTCATCGGTAATTTATAAGAAATTCAATGAATAAAACAATTTGAGTTAAATAAGGTAAAATCAGGGATCAATTAATATCAAATCACTATAATCCTTTTTTTTAAAGTATGTACGTGTGTGCCAAGCGGACACAAGGAACTTGCTGACCGCACAAGTTAGGAGAGAGGAACAATCTCTCAACATCAACCTAAGGGCATCTCTACACGTTCTCAACCCCATATTCCTACAAGCGGGACAAAGCCATTTCCACCGAGCAATACCATAGGCAGGACAAATAAACATAAAGTGCACTACAGTTTCCACAGAACCATTACAGCAAGGGCATTTATCGGTTAGCAGGGTGGAGCTCCATGAACTAGAAAAGGACTTCAGAGGGAGGCCTCCATACCTAAAACGAACATACAAACTTTTGCTTAATTGATCGGTAATAAAGTCCAGGAAGGGTTCGAAGTGTGGAAACCACTTATAATTTGAGAAAAAGAGATGTCAACCTACCATGTGAAGTACAAAACAGATGTTTTTCCCTAACATGGGACCAGTAAACAGATTTCAGGTGGTCCTTGTGAGCCCTCCTTAAATTATTGGTCTGGCTCCAAAAATGACTAAGTCCCAAGGTATGGAACCATTCTGAAATGTGCTTGAACCAAGGGATAGAAAGTACGTTTGGTCTATCCAGTAAGTCTTGCAAAGATTCCTTGTAGGTGACTAATTCAGGGGTAGTCCAGATACGAACCCAAAAAATGAAAGGCCTTAAAGCTATTACATCAGAAATGCGAGGGAACCCTAGGTCCAAAAATACTGGAACCAGGGGCGTACTACGAGGGCATGCCACGAGTGATCTTGCGAAGCTGTTTTCCACCACAGATAACTTGCTAGATTTAGAGCAACCCCAGACCTCAGCACCGTAGACCGCGGCACTCTGAGCCTAGGCTAGATAAATTTTAATAGCTGGGGAAACAACTTTCTCAATATTAGACATTTGAAAACGCTAAATTGCTCCTGACCTATGTGCTAGGAGGGCTGAGCTTTTCCCTACCTGGGCCTGCCAGTTCATATCATTGCTGATTCTCACCCCTAAATAATCAATAGAGTATACCTTGCTCAAGGGAACCCCATTATGCAAAATATTAAATTGTTTTGAGCTGCCAGGACCAAAGATCATAAGTTTTGTTTTACTAGAATTAAGTTCCAATCCATGATCTGCATAAAACACACTAAACCTATCCAGGAGAACCTGAAGGCCCATAGGTGTTTTAGAGATCAAGAGGGAGTCATCAGCAAATAAGAGAATTGGAACTTTTGAATTAATCAAGGAAGGGGCATCGTTTTGACACTCAGTTACAACTTGCACTACTTCATTGATAAACAACGAAAAGAGAGTAGGTGCCAGGACACAGCCCTTGCGTACTCCCCGCCTGATATTAATACGATCAGTAAGTTCCCCCTGGCTGCCCCATCTTACTCGAGCATAGGTATTCTTGTGTAATCTTTGAATTAGATGCATCAAGTTCATCGGGACGCCAATTTTCTTTAGGACTTCCGACAATTTCTGCCTTGGAACAAGATCGAACGCAGACTTAAGGTCAACAAAAGCAACATACAAGTTTTGTTTGGCCAGGGTAGCGTATTTCCAAAGTAACAAAAAAAATCTAAAGACTTGGTCCATAATGCTGATTTTTGAACGAAACCCAGCCTAGAGGGGAGATAGGACTTGGTTAGCTTGGACCCAGTCCATTAGCCAGTCTAGGACTTGCTTAGAAAAAATCTTTTGAAGATTATCAATGAGGCTAATCGGGCGGTAATTGTCTGGCAGTCCCACATCTCCTTTTTTGTGAATAGGGATCATTTCAGCTCCGAGCCACGAGTCCGGAATGGGGCTACCTGCTGCGATGGCATTTGATAAAGTATTAATGTACCACGCCAAATAACGGGTTCATACTTAAACAGGTCCCCCGGTATCTTATCGGGACCAGGAGCCTTAGCAGGCTTCAAAGAATTAATAGCTACAGTGGTTTCAGAAATTGTAAAAACAATGCCCTCCATGAGACCCTCAATAAGAGGTCTGCATTTGCCATCCGTATAGGCCTTGTGATGCTGTTGCACAGATGAGGCATAAATCTCGGAAAAATGAGCCACCCATCTTTCAGGTTGGATATGACAATTAGGAATAGCACTACCCTCTCTTTGCCTGTGAGTCAACAACCTCCAAAAAGAGCCCTCGTCTCTTTCGATTTTTGACTGCCTCCAGCAACTTCTGCCAGATCTCAGATTCCCAGTTTTTCTTCGCTAGATTCAGGGCCTTAGTGTAGCTAACTCTAGCGGTCCTAATCTCCTCCTGTGAGTGCTTGCGGAGGGCCAATTTAAGATTGAGCATAGCAAGGTCGCAGTCATTGTTGAACCATTGCCTGGATCGGATAGCATCTGGAGCATGTCTCACAGTGGTTTCTTTATAAAAAACGTTCTGTAGAAAATTTATCAATTCAACATGAATTTTCATGATTGGAAGACTATCAACCTCTTGATTTTCAAGACCAGAGAACGACTGTAGAAACAAAGAATAAATTTGTTTAACCAAAAGTGGGTTAGATATAACTTTTGGCCAACTAACACAGGTTTGCCTGGAATTTAGGGAAGGGATCGGGACGTCAGTGATCTCTAGGTGTTGAGTTCTCCCAAATGCTTTGTTGAATAGAGCAAGGCATAGAGGGTAATGATCTCTGTCATGACGGGATTCAACCTTCATATCCAGAATGTGTGACCAAAGCCTGATATCAACAAAAAAATAATCGATAGTGCTGGAAGAACACCCTCGCTTAAAAGTGGGGGCACGGTTTAGATCAGATCTAGTCCGACCATTACATTCCCTGAGTCCATGGTGTAGGCAAAGGGAAGCCATCTGTGTAGCGGCACAAGAACCAATGCTAAGAGAATCATCCTTTGCTTGGGGGATACCCCAGGAGTCGTCCTCTTCAGTTGTTAAATTACCTACGAGGTTCTTGGATACAAAAGAACAGTTTATATCGCCCCCTATCACCAGATGGTTAGAAGGATGCAAAGATTCCATATACTCAACTAGCTGGGCAAGTACCCTTGATTCCATGTTGGGGGGACGAACCTCGCGTACACGTTGACCAAGGTCACTATAAAACCAGGGTGAAATATAAGTCTAACACCCATGAGATCTAATGAGTTAAGGGGTAATACAGAATGGTCGCATTGCAGTTTCTTATTCACTAAAATCATGAGCCCACCCATAGGCCTACCAAAGCCTCCAGAGGTAGGCTGAGCTGCGACAGAATAAGTTGTGAACCCCTCAACATATATTAACTCTTCCGCCCAGGTTTCCTGAAAGAGGCATAAGTCTTGCTTAGAGATGAAGTTAACCCATCCAGGATCTCCCATCTTTTTCCTTATTCCAGCCACATTCCAAGATAAAATATTAAGTACAGAGGGCACGGGTGTGGGTCTAGCTCTCGGGGATATGATTGAGTTCAGAACCCTTGATCGTTTGCCTCTATGAGACATAACAACTGAAGTGGGGGACACTGAGGGAGAGACGTCATTTAGTCAATCTAAATCAGATAACCGGGGGGAGCGGATCTTGGTCAAAGCTGATTGATTGCTATTAAGTGGACCCAGAGCCTTTCCCTCATGAGTATTGGAAGATCTATCAGTCCTTCGTAACTCCCCGCCTGGAGAATACATGCAGAGGCCAATTCCGATATTTCTACCAGATGTCAGACAATGAGTCCGTAGGTTGAAAGCCATAAGGTTATCAACCATAGAGGTGTCAAAAAAGAAGATTGAAATGTAATCAAAATCTGAGTCTGGTTGAGCATATCTACGTCCCTCCCAAATATCAGAACGGATAACAGACAGACATTTCCTCTGAATGCGAAACCAATAGACAACTTTATTAATGAGAGAATCATGAGACTCTCTCTGCCCAGCAGATAACCTGGGGACCCCTGTCATATAGATGTGTGCATCCTTCCTACTCTGATCGTGTCTCCCCTTTGGAACTGTCGCCTGAATGAATTTGGATTGACCTAGGCGTGAGACTCTGGGTGGACTTGCGGGCACCCATGCACCCTTCCCAACCATGGCTCCCATGGACAGGGGATTTATACAGGAAGGACGTAGATTGTTATTTCTTGGAGCGGGAATAAACATGCGACCGGGGTCGGAGGGGTTGCCATCGGATAGAGAGAGGCAACTCCCCTTTTAATTTATAGCCACACTCATAGACTTAGCCCCCTGCTTTGGACATTTGGGGTGAGAAACTAAATTGTCCCCAGTGTCTAATGTAGCTAGCACGTTAGGCCCTCCAATCAGCTCAGGAAGGTGGTCATTCGTGCTAAGCGATTTACAATTACACAATACCTTCGTCTCAGATAGTCCAGAAATGTTATCCAGAATAACCATTACCAAGGATTTTAAATTGTCCAGCTTCTGGGAAACAATTTCCAGTTCAAGCGACATCTTGCGTTGAGCCTGCCAGACCAATGCCTCTGTATCAGGTTCCACAGAAATTAAGGGCGGAGAACAACCTGGGCTCTAGCTAGAAGTGGATATGAGTTGAAATCTATTGGAACAGAGAATATCACTAGAAACTACAGACTTGGAACCCAAATGCAGAGAGTCCCTAAATTGGTTACATTCTGCAACATCAACACTTGAAGTAGGCCTCATTGATGGTGAGGAGATTGCAGCCTCAGATATAGGAGGGGGATGGAGGTCCGCTTCCACAGACAAAGGAGGTGTCCGTAGTTTCTTGATAAATAGATCCGGGATCTTCCTAATAGTAGAAGTAGCAGGAATGGAAGGAGCGGTAATGGATGGACTCCTCAATATTGCCTCTACTTCCTCAAACAAGGTGTCAATAGCTTGAAACTGATTCCTAATGGGCTTGGGAGGGTCGACCAGCTCATTTCTTGTGTTTTTTGGCGCCAGAAGGTGGCGCAGGGACATCATCTGCCTTGCGCTTCCCCATAATTCACTACAGCGTGTCAGAGCCAAGGACTGGGGTCCCCAAGAACGAGAACAAAAGGGAAGTTGAATAGTGATGACCCAGCCCGCGAGGATCTCCTAAGTGTAGGAAGAGAGCATGGGTACCTGGGACTGGGGATCCCACCAGGCACTGACCAGGCACTGGCAAACCTGCTATTACCACAGTACAGATGAAAGAGGGGGGGCCCAGCCCAGCCTCCTCCGGTCTCCGACATGCACAGGACGGGCCCGCCCTTGGCCCGGGTGCGCCCGCGCGCGTCCCGCGAGGCAGGAGCGCTATTCAGGATTTAAAGGGCTCCTGCCCTTGGTGTAACGTCACTGCCTCCTCCTCCGCGGCCCCAGGTGAACAAAAGCGCGTCCTGCGGGAGCGCTATTCGGGATTTAAAGGGCTCCTGCCCTTGGTGTAACGTCACTGCCTCCTCCTCCGCGGCCCCAGGTGAACAAAAGCGCATCCCGCAAGGCGGGAAAACTATTCGGGATTTAAAGGGCTCCTGCCCTTGGTGTAACGTCACTGCCTCCTCCTCCGCGGCCCCAGGTGAACAAAAGCACGTCCCGCGAGGCGGGAGCGCTATTCGGGATTTAAAGGGCTCCTGCCCTTGGTGTAACGTCACTGCCTCCTCCTCCGCGGCCCCAGGTGAACAAAAGTGCGTCCCCATAGTGACTTCCTTCCTCCATGTCTCAAGAGTGGGGGGCATCCTGGACTTCCATAGGAGGGCTATACGCCTCTTTGCTAATGCCAAGTCTAAATTTAAGAATTTGGGAGCAGATGTACCAAGAAGGCCATTTGCGAGTCGGAAATGGCGATTTTTAAGAAATCGCTATTTCTGATTCACAAAATGCAATGCATCACATTGTGCGATTCGGTAATAGCAATTTCTTATAAATCGCAAATGCTATTACCGAATCGCAAATTGCGATACCGGCCCCATTCGCACCTATGGGCGTGTAGGCCCATATTTGCGAATTTTCTGCATTTCCAAAATTGCGATTTCTGAACTGGAAATCGCAATTTGGGAAATGCAAAACCCCAGGGTGCTGGGGGCCTAAGGCCCCCTCTGCTGCACCCCAAAACGTTTTTAGGACATGTAAGGTTCACACATGCCAAAAGGGCATGTGTGCTTCACATGTACATTTTAAAAATGCATTTTAAATGCATTTTTTAAATTTGCACATGGTTACCACCAAGTTCAACTTGGTGGCAAATAGCGATTCCTTAATGCCCAATTCGCATTAAGGAATTGCTTCTTACATGTGCTTAGAAATCGCAAATAAGGAATCCTTATTTGCGATTTCTTATTTAGAGAGTCACAATTTGCTTTCACCGAGGTCAATGGGATCTTTGGACCCAGTGAAGAGTGTGGTTAACCAAATACAATCATTCCAGTCTCAATCAATACAACAACAAAATAAACACCATGACCAATTTGGCCACAGAAACAAAATTCCAAACTGTGACAAGTTTCAAAGCTTTAACAACAAAGCCAAAAGTCATGTAAATAGTGTGCAAGATCAAATTATATAAATAAATGAAAACCATAGGCTGACTAAATCTGCAAAACACATTTAATCCGCTCAATATCTACACCAATAAACATTCCAAAAGAATTACACACACAAGCGATGATATAATTTGTGCAACAGAGACAGATTTCAAATTGTTAGACAGTGACATCAGTCAAATTCAGATTTACAGAGTAATGCATCCATTTTTATGGGCAAGTTTCTCTCTACTGCTATTGTGCCAAGTGTGTGTGGGAATAGGCTAACACCTGCAGGGCAAAAGCAAAAAAAAAGAAGACAAAAATAATTTGGAAAAATCAAATCTATCTCGAGTTAGATTAAACTAACTAAAAATCAAAGTAACAGGTGTCAGCATGCCCAACTAATTAAAAAAAGACAAGGTGACAAATAACATTGCAATTTGTTATACCTCTCATGGGATCAGCATAGAATTCAGATTCGTAAGCAGAGCATTTCAGATGTAACAGAATTGATCAGAAGCACCATCAGGGGAAAGTGCAGAACACGAGCTGCACATCAGGTACATGCAAGGGACAAGTTAACAATACACATTTTAAGAGGGGCCTTAACAGCATGAATGCCAAGAAAAGACTTAACAGTGTGGGGATTAAGTGTATATTGATTAAAATTTGCAAAAGTCTCTGCCTAACTAGGAATGTCCAAAATGTTTCGATTGGTTGATTGAGTAGGTCCACATCTCATGAAAAGAACAATAGCCAATGAAAAATAAGACACCCATTCATTTTGCAACATCTCCAGATTCACTCAGGATAGGTGTGAAGTCATCTCTCATTCAGTGTGACACCGGCAATAACAAACAACTCTGTACATTAGTTGATACATTCCGAAATCTTCCCATGACTCACAACAGTTCCAGCAATTCACATGAGAACTAATTATTGAACAATGGGGTCTGTCTTAATGTCCAGATCTACATCTTTTGATGTACCAGTTCCAAGGTAAAAAGCTCACACATAATACCATAGAACTCTTTGCTAAACTTGGAAAACAACCTACTGAAAAATTCAGGTTCAAGGAAAATAAATTATTCAGCTTTTTCATTACTATTGCAAATATGAAACCTCAGGCCTAGTTATGCTAAGACAAGAAATTCAATGCATTAATATTGTTTAAAATAAATACACACAATAAGCAAACTCATGAATATATTTCATTAATATTATACCACTAAATATGCAAAGCATTTCAATATTAATTGCAATCTTTGTTAATGCATTTCATCAGATATGACTGAGATGTGCATTTATTTTACTGCACACATGTAACTTTGAACTAAAAACTCATACAAATCAACATAAACCATAAATATTTTCTACTCATAATAATTTATTCTAATGATTAATAACTCTCAAACATTGTTATAAATCAGTTTAGCATTTTATTAAACACAGTTGGGCATGGCGTCTGCCATGGTAAGCACAATGTCCACCAATAGTAGGCACAATGTCCACCATAAAAGCAAAACGTGTACACTTTAAAATACATGTTAGTGCATCTTGGTTAGACTTTCAATGCGAATATAAAGTCACCTAATGTTGACTTCTGTGCCACTAAAACATTACCAAAATGTTTGCTCTATCAATCCCTCTTCTGACGGCAAATTAAGCCATCACAAAATGACACTCTCATTTACAATGAGGCAACCCAAAGCCTGGTTGTTTGATAACGTGAAGGCCTTGGTCTACTGACATTTTCAATCCTGTTCAGGTTTTTGTAATAACTGCTCCTCATGTTATCCATTTCAATTTCTTCCCTCCTCTGTTTATTCTTAGCTCCTTGTTCCTTCCAAAAATTGTATGATTTGTAAAGTCCAAGTGCAACAATAAAGCACACAATAATAATCAATAAAGGTCACAGGATCATGCTCACAATTCCCTTTCCTAAATCTCCAAACCACGATCCAACATTCGAAAATCCTTTACCTTGATTCCTAGACATTGGTCTCTTTCATATCTTTCAGGTCATGTTTCAGGTTTGTCATATTTGATATGAACCTCCTTATCTCCTTACAGTTATCAGGAATAAAGGTTCAATAATGTTGGGCCTGTAAACCTTTGCAGACTTCCCCTTCCTTTGTCAATAAGATGTCTAACTCAAGACAATTTTGCAAAACGATTGATCTCATAGCAACCTTTTCCGTATGTACTAAAAGCATAGCACTTGCATAATCAGTTGACATCTTATCTACAATAGTTGACAACTTTCTTATGTTGATGTCATTCAGAAGCACACCAACAGATGGAATCACTGCACCACAAATGTCACCTGTAATCTCTGCTGCATTAGTTCCTCTCTTTCTCCTGGAATTAGATTTTCCTTTTCAGATTGGTTTGTCAAATTTTTCTACACTGTAGATTTTCAGAAAACCTACCCATAGATAGCATGAACCATACAAGGCTTTCAGCAGTTTGTAATAGGCATGTTCCCCTCAAATGAAATAAACACCTGGTAATGCCGGGTCTTGTCCAATTACCATAAAATTCCAAATACTCTTTAACAAAAACACATGTCTACATTCACTAGCACCTACAAATGTATTATCAATCTTTGAGGACATAAACAAAGCCAGGGTAGTAATGGTAAATTAACTGTACATCCTATATGTGTCCAACAGTAATACATAGGGGCAGATTTAAGAGCCCCTAGAGTCTCCTTGAGCCACATTTGTGTCATTTATTTTACGCTAATGTGACCCAACAAGGCCAAAATCAATTAGCCAAATATACAAAGTGGCGGTGCATTGCGCCACATTGTAACCCATTGCTCTACATTATGTCTGCGCCAAGCACAATGTCTGCAAAGGGGGTGTTCCCCCGTTAGGGGGCCTGAGAAAATGGCATGAAGAAATCTAAGAGACTTTTTGGTGGCAATTTTTTTTGCCACTTTTAACAGCTGCTCAGACCAGGAGTTAAAAGGAGGCACACCATTGCTTGCAATGGGCCTCAATGGGCTTTGCAGGATTAACATCAACATTTTTGACATTAATCCTACAAAGCTCCGAACTAGCATCAAAATATTGACGCTAGTTCCCCTAACTACCTTGATGGTGCTCCGTATTTTAGATACGGCGCACACATGGTGGAATTAGGAGGGTGCTAAGGTGCACACGGAAAGTGTGCAGCGCCATTTTTCTTAAATCAGGCCTAGAATCTTTTATACATTTCAAATAATGGTCAAAGATGGTGCTGAATGGCTACAATGCCCTTCTACCGTACAGCATAAACATATACTGAACCGAATACAGGACATACAAAATACCAAGGTCTAACCACAGCACTCAACATTAGTTCCAGTAGATATTGTTTGAATACGTTTAAAGTCACAAAGGTTCCAAACCAGTCTCTTTTGAAAAGTGAATTCTTCTTTATTGCAAGATTATGGTACCAACAACTTCAATCATGTAGACTCAGTTCTTCGTTACCAATTTGCTCATCAACAGCTAACACCTGTTTTGTCACTAAAGTGACTTTTTCAAGGCTGTAAAGTGCAGAAACAAACATATAGGCCCTCATTACGACTTCGGCGGTCTTTTCGTAAGACCGCGAAGCCGTGGGTGCCAAAAGACCGCCAGTGCAGGTGGTCTTAAAACCTCCCTGTTATGACTGATTTCTGAATTCCTCCCGAAATGAGGGGGAATTCCGACATCAGTCATGTTGGCAGTCCACAGTGAAGAGGCAGTACACCTCCAGCACCACCACACCAAAAGGATGCTGCGCGCCATCTTACGGCACGCAATACGGCATGGCGGTGTCCTGATGGTGGGGCGCTGCTGGCAGTGGAAGTGCCCAGACACGTCCCCTCCCGGACGACCTCCTTGACGGACGAGGTGAGTAGATCGTCCGACAGGGGAGGGTGTGTCTGTGTGCGTGTTTGAGTTTGTGAGTGTATGTGTGAATGTTGTGAATCAGGGGGGGTGTGGGTGCGTGTCTGAGTGTGTAAGTGATTGTGGAGGGGGTGAGAGGGGCTGTGAGTGTTTGTGGATTGGGGTGGGGAGTGTATGTGTGTAAGTGGATTAGGGTTGGGGTGTGAGTGTTTGTGGATGGTGGAGGGGTGAGTGCGTGTGTTCTTGGTGTCAGTGATTGCGGGCGTGAGTGCGATTGAGCGGATGGAAGGGGTGCGTGTATGTATGTGTGTGCATGTGTATGTAAGTGTATGATGAGGGGGTGAGTAATTGTGTGAGTGGACACGGAGGGGGTGCGTGTATGTGTGAGTGAACTGGGAGAGCGGGTGCATGTGTGTCAGTGGACGGGGAGAGCAGGTGAGTGCTTGTATGTGGTGCAGGGGAAGAATGTATATATGCACTACGGGAGAGGGGGGTGTAAATGTATGTATGCGCTGGGGGAGAGGGAGGCGGGGGGTGAATGTATGTATGTGCTGGAGGGGGGATGGGGCTGTGAATGTATGTAGGTGCTGGAGAGGGAGTGAATGCATGAGTGAGTGTATGTATGTTAGTGTGAATGGGGGTGTATGACTCGAGTGCGTGTGTGTGTGGGAGTATGTGGGTGCATTTGTGCGGGTATGTTGACGTGTGTGTGGGAGATTCCCAATGACAGGAATGCAGATTCCTGTCACCGGGTTACAAGACCGCCAGCTTTTTCTGGCAGTGCGACCACCAGAAAAATGCTGGCGGTCTTTCGCGTCATATACTGCTAGTGGTATTACGGCAGCCAGAGGTACTCACTTCCAGCCTGGCGGACTGTGGAAAAGTGGCAGGACAGGTGGAGTATCGGCGGTTTGGCTTAGGCCAAACCACTGAACTCGTAATTTGGTGATCTTCACCGCAGGCCCATTGACGGTGAAACCGCCACCGCGGGTCTGGCAGTCTTAAGACCTGGTACTGTTCAAGATGTATTATTTTACTGAGGACATAACATCCAACTGTAACGGTAGCCCTGTGAGAAGAATAGACACCAATACCACAACCACATCAAAAAAAGTGGGCACCCAAATGTGATGAAAGAAGCCATGGAGCGAGTGTAGAAAAAAGTGTGAACCGGTAATGGAAAAGAAGGTGGATCCTAGAGTGTGCCATAAAACATGCAATAAACTACTGACAATAAGTAAAATAAGATCACTTTCCAATGAGGTCTGAACCTACCATAAAGTAACGTCATAAGATGCGGCCCCTCTATGATATAAATCAGCCATTTTTAGTCAAACTGTAATACAACATAATGGGGGTCATTACAACATTGGCGGTATAAGGCGCTTACCGACATGCAGAAGACCGCCAATAGACCGCTGCTGCCGCGGTATACCGCCACAGCTATTATGACACACATCACAGAATCCGCCGAAATTCAGACACCCACACAACACCGCCACACCAACGGTCAGCGATAAACATGCAGAAACAAATCCTCCACCTCCACGCCAAAAGAAACACGCCCATGCTATTACGACCCACGAATCCACGCGGCGGTCATTCAACCGCGGTATTCCATTGGCGGTACACACCGCCGCGCTCAAAATACACACACATCTACAAAACACCGCCACATTGGACAATTCGAAATACACACACCTGATACACATACACACACCACTCCCACACACCCAACACAATATAAAATACACACCCACATCACCCACAAACCCCTACGACCAGAAATTCTGAGAGAAGGCCAGAGATACAGCACAGCAATTGACAACCCCATCACACAGAGGCACACAACACCATCACCCACACAACATCCACGCACAAAACACCACCCGCCACTACACTCACAACACTCATCACCACATACACCACCCCACACCTCACCCACACCACCCCATGTCACGCCAAAGACACCCCGCTTCTCCGAGGAGGAGCTCAGGGTCATGGTGGAGGAAATCATCCGGGTAGAGCCACAGCTATTTGGCTCACAGGTACAGCACACATCAATAGCCAGGAAGATGGAGTTATGGCGCAGAATAGTGGACAGGGTGAACGCCGTGGGACAATACCCAAGAAATAGGGAGGACATCAGGAAGAGGTGGAACGACCTACGGGGGAAGGCGCGTTCCACGGTCTCCAGGCACAACATCGCGGTGCAGCGGACTGGTGGCAGACCCCCACCTCCACCCCCACCTCCTCCCCCACAACTAACAACATGGCAGGAGCAGGTCTTGACCATCTTGCATCCTGAGGGCCTCAGAGGAGTCGGTGGAGGATGGGACACTGGTAAGTCTAATCTTAACTATCATATCCCCCACCCTACCTGCATGCTATCACACACCCCCACCCACACCCCCTCCCCTATCACTCCAACTCCTCACTAATGTACCCATGACACCAACGACCCATCCCAACACCAAGCCCTGCATAACACAACTAAGCATGGTCACCCCTCACTAAAGCATGCTCACGGCACATACCCAGAACACCCCCCCAACCATCATCACACAAGCCCCCACACAGGAATGCTTGCACTGGGGTTCACGCACACCCACCCATTGCACACCATTACACACACACATGCAATAATCATGTTCTTATAAGCCTGCAGGAACCCGAAGAACCGTCACCACACCAGAGGGTCCAGACAACACCACTCCACCCCCAGAAGAGGCCCACAGTGACGAGAGCAGCTCTGCCCTACTGGATCCTGATGACCAGCCCGGACCATCGTGGGCCTCAGGACAGTCTGTTCCCTTTGCACAGGCACAGCCCAACACCGACCTTCCATCCTCTGGTAACACCAGCACAGCACCCACCCAGCGGGCCCAAACCTCCCTACCCAGGACAGGTCAATCAGCGGTGTGCCCACCACTACAGGGCACCCAGGCTAACCCACCTCCCCAACAACAACAGGGACCTGGGGGCAGTGGTAGTGGGCACACGGTCCAGGGGACGGAGGCCCAGGAACACCAGGGAACTTGGAGGGCTGCTGTGCAACAGAGGGAGGACAGGCCAAGGGAACCAACTCTCCACGAGGCCCTCTCCTCCATCATGGGAGCATACCACTACTCCCAGGAGACGATGGCGACGGTCCTGGACAAGTTGCAGGAGACCCTGCGTCTGCAGGAGGAGCAGTATTTGGGGTTCAGGGAGGAGCTAAGGACCATCGGATCCGCCCTGGGCACCATCGTAGGGGTGCTGAAGGACATACAGCAGACCTTGAGGGACACCGTGGCACTCCAAGGGGCCCCTGACACTAGCCACGACGATGAACTGCCCACCACATCCGTCGGCGCTAGTGGACAGGACGCCCCGCCACAGGACCACCACACCAGCACCCCACCCCCTGCAGACGGACAACCACCACGCAAGCGGTGCCTGAGATCCAGGAACAGGACAGAGCAAGATGGCAAGACCCCCGCCAGGAAATAAGACCACCCTGATTGTCCTCCCACTGTCCCACTTTGTTACCCTGTCCATATTCGAACTGCCCCAGCTCAACTTCCTATGCCCAGATGGGCAGTGCACCTGTGAGACTAATAGACTGGACTCTGCCATGGACATTCCTCCACCATCCCCCATCACCAGTTTACAACCCCCCTTCATTTTTTGAGCGCTTAAATAAACACCCTTGAAACACAAAACAATCTGGAGTCAGTCTATGATTTGGTACTTTGTATTATCAATTACAGTGTCATTATGGGTTACCCATTGTAAGGCTAACATACCTATGTCACACATCACAAGCCCTTGAAGGATGCAACCAGTTGACACGTAGGTTACCACACTTGTGAAACTGAAATGGAAGGGTACAACTCAATTAACAAATAGTGATTGAAATGGAGGTACAGGATAGAGGTAGACGTGTGAAAGTTAATGTAATGTTAAACCAGAAAATGTTCTCACCTGTGTGTCACTGGAAATATTGCTGTATGACTGACTCCCTGTTGTTGTTTTCTTCTTCCTCAGCTTCATCCTCATCACTGTCCACAGGCTCCACAGACTACACAGCTGCGACAACACCGTCATCTGGATCATCCTCCTGCAGAACAGGCATCTGGCGTCGCAATGCCAAATTATGGAGCATGGAGCAGGCGACGATGATGTCGCACACCTTCTTCGGTGAGTAGAATAGGGATCCACTTGTCATATGGAGGCACCTGAACCTGGCCTTAAGGAGGCCGAAGGTGCGTTCAATAACCCTCCTAGTCCGCCCATGGGCATCATTGTACCATTCCTCTGCCCTGGTCCTGGGATTCCTCACTGGGGTCAATAGCCAGGAACGGTTGGGGTAACCAGAGTCCCCCAATAGCCATACACAGTGCCTCTGGAGTTGACCCATCATATCAGGGATGCTGCTATTCCGCAGGATGTAGGCGTCATGCACAGAGCCAGGGAACATAGCATTTACCTGCGAGACGTACTGGTCTGCCAAACAGACCATCTGGACATTCATCGAATGATAACTCTTCCTGTTCCTGTACACCTGTTCACTCCTGTGGGGGGGGGACCAGAGCTACATGGTTCCCATCAATGGCACCTATGATGTTGGGGATATGTCCAAGGGCATAGAAGTCACCTTTCACTGTAGGTAAATCCTCCACCTGAGGGAAAATGATGTATCTCCTTATGTGTTTCAGCAGGGCAGACAACACTCTGGACAAGACGTTGGAAAACATAGGCTGGGACATCCCTGATGCCATGGCCACAGTAGTCTGAAATGACCCACTTGCTAGGAAATCGAGCACTGACAGCACCTGCACGTCAGGGGGGATTCCAGTCGGATGGCGGATCGGTGAAATCAGGTCTGGCTCCAACTGGGTACATAGTTCCTGGATAGTGGCACAGTCAAACCGGTAGGTGACGATGACATGTTTTTCTTCCATTGTCAACAGGTCCACCAGCGGTCGGTACACCGGAGGATTCCGCCATCTTCTCATATGTCCCAGCTGGCGGTGCCTATGAAGGACAACAGCTAAGAACCAGTCACTATTCTTCCAGGTATGTACCCACAGTTACACACAAGACTACATCAGACACAAAACCCTTCCTGTATGTGTGTTGAGTGTAGGCCTAGCTATGTGTGATGCAGTAGTAAATGAAGCCATGTGGGCCCCTGAAATGGCGGCTGCCTGACCTCTAAACTAGGACAATGGGATTGTGGGGTAACTGCGCTGGTGTTGCACACCGTCGCGGTAGGCGGTCATAGACCGCGGCGCAATCCTGCATTGGTTAACATTGGACCCTATGGGTCGCAGGAGCCAATGAACAGGTGCGCCGGCGTTGATGATGTGCACCGCCGCGGACGTCACCGCCATTTTCTATCTGTTCAATCACTAGATACCTGACCTTCGACAGGAGAGGACCTACACTGCTAGTGCTGCTGTGACCTCGGTCTGGAAGCGACGATGGCTGCTGCGTCTGGGGAAAGGGCCCCTGCCTTCACTGCACAGGAGTTGGAGAAACTTGTGGATGGGGTCCTCCCCCAGTACACGCTACTCTACGGTCCTCCAGAACCACAGGTTAGTACACAGGGAGCACGTTGTATGGGCTAGGCCTGGGTGGAGAGGGCTAGGTGGAAGAGGGAAGGGGGCAGAGTACATAGAACATTAATGCATGGGAATGAATGGGCCACATGGCCAGAGTAGAGAGGGGGCCACTCACATTGACGGTGCAGTTGGTAATGACTGTTCCTCTTCCCTTGTGCATGTCATGTAGGTCAGCGCCCACCAGAAGAGGGACATTTGGCGTGCCATCGCCAAGGAGGTCCGGACCCTGGGGGCTCACCAGAGATGGGGCACCCACTGCCGTAAGAGATGGGAGGACATTCGCCGCTGCAGCAAGAAGACGGCGGAGGCTCAGCTGGGGATGGCCTCCCAACGTGGGAGCGGTGCCCGTCGCACCATGACCCCCATGATGTTCCGGATCCTGGCAGTGGCCTACCCGGAGTTGGATGGGTGCTTGAGGACATCACAGCAGACACAAGGGGGTGAGTACAACCTCATTCTGCGGACTTTGCGTGCAGTGGAGGTGTCTGGGTGGGGGGAGGTGGGCTGTGGGTGTCCCTAGGCCAGGGCGAGTTCGGTAGGCAAGGCCCCTCCGTAATGTAGGCCATGTGGCACTCAACCCCACCTCAGCAGAGTGCCAAGTTGAGGTATAGTTGCCCCTGTGGCATCCATGTGCGCAGATGTCCACCATTGCCATGTAGGCCATATCCCAGAAATTGCATCTGCAGAGGGCAGGAGCACGGCGTAATGCAGGGGGCTGCAGCGTCTGTCTTGTCCGCCAACGGTAGCGGAATGGCATGCACTAAAACTCTCTTTCTTCTGTCTCCCCCCCCTTTTCCTGCTCTCCATGTCCTTTTGTACATCAGCATCATCAGGCGGAGGTACAGTGGCACCGGAGCACGAGGGAGCTGCATCCCACATGGCCATGGAGGCCCACACCACGGCCTCTGAATGCACCAGTGGGACGGAGGGCGAGGGGAGCTTCACGTCGGCCACCGGATCACCAACCAGTGACACAGACTCGTCCGCCGATGGGAGCTCCCCTGTGGTGGCGGCACCATCTGTGCGCCCCACTTCTACAGGTACAGCCGCCACCTCCCCTACCAGTACCACCCTCCCAGTAGCCCCTCAGCGTTCACCCTGTGCCCGCTCAAACAGGAGGGTGGGCATCACCTTCACCCCAGGCACCTCAGGCCCTGCCCCAGTTACCCCTGCTGCCCTCAGGGAGGAGGCCATTGACCTCCTCAGGTCACTCACTGTTTGGCAGTCTACCATTGTGAATGCCATCCAGGGTGTAGAACGAGAGTTGCAACACGGTAATGCATTCCTGGAGGGCATTCATTCTGGTCAGGCTGTCCTTCAGCAAACCCTGCAATCTCTGGCCTCAGCACTGATGGCAGCCATTGTCCCTGTGTCCAGCCTCCCCCCTCCAACTTCCTCCACCCAGACCCAATCCCCTGTACCCCAGCCCATCCCAAGCGCACCTACAGACCAGCATGCACACAAGTCAACACACACAAGTAGCTCAAGCAAACATAGGCACCACACACACCACAGGCACTCACGCAAGCCTCACCCACATACAGACACAGCAACATCCACTGCCTCCACTGTGTCCCCCTCCTCCTCTTCTCCCTCCTCCCTCCCAGTCTCGTCTACACACACACCTGCATGCACCACATCTACAGGCACCATGAGTCGCACAAGGAGACCCAGCACCCCATGCCGCTCACCTGCACTCACCACCTCCATTTACACGTCCCCTGTGTCCTCTCCCAGTGTGTCTGTGACGCCCTCTCCCAAAGTACACAAACGCCGGCAATCACTCACCCAACATCCATCCACCTCACGACAGCCTCCAGTACCTGCACCTGCACCCAAAACTGCTAAAGTGACACCTCCGACAACCACCTCCTCTTCCTCCACTCCCAGACCCCCTCCAGCTACCCATCCCAGTGTCCGTCTGTAAAATTGACCTTTTTGCCCCCACCACCCCCTCCAATTCATCAGTCCCGTCGTAGTGCCTCAGCCAAAAAGCCTCCAGTACCAGTGGTGCGTGTTGAAGGCTTGTGGAGTGCACCGGCCACTAGGGCAGGCAGTAGGACCCGGAGCCAAGGCACTGGCAGCCCACCCCCTGTAAAGGCTCTAAAATTGGAGAGTGGACGACGGGACCGTGTTAAGACTCCTGGTGGGACAACAACTGACATGGGTTCGATGGGGATTGGTGAGTCAGCTGTAACTCCAACAAAGGTGGGGAAGGTCCAGAGGAAGTCTGCCTAGTCTGTTGTGAGTGTCACGGCGGAGAAGTGCGCCATCATTTCCGGCGGTCCAGACACAACCGCCAGCACCGTCGTCACTGGTCCAGAGACCACCGCCGGAGTCACAGCCCAGGAGGGCCCAAGTATCGTCACTGGTCCAGAGACCACCACCACCGCCGGAGTCACAGCCCAGGAGGGCCCAAGTATCGTCACTGGTCTAGAGACCACCGCCACCGCCGGAGTCACAGCCCAGGAGGGCCCAAGTATCGCCACTGGTCCGGAGACCACCGCCGGAGTCACAGCCCAGGAGGGCCCAAGTATCGTCACTGGTCAAGAGACCACCGCCGGAGTCACAGCCCAGGGGGGCCGAAGTATCGTCACTGGTCAGGAGACCACCGCCGGAGTCACAGCCCAGGAGGGCACAAGTATCGTCACTGGTCAGGAGACCACCGCCAGAGTCACAGCCCAGGAGGGGCCCGGATACCACAGCCCCGCTGGGCAATGATGGAACATCATGCCACACACCAATGCCCAGTGTAGAGAACGTCATGCCACACACCAATGCCCAGTGTAGAGATCGTCATGCCACACACCAATGCCCAGTGTAGAGATCGTCATGCCACACACCAATGTCCGTATCAGAACCGCCATGGCAAAGCACCGCTGAACAGGGCAAAGACCGCCATGGCAAAGCACCGCTGAACAGTCCAGAACCGCCATGTCATAGCACCGCTGAACAGTCCATAGACAGCTATGGCAAAGCACCGCTGAACAGGGCAAAGACCGGCATGGCTAAGCACCGCTGAACAGTCCATAGACCGCCATGGCAAAGCACCGCTGAACAGGGCAAAGACCGCCATGGCAAAGCACAGCTGAACAGTCCAGAACCTCCATGTCCAAGCACCGCTGAACAGAACCGCCATGTCATAGCACCGCTGAACAGTCCATACACTGCCATGGCAAAGCACCGCTGAACAGGGCAAAGACCGGCATGGCTAAGCACAGCTGAACAGTCCAGAACCGCCATGTCAAAGCACCCCTGAACAGTCCAGAACCGCCATGTCATAGCACTGCTCAACAGTCCATAGACTGCCATGGCAAAGCACCGCTGAACAGGGCAAAGACCGGCATGGCTAAGCACCGCTGAACAATCCAGAACCGCCATGTCAAAGCACCGCTGAACAGGGCAAAGACCGCCATGGTGAAGACCGCTGAACAGGGCAAGCACCGTGTAGGAATGAAAAGACCACCACAGCAGGCATCCTTATCCCATGTGCAGCTGGGACAGTGACAGGACATGTACTTTCATGGGGAGACTCATTCAGTCTGGGCACCAGTCCCACCCAGTACCAGTAGAGAACTGCATCTACTTGAGAGACTGAGGCTTTGCACTCCCCAGGATGGCACAGTGGGCAACCCACCCACTGTAGAGACTTGAGAGACTGTGGTTTTGCACTCCCCAGGATGGCACAGTGGGCAACCCACCCACTGTAGAGACTTGAGAGACTGTGGCTTTGCACTCCCCAGGATGGCACAGTGGGCAACCCACCCACTGTAAAGACTTGAGAGACTGTGGCTTTGCACTCCCGAGGATACATCAATGGGCATGGAGCCCCGTCGTGGATCTGGCTTCGCATTCATCTGGCTGAGGTGCCCCCCCTTCCCTTCCCCCTGAGGTGCCTGTAGTATTTCTATCTGATGCCCCGGCAGTGTTCTCTCCGATTGTGCTCAGGTATTTATTGTGGGCGTCGCCCATGCATTTGTGGACTGTTGGTGCACGGACATTGTTGTGTACATATCTGCACTACTTCTCGGATTGTATATAAAATTAAGAGTGATTTTGAAATATATATCTGTATATTTTTGTATGACATGTATATTGGCACATTACAATGTTTGCCCGAATTTCGCTTTGTGTATTCATTCTTCCGGGGGTATTGTGGGTTGTTACTGTGATTATTGTGAATGCATTGGTGTGTATGTTGTAATGTGCGAGGGTGGGGGAGGGGGTGTTTGGTGGGTGTCCCCCTAACTTTTGCCTCCCCCCTCCCCCGTGTCGTAGGTGCAGTACTCACTGGTGTCTTCGGCGCCTATGTAGCTGTTGGTCATAGGGCAGGTAGGATTTGTAATTCGGGCTCCATGGTGTCCTCGTTCCTCGTGGGATGTGTTGAGGTGAGCGTTTTCCCATAGCAAAAGCTGTTTCCGCCATGTTTTTATCCACGGTGAATCCGCCCCTGAAAAGGTGGCGGATTGGCGGGTTGTAATAGTGTGGGCGGTACATTGTCTCCCGCCTGTCTGTTGGCGGTAACCGCTGCGCTGCTTGTCTGTACCGCCGTGGCAGGCGGTGTGTTATAGTGGCTGCCTTTGTTGGCGGTTTCCGCCAGGGTCATAATTCCCTTTTTTTGTCCGCCAGCCTGTTTGCGGTATTTCCGCAGCTTTAACACCGTCCGCCAGGGTTGTAATGACCACCAATGACTTTTAGCCATATGGCAGACTTAAAGATTTAACTCACATCATCTACAAAAAGACCAAATGAACCATACAGGAACACATGGAGCATGGAAAATGAAGACTGAAATTTTATTCAGGGTACCAGGGATTTGTTATGTCAACTCGAGTATGTGGTTGGACAGGGGGTAGTAAGTTTGTCACTTTTGATGTGAATTCATTATATACATCTATTCAGCTGGAGAAAAGTTTGAATGTATTGGCTACTATACTGTCTCATATGGATGCAACCTTATATGAACACACTAACATGTTGCTAGATATTACAAGACTGGTTCTGGAGAATAATGTCTTCTTACATGATGGTAACTGGTACAGACAAGTACGAGGTGTTGCTATGGGGCTATCTTTTTACCTTCATATGCCGATCTCTATGTCGGACATTTAAAAAAATATAATTTATAGACAGACTGCCTACCAGTCATTCTACAGCACATCTTGTATTGGGGAGAGATATATAGATGACATATTAGTCATTTGGACTGGTACACATTTAGATTTGGACATTTTGATTGATCATCTGAACAATAATAGCTATAAACATCTCTTTACACCTCATGTGGGCCTGGACCAAATAGAATTTCTGGATGTCGTTTTATACACAACAGGCAATAAAATATTCTATAGAATATGCAGGAAACCTACAGCGTGTAACTCTATCTTACATGCACAGAATGCACACCTAAGCACACAAATTAATGCTGTCCCATATAGGGAAATGACTAGAACTAGACACAACTGTAGTGACAATAGGATATTTTTTCAGGAGTTCAACCTAATGGAATAATGTTTCCGAAATAGGAGGTACTCGAAACGGATGATTTGCCAAGCTAGAAAGAATTTTATATGCAAAGAACGCAAGGCTCTCGTAATTCATAGAAAACGTACCAGGAAAAATGATGCACAGTTGTCTATAATTACCAGATTTAGTTCAGCAAGTTCAGCCATGTAACGTATTCTCAAACATCATTGACACCTGATAATATTGGACATCAATATTGGTAGGTACTTAAGAAGGGACCTTCTATCACCCACAGCGGGGGGGATTACTTTGAGAGAAAGACTTTGTCCTAGTCCCCCAAGCAAGCTTGACTACGGCAACACCCCTACGCCGGCACCTCAACTAGAAATATAAAAAACTACAACTCAAACAGAACGCCGCTGCCAGACTCATCCTGGACCTCCCACACCGAGTACATATCTCACAACACCTGAGGTCCCTCCACTGGCTCCTGATTGAAAAACAAATCACCTTCAAGCTACTCACCCACACATACAAGGCCATACTCAATGTAGAACCAGTCTACTTGAACTTCCGCATCTCCTTCCACACTCCCGCCAGATCCCTCTGTTCTGCCCAGCTGACCCTGGCCACCATCCCTCGCATTCGTAAAACCTACATCGCAGCAAAGAGCTGTAACAACCTCTCCCTGCACCTCAGACAAAGCCTATCTCTCATCATCTTCAGGAAGAACCTCAAGACGTGGCTCTTTGGATGAGGGTCCTCCCCTCCAGCGCCTTGAGATCCTCACGGATGAGTAGCTGTGCTTTACAAAAATTGATTGATTGATTGATTGAGTTACATCTTTCCCATTACACATGACAAACTTAGGATATGGCTGCCCATCGGGCCTATAGGGTTTTTAAAATGTGGGTCAGGTATTGCTTGTCGGTTTGCACTTGACAAAACTATGACATTTTCATATAACACTAAGAAAGTCTACCATGTAAAACAATTCATTCATTGTAATACCAAGTTTACGGTTTACTCTATCATATGTGTATGTGGTAAAATATATGTGGGTAGTACTAACCAAGCTCATAAGGAACAGGTCCAGGAACACATAAGAGCCATTAGGAAAAACAACATGAACTATCTGATAGCGGTGTATTACAATTCTATGCATAGGGACTCAGAGGTTTGGAATATCAAGTTTCATGGCATTACTCAGATCCTCAATCATCCAAGAGCAGGTGACAGAAAAAAGGAACTTAGAAAATGTGAAGCTAGATGGATCATCAAGCTACAGGCTGTAGATAAGAGACTGAATACGGAAAGAGAATTACATGCATTTTTAGATAAAACATTTCTATTTCATCGCATATTCATCATGTATGGCCACTTATTTGTAGTATCAGTGTTCTGATCCAATATGAGTTAAGTATAAGGTCAATAATTTCCTCTATCTATGCATGACTGAAACTTTTGAAATATTTGGAATCTGTTTGTCATGTAATATCTTATGACAAGTCTTAGCCTTTTGTGTTCCTTGCGTACAACATGTTGATTAATATTAGGTCTTCACTGTTCCATCTCATGCAGGAGATGTGTCATGTATATATTGGATTTCTTTGATGTTTTTTACACATCCTTCTGCATATTCACCTACATATTTGATAAAATGTGTGGCGTATTATGCTACTTTTTGTTATATTTTTCAATATTTTAGGCCTCTGGCAGTTCTATCATGTCTCTTTTTGTCTTATTGTATCACACACAGTATCTATTTTCTGACACACATAGGGGATGTCAGTCACATCTTTGGTTGGTTTTTGGATTATGGAATTACGAGTAGAAAGTTTTCTTGACCTTTACTATTTGGTTTTCAATATGGCTACTTTACATGGTTTTTGCTCCTTGTTAGTGGAATCGGTTGGTTGAGTACCAGGCTGTAGTGGTTATTTCGTGTCTGAAGCGTATTTATCGTTATTTCACAGTTCCTTCAAGCCAGGAATTGTCAATATGAATAGCAGGTTTACATGTTTTCCAGCTATTTGGTCTTTCTAATATGGCCACCGCATATATTTTATAATGAATATTATGATATCCGGTGATGTAGTTCCACCTTTCACTAGTGTCATTAGCAACACGCGTATTTACTCACATTTGATGCTCATATTTGCAGCATTCTGTTGTGTAGAACCGGGATGCAATAAATATTCTATGTTTGAAGTTTACTTAATATTGCCTCAGTATGTTTGAGTCAACAATCAATACAATATGAATAGCAGGTCTACTGTGTTTTTAATGACTTGGACTTTCCAATATGGCCACCGTTTCTTCTGACACGAATCGTGGCTTCACTTGATAGGGTCTACGGACGCATGGAGCAGTACAAACCCTGAAGACGCAGGGAAGGGGGACTGAGGAAGAGTCCCCCTCGGAGTCTCTTGCAAAGCCCGGTTGAGACCCCGCAAGAAGGTCAAATTTTTGGTGGAGCTTCCCACCGATTACTCCGGGTAGGGAGCCCTCCCAGCAGGGTAGAATAGCTTGCGCACGCGCACTCTTGCAGGAGACCTCAAAAAGGGGTTCGGAATGCCCAAGATGGCCTGAGGCGTGCTTGCGTAGTGTCTTGGGTGAAGCACTAGGTGCAACCCCGTCGCCCCAAACATGCCCAACCCCGTTGCCCCAAACATGCCCGGCCCTTTAGCAACTTGCTCTGCAAGCTGCGCCATGCTCTCCTTGAAGGGAGCGAGAACCTGCGCAATAGCCTGCGAGAGCAACACGTCCACCCCGGGGGGTAGGAAGCGATACAAAGGGCCCTCACCATGGGACATGCTAGGGAAAGAGTCATGCTCTTGTACGGGCTGCATATTGGGACCCTGAGGAAAATGACAGAATTACAGCCAAAAATAGTAGGGTAGCACCCCCAACTGTCAAATAGGCAATTCTAGGCCCACAGCCTTATAAAAATATATCAGGCCCGCGTGACACGCGGATAAATCACTCAGGAGCGACCTCCCGCTCCGGGGTACACTCTGACCGCAAACGTGGTGTCAAATGGGGGGGTTGGAGGGGTTGAAAAAGAGCCTAAGCCCTTAAACCCCTAGCGAGCAAAATTTTCGATGCGCCGAGCGCATAACGACTCGTGAACACGGAAAAGCACGAAAAACAGGATGCGCACCCTTTAGAGGGCCCGATGCGCCACCGCAACCAAAGCGCTCGAGCTTCTAAACAGGAGCTTCCCGCGCCGCGGTAACGCGTCCTGGCAACAAGGTTGCTACAACAGTAATACGCAAATAGGCACGATCGATAAACACTCTTTGAAAGGCAAACCACACTTCAAACTACCATGTGCAGAGAACAGAAAGGCACTTATCTTGCATTCCGAGCAGTGAAGAAAGAGGGGGATATGACGTGTTGTGGACAGTTATACGGTTAATGGAGTCTGTGTTCTACGGTTGTTATAGCAACGGACTCATGGGACTTGTGGTTCAGTGATTTTTTTTGTTGAACTTTCAACCTGCTGTATAATTAAAAAGTGAAGAAAGAACTGCATAATCCTTGCCTCCGGTCCTGTAATAGAACTTATACATATTTTATGCAGCTTTAAGGTACACTAGTGTAATGTTGCACCTAATATGAGTTAGCATTACAGATGCGAGGCCCTGTACGGGTACCTTGCTTTGACGTACGTCCTGAAGAGACTATGGTGGTCATTACAACCCTGGCGGACGGTGTTAAAGGTGCGGTAATACCGCAAACCGTCCGACGGGCAAAAAAAGGGAATTATGACCCTGGCGGAAACCGCCAACAAAGACAGCCACTTTAACACACCGCCCGCCACTGCGGTACAGACAAGCAGTGCGGCGGTTACCGCCAACAGACAGGCGGAAGACAATGTATCGCCCACACCATTACAACCCGCCAATCCGCCACCTTTTCCGGGGCGGATTCACCGTGGATAAAAACACGGCGGAAACTGCTTTAACTATGGGAAAACGCTCACCTTCTACACATTCCACGAGGAACGACGACTCCATGGACCCGGAACTCCAAATACTACCTGCCCTTGTCTTTCTGCTCCTTCACGACCAACAGCGACGTAGGCGCAGAAGATACCGGTGAGTACTGCATCTACGACACAGGGGAGGGGGGAGGCAAAAGTTAGGGGGACACCCACCAAACACCCCCACCCCCACCCTCGCATAGTACAACATACACAACCAATGCTGTCAAAAATATCACATTAACAACCCACAATCCCCCCGGAAGAATGCAAAGACAATGCGAATTTCGCTCAAACATTGTAATGTGCCAATATACATGTCATACAAAAATATACAGATATATATCTCAAAATCACTCATAATTATATATACAATACAAGAAGTAGTGCAGATATGTACACAACAATGTCCGTACACAAACAGTCCAAAAATGCATGGGCGAGGCCTACAAAAGATACCTGACCAAAATCGGAGAGAACACTGCTGGGGCATCAGATAGAAACACTACAAGCACCTCAGGGGGAAGGGAAGGGGGGGCACCTCAGCCACATGAATGCGAAGCCAGATCCACGACGGGGCTCTATGCCCATTGATGTATCCTGGGGAGTGCAAAGCCACAGTCTCTCAAGTCTCTACAGTGGGTGGCTTGCCCACTGTGCCATCCTGGGGAGTGCAAAGCCACAGTCTCTCAAGTCTCTACAGTGGGTGGCTTGCCCACTGAACAATCCTGGGGAGTGCAAAGCCACAGTCTCTCAAGTCTCTACAGTGGGTGGCTTGCCCACTGAACAATCCTGGGGAGTGCAAAGCCACAGTCTCTCAAGTAGAGGCAGGTCTACACTGGTTCTGGAGGGGGACTGGTGCCCAGACTGGATGAGTGTCCCAGTGAAAGTTCCTGTCCTGTCACTGTCCCAGCTGCACATGGGATAAGGATGCCTGATGTGGCGGTACATTCATTCCTACACGGTGCATGCCCTGTTCAGCGGTGCTTTGACATGGCGGTCTTTGCCCTGTTCAGTGGTGCTTTGACATAGTGGTCTTTGCCCTGTTCAGCGGTGCTTTGACATGGCAGTCTTTGCCCCGTTCAGCGGTGCCTTGCCATGGTGGTTCAGGACTGTTCAGCGGTACTTTGACATGGCGGTCTTTGCCCTGTGCAGCGGTGCTTTGACATGGCGGTCTATGCCCTGTTCAGCGGTGCTTTGCCATGGCGGTCTATGCCCTGTTTAGCGGTGCTTTGCCATGGCGGTCTTTGCCCTGTTCAGCTGTGCTTTTTCATGGTGGTCTTTGCCCTGTTCAGCGGTGCTTTTTCATGGCGGTCTCTGCCCTGTTCAGCGGTGCTTTGACATGGCGGTCTTTGCCCTGTTCAGCGGTGCTTTGCCATGGTGGTTCAGGGCTGTTCAGCGGTGCTTTGACATGGCGGTCTTTGCCCTGTTCAGTGGTGCTTTGACATAGTGGTCTTTGCCCTGTTCAGCGGTGCTTTGACATGGCAGTCTTTGCCCTGTTCAGCGGTGCCTTGCCATGGTGGTTCAGGACTGTTCAGCGGTACTTTGACATGGCGGTCTTTGCCCTGTGCAGCGGTGCTTTGACATGGCGGTCTATGCCCTGTTCAGCGGTGCTTTGCCATGGCGATCTATGCCCTGTTTAGCGGTGCTTTGCCATGGCGGTCTTTGCCCTGTTCAGCTGTGCTTTTTCATGGTGGTCTTTGCCCTGTTCAGCTGTGCTTTTTCATGGCGGTCTCTGCCCTGTTCAGCGGTGCTTTGACATGGCGGTCTTTGCCCTGTTCAGCGGTGCTTTGCCATGGTGGTTCAGGGCTGTTCAGCGGTGCTTTGACATGGCGGTCTTTGCCCTGTTCAGCGGTGCTTTGACATGGCGGTCTTTGCCCTCTTCAGCGGTGCTTTGCCATGGCGGTCTTTGCCCTGTTCAGCGGTGCTTTGACATGGCGGTCTTTGCCCTGTTCAGCTGTGCTTTGCCAGGGTGGTTCAGGACTGTTCAGCGGTGCTTTGACATGGCGGTCTTTGCCCTGTTCAGCGGTGCTTTGACATGGCGGTCTTTGCCCTGTTCAGCGGTGCTTTGACATGGCGGTTCTGATACTGACATTGGTGTGTGGCATAACGATCTCCATACTGGACATTGGTGTGTGGCATGACGATTTCCACACTGGACATTGGTGTGTGGCATGACGATTTCCACACTGGACATTGGTGTGTGGCATGACGATCTCCATACTGGACATTGGTGTGTGGCATGACGATTTCCACACTGGACATTGGTGTGTGGCATGACGATTTCCACACTGGACATTGGTGTGTGGCATGACGATCTCCATACTGGACATTGGTGTGTGGCATGACGTTCCATCATTGGCCAGCGGGGCTGTGGCATCCTGGCCCCTCCTTGGCTGTGACTCCGGCGGTGTTCTCTGGACCAGTAACGATACTTGGGCCCTCCTGGGCTGTGACTCCGGCGGTGGTCTCCTGACCAGTAACGATACTTGTGCCCTCCTGGGCTGTGACTCCGGCAGTGGTTTCTGGACCAGTAACGATACTTGTGCCCTCCTGGGCTGTGACTCCGGTGGTGGTCTCCGGACCAGTAACAATACTTGGGCCCTCCTGGGCTGTGACTCTGGCGGTGGTCTCCGGACCAGTAACGATACTTGGGCCCTCCTGGGCTGTGACTCTGGCGGTGGTCTCCGGACCAGTAACGATACTTGGGCCCTCCTGGGCTGTGACTCTGGCGGTGGTCTCTGGACCAGTGACGACGGTGCTGGCGGTTGTGTCTGGACCGCCAGAAATTATGGCACACTTCTCCGCCGTCACACTCACAACAAGCTGGGCAGACTTCCTCTGGACCTTCCCCACCTTTGTTGGAGTTACAGCTGACTCATCAATCGCCTTCGAACCCATTTCACTTGTTGACCCACCAGGAGCCTTGACACGGTCCCATCGTCCACTCTCCAATTTCGGAGCCTTTACAGGGGGTGGGCTGCCAGTGCCTTGGCTCCGGGTCCTACTGCCTGCCCTGGTGGACGGTGCACTCCAAACACCTGGAACACGCACCACTGGTACTGGAGGCTTTTTGGCTGAGGCGCTACGACGGGACTGATGAATTGGAGGGGGGTGGTGGTGTCAAAAAGGTCAATTTGACATAGGGACAGTTTCTGACGGACACTGGGATGGGTAGCTGGAGGGGGTCTGGGAGTGGAGGAAGAGGAGGTGGTTGTAGGAGGTGTCACTTTAGCTGTTTTGGGTGCAAGTACTGGAGGCTGTCGTGAGGTGGATGGATGTTGGGTGAGTGATTGCCGGCGTTTGGGTACTTTGGGAGGGGGCGTCACTGACACACTGGGGACGTGTAAATGGCAGTGGAGGTGGTGAGTGCAGGTGAGCAGCTTGTGGTGCTGGGTGTCCTGGTGCGAGTCCTAGTGCCTGTAGATGTGGTGCATGCAGGTGTGTGTGTAGACGAGACTGGGAGGGAGGAGGGAGAAGAGGAGGAGGGGGACACAGTGGAGGCAGTGGATGTTGCTGTATCTGTATGGGTGTGATGCTTGTGTGAGTGCCTGTGGTGTGTGTGGTGCCTATGTTTGCTTGAGTTACCTGGGTGTGTTGACTTGTGTGCATGCTGGTCTGTAGGTGTGCTTGGGATGGGCTGGGGTACAGGGGATTGGGTCTGGGTGGAGGAAGTTGGAGGGGGGAGGCTGGACACAGGGACAATGGCTGCCATCAGTGCTGAGGCCAGATATTGCAGGGTTCGCTGAAGGGCAGCCTGACCAGAATGAATGCCCTCCAGGAATGCATTACTGTGTTGCAACTCTCGTTCTACACCCTGGATGGCATTCACAATGGTAGACTGCCCAACAGTGAGTGACCTGAGGAGGTCAATGGCCTCCTCACTGAGGGCAGCAGGGGTGACTGGGGCAGGGCCTGAGGTGCCTGGGGCGAAGGTGATGCCCACCCTCCTGGGTGAGCGGGCACGGGGCGAACGCTGAGGGGCTGCTGGGAGGGCGGTGCTGGTAGGGGAGGTGGCGGCTGTACCTGCAGAAGTGGGGCGCACAGATGGTGCCGCCACCACAGGGGAGCTCCCATCGGCTGACGAGTCTGTGTCGCTGGTTGGTGATCCGGTGGCCGACGTGAAGCTCCCCTCGCCCTCCGTCCCACTGGTGCATTCAGAGTCCGTGGTGTGGGCCTCCATGGCCATGTGGGATGCAGCTCCCTCGTGCTCCGGTGCCACTGTACCTCCGCCTGATGATGCAGATGTACAAAAGGACAGGGAGAGCAGGAAAAGGGGGGAGACAGAAGAAAGAGCGTTTTAGTGCATGGCATTCCGCTACAGTTGGCGGACAAGACAGACGCAGCAGCCCCCTGCATTGCGCCGTGCTCCTGCCCTCTGCACATGCAATTTCTGGGATATGGCCTACATGGCAATGGTGGACATCTGCGCACATGGATGCCACAAGGACAACTATACCTCAACTTGGCACTCTGCTGAGGTGGGGTTGAGTGCCACATGGCCTACATTACGGAGGGGCCTTGCCTACCGAACTTGTCCTGGCCTAGGGACACCCACAGCCCACCTCCCCCACCCAGACACCTCCACTGCACGCAAAGTCCGCAGAATGAGGTTGCACTCACCCCCTTGTGTCTGCTGTGATGTCCTCAAGTGCCCATCCAACTCCGGGTAGGCCACCGCCAGGAACCGGAACATCAGGGGGGTCATGGTGCGACGGGCACCCCTCCCACGTTGGGAGGCCATCCCCAGCTGAGCCTCCGCCGTCTTCTTGCTGCAGCGGCGAATGTCCTCCCATCTCTTACGGCAGTGGGTGCCCCATCTCTGGTGAGCCCCCAGGGTCCGGACCTCCTTGGCGATGGCACGCCAAATGTCCCTCTTCTGGTAGCCGCTGACCTACATGACATGCACAAGGGAAGAGGAACAGTCATTACCAACTGCACCGTCAATGTGAGTGGCCCCCTCCCTACTCTGGCCATGTGGCCCATTCATTCCCATGCATTAATGTTCTATGTACTCTGCCCCCTTCCACCTAGCCCTCACCACCCAGGCCTAGCCTATACAACGTGCTCCCTGTGTACTAACCTGTTGGTCTGGAGGACCGTAGAGTAGCATGTACTGGGGGAGGACCCCATCCACAAGTTTCTCCAACTCCTGTGCAGTGAAGGCAGGGGCCCTTTCCCTAGACGCAGCAGCCATTGTCGCTTCCAGACCGAGGTCACAGCAGCACTAGCAGTGTAGGTCCTCTCCTGTCGAAGGTCAGGTATCTAGTGATTCAACAGATAGAAAATGGCGGTGACGTCCGCAGCGGGGCGCATCATCACCGCCGGCGCACCTGTTCATTGGCTCCTGGGACCCATAGGGTCCAATGTTAACCAATGCAGCATTGCGCCGCGCTCTACAACCGCCTACCGCAACGCTGTGCAACGCCAGCGCTGTTACCCCACAATCACATTGTCCCAGTTTAGAGGTCAGGCAGCCGCCATTTCAGGGGCCAACATGGATTCATTTTCAACTGCGTCACACATACTGAGGCCTACACTCAACACACATACAGGAAGGGTTTGTTGTCTGGTGTAGTCTTGTGTGTGACTGTGGGTACATACCTGGAGGAATAGTGACTGTTTCTCCGCTGTTGTCCTTCTTAGGCACCGTCAGCTGGAACATATGGGAAGATGGCGGAATCCTCCGGTGTACCGACCGCTGGTGGACCTGTTGACAATGGAATAGAGACATTTAATCGTCACCTACTGGTTTGACCGTGCCACAATCCAGGAACTATGTACCCAGTTGGAGCCAGACCTGATGTCACCAATCCGCCATCCCACTGGAATCCCCCCTGACGTGCAGGTGCTGTCAGTGCTCCATTTCCTTGCAAGTGGGTCTTTTCAGACAACAGTGGCCATGGCATCCGGGATGTCACAGCCTATGTTTTCCAACGTGTTGTCCAGAGTGTTGTCTGCCCTGCTGAAACACATAAGGAGATACATCATTTTCCCTGAGGTGGAGGATTTGCCTACAGTGAAAGGTGACTTCTATGCCCTTGGACATATCCCAACGTCATAGGTGCCATTGATGGGACCCATGTAGCTCTGGTCCCCCCCGCAGGAGTGAACAGGTATACAGGAACAGGAAGAGTTATCATTCCATGAATGTCCAGATGGTCTGTTTGGCAGACCAGTACATCTCTCAGGTAAATGCTATGTTCCCTGGCTCAGTGCATGACGCCTACATCCTGCGGAATAGCAGCATCCCTGATATGATGGGTCAACTCCAGAGGCACCGTGTATGGCTATTGGGGGACTCTGGTTACCCCAACCTTTCCTGGCTATTGACCCCAGTGAGGAATCCCAGGACCAGGGCAGAGGAACGCTACAATGAGGCCCATGGGCGGACTAGGAGGGTTATCAAGCGCACTTTCGGCCTCCTTAAGGCCAGGTTCAGGTGCCTACATATGACAGGTGGGTCCCTATTCTACTCACCGAAGAAGGTGTGCAACATCATCATCGCCTGGTCCATGCTCCATAATTTGGCATTGCGACGCCAGGTGCCTTTTCTGCAGGAGGATGATCCAGATGACGGTGTTGTGGCAGCTGTGGAGCCTGTGGACAGTGATGAGGATGAAGCTGAGGAAGAAGAAAACGACAACAGGGAGTCAGTCATACAGCAATATTTCCAGTGAGACACAGGTGAGAACATTTTCATTTTTACCATTACATTAACTTTCTCACATCTACCTCTATCCTGTACCGACATTTCACTCACATTTGTTAACTGAGTTGTCCCCTTCCATTTCAGTTTCACAAATGTGGTAACCTACGTGTCAACTGTTTGCATCCTTGAAGGGTTTGTGATGTGTGACATAGGTATGTTAGCCTTCCAATGGGTAACCCATTATGAAACTGTAATTGATAATACAGAATTACAAATCATAGACTGACTCCAGTTTATTTTAGTGTTTCAAGGGTGTTTATTTAAGTGCTACAAAATGAAGGGGGTTGTAAAATGGTGATGGGTGATGGTGGAGGAATGTCCATGGCAGAGTCCAGTCTATTAGTCTCACAGGTACATTGCACATCTGGCCATTGGAAGTGGAGCTGGGGCAGTTCCGATTTGGACAGGGTAACAAAGTGGCACAGTGGGGGGACAATCAGGGTGGTCTTATTTCCTGGCTGGGGTCTTGCCATCTTGCTCTGTCCTGTTCCTGGATCTCAGGGCCCGCTTGCGTGGTGGTTGTCCGTCTGCAGGGGATGGGGTGCTGGTGTGTTGGTCCTGTGGCGGGGCATCCTGTCCAGTAGCGCCGGCGGAGGTGGTGGGCAGTTCATCGTCGTGGCTAGTGTCAGGGGCCCCTTGGAGTGCCACGGTGTCACTCCAGGTCTTTTGAATGTCTGTCAGCACCCCTACGATGGTGCCCAGGGCGGAGCCGATGGTCCTGAGCTCCTCCCTGAACCCCAAATATTGTTCCTCCTGCAGACGCAGGGTCTCCTGCAACTTGTCCAGGACCGTCGCCATCGTCTCCTGGGAGTGGTGGTATGCTCCCATGATGGAGGAGAGGGCCTCGTGGAGAGTTGGTTCCCTTGGCCTGTCCTCCCTCTGTCGCAGAGCAGCCCTCCCAGTTCCCCTGTGTTCCTGTGCATCTGTCCCCTGGACCGTGTGCCCACTTTCACTGCCCCCACGGTCCCTGTTGTTGTTGGGGTGGTGGGTTACCCTGGGTGCCTTGTAGTGGTGGACACATTGCTGATTGACCTATCCTTGGTAGGGAGGTTTGGGCCCGCTGGGTGGGTGCTGTGCTGGTGTTACCAGAGGGTGGCAGCTCGGTGTTGGGCTGTGGCTGAGCAAGGGGAACCGACTGTCCTGAGGCCCACGATGGTCCGGGCTGGTCATCAAGATCCAGTAGGGCAGAGCTGCTCTCGTCACTGTGGGCCTCTTGTGAGGGTGGAGTGGTGTTGTTCCTTCGGGGGCATAAGTACATGATTATTGCATGTGTGTGTTTCATGGTGTGCAATGAGTGGGTGTGCGTGAACCCCAGTGCAGGCATTCCTGTGTGGGGGCTTGTGTGCTGATGGTTGGGGGGTGTTCTGGGTCTGTGCAGTGGGCATGCTTTAGTGATGGGTGTCCATGCTTAGTTGTGTCATGCAGGTCTTGGAGTTGGGGTGGGTGGTTGGTGTCATGGGTAGATTGGTGAAGATTTGGGGTGATAGGGGAGGGTGTGAGGGTGGGGGTGTGTGATTGCATGCAGGTAGGGTGGGGGATATGATAGTTAAGATTTGACTTACCAGTGTCCGTTCCTCCAACGACTCCTCCAAGGCCCTCAGGATGCAAGATGGTCAATACTTGCTCCTCCCATGTTGTTAGTTGAGGGGGAGAAAGGGGGTCCGCCGCCAGTCCGCTGTACCGCGATGTGGTGCCTGGATACCGTTGAACGCACCTTCCCCCGTAGGTCGTTCCACCTCTTCCTGACGTCCTCCCTATTTCTTGGGTGCTGTCCCACTGCGTTGACCCTGTCCACTATTCTTTGCCATAGCTCCATCTTCCTGGCTATGGATGTGTGCTGTACCTGTGAGCCAAATAGCTGTGGCTCTACCCGGATGATTTCCTCCACCATGACCCTGAGCTCCTCCTCGGAGAAGCGGGGGTGTCTTTGGCATGCCATGGGGTGGTGTGTGTGATGTGTGGGGTGGTGTATTTGTTGATGAGTGTGGTGAGTGTAGTGGTATGTGGTGTTTTGTGCTTGGATGTTGTGTGGGTGATGGTGTTGTGTGCCTCTGTGTGATCGGGTTGTCTATTCTGTGCTGTCTCTCTGGCCTTCTCTCAGAATTTTTGGTTGTAGGGGTTTGTGGGTGATGTGGGTGTGTGTTTTATATTGTGTTGGGTATGTGGGAGTGGTGTGTGTATGTGTATCAGGTGTATGTATTTGGAATTGTCCAATGTGGCTGTGTTTTGTAGATGTGTGTGTATTTTGAGCGCAGCGGTGTGTACCGCCAATGGTATACTGCGGTTGAAAGACCGCTGCGTGGATTCGTGGGTCGTAATAGCATGGGAGTGTTTCTGTTGCCGTGGAGGTGGAGGATTTGTTTCTGCATGTTTATCGCTGACCTTTGGTGTGGCGGTATTGTGTGGGTGTCTGAATTTCGGCGAATTCCGTGATGTGTGTCATAATAGCTGTGGCGGTCTACCGCGGCCGCGGCAGTGTATTGGCGGTCTTCTGCACGGCGGTAAGCGCCTTATACCGCCAATGTTGTAATTACCCCCTATGTATGTATGCCCACGCGTGCATGGTACTTTCCGTTTTACTGCTTAGTGGTGTGTGTGCGTAGCAATTCCATCAATATTTTTTACCACATGCTTAAATGTGGCTTTGTTATTCCCTTTCTACATCTAGTGACTACACGTTTTATATCTTACATAAGGTTTCTGTAATGTTGTGTCCAATATGAGGTATCACAAATGCCAGGTGCTGCACTGGCATCTGATAATATTGATGTATGTATCTGTGATATCGTATTCTATTTTGTCGGTACGATACTTTCTGCTTTAATGTATAGTGCTGTGTGTGCGTGGAAATTCAGTTGATGTTTTTGCCACATGGCAATATGTGGCTTGTTTACTCTTGTTTTAATATCCAGTGATTGCACAGTTGTTTACTCACATAAGAGATTGTGCGCTAATTGCAGAAATAAATTGATGTTTTTTGCCACATGCTAACATGAGACTTGTTTACTCCTGTTTTGATATCCAGTGACTGCATGGTTGTATATCTTATATTAGAGACTGTGTAGTAACTGATTGTTTTTATTGACAGGACTAGGACGTATCATGGTCCTATAAGACGCTACCATTTATCTTATAATCTGGCTACGGACTTTTGAATTAATTTGCCTCCTTGACATTTGAGGAGTGAAGCTTAAATACGGTTTCCCTCAGACATTCTTCTTGATATTGCGTGCTATGCACAGGTATTTACGTAAGAGTTTTTAATTGTATTCCTCAGTCTTCATTTTCCATTCTCCACTTGTTCCTATATGGTTCTTTTGGACTTTTTAGACATGATGTAAGTTAGATCTTTGAGTCTGCCATTATGGCTAAAAGTCACTGTGTTGTATTACAGTTTACCTAAGAATGCATGATTTATATCATAGATGGGCCGCAAATTATGATGTTACTTAATGGTAGATTCAGACCTCGTTGGACAGTGACTATATTTTATTTATTGTCAGAAGTTTATTGCATGTTTTATGGAACGTTCTAGGATCCACATTCTTTTCCATTATGGGTTCACACTTTCTCTACACTCCGATGTTTTTTTTTTTCATCACATTTGGGTGCCCACATTTTTTGAAGTGGTTGTGGTATAGGTATCTATTCTTCTCACAGGGTTACGATTGAATGTCATGTACTCAATAAAGTAAAGCATCTTGAACAGTACTATAGTCCTCATTACAACTTTGGAGGTCTTCCATGAAGATTGCCGCAGAGGCGGCCGCCAAAAGATCGCTATGTTGGCGATGATCCGCCTACCGTATTATGATCCACACCATAAAGACTGCCAAAAATCCAAAACCGCCAGGACACTGGTGAGTGGGAGGGAGGCAGTTCCAGCCCGACACAAATCCACCCACCATATTATGACTCCCAAATCACCACATCACCACAGCGGTTCTTCAATGACAGTAAAACATTGGCAGTCCTAGCTGCCATGGTCAGAAACCGTCACTGACAGAACACAACACTACATTGGACAGTTTGAATACCCCACACCTGACGCACATCAGCACACCCAACACACCTACACACTCCACTATATAACACACACCCTCACAATCCACAATCCTTTGCAAAAAAAAACCCTCAATACTGAGAAACATAGAGAGGGCACAAACACATAGACAGCACCCTAACACTATAGGCAAACACATATCACACACCAGCTAACCAAACACAATACACACATAACAACCACACACATAACAGCACATCCCTCACAACACACCACCCATACCCCATCAATCATCCAACACTGCACCCTCCTATACACAACACTCCCCCACACCTGTCAACACAATCACAACCATGTCCCCACAAAAGCACCCACGATTCACCGACGATGAGTTGAGGGTCATGGTGGATAAAATTTGTTAGGGTAGAGCCGCAACTGTTTGGAGCACAGGTCCTGCTAACATCGATTTCCATGAAAATTGAGTTATGGCAAAGAATAGTCAACAGGGTCAACTCAGTGGGCAGCCATTCACGCAAAAGAGACGACATCAAGAAGAGGTGGAATGACCTACAGGGGAAGGTGCATTTCATGGCAAGGACACACCAGATAGCTGTGCACAAGACTGGCAGTGGGCCTCCACCTCCTCCCCCATAGTTCACATCTTGGGAGGAGAAGGTCTTGGAGATACTGCCTCCAGAGGGCCTGACTGGAATACCTGGGGGACTGGAGACTAGTAAGTACCCACAACATCAGTGTCACAGAATGGTCATGCCCTGCATGCCTCCTTACCACCCAAATACCCCCTAATTTACTAATTGTTCCCCTACACCTACCTGCCAATCAGCCAATGCCCCTTTCCTGTAAGCCACCACCCCACACAGCCCTACTGCCCACACAGCCCTTGGCAAGCACACGGATGCCACATGCTAATCCTATCACTACGACTCCCACAATGCACCAAACCATTTATGTGAAAACCTGCAAGGTGCACATCACATCATTTTTCATGCATGTATCACTATTTTACTACATACACCAACTAGAATGTATGACTGAGGGCCAGTACATGGCAATGACAGCAATGCAATGGCACACCACAATGGCAGCCAAGGCTAAACATAGCTACAGCGTGGTGACAATTGACACTGATCCATATCCCAAGCCTGTTATGGACTGACACTCGGTTGGAAAGTAAGATGCCAGACTCCATGCACATGCACAACATCCAGAGACAGGAATATTACCCTGCATGCCCACATACTGTGTTTCCAATGGGACATCATGGTGCAATGTACAGCCAAATTGTGTGACATCTACCAAGTCTGAATACTCACCAAGTACCAGAGTCGAATATTCATGTCAAGTATAAGATAGTAATAGAACCCATCATTGATGACAGCACCCAACATGGAGTATGGTACTCCTGTCACAGACTTGTATGTACTACCAAGCTATGCTGTGCAGCATATGTCATTGTCATTGCAGGGAATCCTGGTAAGCCACTGTCTGCATCTCACAAAGAGGGAACCAAACACACTTACTCAAGTGTACTCTGTGTCTTACTCCATCCACAGGTAACACTTCCATTGCCACCATGGAGAAGGCACCAGACACTGCCAGCCATCCTCAAGATGAAGGTACCAATGAGGACAACACACCTGGATGTCTGGACAGTGACAACCTACGTGGCCCATCTGGAACACCTGATCAGTTGACAACTCCCAGCCTCACCCTGCCCACATCAATCCCCCTTCCCCTGTTGCTTCAACATCACAGCCCTGCAAGCGTCACCAGACCTGTGTCCCAAGGGCTGTTCAATCTATTGTGTGCCCCACAGTAGAGGGATCTGAGTCAGACCTTGACACCCTAGACAATGATGGTCAGGCTACCACTGGGAGTGGGCACACTATGCCAGGGGCACAGGCACCTATGAGTGTGGGTGGGATGCTGTGGGCCAGAGGATGGGGCACAACTGATCAGGATACCATCTCCCAAGTCCTGGAAGCATACCAAAATTCCCAGGACAGGATGGGCCAGATCATCACCTTGTTGGGGGAAAATCAAAGGCTGTAGTGGGAATACCACTAGGAGGTCATCTAGCAGTGGTAGTTACACAATGCCCCCCATGGCCTCCATAGCAGGGGTGCGGAGGGACATGACCAGCACCCTGTGTGGTTTAGCAACACACCCTCAGGCCCCTTCCACTTGCAACGTTACATCTGCCTCCTCTACATCAGCGGCAGCCAGTGTAATAGTGGCTCTGCCAGGAGAACGCCAAGCCTCAGACACCCCTCCCTCTATAGCTGAAACCCCCAAACGCGGACTTCCATCCAGACATCTGACTGGAGCAGATGACAAGACCAAACCCACTGCCAGGAAGTGAACCTCTCCTGAATTGTCACCCTTGTGTTCCACTGAGACACCCTGTTGACTGCACTGAGACAGAACTCCATTTTCCTTTGGTACAAGGAAACTGGACCTATGTGACCCAATGTTGTAGCAGCTACTTTGATCCATCCATCTAGCATGAGTCCACTCATCACCAGTTTGTAATGTACTTCACATCCATTTCACATGTCGCAAAACTGAATTGCACAATAAATCACTTTTGAAGCCAAATACACGAATATGCGTCCTTCTACACAAGTGTGGTCTGGTAATGCCCCCTGATTCGTACTAGCAGTGTAATGGCCTTCGGACGGAGGCTCCCTCAGCAGAACACACAACAACAGTAATGTACATTGACAGATGTCAGAGAATAAGGTTGCAATACACAGTAACACCAGCAAAAAGTCTGTTGCGTCATCTGCAATTAGAGTAAGACAGAGAGAACCATGAGGATGGAAGGCAATGTGACACATTAAGCACATATACTGGTACTCAACTGCATTACTATTGTTTTATAACTCCTATTCATGGCACTCAAATTGGTCTTATACAGCACCACGCCCTAGCCCTTCACATTATCTATTTAACAGGCTGTCTGTCATGTACTACTCTCAGTACTGTACACAATCACCTTTAACTACTGACAATGTATACCTCAAGCATTAGGTAGCAGACCCACAGATGGAATCCACTTCCAGTGGGTGGGAGGAGATGGGACTAGGAGAATGCAGGTAATTTGTGTCTAAAATGGTCAGTCCATTTGAGAAGAGAATGTTGGAATAAGTAGCTACAATACATGTTAGAGGTGAACCACTAGTACTGTATACTTTACATTCTATCTGTCTGCTTTTACTACTCACACATGCACTGGACATCATTACACCATCACATATGCCAAAGGTCAGGAGGTGTAATGTCAGCTATCCACTTCTAATAGTGGACAGACAAAACTTGCAAAGGCCCTCCAGTATACCTAAATGTCACTGGAAATACTGATTGATGAGCTCTGTCCTACAGTCAGCTGCTCCTTCTTCCTCTGGCTCTTCATCACTGTCCATATCACCATGTGCGGCCACACGTACAGCTGCCTTACAGTCGTCAGCTAGCAATGGTATCCAATGCCTCAGGGCTAGATTGTGGAGCATGCAGCAGGCTACGATGATTTGGCAAACCTTGTGGGGTGAGTAGAGGAAGGCACCTCCAGATTGGTCCAGGCACCTGAAAGGTTTGTTCAATGACATGCCCAGTCCTCCCGTGGGCCTCATTGTAACAGAGTTTCCCTGACGTGACTGGGTACCTCACAGATGTCAACAGTCAAGATAGGTTTGGATAGCCAATTCACCTGTGAACACAATGGTAAAACTAATCAAATTGAAGTTCAGTGAGTGGGCAGATAGTGATGACAGGTCACATTACAACCCCTACTTACTAACCAGCCAGGCCCTCTCTGTGTGTAGTCGTACCATCATGTGTAGGACAGTGCTGTTCCACATAATGTAGGAGTCATGCACTGAACCTGGAAACTTGGCTGTCACTTGGGAGATGTACTGGCCTGCCAGACACACCACCTGCACGTTAATAGAGTGGTAGTTCTTCCTGTTCCAATACACCTGTTCATTGACACTGGGTGGAATCAGGGATACATGGGTGCCATCAATGGCCCCTACCATATGAGGAATCTATCCCATCTGATAAAAGTCCACCTTCACATAGGCCATATCCGCTCTAGGGAAATCTGATGTAGCTGTCCAGGAGTTTCAAGAAAGCCTACAGTTCATCTCTCAATACCAGACTGAACATGGGCTGAGACATCCCAGCTGTTAAGGCAGCGGTATTCTGGAATGACCCTATGGCCAGGAAGTGTAGCACTGACAACACTTGAACGATAGGAGGTATGCAATAGGGATTGTGATTGCCTGTCTTCAGTTCTGGCTCCAACTGTCTACACAGATCCATGATGGTCTGGCGATTCAGACAATAGGTCTGGATGACATGCCTGTCCTCCTTGGATGCCAGGTCTACCAGTGGATGGTACACTGGTGGTTGTCTCATTTCCCTCCTGACAGGCTATCTATGTAGAGAGGAGAGAATGTACAATGAGTCATGCAGTAGGCACACCTCAGCAGCACATGGAATCGTAGCAGACACCTGACATGTGTAGGGGATGCGTAGCAGTGCTGACTCCAACAATACAGACCATAGAAATGCATATCATACACCGTCATTGGAGCAAAGTGGCAGAAATGTGAGTCGCTTTGGACATTTGACACATATGAATCAGGAAAAGTGTGGGTGACTGTGCAGTCCTGCACTGATCACACATATGTTATTACATTAACGTATGGTTATCTGATGCCTATGTAGCTCAGAGTAGCTACACTGAACTATCCACATATATTTATGCTCAACAGGTCATATTTTCATGATTGGCCCATTCTGTAGAACAACAATAAAGTTACAACATTGGGTGATATAGAGATCAGGACAATTAGGTGCCTGATGCACTTATTTAATCACATGCATCTAGTACATGTGCCCAAAATGGCAGGCGCCTGACCTACTGTTCTGGACAGTTGGAAGTGACCTAAGTCTGCCGGCGGAAGTTGTCATGGTGGTAGGCGGCCGCAACCATCGTGCAACTTGTCATAGGCTAACGTTGCTGCCTATGGCGGTCTGCGGCCAATGGAATGACCACCGGTGGTGACGGTCCTGTATGTGGTGGCTGTTGCCGCCATTTTCTGCAGTCTTGTTAACTTGACCCCTGACTTGACTCCTGACACTGTTGCTAGCAAGACCTCCACTACGTGAACTGCTGTGTACTGCCTCTGGGAGCCACCATGCCACGTCCTGCAGGGATAGGGCACCTGTCTTCACACAGGAAGAGCTGGAGAAGCTGGTTGAAGAGGTCCTACTCCTGTATGGACAACTAAATGGGGCACCAGAGGAACAGCTGAACCCAATGCCCCTGCCATGTATGATTGGTGATGTGTGTGATGGTGATTCAGCTATGTGAACTGTTGTTGGAGTAGATGCATGCAGGTGGCAATCCATACAGGTGTGTGGGCTGAGAGGATGGGTATGTGTGCTCACTTGCTGTTACAGTTGTGCAGTATCAACCAGGAGCGGCTCATGGGGTATTGTTGGGGCAAGGCTGGGCGGCACTGGAGGTGAAAGGGGACGCGCAGGGGGACAAATTAATTAACAAATATTTTATATACATATATCAAAAAACAAGATTCTCTTTCTACTTTAGCAAGAGAAAACCGCACTCTGTCGTTGTGCCAAAAATAATTAGACTTTTATTCCAAATATATTTACATCAGAGGTGTAGGATTTTAGTGAGGACTATTGTTTAAAATGAACTTTGGGGACTGTGCCATTTTAGGCAACAAATGAATAGGAATCTTATGTGAACATCAATCAAAAATTAAAGAGGCCCCCTGTAGTTGGTTAATACACCTCGAGAACTGTCTTTATATTGTCTTTCAATCTTTTTTAGTCCCTGAAACAAAATTCAAAAAATATATTTAAAAATCTGTTGATTTAAGGAGATGATATAAACTACATCTACCAGAAGATATTGCAATGTGGAATTCAATAGAAAAATATTTTGTTTTTTTGTAAAAACATTGTTGCAATTTGAAAAATATTTTTTAAAGTATTTGGTTTTTCTTTGTTAAAGTGTACATATTTTGTGATGTTAAGGGGTAATTTTTGACATTTTGGTGTAACTTGAGTATTTTTTCTGTTGAGTTTGGGTAGTTTATTTAAAGCGCTAAACCAGTACACAGGAAACACCTGTGAACAAGGTCCGGTGTGACCGAAATGCGTCAGGGGATTCCTGTTTTGTTTGTTTGTGATCTCACTAATGGAATAAAAGTCTAATTATTTTTGGCACAACGACAGAGTGCGGTTTTCTCTTACTAAAGTAGAAAGAGAAGCTTGTTTTTTGAAATATGGACGTCCTGCCTCAAACCAGCACCACCGGAGAAATTAGTGCGCCATAACACGCTTGTCAGGACATTTTTCCTTGTGTATATATATATATATATATATATATATATATATTATATATACTCCTCTCCCAGGACAAACATAGATGTGCAGTGAGGAGAGTGCACAGTGTCCACTCCCCTCATATCATCACCCCCAATGCCCCACCCCTTTAGCAAACCAAATGATAATAAACATGGTTTGTGAAAGGACTTGCAGCAGCTGCTGCTGGCAGGGGGAACGCTCCTCCGCCTTAATTTAGGAGCCGCAACTGGTGTCAACTCCTGTTGCTATGGGGCATGTGTGCATGACTTTCTCCTTTTGTCTGTGTCATCAATGCAGGTGAACGCCCATCAGAAGAAAGGGATCTGGCGTGCAATTGCCAAGCAAGTGCGGACCGTGGGGGGTCCACAGCTGGCGGAGTACCCATTGTTGCAATCGTGGGAAGACCTGAGACGCTGGGCCCGGAAGACCGCAGAGGCCCAGCTGGGGATGTCCTCCCAACGCGGAGGGTTGCCCGTTGGACCCTTAGCCCCCTGGCCTGCATTTTTGCAGTGGCGAACCCTGGAGTGGATGGGTGTTTGAGGGCAGTATAGCAGCCACACATGGTAGGTACTGACTGTTTCCTCGTACTTGGCTCTGGTTATATGGGGTTTGCTATATCACTGCAGCTTCTGTGACAATGTAGGAGGTGAGGAGTTTTTGTAGATTAGTGGGAATCAGTTGATACCACTTTGCAAATGTAGGAGATGTGGACCTGGCATCATGGTTAACTATGTGTATGTTTTGGATTCCTTAATCTAGACTTCATTCTGACTGCATGTGGAGATGCTGAAATGTCAATGCCACATAGATTGCCCCATCCTGCCATTCCAATGGATGTGAGCTGGTGTTGTGTAGCCATTTTAGTTATAGCTCCAAGCACGTTATTTTACCATACTAGGGCTGCTGCTGTGCACTTGAACCTAGATGTATTTAATTCGGCTTTGCTTACTTATTGTTATAGTAGCCACTTTTACAGTTTTGTTTTATTCTCTCTCTATCTGACTGTTTTTGCCTAGGCCGGCACTCTGTTCTGAAACAGGACATTTTTGCTCACTCTGTGCTTATTTCAAGGCTACAGCAAGGTAGGTTGCCGGTGAACGTGGTATAAGTTTAGTCTCTGACGGGGGGTGTGGCCAAGCTGCCAAACATGGCGGACGTGAGCTTTTAGAGCTCCGCACCGCGTCTAGATAATCCGACTCAATTAGGGGTGAGCGGGGGGGCATCCCACTCCCCCAAGACTCAAAACAAAGCAGGTGAGGCTTGATGAACCAAAAGCGCCGAGAGCGGACCCTCGGCGCCCCACGGAGGTGAAACGGCGCAGCGGCCACGAAGGCCGCGTTGGAAGCTGGAGCCCTGGGCCCTGTATCTCGGCACCCGAGGAGCTCCTTAAGTATGTACAGAGGTGGACTTGCGATCCCGCGGGCAGCAGCAGGCCCCTGAGCCACGACTTGGAGCGGCTGCGGGAGGGAGGTGACGCGTGCCACGGGGCTCCTCTGGCTGCACGGGCACCCAGGGGTCCGGGTGGAGAAGCAGAGGAAACACCTCAAAGTGATAAGTAAGCAAGACCTCCTGTGAACTCACGGGAGTCATTCGACCTCCACTAGCAATAACACTAAAACGCAGCCGCCTTATTCAGAGCACGCAACTACATAAAGCACCAACAGCAAACAACTGGGTCCCAGGTGATCGTACAGAGTGAACCACCTAACCGGGCTGCTCGTGCTGTCACAGGGGGGCTGTCGCCTACCCCTGGACAAGCGGGCCCGTCCATACGCTTCCAGCATCGGGGGAACGGAGACTCCATCAAAGATCACAGTGCAAACTAACGACCACGGACGCGCAAACTTTTACGCTGGAAGTGTCACAAACTGCGATTCCTAGGTAAGCCACCAGGGGAGAATAATACCACGGACCAGAGGTGAACACAGGAGGCGTGACTTGGAACAGAACTGTGCGAACCCGTCGGTAAACTACTTACCTAACCCCCCCCCTTGCCAGCCCAGATGAAACTAAACTAGAGCGCAACACGTATACGGCATCCGACAAAACGGTCATCAACGACCTGAGACTAAGCAGAACCTTCACCCCTCCCTCCCCAAATAAACGGGACCATGGCCGGAACAGGCCGCCTACGCTCGGGAGCAGGAACTGGGAAAATACAAGACTCACCAAACCAAGACAGCCAAAAACTTGACGCAGTGTTGGCAGCAGTGGAGCGCATCGGAGACTCACTGGAACGCGCCCATACGTCATTGGAAGCCAAAATAGATAAAGTAGTGGGCGACCTCGTCCTACTCCACGCGGACCATCGCAATCTCACAGATAGATCCAAAGAGATTGAGGCCACAGTAAACGAACTAATGCCCACAACTGCCCAATTGAAGACAGGAATGGAAGACATCCAGGCCAGGGTCACAGCACTAGAACGCCGAGTCGAAGATGCAGAAGGCCACTCTAGAAGAAACAACATCCGGGTAGTGAATCTACCAGAAGGCATTGAAGACCAAGACCCTGTGACCTACTCGGAAAGCTGGCTGCGGGGGTAGGTACCGGAGGGCGAACTAACTCCTTTCTTTTCTGTGGAACGTGCACATCGCATCCCGGCCCGGCCAAGACCGTCGGGCAACACTCCACGCCCATTCATCATTCGCCTACTCCACTACGCAGATAGGGACATTACACTAAGAGCGGTGAGAGCCGGCCCACCCCCCCAAATAGACAACGTGCAGATTTTGCTATTTCCTGATTACACTTTAGCGGTACAAAGAGATAGAGCCTCTTACTTGCCCTTGAAAGGCAAACTGCGCTCCCTAGACCTAACTTACTCTCTGTTATTTCCCGCCAAACTACGTGTTGCGACAGGAGGAAAAACACACTTCTTCTCCACCCCGGAGGCAGCATGGGAATGACTTGAGACATCTGGGCTGTCACCTGGCGGAGCGCCAGAACGAGCAAGACCACCACCTAGACCCAGGCGCAGCGCACCAGGAGGGATCGGAGGAGAAACATGATCCGCACTGACCTAACGAAATGTGCTCCAGACTTAAAACAACTAATCCAGGCGAGAAGGGAAGCGATTCACACAGCAGCAATGATAAGTGCATTACCCCTACCTTCGGGATCCGACACAGAACTTTCTCAACCAAACAGTGACCGCCCCCTCACGCCAGATCAGCTATTGGAATCAGATCATACGGGAGGGCCCTCCGTGACACCGGCAACTGCTGACGAAGTTTTTTAAAGAAACTTAGAACAATGCTTAGAAATTATGCACAGCAGGAGTCACCAATGATACTTGTACTGGCGTAATCTGAGAGATGGGAGACAATTGGCCTACTCCCTGAACACACACAATAGCCAACAACCAGCAACATAAGCATCGGGTCCCTGACCTCCAACCCCTGGACGCTAGACCTGGGGGATGAGGAGCCCCCCCTTACACTCCCCCTATCTTCCCACTTTCTTATCTGCCACATCCGGACCAGATAAGGTGCACGTCTGAGACACTCCCCCCTCTCCTCTTTTTGGTCTGATATTGACCTACCCCCAAGCTCCTACCAGTGGAGACATATAATGTTCAGGTGTGTGTTGACATATTGTCGTTTCTGTTGGCTCGTTTGGGCGGTGACCTGTTGTCCATCTGCTCCAATGGCATTAATTATGTTTTGGTCTTGCCGGCCGATACTTACTGAATCCTTTACACCTAGCGGAAAAAGGGAAAATAATGACAAGTTCCGACTCGAAAGGGCAGGGCAGGGAGTTATATCAGACAGTCCAGAGTTTCCAATATGGCCACATACACAACAATCACCTAGAACGTGAGAGGTATTCACACCCCCAAGCGGCGATATGCTATTTACTCCTATCTCAAACGTCACTCAGTTCACATAGCTCTCCTACAGGAGACACACATAACGAGCCTCGAGGCCCCCCGACTGCGCTGGCGCTGGAGAGGACAATTATATGCGACAGGACACTCAGCATACGCTAAAGGTGCGCTAATTTGGATTAGAGCCGGCACTCCCTTTAAGGTAGAGGAGCAGGTCGTGGACCCACAGGGCAGATTTGTGCTAGTTAGAGGAAAACTTGCAGGTCATATGGTTGTACTGAGATCAATATACGCCTGAACACAGACCAAACCGCTTTCCTTCACGGGCTTTCCCACCAATTGGCGGGTTGGAGTGGCCTTCCATGGCTTCTTGGGGGGGACTACAATAGTGTAATTGATATGACAATGGACCGCTCCTACCCCCCGCTGCCTACATCACCAGTGGTAGCGGCCTCAAAGGGCCTGGTGAACTGGACCCAACAATGGCAACTGGTAGATGTGTGGAGAGAGCGACATAAGATGGACAGGGATTACTCCTTTTACTCTACTTTGCACCATGAATTTCGCCATGGTAGTGATAGATTCGGAATACCTAGGGCGCACACACTCTGATCACAATCCCCTGTTGCACGTTTGTGCTGGGGTTCCCCCCGCGCGGCTATTCCCACATGGAGGTTGAGGCCGGAGCTGCTGGAAGATTCTGCTTTCCGAGCATCGTTAAGTGTTGCAATCCCAGAATTTTTCTAACAAAATGATGGCACGGCCTCGTCGGCTTTGACGCATTTAAGGTCTTCATACGAGGACACTATCTGGGCACCCAATGCAGCCTGCGCCACTCTGTTGAACGGGAACTGACCAAAATAGAGCGGGGTCTAATACAACCAGAGAGGGAAGCAACTAACAACCAGCCAGATCACTCGAGACTGCCAGCAATACGCGCTGAGCACCTATCACAACTAGAGCGCCTGCGTTGCTTGAATTACTCCGCACACTCTGCAAGAACTCACACATCTGCTGATAAGGCAGGCAAGCTCCTGGCCTGGCTGATTCGACAGGACTACGAGAGGAAACCAATATTGGAAATCCTCTCACAAACAGGGGAACTACTATACACGCCACAGGAGATACAAACTGAATTCGCAAGGCACTACGAGGCACTCTATGCCTCGAGGGCAACTCCTGACAACAACTTCGGCTTAGAATTCCTCACCGGAGTAGTACTCCCGCACATAGAGGATGAACAAGCCGAAGCCCTTGAGGTGCCCCTAGACCTTGAAGAAATTTGATCTAGTATCCGCGAGCTCGCATCTGGCAAAACACCAGGCCCAGATGGACTCCCAGTTGACTTTTATAAAGCCTTCGCAGTGCAACTGGCGCCCAAATTACTTGAACTCTACAAGTCAGCTGAGTGAGAAGGCCATCTTTTAGCCACTCAGAGAGAAGCACTGCTGGTCTCCCTTCCTAAACCTGGAGGTAACCCGGTAGACATGGGTTCATATAGACCATTGGCAATGTTGAATACCGATTATAAAATATTAGCCAAATTACTGGCGACGCGCCTTGCACCGGCTGTACCAGGCCTGATACACTCGGACCAGAATGGATTCGTCCCGGCTAGAGATACCTCCCACAACATTAGAAAGTTATTCCGAGTTATGCAATATGCGAAACGGGACTGGCCATGAGCGGGCTGTCTCGTTTTAGACCTGGAAAAGGGCTTTGACTCTTTGGAGTGGCCCTATCTGTTCGGAGTCCTTCGGCAACTCGGTGTGGAACCATTCTTCACTCGCCTGACTAAGTTACTATATACCAGACCACTAATCCGAGTGTGGCTGGGGTCTGAGATATCGGATCAATTCGAGTGGGCAGGGGTACGAGACAGGGTTGCCCCATTTCACCATTGCTGTTCTCACTCGCTATGGAGCCCTTGGCAATAGCCATGCGTCGAGCAGGGGGTGGCTGGGGTATTCCGTTAGGAGATGATACTCACATAATTTCACTATATGCTGATGACCTTCTTCTATACTTCCGAGACATCACGCAGATCCCTCCTGAGGCTGGCTTATTTCTACAACAATTCGCCCTTTCATCTGGCCTGAGAGTCAACTGGTCTAAATCCTGCCTCTTTCCCTTCGACCCGGGACTTTCTGACCCGGGACTTATTATTGCCAGAAATCCTGTCCCATGGCAACCCCATACATTCAGATACTTAGGTATTCGAGTATACCACCGTGAGGAAGACATATTTGAGGGCAACCTTTGTAAGAGCCGTGTCCTCGGTTAAATCCCAAATGGTCTTCTGGAAAACACTACCGCTGTCAGTAGCAGGCAGGATAGCACTCCTGAAAATGGTGGTCCTGCCCCGACTTCTATACTTCTTCACTAATCTCCCGCACTATGTTCCCCCTGGTTTCATCAGGGCTCTGGAGACAGGACTGAGGGAATTCATTTGGAATGATGGCCGCTGTAGGGTTGCTTTAAAGAAACTGTACCTGACACCAGATAAGGGCGGACTAGCAATTCCTAACCTGGAACAATACTACCTAGCGGCTCAACTTCAGTGGATAGCCAGATGGCTGGCGGATCTTTAACATGTAGACACAGCATCAGAGAGCAGACCCTGGACACTCCCACAGATACAACATTTACTTCACCCACTCACACAGGCACAAACCCCCCGGCAACTCTTTCTTAGGGTGGCTCACAAATGCTTCCGTCGCTCACTTCGCCTTACACACACACAGCTTCCCTTTCCACTGGCCTTGACATTATTAGGCACACAAAGAGGCACCATAATCACGTCAGAATCCGAACTGCACACATGGCATGAAATAGAAATAGAAGCACTGGGAGATCTGTACGAAGAATCCTAACTGCTCCCCTTTGCCAACCTACAGGAGATGGGACTACCACCAGGTAAATCTTTATTGCACCGCTCCCTGATAGGGGCAATGAGATCCAAATGAGGCGACATCTCTGTGGCTCCTCCCACTCACTTACTGATCAATACCTACAGGTGACGTGCCGAGGGCATCATCTGATTAGCTGGCTAGCAGATGCTTTGAGATCCCAAACCGCCCTAGACAACGAAGCGCTACGTATGGCATGGGAAACAGACTCAGGCATTTCAATCACAGTACCACGATGGAAAGCTGCCCTTTCAGGCCACCTTAACGTGCCTCGCAATTCCCGATTCCGCTTAATCCAATTCTACATAGTGAATAGAGCATACCTCACACCGGCTCGAGTGAATAGATACTTTGCTCGCAGAGATGCAGCCTGCCCCAGATGCCATGAGATCGGAGCAGACCTGCTACACATGCTCTGGTCCTGTCCTGCCTTGAGTTCCTACTGGAGAGCAGTAAAGGAAAGCCTATCCGACTGTATAGCACTACAAATACCCTTTACATGGGAAGCATCTATCCTAGGTTTATTTCCCAGAAGCAAGCAACATAGAGCAGAAGTACGCTTCGCAGACTTAGGACTCATTGTAACAAAGCGATTAGTGACCCGCAGATGGAAATCACCTGACCCGCCACCGACACAGGCCTGGAAGCGATATCTCGAGGTGTGGGCGGGAGCTGAAGGCACGGCACTGGCGCAGGAGGAGGTTTTGGGGTTGAGACAGTTTCCATTGTCTGCTAGCTGGGAGGGAATGTTACTGCGGCTGCGTGATGAGGGAATGCACCTATCAGTAGAGGCAGTGGAGAAGTGTGCGTGGACGCCCCCCTGACAAGAAAACACAATGCATGGGGGAACTGAATAAGAAAAGTTAGCCAGATATACCCTGACACTGGAAATAAAAATGACAACGCCTGCTTAACCTAATACCTGACCCAGCCCTCCTATTAATAAGCTGTTCTGCAACAATGTAACCCCACTCCAACAGGAAATAATCGCATAAGTGTAATCTGCACAAGTGTCCATTGCCGGCAATTGTTGAATGTTAATCTTTTTCTCCCTTATTGTTCTGCCCCTTCCCCCTTACATTCAAATTTGCATATATACAAAGCTCATGATCCTTTTTTCTTTTCTCCTCTTTTTACCTAATCAAACTACTCCAATTGAACGCACATACTAGAAATAGCTTTAAAGCAGTATACACTGTTGTATGAGCATGCTGATAAACATCAGAAACCCTATGGGACTTTTACTCCTGCAAATGTATAAGGGGTTGACAATGATAAAACACAACAAATAACAGGTACAACATGGTAAGATAACTGTGGATGTCATAGCAATGGAATTGTGTAACTGATTAACTGCAAATGTATACCAAGTGATATATTGCATCAATGCATATTATATACAATGCCAGCTATGTAATGGTATAAGAATACATACCATATTGTATGAAACGAAAACAAATGTAGAAACATGAAGCAAAGTAAAGATGAAAATACCAATAAACAAATTTGTGAATAAGTTTAGTCTCTGACATTCATAGAAAATACACATCCCTACGTAGGGAGATTTTCTTAGAACACCAGCTGTTTTATTATAAAAACACTTTCCTGTCCCTTACATGTTAGAGGGAGATTCCAGCCAGAGAACCATGACTGTATGCTGATTGCCGAATGCTTTGCTACAGCTGTTTTGCAGACTTCAGGCCTTTGCTCAGGTATTGGGGATGATGTCTTCCCAGAGGAACCTGAAGGGTAGAATTAGAGCTTAACATGCTGTGCTCTATCATAGCCTAGGTAGGAATTAGTCTGTTCACTCTAGTGACAATATGGTAGCATTATATTTCTGTTTTACTCTCCTTGTCACAATTTTAATCTTGTCATGCTATATCGTCCTGGTTATTGCAGTCAACGCTTTGCTATCTAAGATGCAGTCGCTTTATTAAAGCATTTTTAAAATATATACTGCCTTTGTTTGTCATTGTGTATGTGAGACTAATGTAATTGAGAGAAACGGATGAGACCTGAGAGACCACGGCTTCCCTGAGAAACCAGTTATGCCATGTGCTCGGCTGCCCAATCATCCCTGCCATAGGGTAGAGATGAGGCACTGCTAGTTAGCTGGAGCAAAACCCGGATTGGAGGGACAGGTGTCACCTGTAGTGGGTTAGACTCACTCTCCCACACCACAGGTGATTCTGCCACTCGAAATCCAGTAGTCTCATTAGAGTAATGAGAGCCTACATGGCCTTGGTGTTTCCCCATACCCATTGACTCTAACCTGGCCCATCCATCTGTATATGAGCGTTGGTCTCTCCAAGGTGTCTGACCACTCCCAGCTGTGCTGATCATCTGTTGTGTCAACTGTGTGACTCACCTATATGGTACAGGGTCAATACTGTTCGGGTATGGACTACATGTGAGGTTAATATCTCAAGTACAGCACAGTTTTGACCTGCGTAGGACAGTACAAATCTGTGTTTGTTGCTGTACACCCATTGTCCATTCAATGGTGTATGTGAAGGTTACAATGATAGGACAATCTACTTTGGGTGTCTGAGTTGTGTATTTGAACTCATCATGCTCTTCCATGTGATTGACATGTGGGCATTTCTTCTCTGTCCCAATGGGTTGGTTCTAGAGGAGGTGAGTTCCTTTGCAGAGTTTGCCTATTACAATCTGCTATGTCAATGCTAGGTCTGGCAATGCCCTACTAGTTCCTTAGCAACCAGAGTAATATGCTGCCTACATAATGCCTCAATGGTTACTTGGGGACACAACTTATGAAGTGGGACAATCTTTGCTGCCCTTGACCTTGTTGTTGTGTCCAGTCTGGTGAAGATTATGTTTAGCATTACTTATATGATCATGATGTAATGGTATATTTGAAACACTGTTTCTTGTGCAGGTATTTGTTGTAATGGGAAATGTATATGCACTGGCAGTCGTGTAGGTCCATGTGTACATGTCATTTTGGTGTGCAATATGTGTAGCCTGAAGTTAGGTACAAGGACTCACTAGTCAGGTATGGTTGATGTTGGTTTACTCATGTAGTGAAGTCCTAGAACTGTAACTGCATGTCATGGGGAATGGTAGTTGGCCTATGACGTCAATTGTGGCTGTCTGAAGTGTAGTTGAGAGACAGCACTCAGTTATTGCCTATGGATGTATCCTGTGTACTTTATAGGCCATTGTAGCTGCATGAGCATTTATGCAGTGATGTGGTGTATCTGTGTTTTGTGCCAGCAGAATTCCCTCTGTGAATGTGTGAATTTCATGCCACACCTCTACTCCTTACTTGTATTCTACACATCATTTGTCACCTGTAAGGGAGTCCCACTTCTCCTAGCTTCTTCAGTTCATGTACCCATGTTGCCATATACATATAGGGGGTCAGCCAGCTATGTGATATGTATGGCAGGTGCTGGGTGGTCTTTGAATAGGGTAGTCTAGACTATCAAGGGACATTGCTAATTGAGAAGGACTGGCCAGGTGTTATCCCAGGACATGCATGATGTGTTGTGATTAGTCACCTGCTCTTCCAATAGGTGATAGGAGTATTGAGAGGTAAGTTCTGGAATCTGCTTGATATGCCTACCCGTGGCAGGGCATGAGTAGCATGCTGACATGGTTTTACAGGTGTTCAATAGGATTAGTCCAGTCGTACAAACTTACTTGGAATCAGATGTGGGTGTGAGGGTTGACATTAAGGCGTGGATAGTTGTAACATATTGTGACATGATGTAGGATAAGTGTAATGCCAACAGGGATAGCCTAGCCTGGAGATGCGTACGTACAGTTGTGTATGTATAAATGTGTGTATGTTATGAATTCGCCGCACACACCTCTGCCCCTGCCCCAGTCAGCCCTGCTGCCCTCAGTGAGGAAGCTATTGACCTCCTGAGGCCGATCTCTGTGGGTCAGTCGACCATCATGAATGCCTCCAGTTACTGGCAACTCAGATATAACAGTTCTATGCGTTCCTGGAGGGTGTTCACTGTGCACTGGCTGGCCTACAGAGTTCCTTTCAGGCTCTGGCCTCCGTACTGATGGCAGCCAGTTACCCTTTGTCTTCTGTCCCCTCTCCATCTTCCTCTTCCCAATCCCGCACCCCTCTTCCCCGTTCCAGCCACAGCACACAGACAGACAAGCATGCATCCACCTCAACATCCAACGGTTCCACAGACAAACAAAAGCATCACAAGACCCACCACCAGCATGCACACAAACAGCACCCACCTGCAGATACAACAACAGCCACTCCCTGCACAGATTCCCCTGCCACACCCACCTTCACATACACTACATCTGACACACCTGCACACACCACACCCACATTAACCAATACAGCCTTGACACCTATCCTACCCACAGTCAACACAACAGCAGACACGCAGACATCCACCTGCGTCACCTCATCCACAAGACACCACAACCTGTCACACCCATACATGCAGCACATCCACCATACCTGCAGTCACCACCCCAACCAGTCACCCATCCAGCACAGCATCACCCCCTGCACCTCCTTCCTCCCAAGACACATAAACGCCCACACTCACCCAGCCAAGACACCCTTCACACACATGCATTCCTTGAACACACATGCACCTAAGACATCCACGACACCTCCTACAAGCACTCTCTCTCCCTCCACTCCCAAACCCTTTTGCCATGACATTCCCCATGTGTCTAAGAAGTTTTTCCTCTGAGTTGAACCTTTTCCCTACTCCTCTCACCCTGTGTGACCCCTAAACGATCTGCTCCCTCCCCAAGTTCACCTCCACCACCAAGTCCTCTCCTGCCCCCCTGCTACTACCCATGCCCCTCTCCCACCTGAAGTCTTCCCCTCCAAAGTGTTCCCAGCCCTCCCGTAAGCCGCCTCAAAAGTCCCCTGCCCAAGCCCAAAGACCCACCTCCCAAACCTAAACAAAGACCCCCCCTCCACCCCTGAGGTGCCTGCCTGCCCCCTTGATGCCCCTGCACGTGGAGGTTGATTAGCAATCAGGAGTCAAGTAGGTGCACTATAATATGCCATCTGTGCATTGTACATGTTTATTTTTGGACTGGCCTAACAGCAATGTTTGAATGTATACAGTTATGTATTTATATTTTTTAATATACTTGCATCTGGGATGCCCAGTATTTGGTCCCAAAGTTACATCTTTGTCTTGCCTTTCATTCCTCATGGCCTTGCCTGTGTGTGTGAATGTGTTTTGTGTGTTGTGGTTGTGCTACCAGTTGTATCTGGCCTGCTTCTGTGGTTGTGTGCTTAGCATTTGTCCTGCTAAGATGGTTGGTTTGGTGTGTTCGGTATGTCTGTGTTTGAGACATTAATTTGTGTTGATATTGTGTGTTTTGTTAGTGTTGGCATTTGTTATTTGGTTTGTGGTGTGCCCTTGTGTAGTTGTATTGTGTGTGTGGTGATTGGTATGTCCGAAGCACAGTGTAATGTGTTTGCATAGAGTAATGTATGGCTCATTGTATAGCTGTGTGATTGTGTGTATTGGTACAAAGGTGTTGTTACGTTGTGTTGGGATGTATTGTGAGGTGGGGGTGTGTGTTGTGGAGTATTGACGGTGTGTGTGAGGTGCCATTGTTGTATACATGGCTGGTGTTGTGTGCTGTTGTGTTTGACAGGGCGGGTGCTGTGTGTGTGCGCGGCTCGGTGTGTGTTTTGGTAGTGTGTGTTGGCCGCGGTGTGTGCACTGAGTCTGTGTGTATGTATCTGTAAGTGAATGTTCGTGTCAGTGTACGTTTCTGTGTTACCATGATCACTCGTGCCTGATGTGCATGTTGTGTGTGCATTACAACCTTGGCATTATGCAACAGTGACAGGTAATTGTGTTTATGCACGGTTGCTGCCGTCGATGTCGTCACTGGTTCTGGAGCCGTTGGGTGAGCAGGAGCAGCTGGAAGACGTCCACATGAGCTTCCATGGCGGCTCCAGACAGTCATGACTTCCTGAAGGTGTCTCCTTTTAAACTGCTGGTTTCTGCCAGTGTTTCCGTGGTGGTGCAACCGCAGCAGAAACCTTGACGGTGTGCAACTTCGTAATCTGTCCGATGGAAACATGGTCTCTGCCGGCCTGAAGGTGCCTCCCGCCGTCCATGGCAGCCTGACCACACTGGCAGTGAGGGCGGTGATTTGGCGGTATTCTGTAGTGTGGACCATCATGATCATAGCTTGCCAGTCTTCTCCACCAGCCTCTTGGCGGTACAACTGCCACCGCCAACATGGTGATCTTGAAACCACCAAACTCGTAATTACCCCCTATATGTTTGTTTCTGTTCTTTAAGGCCTTGAAAAGGTCACATTAGTGACGAAACATGTGTTGGATGTTGATGAGCAAATTGAGACCTAAGGACTGATTTTACATGATTGCAATTGTTGATACGGTGATCTTACAATAAAGAATTCACTTTTCAAAGGCTGTTGATGAGCAAATTGATAACGAAGGACTGATTCTACATGACTGAAATTGTTGGTACCGTAATCTTGCAATTAAGAAGAATTTGCTTTTCAAGAGAGACTGGTTCGGAACTTTTGTGACTTTAAATGTATACAAATAATATCTACTCGGGCTAATATTGAGTGCTGTGGTTAGACCTAGGTATTTTGTATTATCAATCTTTGACTGCGGCCTACATAAACTTAACGTCCCTACAAGTTGCCATTCTAAAGCTAATCGTCCTTCTGTACCACCACCTGGAAGATGTGTAGCATCTTTCTGCCAATCCTGTAAAACTATTTCCTTTTCTATTTTAGTTTTCATTGCCTTTCCCCGGTCATCCACTTCATTAATAAAAATCTTTTTCTACTTGTGTGAGAATGCGTGTCAGCTTATTCTTGTGAGTGTAAGCAGTGCCAAAGGTTAGTGTAAGTTCCAAGAAACCTCCCACTATGTCAATATTCTTTAACTTAATACTACTAAGATGCTGATTAATAGGCACAAAAGAAAAGACAACATAGTTAGAGTAGAAGTACTGAATATACTCTTGATTATATAGACGTGTTAATAATAAGCTGCAGCTAATAACATAATTCAAAGGCTGACTATGGTATGTAATTCCTTGCTGTACAGATGAAGGAACTGCGCACACACATAACAATCAGGCACATCCATAGTTTCAATGTATTCATACAGTAATCTGTAGTATACATTAAAACACAAATCTCCCTTTGAATTGTGATGATGAAGCGATCTTTCATCCTCATACAATTGATCTTGCTTTGCATGCATTTCTCCATGCACTGGTGTAACTGTACTCTCTAAATTGTCATTCACTGACACACTCAATCTAGCAATTGCTAATATACTCACAATCACACACTATTGCTAAACCGATACACACATATTTACATTTACTCTGTTTACCTTGATCCAGATTCATGGCTTCCCTGAAGTCAGACCAAAATTACCACATTCAAAAATCAAAACAAATCAAAAATATAAAGCAGCTTTTAATTAAACATGTTTTTTTCTCAACGTGAGCAGAGCTAAAACAAATATAAAAAATACTTCAGTCTTTTTCCAATTATTTACAACAGTTCTTGATCTTCAAAATAAGTTTTTATTACCAAGTTCTCAAAGAGTTCAAAAATAAATCTCTCTAATAAATTACCGTTTGGCAATCACTGATTAGCACTTCCAGCAAATAGTGTCTTTGTTTATCAATTGGCAAAGTTATTTTAAAATTCAGCTCTCGTGTGATTTCAAGTTCTAGAATGTTCAGCTGAATATGTACGGTCAAAGCAAAAGGCAATACATTTGTTCTCCCATTCATTTGTAGCAAAGTAAGTCCATTTGGTGCAGTATGGCTTGCTGATCATGCTCTTCAGTAGGCCGTTCAGCTGTACACCACACCATTGCTTTGGGGGTGGTACACAGAGGATAGTTTATGCTTTATCCCTAACAGTGTTGTGATGTGTTCAACGATTTCATTGGAAAAATGAGTGCTATTGTCGGATCTTATCCATTCTGGGATTCCCCATTATGGAATCACTACCTGAACTAGGAATGTGGCTAATGACTTGGCATCACAATGGGTGCATGGTCCTGATTCATCCCATTGGGAGAAAGGCAGACCACCACAATGAGGCTTCTGTAGTTATTGCATCTATTGATCATTCCCACAAAGTCCAAATAAAGTAGTTTAAAGGGATCTTGTGATGGTGGGATGGTAGAATTTATCACTTTTAAGGTGGGATTAGGAGAGTACTGTTTGCAGATTGTAAAGCTGTGCAGATACATAGTGATTATGTTGTATAAATTGGAGACAAACCAGTCTTGTTGTATTTACATTGCCAAATAGTTCCTGGAGGTGTGGACTGGCAAATGGATCTGATCCAGGGTGATTGTAAACAAGTAAAGCCTGTGGCATTACTGGTTTTCCCATGGATAGCTATCTATACACTAAGTAATTCCCTGACTGGATGCCCCCTCTGTCTTCCCATAACTGCTTTTCGTGCAAGAAAGCAGCTTCCTGCAGTTCTCTCAGGTGTAATCATGCTGTCTCAGTGTAATGAGGAGTGTCTTTGTCTGTGGTAGTCTTGGATCCAGACTCTGTTGGGGAGGCAGTCTTAGCCACCAGAATGGGGGCAGGTTGTGGGTCTGATAGTACCTTTGGGCATCTAGGTGCATCCTTAGCTGCCTGATCTGCTGCACACTTCATAACGACCACTGCCTGTGGTAATGCAAGTGCCTCCATTAGAGCCTCTGTGAGGTTTCTATGCATCACAGGACTATCACCTGATTTAAGAAACCCTCTCCTGATCAATCTCATGATGCATTAGTGCACAGTGGTCGTTAAATATGTGGAGTCAGTGTATATGGTAATTACTTATCCTGCTACTAACTTACAGGCTGCTAATGATGCTGTTAGTTCTGCTGCCTGAGTGGAATATTGTGCGGGTAATGTTAATTGTTCTATGACCTGCAGTGTATCAGAGGAACCGTGCTCCTGCGTCTTGACTACTGCTGTCCCTGTATGTCTAATTCCTGCCTCTTTGTCAATTCTGGAGGAGCCATCAACAAAGTAGACAATGCTACCTGGTATAGTCCTCTGTGGCTTGACTGCAATCGTTGAGACTATATGTAGCACAGTCGTGCGCATCCTCCTCAGGGTTTAATATTGGGTGAGCAAAGAAAGTCTCAGGATTCATACCCTTCAAAGATGGTAGTGACAGTATCACCTCATATCCTAACACTTTCTGAGTGGTTAAAGTGGTCTTGGCTTTCTGAAAAATAGCAAATACTGCATGTTCTGCATAGAGCATCAAGGGTACCCCCAGAACTATGGGGCTGCTCTTCTGTACAGCAAAGTCTGCAGTGGCCAGAACCTGCTCACAGGGATGGTGTTCTTTCATAACTGAGTCGAGCAGTCCACTGAAGTATGCAATGGCAGAATAAAGAGAACTCTTTGGTGTAATCTGGAGTTCCCAAGACTGGAGCATTTGATATTTCACTTTTCAACTTCTGAAAAGTTTCCTTCATCTCCCATATTATCCTATCCTCTATGTCTTTTGCCTGTTTGATAGCAGCTAACAAGAGGGCTATTAATGTGGTATAGTCAAATACCCACTGTTTTACGTAATGTAGTTACAGAGACCCAGAAACATCTGCATTCCTTTGACAGTTTCTGGCTTTGTCATTTGCCGTATGGAGGCTGCCAAATGCATCACAAAAAAAATATATATAACTATGGGCCCTAGTGTCCTTTCTACACTGTTGTTCAGTAGGACTATAAGCCAGTATGTCATTGACATATTACAACAGAGTGCTGTGACATTGAAAATTTGACAGATCATTCTTGATTGCTTTGTTGAACATGCTGGGGGACCCACAAAAAGTAGGGGAAGCAAGAGTACTGTCCCGGGATAGGAAAACGCAGTCAGATAGTGGTTGTCTGGATGGAGGGGGATGCTGAAGAAGGTGTTTTTTATATCAATAACTGAGAAATACCTGGCTTCCTGAGGAATATTCATCAGGATGTTGGAGGGGTCAGGGACAATTGGGAATTCTGGTAATACTATGTTGTTCAAAGAGAGCAGGTCTTGAACCATGTGCCTAGTATTGCCCTTAGCTTTCTTGACCAGGTAAATAGGGGTGTTACAAGGAGACACTCCAGGGTAAACTACTCTCTGTTGTACAAATACCTGTATAGTAGGGGCAATTCCCTCCTCTGCCTCCTTGGACAGGGGATATTGCTTTACTCTGTTAAGAGGTTACCTTCCTTCAGTGTAATCTGGAATGGTGCAGCAATGCAGATAAGGCCAACATCGTGGTGACTCTTAGTCCCCAAGGTCTCTGGTACTAGTGACAGGTCTGCTTCTTTTACTCAATCAAACGTGCTGCTTGGTGCGGGCGTTTTTGATTTCTAACATAGTTCTAAGTTGTATGTCTTCCTGAAAAGGTACCACTCTTTTCTTGAGGCTATTCTGAAGCAGTTGATCATCTAGCACCTCCCTAACCCTCTTTCCAGGCTCAAGGAAGATGACACATGTCCATAAAACATTACTATGGTCGCTGGTTATTAGAGTGCCACAGGTCTGTGTTAATTCCAAAGCCTCTATCTGTAATATCATCTCAGTATCTGACAGCACAGAGTCTTGTCCCTGTTGTCTAAAGCGGAATTCCTTGGGCAATTGGATGTCCTTTCCCAATAACTCTGGTGTTTGTGTTAAGATAGTGTATACCACTGTAGTAAATGCCTCCATATCAGTGAGTCATTGTAGGAGGGCGGCCTGGCTTGTAGTGGGTACCAAGGGGTACTTACACTCTGTACCAGGTCCAGTTATCCCTTATTAGTGTAGAAGAGGTGTTTCTAGCAGCTTAGGCTGATAGAAGTTAGCTATAGCAGAGCAGCTTAGGCTGAACTAGGAGACATGCAAAGCTCCTACTATACCACTGGTGTCATATGCACAATATCATAAGAAAACACAATACACAGGTATACTAAAAATAAAGGTACTTTATTTTTATGACAATATGCCAAAAGTATCTCAGTGAGTACCCTCAGTGTGAGGATGCCAAATATACACAAGATATATGTACACAATACCAAAAATATGCAGTAATAGCAAAAGGAAGTAATGCAAGCAGTGTAAAGTTACAGTAGGTTCCAATAAGAGCACATAGGTATAGGGGCAACACAAACCATATACTCCAAAATTGGAATGCGAACCACGAATGGACCCCAAACCTATGTGAGCTTGTAGATGGTCGCTGGGGCTGTAAGAAAACAGTGAGGGTTAGAAAAATAGCCCACCCCAGGACCCTGAAAAGTAGGTGTAAAGTGCACCTATAACCCCCAGAGAGCACAGAAGTCGTGATAGGGGATTTCTGCAAGGAAGACCAACACCAGCAAATCAACCAAAGTGGATTTCCGGACCTGAGTACCTGTGGAACAAGGGGACCAAGTCCAAGAGTCGTGACAATGTCGAGAGTGGGCAGATGCCCAGGAAATGCCAGCTGAGGGTGCAAAGGAGCTGCCACTGGATGGTAGAAGCTGTGGATTCTGCAAGAACGAAGAGGGCTAGAAATGTCCCCTTTGGAGGATGGATGTCCCACGTCGTGAAGAAGCTTGCAGAGGTGTTCCCACGCAGAAAGACCGCAAACAAGCCTTGCTAGCTGCAAGGGTTGCGGTTAGGGTTTTTGGATGCTGCTGTGGCCCAGGAGGGACCAGGATGTCGCCACTTGGATGAGGAGACAGAGGGGGCGCCCAGCAAGTCAGGGAGCCCTCACAGAAGCAGGCAGCACCCGCAGAAGTACCTGAACAGGCACTTGGAAGAGGAGTGAACCATAGTCCACCCGAAGACACAAAAGGGAGTCCCACGATGCCGGAGGACAACTCAGAAGGTTGTGCACTGCAGGTTAGAGTGTCGGGGACCCAGGCTTGGCTGTGCACAAAGGAAATCCTGGAAGAGTGCACAGGAGCCGGAGCAGCTGCAAATCACGAGGCACCTAGCAATGCAGTCTAGCGTGGGGAGGCAAGGACTTACCTCCACCAAACTTGGACTGAAGAGTCACTGGACTGTTGGAGTCACTTGGACAGGGTTGCTGAGTTCCAGGGACCACGCTCGTCGTGCTGAGAGGGGACCCAGAGGACCGATGATGCAGTCTTTTTGTTAGCCTGCGGTTGCAGGGGGAGGATTCCATCGTCCCACGGGAGATTTCTTCAGTGCTCCTGGTGCAGAAAGGAGGCAGGCTACCCCCAGAGCATGCACCACCAGGAAACAGTCGAGAAGGTGGCAGGATCAGTGATACAAGGTTGCAGTAGTCGTCTTTGCTACTTTGTTGCGGTTTTGCAGGTGTTCTCAGCAGTCAGCGGTCGATCCTTTGGCAGAAGGTGAAGAGAGAGATGCAGAGAAACTCTGATGAGCTCTTGCATTCGGTATCTGAAGAATTCCCCAAAGCAGAGACCCTAAATAGCCAGAAAAGGAGGTTTGGCTACCTAGGTAGGAGGATACGCTAGCAACACAAGTAAGAGCCTATCAGAAGGAGTCTCTGACGTCACCTGCTGGCCCTGGCCACTCAGAGCAGTCCAGTGTGCCAGCACACCTCTGAATCCAAGATAGCAGAGGTCTGGGGCACGCTGGAGGAGCTCTGGGCACCTCCCCTGGGAGGTGCAGGTCAGGGGAGTGGTCACTCCCCTTTCCTTTGTCCAGTTTCGCACCAGAGCAGGGCTGGGGGATCCCTGAACCGGTGTAGACTGGCTTATGCAGAGATGGGCACCATCTGTGCCCATCAAAGCATTTCCAGAGGCTGGGGGAGGCTACTCCTCCCCAGCCCTGACACCTTTTTCCAAAGGGAGAGGGTGTAACACCCTCTCTCTGAGGAAGTCCTTTGTTCTGCCTTCCTGGGCCAGGCCTGCCTGGACCCCAGGAGGGCAGAAACCTGTCTGAGGGGTTGGCAGCAGCAGCAGCTGCAGTGAAACCCCGGGAAAGGTAGTTTGGCAATACCCGGGTCTGTGCTAGAGACTCGGGGATCATGGAATTGTCTCCCCAATGCCAGAATGGCATTGGGGTGACAATTCCATGATCTTAGACATGTTACATGGCCATGTTCCGAGTTACCATTGTGATGCTATACATAGGTAGTGACCTATGTATAGTGCACGCGTGAAATGGTGTCCCCGCACTCACAAAGTGCGGGGAATTTGCCCTGAACGATGTGGGGGCACCTTGGCTAGTGCCAGGGAGCCCACACACTAAGTAACTTAGCACCCAACCTTCACCAGGTGAAGGTTAGACATATAGGTGACTTATAAGTTTCTTAAGTGCAGTGGTAAATGGCTGTGAAATAACGTGGACGTTATTTCACTCAGGCTGCAGTGGCAGGCCTGTGTAAGAATTGTCAGAGCTCCCTATGGGCGGCAAAAGAAATGCTGCAGCCCATAGGGATCTCCTGGAACCCCAATACCCTGGATACCTCAGTACCATATACTAGGGAATTATAAGGGTGTTCCAGTATGTCAATGTGAATTGGTGAAATTGGTCACTAGCCTGTTAGTGACAATTTAGAAAGCAGAGAGAGCATAACCACTGAGGTTCTGGTTAGCAGAGCCTCAGTGAGACAGTTAGTCATCACACAGGGAACACATACAGGGCACACTGGCTGGCAGGGTCCCAGTGACACATACATTAAAACAACATATATACAGTGAACTATGGGGGTAACATGCCAGGCAAGATGGTACTTTCCTACAGTCATGCCCTAATTTGGTCTCTGCTGGAGGAATTTACAGTTAGTGCCATTATTCTGGAAGGTGGAATTCTAGGTGTGGAACAGATCATGATACCATCTTGTTCAAACTGAATGGTCATAGTTAAGTTGGCCTTTAGATCTCTTCCTAACAAATTTGCTGGGGCAGCTGGAGAGAACAGTAAATAGCCATCAATGTGCCTCCATCCAACTTCACCTCCACTGGTTTGGTAAAAGGAACCCTTAAAACTTCCCCAGAGAATCCCTCTGTGCCCATGGATCTGTTGGAAATGGGAAAGCCTGTCTCTCCTCCTCTCTCTCTAATACATGATGTTATTGCTACTGTATGTATGAGGAATGCATACCTCTTGTCACTTATGGTTACCGTCACAGTGTATTCCTTATCTGGCCTGTGCATTACTGACAAGACTGGACACATAGAAACACTCTGTGGGTATCCTAATTGTATGTATTCTCCCACATTGTTCACATGGAAAGAATTTCCTCCCCTCATAACTACACTTGTCCACTTTGGAGTGGAATATCTGTAGAGTGCCTGGTAACTCTGCTGAGGCAGTCCCTGCTGCGTTTGGGGCGTTGCTTGGAGCTGCACGTTTTGCAGGGGTGTCTGGGGCACATATATTATTAGTGGACTTTGCTGCAAGTGACTCATATTTCCTGATTGACCATACATTCTCGTTCTTCCATTGAGCTCATCCCATCTCTTCATATTGCAGTCCTTAATAAGATGTCCAAACCTCTGACAATAATAACATGCTTCATCCCTTCTTGGAGGACCCATCCTACCTCTTCCTACTCATCCGCGTCCCCCACTACTACTTCTCTCTGGCCTTACATCATTCTACTGTGGTGGGTACTGTCGTTGGGTGGCCCCTTTGACTGTTCCAGTAGTCAATGCAGTCATCTGAGTGGCTGCTGCCATTACAGCTCATTCTATTACTCCTTTCTTCACTAATTCCGGCTATCCCACCTTGCCTACTGCTTTCTCTGCTACTTCCTGTTTACTTTTTCCTTTCTCCTGCTTTTTCTTACAAAAATGATGTGTGCCTGAATTTGGGTCCAGGGCTTGGCCTCCAGTGCCACATTGTTATCTAGTCTCTCCTGCACATCAGGGGGAAACCCTTTCTTGACTACATCATAAAATAGTAATACATTACTTCCTGTCATTTTCCAGCCCTGACCTACTTCCTGGGTCAATTTTTCTTTCATCTTGTTGATGTATTGTATGGAATCCTCATTTGGTTGCATGGACTCATGAGGGACCCGATGTCTGGTCTATCGGGGTACATTTTCCTCAGCTGCTCCAAACTACACACCTGACCACATTAAATGGAGACCCATCACACCTGGTGTCTGTGAGGGTCACATTTTTAACTCCAGCCTTTTGAAAATACTGTGTCTGTTTCATCTCCTATGAAGTAACAAAGCAGGCTCTATACATCCCCTACTGTCAGGGTGATACATGCAGTCTGTTTTTCAAATGCCCTGATGAATTTCATTGCTCCCTCTGTGAGTAGCGGCAACTGTTTTCTGAGGTTTTCCTTGTCCTCCTGTGGCCAAGCAACATAGGCCCTCATTCTGACATTGGTGGTAAAAAACGCCTACCACCGCGACGACGTCTGCCCAAAGACCGTCACTGTGGCTACCAGCCATCCGCCATATTATGACCACAGCCGGATTTCCGCCACAAGAATGGCCATGCCAGCAGATGGCGGTAAGGTGGCGCTGCTACCACCAGCAGTGCCACGCCAGTAGACCGCCGCCAGCAGTATTATGACCAATAATAGGGCCTGGTGGTATTCTGCTGGTGGGCGCTGCTGGTGGTTGCAGCGCCCCGTCCTGTCTCCTGCTGGAGGACCCCCTGGATCAAGGTAAGTCGGGTCTCCGACAGGGGAGGGGGTGGGATGTTGTGTGTGTGTGGGAATGTATGTGTGTGCGTGAATGCAGGTGTGTGTTGAGTGATGAATGCATGTGTGCATGTACGGACGTGTGAGTGCGTGTATGTTGTGAAATGTGCATGTTTGGAAGTGTGTGCGGATGTGTGTGTGAATGGATGTATGCATGTGTGTAAGCATGTGGGAATGGGTGTATGAATGCGCGTGTGTGTGTGTGTGTGTGTGTGTGTGAAGAGGTGGTGTGAATGTAGGGGACCAGGGGGGTTGGAGAGGCAGGGACGGTGGGGGGGGGGGGGGACTGGAGAGGAAAGAGGACCCCTATCAGTGACAGGGAAGGAATTCCCTGTCACTGACATGGCCTACCGCCATGGTTTTCGTGGCTTTACAAATGCTACGAAAACCATGGCGGTAGATGGGGTCATAATCCCACAAGTGGAACAATGGCAGCCACCGGGCTGGAGATGGATATCTCCAGCCCGGTCCTGTTACCGCCATGGTACATTGGCAGGGTGGCTTCAGCCAACCCGCCAATGGCATAATATGGCGGTAAGTACCGCCAGCCTGTTGGTGGTACTTACCGCCACATTATCGCCGACTGCTGGGGTCTTAATGACCCCATAATGTGGTGCCCAAGGTCCCTTAAGTATCAGGGGCATCTGATGCAAAGGGGTGGTGGCATGTTGGGGATGGTGTTGTCAGGGGTACTTCTGCCATATAAGCAGACAGTTCCTCATGTAGAAGTCATCCCAATCTGGATCACCCTTGAGATCAGAATGCAGTCTTCAGCATTCACCATGTTGTGTGTGTCTAAGTACACATCTTCTGGCCATGGGCTCACCTCTTTGTGCCGTTTGCTAAATTATCTACAAACAGGGTTTCCCCTTCTGCGATGGTCTCAATGGGAATGAGGTCAACACTGCACAAATTTGCTTGGGCACTCATATGCTGTGCTGGTGTGTTGTGGAGTGTCACCCATCCCCTAACCTCACTGGATCCCATTCTGTGGTCTGGCTGGCCATGGGTGCTTTGGAACTGTAACCGCTCACGTTCTGAGGCTCAGGGTTTTCTACTTCTAGGAAGCACATCTTGCTCTCTTTCTCTTTCATCATTTAGTTTAGGCCATCTCCACGTGCCCCCAGGTCAATGAGTGGTCTCTTTTGGATACCATAAGTAGGGTGACTTACTTCTTGGGTGTGAAGCAGTTCACCCATACTCTCCACACACTTGTGTATGGGTTCTAACATGTCTGTTAATTACCCAAACCTTCTCTGAGTTTGTCCTGTAAAGTCATTGTCATAATTTTCTCTACTTGCTTCACCTGTCTCTCTCCTACTCTTGTGGGTAATAGCCAAACATGCACACTCTCTGGCGAGACTCAAATGCCCCTCTTCTCCTTCTGCCAAGGGGGTGGACTACCAACAGTCCTTCTATGTTCCTGCTCACTTCCTTGAGACTTTGGCTGTCATTTCATATCTACAGTCCTAGAGACATAGGCCCTCATTCTAAGTCTGGCGGGCGGCGGAGGCCGCCCGCCAGACTTCCCCCCTCCAAAATACCGCTCCGCGGTCCAGAGACCGCGGAGGGTATTCCAAGTTTTCCCCTGGGCTGGCGGGCGGCCGCCAAAAGGCCGCCCGCCAGCCCAGGGGAAAACAACCTTCCCACGATGAAGCCGGCTCGTAATCGAGCCGGCGGAGTGGGAAGGTGCGACGGGTGCTACTGCACCCGTCGCGTATTTCACTGTCTGCTATGCAGACAGTGAAATACTAGCGGGGCCCTCTTACGGGGGCCCCTGCAGTGCCCATGCCATTGGCATGGGCACTGCAGGGGCCCCCAGGGGCCCCGCGACACCCCCTACCGCCATCCTGTTCCTGGCGGGCGAACCGCCAGGAACAGGATGGCGGTAGGGGGTGTCAGAATCCCCAAGGCGGCGCAGCATGCTGCGCCGCCTTGGAGGATTCATTTGGGCAGCGGGAAACTGGCGGGAGACCGCCAGTTGTCCCGGTCCGACCGCGGCGTTACCGCCGCGGTCGGAATGCCCAAGGGAGCACCGCCGGCCTGTCGGCGGTGCTCCCGCCCCCGTTGACCCTGGCGGTTCTGTACCGCCAGGGTCATAATGAGGCCCATAGTCACTCCACCCTGTATTCCTTATATCTCTTTGCTGTGGGGTGGACACCTGTTTTCTAATTACTCTACCTGTTGTATAACTTTTCTGAAGCAACCACAACGTTGCTAATGAGATATGTGATTGGTCATCACTATTCCCTGAACTCTGTTTTTTTGCTCTTAACTTACTGGGAAAAGCTGTATCTAGATGCAAAACGAACAGTGCCTCTTGTTGCCCTGAAAATTGGGGATCCCCTAGCATAGTTTTCTGCCTCGGAGTGCTTGCCTTCTTTGGCTTTGGTATTTGTGGGGTTACCTCTGGGGTCGCTGTCGGGGAGTGTGAAGGGGTTCCAATTTCAGGGTTCTCAAACCCTACTGCGACTTCTTGCAGCAGCACTAGTGAGTATATGCTAGGCACTCTGGGCCCAGTGCTCATTGGGTCATATGGGGGTGGGTGAAAAGACAGGGTATCAGGGGTACCTCCTTGTGAGGAGTCTTTTGACTTCTCACAAAATATTCTCCATAAGGCCATGGTGACTTCCCTTTTCTTTAATTTGGCTCCTGCATATTTACTTCTGAGGAATGTGACAACATGCTCAATTACTCTTTCGTTGAATGTGCCTTCCTTTGGCCAAGGATACATATGGATTTAAACCACTCCAGGCTATACTTTAGTAATATCTTCCTGTTACTGGGGAATACCTTCTGCACATGCTCTAAGGGGCTCACCATAATCAGGCGTGTTTAATACTTAATTTTCATTTATCCTGCTACCAGATTGAATACTCTTGCACAAATCTAAGAGTGGTAATATTTTGCCAATTTTTCTACTTATCGTATTAAATTGTACATTCAACTTTTAAGTTTGCGTCACCAATTCTACCGGGCACATTACACTATAAACTTATTGTTTTCTGCAATGTGTATTCAAAACAACAGTTTGCACATCATACAATACTACACAACAACACACCTGTGACCACATTCCATTCAACTATGAATGCTCACACCTTCAGTCACACAAAAAATACAACACAAAATTCTATTCAAGGGCGAAAATCACATCTCTAAGCTACTGTTGGAAACCAGCAACCCCTTGCCAAGTTCCTCCATGCCTCAAAGGAGATACTTTTCAGACTGTGTTTTTGAAACCACGGAAAGACTGCCGGACATCAGGTCATGGATTGGAAATTTGAGTGTTCAGATTACAATTGGAGGTAAAGTTTAGACACACCAGCTTTTCACCTTTCCCTCGGTGTCAAATGGAACACATCCATGCACCTTCTGAGTTCAAAGTTCCTATGTAGGCTACTTCCAACTCATTGTTGGGAATCACAGGCTAATTAGTTATGTAGGCGCCTTATTGATTGTGCAACACATGGACACAATCCTCCAATATATAAAAAAAAACATATGTGGTACCCTTCTGTCTCTTACTACCTTAAATCTTATATTTACCTCATATTTACATTTGCATTTAATATTGCCAAGAAAAACATGCAAATTCGTAAACAAGGATCGTGATCTACTTTGTCCTCACCTTATAAGTCCCCGGATCTTCCCAACCCCATTGCACAATCAAAACTTCAGCTTAAATCTGGCTTCTACTTACCTCATCAAATTGTGTGCACTGGTCTCTCTGCACCAGGGGTAGGGCGATCTTCCAGTGGCAGCCGTCAAGCGGGGGGGGGGAAAGAATTCTCCTGGAATCTGGCTTGCCTACTGTTACAGGGTGGACAAAATGCTCTTACCTCAACCTTTTTCCCTCTTCTTGGCAATTCAAAGACAGTATTTACTAACTGTCGGGACAGGGAGAAAAACACTACGGACTGCACCTGCTCAAGTTGCATCTGTGTTTTTTCTCGAATGCCTGTTCAGAGGCAGGCCTTTTTATACAATTCAATACAATGCTTATTACACAAAATAAATAATAATTTTCAAGTTACAGATTCAAGACAGAAAATCACTTAAAGACATGGGCCCCCATAACCTTGAATTCCTGAACCAAACCCTCACACATTTTACATTATACTTTTGACAATGCTTTATGACAGGGCATTCTTCGGTCTAAAAATGCGTTGATGTATCATAGTAGATGCAAGCTCCTTAGAGTGTGTGCTGGGAGCATTGTGTGCCTGAGGCCTCAGTGGGCTCATAATTTACTTTTTTCCCTGCACTCGTTGTTTAATCTAGCACCTGTGTGTTCTGGGCTAATTCAATTATGAACCTATTGATTAATCAGGCCACTATCTGTTTGGAGGATTAGAGTCTGTGGCGGGGGACTTGTGTGCTGATGTTGTAAATGCTTTTCGGTCAGTTAGACATGAGTTGGCCTTTAACTAAAAACCCCTTTCGAGTTTCCTATTCCACTACATTCCTAAGTGAACTTTTTACCTTGTTTGTGTCAGTGTCGAAGTTGGGCCTTAACTGGTTTTTAACTATGAACAGCAGTGGTTTCTGTTTGGGTTTGATGTTGCACAATATTTTTGAGTTCCATATTTTCTGCATCGTGTTTATTTTTTACATTTCCTACTACAGCATTTACAAAACAAATTAAACGTTTTACAGACAGTTTTAATTAGTAAGCAGTGGCCAAGTGCAAACATTCACAAAGAAGAAGGGGTCGCATTCCTGTTTGCGAATGGGTTACCACCTCCTTTGAGTTGGTGGTGAATTATTAATATTTTGCAACCAGATTTGGGACACATAACATTAATACATACCATAACAAATCAGTTTGCAAAGGATGCCCTTAATAAGCCACTTCCAAATAGGGATTCCTAATGATTTCCTAAACCCATTTAATAATTTGGAAAACATTTACCAAATAGTTTAATGAGTTAAGTACATTTAAAAAATGGTTTTAGCATTTGCAAACTCCCTGATTTACTGAATTAGCGGGTTTGTGAACGCTAAAACCCTTTCTACATGGGACCCTAAAAGAATGTTGAACTGCTCACTATTTCTTTGCCCAATTTTTCTAATAAAATATGAATTGTAAAAAATAGTTTCAAAGCAGAACAGGCTAGACTTTCTTTGTCATACATTAAGGGGCATATTTAAGAGCCCCTAGCGCCACAGGAGCGTCACTTTTTGTGACAATCCGGTCGCGCTAAACACTGCTCCATATTTACCAGTATAACGCCACTTGATTGTGGGGTTATGCCTCCTTGTAAGTATGGGCCCCTCCGACACAGTTTTCTACATCAGAGGGGTATGCAAATTGGTGTTGCAGCGGGCTTTCTACCGCAACACCCATTGCTTTTGACGCTGCCTCAGAATTACGAGTTGTTGTAAACCTGAGGCAGCGCCAAAAACTACCCAAGGGGTGGCGTTAGCATGGCAAAACAAGGAAGAATGCTTTCATTCTTCCTCATTTTTTGTTTTTTCTATGTGTGCTGCATTCTGCAGCACACATAAAAGAAGCAAAATGCCATGGACAATTGTTTATGTGCAGGAAGGGACACCTTTCTGCACATAAACAATCTCTCAAAATGACGCTTTGGTACTTCTATGTGTGCTGAATTTTGCTGCACACAAAAAAGTGCCAAATTGCCATTATAGATTGTTTATGTGCAGGAACCTGGAACTATGGTGCAAGGATGCATGTGTTGGCACTAGCAGCTTAATTCAGTGCCAGTGCAGGGCAAAACGCAGGGATGCACCGTATTACTCTAAATATGGCGCACCTCTGCATTTCTAAAGTGACGTAGTGCGGCTCTGCTATTTTTGGTGCAGCGCCATGCTGCACCACTTTAACATAAATCTGGGACAGAGTTTTGAAATCTTTTCCAGAAATTCATTACTTAGTGGAATTTGAGACAGAGAGTACAGATATTGCAAAAAGAAATATGCTAGACACATACTATCCAAAAAGATGTGTACACCCTGAAAAAGTGTCTTTATGAAATTCTACAGCACTATTGGTATAGAAGTGATGTTTCAGAAAATATTGATGAAGGCAAGTATATTGTAGCTGGTTTGATGGTTGTTTATTTTGGGCATGCGAAGGGTAACGTAATTAACCATAGAAAAAAGTAATTGTCAAACAGCTGCTTCTTTCTACTTTGCACTTCTTCAGCTATTCAAACCTTGGTGATCTGAAACAGAGTTACTTGGACAATTTGAGTGCTATGAAGACTCTTTCAATGCTGTGAAATACACTATTCAGTGTGCAATATTTCAAATCTATATGAAAATGTTAAATGAAGAAATTAAACAAGAAGAAACAATTGCTATAGTTTGGCACCTCTTAGTCAAGATCCTCTTGGACAGCCAGTAATAGAAAGTGAGGCTGCCATAGCAATGAATGAAGTGGAGACATCAATGTAACAAGTAAAAGAAGAAAATGTTATGTTAGAAGATTTAGTAGACCAACTCAATTGTGAGCAGAAAGAAATGTATATGGAAGTCAAAGAAAAAACAGACCATGGATTAATGCATGAAAGCAATCAATGTAAGTGTTTACGTTTTAAACCAGTTCTTTTATATGTCAGTGGACAAGCAAGTACTGGAAAAAACTTTCTGATACAAGTTCTAACAACATTTCTACAGAAGACTACAGACTCTATTGTATTGTGTGTCTAGTAACATCTCCTACTTGATTTAGCTGCACACAATATCAAAGTAGTCACCTTGTATCGTTTACTATTGCTCCCTGTAGAACACAACAATAAATTTGAATACCAAACGTTATCTGCTGAAGCTTGCCATGAAGTTTGCAGAGTTTTGAAGAAACAGAAACTAAATTATTGATGAGGTAAGCATGGTGTCAAACTTAATACTTGCCTTTGAGAATGTAACAGATATTAAAGACTGACTATGATGTGCTCTTTTGAGGAAAGCATATGATTGTTTTTGGTGATTTATTACAACTTTCCCCTGTGAAAGGACAACCTATATTTGAGACTATCACATGAAGAAATGCATAGTTCTTTAGGCAGCATTGGAAATGTAAATATTTGGGTAAAATTTAAATACAAGAAACTGATTACAAACATGCATCAAGTGTCAGATAAGGAATATGGAAGTATTTTGAAGAATATTAGAGTTGGAATACTGTCAAAAGAAGGAAAACGTTGTCTGGAAACATGAATTATAAAGAACATAGGGCCAGATGTATCAAAGGGTTTTACCCATTCTGTGCCAATGGGAAAATGCGTTCGTACATATGGCCCATATTTCCTTTTCAATTAATTGAAGAAAAAAATTAAATTCTCTGCTTAATGCCTACCATTCAAGAATGCACACATTTTAAAGAACCATTACTACAACTACAGAATGAGCAAATATTAAAGTTGACATCAATTAATAAAATGGACAACCAAGGAGTAACAATACCACTGAATGATAAAGTACAGTCAAAACTTGATTCTTTGGAAAAATCTGTTTCCAAAACTGCAGCATTAGAAGAGTGCTTGTGTGTTTTTAAGAACTGTAGAGTAATTTAGCAGCGTAATTTAAATGTTGTGTTGAAGAAGGATTAGTTAATGGAGTTATTGGAAAAATAATAGATTTTGTTCTGTATCCATACAGAAATAAAGTTTGGTATATGGCAATTAAATTTGATGATCCTTAAGATGTAAAACAGATAGGAAGATCTGTTGCACTTTTCTTACTTGTGAAAGACCTGTATGTAGGTAGAAAGCAGTTTCCAATATCTCTAGCATATGCTGTAACAGTACATATGTCTCAAGGCTTAAGTATAGATACAGCTTTTATGAATATTGGTAGGACTGTATTTAAGGAAGGTATGTCTTATATAGCATTATTACACACTAGAAGTTTGTCTGTTCTGTATTTAATAGACTTTATTGACAGTAAAGTAAATGCTAATTCCAATTGTGTATTGGAGTGCAACGTTTGAGAAACCTCTATGCTCCCCATCGAAAGCAGTATCCCGTTTAGAAAAAGCCTACCATCTTTCTGAAATGAAAAATTTCAAAAGATCAGACTGATGTTCCAGAGAAAAATTATTAAAAAAAGAAAAAAAAGAAGTATCAGAGAAAAACAAGACTAAACGTTATGATGAAATTGTAGGTTACTAGTTACCAAATTCATCTGGAGTCATCTGCCATGCTAATGTAGTTGTTAATGCACTGTTCTCCTTACGTACTCTGGTCCATTAACTTAAAGAGAAAAACAATTATGCTCTGCACTATTGACTTTGTTAGAACTGTTGTTGAGTGATAGGACAAAAACATATTCTTCACAAGAGTTTTTGATGGTCTTACTAGGAATTTTAGAACAACAGATGGTACCTATTGATGAATTGGACTTTGTTACTCATGGCAGCATGACTGTGAAAATTGTTCCTTTTCTTCAGCAATAGAAATAGATTCAGAACGATCTATCTACCTAACTACCAGACTCAAAACCTGTCAGTTTTGGAAAGTTGTTTGAAGATGCTTCACAAAATAATAGATGCATGAAGTGTAACTCGGACCTCCTTTCACACAGGGCAAATCTCCATTTCTGGTAAAACATATATCTGCACAGCTATTATTTTCAATAAGGCGGTAAGCATTACATCTGGACTACACTGTATACATAAAGAACACTACTGGACGGACAGAGTGTAATAATAAGCTTACATTGAAGCAGAGATTACCATAAAAATTACCAAATTTTTAGCTTCAGTTTCTTGAAGCAAAATTCTAAGGAACATTACTCCTGGCGGAATGGAACAGTAAATGGATTGGAGTTTTAAAAGTAGATTGTATGGCATCATACTGCCTAACAGGGGTGATGTCTTTCTAAGGGATTTTAAATGTAGAAATATGCTTTGTATTGGATGGAAATTGGACATTTACTACTAAACTGAAAATGGACATTACAGTCGATGAACTGCAATATTCATCTGACGATAAAAATAACTGATGACATAGTCCTCTTTAATGGATGAGTGGAGTTTCTGACACCATGTGCCCTGCCAAGGATGATGTTTTCAGACACTTTTTAAACTAGTAGTCTGATTCATACACATTGATTGTATTAAAATATGTAATATTCTTTATATAATTTGAGAACTATAGGTGACAGAGTTTGGTTATTATTGTTAGTAAGTACCACACATATTCATGTTAATTTGAAATAACTTGCTATGAGCTTATGGGGTTTTTAAAAGTCTTTGACTATTACCCCCTCACCCCACTGTTCAAGGATGAGTATCTACATGCAGTTATTGTGTAGTGTGAAAGTATAGAAGCTGAGATCTGTAGATTAGAAAATTTAACAAGTTGAAATCACATTTGTATATTTATATATGGTGCTAAATATTTGTCACGTGTTAAAATTTGCTATATTATTTTTTCATTACAGATTGAAAACTTTGAATAGATAACTTAATTCAAATATTAATTTATATTTATGATTTGAGTATTTATTATACGTGTAAAAAGTTGATCTTACTGCACAAATGTAGGTAAGTAAGTACACCTGTGTCTTTCCATAAATATACACAGCTGCAGATAGGCAATGATAGTAATAGAGGAATACCTTAATGTAAATACAGAGGTTTTTCATATACATGTATATACTAAGACACTCACAAAAAAATGATGTTTAAACTTAGAAACTTTGACAAACACTACTGCATGGAGTGATATATTGAAGGACACACAGGAATAGATTCTCAAACATATAGTCACACACCTGTGCATTTATTTAGACACACAGGCGCACTCTCATGTATACACTAAGACACCCAGAGACAATTTTATGTATAGAATGATGATGCACACAAGCACACAATGATCTGTAGCCTCACACACCCAGGTACACTCTAATGCACAAACTGATACACCCATGCCAATAGTCATGCATATACTAACAGAACTAGGTAGGCTCTATTTTGAACATTGACACACTCCGGTACATACTGATGCATACACTAACACATCGAGCCATAGACTTATGTATGTACTAACACACCTGCATAGACTGCCCAGCACTCATTGACATACCCAAGGACACTCTTATACATACACTAATACACAAAGGCACACAATGATCCATACACTATCACACCCGGGTAGATTCTCATGCAGATAGAGAGGCACCCAGGCAGACACCTATGCATGTACTAACACACCCAGATACACTGTCATTTGTACACTGACACTTCCAGGTGCACATTGATGTATATACTAACACACCCAGCCAGACACTTGCGTATACAGTGGCACACCAACATTCACTCCATATCATACATTTACACACCTAGGGAGGGACACTCATACACTAATACACAAAGCTACACAATAATATATAAACTGACACACCCAGGTACACTCTCATTCACATAATCATACACTCAGACACATACGTATACGTACACAGTGAGACACCCTGCCGCATACTGTTGCATACACTGACAAATCGACATGGACACTGATGTACACACTGATACATAGAGATACATACTAATACATACACTGACACACTTAAGCACACACTGATGCATACACTGACATAGCCAGTCAGAAACGCATGCATACACTAAGACACACAGGCATAAACTGATGCAATCACTGATACAGCCATACAGACACTACTGTAAACACTAACACACCCAAATGAAAAATCATGCATCTACTGACACATCCACATGATTGCATACACTGACACACTCAGATGCACACCAATGTGCAGATTAATACATCCAGAGACAAATAACACTTACACTAACACACCGAGAGACCCAGGCAGACACTACCGCATAAACTAACAAAGCCAGTTATATAGTATTGCTTCCATTCAAACATACAGGTACACAATATCATATACCCTGACACACCCAGGATCAGATTTACACATATACTAACTCACCCAGGTATACAGTTATGGATAGATTGAGACACCTAGACAGAAACTGATAACTAAACCTATACATGGAAATGAAAAGTTATATATGCACTCGCACAGGCATGGAAATACTGATGAGTACTAAAGACTTGAGCACAGCTCTTTGGTGATTCAGTGGCAGTTCTAACAAGAACCGTTTTTTGTAGCTTTTTATAGAACAAGTTTTTTTTTAAATATATTTTTCTTTTTATTCAGAAAATATTGAAAACTTGGGGAAAACTTAAATGCAATACTTTTACATTTTAAAAGCACAACAGTGTCCAATAACAGCTTCTTTATAGAAAAGCATTGTGAATTTGTTTTTAGCAACAGTTTTTTTTGACCTGCAAAAAGAGGTCCTTGAAATTTTTTACTTTTGCAACAACAAGATTATGACAGGTGCTGCAGGATGTTACTATTCAACCTAATTCGATGCATGTGGCTGGCATACTGATATTCTGAGCAGTAGCTTGGCTAGATGAGGATGTAGAAGGTTCAACATCCAAATGTGTCAGTTCTTTTTCCCCTTATCATTTGTTGATATGCCTGTTTGTGGATTGTGCGCAGATGCTTCCATGTACTCAACCTTCTGTGGCTGTATTTCTTTGAAGTACCATGACACAGCTTTTTTTTTTTTTTCTTTTAACGGGTTTACATTTCACAATTCTTGCACTGTCTTTTTTTTCTCCACTATGTAGGAGGCTGGCCCGGTTTGTAGTGGGTTCCTTAGGTACTTACACCTTATACCAGGTCCAGTTATCCCTTATCAGTGAAATGTAGAAGTATTCTAGCAGCTAGGTTGATAGAGGTAGCTGTAGCGGAGCAGCTTATGGTGAACTAGGAGACATGCAAAGCTCCTGCAATACCATTATAGTTACACAGTACTTAGTAAATAGTCATAGGATAAAGCAAACAGTAGAAAATACCAAAGAATGCAATAGCAAGAGTTAGAAATGGGGTTTTTGGTTGGCAGTCAGGTTACCCTCTGTCCAAGCAAGAACCCTCACTCTAGTCAGGGTAAGTCATACACAATCCAAATTATCCTGTGCCCACCCTCTGGTAGCTTGGCACGAGCAGTCAGGCTTAACTTAGAAGGCAATGTGTAAAGTATTTGTGCAATAAATCATACAATAACACAATATAGCACCACAAAAATACACCACACAGTGTTTGAAAAATATATATTTATCTGGATATTTGCAGGTCAAAACTATAAAAGATGCAATATGAAATTGTACAGATATCACTGAAAAGTGATATAAAGTGTCTTAAGTCTTTAAAAAGTAAACAAAGTCTCTTTCAAGCACAAAGTACCTGGTTTAAAGTGGAAAATCTCTGCAAAGGGCCGCAGGGGAGGAGATACGTGGAAAAATGGTGTGTGCGTCGGTTTCGCCCCTTCACACACGGACTTGCGTTGTTATTTTTCACGCGGGAAAGTCGTGCGTCGTTTTCCGGTGCGCGGACAGTCTCCTTCTGTGGTTCGCTGGATTACCAGATGTCCCGGGGTCTGTGCGTGGAATCCTAGGCTTGTTATCCGGCTGCGTGTCCTTCCAGTGGGCTGTGTGTGGAATCTTCTACCTCACAGCAGGCATCGCGTCAATTTCCTCTCTGGGAGTCGGGCACCATTGTCCAGGCGAGGCCGTGCGTCGAAGATCCGGTCGCATCGCAGGCGTCACGTCGAGCGGCGTCTTTCCAGATCGGCGTGCAGTGAATTTTTCATCGCGGAGCAAGCTGTGCATCAAATTTTTCGGCGCACAAGGCGTCCAGTTGAAAAAGAGAAGTCTTTTTGGTCCTGAGACTTCAGAGAACAGGAGGCAAGCTCTATACAAGCCCTTGGAGAGGACTTCTGCAGCAAGGCAAGAGTTCAGCAAGGCAGCAGGGCAACAGCAAAGTAGCAGTCCTTTGTAGAAAGCAGTCAGGTGAGTCCTTTAGGCAGCCAGGCAGTTCTTCTTGCCAGGATGCAGGTTCTGGTTCAGGTTTCTTCTCCAGCAAGTGTCTGAGGTGGTAGGGCAGAGGCCCTGTTTTATACTAAAATGTGCCTTTGAAATGGGGGAGACTTCAAAGAGTGGCTAAGAAGTGCACCAGGTCCCCTTTCAGTTCAGTCCTGCCTGCCAGAGTCCCAGTAGGGGGTGTGGCAGTCCTTTGTGTGAGGGCAGGCCCTCCACCCTCCCAGCCCAGGAAGACCCATTCAAAATGCAGATGTATGCAAGTGAGGCTGAGTACCCTGTGTTTGGGGTGTGTCTGAGTGAATGCACAAGGAGCTGTCAAACTAAACCTAGCCAGACGTGGATTGAAAGGCACAGAAAGATTTAAGTGCAGAGAAATGCTCACTTTCTATAAGTGGCATTTCTAAAATAGTAATATTAAATCCAACTTCACCAGCCAGCAGGATTTTGTATTACTATTCCGGCCATACTAAATATGACCTTCCTACTCCTTTCAGGTCAGCAGCTACCACTTCAACAATGTATGAGGGCAGCCCCAATGTTAGCCTATGAAGGGAGCAGGCCTCACAGTAGTGTAAAAACGAATTTAGGAGTTTTACACTACCAGGACATATAAACTACACAGGTACATATCCTGCCTTTTACCCACACAGCACCCTGCTCTAGGGGTTACCTAGGGCACACATTAGGGGTGACTTATATGTAGAAAAAGGGGAGATTTAGGCTTGGCAAGTACTTTTAAATGCCAAGTCGAAGTGGCAGTGAAACTGCACACACAGGCCTTGCAATGGCAGGCCTGACACAAGGTTAAAGGGCTACTTAAGTGTGTGGCAAAACCAGTGCTGCAGGCCTACTAGTAGCATTTAATCTACAGGCCCTAGGCACATATAGTGCACTCTACTAGGGTCTTACAAGTAAATCAAATAGCCAATCATGGATAAACCAATCAACAGTACAATTTATACAGAGAGCATATGCACTGGTTAGCAGTGGTAAAGTGCCCAGAGTTCAAAAGCCAACAACAGCAGGTAAGAAATAAATAGGAGGAAGGAGGCAAAATGTTTGGGGATGACCCTGTCAAAAAGGCCAGGTCCAACATGACCCCCCCCACCAGCCTGAAGCCAGGGGAGAACAATCACTATCCTGATGTACTTCCCTGTTTGAGGCGATAGAACAAGGACCCAGGCCCACAACAGCAAGGGCATGTTCCAGTTCTTCGCCTTCCTGACTCCACTTGGATCCCTCTGTCCATACTCTCAGGGCCCCCTAAGCCAACCCATGGGGAACCTTTCTCCTTACCTGCGGATGCCATCTGTGTAGCACCTAACCTTACTTTGCTCACAGATGTATCCCAGGGGCCGGATAGTACCACCAGGACTAACACAGTGGTGTTGCCCACTCTACCCCCGGGGTGTGACTCTTGTCCCCTCCCCAGGGATAACTCTGTCCACCCGAACAGCAAGCCACAGTGGTTACTGACAGCTGTCAGGGATGAGAGCCAGGCCCCAGGCCTCTCAAAGCTCTCCAACCACTGTGGCTGTGGAGAGTGGGGGGCGGTAGCCCCAGGAGCTGGGCACCGTTTAACCACTCTCCCTTCCACCAGGTCAGGGACAACAGCCTAAACCTGGTCCTCCCCTCTGGGGCTCTGTACCCTCCCTCCTGGAGCGGTACCCCCAGAGTCCAACATGGTCAGGGTGCTTATAGAAGCCACCCTGCACCATTCCTCCACCAGTGCAGGATGGTTAACCTGCAACTGGCCCTCCAACCTGGGGTTTGTACCTTCAGGTTGGTGAGGCTTCCCTCCCCCTGCCCTCCCTTCTGGGGTTCAGCACCCTCCAAATAGGAGTGGCCTCCTCAGAAGACAACATGGTAGGGGCACTGTTATCAGTAGCCCCTCCCTCCAGGTCGGGGGGGACACCCTTAACCTGGTCTTCCAGCCCAGGGTCTGTCCCCTCAGACTGGATCACTGCCTGGCAAACCAGGACTTTCTGGGGGCACACCTACCCCCCACCAGGTCAGAGTTTAACCTCTGAACCTGGCCATCCAACCCAGAGTCACCACCCTGAGGTTGAACAATTGTCTGGCACCCCAGGACGTCTTGGGGGGCACACTGACCCCCCACCAGTCCAGAGTTTAAGCCCTGAACCTGGTCATCCAACCCAGAGTCACCACCCTGAGGTTGAACAATTGCCTGGCACGCCAGGACTTCCTGGAGGGCACGCTCACCCCCCACAAGTGACACACCGTCCCCAAGGGCTACACAAGAGTCTGTCTGGTGCAGGTCTCCTGACCTCTGCCCATCTGGCAGAGTCTGGATCGCCCCCAAACCAGAAACGGTTTCACCTGGGTCATTCCTGGGGGGCTCTGCTCTCAGAGCTGGCCCCTGACTCTCCAGGGCCTCCACTGGGGTCCGCAACCCCCTCTCAACCCCCTGTCTGGACTTCTGCACCCCCTCACTAGGAGTGGTACTGCCAGACACCAGAACTGGTGGGATGCTGGCTACAGTCACCCCCCCAAGTTCTTCTGACACTGCAGGGCCTCCCTCAACAGGTGGCCCTACGGTACAGGCTAGGCTTCCCTCCTGGCGTTCCCTCATGGAACCCTCTAGGACCTGGGACCTACCTGTGACACTACAATCCTCTCCCACCTCACTTGGTTGGGAAACACCTAAACCACTCCCTTCAGGAGCACCCCCAAATGCCTCTTCAGACTCTCTGGTACTTACCCAGAAGTCTGCCTCCATTGTAAGCTCCCTGGGGTCAGAGAACTCACACTCCACCTGGTGTTGGCGTAGCTCTGGAAAATAAGGACCAGGCATATGCTCTCCAGCAATTACATCACTCTGCCCTTCACATGTATTAACCACAGTACCCTTCACCCAACCATCCAGTCACTCAGCCTTGAAAAAGCACTCTACTTCACCCTCCTGAGACTGGTGAGACAGTATCTGACTGTCCCTGACACTCAACCCATACTCTTCTGGGATGTCACCACACTCTATATCCAGGACGACCACCGGGGGGAACCCTTTTCCCTGTCACTCTCTTCTAGAGCCAGTAAAATGTCCCTCCCCTAGTAGGAATATGACTCCCTGTGCCAGTTCCCCAATCCTTCTCAGGGATCCTGTGCATAACGGGAACTACCTCATACTCTTGAACCGCCTGGGGTGTGTCAACTCCCTTCTTCAAGTTGCACACCACATCTCTGGGCTTGTGCCCTTCTTCAGCAGTACTGGAGGCAAGATTTTTTCTGCCACCCTCTGAACTGGACTCAGCCCTCTGGCTTCCAGTTTCAGCTCTTCACAGCTCAGCTCCTGAGCTGCAATCCTTTCTTTTTCTCTTGCTGCCTCAGCCCTCTCAATAAACTCATCTAGCTCTTCCATCCGCCGCTTTTGAGCTAGGAGCCATTCATCTCTCACTGGTTCTCTTTCCTCATCTGAGTAGTCCTCCTCCTCATAATCATTCTCAGGGCTATGATTCTTTTGGTTCTTTGCTGCCTGTTCGTCTGCCCATTGTGCTTCTCCCCAGGCTACATAGATATCTAGCAGTTCCATCTTAGTGGATCTCCTTGACCTAGAAAGTCCCCAACCAGTGCTGCAGGCCCACTAGTAGCATTTAATCTACAGGCCCTAGGCATATATAGTGCACTCTACTAGGGTCTTACAAGTAAATCAAATAGCCAATCATGGATAAACCAATCAACAGTACAATTTACACAAAGAGCATATGCACTTTAGCACTGGTTAGCAGTGGTAAAGTGCCCAGAGTTCAAAAGCCACCAACAGCAGGTCAGAAAAAAATAGGAGGAAGGAGGCAAAAAGTTTGTGGATGACCCTGTCAAAAAGGCCAGGTCCAACAGGAAGCAATAAGCCTAGGGGCAACACAAACCATATACTAAGGAAGTGGAATGCAAATCACAAATTCCCCCCTAGGCAAGTGCAGTGTGTAGAGGGTCACTGGGAGTGTAAGAAAACCAAAAAGGTGAGTAAAATACCCCACCCAGAGCCAAGGAAAGTAGGAGTAAAGTACTGCAAGTTTCCTCAGGACACACGACAAGTCGTGATTAGAGTTATTGTAAGAACCAAGCAAGACTGCAGGCAACAAACAGTGGATTCCTGGACCTGGAAAGAGAGGTCACCAAGTCCAGAAGTCGCAGAAGATTCCAGGAAGGACAGGAGCCCCTGCCAACCTAGAAGATGGTGCAAAAGAGGATTGTCCGGTTGGAAGAAGTCTGCAGAAGAGCACCAAAGAAGATGGCTGCGGGTTCCTGCATGATGCAAAGGATGTCCCACGTGGAGATGTTGGATGCAGGCGAGTTGCAGCACTGGATTCGTCCAACAAGCCTTGGTTCAAGCAATGTTGTGAATTGCATCAAAATGGGGCTGCCTGGACCCAGGAGGGACCTTTGGGCCTCAACTTGGACTGAGGGGGCTCCCAACACTGGAGAGAACCCACAGATGACCAGGCAGCACCCACGGAGGTCCCAGGACCTGGGGACAAAGAAGGTGCAAATTGCAGTTGCTGCAGCACTACAAAAGAAGGTCCTGCGCCACTGGAGAACAGCTCAGCGAGTTCTGTGTCCCAGGATAGAGTGCTGGGGACCTGGGCCAAGCTGTGCATGAAGGATTCTTGCAAATAGTGCACAAAGGCCTTGGGAGGTGAAGATGATGGTGCACAGGGGTACTGTCGCAAACGGGGAAGGCAAGCTCTTACCTCCTCCAAATTTGGACAGCTGGACCTTAGGACAGTCTGTGTCGAAGGGGTCCACCACCTGTGTTCCAGGGAGCACGTTCGCTGTCAGAAGAGGAGTCATCTAAGAAGGTGCCTGCTGGAGCAGGGAAGTGACTCTGTCACTCCACCGGAGATTTCTTCAGTCCTTCTGGTGCAGGGTGAAGACAGGGAATCCTCAGAGCGTACACACCTTGGAAAGTGTTGCAGTTGCTGGCTGGAGCTGAAGTTGCAGAGTCGCAGTAGCCTTTCTGGATACTTTGTTGCAGTTACAGCGGTTCCTGGAGCAGGAGTTGCAGAGGATTCCTGGTGGAAACTTGCAAGCCAAATCTGAAGAGGAACCCACAGGAGAGACCCTAAATAGCCCTGAGAGGGGGATTGGCTACCTAGCTAGGTATGCACCTGTCAGGAGGGGTCTCTGACGTCACCTGCTGGCACTGGCCACTCAGAGAGCTCCAGAGTGTCCCCACACCTTGGAAAACAAGGTGGCTAACGCCAGGGACACACTGGAGGAGCTCTAGGTTCCACTCATTGGGTGGTGATGGACAAGGGAGTTGGCACTCCCCTTTCCTTTGTCCATTTTCGCTCAAGAGCAGGGGCTGGGGGTCCCTGAACCGGTGTAGACTGGCTTATGCAAGGAGGGTACCCTTCAAAGCATTTCCAGAGGCTCTGGGAGGCTACCCCTCCCAAGCCTGTAACGCCTATTTCCAAAGGGAGAAGGTGTAACACCCTCCTCCCAAAGGAAATGTTTTGTTCTGTCTTCCTGGGACTGAGCTGCTCAGACCCCAGGAGGGCAGAACCCTGTCTGTGAGGTGGCAGCAGCTGTATCTGCAGTGCAAGCCTCAGAGGGCTGGTTTGGCAGTACTGGGGGTCCACAGTGGAGCCCCCAGGATACATGGGATTGGCCCTCCAATACCATATTTGGAATGGGGGGGGGGGGGCAATTCCATGATCTTAGACACCTTATATGGCCATATTCGAGGTTACCATTGTGAAGCTACATTTGGATATTGACCTATATGTAGTGCACGCGTGTAATGGTATCTCTGCACTCACGAAGTCCGGGGAATTGGCCCTGGATAGCATGGGGGCACCTTTGTTCGTGCAAGGGTGCCCTCACACTTAGTAACTGCACCTAGCCTTCAGTAAATAAAGGTTAGACATATAGGTGACTTATAAATTACTTAAGTGCAGTGAAAATGGCTGTGAAGTAGTGTGTGCACTATTTCACACAGGCTGCAGTGGCAGTCCTGTGGAAGGATTCGTCTGAGCTCCTTATGGGTGGCAAAAGAAATGCTGCAACCCATATGGATCTCCTGGAAACCCAATGCCCAGCGTACCTAGGTACCATATACTAGGGACTCATAAGGGGGTCCAGTGTGCCAATTAAAATTGGTAAATTAAGACACTAAAATATAGTGACTAGTTTGGAAGCAGAGGGAGCATAAGCACTGAAGTTCTGGTTAGCAGAAGTTCAGTGACACAGTTAAGCACTATTGACAACACACACATTAGGCCACAAACTGTGAGCACTGGGGTCCTGGATAGCAGGATCCCAGTGACACAGAAACAAAAAAAAAACACCCCCAACAAAAAAACAAAAAAATGGGGGTAACCATGCTAGAAAGAGGCTACTTTCTCACACACTAGGTATGATTAAAAAAAGTCCATATATCACTCTCTTTTTCTAGATGAATCAGGCACCTGTTGAGAATCATCTTCAGGAATATCTTGAGACTGTACCGGTAGAGGTGGAGCACTCTCAACAGCCATTCTGAAAACTTCTGTAGCAGGAGGATCACAACTGAGATGCTTCTCCCTCAACAACTTGAAAAATAATAACTGTTTTAGGGACTGGCTCTGTCCAAAACTAGGTGTGGTTGAAAAGTAACCAATGAAATGCCAGAGTACACTTCACACAACAAGCGGCTTAGCGGTTCTGAGCTGCAGCCATGGTTCCAGGAAAATTGTAATAAAAGTTTTATGTTGGTTTGTAAATAAATAAAATGTGTGTCTTGTAAAAATGTTCAGCCTTCTGTTTATATGGGAAAGAATGAGGTTCATATTGTAATTTCTTTTAAAATGATTGTGAATCCGCATGTCCGAACCGCAGATTCATTTCAGCCATGTGACTGGAACGGAAACCACAGAGCTTCGCCACTCTGCCTCTGCGGTTCCAAAATTAATTTCTAAAAAAATAATATTTTAATACTACTTCAAAAGTGTGTAAATACTGAATTAAGTATAAAACAGCATCAGCACCACTATTTAAAAAAAGGATTGAGCCTCTTCAATTCAATTTGCCACTCTGTACAGTGTCGGTATATTTCATTGTGGGAGAGAGCTTAATGAAAGGATTCCTAACACTTTATTTCCCCAGACATCTGGGATTAATATTTAAATACGAATTAGAAAAATGTTATAATTACCTAAAAAGCCCAAACATTATACACAAGTTATAGTTCTAACATACACTTAATCAAACCTTAGAAATTCAATAAAAATACAAAAGGCTAAAGGGACATTAAAGTTAGGAAATAAAATAAAAAAATAGAAATTCAGTGAAAAAAATCAAAGGTTACAGTGACATTATGGTTAGGAAATAGAATTTAAAAAAACCTTAGCAATTCACTGAAAAAACCTAAATATAATTTCCCTGTAACCTTTGTTTTTTAAGTGAATATATGTATATTTATGCATATATATATATATATATATATATATATATATATATATATATATATATATATATATATATATATCCATACATATGTATATAAACATACACACACACACACAAAAAAAATCAGTGTCAGTCGCAATTGGGTACTAATAGTTAGGGATGTGTTTCCATTGGAAATGCCTTTTTTGTGTTGCTAATAATTTTGGTGCCGTTTGATGAATCTCCACGAGAATAAAAATTCTACTTTTTGACTACTTTGCATATGGAATGTTTGGGGATAGTTCGTCAAGTGGGAGCCAATAAAAAGGGGGGTCCCAAAATGCATTTTTCCCTTTCATTGTCCGTAAGAACTTTAGACAAAGGTACGACCCAAACCACTGAACAGATTTGCACCAAATTTGGCAGAAAGCTAGATCTTGGTCCAGAAAGGGTGCTTTTTACATTTTAGTGTAAATCCATTCATAGTTTTGAAAAAATAAAGGTTCATTGCATATATCAGGCCGTGAAACCAGGAAGTGGTGGCAGCCATCTTAAGACTTGGGACTCAGTCCTGAGTCCTAAGAAAAAAGGTAAAGAAAAAATGGTCTGCTGGCCGAAGGGGGGTGCAGCATGTATTTTAGTGGGGCGGGCACATGGACCCGGCTCACCGACCATCCAGGAGGCCCTGGGCCGATTAGTTATGTTATGTTAAGGACATTTCTAAGCTGCAACAAATATCCAGGGGTGTCTTGGCACTTGCTAAGTGGCATTGAAAACAGCAAAGGGGGACAGAAGACTACAGAGAGTTAAAAAGCCATGTCTTTAGCAATATCCAAAAGGCTAATAGGTTGGGGGCATTCTTAATGTCCAAGGGAAGTGCATTTTGAGGCTCCTACTAAAAAGCTCATGCTGCCCCAAACTGATCGGTTGAACTTAGGGACTACGATAATTTTGGCATTGGTCGAGGCTAAGGTCCTGCCAGGGGAGTAACAATTAAATCTATGTTGTAGAAATTCCAGGCCCATGCCTTGTAGAGCACTATAAACAGTACAGAGTGATTTGAAAGTGATCCTCTGCCTGAAAGGCAGCCAGTGTAGTTTTCTGTTGAGTTGGACACTGGACGGTATTTCAGGACCTTTAGGAGTAGCCTATGGCATTCTGTAGCTTGCAATTTATTTAAGATGGATTGGTTAGCATTGAGGTAGAGTCTACTTTAGCCATCACTAGTGACGTGACCAGAGTTTTCTGCAGATGACTAGGAATATATGTAATATCTTCTTTAGTGTTCTGAGCATGAGAAAGGCTGAGGATGTCAGTGCATTGACTTGATTGCTATAACTTAAATTGTCGTCAACAAGAATGCCTAGATCACGTGCTTTAATCACAGGTATAGGAAGTGAACCCATCTCCTGTGGCCAGCAAGTTAAAGACCAAAAGGAGGGTTGGACACTGAGGAGAATTACTTCAGTCTTGTCTGAATTTAATTTCAATTCATTCTTGCCCATGCAGCTGTTAACTGCCTGCATGCACTTGCAGAGCCTGGGGCCTAAGCCTTGTTTGTCATTTGCTGAAGACCTACTTAGTACCTAGGCCCTGATTTATACTTTTTGACGCAAACCTGCATTAGCGCAGGTTTGCGTCAAAATGTTTACTGCCGGCTAGCAGCATTCCTGGATGCCAGCCGGGTGTCAGATTTAAGGAATGACGCTAGCCGGTGGTAAGGCCCCGTTAGCGTCAAAAAGTTTACAGCTGGCTAGCGGCATTCCTGGATGCCAGCCGGGTGTCAGATTTAAGGAATGACGCTAGCCGGCGGTAAGGCCCCGTTGGCGTCAATATAAATTCTGCTAACTGGGTGGGGGAGGTCAAGGGGAAACAGGAGGTTGTGCGTCGAAGAATGGCGCTAGTCTGGTTAGAGTCAGAAAGAGGAGTCTAACCTGACTAGCGTCATTTTATGTTGCACATCCCCCATGGACATGACTCCTGTCTTAGTAAAGACAGGACTTATGTCCCCTGGGCATGGCCACTGGGCACAGTGCCATGTAGGGGGGCCCAAGTTAGGCCCCCTATGGCACTTAAAAAATAAATTTAAAAAACTTACCGGGACTTATGGGATGGGTCCCACCATCCTTAGGTGTCCTCCAAGTGTTGGTGTTGGTGCCCCTGGGGGCAGGTAAGGGCACCCTTGGGCTGCCCTGATTCAGGGGTTAAATAATGCTGCTAAGCAAGCTAAGCACCATTATTTAAGGCCTTTTTTTATTTTTGCACGGGAGGATAAATAAGGAGCTAAGGCCTTAGTCATTTATTGCCCAGGAACGCCTACCTTGCATCTCATTGATGCAAGGTGGGTTTTCCTTCCACAAAAAACTCCAATATTTTAAATATAAATATGAAGTTAAGTTTACGCCGGATTGCATTAAAAAAAATGCTGCAAATGCGGCGGAAACAGAGTATAAATATGCCCCTTCGTTTCTATAGAAAAAGCATTTTTTGTTTTGCTAACAGCCGTTTGATTAATCTTGACAAAAGTTTTAAAACTTATACTTTGCTAAGTTCAGCTTCTGTCTTGAAAGTTTCGGGTTGATCTGTCAAGCGGGGGACGAGAAAAAGGGCGGGGGTCCCAAAACATGTTTTCCCCATTCATTTCTCCGTAGGACCTTTAGACACGCCTACAGTCCGTACCACTGAATGAAATTACAACGACTTTAGTATGAAGTTAGATATTGTTTCACAAATCACGCTTTTTGTGATTTGGTGCAAATCTGTACAGTAGTTTCAGAGAAATTTAAATCCCAAAAAATATAGATATATAGGGATCAGGATCCACTGCTGGTTGACTCGCGGATCCACGTGCCACAGGAAGAATCTGATTCGCTACCCGCAACCTGAGAGAAATGTTGCACCCAGCATTTTCCCTGAAGCTGAAATGTTTGGGGGGGCGGCAATTGAGTTGGTGGGGTCAGGGTACAGGTTCCCTGGCCCCATGGGGGTGATATATTTATAGTGATAGGACATATAATGCCTTTGAAATGCTGACATTTTTATTTTTTTATGCTTCATGTGATCTGTGGACCCACCCGCAGGGCTCAGCGCAACCCCTGGTGTGAATCCGGGAGTGAATCCGCAGAGCTCGGAAAACATAAAAAAATAAATAAAAAAACAACAGACTAAATTGTAATAGAGGCACTCTCACATTCAGTACTACACACAGAGAGACACTCTCACACCCAGTCTTGAATGCAAGCAAACATTAACACCCATGCTCGCACCTACAGAGATGCTGTTACATTCACTATCACATCTACACAGACAATCTCACACTCAGAGAGATATCCTCACACCCTCCCCTGCATCCAGGCAGACACTGTCATATTCCCTTTCGCACCCAGACACAAACTCTGTCTCACACCAAAATAGAGACTCTCACATGTAGTGTCAAACCCAGAGACACACCCCGACGCTCATCCACATATCCAGACAGCTACTCTCACACCCAGTCTGACATGCACCAGACACTGTCACATCCACTCCCACATCTACAGAGATGCTGTTATATCTACTGTCACATCTACATAGACAGTCTCATATTCGCTCTCACACTCAGACACTCTATTCCAGGAAAACACTGTCACACTCTCTCTCGCACTCACACATACACCCCCCCACCGCAATGATTCACACCCCCTTCGCATTCATGCACACCCCCACCTCCTCCACGCACACATACATTCACACACTCCCCCTCTGCATACACAAACTTGCACACACCTCCCTCATCTGCACACTTGCACACAGACACCCCCACTCACTCGCAGACATGCACACATACATCTCCGCTCACATGCATCCCAATACACACACCTACTCACTCACACCTGACACACCACTTTCATTCATACAGTTATACACCCTGGTGCACACTATTGCATACACAGACAAACCAACATGGACACTGATATTTACACTGATACATCAAATACATATTAATACATACACTGACACACTTAAGCAGACACTGATGCAAACACTGACATAGGCAGGCAGAAACTCATGCATACACCAGGACACCCAGGTTCAAACTTATGCAATCAGTTATACAGCCATACAGATACTACTGCATACACTGACACACTCAAATGCAAAATTACGCAGGCACTGACACACCCAGGCCAAAGTGATTGCATACACTGACAAACTCAGATGCACACTGATGTATAGATTAATACATCCAGAGACACATAATACATACACTAACACACCGAGATACACACTGAGGCATACATTGAGAGACCCAGGCAGACACTAATGCATAAACTAACAAAGCGAGTAATATAGTAATGCTTCCATTTAAACATACAGGTACACACTATCATATAGACTGACCTACTCAGATCAGATTTACACATAGACACTAACACACCCAGGGACACAATTATGGATCGATTGAGACACCTAGACAAAAACGGATAAACAAACTTATACATGGAAATGAAAAGTTATATGTGCAGTAGCACAGGTATGGAAATACTGATGAGTAATAAAGACTCGAGCACAGCTCTTTGTTTAATTCAGTGGTGGTTCTAACTAGAACCATTTTTTGTAGTATTTTTTATAGTGCAAGTTTTTTATTTTGTACGTTGAAAAAAAAAAAATCTTCATAACTTTTGCATTATGAAAGCACAACAGTGCGCAATAGCAGTTCTTTGAAGAAAAGCATTGTGAAAAAAAATAGCAACAGTGGTTTTTGATCTGCAAAAAGAAATCATTGACATTTTTAACTTTGCAACCACAATAGCAGACAGACACCTCCTTGAACCACTTCCTCTTCCTCCACTCCCAAACCTTCACCCTCTGATGCTACAGGATGTTACCATTCAACCTAATTTGATACATGTGCCTGGCATACTGATATTCTGAGCAGTAGCCTGGCTAGATGATGATGTACCAAGTTCAGCATAGAAATGTCAGTTCTTTTTCCCTCATCATTCGTTAATATGCCTGTTCGTGGATTGTGGGCAGATGCTTCCACATACTCGACGTTCTGTAGCTATATTTCTTTGATGTACCACGAGACAGCTTTTTTCACAGAGGTTGCATTTCACAATTCTTGCACTGACATTTATTTCTTCACTAGGTATGGTAAAATATGGTTAACAATGTCCCTACATACCTCTCTTTCTAGATGAAGAAGGCACCAGTTGAGAATTATCTTCTTCAGGAATATCTTAAGACTGTGCAGGTGGAGGTGGAACACTCCCTTCAGCCATTCTGGAAACTTCTACAGCAGGAGGATCACAGCTGATATGCTTTTCCCTCAACAGCTACAAGAATAATAACTGTTTTAGGCAATGGTCCTACCTGAAACTAGGGGCCGTATTTATACTCCGTTTGCGCCGAATTCGCGTAGTTTTTTTCGACGCAAATTCGACGCTAAACTAACGCCAACTAACGCCATATTTATACTATGGCGTTAGACGCGTCTAGCGCCAAAGTTCCCGGAATGTGCGTAATTTTTTAGCGTGAACCCCTTCCTTGCGTTAATGATATGCAAGGGAGGCGTTCCCGTCTAAAAAATGACTCCCAGGCCTTTACGTGGTATTTATACTCCCGGGCAAAAGAGACGCCCGGGAGTGGGCGTGGCTAAAAACGGCGCATTTGCGCCGCTTTTTAACGCCTGGGTCAGGCATGGCGTTAAGGGACAAGTGGGCTCAAAATGAGCCCAGAGTGCCCTCCCCTGCCCCCAGGGACACCCCCTGCCACCCTTGGCCACCCCAGGAGGACACCCAAGGCTGGAGGGACCCACCCCAGGGACATTCAGGTAAGTTCAGGTAAGTTTTTTTTTTTTTTTTTTAATAATTTTTTTTGGCATAGGGGGGCCTGATTTGTGCCCCCCTACATGCCACTATGCCCAATGACCATGCCCAGGGGACAGAAGTCCCCTGGGCATGGCCATTGGGCAAGGGGGCATGACTCCTATCTTTACAATGATAGGAGTCATGTTGATGGGGGATGGGCGTCGAAAAAAAATGGCGCAAGTCGGGTTACGACGATTTTTTCGACGTAACCTGACTTGCCCCATTTTAAGACGCCCATACGCCATTTTCCCCCTACGCCGGCGCTGTCTGGTCTACGTGGTTTTTTCCCACGCAAACCAGGCAGCGCCGGTCTGATTGCGCCGTCTAACGCCATTCCATAAATACGGCGCCCGCATGGCGCTTCAGAATGGCGTTAGACGGCGCAAAATTTTTTGACGCTAAACTGCGTTAGCGCAGTTTAGCGTCAAAAAGTATAAATATGGGCCTAGGTGTGGTTCAAAAGTAACCAATGAAATGCCAGAGTACTCTTCACTTATTGAGCGGCTCCGTGGTTCCAAAGTGGAGTAGCAGTTCTACGAAAATTGTAATATAAATTTTGTGTTGTTGATAAATAAAATGTGTGTGTGTGTTGTAAATATATGGAACCTTTTGTTTATATGGGAAAGAATGGGGTGCATCCACAGATACATTACAATACTGCTTCAGAAGTGTGTAAAGAATGAATAAAGTATAAAACAGTATCAGCACTGCTATTTTAAAAAGGAGTGGGCCTCTTAAATTCAATTCGCAACAGTGTACTGTATTCCATTGTGGGAGAGAGCTTAATGAAAGGATTCCTAACATGTTTTTCCCCAGACATCTGGGGTTAATATCTAAGTATGTATTTGAAAAAATATTATATTTACCAGAACAACCCGAACATTATACCCAAGTTATAGTTCTAAACTATACATAAACAAACCTTAGAAGTTCAATTGATTTTTTTTTTTTAAAGGGGCATTAAAGTTAGGAAACAGAATTTAAAAAAAAATAGAATTCACTGAAGAAACGAATAAGTTACTTACCTTCGGTAATGCTTTTTCTGGTGGATACAGTAACTACCTGTGGATTCCTCACCAAAAGAATTCTCCCCTCACCCCAGCCTCGACGGAAATTTCTTCTAGCTCTGCATGTCGACGAAGACGTCACAATCGCCCGACTCCATGCGACGCCACATGACGTCATCCAGGCAATAAGAAGCCTTGACGTGCAGACGTCAGTTATCACCATTTTTTGCGTGCCATAAAGGCGAACAGGTTAAACCTAAATAGTACACATTCATCCAGAATAGATGAAATTGAAAATATTTAATATAAAACTCAATAAAAATCACAGTTATGCGTGCTCAATCCGGGACAGAACTAAATATATATATGTACCATTCCAGTCCAAAATGTCCTTTCCACTATCTTAAATTGCAAAGGAAAAGTATATATAAAGAATACAACCATATGCATGTGAAAGCTATATACATATAAATATATACAAGTCCAAGGATGCGCACCCAAAGAAATCCTGGTTTGACCATTCAGGCAACGGTGAGGTTAGTGGGACCGTGAGGAATCCACAGGTAGTTACTGTATCCACCAGAAAAAGCGTTACCGAAGGTAAGTAACTTATTCTTCTGATGGATACACCTACCTGTGGATTCCTCACCAAAAGAATAGAGTCCCCAAGCAGTATAATCTCCGGTGGTGGGTGCCCAAATGGTCGAACTAAGAAATCTTGCAGCACCGAGCGAGCAAAATGGCCATCCCTCCTGACCTCAGAGTCCAAACGGTAATGCTTGGCAAAAGTATGGAGGGATGCCTAGGTCGCTGCCCTGCAGATGTCAGCCACAGGAACACCTCTAGCCAAAGCCGATGAAGCCGCTTTGGCCCTGGTAGAATGGGCACGAAGCCCCACAGGTGGATCTCTCTTCACCAAAGAATAGCAGATCTTAATACATAGAATGACCCATCTGGATAGCGTTCTCTTGTGGACCGCTCTACCTTTCCTCTTCCCCACGTATCCAACGAAGAGCTGTTCATCCTGTCTGAACTCTTTCGTCCTGGTGACGAAGAAGCTCAGTGCTCTTCGTGGATCCAGCCGATGGATCCTCTCTTCCTCCTTGGATGGGTGAGGTGGAGGGTAAAAGGAAGAGAGAGTAATTGACTGCCCCAGGTGAAAGGGTGTAACAACCTTCGGTAGGAAAGCCGCCTTGGTCCTCAACACCACTTTGTCCTTGAAGAAGGAAAGGAATGGGGATTCTACAGTTAGAGCCTGAAGCTCACTAACCCTTCTGGCAGATGTTATTGCCACCAGGAAAACAGTTTTAAATACTAGGAACCGTAAAGAACAAGAGTGCATGGGTTCAAACGGGGCCCCCATAAGAAAAGTTAAAACTAAGTTAAGGTCCCACTGAGGCATAACGAATGGCGTGGGCGGATACTTATTAGTGAGTCCCTTTAGAAACTTTAAAACAATTGGTGACTTAAAGAAGGATGGTTGATCAGGAAGGCACAGAAAAGCAGATAGTGCAGACAGATAACCCTTAACAGTGGCAACTGAAAAACCTTTCTGTGCTAAATAGAGTGCAAATGACAAAATGTCAGATCAACCAGCTTTTAAAGGATCTAAACTATTTTCTCCACAACAGCTTGTAAACTTAGCCCAACGATTTGCATAGATTGACTTGGTGGAGTGTCGTCTGGCCAATAGAATAACTTCCAACACACATCTGGATGCAGAGAAAAGGAACTCAGATTGCCCCGTTCAATCTCCAGGCATGAAGATGCAGGCTCTGGAGGTGGGGGGTGTAGAATCTGCCCCTGCGACTGCGAGAGGAGGTCCACCCTGCTAGGGAGACAGAGTGGGCAGTGTCTCTGGAGATCTTTGAGTCTTCGAGATCCCCTTTGTGTTGAAACCACTGCCTGCGGACGCACCACTGGAGAGCCCTCATGTGCCAGCGTGCATGAGTGACCAACAGTATGCAAGAAGCAAATAGACCGAGCAGACAAAGGACTTTGAGGATTGGAACCACCTCTCCATTTCTAAACATCGGAACCAAAGCCTGTATGTCCTGAACCCGCTGTGGCGGAGGAAAGGCCCGATTCAATGTCATGTCCAATACTGCCCCTATGAACAGGAGGCGTTGAGAGGGCTCCAGGTGAGATTTGGGTACATTGACTGAAAACCCCAGGTCGTACAACAATTGAGTCGTCGACTGGAGATGGCACCGTACGAGCCCTGGAGTATTAGCTTTGATCAACCAATCGTCCAGATAGGGAAACACAGCGATCCCCTTTCTTCTGAGTTCTGCTGCTACCACCGCCATCACCTTTGTGAAGACTCGAGGTGCTGAAGTAAGACCAAACGGGAGGACCGCAAACTGATAATGTTGTGATCCCACCACAAAACGGAGATACTTCCTGTGCGATTTGAGGATCGGAATATGAAAGTACGCGTCCTGCGACCGACACCATCCAGTCTCCTTCGTTCAACGCCAAAAGAACCTGTGAGTGGGTCAGCATTTTGAACTTTTCCTGTTTGAGGAACCAATTCAAAATCCTCAGGTCTAAAATCGGTCCCAGCTGACCATCCTTTTTGGGAATCAGAAAGTATCTTGAATAGCACCCCTGACCCCTCTCTTGCTCGGGAACCAACTCTATTGCACCTTTTTGTAATAAGGATAATACCTCCTGCTGTAACAGGAGAAGATGGTCTTCCGAACAGAAGGATGGGCAGGGAGGGAGGGTGGGAGGAAATTCCCGAAAAGTAAGAGCGTACCCCTTCTTCACAATGTTGATGACCCAGGAGTCTGATGTTATGACCTCCCACACTGGAAGAAAAAGGGTAAGTCTCCCCCCTACTGGAGACGAATGGACAGGGAATGGTGGAGGACTACGGCTGCTTTCCTTGCTGCACCCCTCCCGAGGAAGAGGCAGAGTGCTGCAAGGTGGCTCCTCTCGTACGGACTCTGTCCCTGCCCCTGAAGGATCTGTAAGGCAGGGTAGAAGCAGTTTGTTGTGGTCCATGCAGTCTTCCTCGAAAGGAACCACGACCAAATCCTTTAAATCTCCGAAAGCCTCTAAAGGCGGATGAGGCCGACGACTGGAGTCCCAAGGATCTAGCTGTCGCTCTGCTCTCTTTAAAGCGTTCTAAGGCAGAGTCAGCCTTAGAACCGAAGAGCTTTTCCCCATCAAACGGGAGATCAAGGAGCGTAGCCTGCACGTCTGTCGAGAAGCCAGATGATCTAAGCCAAGACTGCCTTCTAGAGACTATGGTCGTGCCCATAGCCCTAGCCACCGAGTCCGAAGTGTCTAAACCAGACTGGATCACTTGCGTCGCAGCCGCTTGAGCATCCGAAAAGAGTTGCAGCATCTCCTGTGACACATTAGGATGGCCCTTTGCCTCTTCCATAAGGGCATGTATGTAACGTCCCAGTATACATGTGGCGTTAGATTTCAGGGCCATACCGCACAATGAAAATGTCTTTTTAGCAGTATGGTCCATCTTTTTCGACTCTCTATCAGAAGGAACCCCAGGAAACGAGCCAGGAGAGGATCTGGAGGAACATGAAGCTTGGACCACAAGGCTCTCCGGAGTTGGTTGCCTGGAGAGAAACACCGGATCCCCAGGCGCCGTCCTGTAATGCCGAGCCACCGCTCTGTTGACTGCAGCGGTGGATACAGGCTTCATCCAAATATCCTTTATAGGTTCCAGCAGAGCCTCATTGAATGGAAGAAGAGGCTCAGCAGAAGCAGATGTTGGATGGAGGACCTCAGTCAATAAATTTCTCTTAACCTCTGCGGTGGGAAGAGTAATATCCAAAAAGTCTGCAGCTTTACGAATGACCTTATGGAACGTAGCTGCCTCCTCTGTGATCTCTCCAGGAGAAGCTAGATCCCACTCTGGGGTTGTGTCAAGGCCACTAGCTGAGTCTAGACATTGGAAATCACCTGAGGGCTCAACAACTTCTCCTTCCTCCAGGTGTTGCCTCGCGTACTCCTCTTCTTCCAAGAGACGGAGGGCCAGACACCTTGATCTAAGTCTGGACTCCAAGCCTGGAGTCGACAAGGCGTCAGCTGACGCCGAAGACCTCTGTCGGCGCCGAGGCTCGGATTCGTCCGAAGCCGGTGGCTCCGGCTCCACAGTGATTTTGGATGTCGATGGGATCCAAGGCGAATCCACCGGTGCCGTTACAGGTGCAGCCATCCTGGCCGACGTCGTAGGCATTGGCGCCGCTTCAGACGCAGTAGACATAAACGGGGTGAACGGCGCCGACTTGAAAGACGCCGGAACACCCAAATCGTAGGCCAAAGGACCAGACAGACCTGCGTGACTTCCACCCGGCGCCATGGAAGCAAAGATGTTAAACATAGCGTTCAAAAACGCTGCAGGATCCGATCCCGAAGTCGGGAAAGCCGGGTACTGTTGTTGCTGCACCAGCGCCAGCAAAGCTGCCGAAGAGGGTCCGGGTAACTCCTGGCCAGGAGAACCTTCAGGCCTCTGGAGAGGCTCGACCTCAAAGACCGACCCGGGTGACGTCGGGGTCGTCGTCGGAGGAGGGGTGACGGTCGGGCTTATCTCCCACGTCGGACAACGCTGAGTCGACGGAGAAGCCGATCTAGACCTGGACCGTCCCTTGCTCGATCGGCGCCGCGATCCATGACAGCGCCGAGAGCCACTATGATGGTGGCGAGACCTCGAGGATCTCGACGAAGACTCCCTCCTATGACGCCTCTCTTTCTTCTTCTTGGACCGAGCCAAGAATAACTTCGCCTCTCTTTCTTTGAGCGCCTTAGGGTTCATGCGCTGGCACGAACTGCACGCCTCGACCTCATGATCTGAACTAAGGCACCAGAGGCAGTTATCGTGGGGGTCGGTAACCGTCATCCGACCCCCGCATTGGTTACAAGGTTTAAAGCCAGATTTTCTAGGCTGCGACATCGTAACCGTCAGTTGGTAACAGTAGCTACGTCTGCACGTCGACGAGGGCTTCTTATTGCCTGGATGACGTCATGTGGCGATTGTGACGTCATCGTCGACGTGCAGAGCTAGAAGAAATTTCTGTCGAGGCTGGCGCGAGGGTAGAATTCTTTTGGTGAGGAATCCACAGGTAGGTGTATCCATCAGAAAAAAGGTTACAGTGATGTTATACTTTGGAAATAGAATTTAAAAAACCTTAGAAATTCACTGAAAAAAACAAAGGTTAAAGGGATGTTATAGTTAGAAAATAGGAATAAAAAAACCTTTTAATTCATTGAAAAAAGCAAATGTTACATAGACATTATAATTAGGTTCTGACTTTACTCATACAAAACCGTAGAAATTCAGCAGGTATAGTATCTTAATTAAATATAACTCACCCTCCGGTAATGTACTGCTTTTGACCTCACATATTACATCACTCATGACATGGTCACGGACATCACTGATGACAGAGCTTCCGGAGGCCATGGAATCCCCATTCCCTGGGCCAATTCGTTATGGTATGAAAAATTCTAAAACGCAACAAATACTTGGCGATGTCTTGGCGCTGGCTAAGTGGTATTGAAAACACCAAGTGGGGACAGAAGTCTATGGAGAGTTAAAAAGCCATGTTTTTAGCAATATCAGAAAAGCTAATAGGTTGGGGGCATTCTTAATGTCCAAGTGAAATGCATTCCAGGCGTTCGAGGCACCTACTAAAAAGCTCCTGCTGCCCCAAGCTGATCGGTTGAACCTGGGGACTACAATAAGTTTGGCATTGGTTGAGCAGAGGACCGGTGATGCAGAAATCTGGTGCCTGCGTTGGCAGGGGGAAGATTCTGTCACCCCACGGGAGATTTCTTCTTGGCTTCCAGTGCAGGGTAAAGGCAGACAGCCCTCAGAGCATGCACCACCAGGAAACAGCCGAGAAACCCAGCAGGATGAGGCGCTACAATGTTGCTGGTAGTCTTCTTGCTACTTTGTTGTGGTTTTGCAGGCGTCCTGGAGCAGTCAGCGGTCGATCCTTGGCAGAAGTCGAAGAGAGAAGTGCAGAGAAGTGCAGAGGCACTCTGGTGAGCTCTTGCATTCGTTATCTGATGAGAAACCCACAGGAGAGACCCTAAATAGCTCTCAGAGGAGGACTGGCTACCTAACCAGGTAAAAGCCTATCAGGAGGGGTCTCTGACATCACCTGCTGGCAGTGGCCACTCAGAGGTCTCCATTGTGCCCTCACACCTCTGCATTCAAGATGGTAGAGGTCTGGGACACACTGGAGGAGCTCTGGGCACCACCCCTGGGGTGCTGATGGACAGGGGACTGGTCACTCCCCTTTCCTTTGTCCAGTTTCGTGCCAGAGCAGGGGCTGGGGGCTCCCTGAACTGGTGTAGACTGGCTTATGCAAGGAGGGCCCCATCTGTGCCCTTTAAAGCATTTCCAGAGGCTGGGGGAGGCTACTCCTCCACAGCCCCTAACACCCTCTCTCAGAGGAAATCCTTTGTTCTGTCTTCCTGGGACGGGGCTGCCCAGACCCCAGGAGGGCAGAAACCTGTCTGAGGGTTGGCTGCAGTGGTAGCTGCAGAGAAAACCCCAGAGAGCTAGTTTGGCAGTACCTGGGGTCCATGCTGGAGCCCTGTGGATTCTATGGAATTGTCCCCCCCAGTACCAGAATGGTATTGGGGTGACAGTTCCATGATCCTAGACACGTTACATTGCCATGTTCGGAGTTACCATTGTGAAGCTACACATAGGTATTGACCTATATGTAGTTCACGCGTATAATGGTGTCCCCGCACTCACAAAGTCCAGGGAATTTGCCTTGAACAATGTGGGGGCACCTTTGCTAGTGCCAGGTTGACCTCACACTAAGTAACTTTGGACCTAACCTTCACTAAGTGAGGGTTAGACATATAGGTGACTTATAAGTTACTTAAGTACAGTGTAAAATGGCTGTGAAATAACGTGGACGTTATTTCACTCAGGCTTCAGTGGCAGTCCTGTGTAAGAATTGTCTGAGCTCCCTATGGGTGGCAAAAGAAATGCTGCAGCTCACAGGGATCTCCTGGAACCCCAATACCCTGGGTACCTAGGTACCACATACTAGGGAATTATAAAGGTGTTCCAGTGTGCCAATCAGAATTGGTGAAAATGGTCACTAGCCTGCAGTGACAATTTTAAAAACAGAGAGGGCATAAACACTGAGGTTCTGGTTAGCAGAGCCTCAGTGATACAGTTAGGTACCACACAGGGAACACATATAGGCCACAAACTGTGAGCACTGGGGTCCTGGCTAGCAGGATCCCAGTTACACAGGCAAAAACAAACATATATACAAGTAAAAATGGGGGTAACATGCCAGGCAAGATGGTACTTTCCTACAGTCAGCGCATTGACTTGGTCAGTATAACTCAATTTGTCATCAACAAGAATGTCTGAATTACTTGCTTCCTCACAAGTATAGGAAGCAAACCCATGTGCTGCAGCCAGCAAGTTGGAGACCAAAAGGAGGATTGGGCACCGAAGAGAATAACTTCAGTCTTGTCTGAATTTAATTTCAAGCAATTCTTGCCCATGCATCTGTTAACTGCCTGCATGCACTTGCAGAGCCTGGGGCCTAAGCTTGGCTGGTCGTTGGCTAAAGAGACAACGATTTGCATGTCTTCTGCATATGAGGTTAAGTAAAGCCAAAAGATTATAAAAGCTCGGTGGGATGGGTGACATAAATATTGAAAAGTAGTGGACTAAGAGAAGATCCCTTTGGGACCCCGCAAGGAAGAGAAAAAGGGTGAGAAACTAGCTCACCAACTCTCACTGATTGCTCACAACAGGAAAGAAAGGAATTCAGCAGATAAGGTCCACCAATTGTGATTTTAGCCAGTTTATCTAGCAGCAACTGGTGGCTGACCATGTTGAAGGCCGCGAAGAGATCTAGTGGTAAGAGAGCAGCACTCCTTCTATGATCGAGCACCTACCTGATTTCCTTGGTGGCCTTGATCAGGACTGTTTCTGTGCTATGACCACTATGGAAACCAAATTGAGTAGCATCTAGAATATAGTTAGATTGTATGTACTATATTCATAATTTTCTCTGTGATTTTAGCTGGCAATGGTTGAAATGAAATTGGACTGTAGTTATTTGGATCTTAAGGTTCCTGGGGCCCTTTTGAGCAAGGGAAACACCAAGACTTTTTTCCAAGCCAATGGGAAAATCCCAGACTGAAACATATGACAAAAAATTATTGTGATTTGAGGGGCGATATTCTCTGACACAAGCTTGGGCATTTTTGGGGGGCACGGGTCGAGGGGAGAGCCGGATGATGTGGAACTTATCAAATTGGAGACCTCCTATGATGAGGGTTAAATGAATTTGTTAAAACTATGCGGTTCAATGGAAGATGAGGCAGGCCTAACATTGCCGTTGAAGGAGTTAATAGATGTGAAATAATTAAATATTATCTCCACCTTATTCCTGAAAAAGGTGGCTAAGGAGCTGCAAAAGATTGGGTACTAGGACAGGCATTATTAGAGGACTTCTTAGTTAGCATGGTGACAGTTTAAAACAATTCTCTAGTAGAGAATTTGGCTTCTGTTATCTTTTTGGTAAAATATGTGGCCTTTTCTTTAACAATAAGCATCTTGTAGTTGGCTACGCTTAGCTTATATTTAGATTCTTCATCAGAATCGTAATCAACCAGCCATTGCTTTTCCTGTCTGCAACAGCTTTGTTTGAGTGCTCTAAGCTCAAGGGGTTGATCTAGTGTTACGTTTTAACCTGATCTTGTTTGCTGGGGCTGCTTGATTAGTTGCGGTGTCTAACCATAAAGTATATTGGGTGACTGTTGTGTCTGGATCAGAGGAAATCATAGGTGCTGAACCTTCCAAAACTTTAGAAAAAAGGTCTGGTTAAATGTTATGCCAAGCACAGACTGTAGTATTGGTAGACAAGTTAATTAAAGGGGTGGGAGGCTGCGGGCCCCCTACCTGAGCCAGGAGCGGACCCGGGGATCCCAACCTCTAGGGCCAATAAGTGAATTAAAGGGGAGGGGATGGTCAGCCCACCCTCCCCAAGCCATACATTGGCCCCCAGGGCCTCATCCACTAGGGCCGGGTCATTAACAGTGTACTAGGGCCCCCAACCCCCGGGACAATGTCTGTTTCCTTGCTCACAAGCACAGCAGTCAAAGTGCTACAGTTCTCCCAGTGGGCGGGAGCACAAAGCTGCTTCTGCTCGGTAGGATAATAAAGCATTTTCCTGCCAACATTCTCGGGCAAGGAAATGTGTTGAATTACTCCCACCTGGGAACAAAAGAAAACTGGGCTTGCAGGGTTGGCGCATTGCTTGCTTGGCCTTCACCCACGATAGATGCAAGCAGGGGAGTCGGTGGACTACAGGAGGACTTTGTCTCTTCCAACAGCCCTTATCAAGGAACCTGCTATGGGGTGCCCCAGGTAATCACCGGGCACCCCATATAAAAACAAATCTAATGGAACAAGTTGTGGCATGCCCCGGGTGAGCACTGGGTCACCCCACTTTATATAAAAAAGCAATGCCAGTGGGGCAAAAAGCGTCCTGGGGGTCCCTCACCCAGCCCACATTAATACCCCATAGTCAAAAATTGGCGACTGTAGTTGTGGCGTATAACAGATAGGCACCGAGGCAAGACACTTTAAAAAAAAAAAATTAGGGCTTCCTCCATGGCCACACAAAATAATGCTCTAGAGTGCCTTGGATGGGCACGGAGACACCCCTTAAATGAGAAAAAGCACCAGCTCCTGTGTGCCCCCCTGGGTTTGCTTACAGGGAGCCGGCGAGGCCGCAGAGGCCTTAGGACTCCACCTAGGCCCCCTATAAAAAGAAACAGGAATACATTAAAATACAAAAAAGTAAATAATATATGAGCAGCTACAGATGCTCATTTTTTACTCACTGCTCCTTCAAGGAGACCCTATAATGCCTGGGGGCGATAGTTGCCTATATTTAGGGTTTTGGTAATGTCCCTGGAAGGGATGGGGTCATCACCATTTTTTTTTAATATTGTAGGAGGGCTATAGGGAGTTCTACAGCCCTCAGCAACATTATTAAAAACAACATAGGTCTCCTGGGTCATTGAAACCACGACCAAGGAAAACTTAAAATAATTTTCCAGGTTGGAGCTTTTATGTGTTTTTTTAAAACTAAAACTAGGATATATCTTTTGATTTTCATATTTTCCACCCTCAAAATGTAATGATAAAAACTATATAAAACGAAAGTTACAGACATGTAGTGTACTAAAACTGTTTTTAAGTTAATCAGTAATAATAAATATGTATACATTTAATCAAAATTATTGGCCATATTTGGAGAAAGATGATATATCTACTTTATAAATAGGGTGTTGGGTGGAGGAGAGGAGGGAAGCGGCAGGGTTTGGGTGCCTGTGGGTGGGCAATTGTACTATGGTCAATCCTGCTCTGGGCTCGGCTGAAGGCCGTCCACAATATGGAGTTAGCTGCCTGCAGGGGTTAGCTTTACGTACGGTAATAAAATATTTCTTTCTGTAAAAAAAAAAACTAGAAATTCACTGAAACAAACAAAGGTTAAACTAACATTATAGTTAGGTGAAACATCAACGTAACATTTTAAACTCTAAAATACATGGAAGTTCAACGGTTATAATTATAGTTATCTCAAGTAACTATAACTTGTGCCCCAAGGTAACTATAACTTGCACTCTCACCTTGCACTGCTAATTACATCACCTCATGACATCTTCTATGACATCATTTATAATACCAGTCAACCTTTGCAAGGAAATTCTTGATGAGAAAACTGTGCCCGGCAGGGGTGTGAGTTCTAGTTACCTTAGGGAAGTAGTTATATGTATTAGTGTGTGTGTGTTTTATACAGTAGCAGTAGCCACTCTAGGTATAGTTAGGAGTAATTCCATTCAGTAGCTTTTGAGAAATTAATATTAAAAATGTATGTTTATTTTTAGGTTATTTATAGATAGTTCGTGTTGTGGTAGTACCGTGGGACTTGCAGCTCAAAAAGATAAGATCTGTTTGGCTGCCTTACATCAACAAAGGCTTTTGGCAGCTGTTTTAGGTCTCAGGGAGACAGTCTGCTGTCCTGGAAAAAATGAAAAAAAACAGATGGGGGGGCCTGGGTAAGGATACAGAGGCCTCCTAGGCCTCATCCCCCGAGGCCTGATATTTATTTTATGCTGATACAGCGATAGCACGGTGGTACAGCAGTACTAATGTATTATTTATTATTTATTTTTAAGGGGGGTACCTTTCAAAGTATAATTCGCTCTGGATTGGGCTATTGCCCGGGGAGACACCATATTTTTTAGTAAAATTTGGGGAGGGTTCATGCATGGGGCACACTTCCCAAAGATTAACATGACTGCTCGGCCCACCATCTCCCTGGGGAATGTCACTACAAGAATCGTTGTTTTTTAAGGTGTTCTTGGAGCCAGAAGCACAAAGACTGACATTTCTACCTGGTAAAATAAACCTCTTGCCAGGCCTTTTTTATCACATATAAATCACCCCAAGGTAGGACCTAAAGGCTCATGAGGCATGGTGAATTGTATTTCAAAAGTAGTGCATGTAGGTTTAAGTGGCATGAACATTTAAGTCATATATTTGAAGCCACGCAAAGCCACTTTGGGTGGCTTTGAATGGCTTCAAAAATATGGAGTTATGCAAGACAGTGCAAATTGTTTAGTTGCATTACAGTGCACAAAGGGACGCAATCCATGGATGTTGCATGGGTGCTCCTGCGCCACTCCCATGTTTTTTGACACATTCCCAGATTTTCAAGACCTTGTAAACATAGGAATGCACCAAAAAGATACGCCTCCCCAGGGGAGGAGTAGCAAAGAGAAATATCTTTATTTCTCCTCGTTTTTAAATCCTTAAATGTATGCTGTATTCTGTAGCACCCATAGAAAGAGGAAAATGCCTCTCAGGACTGTTTTTGTGAGGGAAGGTGCCCTTTCCTGCACAAAAACAATCCTGATGACAACACAGGCACCCTTTCTCCCCCCTCAATGAATAACCCAATTTCTTATAAGATGTTATCAATGATATCATTGAATATGTCACAAGTGATGTAGTAAGTGCGGTCATAAGCAGTGCATGGCAGGGTCGCAAGTTACAGTTAGTTCAGTAAACTATAACTGCTGAATGTCAGTGATTTTTAGCTTAGCCTGTTATGTTATAACTGACATTTTCTCCTCTTTATAACATCACTAACCTTTGTTTTTTCAGTGAATTGCTAAGTTTTTATAATGGAAATTAGAATATTATTAACACACCTAACTATAATGTCACATTATCCTTTGTTTTTTTGAGTGAATTTATATTTTTGTTCATGTAAAGTGAGACATCACTACCATAACTAACTGTACATAGTACGGCCATGGCTACATAGGGGCGCTTGAGAATGTAATGGGAGTCGGGTGTCTCTAAAGAGTGGCACAGAGTGCAGTAGAGGCATCCCATCCAATGGAGCGAATGTGCCTGGAGGGAATGGGCTGTATACACACTCAGCACACAAAGTGCAGACTGTGTAATAGGGTTTGGTGAGGAAAAGACCTCTGTGTAGGGTGAAGGCTCTGCATTGTTGGATTTCATGATGAACTTGACTCTCAATGAAGACCACTTTACAGTGAGAGAGCTGTGAGTAATGGGGTTTGGTGAAGGACTGGTCTCTCTGTGCAGGACGAAGGGTGAGCATCATAGGGCTGGGTGCGGCACTGGCCTGTCAGCAAGGGCATTTGTGGAGGGTGAAGGCTGTGTGTTGCAGGGCTGTTTCATGAACTGGCCTGTTTGCCAGACCTCTGTGAATGACAAAGGCTATGTGTAGTACGGTTTGGTGAAGGACTGACCTCTGGGGAAAGTTCTCTGTACAGGGTGAAGGCTGAAAATAGTAGGGTTTGGTAAGGGACTGGCCTCTTCGCGAAGGCCTCTGTACATGGTGAAAACTATACATAGTAAGGTTTGGTGAGGGGCTGGCCTGTTCATAAAGACCTTTCTACAGAGTAAATGCTGGGCATAGTAGGGTTTGGAGTGAGACTGGCATGTCCATAGAAACCTCTGTGCAGGTAGAAGACTTTGCATAGCAGTTGGTAAGAGTCTGGAATCGCCACAAAGATCTCTGTACAGGGCTAAAGCTGTGCGTAATAAGGCTTAGAGAGGGACAGTTCTGTCTGCAGAGACCTCTGTGCATGGCGAAGGCTGCGAGTAGTAGGGTTTAGTGAGGGACTGTCCTGTCCATAAGGATCTTTGTGCAAAGCGAAAGCTGTGTGTAGCAGGATTTGGTGAAGGGCAGACCTATCTGCAAAGACATGAGTGCAGAGTGAATGCTGTGTATAGAGGTTTTTGATATGGGACTGACTTGTCTACCAAGACCGCTGTACAGGGTAAAAACTGCACATATTAATACCACCTATACCACGTGCACTGCCCTCTAGCATGTGGTACTGGGCTTCATGGTTTCTGCTCCCATTGCATGGGAACAACTCCTCCTGTGCTCCCATGGTGTCTGCAGCTCTTTGCACTGCTCTCCCTCCTCTTTCTTTAGGCGGTGGGTGCTGGGGCCCTCCTTTGTTGCTAACTCCCTGGGGTAGAACTAAGCACTGGGATGGGGCCCCACACAACTTCTCCTTACATTACTTATTAAAAAAATATGTCGTCCCCCCTGAGCCCTGGCCAACTAAAGGAGATAATAATGGAAAATGGATAAACAGATTTACACCAAATTACAATAAACATGCTTTAAGGGTAAAGATCTAGATTTCTGCCAAATTTTGTGTAATTCTGTTCAGCTCTTTGTTTTTATCGTTGTCTAATTTTCCCTGCAGAAACTACATGTGGAAAAAACATTTTGGGCCTACCTGGTTTTCCCAGCCCCTCCTTGACCCAGATTAGTTGTTGTGTCTAACAACATATTTATGAGTGTTTGTTAGAGGATTTTTTGCTCAAGTCATTACTCCTGGCTCTCTAGCTTTTTGCCTTGAATATTGTAGCACAGTGCCAAATATATTCAAGAGATTGGAATGCAGAAATAATTTTAAAGGTTTGTTTATTACACTTACAATTTCGGGGATTTCAGCTTTTTGAAAATCAGTTGAAAGATCTTTTGAGAGGAGTATTCAAGAATAAGAAACAGGCTCAATCATTCAAAATTATTTATGCTAGGTCTTCTGACAATTTAAAGTGTTATTTTCAGAAGTACCTCTCTAAAAGTCCTCATTCACCAGCAGAAAAGGGAAATTATCATTCCTCTTAATTTCAAAACCAGGGAAATCAATGCTCCCAGTCCTTATCATATAAACATAGGCAGCAGTCCTGAGTATGTCACTCCCCTGCTTGATGTTCCATTGGAGGTCATCCTTCTTCCTTGTATCAAACTTGGGCAGATTCCATCTTAGATGCCTGAGCTCTGGAAGTGGTTCATCAGGGCTGTCAAAGGAACGTTTTGGATATCCTTCAGATTCTGATTTCAAATGCTTGGTTTATGGATCTCACCCACCAGAAAGCCCTATTACAAAGAATTTCAGATCTGGTGGAAGAGGGAGTTTATTTTTCAATATTTCTAGTGGTAAAGCGTTCAGACACTTTTACATTGAGCAGCAATTTGAAGTAGTGTAATAATTTGCTAAAAGGACACAATTCAAAATGGAGGCGTTGTACTGGGACATTTCTTTAATATCTCTGGACATAAAGATGACATGCATAGATTTTCAGGATTCAGTTTGCCAGAACCCAATTCATCCAATCCCTTAGTCATTTCTAAGATGTTGTGTTTAGGGCCTTCATTGTCAGTCTAAAGTCTTGCCATTTGGGTTAACTTCAGTCCAAATAAGCCCAAATAATATTTACAAAGGTGCTAACTCCATTAGTGGCTCTCCTTCACAGCTGATCATGCCACATTCATGCATGGACAAATGCTAATCCATTCTACACCTCAGAACCTTGAGAAAGTTGAGAGTAGGTTGAAAACAGTTGCTATGAAAAACAAAGATTTAGAGGTCCGAGGGTGCCAAAATAACCTGTGCATTGCCTGAATCTCCGAAACCACTAACACTGGCCGGTAAGACCTGTTCGTTAGAAACCTGCTGTTGGGACACCAAAGCTTCACCTCTACATTTGTGGTGGAGAGAGCGCACCGTATTTTGGGTCCACGGCCTCCCCCAGGATGCTAGCCTGCCTTATTACTGCACACCTATTAAATTATAGGGACCATGATGCTCCCCTCCACCTTGGTAGGGAAAAGGGCTCTTTGCAATATCAGGGAGCAACTGTGTCCCTTTTTACCGATTTCACGCCTGCAGTTCTGGACGCCGAGCGGAAGGTTTCTGAAGTCAAACACGCGCTCTGGAATCTTGACTTTCGTTATGGCATGATATACCCAGCTAGGTTGAGAGTGGAGGTGGACGGTAAGCCGCACTACTTTGACCATCCTGGTGAAGCCATGGCGTTCCGTAAACAACACCCTGGACGTGGCGGGTCGCCCCGTGGTCCAGCTCAGGTGCACAACGATTTGGATGCAGTAGCCGCTTCCAGCATGGAACTGTTCCCCCCGGACTAGATCGGACTGGCCGGCATTGAGGTCCCATCCTACTCAGCTAAGCATTGTCCCCTCCTTGATCCTTATAAATGATAACCACACTTTTGCTGCTTTGTGGCCTTTTTTACAGGTTTCTTATATAGCCTGTCCATTCCCATTCCAAAATGTCATTTCTGTTTGCGGTCTGGGAGTACTTCACGGTTGGTTTATACTGAGATATCTGTTTCTCTGTTGGAGATGTCTTTGTTTAGGGTTATGTGGGTTTCGCTTGGCAATTCTAGGCCGGGAGTGGGAGGAGAGAAGATTGCCTTATTTCAATGGGTTATATGTTGGTATGTTGTTATGTTATGCAATGCAGCATATTTTCATACTTATCTTTCTTATAAATGACCACACATTCTCTTCACGCAGAGGCTAATGCCCCTACAGTGAAAAAGTCTTTGCACCTAACACTTATGTCCTGGAACATTTGTGGCCTCAACAACCCCCACGACGGCAAACTGGTGCTGCAATACCTTTGCAGACATGGGGTACAGGTTGCTTTTCTACAAGAGACCCCGCCTTCCACCTGGTGCTGCACCCTCCTTCACATCCACATGGGGCCCCCATAGTTACTTCGCTAGCTACAGCACCTATTTCCGGGGGTATGCATTTTGGTGCATAAAATAGCATAGTTTAGGCCACTATTGTCCCTGTCGGATGGCAATGGTAGACATGTGATGGTTGCAGGGCTGCTTGATAACTGTAAGATTTTACTTGTAAATGTTTATGCACTCTTTCACGCCTCAGTTTTTTCATGACCTCCGCTCCCACATAGATCGCTTTGAAGTAGAACACATTTTGCTGGGAGGTGATCTTAATATTGCGATGGACCCATCATTAGACACCACATCTCAGGCTCCAGCATCTAAATCCCATTCCCTCCGAGCCTTGAATGACCTCTGCAGCACCTTTGATCTACATGATCCCTGGAGATTGTTTGGTACTTATGCCCTGGCCTACACTTTTCGCTCAGCACCCCATGGCACCTGGTCGCCTATTGGCTCCTCACTAGTACTGTCACGCACTGGGTTACAGCTATCAAACACCTACCCCACACATTGTCAGAACACTCACTGGTACTAGCCTTACTTGCCATCCCCGCAGCCAGTGGCACTAGGAAACTCTGGAGGTTTCCTGACATGGCATTGCAGGATGCTCCATTTTGCGCAAACCTGAGGGAAGCAATGGTTGAATTTTTCAACTTAAATGAAGGTTTGGTGGTCCCTGTGCAGTGCTATGGGATGCCTTTTAAGGCATATTCCAGAGGTATTTGCATATCCATACAATCCGGGGACCTGTGCAACATACATCGCTGTTTAGCCCAAGTGGAGGGGCAGCTTACTCATTTTGACTGTGAGTCAGTGGCTACCAAGATTGCCCCACAACTCCATTGTTGTAGGCCACTGCTTGGTGAATTTAATGAACTGGCAGACACGGAGGAGCAATATATGGGCTTGTACACCAACGCACGTAAATATGGTGAGGGTGACAGACTCGGAAGATGTTGGCCATACAACTGTGTCCCTTGTATCCCTTGTCTCACATACTTGAAATTAGAAGACCCGATGGTAGCAGAGCCGTCAGTACTGCTGAGGTCCAGGCGGAACTCTTCATATACTACTCCCGTCTGTACCTAGCGCAGCCCACACCACCACGCCCTGCATTGCAAGAATATATAGATGATATTGCTATGGTATGGCTAACCACCGCTCAACAGCAGTTCCTCAGTGAGCCATTCTCTTCTGAGGAGGTGTCACAGGCAAGAGATTTGTTGGCTGGGATGTGCACCCCTGGGCTGGATGGGTTTAATGGGGCGCTCTACAAGAAATATGCAGACATTCTGAGTCCTCGTGTCACAGTGACCTTTCCTCTGGATTTGCACGCCGCCGAACAACAGGCCCACCTTCCGGTGTCACCAACTCAGAAAGCTATTCTAGCACAGAGTTATGGTGAAGCCAGTCGGGGGGAAGGGAATTAGGGTAGGGAACAGCAGGGGGAGATATGAAAAGGAAAAATGGTTAAGCATGTATGTATATACTTGTTCATAACAGCATTAACATTCAATTATACATTTGGACAAAGGCGTCTCCGTGAAAGCAAGTGTTGAGACCCTTCTGGAATAAACAAAGGTGCCTTAGTGGATGCAAGAGTTGAGACCCTTATGGAATAAACAAAGTCGGCTCCATGTGTGCAAGAGTTGAGACCCTTATGGAATAAACAAAGGTGTCTCCGTGAATGCAAGAGTTGAGACCCTTATGGAATAGACAAAGGCGTCTCCGTGAATGCAAGTGTTGAGACCCTTATGGAATAGACAAAGGCGTCTCTGTGTGTGCAAGTGTTGAGGCCCTTATGGAATAAACAAAGGTGTCTCCATGAACGCAAGAGTTGAGATCCTTATGGAATAGACAAAGGTGTCTCCGTGGATGCAAGTGTTGAGACCCTTATGGAATAGACAAAGGCGTCTCCGTGTGTTCAAGAGTTGAGACCCTTATGGAATAAACAAAGACGTCTCCGTGAATGCAAGAGTTGAGACCCTCATGGAATAGTCAAAGGCGTCTCCATGAATGCAAGAGTTGAGACCCTTATGGAATAAAGGCATCTCCATGTGTGCAAGAGTTGAGACCCTTATGTAATAGACAAATGCGTCTCCGTGGATGCAAGTGTTGAGACCCTTATGGAATAGACAAAGGCGTCTCCGTGTGTGCAAGAGTTGAGACCCTTATGGAATAGACAAAGGCGTCTCCGTGGATGCAAGAGTTGAGACCCTTGTGGAATAGACAAAGGCGTCTCCGTGAATGCAAGTGTTGAGAACTTTATGGAATAGAAAAAGGCGTCTCCGTGGATGCAAGTGTTGAGACCCTTATGGAATAAACAAAGGCGTCTCCGTGGATGCAAGTGTTGATAGAATCATGGTACTTCAGGATGTCGTGAGCATTAAACAAAACTGCGTGTGGCCCTTCTCTGAATCATGGAACAAGAACAATTAGTAAAATCATTATGCTTCAGGATGTCGTGAGCATTAAACAAAACTGGGCGTGGCCCTTCTCTGAATCAAGGAACAAGAACAATTAGTAAAATCATGATACTTCAGGATGTCATGAACATCAAACAAAACTGGGCGTGGCCCTTCTCTGAATCATGGAACAAGAACAATTAGTAAAATCCTGATACTTCAGGATGTCATGAACATCAAACAAAACTGGGCGTGGCCCTTCTCTGAATCATGGAAAAAGAACAATTAGTAAAATCATGATACTTCAGGCTGTCATGAACATCAAACAAAACTGTGCGTGGCCCTTCTCTGAATCATGGAACAAGAACGAACTGAGACTTCTGAACCTTGAGAAGGCAAGAGCTTGGACCTTGGACATACTCTGAACATCAATCATGCAACTATTATACATTCATAAACATAAAACGTTTGGTCTCAGTCTAGAAATTCGCAAAGACTTAAATATGTATCTCACATATCATCAAAGACTTAAATATGTCCCTCACATATTATGCTTCCAAAAACAATGAAACTGTGATTTGTTTACCTTGAGATGTTTTCACATTTGCCACCTAGGCCTGAAAGTTTTACTCATGTAAATTGAAGCACCTTCATTATTGGACCAAGGGCACTTTACTCATATGAACTGAAGCGATTTGATTGCTGTGCGAAGGACGCTTTACTTCCAATGAACTGAAGCGCTTTGAATGTCATTCCAAGTGTGCTTTACTCCTGTGAACTGAAGCGCTTTGAATACCACGACAAGTGTGCTTTACTCCTGTGAACTGAAGTGCTTTGAATACCATGCCAAGTACGTTTTACTCCTGTGAACTGAAGCGCTTTAAATGTCGTGCCAAGGGCATTTTACTCCTGTGAACTGAAGCGCTTTGAATGCTGTGCCAAGGGCACTTTATTCCTGTGAACTGAAGCGCTTTGAATGTTGTGCCAAGGGCACTTTACTCCTGTGAACTGATGCGCTTTGAATGTCCTGCCAAGTGCACTTTACTCCTGTGAACCGAAGCGTTTTGAATACCATGCCAAGTGCGCTTTACTCCTGTGAACTGAAGCGCTTTGAATACCATGCCAAGTGCGCTTTACTCCTGTGAACTGAAGCGCTTTAAATGTCGTGCCAGGGGCGCTTTACCAGTGTGGCCTGAAACGCTTTGCTCGTTATGCTAAGGGGCGCTTTACCTTTTGGAATTAATGACTTCCTTCAAACTTGGATTCAGCAACGCCTTACCGCTACGAGTACGACCTACTTGTTTTTGAATGCACCATGGAAACAAGGTTGGATGACACTCTGCCACTCAGGAACTCTGCTCTTCTCCAGAGAAATCCCCACGAGGTCTGGCTGCATCGAAGTCTTCAAAATAGTGAGCAACATGCTTGGGTGTGGCTGGGCTTTATAGGCCTGCCACACCCCAAGATGGCTGCTGCCTCTAACAACATGGGAATTGTAGTCCCTTCATGGAATAGCACTGATAAGTGCATCTTGTCCACCAATGACGTGAACCTGCAGCTCTATGAGCTTTGCCACAGGGCAGATGACGTTGAAGGCCAACTTTGGAGCAAGAGGGAATGACAAGTGGTGCGCAGAAAGCGCCGCAGAGCGCGCAGTGGAGTTTCGGGCGGGACCTGGACCGCGCATGGTTCTATTCCTGACACCTCACCTTGTATCAGTGTATGTTGAGGCATTGGAGACAAGGGTTCTCCCCGAGACAATCCATGAGGCGGTTATTACCCTTTTGCCAAAACCCAGTAAGGACCCTCTCTATTGTTAGTCATACAGACCCCTTTTCTTGGTAAATTTCGACAATAAGATCCTGGATAAGATGATCGTCACCTGCCTTTCCCTTTTGTTGGAGAAGATTAGCTCACCTGCTCAGTCTGGCTTTGTTCCGCACCGCTCTACCTCTCTCAACCTTTGCACTGTTTTTGCGGTGCTAAATAGAGTGTCCCCAGAGGTTCCGTCAGCTATTGCCCTATTAGATGCCGAAAAGGCATTCAATACCCTTGAGTGACCTTTCTTACACGGTGTCCTATGCAAGCTTGGGTTTCCCCGAGGTTACACTGATTTGATCTCCCTGTTGTACCCGCAGCCCATGCCTGCTATTCGACTAAACTAAGTGCTCTCACCCTTTTCCCCAATATCATGCGGTACACGACAGGCATGCTCTCTGTTCCCATTGCTCTTTATAATGGCATTGGACCCTCTGGTGCGCCATTTGCGGAAGGGGCACATACAGAGAGGACTACAGTTAACTATCATTCGTTCGCCACCCCAACACTAATCTTAAACCCATAATAGATGAAGTAACTTGATTCAGTGAATTCTCTGGGCTGCATATTAACTGGAGCAAATCTGAGCTTTTTCTGCTGACAGACAGTACCCGTCCACCTACTGTTGAGCGCCCCGTACACCGGTGCTCTGACTCTGTGAAACACCTCGGTATTCATATTCATACAGACAAGGAACAGGTGATATGTTTAAATTATGTGCCTGTGATGGAGAGACTCACTGCCCAGGTGGACAGATGGGTAAGGCTGCCGTTGTCTATGGCGGGCCTTATATCACATATTATTATGGTGGTTCTGCCACAATTTTTGTATCTCCTTTTTTAACATCCTGGTTCCACTTACCAACTCCTTTTTTGCAACACTCTGGGGCTTGCTCATTCGGCTGGTGTGGGTAGATAGACATCCCTGTTTTTGTTGGGAGGTCCTCACTCTCCCCTATAAGCGGGGTGGCTTTGGGGATCCTCACCTTCAGCTCTACTACCTTGTGGCACAATGTCAGTATTCATACCACTGGTATCACCCCAATGCTCGCCTTCCATATCCCATACGAGAGTGGGATCTGTCAGCTCCTGTACCGCTGGATGCCTTCTTGCCTGGGGGAGTCCCGATGCACTGTAGAGATATTCAAACTCTACAAATATTTGCGCATGGCACAAACTTGCCCTCCTACTTCACTGCGACACACTGTATTCCCCAGCACAAAAATGGACTAATAATCCTCTTTTGTACCTATTACGCAGGAGGCACTTGTTCAGCGAACATTACAGATGTTCAAACTCCAAACTCACTGGAATGTCTGTCTGGACGGTCGCAAATCTCATGCACTACAGATACCTATTTCACTGAAGCCACCCAATTACAGCACTTCATACTCTGCCTCCTACAAAGCATTTTGCGTGCACAGTTCCCTACTTGCTCGTTGTCTCTGGCTGACTTTGCATCACTCACCCTGGTCTCTACCGTGGCTCGATTGGTCTCCAAACTCTATTCTGTATGTATTACGACCCTTCCTGTTCCAAGTGCTCGACTCAGAGAGGCCTGGGAGAGTGATCTGGGATGCCCCCTTTCCCAAAACATTTGGAAAGCATGTTGTGCACAGTGCCGGTTTGTCTCAGTTAAAAAGTTAATCCATTTAAAATTCCTGAGAAGGGCTTACATCAACCCCAGGGATGTGTCTCATATTGACCCTAGCCGTTCTTCCCCCTGCCTCAAGTGCCATGCACCGATTGCAGACTTTCCACACATGACGTGAACTTGTCCAAAAATTAGGCCCTTCTGGTGTGAAGTGTATGATTGATTATCGATTATTGTGGGACGGCCTCTCCATCTCGATCCACTTATGGCTCTTCTCGGCTACACTGGAGATTTACAGAGGGCTATCAGGCACCTTACAGTGATTTCGCTCTTATTGGCAAAGCGGGAGATAGCGCTTCTATGGAGCGCGAAATACACACCCAATGTCACTTCCTGGTTGACGAGCCTCATATATTGTGACACTAACAGTGAACTCTACACCTCGCTACAGCCTGTGATGAATAGGCCTAAAGATATTTGGCAGCCACTCAGAGACTACTTGAACACACTCGTCATTTCTCCACCATCCTCTCTGTCCTCTATTGAATCATGATCATACTGACCCTATTTCTTTCCACCACACTGTTTCTGTCTCCTTTCTGATTAGTCGTTTTACTAGCCGTTAGCCCGACCAACCTGTGTTTCTCAGTAATAGCACTGCTTGTAATATGAAATGGTGGTCTGCTTTTCACATGCGGTACAGTTTCTTTGCTTGAACTGCATTATTTTGTGTTTGTTTCCTGTTATGTTTAAAAATGATAAATACATATATATTTTAAAGTAATTACGGCCTCTTGTGAGGAGGGGTGGACTTTCTGAAAATCAGCTTCTAAATGGGTTTCATCGTAAGTGTCCTGATCTTAACCTAATTGCTCATTCTAGGGGTGAACTCTTGGCCCTAAGAGCTTTACAGCAACCTTCTTGGTAGCCACTAAAGATGGGATTTCTATAAAGTTTCTGGCCTTAGAAGTTTTCTTTCTAGTGGCCAGTATGGCAGTTCACAGGTTGAGGAGTTAAGATCTTTAACTACATATTCTCCCTAACAGCCGTTCTTTCCAGACAGCCTGGCTCTCTGTTTAGTTCCTAGAGTGTAGTCCCTAGGTGATCTCTCTTTTCACACTGACTCAAAAACGATCTACCTTACTCTTTTCTTCTTCCTATTCATAGGGGTAGAAATCTTTACATCTTCTCCCCATCAACCATACAGGCTGGGGTTGGGGTGTGTGATACAGGGTGTTAAATGAAATGCCCACCCTCTATTAGAGTTACTAAGTGGCATTGTGCATACAAAATAATGTACCTACACATGGAAATTAACGGGAGCTGTTGCATTGGCAGCCTCCCCCGAAGACTGTGCACCCTAGTAGATGAGCCAGAGAAAGGGTAGAAGGTGAGGATAAACTGAGAGGTCTGGACGTCAAGCTTGAATTGAACCACCCAATAGTAATTCGCGGCAAGGACTTCCTGTCCCATGCCATGCTTCAAGGGCCTACGTAAGGAGAAGCCCCAGTGCCAACAGAGCAGGCAAAAGTCTAGACCAACAAAAAAGTCAAGGCGGTATACAGAAAAAGACTGCATGGTCCCGTAATCAAACGGTATTCTATGGTGGAAATCTATAGTCCACAGTTACTAAAAGGGAAACTGGAAAATATTAGCAGAAACAAGATGGTGAGAGTAAGGGTGAATCTGGCAAATGTGTGTAATTATGTACTATGACCCAGCATTTATGTTTCTCCATTAAAGTACCTGAACTTTATAATGTGCGACTGATTGGATATACATGAGAACATTTTATTGGCAAAGAATGTGTAGACTTCTGAGCAAGATACTCAGCCGGCAGGTTTGTATCTAAGCGGGAAGTCACATGAACATTGACAATAGGTTGCCTTGAATTGTGCACCTCCAGCAGGAGAGCTGGGCGTAATATACAAAATTATAAACCACACTGCTGAATTTTCAGTGGAAATAGATGATTAATGCTACAATCTGAGGCTGGACTATTAGGTAGTAAGGTTGTGCAGACAAAAGAGGACGTCTCACCTGGATAGAAGATGCTACGCATTTTGTGATTTACAAAAAAAACCTCAGTGCGAGCATAATACAGCGGTTTGTGACTCTGAGCCTGACTGTTGCAATTAAAATGTGTAAACCTGATACAGAACAGCCTAGGCTCATATTTGAGGGGCACAGGAGGCAACACACTTACAGGGCTAATTTTCACATTGTGCCCCTAACTCAATTGATTGTACTGAACTGGAAGACACACCACAATGATCCTGTTAGAAATGAATGGTAGCTTAGCAATGATTGGCTCAAAAATAGACTCCTTCGCCAAGAGACTTGAATATATGAAGTACAAATTGGAAAAGCAGGACACAGGCATTGATATGACTGAAAGAGGTATATCAGATGTTGAGTAAGATATAGTGCACCGATCTAAAATGCATAAAGGGCTTAAGATTGCCCTGGAAGAAGTGAAGTCTAACAATGAATACCTCAAGGCCCGGTCCAGAAGGACTAACTTGCATATTTTTGTAGTCCCTGAATCCTTAAACATTTTGTATGTGGCGGACTATGTGATAAAACCACTGATAGACGTCTTCGAGCAAGATAATGTATCCTCCATCTTTGTGGTTGAAAGGAAAGGGTACATTGTTCCTTTGCCCCAATGTCGGTCCCAGGGACCCATCCTCACCCCATTACTGCTAGATAGCTTACCTACTTGTACCAAGATAAAATTTTAAAAATGGCAAGCTATAGAACAGAAATACAGCGTGAGGATAAATCCTTTTCCTTCTACTCAAATTTCATGTAGGTCGTACAGAATGCTAGGAGGAAATTCACCAGTACAAAAAAGAAACTGTGTGAGCTGGGGATCCAATATGCCATACTCCACCCAGCCAGACTTAAGTTCACTATGACGGCAAAATATGTTTTGTGGGCCTGGATGAGGTTAAAGACTGGATCAACAAAATGGGTTGTGCAGGTGGGAGGAATTGGAAGAACATGTTGGCCATAACATTGCTGGTTTTCAAACTTTTGGGTTTTGTCGGACACTGATATGGCAATAATGAACATAAATGAAAATCATACTACTTAACTTAAGGGCCATGGAGCACAGTTGGGGAAGTTGGTATTACAAGACCTACGTGTGTGCTTGGTTTATACTTGCTTTGTGTTTAAATAATATTTGTAGACTAAAGCTAGGGCACTAACACTACTAAATTTACTCTGTCCTCCCCAAGGAAAGGGTAGAGTTACCTGTTACAGAACAAGGGTGTTGCTTGTAGGAGTTATATTTAGCCTGCAAGTGAGATGTTCTAGATCAAATAACTGAGAAGTTTGGGCTCAATTTGGGTAGTGGTAGGTAAAGGGGTTTATTAGCTAACTAAGATCCAATGGGTGGTGAACAGACAGGGATTCCATATAAGAAACTACTCGACATAGGAATTAAGAAGTAAACAGTGAAAGAGATTGTGAATGACTTAGATACCTAGATCTAAGCTTGCATGTACTATTAGACTAATGACGTGGAATGTAAAAAGGTTAAATAACCCTGGTAAAGCACACTAAGTAGCTGCAAGTGCATGCTTAAACAGGCATTTATTTGATGTGGCATTGATTCAGAAGACCCATCTTTTGCAATGTGGAAAGAGCTCAATGGCCCGAACTATGAAGACCCCACCATCTTTTCCAATATAAGGGATGCACTTGGCTCCACTTGCCTACGCATTGTTGTATGGGGAGGCGATTCTAATATCATACTGAGATCAGAATTTGATCACAGGTGTGGGTACATGCAGTAAAAAAACAGTCTCTTGAGATACTGTGGGATGTGATTCACCTATTCAAACTGATAGACCTACATAGAGTGATTAACCCAGCTTCAAATGATTACATATTCCACTTGGACAGGTCTTTGTCGCAAATAGATTTTTGACTGGGATCCAAAGATGTATTTGACAACAACCCAGCTATTGAGCATGTACCCACAGATGCTAAGCCGCACAGCTTATGGAGGCTCAGAACTACTAGATTACTAGATCCCATCTTTAAAACGGAAATATTACAGGCAATTCTATCCTACTTAGAAATTAATTAGGGATCTGTTGCTACATTTGCTTCATTATGGGAAGCCTTTACATCAGTTATTAGAAGGGAGTGTGTTTCCAAAAGATGCAGATACATAAAGAAATACCCAACAGACTGAGACTAATACAGACAGATATATTGGCATCAGAGCATGATTGTAGTGAGAGACTGAATGAGGCGCGGTTTGCTGAAGTGATGTCTAAAAGACTGGACTTTCACAACACAGCTGATATGGAGATTAAGTTCTTGGGTAACTACTTGGCAACTAGGAGGTATGAGGAGGGAAAAAGACAAGGTGGTGCTCTCATTGAGGTGATATGAGTGGCTTGAGCGGCCTCGGACATAGTCCAGATAGAGAATAGAAAAGGTGAACTAAACTCAAGTCCTATTGATACTTTATAGGAATTCACAGATTACTACACAGATCTATATTCCTCCCCAAGGTAAACTGTTTTGCACAAAAGCTAAATGGGTACTTGAGTATTGCCATGTTTGCGTGGCTGGTGTTGTACCAGTGTGAACCTTTGTGTGCCCTGGTTATACTTGAGGAAATCAGAGGACTGGTAAAAGCTATGAGAAACGGGTCTGCTGCTGGTGGTGATGGAGTCCCGGCTAAATTTTATAAAGAAGATGTTGAGGAATGGCCCTTTTCTTTCTGGCAATCTGTGAAGAAGCTTTTGAAGGCATTATGCTTCCTCCTACTATGCAAGAGGAAATAATCGCCACATTATTAGAATTGGGTAAACCCCTACCGGAATGGGAATTTTACAATACACTGTCCCTCATAATTGCAGACAGCAAGATCCAGGCCAAGACTATTGTAAGTTGGCTCCTTCCACTATTGCAGAACCTTTTTACACCCACACCAGTCTGGGGTCATCCCTGGCTGTTCCACAATAGACAATCTGTGCACTCTCTTTACCATAACACATCAAATTGACCTCAATAGTGAATCAGTGGCCACCTTTCAGATGCCACCAAGGTGTTTGATTCTGTAGAATTGCCTTTTATTTTTCAAGTAATTGATAGACTACGTATGGGTAAGGCTTTGTTCTAACGGTTTACTCTCTTTTGTATAGAACTCAAAGCCTGGATCAGGGTTAGTGGTCTACTGTCCCACCAGATTCAAATCCACAGGAGTACTAAGAAAGGTTCCCCACTATCAGTGATATTTTTCAATCTGAAGGTAGAGCAATGTGCTAGCATGTTGAGAGAATATGATCAACCTGGCTTAGAGTTGGAAGCACGTAGAATTTTCGGGTCTGATTCACAAAGGTAAACTTACACTTTTGGTCTAAGTTTAGACCAAAAGTGTAAGTTTACAATTGTTTGGTATTCACAAAGGTAATTTACAAGGGGTATCTTAACGTCTGCAATCAAGGCGGATAATCTGCACTCGGGGCAGAGCCTCGGCACTCGGGGTAAAGCATCCGACCCGGGGGCAGAATTAATGTAACCACATGCACCTGCACATTATTAATCCCACCTGCAACCCAGTCTCCGAAGCAAGATAAAAGCAGCACACAAGCAAGGTACTGGTTTCACCACAACACTGTGCCTTTGCTACATATCCTTATGCCATGCCGCCCACCAGGAGGAAAAGGAATTTTAGAGAGGAGGTCGTCATCCTGATACTGAAATTTGTTGTAAGGAACTACAAGAGACTGCATGGTCTCCACCCTACAGCAGCAGTTCCTCACAGGAGACAACCTTATGGCAGCACTTGGCCATGGTGGTCACTGCATTGGGTGAGGACATCCAGACTGTTAATGAAATCAAGAAGAAGTGGCAGAATGAGAAGAAGAGGGTGAAGGAAAGTACACCAGGATAGAGGTGGCTAGAGCTCACCCTGGTGTACAAACTGGAGCTCACCTCCGACTCACCTCACTTGATATCCTCTCCACCATTGACCCCCACCTGCTCCATAGGCTGCCTTTGCCTGATGCCTGCAATGTCGTGCCAGGTAAAATTAAATAATACTAACAATGACACCAAATGAGTAAAGTGTGTGATACTCAAAACATTTGATCATGAATGTTGTCCCAGGTAAGTGCAATCTGTATGGTGTCTCTCACCCTCATGTGTATCAGAAAGTCCATAAGACTACAAGTACCAGAGTCCTTTGTAATAGCAATTGCAAATTACAATACCTCAGTCCCAAACAGTGGCCCATCACTGCTGCCTCATCCACTTAACACTGGTGCATGGTAATAGATAATGTCCCTCATTCATTTATCACTGCTGTTGGCACATAGATGCAAATGTATATTAATGTGACAGGTTGCACATAAGCAAATATCTTGGTTGTGTCTGGTGACCTTTCCATTTGTTGCAACATACAGCCAGAGGACAGTCAGACATGGGATCACAGGTCACTGCACCATCAGGGAGGCAGTGTAATGGAGCACAAAAATCCATACCATAAGCACAAACTGGTACATAAATATGACCAGGGGAGGGCACCATCTCCTACATTGTTACCAGTTAAGTCATAGTTACAGTACATGGGAGTCATTAAAAACAGTGGTAAACCTGTGAAATGAACTAGTTAATGTTGTGTATTACATGTTTCAACTAGCATGTTAACTTAACATACACTTATCATTGTTGGCCTAGTGACCTCTGCAACATATATGGGTGTGACATCTGGTCAGGCACCACACACTGGGCGGATGTCAGACACTGGTAAGGAAATATACAAATTACTTTCAAAAATGCTTATGCTCTATAACCGTGATGTTAATGTCAGCAGTATGTGAAGTGTGTCTAATGTCACTGGTGTCACTCATCCCCATATGCTCCTAAATGGATCACAACAGTATTCCACAACCTGACATGTTGGCTAATGATAGGTCTACCAATAATGCATATATAGAGTACTTACCTAAGGGTACATATTGGCCCTCATGTAGGTGGATATTGATTGGGTGGTGAAGCAAGTCAATATGTAACAAAAGTGTATGTCTCACCTCAAAATGTGTAAGGTATTTGTGCTTTCCCATGCATACATGGTTTTATCGCTCTGGGGAAGTGTTACAAGTGTCCCCATTGTTCATGGAATGTGACTCAAGTGACGAAGAAGGCAACACAGTGACCTGTTTAGTCTTGACATATTCCAAGAGGCCTGGCCTTGTAACATGATATACTGTTGTGTACAGCTGGAGATGCACAAGAGTGATCCTCCGGTGCTTTGTGGGGTTCATAAATTTGGCCCCAAGTACATCATGTACAGGTGGAGGCACAACTCCTTTCTGAGATAAAGACATGGATACTTGCTAAATAAATCCCAGGACACAATAGCTAATGTAATGATGTTGGTGAGTGCTGTACTGATACCAGAAGGCCTGCAGGTTGGGACTGTTGTAGTGGCTGGCAAGTTTGGTGTAGTGGGGGGTAAGTCTACACATCTAGAGGTTGTACTGCACAATGTGAAAACAGGAAACGTGGGGATCAGTTCAGCTTTTCTACATGACCAATTTGTGATATCCTAGATCTATGTTTATTTCACTTTGCCACCATGATCACAAATGGGTGAACTCCTGAATAGGACTACAGGTTGTGTGCTGTACAGGACCGTATACAGTGTCAAGTAAAATAGACTATGATGTTGTACACATACTATGGAAACACAGGCCGAATGAGAAATGCACAGCAGAAATGGCTGACCGCAGAGCACAAACATAGCAATCTTGGGGGTGGGGAGGTGCATCAAAATAAATGTAACCCATACCTTGTTAGATAACGGTGTATATCATACAAGTACTAGTCTATGTACTGACTAGATCTCATGTGCAAAGATCTAACAGCCCTGCATGTTCTGGAAGACTCGTTTACAAATCAGCAGATACTGCATCATACATAGGATGCATGATGCCACTGAAAATGTAGGTGTGTCCAAAGGAAGCCAGAGCAGGATAACCAAGTTATTACTGTCCCTTAGCTCTCGATAACCTCTGACATGTACATGTAGAATCATCACTACCATCCTTTGCAATTATTAATGGATATGTATGTTACATCACAGCTGCTGCCAGGACTACTTCAGTAATTCAGATGACACCATCCAAGGGTTTGGGAGACAACCTGGCTGCAGCAATCAAACCCACTGCCATCCGTCCGTCAGGTAAGTGAGCCATATAGTGTCATCTATTGATCCCCTACCCATCAACAAAAACAAAATCTTGTGGGAGTGGGTGAGCAGATATTGCCATTTTAGCACTCTCCCGTAGTTGGTGTGTAAAAGATACTTAACAAGTTCAGTGATGTGTGTTGCAGGTGTGCATTTTCACATATTATACATGCTGAGCAGTAGCCATGTTGTCAATTCTTCCCAAAGCATCTGGATCACAGACCAGTTCTTCTGCAACATATCCAAGGAGCTCAGTCCTGCAGCTGACATCTATGGGGACCTGTGAGAAAGTAGCCTCTTTCTAGCCTTGTTACCCCCACTTTTGGCCTGTTTGTGAGTGTATGTCAGGGTGTTTTCACTGTCTCACTGGGATCCTGCTAGCCAGGGCCCAGTGCTCATAGTGAAAACCCTATATTTTCAGTATGTTTGTTATGTGTCACTGGGACCCTGCTAGTCAGGACCCCAGTGCTCATAAGTTGTGGCCTATATGTATGTGTTCCCTGTGTGGTGCCTAACTGTCTCACTGAGGCTCTGCTAACCAGAACCTCAGTGGTTATGCTCTCTCTTTACAAATTGTCACTAACAGGCTAGTGACCATTTTTACCAATTTACATTGGCTTACTGGAACACCCTTATAATTCCCTAGTATATGGTACTGAGGTACCCAGGGTATTGGGGTTCCAGGAGATCCCTATGGGCTGCAGCATTTCTTTTGCCACCCATAGGGAGCTCTGACAATTCTTACACAGGCCTGCCACTGCAGCCTGAGTGAAATAACGTCCACGTTATTTCACAGCCATTTTACACTGCACTTAAGTAACTTATAAGTCACCTATATGTCTAACCTTTACCTGGTAAAGGTTAGGTGCAAAGTTACTTAGTGTGAGGGCACCCTGGCACTAGCCAAGGTGCCCCCACATTGTTCAGAGCCAATTCCCTGAACTTTGTGAGTGCGGGGACACCATTACACGCGTGCACTACATATAGGTCACTACCTATATGTAGCTTCACAATGGGAACTCCGAATATGGCCATGTAACATGTCTAAGATCATGGAATTGCCCCCTCTATGCCATCCTGCATTGTTGGTACAATTCCATGATCCCAGTGGTCTGTAGCACAGACCCTGGTACTGCCAAACTGCCCTTCCTGGGGTTTCACTGCAGCTGCTGCTGCTGCCAACCCCTCAGACAGGCATCTGCCCTCCTGGGGTCCAGCCAGGCCTGGCCCAGGATGGCAGAACAAAGAACTTCCTCTGAGAGAGGGTGTGACACCCTCTCCCTTTGGAAAATGGTGTGAAGGCAGGGGAGGAGTAGCCTCCCTCAGCCTCTGGAAATGCTTTCTTGGGCACAGATGTGCCCAATTCTGCATAAGCCAGTCTACACCGGTTCAGGGACCCCTTAGCCCTGCTCTGGCGCGAAACTGGACAAAGGAAAGGGGAGTGACCACTCCCCTGACCTGCACCTCCCCTGGGAGGTGTCCAGAGCTCCTCCAGTGTGCTCCAGACCTCTGCCATCTTGGAAACAGAGGTGCTGCTGGCACACTGGACTGCTCTGAGTGGCCAGTGCCACCAGGTGACGTCAGAGACTCCTTGTGATAGGCTCCTTCAGGTGTTGCTAGCCTATCCTCTCTCCTAGGTAGCCAAACCCTCTTTTCTGGCTATTTAGGGTCTCTGTCTCTGGGGAAACTTTAGATAACGAATGCAAGAGCTCATCCGAGTTCCTCTGCATCTCTCTCTTCACCTTCTGCCAAGGAATCGACTGCTGACCGCGCTGGAAGCCTGCAAACCTGCAACATAGTAGCAAAGACGACTACTGCAACTCTGTAACGCTGATCCTGCCGCCTTCTCGACTGTTTTCCTGCTTGTGCATGCTGTGGGGGTAGTCTGCCTCCTCTCTGCACCAGAAGCTCCGAAGAAATCTCCCATGGGTCGACGGAATCTTCCCCCTGCAACCGCAGGCACCAAAAAGCTGCATTACCGGTCCCTTGGGTCTCCTCTCAGCACGACGAGCGAGGTCCCTCGAATCCAGCAACTCTGTCCAAGTGACCCCCACAGTCCAGTGACTCTTCAGTCCAAGTTTGGTGGAGGTAAGTCCTTGCCTCACCTCGCTGGGAACCGCGACTTTGCAGCTACTCCGGCCCCTGTGCACTTCCGGCGGAAATCCTTTGTGCACAGCCAAGCCTGGGTCCACGGCACTCTAACCTGCATTGCACGACTTTCTAAGTTGGTCTCCGGCGACGTGGGACTCCTTTGTGCAACTTCGGCGAGCACCGTTTCACGCATCCTCGTAGTGCCTGTTTCTGGCACTTCTCCGGGTGCTATCGGCTTCAGAGAGGGCTCCTTGTCTTGCTCGACGTCCCCTCTCTCTGCTGGTCCAATTTGCGACCTCCTGGTCCCTCCTGGGCCTCAGCAGCGTCCAAAAACGCTAACTCTCACTATTTTCTAATAGTCCCAGCGACCCTCTACAAGGTCACATAGGTTTGGGGTCCATTCGTGGTTCGCATTCCACTTTTGGAGTATATGGTTTGTGTTGCCCCTATCCCTATGTTTCCCCATTGCATCCTATTGTAACTATACATTGGTTGCACTATTTTCTAAGACTATACTGCATATTTTTGCTATTGTGTATATATATCTTGTGTATATTTCCTATCCTCTCACTGAGGGTACACTCTAAGATACTTTGGCATATTGTCATAAAAATAAAGTACCTTTATTTTTAGTATAACTGTGTATTGTGTTTTCTTGTGATATTGTGCATATGACACTAAGTGGTACTGTAGTAGCTTCACACGTCTCCTAGTTCAGCCTAAGCTGCTCTGCTAAGCTACCATTATCTATCAGCCTAAGCTGCTAGACACCCTATACACTAATAAGGGATAACTGGGCCTGGTGCAAGGTGCAAGTACCCCTTGGTACCCACTACAAGCCAGTCCAGCCTCCTACATTGGTTGTGCAGCGGTGGGATAAGTGCTTTGAGACTACTTACCACTCTTGTCATTGTACTTTTCATAAGAGAAAAATATACAAAACAAGGTCAGTGTATATACACATAGCCAAAAAGTTTTGCATTTCCTCTTTTCACTCTTTTCTAAGTGCTGAAAAGTACTGCTAACTTTCTAAAAAGTTCTAAAAAGTAAAAAGTTTTTTTCTCTGTCTTCCTAAAAGCTCTGACAAACGTTTTATCTTTTACTATCACTTTAACTCTCTCTAAAAAATGTCTGGCACAGGCCAAAATGTTGATCTGTCCAAACTTGCATATGATCACCTTAGCTGGAAAGGAGCAAGGAATCTCTGCATAGAGAGAGGTTTGAGTGTAGGGAAGAATCCTTCCTTAGAACTGTTAATTAACATGCTTAGAGTACAGGATAAGGCCATAAGTGCCCAATCTGGTGAAAAAGTAGCTAATGGTTCTCAATCTGATCCAGGGACTCCCCCAGGAAAAGATTAAGGAAAGAAACTTCCTAGCCTGCCCATTACTAGACAGTCTAGCATAGTTGGTAATGATGATGAGCCACACCATATAAATAGTGTTGTCTCACATCATAGCAAAAGCATTTATTCTCACCATACTGGTAGTGATGTTTCTGTTAGCCAAGCTGTTAGGGTGGCTTCTGTAAGGGACAGGTCTCCTTCTGTCCATTCTCACCATACTTCTGTTTCAAGGCATGTCCCCCCCACCCACCCTGATGACAGATTGTTAGAAAGGGAGCTCAATAGATTGAGAGTGGAACAAACCAGACTGAAGCTCAAGAAGCAACAGCTGGATTTGGATAGACAGACTTTAGAAGTAGAGAAGGAGAGACAGAAACTGGGTTTAGAAACCCATGGTGGCAGCAGCAGTATTCCCCATAGTCATCCTGTAAAAGAGCATGATTCCAGGAATCTGCACAAGATAGTTCCCCCTTACAAGGAGGGGAATGACATTAACAAGTGGTTTGCTGCACTTGAGAGGGCCTGTGTTGTACAGGATGTCCCTCAAAGGCAGTGGGCTGCTATCCTATGGCTATCATTTAGTGGAAAAGGTAGGGATAGGCTCCTTACTGTGAAAGAAAGTGATGCCAATAATTTTACAGTTCTTAAGAATGCACTCCTGGATGGTTATGGCTTAACCACTGAACAATACAGGATAAAGTTCAGAGAGACCAAAAAGGAGTCTTCACAAGACTGGGTTGATTTCATTGACCATTCAGTGAAGGCCTTGGAGGGGTGGTTACATGGCAGTAAAGTTACTGATTATGAAAGCCTGTATAACACAATCCTGAGAGAGCATATACTTAATAATTGTGTGTCTGATTTGTTGCACCAGTACCTGGTAGACTCTGATCTGACCTCTCCCCAAGAATTGGGAAAGAAGGCAGACAAATGGGTCAGAACAAGGGTGAACAGAAAAGTTCATACAGGGGGTGACAAAGATGGCAATAAGAAGAAAGATGGTGAAAAATCTCAAGATAAGCATGGGGATAAGGGTAAAACCAAAGATCCCACTTCAAATCTTAAACACTCTTCAGAGGGTGGGGATAAAACAAATTCTTCCTCTTCTTCTCAACCCACACACATTAAAAAGCCTTGGTGCTTTGTGTGTAAAAACAGAGGCCATAGGCCAGGGGATAAGTCCTGTCCAGGTAAACCCCCTGAGCCTACCACCACTAATACATCAAGCTCTAGTGCCCCTAGCAGTAGTGGTACTAGTGGTGGGACTGCTGGCAACAGTCAAGTTAAGGGTGTAGTTGGGTTCACTTTTGGGTCCATAGTAGAAACTGGGGTAGTCAGTCCCAAGACAGTTTCTGTCACACCTAGTGGCATTGGCCTTGCCACACTGGCTGCTTGTCCCCTTACAATGGATAAGTACAGGCAGACAGTTTCAATAAATGGTGTTGAGGCCTTGGCCTACAGGGACACAGGTGCCAGTATCACTTTGGTGACTGAAAACCTAGTGCACCCTGATCAACACATCATTGGACAACAGTATAAGATTATTGATGTCCATAACTCCACTAAGTTTCTTCCCTTAGCTATAATTCAGTTTAGTTGGGAGGAGTTACTGGCCCTAAGCAGGAGGTGGTATCACCTAGCTTACCTGTAGACTGTCTCTTAGGTAATGACCTAGAGGCCTCAGGTTGGGCTGATGTAGAGTTTTATGCCCATGCAGCCATGCTGGGCATCCCTGAGGAATTGTTCCCTCTCATTTCTACTGAAATGAAAAAGCAAAGGAGAGAAGGCCTGACAACTCAGGATCCCTCTCCATCAACAGGTAAAAAGGGTATCACAGTATCCCCTAACCACCCTACCATTCAGGATACCATTCCTGTGGTGGGAGAAACCTCTCCTGGGGTGGCACCTGTTCCAAGGGAATCATCAGCTGGCAAAGCTGGACTCCCTGAGGTAGAAGTACCTCTCTGTGGGATAACTAACATTGGTGACAAAAAGAGCACCATTTTAGTTAACATGGAGCATCCCTCCAACCCTCCCAGAGAAACTTTAGTGCAGAAACCCTGCACTGCCTCACAACACTTAGGACAGCATCCCTGCCCTAGTGTGGAGCTCATAGGACAGCATCCCTGCCCTGCTCCAACTCAAGAGAAACAGCATCCCTGTTCTCTCTTCCAGCCATATGGACAAAGTTTTTGCCCAGCTATGGCTTTTCTGAGACAGCATCCCTGTCTGGCATTTCCATCACTACAAATAGGTTCAGTGGACAATTCCCACTGCTCTAAACTAAAACTTACTGATAGAAACTCTGAAAATACATCTTCACATTGTTGCTTAGCTAAAAAACTTCAAACAGGGTGGTTTACATCCCCACAGGGAAGTAACCATAGAGTGGATGATAAAGGGAGTAACCAGTCTATTGCAGAGCTACTCTCTACTTATCACCACTTAGACAATAAAGTCTCCACTGGCCAAGGTTAGCCTTATTGTCCTTCGTTTGGGGGGGGGTTGTGTGAGAAAGTAGCCTCTTTCTAGCCTTGTTACCCCCACTTTTGGCCTGTTTGTGAGTGTATGTCAGGGTGTTTTCACTGTCTCACTGGGACCCTGCTAGTCAGGACCCCAGTGCTCATAAGTTGTGGCCTATATGTATGTGTTCCCTGTGTGGTGCCTAACTGTCTCACTGAGGCTCTGCTAACCAGAACCTCAGTGGTTATGCTCTCTCTTTACAAATTGTCACTAACAGGCTAGTGACCATTTTTACCAATTTACATTGGCTTACTGGAACACCCTTATAATTCCCTAGTATATGGTACTGAGGTACCCAGGGTATTGGGGTTCTAGGAGATCCCTATGGGCTGCAGCATTTCTTTTGCCACCCATAGGGAGCTCTGACAATTTTTACACAGGCCTGCCACTGCAGCCTGAGTGAAATAACGTCCACGTTATTTCACAGCCATTTTACACTGCACTTAAGTAACTTATAAGTCACCTATATGTCTAACCTTTACCTGGTAAAGGTTAGGTGCAAAGTTACTTAGTGTGAGGGCACCCTGGCACTAGCCAAGGTGCCCCCACATTGTTCAGAGCCAATTCCCTGAACTTTGTGAGTGCGGGGACACCATTACACGCGTGCACTACATATAGGTCACTACCTATATGTAGCTTCACAATGGTAACTCCGAATATGGCCATGTAACATGTCTAAGATCATGGAATTGCCCCCTCTATGCCATCCTGGCATTGTTGGTACAATTCCATGATCCCAGTGGTCTGTAGCACAGACCCTGGTACTGCCAAACTGCCCTTCCAGGGGTTTCACTGCAGTTGCTGCTGCTGCCAACCCCTCAGACAGGCATCTGCCCTCCTGGGGTCCAGCCAGGCCTGGCCCAGGATGGCAGAACAAAGAACTTCCTCTGAGAGAGGGTGTGACACCCTCTCCCTTTGGAAAATGGTGTGAAGGCAGGGGAGGAGTAGCCTCCCCCAGCCTCTGGAAATGCTTTGTTGGGCACTGATGTGCCCAATTCTGCATCAGCCAGTCTACACCGGTTCAGGGACCCCTTAGCCCTGCTCTGGCGCGAAACTGGACAAAGGAAAGGGGAGTGACCACTCCCCTGACCTGCACCTCCCCTGGGATGTGTCCAGAGCTCCTCCAGTGTGCTCCAGACCTCTGCCATCTTGGAAACAGAGGTGCTGCTGGCACACTGGACTGCTCTGAGTGGCCAGTGCCACCAGGTGACGTCAGAGACTCCTTGTGATAGGCTCCTTCAGGTGTTGCTAGCCTATCCTCTCTCCTAGGTAGCCAAACCCTCTTTTCTGGCTATTTAGGGTCTCTGTCTCTGGGGAAACTTTAGATAACGAATGCAAGAGCTCATCCGAGTTCCTCTGCATCTCTCTCTTCACGTTCTGCCAAGGAATCGACTGCTGACCGCGCTGGAAGCCTGCAAACCTGCAACATAGTAGCAAAGACGACTACTGCAACTCTGTAACGCTGATCCTGCCGCCTTCTCGACTGTTTTCCTGCTTGTGCATGCTGTGGGGGTAGCCTGCCTCCTCTCTGCACCAGAAGCTCCGAAGAAATCTCCTGTGGGTCGACGGAATCTTCCCCCTGCAACCGCAGGCACCAAAAAGCTGCATTACCAGTCCCTTGGGTCTCCTCTCAGCACGACGAGCGAGGTCCCTCGAATCCAGCAACTCTGTCCAAGTGACCCCCACAGTCCAGTGACTCTTCAGTCCAAGTTTGGTGGAGGTAAGTCCTTGCCTCACCTCGCTGGGCTGCATTGTTGGGAACGGCGACTTTGCAGCTACTCCGGCCCCTGTGCACTTCCGGCGGAAATCCTTTGTGCACAGCCAAGCCTGGGTCCACGGCACTCTAACCTGCATTGCACGACTTTCTAAGTTGGTCTCCGGCGACGTGGGACTCCTTTGTGCAACTTCGGCGAGCACCGTTTCACGCATCCTCGTAGTGCCTGTTTCTGGCACTTCTCCGGGTGCTACCGGCTTCAGAGAGGGCTCCTTGTCTTGCTCGGCGTCCCCTCTCTCTGCTGGTCCAATTTGCGACCTCCTGGTCCCTCCTGGGCCTCAGCAGCGTCCAAAAACGCTAACCGCACGATTTGCAGCTAGCAAGGCTTGTTGGCGTTTTTTCGGCGGGAAAACACTTCTGCACGACTTTCCACGGCGAGAGGTATCCGTCCACCAAAGGGAAGTCTCTAGCCCTTTTCGTTCCTGCAGAAACCTCAGCTTCTTCTGTCCAGTAGAAGTTTCTTTGCACCCGCAGCTGGCATTTCCTGGGCATCTGCCCATCTCCGACTTGCTTGTGACTTTTGGACTTGGTCCCCTTGTTCCACAGGTACCCTAGATTGGAAATCCACAGTTGTTGCATTGCTGGTTTGTGTCTTTCCTGCATTATTCCTCTAACACGACTTCTTTGTCCTTAGGGGAACTTTAGTGCACTTTGCACTCACTTTTCAGGGTCTTGGGGAGGGTTATTATTCTAACTCTCACTATTTTCTAATAGTCCCAGCGACCCTCTACAAGGTCACATAGGTTTGGGGTCCATTCGTGGTTCGCATTCCACTTTTGGAGTATATGGTTTGTGTTGCCCCTATCCCTATGTTTACCCATTGCATCCTATTGTAACTATACATTGGTTGCACTATTTTCTAAGACTATACTGCATATTTTTGCTATTGTGTATATATATCTTGTGTATATTTCCTATCCTCTCACTGAGGGTACACTCTAAGATACTTTGGCATATTGTCATAAAAATAAAGTACCTTTATTTTTAGTATAACTGTGTATTGTGTTTTCTTGTGATATTGTGCATATGACACTAAGTGGTACTGTAGTAGCTTCACACGTCTCCTAGTTCAGCCTAAGCTGCTCTGCTAAGCTACCATTATCTATCAGCCTAAGCTGCTAGACACCCTATACACTAATAAGGGATAACTGGGCCTGGTGCAAGGTGCAAGTACCCCTTGGTACCCACTACAAGCCAGTCCAGCCTCCTACAGGACCCCAACACCACATAGACCTGTGGTGTGAACTAGTGAGTTTGCTTTTGCATCTGCATTATACACCTCAATGTCACAGTGGCAGCTATCACGTCTAAGGGAACACAAAGTAGGTCACATGTGGTACATCCCTTGAAGATAATTTGACTTAATCCCTGTGTTGCACCAAATCATGCTCTAAGCCAATAATTTAGCCTGTTGCAACCTCTGTCTCATAGGTGGTGGGGACAATGACTTTATTTGGGAGGAAGCACCATCAACCAGTGCCAGGCGCCGGGTAATCGAAGGTGGAACCCACTCCTCTTCCAAGCTGTCTTGTCAGCTGCCAGCACAGCACAGGAGGAAGAGGAAGAGGAGTAGGAAGTAGAGGAGACAGAAGATAAGGGGCTGACTGCAAGTGATGTGGAAACCAATCCCCTGACCACACATGTTGGCCCATGCAGATTACCTACTAAATCCACATCTGCTGTGGTTGGCATGGTACCTCCTCCTACACCCCATAAGATTGCCCATTCTACACCTTCCCCAGCTCAAACCTCACCTCTTTACAGCCCTCACATCCAGGTCCGATGTGTTGGTTACCCTACACACTCCTACACCAACAGTGTCTTCCAGCCCTGCACCGGGCCCACAACAATCTACAACAGGAATACACCCCTCTGCGCAGGCCCTCTGCTGCACAGTCACGCCCTCCCCCTGTACAGGGTCCGACAACCCTTGTCCTGGCATCCCCCTCCTCAGGGATCACCACAACCTGTCCAGGTACAACCCTCCTCCTACAGGGATCCACACCTCCTGTGCACATAGACCCACCCCCTATGCATGTAGACCATTTCCCTGTGCAGGTACACCCTCCCCCTGTGCAAGTAGACCCTCCCCCTGTGCACGTAGGCCCAACCCCTGGGAAGGTGGACCCACTTCCAGTGCAGGTGTACCCTCCCCCTATGCAGGTAGACCGCCCCCCTTTACAGGAATTACACTCACCTGCAACTAAGAAACCAAGGAAATGCGCCTTGTCACAATGATCCTCACCACCTCACCTAAGAAGACACAAGTGAGATCCCCCATGAGCAATGTGATATATGTGTGCACAAATGTATGTGAATAGAAGACATATTCCACATTTTATTGGATTTGAGCAATAGTTGATGAGGGCCAAATGCTTATTGTGGCTGTAGGACATATATGTGTCAACAACGTGTGCAGGACATGTTCATCACTAAAACCATATGTGTACATTTGGGTCATGTGGAAGGCATAGCTAACCTTCTCTATACGTATACTTCCATACTCTGGTGCCAGGGCAGACAGTGAACTACATATCAAAGTTCTTTAGATAGATATTATTTTTATTTGAATATTCATGTTAAAAAAAAAAAAAAAACTGTCCATTGGGAAGGGAAAAACTAAATCATATAATGCTCTTCATGAAGTAGGGGACATGGAGGGTGTTGGCCCAAAAAAAATAACACATCCAGAAACGTCAGGGTAATCAGTCTATGTACAGGGGACAAATAAAATGTCCAGTCACAGTCAAGTTATCAAGTCCAGTCAAATGTCCTCCTGGTCATCCTCCTTTCCAATGACAATAATATCCTCTGCGCTGGTGGCCTCCTCCTGGCTGGCCATTGGAGGACCTGACACCCCACAGGACTGAGACACACCAGGGCTATGAGGGGTATTGGGGGAAGCAGTGTGAGAACACGAACAGGGAGATGAGTCATGGAGGGTTTTATGGGAAGGAGGCTGGGACAGGGCAATTATGGCTGCACGCAAGGAAGTGATGCTGGCATTGAGGGCAGCAAAAGTCTGGGCAATATCCTGTCAGGTCCCACAAACTTCCTTGTGGATCAGGATCCGAGAGCAGATTACCTCCTCCCCCACAGCTGCCACCATCTCTTCCTGGGATGCAGCCACAAGTATGACAACACAGGGAAAGGTTTAGGTAGCAAAAGAGGGTTGTGGGGTGTCAGGGACATGGGAGTTCCTCCTGGGACTCTGGCAGGCACTCGTAGGGGGACTGGTGGCTGGGGTGCAGCTGGGTCCCGTGATGGACTGGGGGCACCATGTGGTAGGAAGGGGTCAGGAGTTACTTCTCCTTGTGATGGGGTCACCTCTGGCAAGTCAAACAGGTGAAATTCAAGGGGAGAGGAGACATCCGCCCTGGCCAGAGGTGTCCAGTTCAGCCCCCCACAGTTTCTGCAGCCTCTACCCAGTCACTCTCAGCTGAGTCTGTCCGGGTGGGCATACTCCCCTTCCTCTTGATGTAGTTGGTACCTCTTCCTCTTCTTCTGTGGAAGACAAAGGCCGTGACCACCAACATCCCCAGGAAGCTCATCTCTGTCCATGGTCCTCTTCTCCGTGTTCCTGTCCAGCCAGTTCCACTGAATAGAACTGAGAACGTTATGTAGTAGATCTACAAATGTAGGCAAGGTACACGAGTATCAAAAGCAAGTGCTGACTCTGTACTCCATTTATCTCACTGACCAACATCAAGTGACTGAGATCCCAAATGTATGTGTACTATCACTGAGATGCCCAGATGTTACTGACACATCGAAATCTGTCACAATTGTGGGTGGTGTACCCTTCTGTATTGAAAAAGCCAATCCTTAAGCAACATTGCAAAATCTAGGCCAGATTCTCAGGGACCATAAAAGATGTATGTGTGAAACAATGGACAGAAGTTCATATTTCCTAACTAAATTGGGCAAAGGGTTCCCAGTACTCATCATCATTAGCTTTATTTCGGTAAGTAAAAATACCATAAAAGCACATCACATTTAAAAAAAAGCAACAAGCTACATAAAAGATAATTTTAGTTATAAAAAGTAAAAAATAAAAAAATAAAAAAATAAAAAAAAATAAAAAAAGAATGGAAGGAGAAAAAAAGATGTTTGGACATAAACATTTCCCTACTATAAAATCACACCTTATTATAGATTTACGTAAAAGCGCGTAGTGCGTATTAAAAAAAAAAAAAATCGGATACAGACCTGGCAAAATATATCAGATAAAAAAGGCAATTCTATTTAAAAGTATAAAAATATCTAAGCAAAACAGAATAAAAAACAGCGAAGGGGAGATATGTCTAGGCCAATTAAAATAGTAGGTGAATGCAAAGATAAACTCATCAGTGACTGATCCCCACATTTATTATTGGTTTTCCCTCTATTTTTTTGAGCGTGTTCAGTCTGATATGCCAGATTGAATCTAAATATTTTGCCAAACAGCAAACCACTAAAACAGATGAGTCAGATTTAAAAATTCTCAGAGCTAGCGAACAATTTTTAAAACCCATTATCCTGCATGGAGGAATGATCCAACGGGCTCTTTGTTTGTGGTATGCGGGGCATTGGAAGAGGATGTGAGTTATAGATTCTTCTCTGGCACAGCCCATCGGACACATCTTAGAAGAGCAACTAGAATTAGACCATTTATATTTGAGGGTGCCCAAAGGAAGAGAGCCCACCCTAAATCTAGTATATAATGCACGAGCGAACGGAGAAGAGACCATGTCCATATATTGTGCAAATTCGTAATGGCATTTAAGATGTAGAAAATTACCCGTCATGGATAATGCCGAGACAGCAGACAGTTGCGAAAGTTGAACATGAAGCCAAAATGCATCCTTTAATGTCTGTGTTGCATTTTTTGGAATAGATAACGGGTCCTTCCAATAAGAACCCAAGCCAAGTAGTGAAAAAGTGTGTTCTACGTATACACACCACTCAATTTTTGAACTGGTGTTATTGGCCATCAAATTAGCTAGCCCACATCTATAGTGGGCGAGAGAATCTAATGACCATAAGCGGATCCAGTATAACAGGGGCCTAAGTGCAACGATCTGGCTGATGGAGGGTAGGTTTAGGTCCATTCGTATTGGGAGCAGAGGAGTGCTGGAAGGAACTCTTAGCAGCGACCTTAAGAAAGAGTTTTCCACTTTTGTCAAATCGTCTAAGCTACAGTGGCCCCACAATTCGGCTCCATAAATTGCTCCCCCTCTTGCTTGTAATTTATAGATTTCAACAGCGGGCGTCATGGCAAAGCTAGGGGATCTTGCTGCGAATCTTATAATGCCACTCGCACGCTGTTTCAATCGTAAGGTGGCCTTCTGGATGTGACACTGCCACTTGTGCGAGTCTTCTAGTTTCAGGCCTAGATAATCAAAGTCGCTGACTCTTTCTAACGCAGCACCCTTTAAATAAATAGGTCGTCGCATTCTGCCTTTTCTATCTCCAAACACCATGCACTTAGTTTTTGATCGATTGATTTCGAGGCCATGGTCATTACAAAAATCCATGAATCTTGAAAGCAGGGTTGAAAGGACTGTGGCTGTTTGAGATATCAGCAGGGTGTCATCGGCAAATAGAAGGCAGGGAATCTTCTGCCCTCCTAGTTTAGGGGAATCGTTGGAACACTCCATGAGATAAGGGATACATGCATTTATGAAAAGGAGGAATAAGGTAGGGGCAAGCACGCAGCCTTGTCTAACACCACGAGCAGTAAGGAATTTTTCGGTTAATTCACCTTGGGGGCCCCATCTGATTCTTCCATAATTGCCAGTATAGAGATCTCTAATAATGTTTAAAAGAGGGCGAGGGACTCCTGCTTTGGACAAGACTTCGCACAATTTGTGGCGGGGTACTAAATCGAAGGCCGATTTTAGGTCAACAAATGCTACATACAGATGGCCTAGGTCTACGTCGACGACTTTCCATTTAATAGAAATAAAACGAAATATCTGATCTATTGTGCTGATTTTTTCTCTGAAGCCCGCTTGAAGGTGATTTAAGATTTGGTTTTCTACTGACCACTTGTTCAGCCTGCTCAACAACTGGTGGCAGAATTTTTTTTGGAGGTTGTCGAGGAGGCTGATAGGTCTGTAATTTCCCGGGATGTTCTTCTCGCCTTTCTTGTGTATGGGCACAATGATTGCCTCTTTCCATGAGTCAGGATAAATTCTGGTAGTCAAGATGGCATTAGAAAGCCTATTGATATATGGACCCCAGGTGCTCTGATCCACTTTAAACATGTCAGAGGGGATCCCATCCGACCCAGGGGCTTTCGCTGCTTTCTGAGCAGCGATGGCCAGCACAGTTTCGTTCAATGAGAAGGGAGGCAAAAAGGGCATGGGCTCGCCCAAAGTTATTGGCTCCCCCAAGGTTATGTCAGGAATGTGACTGGCCAAAAGAGGGCCGTACAGTTCCTTAAAATAGGAGAGCCAAGTATCAGGAGAGATATGGGCCTCCAGGTAAGGTGCTCGATTCTGATCACCGCAAGACACTAGAAGCCAGAACCGTTTAGAGTCGTGGGCAGTAGCTGCCTCAAGTAGATTGCTCCAGAGCCCCTCTTCATACTCGAGTTTGCTTTTGTTGCAAGTAGAGGCATAATGGCGTCTAGCATTAATAATACCTGATCTATCCTTTGTTCTTAACGCGTTTACCAAAGTATTTTTAGCCTCCCTGCACCTCTTGTTGAACCATTTAGTGTGCGGTTGGGTGCCAGATATGGTCAATGGCCTAGGGCGTTTAGTAAACAGCTCTTTCAAAGTAGCAAAAAGGTCCAGGTGGAGAGGCAGTACTTCGGCTGGAGCAAAAATAAGATTGACGTCAAATAACTGATGAGAAGAAGTTAGGGCACACAAATTTCCTCGGAGCTTATTTGATTGCACAAAGGAGTCCCACCTGACTGTACGCCTGTTACTAGACAACTCCATAGCAGTAGAAGAGACAGGAGGAAGCACGACTCCTGCTAAGAGGGGTCTCTTATACGTAATCTGGAGGGGAGCATGATCGCTAGTATGTGGGTTGCCCACTTCCACATCTAGAATATGGTGCCAAGCTCTTAAATCGAAAAAAATATAATCTAGTTTATTACTGTATGAGCCCCTAAAAAAAGTTGGTCTGGCAGGAGTGTCAGCTCGGAAGCGGCCATTGCCAAAGCGAAGGCCGTGAGATATCATAAGGTCTACCAACTGTGTAGCCCTAGCACATGGTTTGTATGAATTTCGCTGAATGGAGTGAGGAATCAAAAGAGGAGGGATGTTCCATACACTATCTTCAAGCTGCATGACCTCTATGTGGTCTGCATTAAGATCAAGTTGAACATGAAAGTCTCCTGCTATTATAATATGATATTTAAGACGGAGGTCTGGGATTAAGGTATTCAATAGCTCGATAGTGGAAGAGAGGTGATTGGGGGGTCCCGACCTGCTGTAAATGTTTACACAAAGGACAGGAAAGCCTGAGACTGGGTGGATGGCGACAGCCAAAATGTCATAAGAATCCACATATATCTCCTTTATACCTCTCACCTCTGTAGATTTTACCCATGTGGTTAGACCCCCTGCCGCCCTACCAGCTGGAGAAGGCTTAGCAGGTTTAAAGAAGGAGCTATACCCTTGTCTGTACGTACAATGTGTTGCCCATGTTTCCTGGAACATGCAGACATTAAAATTATCAACAAATGCCCCCCACTCAATGTCAACGAGTTTGCCATTAATGCCAGCCACATTCCAGGATAGGAGTTTTGCTGTGTCCTGGGCGATAGAGTTGCTTGAGTTCGTGGTAGTATCAGCTAGAACATAGCTGTCAGTAGGATTCGCCTTAGATGAGTTTGTGGCTTTATTAGTAGTTCCAGGTTGTAGATCCAACGGAAGAGAAACACCCGGGCTAAGTGGATTAGATGGAAAGTTCATAGCCGCTGAGACTGGACTGAAAGTGGGAGTGCAAAGATTGGTAAACCATAGTCAATCAATGTCCGAAGTGGTCCCCTGGAACTCGGGATCGTGTACTAATTGGGCCCTTGAAGCAGGACCGGAGCTGATCGTAGGAGCCTGATCAGGTAGTGGATCTCTCTGAGCCTGGTGGCCTATTGGTCTTAGATCTTGAATATTTAGAGTGGTTCGGGACCAAATTGACTGTTCTGGTGGAAGAATTCGGCCACATATGCCTGACAGTAGGACAGCTAGCTGAAAGGAAAATTGCTGAGGGCTTCCTGCTTGTAGTCCGCGCTTCCATTTCCAAAAGGCCTGCTACCAAATGGGGATTTCTGAGATTAAGTATTATGAAGTCACTGAGACCAGGGAGACCAGGGAGACCAGGGGAACCATTGGATCGTTCGACAGATAAAATGTCGTCATGGACGATTGAACCACAGCCCCTGACATGTCTCACCTAATGCGAGACCTTGTTTGCTAATGAAGCTTTGTCTTCTCTCACGTTTGGAGGCAAGGGTGGAACATTGCACATGTATATGTAATTATTATTAGTTGGCTTAGGATTATGGCAGGAAGCTTTGGTGGTGTCCCATTTAAAGGGAGCATAGGAGAGAAGGGGAGTAGTTCTTCCGAGAGGGGGCGTGGGCTGTTTATCAGGACACTGATCTTCTATAGGACCTGCTGCGCAGGCTAGCAGCGGGGGGGGGCCCATTTGATAAGCCGCCTTTTACAAATGGATGCTTAGTTGGCAAAAGATTTAGCTTAGGCTCGCTGATAGGGGGAGAATGATTGTTTTTGAGAAGGGTGGTGATTTCAAGCAATAATGATCTCAACTTGCCAACTTCAGACTTAAGGCTACACACCAGTGCTAGCAAATCATTTTGTGGAGGAACACTCTCTGCGCGTGGCGAAGTTGGGAAGAATGATTGCTGATTGTCCAGGTCATTGGATGTCAGAGGAGAAAAACGGTTGGAGCATGAAATTATAGGATGTATTGTGTAGGCTCTAGGTGCTTCCGAGTCAGAGTGGGGTACAGAAAGGGCAACGGCGTCTTTGCAAACCAACGGCTGGTGAGATGGCTGATGAGATAAAGCAACAGATTGTGAATTAGCGACAATATGTGAGCTAGATGTTAAAAATGGAATGAGAGTGCCAGATTTTAGCCCCTTTCGGTTGGTCCTCTCCTTGTTGTTTAGGATCTGTTCTACCTCTTCTATTAGATCATCTATTTCCTTAGCAACACAGTTAGTGTGGGGTAACGTAGCCTTGATGGTTTTGGGTATTTTGGATTTGACAGAGCCTGATGCCGGGCTGTCTTTTGCCTTGCGCTTCCCCATTGGAGGATAGTACTATGACACAATATAAAGGAGAGTTGAGGGTACTTCCCTGTACAAAATAGACAGAAGCCCTGCCTTAGAGCCCAGAGGGGTGGCCCAGCCCGGCCTCCTTCGGCCTCTGACAGGCACGGACGGGCCCGCCCTTGGCCCGGGTTTCGCCCGGGCGCGTCCCGCGAGCGGGAGCGCAATAGAGAAATTTAAAGGGCTCCTGCCCTATACCTCCGGTGCTCGGCCCCCAGGTGGGAACAATCAAGGTGTTGCAGCGCGTCCCGCGTCCCCGCAAGCGGGAGCGCAATGGAGAAATTTAAAGGGCTCCTGCCCTATGCCTCCGGTGCTCGGCCCCCAGGTGGGAACAATCAAGGTGTTGCAGCGCGTCCCGCGTCCCCGCAAGCGGGAGCTCAATGGAGAAATTTAAAGGGCTCCTGCCCTATGCCTCCGGTGCTCGGCCCCCAGGTGGGAACAATCAAGGTGTTGCAGCGCGTCCCGCGTCCCCGCAAGCGGGAGCGCAATGGAGAAATTTAAAGGGCTCCTGCCCTATGCCTCCGGTGCTCGGCCCCCAGGTGGGCACAATCAAGGTGTTGCAGCGCGTCCCCGCAAGCGGGAGCGCAATGGAGAACTTTAAAGGGCTCCTGCCCTATGCCTCCGGTGCTCGGCCCCCAGGTGGGAACAATCAAGGTGTTGCAGCGCGTCCCGTGTCCCCCAGTACTCACTACCTAGTCATTTTCACAAGTAAATCTGCAGGTGGAGATGGAATACAGTCTGGATGGAGCTGTCCACCCCGTATAATATGAGTATGACAACCCTATCAATTCAGAATTGGTAGTCTCAAACTATCGCATGTTATCTGCAATGTAGCATGGTCAGAATCCACATAAATGCTTGCATGGGCGTACATGTGAAAACCAGGCCTTGGTACTGACCTTTGTTAAGCTTTGAGTACACTTATTGGTGGATCCCTGAAAATATCAGCAAATCTACATGGCATGTTCCACATTTGACAGGTCAAGACTGCCTGGTGTTGCTATACACCAGTTGGCATGTGTGCAAAATTAGATTAGCTAGCTAAATTGTACCTGAGACATACAAGTCACTGTTATGAAAACATGTGTATTTGTTTACCCTTGAAAATGTTGGGATTATTTTGTATGAGACGTAGAAGTATTCCAAAGTTAACCATTACTCCAAAATACATGATATTAAACTTCCCACTGATGGAAGACACAACTAAGGCATGCACGTAACAGCGTGTGATACAAAACGTGACCTCTTGACCCCACACTGGACAGTGACTGGACTATCCCTAGGCGTTTTCACTCATCAATGATGAGGCCCTTTCTTCATCAGTCATGGTGTTGGCTTTGCCTAACTTCATGCATCATATGCATGCAAGAGGTATGGCTATTTCCACTGTAGTGTTTTGAACAGTACAAGTCCCAGGATGCACTCTGCTCAGTACTTCCAATGTGCTCCAATGGGGCATTGGCCTCATGACTGCTGCAGCAATCGTTCAAAATGTGTACAAGGTGAATTGTGATACATGTTGGTACAGCTCAGTCACCATTCACAACATGCTACCACACAGAGAATGGAGTCCATGCACTTACCAGGTATCTGCTGCTTCAACTCCTCCAGCTGAGCATGGAGGATTAGCCAGGCTGTTCTCAGGACCTTCCTGTACAGTGGTGTGAGGCGGGCTGGTGCACGTGGGCCTGGGAGGACTGCCCCAACAGTTCTTGGGCCCTCAGTTGGACCCAACATTTCAGGTCTTCACAGCACTTGCAGCAGGTCCTGGCCTGCTGGTGGTAAACGCCCACTGCACTGCAGCACTGTGCAATCTGCTCCCAGAGCCGGGCGCATGCTGCATTGCTCATCTGGTCTTTCAGTCCCCCATAAAGCTGAGGATAATGGTCCAGCACCCCCTCAGCTAAGAGTCCAATTCTCAGTCACTGAAGGGGGATGCTCTCTCATAGACTCTCTCAGCCATGTTGGGGACAGTTAGGGTGTACAGAGCAGAAGAATGGCAGAGGATCCTGTCTGTAGGTGAGGATGACTCAGAATGACAATAAAATGGCTGCCTGCAACTTCTTGTCATGGACTTCCTGTCTTGCTTTGCCTCTGTGTCATTTCCTGTTGCCAAACATTGGGTTCCAGCCTGACCCCAAGTGCAGATGTTCTGCCCGAGCGCAGATGCTCCTCACCGAGTGTGGACGTAAAGATACTCCTCTTAGCTTACCTTTGTGAATACCAAACAATAGTAAACTTACACTTTTGGTCTAAACTTAGACCAAAAGCGTAAGTTTACCTTTGTGAATAGGGCACTTCATCTCTATGTTTGCAGATGATTTTGTGTTATTGATGAAGGACCCCAAAAGGAACCTTAATCAGAAGAAATAATTATGTATGGTAACTGGTCCATTTTTAATATAAGCTGATCGAAATCAATGAGTTTACAGTTGATTTCACATTACAATTACTGCTTATTTGGCAACTTCCTCTTATGCGATACTTAGGTAGGTCCATCTTATATCACTAGTCTGGCAGAAAAATTGATTGGGTTACCATTAATGGTGGCTGGCAGGGTCACATTAACAAATATGGTGATCCTTCTGAAACTCCTTCGTTTATTCCAGAACACTCCAATTCCATTAAGCAGGGCCTTTTTCAAAAACTCCAGTCACTGGTGGTGAGATTAGCCTAGGCTGGCAGGCCAGCAAGCGAGAATAGGCTGGAGAAAAAAGATGATGCCTTATAATAAAGGTGACTATAAACCCCCCAATTTTCGAATGTATTATTTTGTGGCGCAGTTCTTATTTGCACACTCCTGGTTTTCACAATTTTAGACAATCCCCACTGTGGAATTTGGAGGAGGGTTAAGTTGGAAAGTTGGTTATGTTGCTCACAGTGCTAATATAAAAGGCATGACTTCCAACTATTGAGAAATTACCCAGTAGACTGTTCAGTATGGACATGGTCACGTCTAGTGAAACTAACTGGTAGGAGATCCACCACACCTCCCACTGATTAACAACCTTGGGTTGAAGACAACCAGTGAGTCTGAGGTAATTAGATGCGTGTGTAGAAAGCATGTACATATTCTGCGAGATGCCTTTAACAACACCGATTTAAAATCCTGGAGAATAAATGAAAGAAATTCCTGCTACATCCATAGACATTCTGATGTTTTGAAGACTGTGCGCCTCGATGGGGGAGATGTTTGCCTCAGTCCCTTTTGAGCCCTTGGTGTGGCAATTGCTCACCTATATTATAACTAACCCAAATCAGGAAAACTAATAACATACATGTAACATGTACTCTAGCTTAGTAAATGATATGGCCACCTGTAGTTGGACCACAAAGTGTACATGGAAGTTCGAAATGGTGCAGCTAACTGCAAAGGTACAGTGATCATATTGCGACTAACAGATAAAAGACTTTTTCCCTTATGGTATATTTAGGCTAACACAGTTAAAATACATACATAGAACATACTACGTACATTCCAGCTGGTGTGCTGCAATTTGATTGGACCACAAATAAAGATTGCGGTTGATGTAGGTCCCTGAATGCTGATCTGCTTTACATTGTTTTCAAAAAAAGGAGGGAACCCAAGGAAAGGTAGGGACCAAGGGTAATTATGTGGTATGAGGAATAAGGTCCCTAAGCAAAAGAAAATAAGTATCTAATACACTGGGGAAATAAAGATAGCCCAGGAACCACTCAATTAGCAATATAGAAAAAAAATCAATTTACTAAAACAGAAGTTTAAACGTTAAGGGCAGTACTATGACAGGGGTGCATTTGTACAGGTACATCACATGTACAGGCACAGAACAATTGACAAAACCATATGTAGTGAAATGTGTGTTTTGACCACTGACTTCGTGTTGCACCACTGTGCACTAGCTTAGCTGTCCAGTGTTCACCATTCACAGACTACATTTTGTATTCAGCTTAGCCTTAGCTTCATTCTGCCTACTGACTTTATCTTAGCATTAAACACTGCTATGTTAAAAGCTAAGTGATTTTCCACGTTCTACATTGTGCATTCTGTCTTGTTTTCGTACTTTTTCCCACCAAGGACTTTGGCTGATAAGCATGTACTCAGACGGCAGGGAACGGCCTTATTTTGGCTTGGCACCTTGGGATTGTGGCCAAATCTAGTGTTATTTTCAAAGCTTAACTAAACTAGCCAGCATTTTTTAATACGTCTTGCGCAGCAGGAGGGTTTTTTCCAGAAAGCTCTTTCCTCATTTGTTTAAAATATATAAGAGACCCAGATCGACAGTGGGAGATTCAGAGACCTCAATCAGGATTTTAGATGTCAAATGCTTGATGTATATTTCCAATGAGGGTAGAGTTCTCTCTTTTTTGCAGTCGAACGGGGTCATCTGCTTACTGGCAGGAGAAAGATAAAGTACCTGACAGGCCCTACGGTGATGCATTTCTGTTAATTATTTGCTTTGCATTATAATATAGATACATATATTTGCTGTGTGTATTGCAGTGGAGAATCATTTGTGTATGTTTTCATTTCATTGCTGTGACCATTTTTAAATATATGCTTTCAACATGCTAATCTCCTTTTAGGAACCTTGCGTAGTGAAATAATAAATGTCTCTTCTGGACTAAGAAGCGCATTCCAGAGATTTTTGTCAGTGCATGAGTGTTTCAGCTCGGTCATTAGTAAAAAGCAAAACACCATAAAATGGCATGGTCACAATATCCTATTAGAAAACAACACTACTACACCCTATATTAAGTTATATATATTTAAAGAAGGGAGTCAGATTGCTTTAGTTGACAACATTTCGATCTAGATAAAATGTGAGGATAATCAGCAGAACGATACAATGTATGCCTGAGATCAAAGAAAATTAGCTATATGGGTACCGGTGTAAGAAAAATATAGAGAAAGAAATGGAAAAGGACAGAAAAAAGGAAAAAAGGGGAAGAGAAAATGTTATATTAAAAACCATATATTCCATAGGGAGTCTACTGTCTTTGTTGATGCCATGCAACAAGACCTCCATGCTGGGGTCAGAGTGATGTTATAGTGAGGCGCAAAACGATTACGTGCTACACATAATAATAACATAGGAAACAGTACCAACCAATGGGATAGAATACAATATCTAAAGAAAGAAGCCCCTCTGGGGCCAAATCCAGCTGCAATATCTCTCCTCACAAAATAATGCCCGAGGCACTAGGAAGCAGCCAGAGTTAAATTAGTCGCTCCGTCAACTGCTCCCAATGAAATATATCTTAGAAAAGCCCATGCATTTAGCCACACCTGGGGCAAATATCAATAAATACCACATTCGGGAAAGGTAATAATTATCCAGATGGTCATACGGTCTGTCATCAATCTCTACAAATAGCCAGGAACAAGAGTGAGACAAATAAAATACTTTTGCTTTCCGTGTTGTAACACCAAACAATATCGCGAACCAAACCTTACCACGAACGGTACCGTCTCAGTGAGTGCTATAATAATCTGGTCCTATAGAATTCAAAATTGCTGAAAAAAGAAGACAAGGGCACTAAATGCACCACATGTGAAATGTAGTATCTGCCAGGAAACAGGAATGGTGATCCTAACTCAAAGCGCACAAAAACAAAGTGCTCAAACATCCCCCATAGCTCAGACAGACAAGCTCCTCGAGCACTTCTTCCCTATTAATCAGGCACGGCCCGTCCTTCATGGTGTAGGGGACATGTCCCCCCCACCTTTTGCCCCTCAAGAAGAGTGCTGGTCAGGCTGAACAAAGGTCAGCCTGACAGACACTCTTCATGTTCAGGTCAGGCAGCCAGGAGCAACAGATGTGTGATTTGCGCAGACTCCTGGCTGCCTGAGCTGAACTTTGCTGGGCTGAAGAGGTCACAGTTCCTGTGGGTGTGACCTCCTCGGCTCAGCAAAGGTGCCTCGAGACACTCCCCCGGGTAATGAGGGAATCGTCACCCATTGACTTTGATCTGGGCGCTTCAGGTTTAAGCCCTGAAGCGCCCAGGGCGAGTGTCAATCATTGACACCAAGTCACAGAGTGAGGTGGGATCAGCAGTCTCACTGACCCCATCCCACTCTGTGATGAAGTTGGGACTGCTGCCTTCCCTCACTGGCTGACCTAGGATCAGCCAGTGAGGGAAGGCAGCAGTCCCAACCCTCCTGGGACCCCCGAGGCTGAGGTAAGTGTGTGTTTGTGTGTGATCTTTTTAAATGAATGTTTGGTGCATCCGTGTATGTTTGAATGTTGATGAGTGTTGTCAATGGATGTGCGTGCGTGTGTGTGTGAAAGAATGAGTGTGAGTGGGCTTCCCCCCCGCTGCCCTCTCTTCTAAAACCGCCGGCCGCCACTGCTATTAACCATCGGCGGACATTTGTAAATGATGCATATTACACAGAGACTTGAGACTATACGTGAAACTAACACGGCGCACGAGTCACGCAAAATACAAAAGAATAAAGGAGAGAAAGCTATAGTAAGACAAGGACAATTGTTCAGATAATACACACTCATGCTCATAATGTAATATATACAATAGATTTAGCTGCAAATATAAAAAAAAATTGTTATATTAATGGAGACCACAGAACCCAAAGCATAGTCAACAGCTGCTCATTATAAGTGATCCAAGAGATTCCAATTAACAACCATAGGTTGCGGTATTCAATAGTGACTGATTCAACCAAGACAATAACATATGACACAAAAGTAATAATAGTTAAAGTTAATATTAATAGAAGTAGTTCATGCGATTGATGCATCCAAGGTATTATGGCATAATGTAAAACTAAATTAAGGATTGTCCTTCAGACTACCCCCATATCTACAAGAGGTATACAATGGAACAGTCTAAAATTCAACATCTCCCAAGCACATTTCAGAGTACACAAGATAGTTAAGGAAGAAAACAAGTGTAAATGAAGCAGCAAAAATTAACCCATTGAGGGCAGCAGAACATACACTAGCCACTGATTCAGTGAGGTAAGCGTAGACTTCTTAGGCAAAAACAACTGTGTATACTGTATTACAGAGTTACACAAAGTCTCTTAAGTGTAAAATAATTACAGCAGCGATGTCCAGGCCTCCATTCTGTTTAATCCACTGTGGAGGCTGTCCGTCCTCAGGATCCACTTGTGTTGTTCTTTGTTCAAGAGAGCTGAAATGTCACCACTGCATTTGGACACCTTTATCACATCAATTACATGCCAACAGAGGTCATTCTCAGTAAGGCCTAATGACTCAACGTGTTCCACCAATGGTGCATTAGTAACCTTGCACCTCAGGCGACTCCTATGCTGACATTTATGTGTCCTAATCTTCTGTGTAGTCTGAACAAAATACATAAGGCCACAAGGGCAGGTTATGGTATAAATAACATTTGTTGTATTACAGTTAGAAAACTTGGTCAGTGTAATCTTCACATTTCTGTATACAAAACCTTTTCAATTGTATATTTGCATACACTACACATTCCACATTTCTTAAGCCCAGCCACAGAGGTCAAACTCCAAAGATCAAACACAAAGACAGCACAATCTAGTGACAGCTGTCCTGCATTTATTACCTGCCAGTGACTTAAAATTTGACCTCATCAGAGACTGGTGAGAATGTGGTGATGCATACCAACCTGTCAGTATCATCCCTTCTTTTTTGGTGTAAGGCGGGCCTCTTGTGGGAAAAACCATGCCCTTTTAATTGGCCTTGTGACCAGATTATTGTGGTACCCCCTCGCAAGAACCTTGTCTTTGAATGTTTCTGCTTCTTTAAAACAAATCTTGTTTCCTAAAGCAGTTTAATCTGATCCTCAGAAATTGCAAATAGGTGAGAGTCTCTTGTAGTGCTCGGAGGTGATGACTTGAGTATGATAGCAATATGTTTCTTTCTGTTGGATTGCAATATAAGGATGTATAAAGTTCTTTTGCCTAACATGGCATGGTCTTGTCCCCAGATATCTGCTTAATGGCAAAAGGTACTAGGAAAGCTAGCTCAGATAAATCCCTTGAATGTGGCAATATCTCCAGTGATGGCTAATTTACGATATATGAATAACATCCAATGCCATTCCATAAGTTCAATACAATTGCTTTCCTCCTGAGTAAGAGTAGGGTGACCATGCACAAGAGGCATAGAAACACCAAAATTACAGCCTTGGCTGAAGGGCCTTTCAACATGTAGTGAACACGCTGAGGTATATGGGTCACTCCTGCCATACCCCTCTCATCCAAGAGATTGGAATAATAGGTTGGTTCCATGTTGACTCTTCCTGGCAGTAAGACCTGGGCTGAGCTACTGGTAACATCTGCTCCTGGCGGAGTGTCCTATGCATGATTGTACCTGTTCCTGCTACTGGTAACATCTGCTCCTGGTGGAGTGTCCTATGCATGATTGTACCTGTTACTGCCAAAAGAATAAAAGCTTGCTTCCAGCTAAAAAGTTTTCGGAGAGTTCCTGTGTTCTCTTTCTGTCAACCCACCTCACTATAGGGTATTTAGTAGGTGTACGCAATGAGGTGTAGGGATCAGTTGGTGTTTGTTTCTTCCCTTGTCAGTCTGTGGGAGAATAATCACTGCTGGAGGCTTCGTTGTGTGCCTTTTTTAAGGCATGTATTTTGTGAACGTGGAGTTTTCTCCGATATCCGAGAAAGCACAATCTGACACCAAGATGGAGAGATGTAGGAGAAAATTGAAGTAGGTTGTAAAGAAATATGGCATCTGACCTAAGGAAGTGAAGAGACCTTTAAAAAGCGACAGGACAGTCTGTGGCTGTGTGATTTTGATAAACTTCTTGATAGATATACTGAAGTTGGAGGGTCTGCTGATGAACACCTGTGTTAATTTTGAAGTGTTAATAGAATTCTCTTAAGACTGTGAAATAGTCATTAATAGAGGTAAGGTTTGCAAAATAAGGAATTGTTTCACCAGAAAAACATTGGCACATGGAGCAATAATTTAAGGAGAATGTTATTTTTTTTTAAAGATCATTGGTCCCTCATGCTGGTTTTCTGACGTTTTTAACCATGCCTGAGTTTCTCATCTTATTTGTAACCTCTTTGTAGACTATGGCCCTCATTACGACCCTGGCGGTCAGTGATAAAGTGGCGGTAATACCACCAACAGCCTGGTGGTAAGTACCACCAAAATGTGACCATGGCGTGATATCTCCGAAAGACAGCCAATGTACCATACCGACCGCCAGGGCGGAAACAACAGCCACTACGGCGGTAGCCATCTACAGCCAGGCAGAAGACAAAGTACCGCCCACCATTTTATGACATGCCAAACCACCACATTTTCTGGGGCGGTACCAACAACATCAAAAGGCTGGTGGAAGCAGAGCACAGAAGTGAAAGGACTCACCATTAGAGACACAGGGAAGAACCACACCACCATGGAACCAGAACTGCAAGTCTTTGCGATTATCTTCTACGTTATACTCCACCACGGACACCAACGGCGGCAAAGATGCCCATTGCTCTTTGTCCTAGTGAGTGCAAGGCCACAGTCTCTCTGGTGGGTGACTTGCCCACTGGTTCTGGAGGGGGCAACATGCCCTTTGCTCTTTGTCCTGGGGAGTGCAAGGCCTCAGTCTCTCTGGTGGGTGACTTGCCCACTGGTTCTGGAGGGGGCAACATGCTGATTGCTCTTTGTGCTGGGGAGTGGAAGGCCTCAGTCTCTCAAGTGAGTGACTTGCCCACTGGTTCTGGAGGGGGCTACATGCCCTTTGCCCTATGTCCTGGGTAGTGCAAGGTCACAGTCTCACTGATGGGTGACTTGCCCACTGGTTCTGGAGGGGGCAACATGCCCTGTGCTTGGTCCTAGGGAGTGCAAGGCCACAGTCTCTCTGGTGGGTGACTTGCCCACTGGTTCTGGAGGGGCAACATGCCCTGTGCTTGGTCCTGGGGAGTGCAGGGCCACAGTCTCTCTGGTGGGTGACTTGACCACTGGTTCTCTGCTTGGTCCTGGGGATTGCAAGGCCACAGTCTCTCTGGTGGGTGACTTTCCCATTGGTTCGGGAGGGGGCAACATACCCTGTGCTTGGTCCTGGGGGGTGCAAGGCCACAGTCTCTGGAGTGGGTGAATACTCCACTGGTCCTGGAGGGGGCAAGCCGCCCAGCAGCCCATGGGGGCTGGATCATATGGTGTCCGCCGGCAGTGACGGCTGCACGGTGGTGGTGGTAGAGGGAGGCTCCTGCTCAGCCCCTGCACTCTCTCCAATGGCTGCTCTGTGGTGGTAGTGGTAGTGGGAGGCTCCTGCTCAGCCCCTGCAACCTCTGATGGCTGCACTGTGGTGGTGGTGGTAGTAGTAGTGGGAGGCTCCTGCTCAGCCCCTGCCCTCACTGATGGCTGCACAACCACGGCTGGCGGTGGGGGCTCTGTGACAGCTGCTGGTGCAGGCTCCTTCCCCTTTTTCCTGGCTGGTACAGGCTCCTTCCCCTTTCTGCTGGCTGGTGCAGGCTCCTTCCCCTTTTGATGGCTGGTGCAGGCTCCTTCCCCTTTCTGATGGCTGGTGCAGGCTGCCTCCCCTTTCTGATGGCTGGTGCAGGCTGCCTCCCCTTTCTGCTGGCTGGTGCAGGCTCCTTCCCCTTCAGTATTTGTGTCCTTTCCACCATGAGAAGGTGCTGACGAAACTGGGACGTGGACTGTTTGGCTGAGGTGCTTGGCTGGGTTCTTGGCACCCTGTTCATACGTGCAGGACTTGGGGAGGGGTAGGGAAGATGTCAATGGTAGAAAGGAAAAGGAAAGGAAAGGAAAGGTTTTTTAGGGACATTGGGGGTGGTAAGAGTGTGAAGAAATGGGAGTGGAGGATGAGGGAGTGGTTGTTGGAGGTGTTGGCCTGCTGGATGTGGGTGCAGGTGCACAGCTTGTATGCTGTTATGAGGTTGGTGGCTATTGGGTGTCTGAGTGCTTGCGTTTATGTACTTAAAGGGGGGGGGGCAGACACGGTGGGAGAGGACACAGGGAACGTGTGCATGGATGTTGTGGAGGTGTCTGCCAGTGAGGTGTGTGTTCTGATTGGTGTGGTGATGAGGCAGGTAGTGGATGATGATGTAGTGCATGGAGGTGTGAGTGTGGACATAACTGGTTGGGAGGAGGAGGAGGAGGGGGGAGACAGTGGAAATAGTGGATGTTGTTGTGTCTGCAACCTAATGGTGTTTCTGTGAGTGCCTGTGGGATGAAGTGTGGGACTTGTGTTTGCCTGTGGCACTCTTGGGTGTTGTCTTGTGTGCATACTCGTCTGGCTGTGTGCTTGGGATGGGTTGGGGTTGAGGAGAATGGGACTGGGAAGTGGAAGTTGGAGGGGGGACGGTTGAAACAGGGACAATGGCAGCCATCAGAGAGAAGGACAGAGCCTGAATCGATCTCTGTTGGGTCGCCAATCCACTGTGAATGCCCTCTAGGAATGCATTAAATTGTTGCATCTGGGCTGCCAGCCCCTGGATGGCATTCACAATGGTTGACTGCCCTACAGAGATGGATCTCAGGAGGTCAATAGCCTCCTCACTCAGGGCAGCTTGGCTCACTGGGGCAGGGCCTGAGGTGCCTAGGGCAAATGAGATGCCCACCCTCCCGGGGGAGCGGCCATGGGCAACTCGCTGGAGGGCTGCTGGGAGGGCGGTGCTGGTATGGGGGTGGCGGGTGTACCTGTAGCTGGGGTGGTCACAGACGTGTCCACCACCACCAGGGAGCTCCCATTGGAGGAGGTATCTGAGTCTGTATTGTCCCCTCCAGTCTCCGCCGTGGTGCTCCACTCACACTCTATCCCACTGGTGCCCTCAGCGTCGGTGGCCTCCTGGGTCCCATGGGACGCAGCTTCCTCTGTCGCCGGTGCCTCTGCTCCTCCTCCAGATTATGCTAATGCACATAAGGACAGGATGACAAAACAAGAAAGGGGGAGAGAGAGACAAAGGATACACTGGATCAATGACTGCACCAACACCACCGTTGGTGTACACAGCACCCTCACACACAGGAGACAGGCCTACGCACTATGCATTGCACTACCAGTGATATTGCTATCCACCAAGGCATGAGGAAGAGCACACACCGCCAACAGCAGCACACCTGGGACCCACGGAGCCCTGACCAGTAGTGGATGCTAACAAGCTAGGTAGGCAGTATTTCCCCTTCAGACCCTTAGCCACCAAAGGACCTACGCTTCTATATCTGGCCTGGCCTAGGGGCACCTACTGATACACAACCACCACCCGAATACCACCCCTCCAGCCGCAAGCTTCAATGATGGCCACTGTACTCACCCTCTTGTGGCTGCTGTAATGCCCTCAAGCACCCATCCAGCTCTGGATGGGCCACCGCCAGTATGCAGGCCATCAGGGGGGTCAGGGTTTGATGGGCACCCCTTCCTCATTAGGAGGCCATCCTCAGCTGGGCCTCCGCGGTCTTCCATACCCAGCGTCTTAGGTCCTCCCACTGTTTGTGACAGTGGGTGCTCCTCCTGCCATAGACCCCAAGGGTCCGCACCTCCTTGGCGATGGCACACCATATACCCTTCTTTTGATGGGCCCTGAACAGCAGAGGCACTACAGACAGGAGAACACCATTAGACAAACAGTCCAGCCAGTAACACAAATGGCCCACCATACCCGTTTCAGCACTATTGGCACACACATAGCCTAGCACTCAACGTGTACCCAGCCAAGAGGACATCCCTCCCCCTTACACAATGCCTTCACACACACCTCCATACATTCATGCCACGTGCATAGTGCCCACAGTGTACTCACCTGTTGGTCTGGAGGCCCATACAGCAGTCGGTACTGGGGTAGGACCCCATCCACCAGTCTCTCCAACTCCTCTGAAGTGAAGGCTGAGGCCCTTTCCCCAGTCACACGGGCCATGGTAAGTTCCAGACACAGGTCACAGCAGCACATGCAGTGTAGGTCCTCTCCTATGGAAGGTCAGGAAACAAGTGAGTAATCACTTAGAAAATGGTGGTCACGTCCGCGGCGGTGCATACCATCACCGCCGATGTAGATTCCCATTGGCCACTGTACCCCATAGGGCCCAATTTTAACCAATGATGAACTGCACGGCGGTTCCCGACCGCCTCCCACCACAGCACACAACGTCAGCGGCATTACCTCACTTCCACCTGTCCCACCACACAGGACAGGCGGAAGCCATTTCAGGGTGGGGGCAGGCCTATGGAATAATAATGCATCACAGGAGAAATAGGCATATACTGGACAAATGACACTGACACATTACATGTTAACAGATTGCAGACTACTGTTGTGGCTCCATTGTTCAGTTTGTGACAGCCTCCTCACTCTTTTGTCCCTTAGATTCCTACTGTGGATGAATAGGAGATGGAGACATACCCCTGTGTACAGATCCCTGCTGGATTCGGCTACACCAGAGGACAGGCACATAATACTCACCTATAGACTCAACAGGGCCACAATCACAGAGATGTGTGCTCAATTGGAGCTTGACCTGATATTTGCTGTCCGTCACCCCAATGGGATCCCCCCTTTTGTGCAAGTGCTGTCAGTTCTCCATTTCCTGGAAACTGGTTCTTTCCAAGTAACAGTGGGCTTGGCAGCAGGAATGTCACAGCCAATGTTCTCAATAGTGCTGACAAGAATGTTGTCTGCCCTGATAAAACACATGTGCAGCTACATTGCATTCCCCCAAGTTGAGGATTTGGTCACTGTGAAGGTAGAGTTTTATGCAATGGGACACATCTCCAATATAACTGGTGTGATTGACGGAACGCATATTGCATTTGTCCCCCACCCCGCCAGAATGAACAGGTGTTCAGGAATCGTAAGAGTTTCCACTCTAGGAA